>NC_064630.1:379740707-381062232 GCF_023864275.1 Schistocerca cancellata
ACCGGCTGCAGTTTTTCACTATTTAAATCATGAATGATATAGCTGCAGGCTTTCCAAAAAAAATCGATTATGATTAATGAAATTAAAAAATAAGATTCAAAGCTTTATGCTATTTTGAGAGGTCCAGTGTAGGTGACACGTATTCGAACAGTGAGGTTTCTCTTGTGCGGTGGCTCCCAAAGTGCATTTCCTGCTGTACAGCAGGCGAAAGTGCTGCACCAAGAGGATAGTGCACACAGGCACACATGATGATTTTCGATCGGTACTTCAGTCTAGTAACAGATTTTCTCCCATTTTCTACAGTTTTTATTGTTGTTAGATATGAGGCATTTATAAATATTTCTCTTTCAACACATGTAACTGTTGTATATTATATTACAGCAGTTTGGAATATACGAGTATTATTAATTCTTCAGATGCAGAATTTCGTGGAGAATATATTGTTGTATTTAGAACTATTTATATAGCAGGGGGACAGTTAAGCCAGTCCTCATACGTCGTCCACCATCTTATATCTTTTAACGCTTACAGTTGATACTATTAATATTTATAACTGGGTCATTCTCTTATGGCTACCGTAAATAGTCTACAGCCACTAAACTCAACAGCTAATAAACTGGACAATTATTGTTAAAATATTCGACAGTCCTATCTCGATTTAAAGCAATAAGGTTCAGCGTGACTTCGTCCCTTCTCCATTCTTGTGCACTGCACTTCTGCCTTGCTGTTACTGCGCCGCCTAGCTAATTCTGACTGCGACCCGGAGGTGAATGTGCGTCTGAAATATTGAAAGGGTGCGCGGCTATTCGGAGGAACTGCACGGCCGAGTAGAAGCACGGCGCCGCGAGAAATTGTCGGCGGTGTCGGGGCGAATGTTCTGAAGAGTGCTCGCCGGCCGCCTTTTCCCGGATTTTAGTTTCAATTTTTGCGCTGTTTGGGAGTCGCCATAAAGCGACGGGGGTGTGGGGGTGGGCGACCTTCCACCCCCGCGCGGCGCAGTCCAGGACTTCCACCCCCGCCCCGCCCCCACCGCCGCTACCCCCGGCCACACCCCGGCAAGACAAACTTTTTTACCTGTCCACTGAGAGAACGTTATAAAATTTCACGAGCGGCGCGCACGCTCGCGGACGCTCGCGCGTGCTCTCCGCGTTAACGTACACGGCGTTAAAAGTAAATTTAAATTATGCACCGAGTCCTGTTCTTATCTCTCTCACATATACCGGCAGACTCTTGATGGCTAAGACCCGAGGCCCTTAATGTCGGATGAAAAAGAAGTGAAATAAAATAAAAAGAGGGCGGAAACTTGGGAGGTGGAAAGAGCGCCCCTCGCCGCCTCGCGGTCCCTCCTCCCACGCCGCGGAAGGTGTCGGCGGGACTGCATATTTCATCGGCCGGGCGCGAATTATTAAGGAGTCGCCCGTGAATGTGTGGATCCCAAAACGACAACTCAATTAGCTCTTTCATCCGGCATGTATTATTAGCGGGCGCCCCGCTGCAGGCCTGATAAATAATACAGGCGCCTCCAGAAAAGTAAAGCGCTCTGACTGACGCCTTCTTTCTGCTAATGAATTCTGCTCGCGGGTTTAATCTTGCCGCCGCTGCCACCGCCGGACGTAAAAAAGAGGCAACTGCCTGCCGGCTTACTTAAGGAATTAGCCGCGGCTCCGATACGCCGCCACAGTCGGACTCTCCCTCTCTCAGCGACACTGCTGGGTCAGCCGCAACTGGGACTCATTACTCAAGATGTAAAACTGGAGCAACTGCGTATGCAACCTAGAGCGACCAACTGAGCAATCTGATGGGATGAAGACCCATTTGTTTCAAGATCTGCGACGGACTGAAGATTGGGATTTAATGTACTGTCGATAACGAGGTCATTAGTGACAGTGCTCAAGCTTGAAAAACACTACCAGAGCGTCATCAGTGGCTACCCTTTAATAGGAAACGCTGACAGCCACAAGGCTCGGTGTGATGCAAGCGTATGAAGCAAGCAGGCAACTACTTCATGAAGTCACACTCGTGGCTCCTACAAACAAATGAGCGAATTTTACAGGGGTCAAGTTGCGGTCTTCCGACTGCTGCGTTGGTCCTTTCGCAGAACCGTCACACAAGTTGGAAGTGCTGCGCCAGTGGTATCAGTGGTCACGTGAACGTTCTCACACCCGTGGATGAGGTTCTGGACGTCCACGCAGCGCAGACGACGGCCAAGATCGTGGTATTGTAAGCGCAGCAGCGGCGCATCGTACAGCTACCACACAACACATACAGGGCTCGTGAGCCAAGATGTGTCAACACGAACTGTTGTGAACTGGTTTTCAAAAATGGTTCAAATGGCTCTGAGCCCTATGGAACTTAACATCTTAGGTCATCAGTCCCCTAGAACTTAGAACTACTTAAACATAACTAACCTAAGGACATCACACGCATCCACGTCCGAGGCAGGATTCCAATCTGCGACCGCGCGGTTCCATACTGAAGCGGCTAGAACCGCTCGGCCACAACGGCCGGCTGAACTGATTTTAGCAGTGGGACTACAGTTACGAAATCTCTAGGCCGCCTTCCACTCACGCTACAGCAATGACTTGCTCGACTCTTCGGACGATCACTTGTGAAATGGAATGGCGCGCCGAAAAAGCAGATTCTGCCTGAAAGTGATGGTCGTTCGCACAAATGACGTAGACATGTTGGGCGCTGTCCCGTAGAGGGCATTCGTCCAAGACACACTGGCCCCAGGCCTTATGATATGGTGTGCAACAAGCTACAGCGCTTGGTCACCTACGTTATGTCTGGAGGTGACACCAAGCTGCGTTTGGTACGCGTACAATGTTGTTAGACCCCTTCTTGGAACAAGAAGGTGATGTGTTGTTCCAAAAGGATAGTGCTCGACCACACGCTGCACATGAGATTCAATGTGCTCTGCAATACGTGCAGCATCCTCACTGGCCAGCACGATCTCTAGACTTGTTTCGAGTCGAGAATATGGGGGATATGAAGGGATAAGAAGTGACTCGTGCGAGCTGCCTACTAACAACTCTCACCGAACTACGTGAATAGCTCGAGCAGGCGTGGCATAACGTGTCCCAGGGCAGTATTCGCCATCTGTACGATAGACTGAATGCCAGAGTCAGCTCCTGCATTGCCGTCAATGGAGGCTACACCGTGTACTGACGTGGGCGTTTCAGCATGGGCCGATACCTGGTTCCTCAGAACCACCTGTTCTGTTGATCTGTAAATGTAATCGTTTCATGTACTCCATACATCTTAAGCGAATTGGAAACCTCTAAAGGGGTGTACTAATTTTTTCCGACTGTTTATTTCAAGAATGGAAAAGGAAATATTCCGCACTATTTCAAAGGAATCATCCCGGAATCTGCTTGGACCGGTTCAGGGAAGTCACGGAAAACAAATAACGACGGTCGGACGCGAATTTGAGAATGCGAGTGCTGTTTGCTGCCCACTGCGTCATCTACCTCGATAAATATCTATGACCGCATAGGTGTCACTCCTTATGTCTGAGCTACGGGGCTGATGATGGTTTGACTACAAACTTAGTGCTACTATTCGAGCGAGGGGAAATGCCTGATAACACGACAGAAAAAGAAACGAGTGCCGATGTGGAGCATGTAGTGGATCCAGTATAACAGTCGGAGTTTAAGAGAGCTTTGGAAGGCTTGCAATCAAATTAGACGGAAGATGGTTCAAGTGGCTCTAAGCACTATGGGACTTAACAAATGGCTCTGAGCACTATGGGACTTTATATCTGAGGTCATCAGTCCCCTAGACTTAAAACTACTTAAACCTAACTTAACCTAAGGACATCACACACATCCATGCCCGAGGCAGGATCGAACCTGCGACCGTAGCAGCAGTGCGGTTGCGGATTGAAGCCCCCAGAACCGCTCGGTCACAGCGGCCGGCTAGGCGGAAGACAATTCTTCAGAATTTCTATATCGTTAGGTGAAGTGGCAACCAAACGACAGTTCGGACTGATGTATATCATCAATGAGATACCACCAGACTTTCAGAAAAATGTCATCCGCAAAATCCCAAATAGAGCAAGAGCAGACAAGTGCGAAAACTATCGCACAATCATCTTAACAACTCGCCTATGTGGTTTGCTAACAAGAATATCATACTGAATAATACGAAAAATTGAGGATTTGTTACAAGACGATCAGTCTGGCTTTTGGAAAGGTAAGGATACCAGGGAGATAGGTCTGATGTTGCACTTGATAATGGAAGCAAGGCTTTTTAGAGACACTGTGGAGAAGTTGGAGCAAAGGCTTGGCGTTCAGGAATCTTACGCCACCACGTCTTCTTCCCTTGCAGGCCAAACGCTAGCACTGAAAATTTCATCCACCATCAGGATTCGAACCGGCTCACCTCTTAGACGAGCACCATGGTACAGGCGTGCGTTACCAACCTCGACTACGGAGGCAGGTAAGAACATGGTGAATCGAAGAGATAGAATGGGTGCACTCATAATACGAGTCGTGGCTGAAAACTACAGCTGCAGATGGTGGAAGGAAAGAGTCGCATGATAGATCTAAATATGTGAATACAGGCAAGAGCGTTCATGATGCGGGATGTGGCAGTTATGTTGAAATGAAGAGGACAGCCGACGAGAAGGAGGAATGCTAACTTGGCCTGCGTTAATTCAGTGTTTGGGCTTGCTGACACAGATAGATAACTGGATGGGTCTGATCCGCTTGCCCTTTGTGTTATCTGAATCTGTCACAAACAGCTGTAAGGTGGCAGAATAAATGGCCAGGTTCGCACCTTACATGAGAGTTTTATACATCGCAATGAGAAGGTGAATATGACACCTAATGTAATTCGGTGGTTATGAGAACATTTGCCTATGAGTATGTAATGCAAAAAGGGATGACAGTCGATCTACGATAATTAACACACCGTTTCTATAAAATGCATGTCTTTGAGCAGAAGAGGTGGAACATGCAAAGTGAGTCGTTTTTAGTTTGAAAATCCAGGCGGACAACGGCGTAGCGAAGGGGCGCTGCAGGGGTTACGACGGAAACCTCTTAACCCTCCCGTTACCAAGCTTTTTCACACTTCTATTTTACCAAGCGGGGTATTTGGACTACCCCAAATGAGTTTAGTGTTTTATTGTAATATTTGTACTCAGATTTTGTTATTTCCATTGAATGGGTTTATTTACTATTGAAAAAGAGCTTTTCAGGTTATTAGAAATATTTAATCAGATCACAGATACAAAGTACAAAAAAAAATATATCTTTCACTAAATTCAGTACTCAACGAACAGAAAATTAATAATCTATGTACCTCAACAGTCACTGCAGTAAAAGAACGCAATGTTTCAGTCAAGTACATTTTTGCACTTCACAGTAACAGTTTCTTCTCTGTTTATATTACAAACAGGTTTCTTGCACGTTACACAACAGAATCTTGTTTTCTGATCTTCGTTTCTCTTGCAATCTTGACATCGTTATGGCGTTGGCAACTTGGAGCACTGGGTCTGGATCACCGCTGTAGGAACTGCAATACCACAAGTTTTCAGTGCATCTTGTACATCTTTATGAAGACCGTTGATATTTTTGTCTCTTTCTTCCATGTTGCCTTTGCTGAGACCAAATGCCAATTCATTTTACGTCGGCTTCGGTTATTCTTCTGCCATTCAGGAAATCTTCGAGTGTACAAAATATATGCATTCAGTCTGCAATATGTGTCATTTCCATGAAGATTCTTAGTGGCCACCGCCTCGTTCCTCTAACACAACTGTATTATCTTGTCATTTTGTCTCCATTATCCACAGCACTTTTAGTTTTGTTGTAGCGCAGTATGATTTCGGGTTTGTGTTCACTTTCTTCACCGCTCGTCTCTCATTATTCTGAGTAGAGAGTAGTATTACTGCCATTCCCTTCTTTGGAACATAGGAAACTAGGGCCAATTCATTTGTGAAACCAAAAATTGAAGAGTGAATTTCTTTCTTTCTGTTTGGCAAGAATTCCTTCGGAATCTCTTCCTTATTGGAATGCAAGGTACCAACCAATGTCGTGTTTCGTTTTAGTAGTTCAGCAGCCAGCGAAAAACTGGTAAAAAATTATCAGTTGTTACACCATGACCGTTATTCAGAAATGGTTCCATCAGATCCAAAACAACTCTCTGTCCTTGATTCACTTCTCGAGTATTGTCCACAATTCCTATGTAAATTTGGATCCGTAATAAGTAAGATGTCTTCACATCAGCACAAACCCAAATTTTAATGCCATACTTGCCAGGCTTGCTCTTCATATAAACCCTAAATGGGCAGTTTCCTCAGTACGTTGCTAATCGTTCATCAATAGTCACGTATTCATAAGGATAGAAGTTCTTGAACAATTTGTCGAACACTGCCCTGATGGCTTTTAGCTTGTCCTTGGTTTCTTCAATTCTCTGTGCTCTTGTGTCTTTGTTGTCAAATCGCAAGAATTTCAGTATAGACAAAAATCGGTTTCTTGACATGGCAGCAGAAAAGAATGTTGCCGAAAGGCAACATTACCTTCCCACAGATCGGAAGCACTTGTGCGATGTCCGTGAGTTCGACCAGCTCCTGTTAGAATTGCTAATACAGCGTACACTTCAGTTGCATTTATATCTCTCCATGTCGTTTTGTTCGAAGAATGAGCTGTATTCCACAAAGAATTTACTCGTTTGGCTTCCCTGTTCGTTTCTTCTACAATGATGCTCACGATTTTCGGTGAGATAAATAATAAAAATGACTCTGTTATTGTTTTGATTGTTGTTCCATCATTCACTGGGCCAGGTGTTACGTTCAAAATGTTGCGACGTTGACGCCGTCCACATTTTGGTGGTTCACTAGAAAATCGTAGTCCACTTCTAGAAACATACAACTCTCCAGTGTCTTCGTCTTCCTCTTCTTCTTCCTCTACTTGTTCACGTGAATGTGTAGTGTCTTCTGACATTTCATCAGCAGCTTCATCTGATGCTATGATATGGTCTTTGTTAAGAGGTTCCATATATTCATTCCGTTCATTATCAATGTCCCATTCATTTTCATCGTCACTGACATCAGAATTATATAGATTTTCCATGATCTCTTCGCTAGAAAGTCCTTTGGACATCTTTACTTGCAGATGAAATACTGATTCGTGTAATGTCAGCTCAACAGTGAACGTCAAATTCAACTCAACAGTAGTAACCAGCAACAATAACAAACATTGGATCTACGGCAAAACTCAACAAAGAAGATGAATGACAGATATATTTCGCAAAATCTTCTTTTTCTACAAATAAGAAAGTAAGACGTTTCATACCAAGCGGGGTAGTTTCACAAACCCACCAATAAATGACTTGAATTACAATGATAAAGCCAAAAAAATTAGACAGTCGAGAGTGTGAATTCAACGTCAATCATTTTAGTACAAAGTCATGAAACCACAGGCATGTGGCCCTTCAGATAACATTATTATAAGGAAAAAATCAACCTGGGGTAGTCAAAATATCCCGCTTGGTAATGCGAGAGTTAAAGGGGTGGCAGGAGGGAGGTCAGCAACCCCGACCAGGTGATTCAGGTGGGAGGTCCGCGTGTAGGGGCACATCTGCACAAGGGACAGAGAAAAAGCTTTAGAAAGCTGCGTTTCGGAATTCCAACGGGATACGAACAAAAACTAGTAACGCATTTCGATCACATGTCCATCGAGTGTGACACACAGAAAGGTCAATGTAGTTTAGACGTCTAGAACGGGTACAAACGTCCGATTGGCGGAAACGCACTAGGAAGGAGAAAAATACTGAAGTTTCGACTCAGTTTGATAGAACGGACATTGCGATTGGTAGAGAGAGTTACCACAAAATAAGAGGAACGCTCCTACTGGTCGAAAAAGGCCGTGATGTGAAGAACTAATGAACTCAAGTGGGGGAGGAAGTTCTGCATGAGTAGGACAAGTGAGAAGTTTTTGGGGACTCTTCTCTGAACTGGCGTCAAGTGCAGAACAGAGTGCTTAATGCTCAGCACGATGCAGAGAAGAAATTTGTGTGGACACTGCGTTCACAGCGGCTGCAATCCAGATAGAGATTAGCTCTATCAACGTTTAACTCCTACAATGGAGAAACGAACCAGCCAAATTAGTTAATTTTTCTTCCGAGAACTGAGAGGGCACTATAATATGCACGCTGCTCCAATCATGTGCGTGTATATCACCATATACTAAGACTAGGGCTGAGTACATGTTTCCTCGCATATCGAGAAACATAGGGAAAGTTTCTGCTGGACAATTCAGCAAAGGCCTGATTAGTTTTGTAGGAATTTCAGTGGGAGAGAGCGACATCGCAGTCGGCAGCTCATTGCAGCCTAATGTAAATACCGCGTGCAGAGGCGTAAACTTTGTTGCTTCACCCGCTTGCGTCCACTGTAAACTCGAGCGGCCTTGGGTAATCTTGCGCTCAAATTTGTCACATAACTGACCATCCGCCGTAGATATGATTGTCATTCTAAATAGTACCGAACTTTGAACCGGAATCGGACGGTTTCCGGAGTACTGACCAACATCGTAACGTATGTGTAGGAGCAATTTTGTAAAGAAACTTCCAATTAAACTTTCATATTATTGTGCTTAGGATTAATGTTCTTTCAGAGAGTTAATATTTAATAGTATTGTGTATAGGATAATTTCACTTTTTGATGTTGGCGAGATGTGTTATCCATTAGGCTGTTTTTATGTCGTCGAGTTGAAAACTGTGTAAAAGCTATAATTTTTTGTGCTAAAATTTGCGACATTAAACTTGTCATTTCAACTTACACAGTTGTTCTCAATTATAAACCACATTACACAGTTGCTTACGAAACGAAATCACACTTCAGAATGCAAAGGTTCATTCGATTTTGCTAGCGCAGGTGAGACCTATTCGAACTGTGACATTTTCTCGTCTGCTCTGACTCCCAGAGTGCAGTTAGACTTACGTAGCAGCTTATGGTCTCTTTATACGCCCTTACATTTGTACCGACTTATCTGTGCAGACAGTATTTGCAGCGACAAATCGTTGCGTGTGAATGAATCGCCGACTGAAAAATTCACCTGTGTTACCGCCTGTGTTCGGCCTGCGCCAAATATGGCGGCGCTTGAATTGAGGCAGATCAGATGTGCTGACCAGATGAACTGGTTTAGTACTTCATATATAGGACGTCGTCTTTCCGGAATAATACGGCTCAACGATAAAGGTGATGAAACGGGGAGAACTTCAAATCGTATGCCGGTTGCCAAGTATCTCATTGTTACCATAAGTCTCTCATAAGCATTGTCGATTTGCTCATTACGGTGTCATTCTTCCTTATATACGATGTAACATAACGCACGCACACAAATAATGTCTCATTGTTCTAGGCTGTTAAACTAATATTCTTTTTAAATTTTGATTGTCTTTAAAAGATTTACATGTGAAAGCGTTACATGTTTTATAAGATACTATTTGGTCCATCTTGTCTGTACAGATCTTTTTCTTTTTATAACTTCTGAAATAACAGCAGCAGATGGAATGAGTATCTTATTAACAAATGTACTTAATTTGGCCATGGCCAGAAAATACTTTGTGCGCTCTTGGTTTACTGATTTAGGAAGGTGTAAATGCGAATTGCTGCAGACCAGATGTGCAGACTGTCTTTGCGAACACGGTCTGCTGAGACAAGTCTGAGAGTGTAAAAGAGTCCTTGAGGATGCCTGTATGTAACACAATGGAACATGCATGTGTTGTCCTTCTGTATGGCATCACCTCGTAGTAGAGACAAAGGATAAGGTGTCGGTGTGAGGAAGGGTAGCCTGGAAGTAGAGAACAAGGCACACGATCCGATGATAGTGATCATCCTTCTGGCTACTGAGGAGAAATGGTGTGATTTTAACGGCCTTCCGCATCGGGTACACATCCTCCAGACAAGGAGCGCATTGATTTGCTATACTTGTGGTGTTGAGATCCGTACATGTCACTTTTAAATGAATACATTTTCTGTCGTGTCAAAGAGGCACAGGATAATTTATCAGCCTTCTATTTTCGTTGCCTGTGAGCCTACTTTATGGGTTTTTAAATGTTGTTTTGTTCCTGAAATGCCAGAGCAATTCTAACATGGAGATTTGTGGACAGTATGGTTTGCCGGAGATTTGCGGACACCACCTTTGTCAGATAGTGATCGTATTAAACAATGGTTCGTAATTTAAAACAGGTAATTGTTTATGCCGCACCGTGTATTAAGAAAAGGAATAAAAGTCGTAAATATACACGGATTTAGATTTGGGTCAGCTGGTAACTAAGTATTGCCACAGCTGGATTTGGATCATAATTTCGCAGACTGATATTTCACTTACAGCGAAAATTCGTTAGACAAAAAATTGCAGGAATCTAGTATATTTTGTGACCTGTCAAAGTCATTTGACTGTGTGAATCACAATATCCTTTTAAGTAAATTAGAATATTATGGTGTAACAAGAAATGCTGCAAAATGGTTTAAATCTTAAATCTATGGCTGGAAACAAAGGGTGTTATTAGGAAAGTGACATGTATTAAGCTATCAGGCATCATTCAGGTGGGAACTAATTACATGTGGGGTCCCACAAGGGTCCATCATAGGGCCCTTACTTTTTCTTGTTTATATCAATGACCTTTCATCAGTAACATCACCAGATGCCAAATTTACTTTGTTTGCCGACGATACAAATATTGCAATAAATAGCAAATCAAGTGTAGTCTTAGAAAGAATATTTGTCGACGTTAATCACTGGTTCCTAGCCAATTCTTTGTCACTAAACTTTGCAAAAACACACTACATGTAGTTCAGAACTTGGAAGGGGTGTCCCACAAATATATGCCAAGCATATGATGACAAGCAGATAGAAGAAGTGGACAGTGTTAAATTCTTGGTATTACAGCTTGATAATAAATTCAGGTGCGAGGAGCACACCACAGAACTGCTGAAGCATCTAAACAAATCTCTATTTGCAATGCGAATTCAGTCAGACATAGGGGATATAAAAATGAAAAAGCTGGCATACTATGCTTACTTTCACTCCATAATGTCTTATGGGATTATTTTTTTTGGGGGGGGGGGTAATTCATCAAGCCAAGCTAAAGTTTTCCGGGCACAAAGATGTGCAATAAGAGTTATATGTGGTGTGAACTCAAGAACATCCTGCAGAGGCCTGTTTATGGAACTAGGGTTACTAACTACCGCTTCCCAATATATTTATTCCTTAATGAAATTTGTCATTAAAAATGTATCACTTTTTCAAACCAATGGCTCAATTCATGGCATCAATACTAGAAATAAGAATAATCTTCTCGAGGATTTAAAGTCAGTTACTCTTGTACAAAAAGGTGTGCATTATTCAGGAACATACACTTTCAATAACTGCCCAGCAGTTATAAAAAGCTTAACAGCCAATGAAATTCAGTTTAAGAGAAACCTAAAGGATTTATTAGTGGCCAACTCCTTCTACTCCACTGCTGAATTTCTCAGTAGAACCAACTGATTGTGTGTGTCTGTGTGTGTGTGTGTGTGTGTGTGTGTGTGTGTGTGTGTGTGTGTGTAAAAATTACAATCTAACTTCTGCAACATTTCAGTGCAGTAATATGTTCGTTGTAAATAAGTATTGTAGCCTATTATTTGTTTATTAACTTATAAATAAAATCTTTTTTTACTTTAAATTCAGTGCATTAATGCGATATTAGTAAATGGGTGTTGTGAAATGATTCTTTCATACAGTCTTCATTAAAAAAAACAAGAAAAAAAAAACGATCATTCCACTTGGGATCTGTGGAATGTACATTAGCTTATTTGCTTTAGTTGTAAATATTTGTCATGTATTATTGTTTTTCTGACATGTTCTACATCTTGAAGGAACTCCTCACTACAGATCAATTGGAATGAAAGTAAATCTAATCTAATGACCTTCTTTTTACTGACGACCGCTTACTGTATAAATTCGATGTACTATTCGAAGTGAAAACAGTTTTCCGCAGCTGCAATATGAAATAAAGCAGTGATTTAATTCCACAAGCTCAAACTGTGTTTTAGTATATAAATGCAAGAGGAGTTCCAAAGAATCATTTATTAACCACATTCCGTAATGTTACATATAATTATAACTGATTAGACGTATGCTACCATAGAAACTGTATAAAAATGCTATTCAAAAATGGGAACTATGTCGTTGTTTCGTTCTAAATGTATGCATGAATGCATGGATGCATATACTGATTTGTCAAGCTTTCTGCTAGTTTCTAGACTAGAAAATGTGGACTATTATTTGAACGATTTGCCCTTTAGTGTGAAACACCACCATGTCACATTGAAACGTCCCCTTTGAACAATTTATACATGACTGTGCATAACCTGACACACAATATTATTTAGCGCAACGCAATCTGACTTTCAAAAATCCCTACAAAAGAATGGCCCTGACTAACATTAACCTATACCTTTCACAAATCACTTACCTCACAAAAATCTTTGTTACTGGAACTACTGCAATACAGCGAGCGCCACTACTGCCAGCTAAATAAAAGATTCAAACTACTGAAGGCACTAACTACTGATAGGCATAGTTAGCAAATGAAAGATTTTTGTAGAGAACAGACAATGTATTTACCTTAATAGTGTTGAAAAAGCATAATATATATAGTAGTTCATAATATCCAGTATAACAAATTTCAAAACTCCGCCATCTCTCTCCTCACATCCACCACTGCTGGCGGCTCACCTCTAACTGCGCAACGCTACGCGCTGTTCACATCCAGCTGCCGCTACCCAACACTACAATGGCAGACAACAATGCAAACTAGCCACAGACTGCACACAGCACAGCCAGTGATTTTCATATAGAGCGCTACGTAACGTTGCCAATAAGAAAACATAAACAGCCTACTTACATAGCCCCCATGCTCCCCACAAAAAATTTTACAACTTGTTTTGGGCAGTGACCAATAACGATTTGAAAAAATTTTTCATAATTACAATAACAAAGATATCAAATGCACACACTTCATAAAGACAGTCCAGATTGTTCATCACAGTAAAATTTCAGTGTTTTGTTTTCAAAGTCTGAGCAGTAAAAGACAATGCACACGGAAGTAGTGGATTTCCATGCAGTCTTGAAGAAGTAGTGTTGTCCTTCCAACTGAAAGACAATGCTGACTCTTGACATGCAGACAAGTAATGGGCCACAACAGAGTAAACCCACAGCAGAGTCATTCGAAGTTTTGAAGAATATTGGTAGGTAGGTCATCACAGAGTAGACCCACTGTAGTACTGGTAGAGATTACGATATTGGTGGGCCACCAGAGGTGCAGACCCACTGCAGTCCTTGTAGAAATAATGGTACTGGTGAGTCAGCAAAGGTGTAGACCCACTGTAGTCCTTGTAGAGACGGCCAGCAGCCATCCGTTGCGACTGTGCAGGTGCACAATCACCATCGAAGATTCTTGCGGAGAATATAGCAAGTCCATAACCACCACTTGTGCACTCACAAAGGTTTTTTTTTTCCCTTAGAACCAGCAATGCTGTTAACCAGTCCCTTGCTGAATTATTAACACACGTGCAAACACTAACAGTCCCTACTTCTCACATATTGTCCATATAGTATGACCAACAGAAACGTGTGCAGTGAAATGGAACTTACAAGTTACTTAATTTGATGAACTGCTGTCAATTACAATTTTATAACATAAGAATACAATAACAAAGGTACTAAATACATCATTAAAGAACATAACAATACAGACAACATTTGTAGTACAGGCTTTACAACAGAATATAAATAAACATATACATCAGTGTTACAGGAATTATGACATAAGTAAATACATAAAAGATCAGAATAACTTTTGAAACATCACCTTCACATATGACCAACAAAACAGAATAAATAATGTCTCAACATCTTTACAAAGTAAATGACATAGTATTAGGAAAATTCTACAACATAGCTCTCATCAGCTAAACACATAAAGACAGGAAAAACACAAATACACAAGGGTACACAAACATATAGAGGGATGACACAAAAGGAAAGGACAGGGTTTGTTTTACTGCAGTATTTTGCATGGAGATCTCCCTTTGTTTATCATTATTCCCAAAAGTACTATCTGTTCACATCCTCTTTCAAAATAGTTTTTCTCCACTGTACACTACTTTTTTTTTGGCCAAACCATTTTCTTATATCTTCTCAATGAATTTCTTCCAATTCATCATAGTTAGTTTCTTATATAGTCTACCCTCTCTTAAGCTAACTTAAATCTACTGAGCTCAGATGCTAAACTAAGGGACGAGGCAATGCAGCAGCACAAAACGATTAACACAAACAGCAACGATAAAAAATACAAAAGGCAAAGCAAACAGCATAAATTACATCTAATATAAGGCAATGAGCAGCAAACAAGAAAAATAAATGCGTAGTAAAACTGGCTTAACAGCGTAATATAAAGTCAAATTCAGTAACATTATGCCTGGCAACCAGCAGCAGAAAATGAAGTAACTTATAACTAAGCATGACAAAGCTCAAGCAGAAAAATAGTACACTAAAGACAACAATACAAATAAGGGAAATGTCTATTCACATCTTAATGTCTATGTAATTAAAGTGGTGCACCACAACAACTTATTGTAAAAAAAATATTACCATGTACTTGAAATGAAAATTATGTGTCCAGTTACTGTTACTAGTCCCTTCTTATTGTTCTTTCCTTTCCAAGTGCTCCTTTTTTAAAGACTGTGGATTACAAAATTATTATTTAATAGATCTGTTGACAGAAAGTGTTCACATTAGCAAATGCATTTTATTTTATAAAAGCAATGCTGCAACACAGCTGGAAACCAGATATCAAATGAAATAAGCAACTATGTACAAAGTAAAGCATAAGAACATCATTCAGTAGTCATGAGGCATTTCATAAGTTAGTAGAAAAATCTCTCAACTAGAGAGACAGTAGTCATAATCAGGTGTATAGACATAAAAATATTTCTCATCATTTCCTTAGGCATTTCAGTAAATGTCATAAATTAAGAGCTCCACAGTGTAATCATATGTTTTCAAGTTCGACCATATCGTTTTTGCGATGCTTTTTACAAAGGAACGTCAATAGCGAGGATATGGCCTCCCTTTTTTTTCTCCACCTGTACCTCTGAAAGGGGCACACGCTAATGGCTTGTTTTCAGGCGACTGTCGCCCAGCTGGGTGCCCACGACGCGTTACGTGCAGGTGGTCACTTAACTTTCTTACCGAAATATTTACGACACCAGTTTCCGCTACAGTGACAGTCTCATATAAAAATATTTCACAGGTCAAGAATTTGCGTTACAAATCTGTAGAAACAAAATCCTGTAAATATAACAGAGTCCAAAAAATTTTCAGTGGCATTGTAATACATTCACGCATTCACATACATTTCATAACTCTTAAAGTACAATTCTTGGTTTCCAACAACCTTTTTCACAAACCAGAGTCCCTAACCACTACTCCTTATTCCTTACCTTATTACACATATACATAGTCATCAACATGTCTTCAACAATTCATCATAATAAATACATATCATAATAAACATTCCTCAACAGCATAATACACATTGTCATCGTAATAATAACATCATAACATCTCAGTCAAATCTCAAAATCGTCGTAGCTTCCTCCAATAATTTCAAAACCAAAAAAAATTCTCTGCTCATGTCAAAAGTGTCATCTGCCTCAAACGTACTTTAAAAATCGTGATCCCATACCAAATATATCATTCAAAGCTCTCATAATATCACAATGGGTCCGAAAAAATATGAACAGTTCACAAAGTACAGACAAAATACAATTTCGTAAGTGTGAAGTTATCCAATGCTGTAATTGCGTAAACGTGTGTCACTGATGTAGTAAAATAAATGTTTGTCTCTCTCAGTTAAATGATCAGATAGCTGTGTAATTTGTGTTTTAGAGAAATATGGCACCGATGTGTAAAGTTGTATCAGCAAATACCATATTAGCTAGGGCTCCTTGTGCTTGCCAAACACATGATACACAAAGTAAGCGTGCACCCCCCTGAGGATTAATGTAATTATACCCTCAGGTGTTACAGATTACAAGAATGGAATGAAATGTATTACGGAAAACCTTTGTATCATTGTACTTCAAATATCTTTGAAAATAAATGTTTTTAGTACAAAATTAATCACTCAAATACATGTCCTGTAGCGGTAAATGTGCGTCTTGCTGTAAGATAATCTCTGTGGAAGTGTTGTAGTTATCGTCCTCCAAAAGCTAAGTTCTGCAGAAGTCAATGTACTGACCTCATGATAAACAAAAGTGAAATGCTTTGCGTATAGATATCTTACTTATTACGCTTATTGCCGTGATGAAGAAATTACTGTGCTGTAACGTATTGTTGTGCTATGGAAAAGGCTGTCTCATTGTAGCTATACCACAAAAGTTACTACTAAAACATGTTTTACTTTCCAGAATAATACAGAAAAACTGTGCAGATATGAAACAGAAAAACCGCAAAAGCAACATTATAAATTGTCACTCATTAGTAACGTCATGATATGTCATCTGGTATCTCTCAGAAAGTACTTTAATTCAGAATGTATTTTCAAGTAAACCAAAATGTTGCATTAAAATCTCATTAGCAGTACTGGTAAATGTTCTAAGTATGTGAGCCTTATAGTCGTTACGTAATCGTGCAACTAACAAGCAAGAATGTACACACACAATAGCACTGTGTTGTCTGTTCGCAATAACAATGCATTCGTAATTTCTGTTTAAATAAGTTCTCTTGGTTCTTGACTGGATATTTAACTTCAAACATTGTTGCATGGTAACAGTTTCTAAAGCATACTAGTAACGTGAAGTGAAACGTTTTATGGCAAAGACAAAGTTACAAAGCAGATTATCTTTCAATAAACGGTTTTACATGTGAAATGTGGTGTAAACCTTTACTCTTTCTAGTGCGCAGATTTTCAACTTCAAAGTAATTATCATGTTGTATACGTCGGTAAGGAATGCCAAAATTTTTTCTCAAGGTTAGCGTCTATGTTATTTTTCCCTGAACCAGCGGGCGCACGCGGCAGCCTGCGGTGCGAGTCATTGTCTGTTCCTTTGTTGGCGCGCACCGTTATTGGGATTTGGAGACCTAATTTCTACAAATTCACCGTGACGAAAGTACCCTGCTCTGTTTGAATCTCGCCAGTTCTGATGCACTTCAAGTCTGTCGTTATGATTATATCGTCTGTCGTCATGTCGGTAGTTCCTGTAGCTTCTTTCTTGTTGGTTAAGTGGTGGAGAATTTCTCCCTGAATTATCACTGCACAGTGGACCGTTGCATCTGAAGTTATTTTGTCTCCCGTGATAATAATAGTTCTGGTTGCCATATTGTCTGTTTCTCTGATTGTCGCTGTGATAGTCATTACCACGGAGAGGTGATCTTTCCCTGTAATTATTACTACTCTGCCAACGGTTGTCATACGGGTGGTGTCTGTTTTGGTCACGATTTAGGTTGTGAGAATAGCCTTGCCGTGTCCAGTTATTATTTCTTTCATCACGGAATTGCGACGGATGTGGCCTGTAGTTGTTGTGTTCCTGTTTTCGCGTTACGCGATTGTCAGTGTCAATTTCTAGTTCTTGTAACAGTCCCTGAAAAGCTTCAATGTCGTCTTTGCAACGTCCTGCTAAAATAATATGTCGTAAATGTTCAGGCAGTTTGATTAAGCAAATGCGGATGAGTTCTGAGGGGCTGTATGGGTTTGACAGGTACTGATTCTTGTGCAACATGTCTTCAAAATATTTCACAAGACTGGAAAATTCAGATTGTTCGAAATGTTTCATCATTATGATGCCATGTTTTACTCGGTCTTGTGTGGCTTGAGACCAATATGCTGAGAGGAAGGCATGGTAAAATTCTCCTTCACTGTGGCAATCGTGAATGACCGATCGCATTCTTACAGCTGGTTCATTCTCTAAGTAGCCACATATAAATTCTAACCTGTGCTCCAATGACCAGTTGGGAGGGAAACAATGAGAGAATTGATGGAGCCACGCTTGTGGATGAATGTCGTTGGCAGAATTCTTAAACGTTTTGAATTTATGTGTAGTAATGAACAGCTTATAGTGAAAATCATCATGTCGGCGAGTAGCATATCGGTCATTGTTACGTCGTGTTGGCGGTTCCATCTCAAAATTTGGTGTACCTTGCCAATTCCTTTCATAATTACCGAAATGCCCTGTGTTATTATTTTGTGGCTTTTCCGTATTTCTAAGTTCCTCTTCCCGTGTTGGAGCGCGAGTGTCCTCTGAAATATGTAATTCTTGTATTACCTGCGTCAACTGATCTTGTACTTCCTGGATTTCTCTTTTGTACTGTGTATTGATTTGATTTTGATTTTGTTTGAATTTTCTTATTTGTTCATACTCTTCTGTGTCAGTGAAGGCTACTGGTCTTGTGTCATTCAGATCATCATCTACCTTTGTAGATAAGTTAGTGACCTGATCCAAAAGTTCGGCTACTTTCTCCGATAGTGTACTTATTTCCTCCATGTGTCTTTCTGAACCAATTTTCAGGGTATCTACTGTGTCCTTTAAATTTTCCTGAGTTTTTGCAAGTTGCATAACCGAATCGGTAGATGCAACTGAGTCAATTTTAGCTTGCAAGGTCTCATGATTTTCATGAACAATAGTTTGCATTTCTTTTATGGCTGCTTCGTGATTCTGTAATGCATTTTCATGACGCGAAAAAATAGGTTGGAAATGCTCACAAATTTGTGTTTTTACGTCATTACAGACTTTTTGACATTTCGATTCGATGTTATGTAACTCAGTAGTTAAATCTTCACGTGTTTGTTCAAGTGTGGTGTCTAACTTTTGAAGATTTTGTTCCATTGTTTCTAACTTTTTAAGTTTTTGTTCCACTGTGTCTAACTTTTTAAGATTTTGTTCCACTGTGTCTAACTGTTGCTGTGTTTGTCTCTGGTATTGTTCCATTGTGTCTAACTTTTGAAGCTTTTGTCCCATTTGTTGCATTAATTGTAATAACAATGCATTAGTGTCTGGAATCTGTTCCTCTACACTTTTCGGCAGTGCATTTGCACCAGCAACATTCACATTTTGACAAGCAGAAAATGTGTCTTGACTCATTTGAGAAAACGGTGAGGACCCAAAACCTAAGTCTACAGTATTTGCAATATTGTGTTCTGTCATTTCGGATTCCTGAGGGGAGCTGTTGCCGACCGATCGATCGATAATGCTTCCCTGCTCACTAATTGTTTCACTCTCTACACCATTGTTTGCAGCCCGCTCCATTTCCCTATGTACAATTACCAAATTACTACTTTCAACATTAGTTAATTCATTACTCGCTGGCGCTAACACACTGATTTCGTCTTCACTGTCATTTCTCAGTTTACTTTGGAGCCTACTATTAAGTTTTTCACACGCCATTATTGTCACAACATTTCACACGACAACACAAAAAAAAAACACAATTTGAAGAGCAAAAATAAGAGAACACATTAACATAGAACTGAAAATAATATCTAGTTAATTGCAAGCGCAGCTGCAAAATACTTGGTGCAAATCTACATGCATGCCACAACTGTTTTACTGTGCAAGAATGAAAAACCACAACTACCAAGGAAATTCTCTCTATAATTACGCGCTAGCAATAAACAAAAGCTACACTAAATACACAAACTACAAGAAAAAATCAGAAGATTCCAGTGAGGTATCCTAGGCTAAGGGTCGACATATGAAACGTCCCCTTAGAACAATTTATACACGACTGTGCTTAACCTGACACACAATATTATACAGCGCAACGCAATCTGACTTTCAAAAATCCCTACAAAAGAATGGCCCTGACTAACATTAACCTATACCTTTCACAAATCACTTACCTCACAAAAATCTTCGTTACTGGAACTACTGCAATACAGCGAGCGCCACTACTGCCAGCAAAATAAGAGATTCAAACTACTGAAGGCACTAACTACTGATAGGCATAGTTAGCAAATGAAAGATTTTTGTAGAGAACAGACAATGTATTTACCTTAATAGTGTTGAAAAAGCATAATATATATAGTAGTTCATAATATCCAGTATAACAAATTTCAAAACTGCGCCATCTCTCTCCTCACATCCACCACTGCTGGCGGCTCACCTCTAACTGCGCAACGCTACGCGCTGTTCACATCCAGCTGCCGCTACCCAACACTACAATGGCAGACAACAATGCAAACTAGCCACAGACTGCACAAAGCACAGCCAGTGATTTTCATATAGAGCGCTACATAACGTTGCCAATAAGAAAACATAAACAGCCTACTTACAAGATGTCGTATTTGGTAGCAGTTTCGCGGTGGTAATGATGCTCTTGACTTATCTATCAATGTGGATAAGAGTTCAGTTTCAGAAAACTGCCATGAGGAACAAGTTTAAGTTTAATTCAAGTTAACCAGAGACCAACAAACTGTAAAAAATCCATAATATCGGCACCGAAAGAATGAAAAGTAAACTTTTAAAAAATAGTTACAAGATAGACAACTTCAAGGATGTGTTTAAGGTAAACAGGGACCAAGCACAAGTTTTGTATATTTTGTCACATTTATTTTTGAAGTTCTTTACTCACTTTGGGAAATCACTGTTATCAGCAGTGCGAAACATTCTCATTATTATCATTCTGTAGCGGTCATCATTTTTATGCGAGGACTGTAGTACACTTTATTCATTAACATAGCTTAAAATTAACGCTGATAATGCTTCTTCTATATAATTAATAATTTTAACCAAATAATTTGCGAAGACTCATTAGCTATCATTACTTTTAAATATGTTACTTGTGATCATATCTTATTCCAAGTTATGAATGTGGGTAATGGCTTTCAAACAGGATACAATGTTCCCAGTCTCTTCATAAGTTTTTACAGTTGTCTCTACCTTGTCGTCCAGCTTCAGGTACTTCTTCTCGCTCATTTTCCCTTCAAGATTCATCACCATCCTGCATATAGATGCAGTTTGTGAGCTGCGCTTCAAGCATTCCACCAAACAGTCGATTCTTGGACGATCTTTGCAATAAAATTATTTATTTTGTAGTTCCACTCTACGACAACTTTCGTTGTACATAGCGTTGGGGATATCGTCACTATGTATATAGTAAAAGTAATCAAAAAATTTAGAAAGTCTTTCGTTACCAGGAACTTGCACATGAATATCAACCCATCAATTAATTAAGTTCTCAGGTTTTAAAAATGCTGGCGCTGCACATATGCTGACTTGGAGTCTTAAATATTCGTTCTAACTGTCCTCGTCAATTAAACCAAGATCTTGTACTTTTCTCCATAAACTCTTCTTCATATGTAAATAATCTCCACAAATTCCCATTGAGGTGAAAACTTGACAAAGGGCCGATATCGCATCTACCTCAAAATCAATATTCACTCACTACTGACGAATTGCTTGTTTAATCAGACGGAACAGACGAACATAGATGTCTTTCTTCTTATTAGGGAGCAGAGCAAATATAATGGAAAGAACATATGTTTCGTGAAAAGTACTTACTGCATTTCTTGAATGTTCCATCCATAAAAACTGGGAGACTTTTTGAGCTTTCTGTTCCTCTGCTTCCACTAATGATGATTATTTTCTCCTCTGACCTAAGGTCTTCTAGAAGAAATCTACTGCCAACGCCGATTTTTAAGCGATCTTCATGAAGGTCAGTTTCAAAATAGTTGTTGGGCTCTTGTTGGTTCCCGGACTCCGCTTACAATGAAAGGCCGTTTTCAAATTTTCTGAGTGAGGCATATCATGACTAAATCAAACTCTTATCACGAAGATTCTCCATATCATCCGCGTTAATCTCGCATAACTGGCAGTTTCTTGAGAAAGAAGGAAGATTAGGCTTTTTAATGTTCTGTCGACATCATTAGAGACGGAGTATAAGCTCTGATAGTTTCAAGGATGGTTGAAAGAAATCGGTCGTTTCAAAGGAACCATCCTGGGATTTAACTGGAACGATTTTGGGGAAATCACGGGGTAATATCCCCTCGACCCCTCTTCCTTCGTCGTCTCCAACTGCTTCACTTCTAGAGTTGCATCGTCAGGCCTTCCACAGAGGTGTTCGGACACGCAGATCACTTCTCGTCATCGAAAGCATCTTCCATTTGCAACAATCGGACTTTCCGCGAAATCGTAACCATGTAACAACACTTTCTTTAGATTCCCTAAATTTATATACGCAGAAGGCCTGCCTTTAGTCGTTGTAATAACTTCCACAGCGATAGGAACACTACACATTTCGGAAGCAATGTATGCGAAGGAGGCGGTCAAGTTTATCAGCCATGTTTAAAAAGAAATGGTAGAGGCCGTTTCACAAATTGTTAGTAAATGTGATAGAATACTGTCTAATTTTTGTTTGTTTTAAATATCTGTGAAGTCTCGTTATGTCGCGTGAAGAATAAAAAAAGACAATATTTATTCACCAAGACATTAATCGATGTTGATAGTACCAGTACCCGATAGAGACTGGGGCTCATCTTCAAACCTGAAGACAAAATTCGTTTCAGTCCTGTAACACACTAATTATTAAATGTGAAATTGTGGAACACTTGAGCAGTGCACACATACATATCCCTATTAATCACGCAGGAACGAGCTAGGAAGTCACTGCTGTGTGTAGCTCAAATAATACTTCTTGCAGCTGCTCGAGCTGCATATTGTTACGTAAAACTACGTGACCGCATATCTCCTGCGTCCATATATGTCCAGACACTTTGTTTCTGACCTTCTAGTTAAATGTTAAATTTAATTTTTAGTGTGTTTTGAACGTAGCTGGGTCACTACATTTTTATGCATATGAGCAGTGGTACACAATATCCTGGCATTATTTTATTCTCTTAGAGTGCCTCTAACGAAGGGTTTTTAGCGGCGGTTATAGACTGCTGAAGATTTTATAGTCATTCAGCGTTTTAGTAAAGTCGTGAATGATCACGGTGTTGTGTACCCTAACTGTAAGCACATTGTCATTCAAACCATACTATGGGAGCCACGAGGTTACGCAGAGTTTGAGATGAGAAAGTTTGAAATGCTGGCCCAGGTATGTTGATTCAACTGTTACAGGGTTACATGAGAGGATTATTTTTCAAAATTCATTTGAGGCTATTCGTTATTGTCCAGATGAGCTAATGCTCCGTCCCTTCCCTAATAACTTACACCTCAACGACACGTTAAAATTTGATTCTCCTCCCCGCGGACAGGTGATTGGGAGTCCGATTGACATACTAGTAATAAAAACTGTAGCGCAGTACCGATTTTGTTTTCAGTTTCGTACATTGCAGTAGCAGAATTTGTTGTTCGGTCACCTTCACTGCTGTATCTCGTAGAGATCGGGAATACAATGACACCACTTAATACAGACAGTATCGCTGGATGCGCACAGATGTTTTCTATCTGTATAAGTTGGTAGAAAATAAGGACGCTGACCCTCAAAGGAGCACTGAACAAGGAGTCAACCTACATGCTACTTTTCGCGGTAGTGAACATGCTGTGCAGATGGAGAGATGGCAGTTGAAGTCATTGACAACTGACGAGTGACGGAAATGGCTGAAAGGAGCCCTCGTCCAATTTGTGTGAAATTTTTCAGTAATGAGAGCCGGTTATGTTGCAATGACTTATGAGCCTGATCGAACAATGTAAACGACACTGGCGCGCCATTCTGGAAACAATGGCTGTTGACAATGGTAGTTGCTAGACGAGTCAACGATCGGTTAACCTAAGTGAATTTAAATGCAGTTCTAAGAAAATGATGGCAATGACGAGTGGAACAATGAAGAGGAAGCATTGTGAGAGCAACCGCGATAATATTGATAGTGCTACTAGTATGACTATTGTTAACACCTGCCCCAAACAACAAATGATTGCCTTCCTATATTAACCCTTAGCTACTATGGATGTTGACAGGAACACAATTACTATGAAGACATCTCTCAGACCACCTTTTTATTTTTTATGTATAAAACGACTGTCTTAATGAATATATATTTTCGTGACTTCCTGTTGTTCGTTACGCTTGTTGGAAAAAGAATTTATGGAAATTTGCATTTTT
Source organism: Schistocerca cancellata (assembly GCF_023864275.1). Taxonomy (NCBI): domain Eukaryota; kingdom Metazoa; phylum Arthropoda; class Insecta; order Orthoptera; family Acrididae; genus Schistocerca; species Schistocerca cancellata. The sequence continues at coordinate 379,764,800 of NC_064630.1, forward strand.
GTACCATACAGAATTTAAAAATCTTTGAAATCTAAAACGCAGAAAAATTTTCAGTTTATTTTTACTTTAGATATTATTAAATTAACTGCGCATAATTACTTTTCTACTCACTCACAGATTATCATCGGGGAGACAGTTTTACAGATTCGCAACAGAACTTTATGGAAAAACACATTTCACTTACGACAAACTGTATTAGGAATCAGCTTTGAGTTGACTACTCATCGTTTCAGCGTTAGAGTGATTATTCCACCTCATAATTCTGTCAAGGGAGGAATTTCCCCAAATGTTTATTTCAAAAATCAATAAGAAAGTGAATGCCTTTTGTATCCTTCTGAGCCGCGCGGGATTAGCCGAGCGGTCTTAGACGCTGCAGTCAGGGACTGTGCGGCTGGTCCCGGCGGAGGTTCGAGTCCTCCCTCGGGCATGGGTGTGTGTGTTTGTCCTTAGGATAATTTAGGTTACGTAGTGTGTAAGCTTAGGGACTGATGATCTTAGCAGTTAAGTTCCATAAGATTTCACACACATTTGAACATTTATCCTTCTGAGACACTGAATAAGATTTTGATTGCTTTCAGACTGCATGCATTTCACACAGACCCTCTTACAATTCTCCAACTAAATCGGAACCCAACACTGTAAATACGGATATCTTGCTTTCTACGTCAACAAGGACAACAAAAGACTGATATTTTTCGTTTTTCAAAAAAAATTATTTCTGTCTTTGAGGCTCATATCTCCAAAACAGCAAATTTTCTCCGAGACTTTTTTGAACTGCAAGACGATGATGAGTCGCGTTGTTCTTACGCTAGGTAGCGGCTTCTGTTTTTTCTGTCGAAAACATCTTTCTGTTCTTAGCGAAGAAGTACGCTTCTCTGTCGTCACCACCTGTCATTTATTCGTCACTTTCGATTTCCTTCTCCTAGTTAGTATTGTGATCACGAAATACTCCAAATCAGTGTCATTATTACTGTCATTAAAGTCTTCATCTGAGAATTAACTGAGGCGTTCTTTAACAGCTACCGGTACATCAGTCTCTCATAGAAAACGCTGTATAGAAGGTCTAGCTTTCGTCATCATGGACAAACGGTAACGTTCAACGAAAACACAAGACACAAACACTATGGTACGTCTGTGAGACCTCTCGAGACCTAAAAACAAGAGACAAATTACAAGAACAATGACAGATTTCTGGCACGTGTAGCTTCCCATCTAGTAGGAAGATGCACAGAAGTGTCTACTTTACCTAACCAGGGGTGTGTAAAATATCACAAGACAGAAAACTGTAGCGGTCCGGGAAACCATCTATAGTAGTTAAGTGTTAAGGTCTCCACCCCATTCTCTCAGTCCCTCCTTATAATTCACTGTATCTGTCTCTCTAACTCCCCATCGCACAAGCTCAACATCTCAGAGGTGAAATGGCGCGCAACTCATCAAACATACACGCAACGAAAGAAATGACTATCATTTTGCTTTAACAACACGTAATTGGTGGCAGAAACCTTGTGTTTTTCTGATAGAAGATATCGCTGCAGAACAGGTAAAAATGAAAATAGGGAAAGAACAACTGTTTCAACAAGTCACAAACAAGGAAAGTAAGACAACAACATCACAAAACCGTAACTAACACGCTAACGTAAAATTTTACCCCGAATTACACTCCCTTGTATATATAAATAGCTTTAAGCCGAAACCCTTCCTACCTCCACAATATAACATATAAAAGACCCATGAACATAACGCTGAAAGATGCTTGGGTAAAATAAAATTAATCAAAAGTAGTCTTACGTAAGACAGAATCTTGCTCCAATAATGACGGTAATAAAATGGTTTTAGCAATGGTACGCAGCGAGCAATGATGCGTTAAAATGAGGTTCACTCATGTCTGTAAATTCGATATTCGAAGGAACAAAAGTTAAGATTTAACTATCTCGTCGACAACGAGGTCGTTAGAAACGGAATGGGGAAGGGGATGGAAGGAAATCGATCGTTTGCTTCCAAAGGAATAATCCCAGAATTCACCTTAAACGTATCCGTTTTCTGCTGCTGGAGTTTTGCAACCAGTTGTAGCCTAGGTGGAGAGGCAGAGAGGCTAGTGTGACTGCCGGGACGGGTGCCGGAGCACGTACACAGTTAAGCTGGCAAGGGGCCGTGGATATCTCTGGCTACAGCCTCTCCTGTGGAACGAAAGAGTAGTTGCGGTGAATTCGCTTTAGGATACTCTGGCGGGGGCATCTGGAAAGAACAGGTGTGTCCTTTGGATTTTCTGTGGGTAGAGTTATCCGAATGTACTTAGTGTTTAATACACTACTGGCCATTAAAATTGCTACACCAAGAAGAAATGCAGCTTATAAACGGGTATTCATTGGACAAATATATTATACTAGAACTGACACGTGATTACATTTTCACGCAATTTGGGTGCATAGATCCTGAGAAATCAGTACCCAGAACATCCAACGGCCAGTTGCTCGGCCACCATTGACCAGACGTTTTCAATTGGGTGAGAGATCTGGAGAATGTGCTGGCCAGGGCAGCAGTCGAACATTTTCCGTATCCAGAGAGGCCCGCACAGGACCTGCAACATGCGGTCGGGCATGATCCTACTGAAATGTAGGGTTTCGCAGGTACCGAATGAAGGGTAGAGCCACGGGTCGTAACACATCTGAAATGTAACGTCCACTGTTCAAAGTGCCGTCAATGCGAACAAGAGGTGACCGAGACGTGTAACCAATGGCACCCCATATCATCACGCCGGGTGATGCGCCAGTATGGCGATGACGAATACACGCTTCCAATGTGAGTTCAGCGCGATGTCACCAAACACGGATGCGACGATCATGATGCTGTAAACAGAACCTGGATTGAAATTTCCCGGCAGATTAAAACTGTGTGCTGGACCGAGACTCGAACTCGGGACCTTTACCTTTCGAGGGCAAGTGCTCGCAGGAGAGCTTCTGTACAGTTTGGAAGGTAGAAGACGAGGTAATGACCGATGTGAAGCTGTGCTTGGGTAGCTCAGTTGGTAGAGCACTCGCCCGCGAAAGGCAAAGGTCCCGAGTTCGAGTCTCGGTCCGGCACACAGTTTTAATCTGCTAGGAAGTTTCATATTAGCGCACGCTCCGCTGCAGAGCGAAAATCTCATTCTAGAACCTGGATTCATCCGAAAAAATGACGTTTTGCCATTCGTGCATCCAGGTTCGTCGTTGAGTCCACCATCGCAGGTGCTCCTGCCTGTGATGCAGCGTCAAGGGTAACCGCAGCCATGGTCTCCGAGCTGATAGTCCATGCTGCTGCAAACGTCGTCGAACTGTTCGTGCAGATGGTTGTTGTCTTTAAAACGTCCCCATCTGTTGACTCAGGGATCGAGACGTGGCTGCACGATCCGTTACAGCCATGCGGATAAGATGCCTGTCATCTCGACTGCTAGTGATACGAGGCCGTTGGGATCCAGCAATGCGTTCCGTATTACCCTTCTGAACCCACCGATTCCATGTACTGCTAACAGTCATTGGATCTCTACCAACGCGAGCAGCAATGTCACGATACGATAAACCGCAATCGCGATAGGCTACAATCCGACCTTTATCAAAGTCGGAAACGCGATGTTACGCATTTCTCCTCCTTACACGAGGCATCACAATAACGTTTCACCAGGCAACGCCGGTCAACTGCTGTTTGTGTATGAGAAATCGGTTGGAAAGTTTCCTCATGTCAGCACGTTGTAGGTGTCGCCACCGGCGCTGACCTTGTGTGAATGCTCTGAAAAGCTAATCATTTGCATATCACAGCATCTTCTTCCTGTCGGTTAAATTTCGTGTTTGTATCACGTCATCTTCGTGGTGTAGCAATTTTAATCGCCAGTAGTGTATTTAACAACCCTTATTTCGGTATTTCGGATATTAGGGGGAAATTATGTTACTTATTTTAGGCAGACCATCGGATGTTGATTTACCATTATTTTTTAGGCAAACTATCGGATGTTGATTTAGCATTACGTGGGGTACGGAATACCTTGTGTGTGTGTGTGTGTGTGTGTGTGTGTGTGAGAGAGAGAGAGAGAGAGAGAGAGAGAGAGAGAGAGAGAGAGAGAGTGAGAGAGATAGAGAGAGAGGAGGGGGGGGTGGGGAGGAGTGTACCACACGTGAAGCAGAACATGGTAAATTTACTCTCGCAGGGATAAAATTCGTAATGGGAAATAGTTTTCAATAGGTAGGATAAATTCACAAAATGTAAATTCGGAAAGTGCAGCGTTGCACTTTATATTTTTCGTTAATTTTAGGGACTTGAAAGCAAATGGCTTTGTTCAGCTACAGTGCAACGTGGCCAGTGGCAGGATTTAAGTCTATTCCTTTTTTGGCTTTCAGATAGCTCTTACACCTCCAGTCCTTGAGTAATAAATGTGGAAGCTTTTAAACGTAACTTAATTTTTTGGGAACAAGTGGGTTTTGCTTTGTATGAATCACGTTGTGCTCAAGTACGTATCCTAGTCATATCGAGAAGATTTCGGACAATGTGTGGAGACGGGCACCACCGGTGACGAGGAACATTATCTTGTCGTAAAAAACATCCATTACATTTACTGCCCCACATCCCTTGCCCCAGTACCTTAGACAATATAGTCAACCCTCACGAGGCCCATGAACACTCTCCATTGTACCATTACTTACGTCTGTGAAGTGAGAAGCTGAACTCAATCAACAGGTGCGGCTGTGAAATTTAGTATTTTTTTTTTTTTCATTCTAGCATTGTTCGTTCGCAACACTAGACTTCACATGTGTTTCACCATTTCTTAGAGACTACCTTATTCACCAGATCCCTTTCTTATACACATGTATGTACTCTCTCTTCGAATGTACTGATCTAAATATTTAATGACAAGTTCACCTGTTTTATGATCGTTTATGTTGTAACCATTTTCTCAGATAAGTGTTAAGAGTCGACATAACCGATTGCGAACCTCTGGTACAGAGCCTAGTGGAGGGTCTGCATCAGATGCTCAGACGGTTCTGCGACCGTGTAGGCTGCAGATTCCTCGACTTACGCCAAAGGGTGGCTGGATTTCGGGTTCTGCTGAATAGGTCAGGTGTCCACTATACGCAGGAGGCGGCTACACTGCTAACAGGGGCGACGGAATCTTCTCACGAAATTCCAATCACCAACTTTCTCCTCCGAATGCGAGAATATTTTGTTGACACCGACCTACATAGGGAGGAACGACCACCACGATAAAATAAGGGAAATTAGAGCCCGTACGGAAAGAAATAGGTGTTCATTCTTTCCGCACGCTATACGATATTGCAATAACAGAGAAGGTGGTTCGATGAACCGTCTGCCAGGCACTTAAATGTGATTTGCAGAGTAGATGTAGATGTAGACTAGATTTCACTGTCCCCACATAATTCACATTTCTGATCCCACTAACGAAACCAAATGGTGGTTATAGATGGCAGTACTTTCGCTCACTTACCCTCCTCAACGACTATAAGATCTTCAACCGCTTCCTCCGCGCGCTTCTCCACATCACTATCGGGAAAGCCACCCACATCGATCACACATGTTTAGATGGTGTCAGCTACATTCATACTGCATTAGGAGCACACCGGGATGTAATAACATTCACGGCGCACGAGGCGCCCTCGTCACCATCGATTTTGACCACGCATTCGACCACGTCGACCACGAATTCCTACGCGTAGTTTTGGAATGCAGGGGCCTCTTTCCAGAGTCCGCATAGGTGGTCCTTCGACTGATTCACGGGGCGCGTTCCCACATGATAGTGAACGGTTACCAGTCTGGTCACACTTTTGTTGGACGGTCAGTGCGACAAGGATGCCCTTTGCTGGACATATTATCTGCGGCAGCGTTTGAACCAGGTTTTCATGGTCTACGACGGCGATTACCAGGCATTTGCATGCGATCGTGACCTTTCGTTGTGGTTCATTCGCCGATGATGTGGTGTTCCTGGCCAGATCAGGGGATGAAATACACATGACAGTTCAGGGGCTACGGCAGTATGGGGTGATTGCTGGGAGCGCCATCAGGAAGAAGACAAACTACATGGATGTCGGAGGGAAGCTTTTCCACGCAACGGTGGTGGCCTTTGACAAGGTGCTCGCACTCAAATGTTTAGGAGTGCTGTTCTATAGCAATGTTCACCACACGACGGCAGCTACGTACCGCCGGTTACTACACTAGACACTTGCTTTGATACAGGACAACAAATTGCGTCGGATCGAAGTGCTGCTACGAACACGTTAAGTCAACAGATATCTTGTCTCCAAACTAAACTGTTTTGCGCATGTCCTTCCCTTACGTTGGCTGACAGATCTGAAGCAGCATATGGACATTTCGTGAGCGCCGGTCTTCTTTATAAAGTCCGATACGCCAGCCTGACACTGCCTGGCGGGCGGGCGGTATCGGTTTAATTCATGTCTGTAACAGTGCGCGATCGCTCTGTCTCAACATCTGCCCACGCCAATCTGACGGGCAGCCTGACACTGAAGTGTCACCACCCTCTCTGCATCCACCGGTTTCTGTGGGGTACAATTCACTGGCACTCGCCCACATCAGAGAGTTCTTGATTGATCTCAGCTTCTTGTGATCGGACTTTCCGTCAAAAGGATGCCTTTACCAACAGCAGCAACCTATCAATGCGGTCGCACATCGGCACCCCGAAGCTGGCTTCAATATGGTGTGGCGAGCGGTGCACACGCCTTTTCTGCCTACGACGGTGGACTCATTGTGGTACGTGGTTGTGAATGGGAAGTTCGCTACTCGTCAGAGGCTACATTCCATTCATCTGACGGACGACCCCTTGTGCCTGACATGCTCAGTCGTTGATTTGGATGCGCACCGCATGACGTGTGCCGCGAGCAGCGACTGCTGGCTACTCACGCAGCGCCTGCTGGCATTACTCTAGCGGCGATTGCCGGACTATCTCCCCTGACGATATATTGCACCCCGACGTCGTATTCTTTCCACCAAACTGGACGAACGCCATTAACTGGCTGAAAGGCATTGGCCTTTATTACATATTTCGTGATGCACACAAATGCAGACTCGATGTTTGGTCCCTGCTGCTGACGACACGTGCAGCTTACAGCCGCCACCCGAAGTACAGGACCCACTTCGATAATCATTTGGGTTCATTATTTGCGTGCCCTTCTGCTCACTGAGGCGCTCCAGGTATGAAACGATGTACCTGAAGAAGAGTCTGGAGCATATTGTGTTGGTGGTTGGGTTGTTTGGGGGAAGAGACCAAACTGAGGGATCATCTGTCTCATCGGATCAGGGAAGGACAGGGAAGGAAGTCGGCCGTGCCCTTTCAAAAGAACCATCCCGCCATTTTCCTGCAGCGATTTAGGGAAATCACGGAAAACCTAAATCAGGATGGCCGGACGCGGGATTGAACCGTCGTCCTCCCGAATGCGAGTCCAGTGGAGCATATTGATCCCATATGGACGGAATAGGGGGAACTCCTACCAACAGACGAGAAGAGGACTCGGACGCTCGCTACGGCAGTTGCACGATCCTTTGTTAATATAAAAAAGTAATAAATACAAAAGAATAAAATAAACAAACAAACACAGAAAAACCCGCTAAATCCTCTTCATAATCCTGTGATCATAGAGCACGTTGTGTGGACTTGGCAACGGGATGGCCAAGCCTAGGGTGTCAACCCCTGCCGTACCCGTCGTCCTGCTCCTGTGGCGGTTCATTGGGAAAAAAGAAAATTCGGGTTCGAGTCCCGGTCCGGCACAGATTTTAACTGTCGTCATTCTATTGTACAGCTGTTGGTTGTCCATATTCACAACTGCCAATACATTTCACGTAAAACGTTTAACGCCCGCTTCGACTTGTCTTGGGTGAACAAAGAAAAAATGCTTCTTACTGCCCTTCTGTTGGAAAATCAGTTCCTGTTCATCTTTTTCCCCAATTCCGTTTCATAAGAGTTGTCAATTCAGAATTTCCGAGCGCGTTCATAACATGCAAGTCACACAGTTATTTCAGCATGTAGCGGTGCTTAATCCGTTTGTTCCATCTGTGTGATAAGGTAGAACGTGTTTACTGATCAACTTTACAATTGTTTAAGTTAATTTTGCTTATTGAGTGTAGTTTAATATGAAGGGCTTTGTTCGGTTCGAAATGCAACCTCGTGTGTCCTCAGTTCGTATCAGTTAGTCCTCCATGAATAGTTTAGTTACTAGTTCATTCACATATTTACTCGCGAGGTTTTACGTAAATTGTGTTAAAAATTATCGTCATCTTTAAGCCAGTAACCGATATTTTGGAACTTGGTACTTTGCCAGTTAGACTAGCACGTGGTGCCACGATCATATCAACTTCAATCTGAACTGGTTAAGTGCAAAGCCATGGTCAGATTAAGATCTATCTGAACTGATTAAGTGCAAAAGATAACGCCTTAAACTATTTTTGTCATTTCGCGACCCTTTTCCTTTCTATATCTCTCACGAGTTTCCGTGTTTATTCTTCAAGCCGAGCTTGTTTCTAGTAGGCAGTCCATGCTACGTGCCTCTTGTCTGAAGTCCATTAAGTAATGCTATAATCCCTCTCGTAATGCGCGAAATTATCTATGGAACGAGTACCTAAACGTGTAAACAATTTCTTTTCGTTTGCAATTTACAGATTTTTACGTTCTTTAGGATCCACGGTATCGGCTCTTAAAGCGGTCTGTGTCGTCTCTCCTTAATCTCCGATAGGCTTAATTGTAATGGTCATTGAGATTTAATACCATCCGTAGCAACCTAAAGTATTTGGCTATGTGCGAGTAATTCATCTTGTCTTCCTCCTAACCCGCCTACTGCAGATGTGATCTGTGTTAAGGGAACTTTTAGTTAATTAAGTACCATGAGATATCGTTAGGACAATGGCCATCTATTGTGAATTGTATGCATGTACTTCAGGCTCCTTCCTTGTAAATAGCCAGTCAATGTGGCCGAGCGGTTATAGGCGCTTCAGCCTGGAACCGCGAGACCACTACGGTCGCAGGTTCGAATCCTGCCTCGGGCATGGCTGTGTGTGATGTCCTTAGGTTAGTTAGGTTTAAGTAGTTCTAAGTTCTAGGGGACTGATGACCTCAGATGTTAAGTCCCATAGTGATCAGAGCCATTTGAACCATTTGAACCTTGTAAATATTCTTAACAACTTCATGTTTTTCATTCTTAAATAAACTGCCATTCTTTGTGATTATGAACCCATTCTTTTCTTGATATCTATCACGATTCCAAATGAGATCCTTTTCCACATGTCGAATCTATTCAAATGACTTGATTTACATATTAATGTTTCCAGAGGCGGAGGGATATTAATTTATAATAATGAACCCAGTGCTTGGCCTTGCCTTGTCACTCTGCGCTGAGGTCGTGTGTTAATACATCCGAGTTCTCCGTTGCGCCGGCTATTCATGTTTGTGCATGTATTGTAATATGAACGTTCTGTCAACTGAACAATGCAAATAGTGTGTTTACGTAAAAGCTATCTGATGAAAAGAGTTGCCAAATCCATCTGACATTGTTTAACAGTATTCCAGTCAACTTTTACTACAAATAATTAGCAAATCTAAAACAATATACTAAAGAAGCTATCCTGTGAAATTCTGTATTATGCAGTGCAGTAAAAGTGCTTCAATGCGTGACGTCACAGTGCGTATCTTGTAATTCCAACACACAAAAGTAACAGACTCAAAATCCTTCATTAAATTACAAACAGAAGTTTAAAAGAATAAATACCCAAACTGCTTCTGTTAAAATGCCATGTAAATTTATGCACCAAAACAAAGTAAAATTCCGAACATTAAATGACACACATGCGAAGGTATAACACTGCACTGTAAGGATAGGAATATCTGACAATAGAAATGAGATTCGAACTAACTGAACTGATCCTGACGACAATTTTGAATGCAGTGCTTGACTTTACATAATCTTATTGCTTTCTAACAGTGATGTTACACGGCGCTAACAAACTTTCGAGGCTTACCTTGTGGCAATGGAAAGTAGGTACTGCTCGAAAGTGGTGTTGTTAGAATGCAACGCAGTAGCAAACTAGCTAAAGAAGACCTTCTCCAAGTGCAATGCAAGGAAAAACAACTATGGTACATTAAACTTCTAGTAACTGTGTCCCACCACGCGCAAAACGGTGACACATAATTACAAAATAAAACTTTAATTATGCGTTTCTGAAAGAAATTGAACTTGATGAATTATATAGAAGAGACTAGCGTAAGAAAGATATTATGAAATTGATTTTTATCAATTACAACCAACTTTACAAAATTCACTTCTTATAAAAAATGTATAACTCTGCCATGTAATTCGTTAATGAAATGGTAAAGGAATGGCGAAATGAATAACTCCGAGTCCAAGCCATTTTGGCAATTAGACTTTCCGACTTGAATCAATAAAGCAAAATCATACTGAAAATTTGGCTGTAACAAACTTATCATAACTCACGCGCGAGCAAACAGAACAGTGATAACATTATATGAATATCCTCAAGCTTCTAAAAATCAGTCTTTACGAAGTCATATTTCCAAAAATCAACAACCTGTATCTCTGTGTTCAGCAAGTTATTCCCAGACTGCTCAACATCGTGAGCAACACCAGACTCACTCACTTAATACTCGCCAATGCTATAAAGGCAACGACATATTACTGACAATCAAAGATCACATTGCTTATACACGGAATCTCTCTGGCGTAACATATAGACTTTGAAAGACTTGTGTCCGACAAAAAAGGTTCAGATGGCTCTGAGCAATATGGGACTTAACATCGGGGGTCCCCTAGAACTTAGAACTACTTAAACCTAACTGACCTATGGACATAACACACATCCATGCCCGAGGCAGGATTCGAACCTGCGACCGTAGCGGTCGCGCGGTTCCAGAGTGAAGCGCCTAGAACCACTCGGCCACACCGACCGGATGTGTCCGACAAAATATTCAGTGTGCAAGTACGAAGAATGACACATCGAATACTAAAAGTAAGCTAGAAACCTTACAACGGGCAGCTGGTCTGACGGGACACGATGTTTGCTCGCTGATCATTCGAAACGGAATTATGCGCTAGCTAGACTTGGCAACAATGTAGCCACTGTAGATGATCTAGCAGTGGTGGTCACGAAAATGTACAGTCGCAAGAAGACCGGACTCTGACGGCCACGTGGCACTACCTAGAAGAAAGACCACAGTATTCGGCGCGGGGCTCTGGCGCATCGTATTGTATCTGTAGCAGTAATTTGAGCAGCAGTTGGCACCATAGTGATACGACGAACTGTTAACAAATTTGTTACCTTTAGGACAGCTCTGAGCCTGACGCCCTGAAGCGTGCATTCCGCTGACCCCAAACCACCACCCTTTGCAACTTACGTTGTGTCAAGTGAGAGCTGATTGGAGTGCAAGGTGAAGGCCTGTTGTGTTTTCCGACCACAGCTGGTTCTGTTTCGCGCCAAAGATGGCCGTAAGTTGGTTAGGAGGAGCCAAGTTGATGGCCTGAAACCAACCAGTCTGCGTGGAGTTCAGCGGTGCGATTTCGTACGACAGCAGGAGCAATATCGTGGTTATCCCACGTACACTGACTGCAAATTTGGCTGGTGATTCGAAATTTTGTGCTGCCATTCACGAACAGTGTGTCAGTCGGTGTTTTCCAACAAAATATCGCTCGCCCACATACCGCCTTTGTAACCCAACAAACTCTAGAGAGTTTGGCCTGCACGACCACCAGATCGATCTCCAATCGAGCAAATCTGAAACATCATCGGACAACTCCAGTTTCATCTACAACCAGCATTGGTTTAAATGGGTCTGAGCACAATGGGACTTATCATCTAAGGTCGTCAGTCCCCTAGAACTTAGAACTGCTTAAACCTAACTAACCTAAGGACATCACACACATCCATGCCCGAGGCAGGATTCGAACCTGCGACCGTAGCCGTCGCGCGGTTCCAGACTGACGCGCCTAGAACCGCTCAACCACAACGGCCGGTTACAATCAGCATTAACCGTCCCCATATTAAGCTGACCAAGTGCAACAGGCATGGAACTCTACCTCACAAACTGACAGACGGCCCGTGTACAACACAATACATGCACATCTGCATGCTTGCTTTCAACATTCTGGCGGTTATACTGATTTGAAATGGCATATCCCGCGCATACATTAACCTTTGATCTTGCAAGGCTAATCACTTACATATGTTAAGACAAAAGTATTACCGAAATGTCATTTATTTATATAAATTATTTTTTGGTGATGCGATTTTTTTCTCGTCGTTGCATGTCTCCGGCGGCGCACGCAGGACGCTCCAGAGACGATGGGCGGGTACTCAAAACAGCTCGGTGATGTGACGGAATTGATCCGTCCCAGTTTCAGTGTTCAAACAGTTGAATCTAATTTCTTCACTTCCAACGAAGTGCGTAACTACATCATGATCTGGAGCACTGCGGACGGAATACTGCGATGCAAAGGAAATTCGCGACACAATGATCTACTTACCACCCCAAAGGCATGCAACGTGACTGCACGGCGCTAACCAGAATTACGTAAGTCCGATGCCTCCCAGCAGCTTGTATGAATATTTGGGGGAACTGCTGCGGTTAAACCCGATACGAAGACTCCGTGGATCGACAGCAGGCTGCATCAACTGGACGAGATCGGGCACCTGTATACACATGACACAAGTAAGCTACTAATATATACTGGGTGGTCCATTGATAGTGACCGTGCCAAATATCACACGAAATAAGCATCAAACGCAAAAACTACAAAGAACGAAACTCGTCCAGATTGAAACGGGAAACCAGAAGGCGCTATGGTTGGCCCACTAGATGGAGTTGCCAAAGGTCCAACGGATATCAACTGCGTTTTTTAAAATAGGAACCCCCAGTTTCATTACATATTCGTGTAGTACGTAAAGAAATATTTTCGCTTTGTGATAGATGGCGCTGTAATAGTCACAAACGGATAAGTACGTCGTATTACGTAACATTCTGCCAGTGCGGACGGTATTTGCTTCGTCATACATTACCCGTGTTAAAATGGACCGTTTACCAGTTTCGGAAAAGGTCGATATCGTGTTGATGTATGACTATTGTGATCAAATTGCCCAACGGCGTGTGCTATGTATACTGCTCGGTATCCTGGACATCATCCAAGTGTCCGGACCGTTCACCGGATAGTTACGTTATTTAAGGAAACAGGAAGTGTTCAGCCACATGTGAAACGTCAACCACGACTTGCAACAAATGATGATGCCCAAGTAGGTGTTTTATCTGCTGTCGCAGCTAATCCGCACATCAGTAGCAGACAAACTGCGCGAGAATCTGAAATCTCAAAACGTCGGTGTTGAGAATGCTACATCAACATCGATTGCACTCGTACCATATTTCTATGCACCAGGAATTACATGGTGACGACTTTGAATGTCGTGTACAGTTCTGCCACTGGGCACAAGAGATATTACGGGACGATGACAGATTTTTTGCACGCGTTCTATTTAGCGACGAAGCGTCATTCACCAACAGCGGTAACGTAAACCGGCATAATATCCACTATTGGGCAACGGAAAATCCACAATGGCTGCGACAAGTGGAACATCAGTGACCTTGGTGGGTTAATGTACGGTGCGGCATTATGGGAGAAAGGATATGCTGATTTCCTACGTAATGTTCTATCGATGTTACTACAAGATGTTTCACTGCATGACAGAATGGCGATGTACTTCCAACATGATGGATGTCCAGCACATAGCTCGCGTGCGGTTGAAGCGGTATTGAATAGCATATTTCATGACAGGTGGATTGGTCGTCGAAGCACCATACCATGGCCCACACGTTCACCGGATCTGACGTCCCCGGATTTCTTTCTGTGGCGAAATTTGAAGGATATTAGCTATCGTAATCCACCGACAACGCCTGACAATATGCGTCAGCGCATTGTCAATGCATGTGGGAAGATTACGGAAGGCGAACTACTCGTTGTTGAGAGGAATGTCGTTAGACGTATTGCCAAATGCATTAACGTTGACGGACATCATTTTGAGCATTTATTGCATTAATGTGGTATTTACAGGTAATCACGCTGTAACAGCATGTGTCCTCAGAAATGATAAGTTCATAATGGTACATGTATCACATTGGAACAACCGAAATCAAATGTTCAAACGTAACTACGTTCCGTATTTTAATTTAAAAAACCTACCTGTTACCAACTGTTCGTCTAAAATTGTGACTATTACAGCGCCACCTATCACAAAGCGAAAAAAAGTGGTCCAACTAAAAGATTCATATTTCTTTACGTACTACACGATAATGTAATAAAAAATGAGGGTTCCTATTTAAAGAAACGCAGTTGATATCCGTTTGACCCATGGCAGCGCCATCTAGCGGCCAACCATAGCGCCCCCTTCAAGCTAGACAAGTTTCGTTCTTTGTAGTTTTTTCGTTTGACGCTTATTTCGTGAGATATTTGGCCCATATATATATATATATATATATGGAGAGAGAGAGCTGCTCCTACCCACGATTTCTATGCAAGTTGCAATGTCTTTGAATGCCATGTACAAGTTTTCATATTCTCTCTTTTTGTAGGAAAAAGAGGCCATAGTTTCCGAATTATTTGTAGAAAAAGGGACAAAAATTACCTTCAGACGATTTTTTTGAATGACTCGAAAACTGTGGCCTCCCGCGAAAACGTATCCCAGTACAAAATTGGGCTTCATTAAATTTCCTACAAAAATGTCTTGCTCATTTTTTCTGTAGGACTAATAGTTTACGCATAGCGAACAAGAGATTATGAAAGTCTCGTGTGTGGTTTTTGAAGGTGCTGTGGGTTCAATGAAACCTGTCGGTAGGGGCAACTCAATTAACCTGTAGTTCTTCGATTTTAATGTAAACAACATAATAAAGGTTCAAATGTGTCTGAAATCTTATGGGACTTAACTGCTAAGGTCATCAGTCCCTAACCTTACACACTACTTTACCTAAATTATCCTAAGGACAAACACACACTCCCATGACCGAGGGAGGACTCGAACCTCCGCCGGGACCAGCCGCACAGTCCATGACTGCAGCGCCTGAGACCGCTCGGCTAATCCCGCGCGGCAAACAACATAAAAAATCAACAGTCTTTGTACGTTTTCGTCTTTGTCTGTACAGTCTTTTTGTAGCTCTTGGCTGAAGAGTGGAATGTTGTATCGCGGACGGGCCACCCTCTGCCATGTAGGGCGAGGGAGATGAAATAACAATAAGGAAAATAATGTACCCCAAATACTGACTACACGTATAAATAGTGGCCGGTTGTGTGGCATATGCTGCGGAGTGTAATAAATTAAAGAAAAAGGAACGTTGCACGTATTGTGGTTTCCCGACAAACAGCAGCATAGGTGCTGGGGTGCGGTGCACGGCCGCCTGCTGAGGAGGCGGCAGAGCGGCCACAAGTCTGGGCCAGGGCGCTCCCCGGGCGCCGGTGTCGTCGCGGCCCGTCGCGGCGCCGCTTTACGGCTGGGGCCACTTGCCACTTGCTACTTCATTTGCCGGATGCACGCCCATCGACGCGGCGCGCTTTATTGCCGCGATATATCTGCCGGCCCGGCAGAGCCGGGCGAAAAAAAATAAAAAGCGAAGCGAGCGCTCGCAGAGGAACCTCAGAGGCGGGCGGACCACTACACTCCCGGGCCGAGCTGCGCGCGATACACTCGCGCCCGTCACACTTGTTCCTTTGCCCGTGCCGCGCTCCGAAGCGACCAGCCAGTGAAAAAAGAGGGATTATTACTCTCCGGGAGACACCGGCGGAAGGGGACGGCATTACTTTTATGCGTTGTTGGGCGGCGGGCTGGCGCTCTCAGTGCAAGCTTCTGAAGGGTCGTCGTCCGCTTTGGCGCCGGATAATTGCTTTTGCCTGCATGTGTAATGCGGCTGATGCAATCTGCCCCCTGTCGACAGGTGGACGCGTGGCCGGCACACTCGGAATTCGGGAGGAGTGCCTGCGCCGGAGCACAAAGCGGACTTCCGCGGCCCACAGCGCCGTCAGACGGCCTGCGCGGGGCTGATGTCATCTGCTGGCGGAATTGGCAGCCGGGGCCCGGAGCTGAGGGCGGTCACTGCCAGCGTAGCCAGGTGCGGCAGTGTCAGGAGCATAAATGAAAGACCACCGTGTCTTACACGTTGACACGCTTTCAGTGCCGTGACGAGTTCGTTGGCGTAGTCATTTTCGCAGTGTGTGTACAGGGTGATGGGAAGCGACACCCGGGTTTCCTATGCTACAGTTGAGGCGATATGCTAATGAACTATTTGCTGAACTCGAAATTCTATTATAAAGCCTGCTACTCAGTACAGGCCTCTGTTGAAGAATCTGATTGGCTGTGGTGTATCGAGAGGTTGTAACAATGGAAAATTGTACTGAAATGCAGGAGGATCTGCAGCGAATTGACGCATGGTGCAGGGAATGGCAACTGAGTCTCAATGTAGACAAGTGTAATGTGCTGCGAATACACAGAAAGATAGATACTTTATCATTTAGCTACAAAATAGCAGGTCAGCAACTGGAAGCAGTTAATACCATAAATTATCTGGGAGTACGCATTAGGAGTGATTTAAAATGGAATGATCATATAATGTTGATTGTCGGTAAAGCAGATGCCAGACTGAGATTCATTGGAAGAATCCTAAGGAAATGCAATCCGAAAACAAAGGAAGTAGGTTACAGTACGCTTGTTCGCCCACTGCTTGAATACTGCTCAGCAGTGTGGGATCCGTACCAGATAGGGTTGATATAGAGAAGATCCAACGGAGAGCAGCGCGCTTCGTTACAGGATCATTTAGTAATCGCGAAAGCGTTACGGAGATGATAGATAAACTCCAGTGGAAGACTCTGCAGGAGAGACGCTCAGTAGCTCGGTACGGGCTTTTGTCAAAGTTGCGAGAACATACCTTCACCGAAGAGTCAAGCAGTATATTGCTCCCTCCTACGTATATCTCGCGAAGAGACCATGAGGATAAAATCAGAGAGATTAGAGCCCACACAGAGGCATACCGACAATCCTTCTTTCCACGAACAATACGAGACTGGAATAGAAGGGAGAGCCGATAGAGGTACTGAAGGTACCCTCCGCCACACACCGTCAGGTGGCTTGCGGAGTATGGATGTAGATGTAGATGTAGATGTAGCCTCAAAGAAAGTTAACCCCACCAAAATTTTTGACTAGGCTGTAGCTAGTCTGAAACAGATTTATCCCATCTGAGAATTTACATATCCTCGTACACTGAAGAGCCAATGGTACACCTGCACAACGTCGTGTAGGGCCCCCGCGAGCACACAGAAGTCCAGCAACGTGACGTGGCATGGACTTAACTAATGTCTCAAGTAGTGCCGGAGGGAACTGACACCATGAATCCGGCAGGGCTGATGATAAATCCGTAAGAGTACGACGGGGTAGAGATCTCTTCTGAACAGCACGTTGGAAAGCATCCCAGATATGCTCAATAATGTTCTTGTATGGGGAGTTTGGTGGCCAACGGAAGTGTTCAAACTGAGAAGAGCGTTCCTGGAGCCACACGGTAGCAATTCAGGACGTGTGGGGTATCGCATTGTCCTGCTGGAATTGCCCAAGTCCGTAGGAGTGCACGATGGTTAATAATAGATGCAGGTGATCAGACAGGATGCTTACGCACGTGTCACCTGTCAGAGGCGTATCTAGTATCAGGGTTCCCATATCACGCCGACTACACACGCCCCACACCATTACAGGGCCTCCACCAGCTTGAAGAGTCCCCTGCTGCCAAGCAGGTTGCATGGATTCATAAGGATGACTCCAAACCCATATACGTTCATCTGCTCGATGCAATTTGAAACGACACCACGCAACTTGTTTCCAGTCATCAACAGTCCAATGTCGGTGCTGACGGGCCCAGGCGAGGCGTAAAGCCTTGTGTCGTGCAATCATTGAGGGTAAGCGAGTGGACCTTCGGCTCCGAAAGCTCATATCGATGACGTTTCGTCGAATGGTTCACACGCTGACGTTTTCTGGTGGCTCAGCATTGAAATCTGAAGCTATTTGCGGAAAGGTTGAACGATTCTCTTCAGTCGTCGTTGGTTCCGTTCTTGCAGGATCTTCTTCCGGCCGCTGCAGTGTCGGAGATGTGATCTTTAACCTGACTCCTGATACTCACGGTACACTCGTGAAATGGACGTCCCCACTTCACCGTTACCTCGGAGATGCTGTGTCTCATCGCTCGTGCACCGACTGTAACACCACGTTGAAACTCACTTAAATCTCGATCACTTGCCTTCGTAGCAGCAGTAACCGATCTAACAATCGCGCCAGGCACTTGTCGTCTCATATAGGCGTTGCCGACAGCGGCGCCGTCTTCTGCCTTTGTACATATCTGTGTATTTGAATACGCATGCCTATATCAGGTTTTTTAGCGCTTCATTGTAAATAGCATGTGGGCAGATTAATAACTTAATAAGGAGAAAGAAGTATAACACTAATCTACAGCTACAAAACCTAGCGATGCGGATGGCATTTCCCTTCAACTGAATGATAACACAAGATTCTAGGTCATGTACTTTCCATCTGTATCTAATCACAGAAATAATGCGTGTATGTGCTGCGATGCTCAGTCGGTCAACAGCCACCCATTTAACTTCTATGAACTGCAAGGATGATCTTGTTACGTCATATATTACTTACTGTGCTCTTCTGCTCCAATACAGGTTTCCCAGCTGGTTGTTGTCATCGTACTGTTATGCAGATCAGGTGTGACATCTCTGCAACCACAGCGGCGAGCGTACGCTACACAATCCTGCGAAATTATCAGGAGTTCCGGATAAGGTACACAGCTACTCCGGAATAACTCTGTATCGCCTGTTACAGAGTACTGCATCTTTATCAGATGGAAGTTGAAATGCAAGTGTCTCCTTTCTACCAAAATCCTAGTGAGGCATGGCGCTTCGCTGGTGTGGCTGTCCAATTCCAACATTTTAACAAATTGTTTCAGCAATGAGCACTACACCCACTCGACTGTGACTGCGTGGGACACACCTCTTACATCACATCGATCTGGGCAATCGCGGTCGCCTATGGGAGTCGCAGTTTGTCCGAAGAACTTTCTAGACATTTCCTTGGCGCCAGCGTCTAAACCGACAGATTCCGCTTCTCTGTCTGACGCAAAAAAAGTATGGAATGGGGGAATCGCGGAGGTATATTCCTTGCTGGCAATGTCGCCCGCGACACTTTTGTGAGCCCAGGGCGACACTGCCGAGGGAGAAACGACGTCTCCCTGCGTTATTCACTTTGGGGAGACATTCTGCATGCCTCGCAGTGCTTTGCCGGAATACCATCTACCTGTCGGCCAGGATCGAACCCTGTCACTGGAGACCACCCAGATGGTGCCGACACCTTCTGGGGTGCTGTAGGTTGTAAAATTTGACCTCAGGGCTAACGCCCTAAACATTATTTCAACTTAATGCAATGCCGAACATTCCCCTTGCTCATCCCTTAGCCATCGATGTTAGCATAGCGCGATGAACCGCAAATTTGTTCATGCAGCTATTTTTATTACTGCTCTAATTAGTTATTCAAAAATGCAAAGTGGCGATTGATGTGGGCGTTGCACTCCCAGTGCATAGCCCATATAGGGTGCCACCTTGCAGTGATTCTTATTAACGTTTGAAAACCCCAAAATCAAGTAGATGACGCTGAGACAAGTAATTTAATGCAAGACACATGGGGCTGCAAATATATGGAAATACCATAAAAGTGAGTGGCATCTGAGGTCACCAGGTGACGCACCTGGCCACAAGAGCAGGGGCTGGGCTTTTCGATCCTACCCTTGCGGGCAGGGGACAGTGTTGCACATCACTACTCTGGAACACCTTTTGTAAATATGAATTGTTATAAAGGCAGATGTTACGAAAGTATTGCACTCGCTGTATCCAAGCAAACGTTGTTCTTATTTTCTTTCTTTTCCTTTGTCCCTTCTCTTTTATTGCTTATGGACTTTGTTTAGTAAACAAAACTTAGGTCATTTACTGGTAGTGACGCCGTTAGGAAGCTTATACTCATTCACTTTTGATGCAATGCGACAGGCTTGTAATACATTTTGAAATGAACCAGTGGAGAAAGCAATACCGATAAATAAAATAGTAAATCTTACCTCAATGTAAACATACAACTATCTAACGCAATGAAAGAAATACTGCCTGGCACAAGCAAGACTCGAACCGAAAGCCCCATGTGCTACAATCACACACGTTGGCGCGGAGCCACACCGCCGTGAGTACCTAACTTGGGTTGGGCTGATCAGGAACGACACGCCGATAGGCCCAAACGCTGCAGATGTGGCGAGATAAGTCACGTGACGACATCACTTGTGCAACATTTGTCATCAAATTTTGGGGTATTTCCTGACATTTGCGGTTCCATTTGTCTTATATTAAATTACTTGTCTCAGCGTCGTTTATGTCACTTAGAGGGCTTTTAAAAGTTAGTAAGAATCACCCTGAATAAATATTCATTCTATAAGTGGCGGTCAAAAGGTTCCCGTGGGTCTGTACAGCCCAGAATCGGTACGTCAGTCATGGAGATCGTCATGAGCCATGAAACTTCAAGGCCTCTTTTAAGGGACCGAAGGCGAGATAATCGCATGGAGGAAAGATCTGGAATATAGGGCAGGTGCTCGCGTGTCTCTCAATTGAGTTGGCGTAATTTCTGCATTACGACATTTGGGTTATGAAGACGTTCGTTATCATGAAACAGCAGCACCTCTTGTTCATAACGGCGGTTTTCGACAGACATTCTGTCCCGTACACACTATTCATACTCCGATGGGTATTCTGGCGGAACCGTGACTTTAATTACTTATAAATGATATTTAGGGTAGATCAAAAAAATATAAAACCAATTACCTATTGTCAGCGTAACAATTCGCTTGATCTCAAAAATGATTATCCCGACTAATATTTGTCACTCTGCTAAAGAAATCTCTACTTGATTTTGTGTAGAGATGTTGTCTGTAAAGTCGTGTGAGTGGCACTTGCTGCATTCTAGAGTTTGGGTACAGTTTTTTTATTCGTTACAGAATTGTCTCGAATTTCTAGCAATCCTCGTCTGCGACTCCACTAAACTGCAGATTTAAATATGCCGACAACAACCATAAATACTGCAGCTTCTGCTATCAATACTTCTTGTCACTCTATTCACGAGTAATCTTCTCGAGTCATGAGTGCAGCTGCGGTTGAGGCACTGATCTACTATCAAAATGGATTCGAACCTTTATATAACCGTGCTGAAGAACAATCTTTTTCTGTCGCTTCAGCGTTCAGTCTTCACCGAACTGCAGAAAGGAGCCGGCCTAATGCTGTGGAACAACGATTCCACCACTCCCGATTCCCAACACAATAAATGTCGCAGAACCACACGTGCCAGTCATCCGTCCCTGATTTCCACATGGAAGGTCTTCCCTTTGAAGCACAACGGAATCACAACAATACTTTAACCATTTCTCTGTGGGAAAACAAAATGCATGACGGCTTTCTGATTCTGCATTCGGTTTTATACAGCAGAGGTATTGTAGCACACTCGGAAGAACACCGCCGTACTACACTAAGTGATCAAAAATATCCGGACACCTGGCTGAAAATGACTTACAAGTTCGTGGCGCCCCACATCGGTAATGCTGGAATTCAATATGGTGTTGGCCCACCCTTAGCCTTGATGAGAGCTTCCACACTCGCAGGCATACATTCAGTTAGATGCTGGAAGGTTTCTTGGGGAAATGGCAGCTCATTCTTCACGGAGTGCTGCACTGAGGAGAGATATCGATGTCGGTCGGTGAGGCCTGGCACGAAGTCGACGTTCCAAAACATCCCGAAGGTGTTCTATAGGATTCAGGTTAGGACTCTGTGCAGGCCAGTCCATTACAGGGATGTTGTTATCGTGTAACCACTCCGACACAGGCTGTGATTTATGAAAAGGTGCTCGATCGAGTTGAAAGCTGCAATCGCCATCCCTGGATTGCTCTTCAACAGTGGGAACGAAGAAGATGCTTAAAACATCAATGTAGGCCTGTGCTGCGATAGTTCCACGCAAAACAACAAGGGGTGCAAGCCCCTCCATGAAAAACACTACTCCATGGAAAACACCACCGCCTCCGAATTTTACTGTTGGCACTACACACGCTGGCAGATGATGTTCACCGGGCATTCGACCTACCCACACCCCGCCATCGG
The DNA here is from genome assembly GCF_023864275.1 of Schistocerca cancellata. Lineage (NCBI taxonomy): Eukaryota > Metazoa > Arthropoda > Insecta > Orthoptera > Acrididae > Schistocerca > Schistocerca cancellata. Next base: position 379,787,053 of record NC_064630.1, read on the forward strand.
ATCGCCACATTGTGTGCCGTGATTCATCACTCCACAAAACGTTTTTCCGCTGTTCAGTCGTCCAATGTTCACGCTCCTTTTCACCAAGCGAGGCGTCGTTTGATATTTACCGGCATGATGTGTGGCTTATGAGCAGCAGCTCGACCATGAAATCCAAGTTGTCTCACCTCCCGCCTAACTGTCATGTTACTTGCAGTGTATCCTGATGCAGTCTGGAATTCCTGTGTGATAGTCCCGATAGATGTCTGCCTATTATACATTACGACTCTTTTCGATTGTCGGCGTTCCCTGTCAGTCAACGGACACTTGCATTGACTAGGGAGCTTCACCGGGACAGTCCAACAGTGAATGTGTGGTGTCTAATCATGTGCAACCAAATAATTGGTCCATTTTTCTTCAACGAGTCAACAAGTACTACAGATGTTTTTCTCGAACTTCTGACCGAATAAGTAGCACCACAATTGATTGACTTACAACCAACTGTCATTTTCCAGCAAGATGGTGCACCACCACATTGGGGACTGCATGTTCGTCTGTACCTCAATGAAATATTTCTAGGCAGATGGATTGGGAGGAATGGGCCAATTCATTGGCCACCGTGTTCGCCAGATATCACACATTTGGAATTTTTTTATGGCGGTATGTGAAATATATCGTGTATCAAACACAGATACGCGACATTGCTGAATTGAAGCAAAGGATTCATAATGCCATTGCTACCACTGATGACACTATGAGACAGTGAGCATGGCAAAAAATCGAGTACCGTCTTGATGTGCTTCGTGCAACTAAAGGCTCCCACATAGAGGTCTATTAAACACTGTAAAAAAACTTTTATAGACACTGATTACAGTAAAAGAAATGATATTTCAACAAAAATTTTGAAGTTATAAAGGGACTTTATGGACGCCCTGTACTTCGCTGCTCAGTGCAAGTCTCCGTTGGTAATACTGACATACTCGTCTACCAGTTGGGATTCTCAAAGGTGTGTGCCCGCAGGGTTCCTGGCCGCCTGACAAAGAGGACAATAAAGAGTAACGAAGGAATGTCTGTGCGAAATTACTTACGTGTTACGAAACTGATCGTGACAATTTTTTGTCGAACATCGTCACAGGCGACGAAACATCGATTCATCACTTCGAACCGGAAACAAAACGGCAATGCATGGAATGGTGCCACACCACTTCTCCCCCGAAGAAAAGATTCAAAGCCGCACCCTCATCTCGTAAAGTCATCTTCTGTGACTCGGACGGGCCGGCCGAAGTGGCCGTGCGGTTAAAGGCGCTGCAGTCTGGAACCGCAGGACCGCTACGGTCGCAGGTTGGAATCCTGCCTCGGGCATGGATGTTTGTGATGTCCTTAGGTTAGTTAGGTTTAACTAGTTCTAAGTTCTAGGGGACTAATGACCTCAGCAGTTGAGTCCCATAGTGCTCAGAGCCATTTGAACCATTTTTTTGACTCGGACGGAGTTAGTGGTTGTTGTATTCCCTCAAGGTGCAACGATCAACTCGAAAGTCGAGCAGACGACTTCAGCGTGTTCGTCGTCGCAAAAATGCAAATGAAGTTCTTCTCCCAGAAACAACTCTGCGCACCCGAGAGGAGCTCCAAACGTCACTGGACTTTTCTCCCTTATCCGCCCGACAGCCCGAATCTCGGACTTTCCGACTTCCATGTGTCTGTCGCAATGAGAGATGCACTCTGCAGGAAGCAATACTTGGATTATCGGGAACCAGACTTTGGCTCCGACGTCGACCTGTAGAGTGGTATCATACAGGCATATACAGGGTGATCCATTGATCGTGACCGGGCCAAATATCTCACGAAATAAGCGTCAAACGAAAAAACTACAAAGAACGAAAGTTGTCTAGCTTGAAGGCGGAAACCAGATGGCGCTATGGTTGGCCCGCTAGATGGCGCTGTCATAGGACAAACGGATATCAACTGCATTTTTTAAAACAGGAACCCCCATTTTTTATTACATATTCGTGTAGTACGTAAAGAATTATGAATGTTTTAGTTGGACCACTTTTTTCGCTGTGTGATAGATGGCGCTGTAATAGTCACAAACATATTGCTCACAATTTTAGGCGAACAGTTAATAACAGGTAGGTTTTTTAAATTAAAATACGGAACGTAGTTACGTTTGAACATTTGATTTCGGTTGTTCCAATGTGATACATGTACGTTGTGAACTTATCATTTCTGAGAACGCATGCTGTTACAGCGTGACTACCTGTAAATACCACATTAACGCAATAAAGGCTCAAAATGATGTCCGTCAACGTCAATACATTTGGCAATACGTGTAACGACATTCCTCTGAACAGCTAGTAGTTCGCCTTCCCCCATGTTCGCACATGCACTGACAATGCGCTGACGCATGTTGTCAGGCGTTGTCGATGGATTACGATAGCAAATACCCTTCAACTTTCCCCACAGAAATAAATCTGGGGACGTCAGATTCGGTGAACGTACGGGCTATGGTATGGTGCTTCGGCAACCAATCCACCTGTAATGAAATATGCTATTCAAAACCGCTTCAACCGCACGCGAGCTATGTGCCGTCCATCCATCATGTTGGAAGTACATCGTCATTCTGTCATGCAGTGAAACATCTTGCAGTAACATCGGTAGAACATTACGTAGGAAGTCACCATATTGCTCTATTTAGATTGCCATCGATAAAATGGAGGCCAATTATCCTTCCTCCCATAATGCCGCTCCATACATTGACACGCCAGGGTCGCCGATGTTCCACTTGTCGCAGCCATCGTGGATTTTCCGTTGACCAATAGTGCACATTATGGCGGTTTACGTTACCGCTGTTGGTGAATAACGCTTCGTCGCTAAATAGAACGCGTGTAAAAAATCTGTGATCGTCCCGTAATTTTTGTTGTGCCCAGTGGCAGAACTGTACACGACGTTCAATGTCGTCGCCATGCAATTCCTGGTGCGTAGAAATATGGTACGGGTGCAGTCGATGTTGATGTAGCATTCTCAACACCGACGTTTTGAGATTTCAGATTCTCGCGCAATTTGCTTGCTACTGATGTGCGGATTAGCCGCGACAGCAGCTAAAACACCTACTTGGCCATCATCATTTGTTGCAGGTCGTGGTTGACGTTTCACATGTGGCTGAACACTTGCTGTTTCCTTAAATAACGCAACAATCCGGCGAACGGTCCGGACACTTGGATGATGTCGTCCAGGATACCGAGCAGCATACGTAGCACACGCCCGTTGGGCATTTTGATCACAATAGCCATACATCAACACGATATCGACCTTTTCCGAAATTGGAAAACGGTCCATTTTAACACGTGTAATGTATCACGAAACAAATACCATCCGCACTGGTGGAATATTACGTGATACCACGTACTTATACGTTTGCGACTATTACAGCGCCATCTATCACAAAGCGAAAAAGTGGTCCAATTATAACATTCATATTTCTTTACGTACTACACGAATATGTAATAAAGAATGGAGGTTCCTATTTTTAAAAAAACGCAGTTGATATCCGTTTGTCCTATGGCAGCGCCATCTAGCGGGCCAACCATAGTGCCATCTGGTTTCCGCCTTCAAGCTAGACAAGTTTCGTTCTTTTTAGGTTTATCGTTTGATGCTTATTTCGTGAGATATTTGGCCCGGTAACTATCAACGGACCACCCTGTAGGCTCCAAGTAAGGTGGCGTAAGGCAGTCGCACTGAACAGAGATTATGTTGAAAAATAGTATTTTGTAGCCAAAAGGGTGAGGAATAGTATTGTGTACAGAAATTCTGAATAAAACTAACCTGCTTTCAGAAAAAAAGTGTTACATTACTTACAGGACGACCCTCGTATATGACGCCGCGCAGTTGTAATTCAGTTGCACCTGTGTAAGTGGAGAACAAACAACGAGTTTTGTTGCTGTGTTATGAGCATGTCGACTGTAAACACATTAGATGCAGTGTGGCTAGCGCCTCCCGTCGGGTAGACCAGTCGCCTGGTGCAAGTCTTTCGAATTGACGCCACTTCGGCGACTTGCGTGTCGATGGGGAGGAAAGGATGATGATAAGGACAACACAACATCCAGTCCCTGAGCTGAGAAAATCTCCGACCCAGCCGGGAATCGAACCCGGGCCGTTAGGTATGATATTTCGCCGCTCTGAACACTAAGCTACCAGGAGCGGAAGGCAGATTAGGTAACGAACGAGTGAGTGAATAAGTTAGCAGTATCAGGGAGGCCGCAGCATCTTAGAACTGGAGCCAAAGTTTAGTTTTGGTTTCGATGCGTAAGATAAAATTCACCATAAGTTTTTGTCTTCTTTGATGTAGGAGATAGTATTCTGAAATGCGACGAATGTTTTTAGAAATTCTCTGTTTAACAGTCTAGAAAGTAAGTTGAAACTGACTGCACTTAGAAGTTTTCCTTTTCTTTTTTTCTTTTGCTTTTTTTTCTCCGTGGAAGTTAATCGACCCATCAACGACGAGACGGAGACAGAGGCGTTCATCCCTTGCTGCAAAGATAGGTCTGAAAATTAGGTACTTATCACCTTACACTAAAAGTATATTATTGCGAGAAAATTACAGCTCATTTGGGATTAGAAATATGTAACAGTTTAATTCAGTGCCGGCATATTTAATTTATTCCAAATGTTTTTGTCGGATTTGTACTCTCATCGTTTTGCTCTGTTCTGGAATACTTGAGCGAGGTAAACAGAACAATCACGCACACTGAATTAATGATTCACAATCGTGGTCAAATTTTGATTTATTTAAACAGATAATCAGTTCCGGCTATTCAGGTATCATCGAATCTTAAAAACAGAAGTAACGCACAGGAAGGGTAGTCATGAACTCTAATCACAATTACAATATTCCATACTAATATTATAATATTATACTAATTATACTAATTATATACTAATATATACTAATTATACTAATTATAATATTATACTAATATTATAAACGTAAAACTAAGTCTTGTGTTACCCTTTCATTCCGAACCTGCTGAACAGATTTTAATGAAATTTGGTATGGAGATACCTTGAACGACGAGGAGGAACACAGCGTACTTTAGAATGTGTGTAGTACAAGATACTTATTGATTTAACGAATATAACGCGAAATATCGAACAATAATTACTCTTTGAAATGTTATTTAATCATTGACTTCTGAACTTTGTCATACTTGTGAAAATGCTTTTTATCGTTTGGTATGTCCTGCGTAGTACGGCTGAAAGTGTAGCATGCTTATACAGTCCTCAACCTGTTTAATCCATACTCTCATACTAGTATCAGCCGCAAGCCCGTTGCATTTTAACCGCTGTTTCTCACGTGTCTTTTTTTTAGCTTCTGAGACGCTTGATGAATCACAACGACGACGTCATTTAAATGATGTACGACAGACAGAGAGATGTCGTGCCTTTACATATAGATTGGGTTGGGTTGTGTGGGGGAAGAGACCAAACAGCGAGGTCATCGGTCTCATAGGATTAGGGAAGGATGGGGAAGGAAGTCGGCCGTGCCCTTTCAAAAAAACCATCCCGGCATTTGCCTGGAGTGATTTAGGTAAATCACGGAAAACCTAAATCAAGATGGCCGGACGCGGGATTGAACCTTTACATATAGAGCGTGGGAGAGGTTTAGTGAGGCAGCATTTGATTATGATATGCAGACACGTCAAGGTAGATGACGTTACTGCACGTACAAATATTACAAAATTTACTCTGCACCGAACTACAAATTAATTATTTTCTTTTTTCGTCATTTTAACGCTATTTAATAGTTTTAGAAAGATCGAATTTTATTTTAGTTTCTTCACGATCACACGTGGTATTACAACTTCTGATATTCGTAAACAGCTCATGGTACTGTGGTTGGTGTTGCTGTCCTCGATCACGTGGTCGTGGATTCGATTCCCGGTTGGGTTTTCTCCGCTCGGGACTGGGTGTGTGTGTGTGTTTTGTTCTCATCATCTTTTATCATCATTGATGCGTAGGTCGCCGAAGTGGTGTCAAATAAAAAGATTTGATGCAAGTGGCCGAACATCTCGAATTGGGTCTTCCGGCAATAAAGCCATGGGCACATCTCATTTCATTTTAGTGAAACGTGAGCGAAGACGCAGGTAACAGCTAGAATACAATGCTTACACAACCTCATCATGTTTGATCCATAATTCTATCTAATATTATTAAATGCGAAAGTATCTCTGTGGGTTACGTTTCCACGACTAAACTGTTTAATCGATTTTAATGAAATTTGGTATGGAGATAGCTGCATCCCTGAGAAAGAACAGTGGGGCTACTTTAGAAAGAAATAGAATCGTCCCCGATCAGAGTGAAGTAAGGAACTGAACACCTTTTTTTTGCATGTGAACACAAACCATGTTAAAAAAATTATTACATGTGTTACATAATATGCAGTTTGTGTAGATGCCCAGACCCATCGGCAAACACCGCTCAGAAGCGGCACGGCGAGTGAAGTGTGGTCGTGTGGTGAGGCAAGGGAGTCGACAGCGGGTGCACGTCACAAGCTAGGGTCATCTGACCAGGAAACACGTAAGGGCAGCTAACGTTATTGAACGTACTATAACATGCGTGCTCACCATCACTCACTGTAGCAAACCGATTGGTATGTGTGAGCAACCTCGGGTAACAGCTAGTTCTTTTTATAAAATGAGTTGGTGTTAAATGAACGGACTACAAACCAAAGTATGAAAATGGAACGGACTACAGGTTAATACCACAGCATCTGATGTTGTTACTCCTAAAACTTTTCTATACATACTCTAAGAGGAAATGATGTGATAACTGGTCTTGCAGCATTAGACACATTACTGTGCTTGAGAAAACAGATATAAAACAAATAAACACAGAGGAAGAAAGGAAGTTAATAAGAAACATCTGCATTATGTGGAGCAATTATGTAATGAAGGAATAATTTTTGTACCTTTCGCTAACGGGATACAGCGGGAAATGCGCACGATGTCGTAGGATCCGTGGTGTCTGACAAGACAGCACAATGACTCGTGACGTCATAGATTTCCCACGACCACGAGTGTTTTAGTAGGAAATTCTAAAGTCGAATAAACGAGCGCTTTTTTTAAAATATTTATTTATTTATTTATTTATTTATTTAACCTGGCAAGATTAGGGCCATCGGGCCCTCTCTTACATCTAACCAGGCATTCTACTTATTTTACATTCATATGTTTTAGTAGGCACGTTAAACTACATCTAGTACAAAAAGTGAAATAAACAATTAGAAAGGTACACCTGGAAAAATACATACATATAGAGTGTATATTCGTAGATCATAAGTACTGTTATAATTAGATATTATTGAAGAGACAGATTTTAGATAGGAGTGCTGGCAGCAGGGAGTATGAGGGAGACTCATGGTGAAGGGAGGAGAAGAATAGAGAGACATGATGAAACATAATTAAGGAAATATAAAGCAAAAGAAGATTGCGTGGCTAATAGAGATAGATGAAGGCATCACAGGAGCAAGATAGGAGACGCTAGCTTTGCTATTTGACAGATGAGAGGATTGGCCTTGTACATTAATTTTGTGGAGAACTTTATGAGGATGATAGTAGGAAATGCTTCAACTTCTTCTTAAAAGCAACAGGAGACTGAATTTTGCGCAAGGTAAGGGGCAGTTTGTTCCAGAGGCGGACAGCGGCAACTGAGAAGGAGTTTGCAAAAGTTTTTGTTTTGTGAGTGGGCACAGTTAGGATACCAAATAAGAGTGACCTCGTGTTTCGATTATGATGTCATGACAGGTTTTTAATCTCTGAAGAAATGTACTGGGGTGTTTGCGCGACGGGGAGTCGGTGAAGTAGACATAGAGTGTGGTAGTCACGCAATTTGTCCGGCCGCAGCCACCCTAGCTCGGAGTATGAAGCACTAACATGATCATATCGGCGAGTGTTGCAGGTGTAACGCACACAGGCATTCATGGTTAGTTCTAGCCGTCTTTTGTTTTCACTACTCATGCCTTATTGATCACATCACAATAGTTGAGTTTCGGTAGAACGAGTGCTTGCACGAGCTGGCGCTTCAAGTCCTCTGGAAATATGTTCCGAAACTTTTTGAGAGCATTTGTAGACTTATAGAAAGCTTTTGACAATGTTGACTGGAATACTCTCTTTCAAATTCTAAAGGTGGCAGGGGTAAAATACAGGGAGCGAAAGGCTATTTACAATTTGTATAGAAACCAGATGGCAGTTATAAGAGTCGAGGGGCATGAAAGAGAAGCAGTGGTTGGGAAGGGAGTACGACAGGGTTGTAGCCTCTCCCCGATGCTATTCAATCTGTATATTGAGCAAGCAGTAAAGGAAACAAAAGAAAAATTCGGAGTAGGTATTAAAATCCATGGAGAAGAAATAAAAACGTTGAGGTTCGCCGATGACATAGTAATTCTGTCAGAGACAGCAAAGGACTTGGAAGAGCAGTTGAACGGAATGGATAGTGTCTTGAAGGGAGGATATAAGATGAACATCAACAAAAGCAAAACGAGGATAATGGAATGTAGTCGAATTAAGTCGGGTGATGTTGAGGGTATTAGATTAAGAAATGAGACACTTAAAGTAGTAAAGGAGTTTTGCTATTTGGGGAGCAAAATAACTGATGATGGTCGAAGTAGAGAGGATATAAAATGTATACTGGCAATGGCAAGGAAAGCGTTTCTGAAGAAGAGAAATTTGTTAACATCGAGTATAGATTTAAGTGTGAGGAAGTCATTTCTGAAAGTATTTGTATGGAGTGTAGCCATGTATGGAAGTGAAACATGGACGGTAAATAGTTTGGACAAGAAGAGAATAGAAGCTTTCGAAATGTGGTGCTACAGAAGAATGCTGAAGATTAGATGGGTAGATCACATAACTAATGAGGAAGTATTGAATAGGAATGGGGAGAAAAGAAGTTTGTGGCACAACTTGACCAGAAGAAGGGATAGGTTGGTAGGACATGTTCTGAGGCATCAAGGGATCACCAATTTAGTATTGGAGGGCAGCGTGGAGGGTAAAAATCGTAGGGGGAGACCAAGAGATGAATACACTAAGCAGATTCAGAAAGATGTAGGTTGCAGTAGGTACTGGGAGATGAAGAAGCTTGCACAGGATAGAGTAGCATGGAGAGCTGCATCAAGCCAGTCTCAGGACTGAAGACCACAACAACAACAACAAGAGACAAGCAGACGTCTTTCGGCACACTGCGACTGTATTCTCCGCCCAGTTGAGAAGCTCATCCAAAGTTACACCCAAGTTCTTCACTGTTTTCTGATATGGTATTGGAGTACCGTCGAGCAGAATAGGAGGTAGCCGTTCGCGGAAATCTGAACTTATTAATTTCTGATGGGCTATTACGATTACTTGCGTCTTTTTTACATTTAGTTTAAGCCCCAGGTTTTTCGCCCATGTCACTACTGAAGACAGATCATCATTCATCTGAGCGATTGCAGTGTTTACATCTTCAGGTCTGACGCTTAGGTAGAGCTGGAGGTCGTCGGCATAGAAATGATATTTACAGGAGGACAGAACCGACGAAATATCGTTGACATATAAAGAAAACAAAAGTGGTCCTAAGACTGATCCTTGTGGCACTCCTGAGGAAACATGTTTCCAGGAAGATTTTTCATTTACGCAGACAACACATTGCTGTCTGTCTTTTAAGTAGCTTTCAAACCATCTCATTGCACTATCAGAGAAATTAAGCTGTTGCATTTTTCTGAGCAATATGTCAAAGTTAACAGTGTCAAAAGCTTTGCTGAAGTCCAGTAGTGTCAATACTGTTGCCTTTCGATTGTCGATGGCATATTTCAGGTCATCAGTTACTTTAATTAGAGCAGTGTTCGTGCTGTGATGTTTACGGAAACTGGATTGAAATTTGTCATATAGGCTGAATTCATACAAGTGTTCAGTGATTTGGTCATGAACAATATATTCAAGTGCTTTGGAAACAGCAGGCAGTATGCCAATTGGTCGGTAATCACTAGGCAGTTGGGGGTTTTCGATCTTAGGGATGGGTCGAATTATGCTTCTTTTCCATGCAGTGGGGTATATTCCGTTCACGAGGGAAAAATTAAATATTTCAGTTAAGACAGGTACTAAGATATCGGCAACATTCTTAATCATGGTTATACCGATACTGTCGTTGCCTATTGCATCAGAAGAGATTCTCATTATTGCTTTTCTTGCCGTATTTGTTGATACATGTTTTAGATGGAAGGTATCGTTGTTAGTTATCTTGTTTGGGGATTCTTGTAGACGGTAATTATCAGCCATGCTGGTATTCAGAGGTGCAGAGAAGAATTCATTTAATTCATTAGCTGACACATGAAAAGTAGTTTCCGATTTTGCCTTTCCGACCCCCAAGCTACGGAGATTCTTCCATAGAGTCGTGGGCGTCAGATCGCTGCATACAAGGGAGCGAGCGTGCCTGATTTTACCATTGCGAATGCATTGTTTCACTCGGTTCCGTAGCTTTCTATATTCTTCGAAACGCTCGGGTTTCGGATCTGCCTTGAAACGCCTGCGGGTAGCATCCCTATTAGTCATCATTTGACGTAATTCAGCTGTCAGTCATGGAGCAGGAGATTTTCTTACACGGATTGTGCGCACAGGTGCATGTTCATCATAGAGGGCAGTGAGTTTATCACCAAGTTCATTAATTTTGCCGTCGATTGTAGGTTCTCTGATTATTTGATGCCATGAGATTTCTGAGCAATCGGCTGCTAGGGCGTCAAGGTCAATACGTTTCATGTTCCTAGAAGTTATGTAACGCGATTTGATCCTTGGGGGCTGCACAGAGTAGGCCAGGAATATTACATCATGTGCTGAGAGGCCAGGGGCCTATGTTTGACCAACATCTCTTACTTTGTCAGTCTGTTTCGTTGCGATTACGTCTATAAGAGTATGACTGTGCGCCGTATGGTGTGTAGACTGTAATGGAAGAATGTTCATGCAATTGCAACTAAACAGTCTTCTTAAGTTTATTGCGGAGGGAGTGTCTCTTAGCAGGTCTATGTTCAAGTCACCCATTACGATGACATGTTAGTATTGACACTGAAGTGAATGTAATTCCGACTGGAAGGAACTCATTGAGCTTATTTTTGGCGGCTTGTACACGACGCCAGTCAAGAATTACCGACTTTGTATATTTATTTCAATGAACATGAATTCAGCCTCTTTTTCTTCAGCAGGATTTGACATACATAAGACTTTCGCTTTGAGATTTGTTCGTATATACGCGCCGACCCCGCCACCTCGCTTTTCTGATCTGTCTGCCCTAAGAAATGTGTACCCTGGGAGATGAATAGGTGCAGACGATATGTGTGGTTTCAACCACGTTTCGGATAAGAGGATTACGTGGTAGTTTAGTTGGTTGAAGAGGAGGCTAAGTTCTTCGTAATGTGCAAGTAAAGACTGGATGTTGCAGTGAGCTGCTAAAAGCTCTGACGCGTTCCGCTGAGCAGCCTGGAGTAGGGTGGCAGACTGGTTTGTCCCTTTGTTAGGCACTACCTGCCGCGAGGGGCACTGGCCGCTGCTTCCGCCAAGTGACATATAAATACATATACATATAAATGTATTCTTATAAAAAAGATATTTATCTTGTAATAATTATATTACTTCCAGCTAGAAACAATTATAGAAAATTGTCACGATCGCTATTATAGCATTATGAGGGATATCTCCGACGTTGTAGCGCAATACGCAGGAATGCAGCGGCGGCTATACCTATCATATTTGGTGAATACCAATAATGTAGCAGTACGATACCACAAATTTTATAACGCACTGATTTCACGTCCAATGATATAGTCAGTCCAATCCCTGAATACATGTCTTTCTTCCTTGTAGTTATAATAAATATTTTTGCTCCTGCTTCACTTATGTGAACCGATACGGTGCAGTACAAATGACCTGTCACAGATGGGGAAGTTTACATTCTTTTTGAACGTTTACATTTGCCCTCTGGAAACCAACCCACAACGCATAATAGGTGGAATTGCAGCCCACCGTGTTCTTTCGTGATCCGTCGCGTCACAAGTAACGCACAATTTTGTGTCTGTAATTTCCACACGCGCTATAATATTCCTTATGTCGTTGTTACCCGCTGAATGATACTCGTATGGATGCAGTACAACTGTTTTATTGACTCTCCGAAATACATGCTCCCTGAATTTACCCAATACGCACAAACCATATAAATAGAAAACAGTTATTATTATACCAGTACTTGGTTGGCGAACGCCAAACAAGACATTACTGTAAACAAACAGCACGTAATTAAGAAATGTTAGCACCAGATATAGAATTCTATCTCAAAGACAGACATAAATTACTGAAATAACCACTAAATAAACTATTCTTATCTCAGATGCTTAACCAGAAAAAGTAAATGAAAAAGCAAATGGACTTTTAAAAACTTCTTCAGAGAACACTAATAGGTTTATATTGTCAGCCTTTTTAAATTTTAGTCATAGATGTAATGACAACTGGAAAAAAACCACGAAAACTGAATTATAATCTTGTCTTTCATTGCAGTCTCTGTCGTACGTATTTTTACATTGAGCATTGTATAAATAAATTAGATAACATACTACATTAGAAGACATTACTCTGACCAAAACAGTTTGTACAATTAAAAGTTTGGGGTGCATATCGTAATAAAAATGCGTTCAACACTGTATAGACGCTACGTTTTGTTGGTCACAACTGCATTAAAATCTGGACAGACTATTAACTAAACTAGCTAAGCACCCGCTGACTTTGCTCTCGTAAACCGTGTGGTCTACACAGATACTTTTGTTTTTCTTCAGTCGTATTTGTATGTTGTTACGGTCACTGCTCAAGTGTAAATCTACGTACCATAAAAGAGTTGTTGACCGTTTACGTGACTGCCAGTCTTTGCATAATTAGTGTTCTAGTGGGTTTAATTTAATCCCGTATAGCGAGCTAAGAAAAGAGAGAGACAAATCGGATAAGTGGTTTCATTAGTGCTAGTTTTCCATCCGGTACTGAATTCTTTCATTTAAAAAGGATATTCCTGCACATGGTATCTGTTGTGTCATCAGGAACGATTAGTTTGTGCTGTAATTACAATAAAAATAATGAAGCCGATTTGTCGTGGTGACTGTTAAACAGCTAGCTTTGATTTAGTTCACAAATTGGACATCTCCATAACTTTTCATTCTAATTAAGGCCATAGAAGCATTGTACTTTTGACTGAAATGGAAATGCCGTGTGGCTGGGGCCTCCTGTCGGGTAGACCGTTCACCTGGTGCAAGTCTTTCTAGTTGAAATGACAACACAACACCCAGTCCCTGAGCGGACAAAATCTCTGGCCGTTAAGTATGACATTCCGTCGCGCGGACTCTGACTGAAATGAGACTCTGCTTTCACGATTAAATATTCTAATAAGACTTTTCGTCCCCTATTTGATCACCTTAGGGCGTGAATTTCCAAAAACACTATCTGAGATGTCAAATACCGATTTTCATAGAACTTTAAAAATGATTTACTAGTTCTTTAATAATGATTTGTGAAAAAAAATTCGCCCAATATTTCAACCGCTTAGGTGGCGAATTTTCAAAAAGGCTGAAACACGTATTTTTTTATTTCCAACTGGGAAACCAAATACCAGCTGTCGTAGTTCTAGCTTCAAAATTCTGTTAATAGCGACGTATTTTCAAAAAACCTTGCAGCCCCTATTTCACGTCATTAGTGGTGAAAATCCCATCTCAACGGATGCCTACACTATAAGAGCATTAACATATATGTTTTAATACAAACAAATATTTTCATAAAAATTTTCGCCCCCTATTGCACCCATTAGAGGTTGAATTTCAAAATACACTTATGTTTTTTTGTTTCTAACCGAGAAGTAAGATACCAATTTTCATAGACGTAGCTTTAAAAATGCTGTAGTAATTCTTGAATAATCATTTATTAAAAAAAGTCTTTCACCCACAATCCACCCCTTACAGCTTGAAATTCCAAAAATGCTGAAGCACGTATTTCCTTTTATTTCGGACAGAGGAACCAAATATCAGTTTTCGTAGTATAGCTTCAAAATTGCCAAAATACCGATATATTTTCAAAAACCTTCCATCACGTATTTTACCCTCTTTGGGATGGAGTTTTGAAAAATCCTTTCTTACCTGCAGTGTCAGATCAAAATACTCCCCAAATTTCAACTTTCTATTCTTATCGGTTTGGGCTAGACGATGATATGTGTGTCACTCAGGAGATTTTCTTTTAAAGGTACAGATAAATTGGAATATAGCTTTAAGGTCAGTTTCGCTTGTAAGGGTCTGGTCAAGTGTACAGGCGACGGTCTTACAAGCTTGGTTTCTGTTTATGTTTATTCTTCAGTCGTCTTTCCTCTTTTGTAGTCTTTGTTTTGCCACATACATTTCATTAAACACTACCCCTCACTGAAAATACATTGCGCGCCAACTTACAGACTTCAGACCTGCAAGGAATATCAAGCTAAATACTTGGAAATATCGGAAGCATTGATTGTGTCGCAATTTATTTAGTTACCGTAAGAAATGTTTCGCTGCTTTTTTTAAATAATGATTAAACATATTTACGCTCTACTCTCTCTCTCTCTCTCTCTCTCTCTCTCTCTCTCACCCCCCCTCTCTCTCCCTCTCTCTCTCTCCCTCTCTCCCTACCTCTCTCTCTCTCTCTCTCTCTCTCTCTCTCTCTCTCACCCCCTCTCTCTCTCTCCCCCTCTCTCTCTCCCTCTCTCCCTCTCTCTCTCACACACACACACAAGTACACACGAACGCGCGTACATGCACGCGCTAGCGTGTTAGCGCCTACGTTTCGTGGGGCGTAACGAGTCTTACTGATCGACGGATTTTTCTCCAACCTTCAGGAGACCGTGGTTCGTTGCTAGCGTGCTACGCGCTTGGACGTCTGTAATTATCGGCCTCAGTTTCTTTGCCGCCTGACTTCTCGACGCAAAGAGGTAGTAAATTCTTAATAAGACTTTCCCTATAAGTAACGAGAACAAAATGTAGGTGGGTGTATTTGATGTATCAGAACTTATTGTGTTTTTCAGGAGTAATTACTTTTGACTTCTCCTAATTAAAGAGCGCCGCTTTTACGAATGATACTTTCAATTGTGGATTTGAATTACAGAGTCCTTTACTTGTATCCGACTTGCTATGACATTTCCTTGTTTTATTTGCGTTTATTTCCACTGTTCTCTTAAGTACAGAATTACAAAATAAGAAAATAAAAAAGATAACTCTTACCGTTCTTCCACTCCGCGATATAATAGTTACTGACATTTAGGTTTCATGTTCGGTGGTTAGGCCACAAGTAAAGAAAAACAAGAAAGCATCGTGGGCAAAAGAATTTACAATTATCAGCACATTATGCTTTTGGATTACCTTAAATATTCTTCACAATCACGAGAATCAGTCACTTTGCAAACATGCCGTATACATGTACGTTTTTTTCTAACTGTAGAAACGAAGAAGGTACAACCAGAATAATTTAGAAAGGCAACGGTTAATTGCACAAAAAAGATGAAAAAAACATTGTCTTTTGAAGTGACGAACATCGAATGAGACTGAATTTTACATTCCTTTCTGCCACTTGCATAACTCTTAACATTACTATGAAATGTTTGCTATGAATAATACCTTCACCGAGGTAATTATTTACCAGCTTTAAAATTCATAATGATTACGTAGCTCGTTTCGAAAGTTGGACGTCATTATCTCGTGCTTTAAATATTTAAAACCAAATGATTAATTTTCTAGGAATGCCTCTGTCTAGCTGACTTAATCACAGGCTTAAAGCGCATACTACATTTACAGTGAAGCAAAATTGCTGATGTAATTAAACTTTAATTAATCAGGCTAGTTTGCTCATGCGCAATAAATTACTAACGCCTGATTTTACACTTCGTGTCTATCATTGTGTACATGATATTCGTTATGATACCAAAATAATCCTTTTTTTCTAGATTTGCGAAATTCCTGTTTTCATATTTATAAAACGGTGTTACCTTATTTGGATACCAGTTGCTAACGACCCACATGTGACATTTCGGTATGGCTGCCTCATTTGGCAAATCATTCTTTTTAACATTAGCGTCATCGTCTCTAACAAGAGCACCGCAGCCTATGTTACCGTTTTAATGTTTTCACTAGGTCAGTTAGCAGCAGGTTACATCACAAGTACCACTGTCACTTATATAAGTAATAATTTCTACCTCTTATTAATTTTCCCTCTTTCTGAGTTTTGGAATTTCGAGATGTACCAAAGATTAAAAGATCAATTTAAGTCTTCTCATTGAAATATTATCCATATATTCGTTAACAGATTAACCAAATAAGTTAAACAGAATTCAACAAGAAGAGTGTTTCCTTGTTAAAAGTATAATGAATAATGTTACTTCATTTTGGAAATTAAATACAGGAACTCTGAGCTGTTGTGAATCGTATTATTCATATCACAAGCAGGTATCTTTAGCAAATGTAAGTAGATATTAGTGTGACCAAATATTTGTAATGAAAGGTAACGTCTGTAGAATATGTTCGTAAATTATAAGGAACAATTTAAACGTACGTGAAAATCAGTTCCTTTTATCTGTCTTAATACATAGTTCATGGTCTATTCGCCCCACAAACATGCACTGGCTAGCGATCCTTAGTGATATACCACTTCTTGTGGACAAGAATATAAATAACAAAAATTCAGAATTTTCATTATTAGTACTCCATACAATTGGGTCTGCTGAACAGTCACTTCAACATGCAAGATGCTTGGAATACTCATGGCAGAGTCAAACTTTCTTGGTGGCTCATCAGCTAATTAAAACTCCTCGGGAGCAGCCAGCAGGTTTTCATCTCCCCCGGCGACACTGGTGCAAACTGACCGGGATGGATGTGGAGCGTTGCTGCAAGATTTCTCCTCAGCATGACTGAAGCGAAGTGCAGCTAACTGTACGCCACATAACATTGAATCCTCCCTTAGAGAATTCAAACTGACAATGGAACACGTTCACACTTTATCTACAGTAGCTTTCGGTTGGATTTAAAACCTGGATTTAGGCCTATGAAGCCATTACGAACTCAAAACTGTGTGAATCCGTGTAGAAATATATATATTTGTTGTCAATAGTTGTCTGGTATTTTCTTCCGTCAGCATACGATAAATAAATAGATAATACTGTAGTTTACGTTCGGAGCAGGTGATTAACTCAAACAGAATTCTTCACAAACTCAAAGCCTCTATACTTATATTCCACTATCCACAGTGAGACGTATTAGTGTGTGAGATGCACTTAAATAGCTTTCCACCTTTCTTGTTCAGTTCGCAAAGCGTCACTGGCGGAAACATTATCGGTACCCTAATGTATACAGTCAAAGTACCCTGACTTTTCTTCCGTGACCATTACACAAGATGTAACTTGCAGGAAATAATACGTTTATTGAACGTGGGCACCTGAAATTTTGAGGACAAGTCTTCCGGGATTCACAGTTCCTCTACAGCTGTATAGGCTTTTGATTTGAAGTGTAATTTTATGGAAAATAAAAGTTATTTATTTACAATAATTTTGTTAATATAGAGAAGGCCCGGAGGATAAATAGCTTCGTCAGGCTGGAAAGAATCAAGTCTGTGGTACCAACAACGATATTTTGTAAACAGTAACATATGTTATTGTTGACCGCGGAAGAAAGTGCTCACATGTGTTTTCGCTGGTCTAATGTATATGCTTCAATAATTCCTGTAATTTTAATACCTTAGAAAGGAAAATATTAACTACTTTATGGCACAGATTGTTATATTTTGTTAAAAAGTTTGAGTTAGAGAGTAGTATGTAATAAACTTGTATTAACCTTGAATTACAGTTGCCATCTGAATTCCAAATGTGACATAACAGGGATAATAATAATGATAATAATACCAGTAATACTAATAGCAGTAAAATAATTACAGAGGAGCGTAACTTTTGCAAGTGAAATTATCAAAAGTGCTCCTGAACAGAGCTGAAGGAATTTTACACAAACAACTGCAGAATATGAAGATGGTTTCGATAGGGAAGATCATGTAGGGAATAGATTTGTAACTCAAAGCAAATAATTCGTCACAGAAGCATCTGATTCGGTACGCTGAGACACAGTAGACAAAATCGTTAGAGTATTAGGTGTGAAAGCAAAATTAACAAACATAATTCATGAAATTCTAACAAATACGATATTTAAAAGTGAATTTACGGCTGAGGTATTGTAAGTAGGCTGTTTAGGTTTTTATGTTGGTAACGCCACGTAGCTGTCTGTATGAAAATCACTGGCTGTGCTGTGTGCAGTCTGTGGCTGGTTGGCATTGTTGTAATATTCGTTATTTTAGTGTTGGGCAGTTGGCTGTGAACAGCGCGTACCGTTGCGCAGTTGGAGGTGAGCCGCCAGCAGTGGTGGATGTGGGGAGAAAGATGGCGGAGTTTTGAGAGCGGACGATCTGGACGTGTGTCCATCAGAAAGAGTAAATTTGTAATATTGGATATCATGAACTGATATACAGGGTGTTTCAAAAATGACCGGTATATTAGAAACGGCAATAAAAACTAAACGAGCAGCGATAGAAATACACCGTTTGTTGCAATATGCTTGGGACAACAGTAAATTTTCAGGCAGACAAACTTTCGAAATTACAGTAGTTACAATTTTCAACAACAGATGGCGCTGCGGTCTGGGAAACTCTATAGTACGATATTTTCCACATATCCACCATGCGTAGCAATAATATGGCGTAGTCTCTGAATGAAATTACCCGAAATCTTTGACAACGTGTCTGGCGGAATGGCTTCACATGCAGATGAGATGTACTGCTTCAGCTGTTCAATTGTTTCTGGATTCTGGCGGTACACCTGGTCTTTCAAGTGTCCCCACAGAAAGAAGTCACAGGGGTTCATGTCTGGCGAATAGGGAGGCCAATCCACGCCGCCTCCTGTATGTTTCGGATAGCCCAAAGCAATCACACGATCATCGAAATATTCATTCAGGAAATTAAAGACGTCGGCCGTGCGATGTGGCCGGGCACCATCTTGCATAAACCACGAGGTGTTCGCAGTGTCGTCTAAGGCAGTTTGTACCGCCACAAATTCACGAAGAATGTCCAGATAGCGTGATGCAGTAATCGTTTCGCATCTGAAAAATGGGCCAATGATTCCTTTGGAAGAAATGGCGGCCCAGACCAGTACTTTTTGAGGATGCAGGGACGATGGGACTGCAACATGGGGCTTTTCGGTTCCCCATATGCGCCAGTTCTGTTTATTGACGAAGCCGTCCAGGTAAAAATAAGCTTCGTCAGTAAACCAAATGCTGCCCACATGCATATCGCCGTCATCAATCCTGTGCACTATATCGTTATCGAATGTCTCTCGTGCAGCAATGGTAGCGGCGCTGAGGGGTTGCCACGTTTGAATTTTGTATGGATAGAGGTGTAAACTCTGGCGCATGAGACGATACATGGACGTTGGCGTCATTTGGACCGCAGCTGCAACACGGCGAACGGAAACCCGAGGCCGCTGTCGGATCACCTGCTGCACTAGCTGCGCGTTGCCCTCTGTGGTTGCCGTACGCGGTCGCCCTACCTTTCCAGCACGTTCATCCGTCACGTTCCCAGTCCGTTGAAATTTTTAAAACAGATCCTTTATTGTATCGCTTTTCGGTCCTTTGGTTACATTAAACCTCCGTTGAAAACTTCGTCTTGTTGCAACAACACTGTGTTCTAGGCGGTGGAATTCCAACACCAGAAAAATCCTCTGTTCTAAGGAATAAACCATGTTGTCTACAGCACACTTGCACATTGTGAACAGCACACGCTTACAGCAGAAAGACGACGTACAGAATGGCGCACCCACAGACTGCGTTGTCTTCTATATCTTTCACATCACTTGCAGCGCCATCTGTTGTTGAAAATTGTAACTACTGGAATTTCGAAAGTTTGTCCGCCTGAAAATGTACTGTTGTCCCAAGCATATTGCAACAAACGGTGTATTTCTATCGCTGCTCGTTTAGTTTTTATTGCCGTTTCAAATATACCGGTCATTTTTGAAACACCCTGTATATATGAGATGACTTTTGAACATTATTAAGGTAAATACATTGTTTGTTCTCTACCAAAATCTTTCATTTGCTAAGATTCGCTAAATATGCCTATCAGTAGTTAGTGGCTTCAGTAGTTAGAATCTTTTATTTAGCTGCCAATATTGGCGTTAGCTGTAGTGCAGTAGTTCGAGTAACGAAGATTTTTGTGAGGTAAGTGATTCATGACAGGTATAGGTTATTGTTAGTCAGGGCCATTCTTTTGTAGCGATTATTGAAAGTCAGATTGCGTTGCGCTAAAAATATTGGGTGTCAATTTAGTGATGATCAGAATAAGTAGAGAGAAATGTCTGAGTACGGTCAGTTTTGGTCAGCTGTTTGAAAATCAAATAACGTAAGAGGTTTATCAGCACAGTCGTTTATAATTTTCCTACGTGGAGGTTTCAGTATCTCATTTATTTGAAACAAAAATTGGTGTTAGACAACGGATGGCTTTTCAGTTTCACTGTGTTTTAGAAAAAAATTGTATGGCTCTTGAATTTTGGGCCAATAGATAACGAAATAAACCAGTAACCATGGGAAGGAAAACATTTGGAATTAAAGGATACTGCTGGTTTTTGCAGACCATTTTGAAATACTTTGAGGAAATCTGAACCAAGCAGCTACTCAAATGTCTTCTGGAAAAAATATAGAACAGAACTTGTTTCAAAATTTCAGCTGGAAAACAAAACTGATGACAAATACAAAAACTTCTACAAAATCCTTAGAAACACAATTAGGTAAAAAATATCTAGTAGGCAGAAGGAAGATAAAGGAATACTTGAAAAATAGGAAGCGGGAAGCAAGTGAACTCTATGTGAAGTTATTACGTGATCCCAGCTGGGAAACATAAAGATTAAAATAGTAATAATAATAATAATAATAACAGCAGGTTGGCAGATAATGGCAGTATAAGAACACTGTATTGACTGAAACTACATACTATCATAAAAAACCATGTCTCGCTAAAATGCAGATAAGTGAGGGAAAGATTTGGGTGACTTTACCAGTTTATCAACGGGAATAAAAGCAAAAAAATCATACCAGAACAAAGGAGAACACAGTTAATAACTCAATCAATAGACACATATGTGATATACGAAACACATCGAAACAAGAATTTTGTGCTTAATGATAAAGACTGAAGTGATATACAGAATCACGACAAGTTGTTCAACACGAATCGAAAACAGTATTGCCAGTGACTGAATAATCCAAAATAATTTTCATTTAGTCTTGTGTCTCAGTTGCATATTTCTAATATCATGGCATGTTTCGATTACTCTGGATGATCTTCGGATCTAAAACAAAGTACAAATAATTATGTACTGCCTAATATTTTACAAGAAATAAAAATAGTTGTATATAAATGTAATCGCGATCAAACAGCAGAAATTTTCAGTCAGCCTTTATTCTCGCCTTCACCTCTCACTGATGTGAAGAGTCGCCAGTAATGACACGTGCTTTGGATTACACACTAAACTGCAGGTCCTCTTTCCCCCATTGGATACCTGAGACAAATTAGGGACACGCAAGTCGCCGATGTGGCGTCCAAGTGAAAGACTTAGACCCAGGCATTGAGCCACACGAAACTTCTAATTACATCAACGTTAAACTTGAAAGCACCAGATCTAGACAACATACAAAATTTCTGGTTTAAACGTTTCAAGTGAACGCATGCATACATCACCATGTATTTAAATACTTTTATTGAACAGCCAGCTTTATGCTAAAATACCAAATGTAGGTCGTAACATACCTTATAACAAATGAAGGAAGCATACAAATGACGCCTCCGAATAACGCTCTAGCACACGCTTATGCGCAATGTGTCAAATTCTCACACCATGCGCAAGCAAAGTGACGTATAGATACTGATGCACTCAAAGTCTGGCAGAAGAACAGAAAAGCTGCGTGAAGAAATGTCACACAGCTGTGACAATATATCAAACAGCAGATAAAATTACTTATTGCAAAAAATCATTTGATTCTATTTCATACACATGGATTGTTTAAGTCCAGCAGATTTATGAGATGGAAACGGTTCGATCACCAAGGCACTCCCATTCACGATGAAGTACTGGAAAACACACCTCGAAGACAACAACGAAACACTCTTTAGGAACCAGCATGGGTTTCGAAAAAGACGATCGTGTGAAACCCAGCTCGCGCTGTGGTATATATAGAGGTTAGAGAATTCCCTCCCTAGGCCCGACAAGACGCCTCCTAAGACGTGGCAAGGTAAGAGACGGAAAAATGCGACAGGGAATAACAAGATTAATGTGCTAATAGTAAACTGCAGGAGCGTCTATAGAAAGGTCCCAGAACTGTTCTCATTAATAAACAGTCACAATGCCCACATAGTACTAGGGACAGAATGTTGGCTGAAACCAGATGTAAACAGTAATGAAATTCTAAACTCAGATCGGAATGTATACTGCAGAGACAGGCTGGACAGTGAAGGGGGAGGCGTGTTTATAGCGAGAAGAAGTGCAATAGTATCGAAGGAAATTGACGGAGATTCGAAATGTGAAATAATTTGGGTGAAAGTCACGGTTAAAGCAGGCTCAGACATGGTAATTGGATGTCTCTAAGGCCCCCTGGCTCAGCAGCTGTTGTGGCTGAGCACCTGAAGGATAATTTGGAAAATATTTTGAGTAGATTTCCCCACCATGTTATAGTTCTGGGTGGAGATTTTAATTTGCCGGATATAGACTGGAAGACTCAAACGTTCATAACGGGTGGCAGGGACAAAGAATCCAGTGAAATTTTTTAAAGTGCTTTATCTGAAAACTACCTTGAGCGGTTAAACAGAGAACCGACTGGTGGCGATAACATATTAGACCATCTGGTGACAAACAGACCCGAACTATTTGAAACAGTTAACGCAGAACAGGGGATCAGCGATCATAAAGCGGTTACTGCATCGATTATTTCAGCCGTAAATAAAAATATTAAGAAAGGTAGGAAGATTTTTCTGTTTAACAAAACCTGACGGTTCAACACAAAAGTTTTGTCTCAAGTACAGACAGTGTTGAGGATAAGTGGACAGAGTTCAAAACTATCGCACAATATGCGTTAGATGAGTATGTGCCAAGCAAGAGCGCAAGCGATGGAAAAGTGCCACTGCGGTACAACAACCGAGTTAGAAAACTGCTGTGGAAGCAAAGGGAACTTCACAACAAACATAAACATAGCCTAAGCCTTGCAGACAAACAAAACTTACGCGAAGCGAAATGTAGTGTGAGGAGGGCTATGCAAGAGGCGTTCAATGAATTCGAAAGTTGAGTTCTATGCACTGACTTGGCAGAAAATCCTAAGAAATTTTAGTCTTATGTCAAAGCGGTAGGTGGATCAAAACAAAATGTCCAGACACTCTGTGACCAAAATGGTACTGAAACAGAGGAAGACAGACTAAAGGCCGAAATACTAAATGTCTTTTTCCAAAGCTATTTCACAGAGGAAGACTGCACTGTAGTTCCTTCTCTATATTGTCGCACAGATGACTAAATGGTAGATATCGAAATAGACGACAGAGGGATAGAGAAACAATTAAAATCGCTCAAAAGAGGAAAGGCCGCTGCACCTGATGGGATACCAATTCGATTTTACGCAGAGTACGCGAAGGAACTTGCCCCCCTTCTTGTAGCGGTGTACCATAGGTCTCTAGAAGAGCGTAGCGTTCCATAGGATTGGAAAAGGGCACAGGTCATCCCCGTTTTCAAGAAGGGACGTCGAACAGATGTGCAGAACTATAGAGCTATATCTCTAACGTCGATTAGTTGTAGAGTTTTTGAACACGTATTATGTTCGAGTATAATGACTTTTCTGGAGACTAGAACTCTACTCTGTGAGAATCAGCATGGGTTTCGAAAAAGACGATAGTGTGAAACCCAGCTCGCGCTACTCCTGCACGAGACTCAGAGGGCCATAGACACGGGTTCCCAGGTAGATGCCGTGTTTCTTGACTTCCGCAAGGCGTGCGATACAGTTCCCCACAGTCGTGTAATGAACAAAGTAAGAGCATATTGAGTATCAGACCAATTGTGTGATTGGATTGAAGAGTTCCTAGATAACAGAACGCAGCATGTCATTCTCAATGGAGAGAAGTCTTCCGAAGTAAGATTGATTTCAGATGTGCCGCAGGGGAGTATCGTAGGGCCGTTGCTATTCACTATACAGGGTGAGTCACCTAACATTACCGCTGGATATATTTCGTAAACCACATCAAATACTGACGAATCGATTCCACAGACCGAACGTGAGGAGAGGGGCTACTGTAATTGGTTAATACAAACCATAAAAAAATGCACGGAAGTATGTTTTTTAACAAAAACCTACGTTTTTTTAAATGGAACCCCGTTAGTTTTGTTAGCACATCTGAACATATAAACAAATACGTAATCAGTGCCGTTTGTTGCATTGTAAAATGTTAATTACATCCGGAGATATTGTAACCTAAAGTTGACGCTTGAGTACCACTCCTCCGCTGTTCGAACGTGTGTATCGGAGAGCACAGAATTACGTAGGGATCCAGAGGGAACGGTGATGGATCTTAGGTACAGAAGAGACTGCAACGGCACATTACGTCCACATTCTAATACCTTTTTATTGGTCTTTTTCACTGACGCACATGTACATTACCATGAGGGGTGAGGTACACGTACACACGTGGTTTCCGTTTTCAATTACGGAGTGGAATAGAGTGTGTCTCGACATGTCAGGCCAATAGATGTTCAATGTGGTGGCCATCATTTGCTGCACACAATTGCAATCTCTGGCGTAATGAATGTCGTACACGCCGCAGTACATCTGGTGTAATGTCGCCGCAGGCTGCCACAATACGTTGTTTCATATCCTCTGTGGTTGTAGGCACATCACGGTACACATTCTCCTTTAACGTACTCCACAGAAAGAGGTCCAGAGGTGTAGGATCAGGAGAACGGGCTGGCCAATTTATGCGTCCTCCACGTCCTATGAAACGCCCGTCGAACATCCTGTCAAGGGTCAGCCTAGTGTTAATTGCGGAATGTGCAGGTGCACCATCATGCTGATACCACATACGTCGACGCGTTTCCAGTGGGACATTTTCGAGCAACGTTGGCAGATCATTCTGTAGAAACGCGATGTATGTTGCAGCTGTTGGGGCCCCTGTAATGAAGTGAGGACGAATGAGGTGGCCGCCAATGATTCCGCACCATACATTTACAGTCCACGGTCGCTGTCGCTCTACCTGTCTGAGCCAGCGAGGATTGTCCACGGACCAGTAATGCAGGTTCCGTAGATTCACTGCCCCGTGGTTTGTGAAACCCGCTTCATCGGTAAACAGGTAGAACTGCAACGCATTCTCTGTTAATGCCCATTGACAGAATTGCACTCGATGATTAAAGTCATCACCATGTAATTGCTGATGTAGCGACACACGAAACGGGTGAAAGCGGTGACGATGCAGTATGCGCATGACACTACTTTGACTCAGTCCACCGGCTCTCGCAATGTCCCGTGTACATGTGTGGGTTCATGGCAACAGCAGCTAACACACCAACTGCACCCGCTTCTCCTGTGACGGGCCTGTTACGGACCCGTTTGCGTGCTATGGCCATATCTGTTGCATACAGTTGGTGGTAGATGTTTTGCAATGTGCGGCACGTTGGATGCTCTCTGTCCGGGTACCGTTCTGCATACACCCTGCAGGCTTCAGCTGCATTTCGTCTACACTCGCCATAGATGAGTATCATCTCCGCCTTTTCAGAGTTCGAATACACCATGGTCACAGTTCCTACAACACTACACTATCACAGACGTCTGGTAACACGGTGTACTACAGTTGGTCTGCGTGCGGAAGCGAATGCAGGATAACAATAGCAGCAAGCGCTACATGCGGACACTGCGACAGCTAGACCAAACCACAACAGTGCACTACAGCCACACTCGTAAACACGGTCGTCATCGTAAACATGTCCCTGCAGATGTTGCTCGCCGACCGTGGCCCGTGTTTGTTACAACACGCAACTCAACGTCGGATGTTTCAAGCGTCAACTTTAGGTTACAATATCTCCGGATGTAATTAACATTTTACAATGCAACAAACGGCACTGATTACTTATTTGTTTATATGTTCAGATGTGCTAACAAAACTAACGTGGTGCCATTTAAAAAAACGTAGGTTTGTGTTAAAAAACATACTTCCGTGCATTTTTGTATTGTTTGTATTAAACAATTACACTAGCCCCTCTCCTCACGTTCGGTCTGTGAAATCGATTCGTCAGTATTTGATGTGGTTTACGAAATATATCCAGCGGTAACGTTAGGTGACTCACCCTGTATACATAAATGACCTTGTGGATAACATCAGAAGTTCACTGAGGCTTTTTGTGGATAATACTGCAGTATATCGAGAGGTTGTAACAATGGAATATTGTACTGAAATGCAGGAGGATCTGCAACGAATTGACGCATGGTGCCGGGAATGGCAATTGAATCTCAATGTAGACAAGTGTAATGTGCTGCGAATACATAGAAAGAAAGATCCCTTATCATTTAGCTACAATGTAACAGGTCAGCAACTGGAAGCAGTTAATTCCATAAATTATCTGGGAGTACGCATTAGGAGTGATTTAAAATGAAATGATCATATAAAGTTGATCGTCGGTAAAGCAGATGCCAGACTGAGATTCATTGGAAGAGTCGTAAGGAAATGCAATCCCAAAACAAAGGAAGTAGGTTACAGTACGCTTGTTCGCCCACTGCTTGAATACTGCTCAGCAGTGTGGGATCCGCACCAGATAGGGTTGATAGAAGAGATAGAGAACATCCAACGGAAAGCAGCGCGCTTCGTTACAGGATCATTTAGTAATCGCGAAAGCGTGACGGAGATGATAGATAAACTCCAGTGGAAGACTCTGCAGGAGAGACGCTCAGTAGCTCGGTACGGGCTTTTGTTGAAGTTGCGAGAACATACCTTCACCGAGGAGTCAAGCAGTATATTGCTCCCTCCTACGTATATCTCGCGAAGAGACCATGAGGGTAAAATCAGAGAGATTAGAGCCCACACAGAGGCATACCGACAATCCTTCTTTCCACGAACAATACGAGACTGGAATAGAAGGGAGAACCGATAGAGGTACTCAAGGTACCCTCCGCCACACACCGTCAGGTGGCTTGCGGAGTATGGATGTAAATGTAGATGTAGATGTAGATGTAGACAGCTTGTGCTTCTTACAGTTCTGTTCAGCACTAAATCTATTTTGATTTATCCTCAATTCAACCAGATATTGATTTAACATCAAAAGCAGCAATGGCTTAAGTTATATGGTAATTCATCTAATGCACATGGGTGGCATTAAACAGATATCCCACTGCCTAAAAGGTGAATAATTTTATAGAAATATAATACAAGCACGTCATTTGATCTGGACAATTGTATGAGCAAGATCTAAGGTAAAGGATTTTAAAGGAATAGGAGAAATATAATCACACCTATGAATCAAGGTTTGTGTTTGGGCTTCCTTCAAGGAAAACAACTGTTGCATAAAACCATAAATCAATCCATTATTAGTACTCTTCAATAATTTTGAAATATAAATGTCAAAACACAATCAGTGGCATTAATACACGGCAGATACAATTCTGACTTACACTTGTAGACTCATTAATTGGTCAAAAATAGACCTGGCAGAAATATAGAGGAAATATGAGGAACTTTCACGAAGTTTGGAACCTCTTATCTTAGACCATCTGTTGAAATGGTGACTGTCCTACGTGAGGGAAGAGGCAGGGGGCTGGCAGATGGTTTTCACCCGCTCGAAAAGCAACTTTGGAATGCGAAATAGTATTTTTACTGCATCAACTCATTACTCCAGAAAGCAATAGAGACATTATTTATATACAGCTCAACGTCGGAAAAAGGTCCAGAACAGTCGCTAGATCTAGAGCAGAAATATACTGCCGGAAAGAAACAGTATACTTTGAAAGACGACGTCAGTTTTGGTCCGAATCGTCCAATGCTTACGTTACTTACACCAAGCGAGGCGTCGTTTGGCATTTAGCGGCGTGATTTGTGACTTATGAGCAGCCGCCCGACCATGAAATCCAAGTTTTCTCACGTCCTGCCTAACTGTCATATTACTTGTACTAGATCCTGATGCAGTTTGGAATTCCTGTGTGATGGTCTGGATTGCGTATTACAAATTACGACCCTCTTCGACTGCCGGCGTTCTCTGTCAGTCAACGGACACTTGCATGTGACTAGTGTCAACAGACGTGGTCGGCCTGTACGCTTTTGTGCTGAACGTGTGCCTTCAAGTTTCCACTTCACTATCACATCGGAAACAGTGGCCCTAGGGATGTTTAGGAGTTTTACGACACGCTGACCCGTTGCTCCTCTTTGAAAATTCAGTTGTAAACTGGATTGAACATGAAGTTCGTAAATGTGGCTACCAGTTCATTTTTATCGTAACTGACATAAATTAAATCTTTTAACACGGACGAGACTATCACATGAGGTAGGTAGAACAACGCATCACTTAGACGAGGGTAATGGGGCCTTAATAACGGCCCGCATCTCGTGGTCGTGCGGTAGCGTTCTCGCTTCCCACGCACGGGTTCCCGGGTTCGATTCCCGGCGGGGTCAGGGATTTTCTCTGCCTCGTGATGGCTGGGTGTTGTGTGCTGTCCTTAGGTTAGTTAGGTTTAAGTAGTTCTAAGTTCTAGGGGACTTATAACCACAGCAGTTGAGTCCCATAGTGCTCAGAGCCATTTGAAACATTTTGAACCTTAATAACGCACTGCTATCTTGTGGGGTAAGACCACGTAGTGCGCCCAGCAAAGTTTGTCGGTATGTTACTAACGTATATTTGAGCCAGTTTATGAGAGCCACCGTCTGTCAATATTGTTAAGTGGGGCTGGTACGGGATCGGAGCTCGACGGAATCATTGGTCAGAGACGAACGACCCAACTGGGTTGGTGTAACTGGTTAATACAAACCATTGAGAAATGCACGGAAGTATGATTTTGAAAACATCCTTATGTTTTTTTAAATGGAAACCTGTTACTTGTAGCACAACTGAAAATAGAAAAAAGTACTTAATCATGCCCTTTTTTGCATTGTAAAATGTTAACTACATCTAGAGTAAATTGTAACGTAAAGTTGACGCTTGAGTAACTCCTCAGCAGCTCTATCGCGTGTATCGGAGGGAACCGAATTAATTAGGGATACAAAAAGAACAGTAATGTAACGTAAGTAGAGAAGACACTTGAACAGTGTCCACATGATAACATTTTTATTAGACTTTTTCTCTGAAGTATACTGTACGGCACTGATTTGTTAGAAGAAAGTGTACATTAACATGAGAATTTAGTTAAACCTACAATTTTTTTTCAATTACAGAAGGT
Organism: Schistocerca cancellata; assembly: GCF_023864275.1. Classification (NCBI taxonomy): domain Eukaryota; kingdom Metazoa; phylum Arthropoda; class Insecta; order Orthoptera; family Acrididae; genus Schistocerca; species Schistocerca cancellata. The sequence goes on from NC_064630.1 coordinate 379,816,553, forward strand.
AAAAGAGTGTGTCCTGATATTTCAGGCCAATAAATGTTGAAAGTGGTGCCCATCATTTGTTGCACACATTTGCAATCTGCCGTGTAATGTATGTCTTACACGACGTAGTACATCTGGTGTAATGTTGCCACAGGCTGCCTCAATACGATGTTTCATATCCTCTGGGGTTGTACGCACATCACGGTACACGTTCTCCTTTAACATACCCCACAGGAAGAAGCCTAAAGGTGTAAGGTCAGGAGAACGGGCAGGCCAATTTATAAGCCCGCCACGTCTTATGAAACGCCCGTCGAACATTCTGTCCAGGGTCAGCCTTGTGTTCATTGCAGAATGTGCAGGAGCACCAACATGTTGATACCACATACGTCTGTGCGTTTCGAACGGGACATTTTCTAGCAATGTTGGCAGATCATTTTGTAGAAACTCGGTGTATCTGGCAGCTGTTTGGGTTCCTTCAATTAAGTGGGGACCAATGAGATGGTTGCCGATTACTCCACACCATACATTTACATTACACGGTCGCTGTCGCTCAACCTATCGAAGCCAACGAGGATTGTCCACGGACCAGTAATGCATGTTCCGTAAATTCACTGCACCGTGGTTTGTGAAACTTGCTTCATTGGTAAACAGGTAGAACTGCAACGCGTTATCTGTTAATGACCATTGATAGAAATTCACTCGATTATTGAAGTCATCTCAATGTAATTTCTGATGCAGCGACACATGATACGGGTGAAATTTGTGACGATGAACTAAGTGCATTGCCGGCCGCGGTGGTCTAGCGGTTCTAGGCGCGCAGTCTGGAACCGCGCGACTGCTATGGTCGCAGGTTCGAATCCTGCCTCGGGCATGGATGTGTGTGATGTCCTTAGGTTAGTTAGGTTTAAGTAGTTCTAAGTTCTAGGGGACTGATGACCACGGCTGTTAAGTCCCATAGTGCTCAGAGCCATTTGAACCAGCCAGTAAGTGCATTACAAAACTTTGACCCATTGCACAGCCTCTAGCGATGTCACGCGAACTCATGCGTGGGTTCATGGCAACAGCAGCTAACACACCAACTACACCTGCTTCTCCTCTTATGGGTTTGTTAAGGACCCGTTTGGTTGTTACGACCATACCTGTTGCATACAATTGTTTGTACATATTTTCAAATGTGCGGCGCGTTGGATGACCTCAGTCCAGGTGCTCTTCTGCATACAACCTGTAGGGTGCAGCTGCATTTTATCTACACTCGCCACAGATGAGTATCATCTCTGCCTTTTCAGAGTTAGAATAGACGATTTTCACAGTTCTTAGAACACTGTACACACTATTGTGCTTGCGACCTTCTCACGTTCCTACTGTGCGTACTTCTTTTCTTACTTGTGTACAGTACACTATCACAGACTGAAATTAATATGAAATCCAGACCATTAGCTACTTACAGGCGTTGATAAATATCAACGGGGACAGTTGAAAATGTGTAGCCCGAACGGGACTCTAACTCGGGATTTCTTGCTTACATGGCAGACGCTGTAAGCTATTGAGCCACCGAGGACACAGAGGACAGTGCGACTGCAGGGACTTATCGCTGGCACGCTCCCTGTCAGACCCACACTTCCCAACTTTCTGTCCACACACTACATATGTAGTGCCCCTGCCTACTATACTCATTACTCGCGGCAGTCAGTCTACCTATTCCCGTAAGAGTTTGAACAATGTGAGTGGATCCACACTGAAGAAGATCATTGGCCGGTAAGCATAATCTATACGAAGATTCTTTCGGACATGTCTGAACGAACAGATACCATCTTCGTATACTATCACAGACGTCCGGCAACACAGTGTACAACAGTTATTCTAAGTACAAGGACTAATTCAGCAAGCGCTACATGCAGACACGGAGACAACGTAAACATCGTAGTCTTCGTAGACATACTCCTACAGATCTTGTCTGTTACAACACACGACTGAACGTCTGTGGTTTCAAGCGACAACTGTACCTTACAAATTACTCTGGATGTACTTAATATTTTACAATGTAACAAAAGGCAGTGATTAAGTATTTGATTCTATTTTCAGTTGTGCTAAAAATAATGTCAATTTCCAATTTAAAAAAAAGTATGTGTTGAAAATCAGACTCCCGCGCATTTCTCAATGGTTTGTATTAATCAATTACACCAGCCCCTCTACTCACTTTCGGTCTGCGGAATTGGTTATTCAGTGTTGGTTGTGGTTTGGGAGGTGTTTCCAGTGGTAATGTTAGGTAACTCACCTCGTATATCGTGAGAGCAAGAAGTACATGACACTCGGCTCTTTTGGTTCGGGTTTGAGCATACGTTCACAATTAGCGACGGAATTTTAGGTTACCTTGCACGTCAATAACAACAGACACTGCAATACAGAGTGAAAATTTCGGTCCACAAATGAAATATTTCGACAGTGTGATTGCCGTGAGACTTCAGTACCGCCGGTCGCGGTGGTCTAGCGGTTCTAGGCGCTCAGTCCGGAGCCGCGCGACTGCTACGGTCGCAGGTTCGAATCCTGCCTCGGGCATGGATGTGTGTGATGTCCTTAGGTTAGTTAGGTTTCAGTAGTTCTAAGTTCTAGGGGACTGATGACCACAGCAGTTGAGTCCCATAGTGCTCAGAGCCATTTGAACCATTTGAACTTCAGTACCGGATACGCGCCGCGTATGTGGAGTATTCGAAGCTTGTCTAAGCAAGGCAATAACAGAGTAGATTCTCACGGAAACAGAGCAAGAAAGAAAGGAAGAAAGATGAGTTTTTGACAATCCATTCAGTGTTGAATCCATTATAATTGTTTCATGAATGAAAGAAACTTCTTTGTGAGGAGTGGTGGAAAGTTCATTAATAAACATTCCGGATTTACATGAGCTGACCGCAAGGGTGATTATGTGTAAGAACCGTAAACTACAGCGGGTTTGAAAAAAATTCATCCTATTTCATAACACTGATATTCTACAGATTGAAGACAGAACTTAAGCATCCAAACTAAAAATTCACCTTGATTCCAGATGTGTGTGAATTCCTAAGGGACCAAACTGCTGAGGTCATCGGTCCCTAGACTTACACACTACGTAAACTAAATTATGCTGAAAACACCGCACACACCCATGCCCGAGGGATGACTCGAACCTCCGGCGGGAGGGGCGGCGCAACCGTGACATGGCTCCTCAAACCGCGGCCACTGCGTGCGGCCGGTGGCACTAGCTCCGTCGCTCAGTCATCACTTACCAGGATGTAATGAACGGGGCGTATGATCTCGCGTTACACTAGTGGTCTCAGACGTCTATCAATGCATGCAACTTTTTTCGGAAGGTTTGTGAAATGACTCTCATATATTGTTCATCTTCCTACAAATTTGGGTGAACGTTGACGCTGCCTCACAACAGCTGTTAATCTGCTGACTTCAGAATACTCGCAAAAATATTGGACGAGTTTGACTACTGTGTGAATGTCTAGTTTACATGGAGGGTACACTGATATTTGTGAAAGGTGAATGCAAACTTTAATATTAAACTGAATTGTAATAAGTACCTCAAGATTAGACACTGGTGTGTAACACTTATTGACGAAAGAAACTTTCGCATGATGAGTCACTGCTAAATAACGACCATGTTGGACTGCGTGCATTACGTGTTCCTACTCCCGACATATAGTAAACGTACGTCTATCATTGGCGAACATGATCGTTCTAGTGGTCCAGGTGTTATGGTGCGAGGAGCCGTAATACTGCTTGGGCGTATTGACCTCCAGATCTTTGGACATGCTGCACTCACAGGTCAACGCTATTGTGACAGTGAACGCCTTCCCATCTGCTTCTTTTCATTTTTGTAAATGGCAGTGAGTGACCGTATCAAGATGCGCAGGGGGAAGAGCTCTTGTAATGGGAACATATTCAGCGAATGAACTGGCCCCTGTTACTCCCATTATATCCCATGGAATATGTGCGATGCGTTGGGGAAAAGTATTGCAGCAAGTCCACAATCGCCAATTACCGTCCAGAAGCTGTCAGTCAAGCTGACGGAGGAATGGAACGCCTTACCCCAAGAACTCCTTACTAATCTTATATGGATATGGTGTCTGTTCTTTCGGACATGTCAGAAACAACAGACACCTTATCCATATAAGTATATGGTTCTGGCAATACTGGCCATGACCTTCCTCTTCTGTGCGGATGCACATATATTACCAGATCTCTTACAGGACTTGGTAAAAATGTCTTCCACGAGTAATTAGTGTGGTGGGTAGGGACACTACGAATGTAGTGTGTGGACATGTAAGATGAGAATGTGGGTCTCTCGGGAGGCGTGCCCGAGATAGTCCCTGCTGTCACACTAGCCTCCGTGCTCTCGGTGGCTCAGCTTGATAGAACGTCTGCCATGTAAGCAGGAGATCCCGGGTTCGAGTCCCGTTCGGGGCACACACTTTCACCTATCCCCGTTGATATATATCAACGCCCGTCAGCAGCTGAAGGTATTGATATATATAATTCTAATTCTTTACTAATCTTGTTGGCAGCAAGGGAGCACATCGAAGCATGCATTACCGACTGTGGTGATTACATACCCTCTTAAGAATCTCCTTTTGTTATGTCCAGGGAACTACCATGAATCGCGGTGACTTCAGTATAATTAATGTCTTTCAATAAGTGTCATTTCCGTTCGTCTCATTGCTTGTTTCTCTTAGTTACCTTCTGTGCTATATTGTAGCACTTCCTTCCATGTATGGTCTAAGATCACCGAGCTATGTTACTTGGGAGTGAAACGTTATGCGGAAGTTACATTCGTCCTTGAGTTTTGCACACCATCGTATGTGGATGCATGTGAATCAAATGCATCTTCGCGATCTGAACCAGATGGGCTAATCTGGACATGGTGACTGCTGTGTCATCTTCTGTCAATGGCGTAATTTGGAAGCAGTATGAAGGGACGTGGGGTCACCACATTCGTTAAATTAGGCAAAACAGTTTTTAATATGGAAAACCTTTCACTCTTTTTCTGTGACAGGTAAGGAACACCCACCTGAAGTTGAAAGAAGGTGCTGTAGCGGAACTACATTTAGAATGTTGTAAGGACAGTCATCGACATCTTAGAATAATAGTAGCAAAAGTAAATAGAAGTAATAAAAATAGGTACGCTAGAAATCTTAAATTTAGTTCAAATTTCGGCGAACAGACAAAGAAACTCGAAAATGTTTGACTGTAATTTACATAACACAATTTGATCTGTAATACAGAATTGTTGTTATTAAGAAAGCGAAAAAGAATTCATAAATGTTATAAAAAAATATGTATATATGTTCCACATCTCCTCCTAAACCACTGACCGACTTCAACCAAATCTGGTAGAAACATTACGTAACGTCTGGAAATCATCGCTTTGGGAATAAGAACCACCTACCTATTAGAGGTGTGAAGGTGTAAAAGCAGTCTAGGCCACGGCTCGCGAATACCCATCATTAAATCATTCATTATTTGAGAATGAGAGAACTGAGAGAACTGCAACACACTTTACTCATAATTTCAAACCTTTACAAAACTTTTTGTTGCTGTCAAACCCCATAAAATCATGCAGAGAAAAAAATTTACTGTTTCCTACATTTTCACTGTTCATAGCAGTACATTTGCTGCATGGAGCACGACGTTTTGGTTAATAACTTCTTTACTACTAATTGTATTCGCGAAAAATTTTGTAGACAGTATTCGCATATACGACTGAATCTACCAGAAATACTGTATTAATGTGCGACACATAGTTCAGGAGGTATGCTGTCATGAAAACTGAGATGCATGAAAAACTGCCACATCACGCAAGACGTTTAAATTTATTGCTTCGTTGCTAATAAATCTATTAGCAACACTTTTCGCAGACATCCACATTTTCCGCTGAGTGTACTTACAAAAATATATCATTGTCCGTCACATAATTCAGGAGATCTGACGTCAAATACTGAGATCCGTAAAAATACGCTGCACCGTGCATAACATTTTAACTTATTACTTGTTTAATGCTAACCTTGTTCGAAACATACAATGTAGATAGTACCCACATATCTCGCTGCAAATATCTACAAAAATATGTCACTATACGAGTACGACACATAGTTTACGAGACATGAAATCAAATACTGAGATGGATGAATTACATTTTAATTTATTACTTCTTTACTACTGACACTATTCGCGACTCATCTCAAAGATAGTATCCAAATATGTCGCTGAATGTACCTACAAAAATATATCAATGTATGATACAGAGTTCAGGAGGTATGACGTCGTAAACAATGAGATGCGTGAAAAACTGCCACACCGTGCGGGACGTTTCAATGTGTTATTTCTTTTCTTATAATTCTATTCACAACACATTTATCACACAGAAGCCACGTATACCACTGGATTTACCTGGAAAATTGTATTATTTTACAGCACATAGATCAGAAGATATGACGTCACAAGCATTGAGCTGCCGACAATGAAACTGCAAGGTGAAATTAGTAGGAGATGTAGGTACAAAAACTCGTTTGTGTACAAATGTCCGTCACCTTAGCTGAGTGGTCAGCTCGTCTGATTGCCATGCAGCGGGCCTGGGATCGTTTCCTGGCCGGGTGGTACATTTTTTCCGCTTAGGGTCTGGGTGTTGTGTTGTCCTCGTCATCATCGACACGCAACTCTCCAACTGTGGCGTCAACTGAAAAGATTTGCTAGTCGGAGTCCATCCATGCCACACAATCATTTCATTTTTGTGTGTACAAATACGTATGAAATATGTTAAATACTTGTGAAATACATATGACATGTGCGTCGTCCACCTGCTTAGCTGGATGATACCGTGCTAGCCTCCAATGCAAGTGGGCCCGGGTTCGATTCCCGGTCGGGTTGGAGGTTTTCTCCGCTCGTGGACTGGGTGTTGTGTTGTCCTAATCATCATTTCATCCTCATCACCGACGCGCAAGTCTCCCAATGTGGCGTAGAATGAAATAAGACTTGCGCTTGGCGGCTGAACTTCCCCGAATAGGGGTCTCCCGGACAGCGATGCCATACGCTCATTTCATTTGCCTGACACGTGCGTACATACGCAAAGCCACGGGTAAAAAGATCATCCTAAACTCCTGGAACGGTGCACGTATTAATTACAATCTGGAAAGAAATACTGGAGAGGTAGGAGCTACCAGCCTCGTATTATGTGAGCCTGATAAAGTGTAGAGAGAAAGGGGAGGAGATATGGGCAGGCAGCGAGGGAGGAGGAGATGGATAGAGACGGGGAGGGAAAGGGACAGAGAGAGGGGAGAGGGGAACATGAACAGAGAGGAGAGGATGGGATGGACAGAGAAAGAAAATCTGCGGAGACGAGCATGGGGATGGGAGGACGAGGAGATGAACATACAGACGGGGGAGCAGGAGTTGGACAGATAGAGGAGGAGGAGAAGATGGACAGAGAGAGGTGAGACGGAGAGGGATAAAGAAAGGGAGAGGAAGAGATGGAATTCGGGAGGCATGAGCAGTTTGACAGGGAGAATGGGAGGAGGAGATGGGCAGAGAGAGGGGGTGGAAGCGATGGACAGAGAGGAGACTAATAGAAGATTGCAATAAATACATACCAGGGCAACGCTGGCTTCTCAGCTAGAAAATAAATACACCTGGGGGCCGCTACCTGCCATTCAACCAGTTTGTCAATTAATTGGCACCAATAGGCTGTTTGTTCATTGTTGTTTTTTTTTCTTTCTTTTGTACGGGAGAGTGCTTCTCTGCGTTCATCGCATGACGTATCTCAAAGTCTTACACTGAAAACTTCACTCAGTTTATTTTTTTAACACAAAAGGCGGCCAGCCCCGGTAGCGGACGCGCTGGGTAGTGGTGATCTACAGTCGAGGTCATATAAATTTTTGTTGCTCTCATGTTCAGTGCCTCATTTTCACAGTAAATGTTTATGATGTGGGACGAGTAATTTTAAAATAAAATATAAAAAATTGCTCGTAAATATGGCTACATGGTGCCAATTTCTTTAAATAAGCTTATGTCCAGAAAAGACGAACAGCTTGAATGGCTAGAGATAAGACATTCATATTCACAGGACATGCACATTAGTATGTTCTGCAGAACTGCCTACGATTTCAGTCACCTCGGTTCTGCATGTGTCCCGTTGCCTAGCCGGCACAGGGTCCGGAATAAGCCCAGCTATCTTGCTCGATGATTTATGGCACAGACACGTATGAGGCGCGAATGGAGTCCTATGGTAGAGCCATTCATGCTACATTCATCCGGTTCCAAAGTTCAAAGTTCATCTGCGGTGGCTGTCTTTGGGTCACAGTGCTGCACCTATCGTTTCACCATACTCTCACACATTTTCGATTAGTGACAAGTCTAGAGACCCATTGGGCCAGGGCAGAAGGCTGACATACTGTAACACCAACAAGGCACGTGTTTGTGCAGCAACATGTGGTCGTGCATTGTCTTACTGAACGTGTATGGCGTGTTGCGCAGAAAGGGTATGGCTACGGGTCGCAGCAGGATACATTCACGTAGGTCACACTGGTTAAAGTGTCGTGGACAGCCACAGACTGCGATTTGTGGTTGTGCCCAATGGTACCCCACACCATAATGCCTTGAGTTGATGCTCTATGTCCTGTGCGAATGCAGTAACTGTGATGTCGCTCCCGCTGTCTGTGGCGAACCAAAATGCGCACATTATTTTCAAACAAACAGAACCTGGGTTCCAAAAACACACTATGATGCTATTCCTGTCCTCAGTGACGTCGTTCAATACACAGTTGCCGTCTATCATGTTTCTGCACATTCGTCAAATGAAGGCGGAGAATTGGGCGACGCCCACGTAACCCGTACCGTAATGAACGGCGACGGAATGTCACCCCTGAGAGTGTACGATGTGTTACACTGTTCCACTGTTACGCCAGAGCCAAGCAGGCGCAGATATGTCCTACAATAGCATTGTTATGAGGTGGGCTGGGTGGTGCGACCTCACCCATCTCGTCGTGTTCTATGGCCTTCAGTCTGCATACACCAGTTGCATTACCGAAACACTACGACCCACAGGAGCAGCAGTTTCCCGGATAGATGCATCACATTCACTCATGCCAATCATGCGCCCCCTTTCAAACTCACTGATTTGACGGTACGGTTCGAGCATAAGTGCATCCTACTCGTCTGCTCAAGTCACATTGATCCACTAACTTCGCTTTATAGCGAAAAGTCCGCCCTGGTAGCTGAGTGGTCAGCGTGCGGAAGGTCATTCCTAACGGCCATGGTTCGATTCCAGGCTGGGTCGGAAATTTTTCTCCGCTCAGGGATTGGGTGTTGTGTGGTCTTTATCATTATCATTTCATTTCCATCGACACGCAAGTCGCCTAAGTGGCTACAACCCCAAAGACTTGCACCAGGCGAACGGTCTACCCGACGGAAAGTCCTAGCCACAGGGAATTTCCATTTGCATAGCGACAATGAGAGCCTGAAACGTCCCCTTAGAAAAATTTATGACTTACTGTGCTCATAAACCTCTACGTTAATTGATTTTCAAACAGCTGAGCAAAACTGACCGTATTCAGACATTACTCTCCTTACTTATTCTGATCAACACTAAACTGACACACAATATTTTTAGCGCAACGCAATCTGACTTTCAAAAATCCCTACAAAAGAATGGCCCTGACTAACAATAACCTATACCTTTAATGAATCACTTACCTCACAAAAATCTTCGTTACTCGAACTACTGCAATACAGCGAGCGCCACTACTGAAGGCACTAACTACTGATAGGCATAGTCAGCAAATGAAATATTTTGATAGACAACAAACAATGTATTTACCTTAATAATGTTCAAAAGTCATAATATATATAAATAAATAAATAAATAAATAAATATATATATATATATATATATATATATATATATATATATATATATATATATATATATATCAGTTCATGATATCCAGTATTACAAATTTACTCTTTCTGGCAGACACACGTCGAGATCGTCCGCTCTTAAAAATTCTGCCATCTCTCTCCCCACATCCACCACTGTTGGCGGCTCACCTCCAACTGCACAACGCTACGTGCTGTTCACATCCAACTGCCCAACACTACAATAGCGAATATTGCAACTATGCCAACCAGCCACAGACTGCACACAGCAGTCAGTGATTTTCATTCAGAGCGCTACGTGGTGTTACCGACATAAAAACCTAAACAGCCTACTTAAAAGCCGTACACACATTTTACCGGTAGGTAGTGTAGCGCAGCGATATCGATGTTAATCTTGAACCGCGGGCCAACATGATTCAAACACTAATCATTTCTGCAGAGCATACTTATGTACGTGTTCTGTGAATATGAGCGTTCTACCTCTAGTCGTTCAAGGTGGTCTATTTTTTCTGAATATGAGTGTATACAGGTGTGAGTTAATAATTTCTCTCCGCCACATTTACACATTACGGTAATAGTATTTCTTCTACGCAGTAGAAGGAGTGCTCAACGAGAATTTTTTTCAGTTGGACTTCATATCTTTCTTTCCTACACGTCAGACATTTTATGTCACTGGCTAATCGCTCAAAAATTTTGGTTGCAACGTTGTGCATTCCTTTTTGTCCAAATGACAACCTTAATTTGCCGTGATGTCAGGGTCTAACGTCAGAAAGCTCTTTTGAAAATAATAGCTTTATAGCATAAGTTAAGATTCACCGCAATTTTCTATCATGCATGCATGTAATTTATATAGTCTCATGACACTGGATGAATTTATTTAAAATAACCTGCATATCCTGTACGCATTCGTATTGTTTCGGTTAGTCCTTGCGCGGAAACCAATATTTTTGATGACGAGAAAGAGGCGTTGTAGCTAAATAGAGGGCTGTATGGTGCACAACATATGTGTACCGATAAGATGTGTACGAATGCTACGCTGACACTGTGCGGCGGCAGCGGGTCAGGTGCGGAGCTGCAGGCTGCTGCGCAGGGAGGGCAACTGCTGCACGGGCAGCAAATTCGCAGGCCGAGACGGACGGCGTTGATTTCGGCGCTGTCAGGCGGCGCTGCAGGGATAAAGTCGGCGACTATATTAAGCGGAGGCGGGCGCCAGCGAGGAAAACCTAATTCAGGTGCGCGCCGGCGCCGGCACTGGCGCCGGAGCGGGCCGGCCCACTGGCGCCAGCCGGTATTTATTGGCGCCAGCCCGGCTGGAACTGCCGCTACCGGGAGGCGGGCGCGCGACTTATGGACGGCTGGCGGGATCGCGCGTCTAGGGTTATGTAATCTAATATAGAGAAAATAAATCCACATTTGAGCGTCCCAGAGGGGTCTGGATGGGATCGGGGAGGCTAATTCTCCCCTCCTCCCCCGGCCAGGCGTGCGGGGGGAGCGCGCCGTCACGAGAGAGCAAGACAGCGGGCGAAGCCAGCAGCCGGCTCGGCTAAACTGATCAGGACGCACCGCGCAGCGCTGCCTGGCGTCTTCATTTGTCTGCGACGGGTCGCGTCCGTGCACTGCTGCAGTGTGCGAAGCGTCGGCGGTGCACTGCGTTCAGTCGACGGCCTGGTCATCAAGGATGCAGCAGTTCTACCACGAACTCAAGAACTACTCCATAATGTACTTTGGACTTCCCTGAACATTTTGGTATATGATACATTAAAATCAGACAACTGTGAGACCTTCAAATAATATTTTGAATGTTGACGTGTGACTGTCAAATTTCGCGGCTACGCGTATACTGCTACAGTTGAGCAGTCATATGTTGGGAACTACACGGTCTAGAAGGCAGTGAATTGCTTTGTTTTGTGCCTACTGCTACGTCTAAGAAGTTGGCATTCCTAGCAGACAAATCAGTCCTTTGTTTCTGATACTAGTTTTCGTTGCGAGTAGTGTGCTTATCGGCTATTTTTGTAGTAAGCTATGTTCTATTGCTTTTTAGACGTAAATAAAATTACTAATCGTAAAAGCAACTTCAAGAAACCCAAATTTCCGGGTAAAAGAACCGTGAGACCTGCATTTTCTTCTGAAGTACTTGAAAACACGATGAAAAGTCATGTCATGCTTTGTGTCCACCTCCACCAAACGCGTGGTGTAAATAAATATAGGCAAGCTGAATTATCTGGACCCTGCATGAATTAACACATAAACATTCTCTTCCTTAGGCAGTAACGGAGGCAATCAAACCTATTTACAGAGATTTGGCAAATCCTGAGCTACTAAAGAAATGTTTACATGGGAAGACGCAGAATGTGAATGAGTTCTTCAATAATGTTGTGTGGTGCCGTGTGCCTAAAAATGTATTTGTTGGCCTTATGACTTTAAAGTTAGCAGTGTCTGATGCTGTAATAACTTTTAATGGTGAGAAATATGAAAGACTTAAGGTTCTGGAGATGTTAGGGGTAATATTTGGACAGATCATAGCTGAAGGTCTACGGGAATTGGATGACCTTCATGTCCGTGAAGCAAAGTTAGCTGCTCAGCAAATGACAAAAGAAGCAAGAAAGGAAAGGAGCGAAGCACTGGGCTGTTGTGACACTGAATAAGACGCAGACTATGGGCCAGTGCATAACAGACGCAGAAATGTAAGTCTGCATAAGAATTTGTAATAAAAAAGTATTAAACCTCAATACCTCTAAACTAATTTTTTTGCAATAAATGACCCGTTTTCTAAAAAAAGCACTGATGGCAGAGACATGGAATTTTCACATCATCCCAAGTATGTGAGTCAACACCTATGTAACTAGAATAATTCAAATATCGTGAGTTGTTTTGTTTTTATGTTCATTTATTTATAAAAGTCTGTCAAAAAATTGAGTGAGAAGAAAAAAAAGATAACATGCCCCACTGTACTATTTTAGCTATAATTATAGTTTATGTATCTAGAAAGATGCGTTCAGTAACAATGGAAAATTGTAAGTTGGTGTCTTAAAAAGTTTCAAAGATAATGGATCACAAAGTTCGATAGTTTAACATTGGCTTCATAGGACATACAATGCTCCCTTAAGTACAGAATGTTTTATCCCTCACATCAGTGAAATACATATCAGAATGTACTCTTTGGGAACAGCAATCAATAAAACTTTTGAATTATTATGTATTTCTAAACCCCAGCAATAGATGAAGCTGTAGGGCGAATTACAATTTACGGAAAGAAAACAGACATTCGGAGATTTGCTGCTGATATCGCAGTGTTAAGTGAAGATACAGAAGAATTAGAAGCGGTGCTGGCCCAGATGGAAACCACCCTAAGCTCTTCCTATAATAGGAAAATTAATAAAGGGAAAACAAAAATCGTATGGTGAGCGGACAAAACATCGCCGCTCAATACTCACTTAATAATGAGCGATTGGAGACTGTCGAATCCTTTACCTATCTATGGAGTAAAATTAAATCAGACGGAAAATCAAGGAAGGATACTGCAAGCGGAATACACCAGGCAAAAGCTGCTTTTAAAAAGAGAAGAAACCTTTTCACTTCCAGCAGCATAGGCAAACAAAATGGTTCAAATGGCTCTGAGCACTATGGGACTCAACTGCTGAGGTCATTAGTCCCCTAGAACTTAGAACTAGTTAAACCTAACTAACCTAAGGACATCACAAACATCCATGCCCGAGGCAGGATTCGAACCTGCGACCGTAGCGGTCTTGCGGTTCCAGACTGCAGCGCCTTTAACCGCACGGCCACTTCGGCCGGCTCATAGGCAAACATCTCAGGAAAAACTTCATAAGGAGTTGGAGTGTGCTACTGTGCGGAAGTGAAACAACGGCACTCGGAGAAGTAGAAAAACTTAAAATAACAACCCTCGAGATGTAGTGCTACCGCAGAATGCGCAGGATTTCCTGGGTAGAGAAGATATAAAACGAAAAGGTGCTCCATAGAGTGGCGGAAGAGAAGCCTTGTCTCCTGAAGATTAGCCAACACAGGAAGGACACATGGGTCGGCCATCTGCTCATACGTGATGGTATCATTAAAAGTTCAACTGAATGAACTGTAGAAGGGAAAAATACAAGAGGCAGACCGAGACTAGAATACATCGATCAGATCATGGAGGATACCAACTGTACCATGTATAGCGCTCTCAAGACGAAGACCGAAGACAGAAATGCTTGGCGAACTGCTGCTAACCGACCTAAAGGTTGAAGATCTAAGAAGAAGAAGAAATAGTCAGCATGAGCTATGGGCTAATAGATATTCATACCAATGAATCAAGACCACGAAGTATCAGTGGTAAGTTTGAAAAAATCTGGGGGAATTCACCAACGTAATCTTCTCGTAGTAAACATGTGCCCTCAGGAAGAAGACATTCCCTAAAGGAGTGGGGATTACAACCAACTAAAGACCATGCTTTCAAATCTGCATTTGCAGCTCCTTCAACATCAGAGTCAGTTTGACGACTTTCATCAAATGCTTAATCAAGTTCATTTGAAGCGTCCATCCTACTTGCTGAATCTGTGCCAGACGCTACGCACACTGTTCCACTTGACAGTGCGTTACCCAGACTACCATTAGTTATTGCAGTTGTGTAGGAAACTGTGGTAACTACATCATCTGTATCAAAGTCTCTTCCAAATTCTGAAACTTCTGCACGCGCTTCTGTAACCTCTTCCCAGCAGTTCATCACGTGATCAACCAGAATATCATCTTCCATGGAACTATCCGAGCTCCTGACGTCATTCTCACAGAAGTGAAGGAACTATTCATGAATGTTAGTATCACCCCTATAATCCCAATAAAATAAAAACGAGTAAACGATATTACTATCACATTCAAATGTGTGCATACATTGTTTCCATCATATTTTTAATTTTCAGTAAACATCCTACATATGCATTTCAGAGGGAATAACGAACGTTTCTTGACATAATTTGTGACACAATATTGTCTTCAATATTCATTCTTTACTTGCAGAAGCATTTCGCAGCTAATAAACGGTAAAATTTTATGTAATAGGCGCTTAACTCACGACAAACTATTTGTTATGTCGACGGTGCAGAAGAAAACTGGCTGCAAATGCGTTTACAAACGACTCCCGTATTGATTTTATATTTTATAATGTGGGAAATGTTACTGTGAATTGAACCTACCATATTTTATATCAGAAGAGTAAATCCACAGTTGACAAATATTAGCTGAAAACAAAACCAGTCTCATGAGAAATGCCTCAAAGCCCGTCGGTAAATATTCATGCCATTACTCACTTGTTCACTGATATCTAATTTAGAAACATAAGAATGGTTATCAGAGGAAGTATTGTCGGTATATTTATACCAATGAGATCGGTTGTTTGTAGTAAATGAAACAATGAACAGTACTGGAGTACAATAGTATATTTATTTATCAATACGCTTGCAGGGTTAAACAACTTGTGGTGTAGTTTATTTCTTCTTTAATTATATTTTTAAAAGTATTATTATTATTATTATTACCACACGATGCTGTCTCGAGCAGTAACTTATAATTTACGTCCACACGACCCTTCTTCGTTGGTGCTCCATCGCAGACGCATGAGTACAAAAGCGCATGTGTAAACATTATTAGCCAAAATCTCTAAAAGTTCTTGACCAATTTCCTCGGAAGTCTTACACGATATTCTACTGACCATTTGGATGGACACATGCTATATATGGATTTAAATGTAGATTATATGTAAATATATATATATATAACAGGGAAAAGTTGTCAGCAAAAATCTCGGAAAGTTCTTGACCAGCTTAATCCGTAATTTTACGCTATACTCTAATAAAAATACAGAGAAACATAAGCTATATTTTTTTGAAACAAAACTGTACAGATTTTTTGTTAAAACCGACTGCGAGAAACAAAATGATGTAAGACAAATTGTTTCTCCCATACACATTCTTGACATTTAATATAATTTTAAACAAAGCTGTTTATATATCTATGTGCTGTTTTGTTTTCTTCCTCGCACTCGTTTGTAATAGAAGACGTAAAAGCTATATCAAGGCATATCGGCTCACTATTTGCTTATTATTCTGAATCGTCCAGTACTTTGCAATGCTGCCTGTTCGCAGATTAAAGCTATGCGAAATACTGTCATTGAAGCTGTTGGCCTCACAGATATGTCAGCAAGAAAGGTTTGTCATACTCGATATTCCAATGACCCCAGTTGATATACTAATTCATTTAAAGTAACTTCAGTTCTTAAAGTTCCATTGGCAATAACAAGAAAAAAATCCTCAAGCTCAGAGAGAGGAGGAAGAGGATATGGAAGGATATGGACAGACAGCGATAGGGGAGTACACGGATACATAGAGAGGGAAAAGAATGGATAGAGAGGGTGGAGGTGATAGATAGACAAAGGGATGAGGAGGAGCAGATGGTCAAAGAGAGGGGGGAGGGGGGAGGGGGGGAGAAGAAATAAAAACTTTGAGATTTGCTGATGACATTGTAATTCTATCAGAGACAGAAAAGAGCTTGGAAGAGCAGTTGAACGGAATGGTCAGTGTCTTGAACAAGGGATCATCCGTTTAGTACTGGAGGGAAGTTTGATGGGTAAATATCGCAGAGGGGGATCAAGAGATAAATAGTGCAAGTAAATTCAGAAGGATGTAGATTGCAGTAGTTATTCGGAAATGAAGAGGCTTGTACAGGATAGAGTAGCATGGAGAGCTGCATCAAAGTAGTCTTACAACAACATTTTACGTAGAAACTCAGTACGTTTATCATCATCTAAAATTTCTAATAATATTACCAAAATATTTAAGTTATATAGTAGTTTTCAGCACTTGTGCCGTATCTTTTAGTATAGTGTAGCCTTTGTCTTACCTCTATTTATCAAGTCAACAGGAATCGCTTTTTCTCGTTTTAAAATTTTGATTTCAAAATTCCACAAAGACGCAAAAGTAATATTCCAGAACTGCGTTCTAACACAGTGATAGGCTGACGGTCTCAACAGCTGATTAATCGGGATAATTAAATAGCAAATCTGGACGACCATGATACAAGATGCAGGAACTGAGTGACAGCATCTGCAAGATTTTGCGAAAATATCACAGACTATCCAGAAACGCTACGTAGTTCACCTTCTTTCTGGAATGAGTGGCTTAATGTAGTGGTTTCCGACTTCTGAACTTCATATACTCCAATTCGGGGGCTCAGTGACAGACTACCAGTGCAGAAACTCAAGGATGAATCCTACTAGTTTATAGGAGTTTTTGTGTCGCTTATCGCTTCTTTCACTCTATCAGTGGTTTTCTAATGTGAAAAATTCCAAGCTGTACCGTGGATTGGAGTCCCTGCTAAACTGTGGGTCCCGCAATAATTAACTGGACCTGTCACTTAAAATATCATATGAAAGCAAAGGCACATTAGTACCAATAGTATCAATTGTAGTGAAACATTGTTGTGTTGAGACTAACCACTCGATTGAACACATTACTTTTTACTAGAATGTTTTCATGTACACAGTTAATCAATAACTGTCAGACAGCAGTTTTAGTTTCAAATAGCTGAGATATTATCTGCCAGATATTTTACATTAGTTACTGAATTTGTTAGTATTTAACAGATATTTGTTAATTTGGTTTTAACTCCAAATTCACTAGTTGTTTTTTAATACTTTTTCTGTCGACTGAGTCAAATTTCTTTATGACGAATTTTGTTAGGAAATAGGCATATTGCAAACGAGCGTTAAAATGCCTAACCCCTTCCAGAATGTCTACCAACATGTTTGCAGATGAACGTACATATCATTTAGTGTATTCACTTCGTACCATCAGTACGCTCTTCTAAGCGATGATTTACCCAAGAAAACTGTGTTTCAAGCCATCAATGAGTGGGAATGTACAAATAATGCTAAAGGTTGAATCTTTTGTTCCTGAATCGGAAACGCATCGACTATTAGAATGCCGACAGATTTCATAACTCGAGTTAGACTGAAGACCTGCACATTATAAAGACGAAATAGATTATGTAATTGTAGAAATAACTAGTAATTTTGGACTTAAGACATCTTTCACGCCTTTCTTCCTTAACCAAACTGCTTACTGTAGCTGAGGGCCTCACTTAACTTTATTCAGTAATCACATCGTACTTTCAGAGGAACTGAGTAATATAGTTTTGGTCCTGTGTTTGCACGCACAAGACTTCGGGCAAAAAACTTTGTGAGGCACCATTCATTCAGGTCCGCCCCTCAGTAGGTATGGGAAGGGCAGGCCCGCAAAGCTATGTAGTGTGTAGTGGTGGGATAACTCATGGAAAAATTCCTGTAGTAGTTGGTGTTACAGCTGAACCCCTTTTAGATTGAAGTAAGCTGATAGGTATACCTGTTTAAAGGAAGTCCCTCTAAGTAAGGAATTACCTTCAGAGGAGGTCAGGTATCCAAGTAAAGAAGAAATTAGCATATTTTATCAAAGTATAAGATGTATTAGAGAAAAAGTTGGTGAACTGCATATGGATGTTGACGCTGACATTAATGGTATATCGGAGAACCACTTAAATAATTTGACAATTCAGAGGCTTCCTTTACCAGGATACAGATTAGCCAGCTGTTTTTCAAGGAGTTCCTTGTGGAGTGGGGGAGTGCCCATGTACGTAAGAAACAGTATTCCGATTGAGTCCATAGACGTATCACGACACTGCACTGAACAGATATTTGAAAGTCGTGGGGGGGCAGTTGAATTTAGTGAAACCAATCTTCTAATTGTTTTTGTTTATAGGTTCCCTAACTCTGATTTCAGAGCATTTCTGCTCAAGCCATAGAGGGTTCACTTTATTGGAAGTACCAAAAATTAGTTATATGTGGTGACTACAACATTAATTTTGCATATGACTGTGCAAGTAAAAGGATATTAGTAGATCTCCTAAACTCTTATGATCTGATGCAGATTGTGTTTCTTCCAAGTAGGGTGCAGGGGAACAGTAGCACAGCCATAGACAATATTTTTATTCATTCTTCATTACTAGAGGTGCATTCTGTTAGTAGAAAGGGTAATGGCCTTTCAGACCATGATGCTCAAATTCTAACACTAAAAGGCTTTTGTGCTCAAACAAATGTCACATATCATTATGTGGTAAACAAATAGAATAGCTAATTCACAGGATAACATTAATATCGTGTGGTCAGTTGTGAAGTAAGTGTCTGGTCAGCAGCACAAGTTCAACGATAGAAAAGACAGTTCATAGTAAAAATATTTCTGTTACTGATAAGTCAGTATCTAACAATCATTTTCTGAGAATTGCTGGTAAATTAAATAAAAACTTAATTTATATGGGAATCATATAGCTCTCTTGGAAAATGCCTATCCGAGATTGATGTCTGAAATATTCCTCTGTGGTACTGACAAGGGAGAGATTGAGTCGATAATTAAATCACTAAAGGCTAAGGACTCTCATGGATATGATGGAGTGCCTAACAGAATATTGAAGTACTATGATGCACATGTTAGCCCTGTAATTAGCCATATTTGTAACGTTTCCTTTAAGAATGGTCAGTTTCCTGAACAATTAAAGTACTCAGTAGTAAAGCCACTTTAAAAAAAGGGAGAAAGGGATAATGTAGACAATTTTAGACCTATTTCTCTGCCGTCAGTGTTGGCTAAAGTTATTGAAAAGGATGTGCATGTAAGGATAATTGATAATTTTATATCATATAATTTTTAGCTAACGCTAAATCACAGTAAGATTCAGTTTTTACAATTTCTAACATACAATTCAACAAAACCTAACACTTTAATTTTATAGAATGGGCATATGATTAGTGAAACTGAACAGTTCAAATTTGTAGGTATTCAGATAGATAGTAAACTGGAGACGCCATGTTCAGGATCTTGTTCAAAGGCTTAATGCTGCCATTTTCACTATTCGAACGGTATCTCAAGTAAGTGATCGTTCGACGACAATTAGTGTATTTTGATTATTGTCATTCGCTTTTGTCGTATGGTATTATATTTTTGGGTAACTTTTCCCCTTCTGAAAGGAGATTTTTGGCTCAGGAAAAGACAGTTCGCGCAGTAAGTGGTGTAATTTCGCAAACCTCTTGTAGACCCCTGTTCACTACTCCGGGTGTTTTGGCAATGGACTCTCAATATATATATTTTTTATTGTCATTTCTTGTTAACAATAGCCGGCCGCAGTGGCCGAGCGGTTCTAGGTGCTTCAGTCCGGAACCGCGCAACTGCGACAGTCGCAGGTTCGCATCCTGCCTCGGGCATGGATGTGTGTTGTGTCCTTAGGTTCGTTAGGTTTAAGTAGTTCTACGTTCTAGGGGACTGATGACCTCAGATGTTGTCCCATAGTGCTCAGAGCCATTTGTTAACAATATCAGCTTATTCCCAAGAATTAGCAACGTTCACACAGTTAATACTCACTGGAAATCAAATCAGCATTTGGGTCGGACTTCCATAACTTTTGTGCAGAAAGTTATGCAGTATACTGCTGCATCCGTTTTCAAATAAACTATCACAAGAACTCAAAAATCTTATCAGTAATCTACGCGCTTTCAAATTAAACTGAAGAGTTTCCTAATGGGTCACTCCTTCTAATCTGCTGAGGAGTTCCTTGAAAAATTATGCTTATTCTTATGTTATATTGTTGATTGCGTTTGCTAAACTTATGACTTGATATTTTTTATTCATAAATATTTTATTTTATCTGTTATAACTCTTCTGTTGTAATTTCCTGTACTGACACATTCCATGACCTTGGAGATTTGCTCCCCAATTTTGTCCTACGGAACTAGACGTGTAAATAAATAAATAATTGTAACTGTTTAACTCTCTGGGAGAGGAACCTGCACTCAGACAAGGGAGACACTTGTTTTTTGAGAAAGCAGGGAGGCGGGCGCTTAGGCACTCCGACTACATAGGTATAATTGGTCTGATCCGTTACAAGGTGTTACGTTTCCTGCAGGCATTTTGGGACGTTGACTAAATGCTTTAATGGGATGTTATTTTTCGTCATGAACTACAGGTGTGTTTTTGCTTATTATTTCATGTAAATTGTGGACTACATTGTTCGAGTTCCTGATACTTTCTTTGTGTACTGCCCCAGGTGATTGTACGTCATTTAGATACGCCACCAGTAGAGTATCTTAATTACGCTCCCTTCACTCTTAAAAATGTTACACAAGTGTTTGCTTACTGTTTTGCTATAAATTTTTGGTTTAATTGTTCGATTTCCCGATACTTTTGGTGCATTTCACCATGTTCTCGTAGGTCACTTAAATGCCTCACAAACAATGTCAGTGCTTTCGTAGTGCTTCTTTACTCTTGAAAATGTTACAGAAATGTTTCTATTACTGTCTTGGTTGGAAATTGCCTATTTAATTGTTAGGTTTGCTGATACTTTTTTGTGTACTGAACCACATCGTCGTAGCTTAGTTAGAATTCGAAAAGGTCTTAGTGTTTATATCACTATTTAAAAAATATTACGAATGTGGTTTGCTTACTCTGTCCCAAAATACACAAGCTTTTACGACGTGAAAGTTCAGGGGTGCAGTAATTTCAAATTTAAATGCAACCCTGTGCTACCTCGGCTTATGTTGGATCAACGTAGCTCTTGTGCAATGCTTTTTGTCTGGAATGCTTCTCTACAACAGTGGTCCTATAACAAGTCATATCTCCAATCAAAGCCAAGTATTTAAGGACTGCAAAAGACTCTTGTATCTCAGTCGTCCCTGCCACGTCCAAAGCGTTTATTTTTCCCTTATTACTAATACAATGTTTTCTTTACCTCTGACTTAGTATTGATGGTATGATTCTGCAAGTCAGTGTAGAGATGTGCGCCGGTAAGGGATCGAACCTGCCTAGATGATTAATGTGTTGATATACCGGCTGGCTTGGCTGTGGTTTTTATTTGGTTTCCCACACATCGCTATGCGAATACCAGGCTGATACCCACATCCTGCCTCAGCTACAAAATTCTCGAACATATGGAAAACTTTATTCACTTTTATGCGACGTGTCTAAAACTACATGGCAGACAGGTGAAATATAGATATTCTGTCCTGGGTGGTTGTGGGGTGGCGACAGAAAAGTCATTGAACCGCACCTAACCTAACCATGCCAAATCCGTTAATAATAATGCTGACCCTGTAGCAACGTGGAAAGAAGGCACTCGGAAAAGAAGAACAAGGCGTTTTACGTGAGTGGCCTGTTACTGCAGTTTATGTTTCTTGTTTTTTGTATCCAATATCGAATTATGTGTTGATGTTCCATATACAACAAACGTTACAACAAATTTCGCTGTTTTACTGGTCAACCAAGTCCCACTGCACCAACTGATCCAGTTTTTTATAACGTTCGAATCCAAAAGTGCCAGAGCAGCTAACCTACACGATATGTTTTGTTTATGAACGAGATATAATCGGAGGGCTGGAATGTACTGATATTAGCTCGATACACTACTGATTTAATTTGCAATTTACATAATTATTCTCTTTGTCTAGATTTTTTATGTAACTGATAAGTAGCTTTCCAGGATTCCTTCCTTTTTATGATGTACGAGTATGTAATAACACTGGCCAGTTGCGTAAACGACATTCCTTGTAGTGTTTATTATTATTACTTCGGTTTTTATTATTTTTATTATATTTAAGCAAACCAATCAAGCTACTTGAAAGCTAACTAACATGCTTATAGTAAAAACTGCTGAACTTAGTGCTTCGCGTAGGTTACAAATGTTTTTCTAGATTTCATTTTTACATCAGAATACCTAAAAATTTTCTAATCGCCTTGCCGCAGTGGTAACACCAGTTCCCATCAGATCACCAAAGTTAAGCGCTTGGAGGAGTATAGCCTATGTGGTCATCTGATATATTAACTTTTAGTGTTATTATATTTATTGTGAGGAGATGAACACACTGCATAGTGTGTTTGTGTGTGTGTGTGTGTGTGTGTGTGTGTTGGGAGGGGGGGTTATACCCTAGAAAATGGTCATACCCTAGAAAATGCATGAGTCCACTGTGCTGAGCATCATCATGTTAGAAAATAGTACAGTTTGTAGAAATCAGACAAACATTTTTAATAGATCCATTCCACATGTTATGTTGGTAATACATAGCTATCTGATGATGAATTAAGATTGAAATCAGACATTAATATTAAAAATGATTGAAGTACAACATGTTTTTCCGATTTTAAGATGTACTTTCTAAATAGCTTAAAAATTATTTGAAAAACATTGTTGACAATTTCTTCTGTTATTTTCTCTCTAACATGCATCATCTGCAAAAAGTAATCATTATTGATATACGGTATGTGGAATGTCACACGTACATACTGTAAGTAGACTGTTTAGGTTTTCTTATTGGTAACGCCACGTAGCGCCCTGCATGAAAATCACTGGCTGTGCTGTGTGCAGTCTGTGGCTAGTTTGCATTGTTGTCTGTCTTATTAGTGTTGGGCAGTTGGCTGTGAACAGCGCGTAGCGTTGCGCAGTTGGAGGTGAGCCTCCAGCAGTGGTGGATGTGAGGAGAGAGATGGCGGAGTTTTGAAATTTGTAATACTGGATATCATGAACTGCTATGTATATTATGATTTTTGAACACTATTGAGGTAAATACATTGTTTGTTCTCTATCAAAATCTTTCATTTGCTAAGTATGCCTATCAATAGTTAGTGCCTTCAGTAGTTTGAATCTTTTATTTAGCTGGCGGTAGTGGCGCTCGCTGTATTGCAGTAGTTCGAGTAACGAAGATTTTTGGTGAGGTAAGTGATTTGTGAAACATACAGGTTAATGTTAGTCAGGGCTATTCTTTTGTAGGGATTTTTGAAAGTCAGATTGCGTTGCGCTAAAAATATTGTGTGTCAGTTTAAGCACAGTCATGTATAATTATTCTAAGGGGACGTTTCAATACAGTGTCTGACAGAATAAATGAAACGCCCAGGTGACACCCTCAGGTGTTCATGTAACTTCATAGACCTCGTAAAGCATGCGGATTTTATGGACTTTACATGAGCTTGTTCCATAACAGGAGGACGATACAGTATGAGATCCTCAGAAAATAATAATTATATTATATCAACAAAAGGCGATTGCAGTTAATCTCATTTACTGAAAACTAACATAGCAATCTCTACCAATAAGAACAATGGCATGGAACAAACAAGTTAAAGTGGAACACATTTTCGAGACGAACCGAGCAGGTGGTTAATGATGTCATAAAACTCCTATTTAGCAAGAGAATGGCGAACTTTAGCGCAAAAAGGGATAAGGCCAGAACAATACATTATTCCTTTTAACGTAAATAAGGCCAGAACCGAGGGTAAGGGGCTGCATGTCATTCAGTGGGCTAGGCTCCGACCCAGCAAGAAAAAAATGTTTATTCACCCTTAACGAGATGGCGATTGGCTGAAGCCATACTTGGCGACGCAGTCATGACACGGTGGGGAGATTCCCATTATATAAAAGCATTTTGGGACCTAAAATCTCTATCTACCTCTCTCTCATCTTGCAGCGGACCATGCAAGTGTGTGAAAATAAGCAAGGGCATTGACAGCTTTGATTTCTGCAAAGTGATGACGATATATTTCATGTATCATGGTGACAGATATCAAAAGGGGTAGTTAATTATTCCTGCAGGAATTTTTGTGGGCAAAGAAATTGTGCATGTCACTCCAAGACATAGTGAGTCTGCAATAGCCATTATTTCAACTAGGGCAAGTTTAATGTTCTACAGAACACAGTAAAGTTGCGACTGAGTAAATTCAGGCAAGGCCAGAGCAGGAAATTAGCGTTTCATACCAGCATGGCGACAACGCCATTGCAGATGCCGCTTGGCAAAGTGTCATCGTGCATTAGGCCACAGTAAATGTTGAGTCTAGATTTTGCTCACTCCAACTTGCATATGCTTTGACCATTGAATACAAAAGCTAGGATACTAACCTACCCTCACATTGAGTACATGAAAGTTTTTTCATTAGTTCAAAAAATAAATTTATTCTACACGAACTCAGTGCATTGACCAGCTACGACAGGTTAGATTAAAATGAGCTGATGAGGAATTTTAAAAATCATTCTTTCCAGTGATAAAAATTTTTCATGTGTTATGATATCGATTTTAATAATCGTCAGTTCACAATGTCCAAGAACTAAACATTTTGTTATTGAGTGTCAAAACTAACTGAACACGAATGGTGTGTATCACTTGCCCCTGAAAGCACATTTAATAAATGATATGTAGAATAGACCCCAAAATTCACGTTCAGTAATTCAGGCATTCTAGGTACGTGACAGCAGCCTTTCTAATGATTTTTGTTACGATCCGCACCTGATATTAGCTCTGTTACAGGGCCAGGGTCATATTTATTTAGAACGTCTACTTGACACACTGGACTTGAGAAGACAGTTCATATGTTTTGTACATTTGCATGCTAAGGGGTAAGCTAAGTTTGCACACATTAGTACATTCACTGTACCAGAGACAAAGGTCGGACATACAACAACATACACAGCATGCCTGTTACAAATAGAACGGTTACTGTAGAAAATTGTTGTTGTTCGTTTTTAGGCATGGTATGGTATATACCGTGTGTGATCAGCGTCAGATGTTGAGGGATCACCGTGAAGGACAGTGAGATGCTGTGTACTCGTATAAGACGGCGTTATCAGCATCTGACAGAGTTTGAAAGAGGCCTCATTGTGGGTCTCCGTTTGCTGGGCTGGTTGAATCATGCAACATACAGATTTGTGGGGCATTCAGATGTGATAGTGGCCCATTGTTGGACACCATGGTAACTTGAGGCAGACAGACTCATATCAAGTTTCTGGTCAACCGCGTCTGACCACCACAAGGGAGGATCATCGCATTGCGCACCAAGAACGTCGTAATCCCTTCACATCTTTGCCTGCCACTTGACAAGAAATAATGGGCTTCCTCCAACATTGTGTCTTCCCCGTACCATTTGGCTGGAGATTTACATATGGACTAGGCAGTTACTGTCCCATGCATAAGCTGCCATTAACACCACAAAACAAAAGACTGCATTTGGAGAGGTGCCACGACTGGAAAGTATGGATTGATGTTGAATGTCGTCGCGATTTGTTCAGTGGTGAATCGTTGTTTTGCTTAACCCCAGATGGCCACCATCGCCACATACGGTGGCAACCTGAAGAGAGGTCCCATTTTCCTAATTTTGTAGGAAGGCACAGTGGTTTTACCTCTGGCATAATAGTGTGGGGAAACAACGAATATGACGTCATTAACAGCTGGTAATGACTGAGGGAACACTGACAGCACAACCAAATGTCACGACCATCGTGCGTCGTAATTTGTTACCTCTCAATAGTGCAGCTTTACTTTATGGTTAAATGATGATGGCGTTCTATTGGGTAAAATATTCCGGAGGTAAAATAGTCCCCCATTCGGATCTCCAGGCGGGGACTACTCAAGAGGATGTCATTATCAGCAGAAAGAAAACTGGCGTTCTACGGATCGGAGCGTGGAATGTCAGATCCCTTAATCGGGCAGGTAGGTTAGAAAATTTAAAAAGGGAAATGGATAGGTTAAAGATAGATATAGTTGGAATTAGTGAAGTTCGGTGGAAGGAGGAACAAGACTTCTGGTCAGGTGACTACAGGGTTATAAACAGAAAAT
Organism: Schistocerca cancellata; assembly: GCF_023864275.1. Taxonomy (NCBI): domain Eukaryota; kingdom Metazoa; phylum Arthropoda; class Insecta; order Orthoptera; family Acrididae; genus Schistocerca; species Schistocerca cancellata. The sequence goes on from NC_064630.1 coordinate 379,843,095, forward strand.
CAAATAGGGGTAATGCAGGAGTAGGTTTAATTAATGAATAGGAGAATAGGAATGCGGGTAAGCTACTACAAACAGCATAGTGAACGCATTATTGTGGCCAAGATAGATACGAAGCCCACGCCTACTACAGTAGTACAAGTTTATATGCCAACTAGCTCTGCACATGACGAAGAAATTGAAGAAATGTATGATGAAATAAAAGAAATTATTCAGATAGCGAAGGGAGACGAAAATTTAATAGTCATGGGTGACTGGAATTCGGCAGTAGGAAAAGGGAGAGAAGGAAACATAGTAGGTGAATATGGATTGGGATAAGAAATGAAAGAGGAAGCCGCCTGGTAGAATTCTGCACACAGCAGAACATAAGCATAGCTAACACTTGGTTCAAGAATCATGAAAGAAGGTTGTATACACGGAAGAATCCTGCAGATACTAAAAGGTATCAAACAGATTATATAATGGTAAGACATAGATTTAGGAACCAGTTTTTTAATTGTAAGACATTACCAGGGGTAGATGTGGATTCTGACCACAATCTATTGGTTATGACCTGTAGATTTAAACTCAAGAAACTGCAAAAAGGTGGGAATTTAAGGAGATGGGACCTGGATAAACTGACTAAACCAGAGGTTGTAGAGAGTTTCAGGGAGAGCATAAGGGAACAATTGACAGGAATGGGGGAAAGAAATACAGTAGAAGAAGAATGGGTAGCTTTGAGGAATGAAGTATTGAAGGCAGCAGAGGATCAAGTAGGTAAAAAGACGAGGGCTAGTAGAAATCCTTGGGTGACAGAAGAAATAATGAATTTAACTGATGAAAGGAGAAAATATAAAAATGCAGTAAATGAAGCAGGCAAAAAGGAATACAAATGTCTCAAAAATGAGATCGACAGGAAGTGCAAAATGGCTAAGCAGGCATGGCTAGAGGACAAATGTAAGGATGCAGAGGCTTATCTCAGTAGGGGTAAGATAGATACTGCCTACAGGAAAATTAAAGAGACCTTCAGAGAAAAAAGAGAACCACTTGTATGAATATCAAAAGCTCAGATGGAAACCCAGATCTAAGCAAAGAAGGGAAAGCAGAAAGGTGGAAGGAGTATATAGAGCGGTCTATACAAGGGCGATGTACTTGAGGACAATATTATGGAAATGGAAGAGGATGTTGATGAAAATGAAATGGGAAATATAATACTGCGTGAAGAGTTTGACAGAGCATTGAAAGACCTGGGTCGAAACAAGGCCCCGGGAGTAGACAAGATTCCATTGGAACTACTGACGGCCTTGGGAGAGCCAGTCCTGACGAAACTCTACCATCTGGTGAGCAAGATGTATGAAACAGGCGAAATAACCTCAGACTTCAAGAAGAATATAATAATTCCAATCCCAAAGAAAGCAGGTGCTGACAAATGTGAAAATTACGGAACTATCAGTTTAATAAGTCACGGATGCAAAATACTAACGCGGATTCTTTACAGACGAATGGAAAAACTAGTAGAAGCCGACCTCGGGGAAGATCAGTTTCGATTTCGTAGAAATACTGGAACACGTGAGGAAATACTGACCTTACGACTTATCTTAGAAGAAAGATTAAGGAAAGGCAAACCTACATTTCTAGCATTTGTAGACTTAGAGAAAGCTTTTGACAATGTTGACTGGAAAACTCTCTTTCAAATTCTGAAGGTGGCCGGGGTAAAATACAGGGAGCGAAAGGCTATTTACAATTTGTACAGAAAGCAGATGGCAGTTATAAGAGTCGAGGGACATGAAAGGGAAGCAGTGGTTGGGAATGGAGTGAGACGGGGTTTTAGTCTCTCCCCGATGTTATTCAATCTGTATATTGAGCAAGCAGTGAAGGAAACAAAAGAAAAATTCGTAGTAGGTATTAAAATCAATGGAGAAGAAATAAAAACTTTGAGGTTCGCCGATGACATTGTAATTCTGTCAGAGACAGCAAAGGACTTGGAAGAGCAGTTGAATGGAATGGATACTGTCTTGAAAGGAGGGTATAAGACGCACATCAACAAAAGCAAAACGAGGATAATGGAATGTAGTCGAAAGTCGGGTGACGCTGAGGGAATTAGATTAGGAAATGAGACACTTAAAGTAGTAAAGGAATTTTGCTATTTGGGGAGCAAAATAACTGATGATGGTCGAAGTAGAGAGGATATAATATGTAGACTGGCAATGGCAAGGAAAGCATTTCTGAAGAAGAGAAATTTGTTGACATCGAGTATAGATTTAAGTGACAGGAAGTCATTTCTGAAAGTATTTGTATGGAGTGTAGCCATGTATGGAAGTGAAACATGGACGATAAATAGTTTAGACAAGAAGAGAATAGAAGCTTTTGAAATGTGGTGCTACAGAAGAATGCTGAAGATTAGATGGGTTGATCACATAACTAATGAGGAAGTATTGAGTAGGATTGGGGAGAAGAGAAGTTTGTGGCACAACGTGACTAGAAGAAGGGAGCGGTTGGTAGGACATGTGTTGAGGCATCAAGGGATCACCAATTTAGTATTGGAGGGCAGCGTGGAGGTTAAAAATCGTAGAGGGAGACGAAGAGATGAATACACTAAGCAGATTCAGAAGGATGTAGGTTGCAGTAGATACTGGGATATGAAGAAGCTTGCACAGGTTTGAGTAGCATGGAGAGCTGCATCAAACCGTCTCAGGACTGAAGACCACAACAACAACATAGGACAGTATGATGGTGCCATTTTTCAGAAGGATAATGCTCTTCCACACATGGCACGTGTCACTATGACTTGTCTGCGTGATGCTGAAGTACTTCTATCGCCACCATGTGTCTCAGATCTGTTCACGATGGAGTATTTGTGGTACCAGCTCAGACGTAAACTCAGTCCTGGTGCCATTTTCGAGGAATCAAAAACCAATTACAACTGTTGTAGGCGACGTATCTGTGGTCTAGGGGTAGCATCTTCGATTCATAATCAAAACGTCCTCGGTCCCGGGTTCGATCCCCGCCCTGCCTAAATTTTGATAAATAATCAGCATTGGCGGCCGAAGACTTCCGGCATAAGAAGTCAGCCTCATTCTGCCAACGGCCTTGTCAAAGAGGGCGGAGGAGCGGATAGAGGTTCAGGTCACTCTCTTGTCCTAGGGGTGGGAAATTGCCCCTAAAGGCGGAAGAATCAGCAATGATCAACGACATGAGGATGCAGAAGGCAATGGAAACCACTGCATTAAAGACACGTAACATGTATCCATGTGGCCTGTAATTGAAGAAGTGTCATGATGATCTCTCGATTGGCAAAAGATTCCGGAATAGTCCCCCATTCGGATCTCCGGGAGGGGACTGCCAAGGGGGAGGTTACCATGAGAAAAAGATTGAATAATCTACGAAAGGACAACGTTCTACGAGTCGGGGCGTGGAATGTCAGAAGCTTGAATGTGGTAGGGAAACTAGAAAATCTGAAAAGGGAAATGCAAAGGCTCAATCTAGATATAGTAGGGGTCAGTGAAGTGAAGTGGAAAGAAGACAAGGATTTCTGGTCAGATGAGTATCGGGTAATATCAACAGCAGCAGAAAATGGTATAACAGGTGTAGGATTCGTTATGAATAGGATGGTAGGGCAGAGGGTGTGTTACTGTGAACAGTTCAATGACTGGGTTGTTCTAATCAGAATCGACAGCAGACAAACACCGACAACGATAGTTCAGGTATACATGCCGACGTAGCAAGCTGAAGATGAATAGATAGAGAAAGTGTATGAGGATATTGAAAGGGTAATGCAGTACGTAAAGGGGGACGAAAATCTAATAGTCATGGGCGACTGGAATGCAGTTGTAGGGGAAGTAGTAGAAGAAAAGGTTACAGGAGAATATGGGCTTGGGACAAGGAATGAAAGAGGAGAAAGACTAATTGAGTTCTGTAACAAGTTTCAGTTAGTAATAGCGAATACCCTGTTCAAGAATCACAAGAGAAGGAGGTATACTTGGAAAAGGCCGGGAGATACGGGAAGATTTCAATTAGATTACATCATGGTCAGACAAAGATTCCGAAATCAGATACTGGATTGCAAGGCGTACCCAGGAGCAGATATAGACTCAGATCACAATATAGTAGTGATGAAGAGTAGGTTGAAGTTCAAGACATTAGTCAGGAAGAATAAATACGCAAAGAAGTGGGATACGGAAGTACTAAGGAATGACGAGATACGTTTGAAATTCGCTAACGCTATAGATACACCAATAAGGAATAGCGCAGTAGGCAGTACAGTTGAAGAGGAATGTGCATCTCTAAAAAGGGCCATCACAGAAGTTGGGAAGGAGAACATAGGTACAAAGAAGGTAGCTGCGAAGAAACCATGGGTAACAGAAGAAATACTTCAGTTGATTGACGAAAGGAGGAAGTACAAACATGTTCCGGGAAAATCAGGAATACAGAAATACAAGTCGCTGAGGAATGAAATAAATAGGAAGTGCAGGGAAGCTAAGACGAAATGGCTGCAGGAAAAATGTGAAGACATCGAAAAAGATATGATTTTTGGAAGGACAGACTCAGCATACAGGAAATTCAAAACAACCTTTGGTGACATTAAAAGCAACGGTGGTAACATTAAGAGTGCAACGGGAATTCCACTGTTAAATAAAGAGGAGAGAGCAGATAGGTGGAAAGAATACATTGAAAGCCTCTATGAGGGTGAAGATTTGTCTGATGTGATAGAAGAAGAAACAGGAGTCGATTTAGAAGAGATAGGGGATCCAGTATTAGAATCGGAATTTAAAAGAGCTTTGGAGGACTTACGGTCAAATAAGGCAGAAGGGATAGATAACATTCCATCAGAATTTCTAAAATCATTGGGGGAAGTGGCAACAAAACGACTATTCACGTTGGTGTGTAGAATATATGAGTCTGGCGATATACCATCTTTCGGAAAAGCATCATCCACACAATTCCGAAGACGGCAAGAGCTGACAAGTGCGAGAATTATCGCACAATCAGCTTAACAGCTCATGCATCGAAGCTGCTTGCAAGAATAATATACAGAAGAATGGAAAAGAAAATTGAGAATGCGCTAGGTGACGGTCAGTTTGGCTTTAGGAAAAGTAAAGGGACGAGATAGGCAATTCTGACGTTACGGCTAATAATGGAAGCAAGGCTAAAGAAAAATCAAGACACTTTCATAGGATCTGTCGACCTGGAAAAAGCGTTCGACAATATAAAATAGTGCAAGCTGGTCGAGATTCTGAAAAAAGTAGGGGCAAGCTATAGGGAGAGACGGGTCATATACAATATGTACAACAACCAAGAGGGAATAATAAGAGTGGACGATCAAGAACGAAGTGCTCGTATTAAGAAGGGTGTAAGACAAGGCTGTAGCCATTCGCCCCTACTCTTCAATCTGTACATCGAGGAAGCAATGATGGAAATAAAAGAAACGTTCAGGAGGGGAATTAAAATACAAGGTGAAAGGATATCAATGATACGATTCGCTGATGACATTGCTATCCTGAGTGAAAGTGAAGAAGAATTAAATGATCTGCTGAACGGAATGAACAGTCTAATGAGTACACAGTATGGTTTGAGAGTAAATCGGAGAAAGACGAAGGTAATGAGAAGTAGTAGAAATGAGAACAGCGAGAAACTTAACATCAGGATTGATGGTCACGAAGTCAATGAAGTTAAGGAATTCTGCTACCTAGGCAGTAAAATAACCAATGACGGACGGAGCAAGGAGGACATCAAAAGCAGACTCGCTATGGCAAAGAAGGCATTTCTGGCCAAGAGAAGTCTACTAATATCAAATACCGGCCTTAATTTGAGGAAGAAATTTCTGAGGATGCACATCTGGAGTACAGCATTGTATGGTAGTGAAACATGGACTGTGGGAAAACCGGAACAGAAGAGAATCGAAGCATTTGAGATGTGGTGCTATAGACGAATGTTGAAAATTAGGTGGACTGATAAGGTAAGGAATGAGGAGGTTCTACGCAGAATCGGAGAGGAAAGGAATATGTGGAAAACACTGATAAGGAGAAGGGACAGGATGATAGGACATCTGCCAAGACATGAGGGAATGACTTCCATGGTACAAGAGGGAGCTGTAGAGGGCAAAAACTGTAGAGGAAGACAGAGATTGGAATACGTCAAGCAAATAATTGAGGACGTAAGTTGCAAGTGCTACTCTGAGATGAAGAGGTTAGCACAGGAAAGGAATTCGTGGCGGGCCGCATCAAACCAGTCAGTAGACTGACGACAAAAAAAAAAAAAAAAAAAGGCGAGGTAGTCTCAGGGGAGTATACAACGGCTTTATGACGCCCATGCCAACAATAAATCTGTGCGTGCAACCCGGCCAGAGGAGCGCAACTGAACACTTCACAAGTCGCCACATACTGCCAAGTTCTTGTTAATTTGATCGGATTTTTTAATCAACGAAATAACATCACAGATCCTCTCAATTCGTGTAACTGCATGTCATTTCCTACTCCATTTCCGGGTGCTCTACTTTTCTTGTTGGGCGGTTTACATGGAATAGGAGTGCAACACAAACTGAACTAACATCGAACTCCGTTTGCATCACCCTAGTCACCAAAATTCTGTCTGTTTCCAATATTGTTCAATCGTAAATACAGAATATTTCAAACGTGTGCTTCTATTTCGAAATTGAACGGTCTTATAATAATATCCTCATGAGTCCAAAAACTTTCGAGACCGGAATTTATTGAGAAATATAGAGAAGTTGATATGGTGGTTTTAATGCTTGAGATGTTCTACATAGCCTAGGACGTCCATACAACCATGTGGAACTATCTGGAAAGTTCTTCTTAGGGCTGCTCAAATAGCGCTTCACATTAGCGTGAATGTCAGCTATGTCGTCAAAGTGTTGAGTGTACAAAAAAAATTCTGCGCTTTGTCGCTTTATGGTAGTTTCGCACTGATAACACCAAGTCTTGTCACCCATGATGATATTTTTCCAGAAAGCAACTGTCCGCTTTTCGTATTTCTGTCAGGTCGTGGCAGACGACCACGCGTCGTTGTTTCTTTTCGGGAGTGAAGATGTACGAGACGTACATTGCACCACACTTTTCGCTTCTTCAAAACATTCTGGAAACTTTGTTGATCACTTGATATAAAGCAGTTGCTTCATTGCGATTTGTGACACAACAGCGCTGGCACTGCACGTCCACTACGTAACACTGCCTGCTAACGACTAACTTGTCGAATGCACCTCTCTTGTTAGCAGTTGTTTGTTCAAGCTACCACCCTACTTAATGCGATGTTGCCTATGGACATATAGTTGACACTGATTCAGAAATCATCGGTCTTGTGGAAGACTCTATTTGCACGAAATAATCTAAAATTGATTTCATATTTCTGGACTTGAAGGAGGCTTTTGACGCCGTACCTCATATGAGACTTCTAATGAAATTACGTGTCCATGGAGTATCGTCTCAGTTGTGCTACTGAACTCCCGATTTCTTACCAGAAAACATATCTGGCGTTCCCAGGGGAAGTGTTATAAGCCCTATGCTGTTCCCGATGTACGAGGGTTAGAACTTAAATAGTGGCAACTATTTTTTCACAACCACACAAAAGAGTTGCATGTTTGAACCTGTTATTGTCCATTAAAGTAGTCACCGGCGCTTTGCAGAACCCTTTGCCAGCGATGTGGAAGGCGTTGTATACCGTTAGCAGATCCTGTTCTGTTGATGGTGCGAATGGAGCTGTCTGCTGCCTGTCGAATCTCTGTAACAGCTCTGAAGCGAATGCCACTAAGTGGTTCTTTCATCTTCGGAATCAAATCACACTTAAGTCCTGGGAGTATGCTGGATGGTACAGTACGTCTGAGTCCCATCGACCGAATAGAGCAGCCACAGCTTGCGCTTTATGCGCCTGCGCATTGTCGTGCAAAATGGTGGGTGGGTTGAGCAGAAAGTGTCGCCGCTTCATTCACGAAGCTGATCGCAGGTGATGCTTCAAAAACGAATAGTAATACTGTGCATTGACTGTCTGCCGTGGAGGAACGTAATGCGTTAGGATAACACCATCACAGTCGTACACGAGAATCACCACAACTTTCGACATACTGGGGCTCTGGAGCATTACCTGCGACCAGCTTTTCGAAAGAAGCGGCGACACTTTCTGCGCAACCCACCCATCATTTTGCACGACAATGCGCGGGCGCATTTAGCACATGCTGTGGCTGCTCTGTTCGGTCGAATGTGACTGGGACGTACGTACTGTACCATCCACCATACTCCCAGGACTTAAGCCCTTGTGACTTTGATTTGATTCCGAAGATGAAGGAACTACTTCGTGGCATTTGCTTCAGAACTGTTCTAGAGATTCGACAGGTAGTAGACCACTCGATTCGCATCATCAACAAAACAGGCTCTGCTAACGATATACTATGCCTTCCACATCGCTGGCAACGGGTTCTACTCAACGCTGGTGACTTCTTTGAAGGACAGTAACAGGTGCAAACATGTAACTCTTTTGTATCGGTTGTGAAGAAATAGTTGCCACTATTTAAGTGCCAAACCTCGTATGTAGACGATGTAGGAGACAATCTGAGCAGCACTGTTAAGCTGTTTGCAGATGATGCTGTCATTTACTGCCCAGCAAAGAAGATCAAAACTGTTTGCCAAATGATTTAGACACGAATTCTGTATGGTGCGGAAAATGGTAGTTGATTCCAAATAAGGAAAAGTTTGAAGGTATCCACATGAGTAGTAAAAGAAGTCCGCTAAATTTCGGTTACACGATAAATCACACAAGTATAAAGGCTGTAAATTCAATTAAGTACTTAGGATTTACAACTGCGTATAACTTAAACTGGAGTGATCACATAGATAATGTAGTGAATACAAACCAAAGGGCGTGTTTTATTGGCAAAAGATGCGACAAGTCTACTAAAGATAACTCCTGTATGCGCTTGTTCGTCCTCTGCTAGAGTATTGCTGTGTGATATGGGTTCTTTGTCAGATAGGACTGATGGAGGTCATCAAAAAGTCGAAATAAGGACAGCTCGTTTTGTATTATCGTGAAATAGCGGAGAGAATGTCACAGACGCGAGTTGAGGTGGCAATCATTAAATCAAAGGAGTTTTTCGTTGCGAAGAAATCTTTTCACGAAATTTCAATCACCAACTTTCTCCTCTAAATGTGAAAATACATACAGGATGTGTCAAAAACAATCATCCGATTTGGTACGTTTATATTTCTGAAACTAATGAACACAGACAATGAATTTTGTTTTCTTATGAACGGAAAACTGAAAAAGGTTTTTCTTTTCGTACCTTTTCATAGGTATTCAATATGCCCCCCTTGAGACGCATGGCATATGTCAAAGCGGTATTCAAGTTGTTCCCACTCTGCAGCGAGCTGCCAGAGCTGCTGTTATGCGAAGTATCAGTTCATACGTTGTTGTTGGGAACGGAGGCACATAAACAGAGTCTTTTATAAACCCCACAAGAAATAATTACATACAGTCAGATCCGGTGATCTCGGAGGCCAGTAATATAAGGCTGAATCATTTGAACCAATGCGACCGATCCTTAGTTCAGTAGCCCTTTGATTTAAAATTTCACGCACTTCCAGATGCCAGCGTGGCGGTGCTCCATCCTGTTGGTAAATGAAGTCGTTCGGTAGTTTCCAAGAAAAGGGGAAAGAAAGTTCTCGAGCATATTGAGATATGTGCTTCTTGTAACAGCGTTCTCGGCGAAGAAAAATGGACCATACACCTTTTGCAGTGAAACTGTGCACAACACAAATTAAATTTTGGAGAGTCCAAAATTACAGTTTCACGTGGTTTTCCTTCCCCTATATTCTCACCTTATGGTTTCACGTGTAAACGTCGACTCAACACAAGCCGTAAAGGACATAGATTTCGAGCAATACGGCGAATTGATTTCTGCGGACTCCTCGTGAAACTATGGCGGATGCGTTCGACGTCTGTGTCAGACACTCGGGGATGGCCCGGCAATTTACCTGTTTCTCGGAATCGTTCATGCCATCGTCTAATACTCTGAACTGTAGGAGGATGCACACCACAGGTGGTACGAAAGTCACGCTGAACGGTTATTACTGATCCAAACTGCAAAAAACCAAGAACACAAAACGCTTTCTGTTGTCCCCATTTTTACAAGAACTGAAGTAGGCCCACACTGCTGCTATTTCGCGGGAACCATGTAAAACTCGAGCCGGCCGCGGTGGCCGTGCGGTTCTGGCGCTGCAGTCCGGAACCGCGGGACTGCTACGGTCGCAGGTTCGAATCCTGCCTCGGGCATGGGTGTGTGTGATGTCCTTAGGTTAGTTAGGTTTGAGTAGTTTTAAGATCTAGCGGACTTATGACCTAAGATGTTGAGTCCCATAGTGCTCAGAGCCATTTTTTGTAAAAGTGGAGAGTTTGCTCTTTCCAAAAGCACGTTGTCCACGCACGTATCTCAAATGATATACAGTTACGTATTTGTGATACACTTCATATTTTATTGACGCCAACCTACAGAGGGAGAAATGATCATCGTAATAAAATTAAAGAAATCAGAGGTCGCACTGAAAGATTCAAGTTTTAGTTTTTTCCAAGCGCTGTTCGATGATGGGACGGTAGGGTCGGTTTAGTTGTTTGGGGGAAGAGACCAAACTGCGAGGTCATCGGTCTCATCGGATTAGGGAAGGATGGGGAAGGAAGTCGGCCGTGCCCTTTCAAAGGAACCATCCCGGCATTTACCCGGAGCGATTTAGGGAAATCACGGAAAACCTAAATCAGGATGGCCGGACGCGGGATTGAACCGTCGTCCTTCCGAACGGTAGGGAAATAGCCTGATGGTGGTTAGATGAACCCTCTGCCCGGCACTTCACTGTGATTTGCAGAGTAGTTTTGTAGCCGTAGATGTACACGCGTACGCCGGGACTGACGGTGTAGATCAGCAAGTGGTATACACAATAGCATCGGACGATCACGTTACATGAAACACATATATTGAAGTAGTGGATTTGTCAGTGTATGGAGGACAATGGTAAGGACCATTCGGACAAAGTAAGTATTGACAGCTTCCGCACACAATGTGCGACACTGAGTGGCGCTTTATCCTCTAAAGAGAGGGCAGAAGCGACGGGAAATCCGAACAGAGAGGAGGAGTCTCATCGTTTCAGAGCTTACAGCCCCCGGCACGTTCCCGCGAACGTCGCGGGGGGAGCAGCGCGAGCCGGCGCCTCCCTGGGGACGGACGCGGGAGGTACCAGCGAGGGGCGGCGCTGGCGGCGGAGGCTGCGCTATGCAGATCCGCGGGCGAGCGCTGCGCTTGCCGGCAACTGCTGCCGCGTGCCTACGTGCAGGGGCTCTACAAAAACTCTGCTGGCCTCTCATTGTCTGGAAACACCAGCGATAGTAAAATTTGGAGATCATTCACGAAATGGCTCTGGATTTACGCAATGTTGCTAGAACTGTACGTAACAGAGATCGGTTTTAGGCAAACCGGACTATTTAGATAGCCCTATTCACGAGATTTCTCGAAGAATGCACACCTACAGCATTGAAAGTTAAGTTGTGAGAAATGTCGTCGCTTTTTCGACAAAAGCGTCATCAAGAGTGCCTCAGCGAAATGTGATAGGACCACTCTCGTTCTCCGTACGCATAAATGGTCTGATGGATAAGGTGAGCAGCAGCCTACTGATCTTTGCTAACGAAGCTGTAGTGTACATCAAAGTGTAACTCATCTATGAAAGAGATAAAGTATTGAACAGTAGTCCGACTCATTCTTGAGAAATGGTTGAGTGTTCGGGATCCCTACCACGCCGGATCAGTTCAGAGGTGTGCTGGTGGATTTGTTACCAGTAGGTTCGTAAGTCCGCGGGAATTGCGTGGACACCTGGTGAAACTAAATGCGAATCCCTGGTAGGACGATAAAATTCTTTTGGCGAAACACTACTGATAAATTTTAGAGAACTGGCATCTGTTGCTGACTGCAGCCGCCGACGTACGTTTTGCGTACGGACAGTGAAGACAAGATAACAGAAATTAGCTCTAGTAAGGAAGCATATAGACAGCCCATTTACTAGCAGAGCAGGAAAGGGAATGACTAGTAGCCCTACAAGATACCCTCCTCCATGCACTACACTTCCAGAGTATGTATGTATATGTACAGGGATTGGCAAAAAAAAAAAAAAATAGAAACGCAGCCAGAAATGCATGCTCCAACATAAATGCAGATGCTACCCGAGTCTGCATGTTGTGCTGTTGTATTTAACCGCCTACGGCACAGGAAGAATGTTCTCAATACGTTACAAGTGTCAGTCGTAGTTCTAAGTTCATTGTGTAGAAGCAGTCCGCAGCTCGTGGTCTCGCTGTCCCGTTGTCGCTTCCCGAGGACAGCACAGGCGCCCACCAAACATCGAGGAGGCCAAAAACCCTCAGGTTAGTTGGAAGGTGGTGTGACGGGACAATACACACCATTACACTGGATACAGACATGCGATCCACATGGTACATCACAGTCAACGATAAACAAATCATCCGATCACGACTCGACAAGATAAATATGGCGGACTCGCCTCTATGTGCAGACTGCGGAGTACCAGACACGGACGAGCACCGTCTTACATGTGGTGCGGCAGAAGACGTATGGCGCTTGGTGCGATAAATTTTGTCGTATTTTCTACGACTAACTCCGGAACACATCACACCTCGGCTTCTACTATTTCTGGATGAACAGTATTTCCCGCGCACCAACGCAGTCACATGGGTCCGTGGGCATGCTGTACAATACTTATTTCACGATGTACCTAAGGATGCACAGGACTTTTGGAACCAACTACAAGAACGTCATTGCAAGATTGTACGGAACCTAAAATATGGACCATATTTTTCTAATTACTTAGGGAGTGCCCTACGCGACCCTCCATGCAGCTGGATCATCAATATAGAAGAAGATACCCATTGACTGAACTGACAAGATCATGTCCAACTGACATGCATGAAGACGTACCTGGATGATGAAGCGTAAGGAGAGTACCGGCACACCATTCTGCATCGTTTCCCCATATACATTACCTCGGTGTAGGAAAGTACCGAGATATTTGTTTTGTTTATTCTGAGCACTATCCCTGATACCCTGGCGAGCGAGGGGCACACTGTGGCCAGGCCTCAGGTTACGACTCCTGCCCACTCTGCTCTCCCCGCCCTCCCTTCCATGCCTCCCAACAGTGGAAAAAAAATGTGGCCATGGTGTTGGACGGCCAACCGTTCGAAACTCCTTCGTGCCATTAATTTTTTTTCCACAACATTATCAACTGTCCGTCCGGTTATTGAAATGTTTGTTCTCTTTCTGTGGTCTTGGCAGTTGTCATACAATACACTGGTTGTATACTGAGAGTCATATGGTAAGAATACTTTACCGTCGCAAGTAAATGTGATGAACAGTGGGAGAAGGCGAGACACCACATAGACGTCTCACAGAAATGAAAACAACAAATAAACGGATGTGAAATAAGTTGCAACCAAGGAATACAATAATGAAGACTTCCAAAACGGAACGCAGCTTCAAAAATGTTAGAAACATAAGTTTTGACAAAACACAGAGAAACTGTGTTTAATTTGTTGCAGCTTATGAGACAAACTACTATGTTTTCATCATTTCCTTGGGGCACATCTCACTCACTTACCAGCCGTACAAATTAGGTGCGTCGATAACAGATTCCTGTCATATGACACACGTACTGTCACTAATGCCATGTACGACACTCCAGGTGTCGCCTGTAGTTGTGCAGAATAAACTGTCATTATAGGACCCTACCATACTTATCGTTGTTACAAACGGATATTACACCACGACAGAGACATAAATTTCAATAAAGTGGAAAAAAAATAAAATAAAATTGGCTCGAGAAAGGTTTGAACACGGCTCGCCCGCCTAGCAGTCCAACATTGTAACTACTTTTTTATCTCATACTGTTCGTTACTGTTCATTTCATTTGATCGGGGCGGACGCCCCATGACACCCGTTCGAGTTCATCATTGATCCATTCACTGAGGGTTTTATTTTATTTTATTTTATTTTTTTATTACAGAGGGCAGATAAGCCTCTGACCGTACACTCCGGGCTACCATGCCGGTGAACACTTAACCACGACACCATTTAACCACTCGGCTGCTCTATATTGCACTTTTTGTTCTGGGACCGTCCACGGTTTCTGTTTTGCTTTTCTTCACAGTTCAGTACACCTTCCTGTTTTCATGTTTGATCTGCGTTCAGTTTTTGTCGCGCTGTCCACTGGTCCATCTTAGCACTAATTGTAAGTCTGAGAGGCGTGCTATGGGGAGCCTCCCTTGTCAGAACCCGTCCGCACAGGTGTACTTTCGCCCGTAGGGCACTTGCTCGCGAAAAGCAAAAGTCCCGAGTTCGAATCTCGGTCCAACTCACAGTTTTAATCTGCCAGAAAGTTTCATATCAGCGCAAACTCCGTTGCAGGGTGAAAATTTCATGCCTGCCAGAGGTAACTGCTTCTGATGGAACGAATACGTTGCAGGACACACCCTATCGCGTGTTCGTAATGTGTTGCGGGACGGGACTCTGAGGCTGTCTATTGCAGCATCAAGACACCAATGGAACTAATTTGTTTTCAGTTATCTAACTTTAAAGGGCAATAAGAAAATCAATGTTGTAAAAATTGAGTAGCTATCTCAGCAGTATCCAGACCGAGGTGAACAATGGAAACTGGATTTTCTTTTGGCGAATCATAACCTATTACAAAAATTTGTAGGAGTGTGAAACATAGGCCTGTTATTTTCTTATCAGGAAGGATTCTGCAGCAGTGTTATTTTAATATTAGTTCCTTCATGTTTGGTTGATACTGATTCCACATTCGCAGCTCACTTTATACAACACAGCCACAAGGCACACAGTATAGGTTGTAATACTTCATACAATGAAAAAGGAGTACTTTATAGACACTTATGAAGAGACAGAAATTCACAATCACTTGAAAAAGGCCAAGAAAAAGAGGCTTAACAAATAACACACATCAAAGAGAAACAATTTCTTGGATATCTGCTGCTCAGTTACTGACAAATTCCTTTAAAGCTGTTCTGCAAGTTCGCACCTGTAGCTAGTTGTTTGTAAACATACTACTGTAAGCAATCAACGATGTTATGCTGGAGCTATGATATGCTGCAGCTCTCATCAGGTCCAACGGCGCAAATTTTACCCGTTAAAGGTCGTACCCCTACCCTCGACATGGACATCCTGTTCATTGCTACTATTTTACACCATTATGATTTTCTTTGATCTGTTTCTTTGCAGCCTGCGCTTCAAAATAGCCAGTAAGGCCGAATTTGGCCAACCGTACAAGGTAACCTATAATAAATTGAATACTTGCGAAAAACAGCCGAGGTGGAAAACTTCGAAATGATCTTTCCATACAATTACTTCCAGCATTTCATTTGAAACATTCAAATGTAATACTGAAATATGTCAGAAAATTACATTTTTAAGCTAAAGCATCTTGACAACTTTAATGTGTCGAACTGTATAGTTTTTACAATTGCGACACGTCCTTTATTTCATGTCACCAGTGGGCTCGAATTATTTTAAATCTACTTGACTGTTACTGTTTTACCGTTTATTATTAGCATTTTATCTGAAAAACATGTAGTCTAATTTTTAAACATGTCAGGTAGCTCTATTTCAGCTAAATCATGTTAACAGTTTTAAGGTATTGGAGTGCACGGTTTTTATAGTTACGGCACGCCCGTTTCCCCATGACATTGCTGGATGAGAAACATTTTTTTTTAATCCACTTGACTTTTACTGCCTTTGTCATTTGACTTTGGCATCTGCAGTGTAACGTAATTTGAATATTCTTTCTGCATTTGTACTGTACATATATAAGTTGATCAGAAACAGTCTGGAAAGCTGGTGGTGCAGGATAGACTGTGCTGAGAAACAGTTGTTAAGGAAACAATTCGTTATCTTCCGCCATTTCCGCGCTAATTAGCACTGAAGTTGGCCAATCAGGTCGTTGCAAGCGCAAATTCAAGCAGCCCGCTGTTCTCGTAACGTAGACAACGGCGCACGAGACTGCTCAGCCTTTGACTCTGGTTCGATCCTTACTGCCATCCCATGTCCTGTTTTCGTTTTGTTCTCTTGTTCAGTTTTAGGAACTCAAACGAACAACAGTTTTGACAACATTATCTATGGAGAGCCGTATGAATCTTCGCGCGCAACGGCCTGATTGGCTAACTTCAGTGCTAATAAACTCGGAAACGGTGTAACGTATCGAATTATTTTATTACCAATTATTTCTCAGCACAACCTACTCTGCAAAATCCTTACAAGTTTCTCAGACTGTTTCAGACCACCGTGCACAAGTATTGTCTCTCATCTCCCGTTGTGTAAAAGATTATTTAGCATCGTATTATACATACATAAAAAATGCATCACCCCGGTTCCCAGAAATCCTGAAGATATTGTATCACAGACATAGTCCCTTTGACTGTTCAGAGATGTCACTAAACCTGCCCAAAGATGTAAACAACGATGCATGAGCAGCACCTATTAGACGGACGGGGTCCGACAGCTGACCAGTTCCAGTCATTCCACCGGCAAGGAGGTACACGGCTCTGTAGTTCAACCATGCCTGGACGGTCAATTCCGCGGTTCGATCGCGTCCGCATTGTTACTTTGTGCCAGGAAAGGCTCTCAACAATGGAAGTGTCCAGGCGTCTCGGACTTGTTCGGACATGGAGGAGATACAGAGAGACAGGAACTGTAGATGACATGCCTCGCTGAGGCCGCCCAAGTGCTACTACTGCAGTGAAAGACCGCTACCTACGGATTATGGCTCGGAGGGACCCTGACAGCGATGCCACCATGTTGAACAATTCTTTTCGTGCAGCCATAGGACGTCGTGTTACGACTCAAACTGTGTGCAACAGGCTGCATGATGTGCAACTTCACTCCCGCCATCCACGGCGAGGCCCATCTTTGCAACCACAACACTATGCAGCGCGGTACAGATGGGCCCAACAACATGCCGAATGAGCCGCTCAGGATTCGCAGCACGTTCTCTTCACCGATGAGTGTCGCATATGCCTTCAACCAGACAATTATCGGAGACGTGTTTGGAGGCAACTCGGTCAAGCTGAAAGCCCTAGACCTACTGTCCAGCGAATGCAGCAAGGTGAAGGTTCCCTGCTGTTTTGGGGTGGCATTATGTGGGGCCGACGTACGCCGCTGGTGGTCATGGAAGGCGTCGATACAGCTATACGATACGTGAATGCCGTCCTCCGACCGATAGTGCAACCATATCGGCAGCATATTGGCGAGGCATTCGTCTTCAGGCACGACAATTCGCGCCCCCATCGTGCACATCATGTGAATGGCTTCCTTCAGGTTAACGACATCGCTCGGCTAGAGTGGCCAGCATGTTCTACGGACATGAACCCTATCATACATGCCTGGGATAGACTGAAAAGGGCTGTTTATGAACGACGTGACCCACCAACCACTCTGAGTGATCTACGCCGAATCGCCGTTGAGGAGTGGAACAATCTGAACCAACAGTGCCTTGAAGAACTTGTGTATAGTATGCCACGACGAATAAAGGTTTACATCAGTGCAAGAGGACGTGCTACTGGGTATTAGAGGTACCGGTGTGTACAGCAATCTGGACCACCACCCCTGAAGGTCTCGCTGTATGGTGGTACAACATGCAATGTGTGGTTTTCATGAGCAATAAAAAGGGCAGAAATGATGTTTATGCTGATTCTATTCCAATTTTCTGTACAGGTTCCGGAACTCTCGGAACCGAGGTGGTGCAAAACATCTTTTGATGTGTGTATTTGGCAGCTTCAGAGTCACTTGATAATGCCCAATATTAAAAGCCAAAACCGGTCGGACGTGGTCTGAATAAAGTTCCAATTAAGCATCTAGAGCGTTTTTTCACTATTATTTTAATAGTTACGTCAAATAGCGCCCATCCCTAATTAACAAATATTAATTGCTCACTATACCTAGTAGGTCTCCAAATCACAAAACATGAAGTGGGGCACGGATTCACTTACAACAGAGAATGTTGCGTAGGTGAAGCACAGTTTAGCACCGGCCCAGAATCAGCCAGACAAGTCTCACACGTCGGTCTTGTGAGTCAAGTGCAACGAATGCTCCGGTGCAGTGATTGTTACACCACTCGCACGCAAACGAATACGAGTTGGATGTTACATACTGTACAGTAGCTGCTATAGTTCTTGCAGTATATCAGTGTTACGCTGATCGTTGCGTTGTTTTCCACCAGGACTATTATGCACCTGGTCTTCGAGCAGGTGTCCCTAATTTTATACGTAACTGTTGTGTTGTAAACGTTCTGCGGTAGATAATGCAAATCAGGTTGCTGGAATACTCGGAGGAGGAGGAGTAGATTGGTGTTTAACGTCCCGTCGGCAACGAGGTCATTAGAGACGGAGCGCAAGCTCGGGTGAGGGAAGGATGGGGAAGGAAATCGGCCGTACCCTTTCAAAGGAACCATCCCGGCATTTGACTGAAGCGATTTAGGGAAATCACGGAAAACCTAAATCAGGATGGTCGGAGACGGGATTGAACCATCGTCCTCCCGAATGCGAGTCCAGTGTGGAGGAGTACTCGGAGACAATGCTTTCTCACACAGACCAATTACTTTTTGGCGGCACTGGTTGATACCATGTTTGTATCCGTCACGGTTCGTATATGTAAAGTGAAGATCCCATGTCGCAGGCTGAGTGTACGAATTCCTACAGTGGTCGAAGGAAGGAAGACTAAGGTTAGCGTCTTGTCGACAACAAGGTCATCACAGGTATTCGCATGAACGCCTATGCTAATATTCAAGATTCATCTATCTTTTTTATATTGTTTTATGTTGCTTCGCATCAGTTCTCACTTATCTGCCAGACTTAGTGATTCAATACTTAGTTCAATTCGTTACTCGTACGTCCGTTAAGGAATACATTGCTACGTACTTGATAGCGACCGTTTAGCTAGTGACCATTTCTCCTTAAAAGGAACGAAATACATTGGACTCAGTTAGCCTTGCTTTCTCATATTATATTTCGGAAGTAACTAAACCGTTGCTGATAGACATCTATAACCAAGTACAATATCCCTTACTTACCCTTCGGCCGCGCTGGGTAGCCGAGCGGTCTAGGGCGTCCTGTCACGTTTCGTTCGGCTCCGCACGTCGGAGTACAGTTTGCTGTTCAGTTAATACTGTGTATTCCCTCTTGTTACTACTTCCTGTTCGTTAAAATCATTTACTCTGCACCGGTAAATTAAATAAACGTTGAAATAACTTACTAGCACTGCCCTTGCATAAAAGGTTGTTTTGTTAATAATGTTTCGTACTGCATTGCACAACATTATTAGACGTGAAGCTCTTGTGCCCCAGTTAAAAAATCGTGGCACAGCTATCATTATGTGACAGTACAGTTACTACGGCTGTGAGGTATGATTTAGGTGTGGTTCCTGAATGCAGTGCAGATGTGCTGATACGCTTTTGTGAGAGAATGTGTTTAATTTCTTTCCATTCACAGCTTTCGAAGTAAAATAACAGCTGCGTTGTGCGATCTGGCTGGATTGCTATTCAGTGTCATAATCAAGTGCTCCGTGACTGATTAATTATTTTTAAGTGTTTGTAACTTAAATGCATACATATTTTGGAAGGGAATTCTTTCATGTTCCGTTCTATAGTGTTAGGCAATGTCCTTGCTGACAATCAGACAGCTAACATAGGTCGTAATCACTCCGATTGGTGTTAAAATGAATTCCTGGTGTACTTGGCGGTGCAATAAACTTCAAAGCGTCCGTCTGCACAGCAGAATTTATTTTGTAGGCAGACCAGTAGTGATTAGATTAGATTAGATTAGATTCATACTAGTTCCATGGATCATGAATACGATATTTCGTAATGAAGTGGAACGAGTCAAATTTTCCAATACATGACATAATTAAGTTAATTTAACAACATACTTAAGTTAATATAACAACTTTTTCATTTTTTTGTGTTTTTTATTTTTATTTTTTTATTTTTTTAAAATATTTTTTTTTAAATTTATATCTAAAAATTCCTCTATGGAGTAGAAGGAGTTGTCATTCAGAAATTCTTTTAATTTCTTCGTAAATACTTGTTGGTTATCTGTCAGACTTTTGATACTATTTGGTAAGTGACCAAAGACTTTAGTGCCAGTATAATTCACCCCTTTCTGTGCCAAAGTTAGATTTAATCTTGAATAGCGAAGATCATCCTTTCTCCTAGTATTGTAGTTATGCACACTGCTATTACTTTTGAATTGGGTTTGGTTGTTAATAACAAATTTCATAAGAGAGTATATATACTGAGAAGCTACTGTGAATATCCCTAGATCCTTAAATAAATGTCTGCAGGATGATCTTGGGTGGACTCCAGCTATTATTCTGATTACATGCTTTTGTGCAATAAATACTTTATTCCTCAGTGATGAATTACCCCAAAATATGACGCCATATGAAAGCAACGAGTGAAAATAGGCGCAGTAAGCTAATTTACTAAGATGTTTATCACCAAAATTTGCAATGACCCTTATTGCATAAGTAGCTGAACTCAAACGTTTCAGCAGATCATCAATGTGTTTCTTCCAATTTAATCTCTCATCAGTGGGTACACCTAAAAATTTGGAATATTCTCCCTTCGCTATATGCTTCTGATTAAGGTCTATATTTATTAATGGCGTCATACCATTCGCTGTACGGAACTGTATGTACTGTGTCTTATCAAAATTCAGTGAGAGTCCGTTTACAAGGAACCACTTAGTAATTTTCTGAAAGACAGTATTGACAATTTCATCAGTTAATTCTTGTTGTCAGGTGTGATTACTATACTTGTATCATCAGCAAAGAGAACTAACTTTGCCTCTTCATGAATATAGAATGGCAAGTCATTAATATATATTAAGAACAACAAAGGACCCAAGACTGACCCTTGTGGAACCCCATTCTTGATAGTTCCCCAGTTTGAGGAATGTGCTGATCTTTGCATATTATGAGAACTACTTATTTCAACTTTCTGCACTCTTCCAGTTAGGTACGAATTAAACCATTTGTGCACTGTCCCACTCATGCCACAATACTTGAGCTTGTCTAGCAGAATTTCATGATTTACACAATCAAAAGCCTTTGAGAGATCACAAAAAATCCCAGTGGGTGGTGTTCGGTTATTCAGATCATTCAAAATTTGACTGGTGAAAGCATATATGGCATTTTATGTTTAAAAGCCTTTCTGGAAACCAAACTGACATTTTGTTAGTACTTCATTGTTACAGATATGTGAAGCTATTCTTGAATACATTACTTTCTCAAAAATTTTGGATAAAGCTGTTAGAAGGGAGATTGGACGGTAATTGTTGACATCAGATCTATCCCCCTTTTTATGCAAAGGTATAACAATAGCATATTTCAGTCTATCAGGGAAAATGCCCTGTTCCAGAGAACTATTACACAGGTGGCTGAGAATCTTACTTATCTGTTGAGAACAAGCTTTTAGTATTTTGCTGGAAATGCCATCAATTCCATGTGAGTTTTTGCTTTTAAGCAAGTTTATTATTTTCCTAATTTCAGAGGGAGAAGTTGGTGAGATTTCAATTGTATCAAATTGCATAGGTATGGCCGCTTCCATTAACAGCCTAGCATCTTGTAATGAACACCTGGATCCTATTATATCCACAACATTTAGAAAATGATTAATAAAAATATTTTCAACTTCTGACTTTTTGATCGTAAAGTTTTCATTCAATGTGATGGTAATACTGTCTTCCTGTGCTCTTGGTTGACCTGTTTCTCTTTTAATAATATTCCAAATTGTTTTAATTTTATTATTAGAGTTGCTGATTTCAGACATGATACACATACTTCTGGATTTTTTAATAACTTTTCTTAATATAACACAGTAGTTTTTATAATGTTTGATAGTGAAGACTGTTTGTTGTAGGGCCATACTATTACGTATTACGACCTATAACTAACTTTGGTAGCGCGTTGCTTGCTTTAAGTACAACCTATTTGTAAATCACAGAGGCGTTCCACTGCAACTCGTCCAAGACATTGACGTGCATCGTTTCACAGACTTAAGGCCTGTTGAATATAACGAGTTGAAGACTACCAGTGAAAGTCTCCGATTCATTAATGAATCCAACTCTCATGTATATAACAGCCAGACGTCAGATTACTTTACAAATGAGTTAAAGAGTTAAGGACGTAGGAGGAGTGGTTTGGAAAAGGTTTGAAATTACCCTTAAAGTTTGTTGGAAGTTGCTAACTGTTGCCATTATGAAGCACTGAACGAAAATAATCTTTGTAATTTAGGCTCTGTTTTAACCATGTGAGGTAATGGTCGAGTTGTGGCGCCCTGAAAATATTCTAAGTTGGGAGTTGGCGTGGCCGAGCGGGGGCCTCTCGGCGGGCCGCGGCCCGTCGGCGGCCGCGTGCTGCCGGGCGTTAGTCGGGGCAAGAGAGGGGTACCAGGCCGACCGCGCGGCCGGGAACTCCATGCTGGCGCTGTGACGAGGTCTGTGCTTTGTGTCGACGAAGGAGACTTGTATTCCGGGAGCGCCAAAGACGAAACCATGATGGCAGACATTTCACAGTTTATGTAGAAATTAATAATAGCTAAAGGAATCGTGATACCTCAAAAAGAAACAGTACATTAGCATTATTTGCACGACGATTCTGATGGTGTAATCAGATTTTCACTATCTTTATTAGTTTAAAGTTTAGTATCTGACTGTAAATTATACAAGTGACACCCAGCAACGAATTTCCAAAATCTAAACCGTTGATCCGATTTTGTCCATCGACGTGTCTTTAGAAAGCTATTAGTGTAAACCTAAATAGTTACGAATTACGGGCATATAAGCTTAATAGTATATGAGTTATTGGAGGTCAAAGTGGCTGATTACTATTGATCATGTCAGGCCGTAAGTACTCCACAGTTACACGAAAAAACGGTAGCAGCATGCGTATAAATATATTTATTCGTCTGTTCTTTGTTTATATCCGATATATACTATTCATGAAAAAATTGTTTAAATATTTACTGTGTTTTAGAAAGCACAGGGACATTAGGCTACTGGCCTACATTTTGTTTCTATTCCTTTGATATATGTTTATTTGATTTGCTTATGTATTTAATAATGTGTGTAAGAGCGTGTTAATGGTCCAGTCATAGGAATATTTATTTACTTTCAAGTTATTTAAATGTAAATCCAGTATGTGTTTCAATATGTTTGTGAGTATGTGTTGGCTTGAAGACGTGGTGGGAGTTCTCTAGCCAATCACAGCGGTCGTTAATGGGGAGACTGCTTGGAAGTGCTGGACAGGGGGTGCTGGACGAGCAGCGACGGTTGGTCGCAGGAAAGACTGGGAGAGTGGAGCAGTTTGCGCGTGCTCGTGGGAGATAGAAATATTTCGTAGAGCCGACTTGTGTATTTGTGAGATTTCCGTGGCTTCTGCAGTAAATACGTAGTGTGCGTTTAGAAGCGAATGGTTCGCCAGCTATGTTGTTGTTCATAACTAATTACGTGAAGTAGGAATCTATTGTTTCCCTGTTATTCAACTTACATTTTATTTAATTGCTGGACCATCGACACCAATAACTGTTGTGCAGTAATAAATGGCACTCTTAAAAGTGCTTCTGCTATCGTACTCATCATTTAAAGCCGTTAAAATAGTACCTGCAGGTTTTATTTAATTGCAATCTTTCATTTATGAATTTCTATGTCACATTCAAAATTCGCAATTGCCGAATGATAGGAGCCTTCGACCATTCGATTAATGTGTATATTCATATTGTATACTGTGGACTCAGCAGTATATGGTTTGTAATGCGGCAACTACGTATCCCAGCCCCTAGACAACGAAACCGGCCACAACTTTTAATATTTCAACTCTGAGTCTGAGGGCACGTAGTTGAGGAGCACGCATCACATTTTCTATTTGAAAGCCCGCAACCACAACTGGTTTTTCACTCATCTCAGTCTTTATGAGGCTGTACCTCCTGAACTACTCGTCCTACAGTGATATAGCTTCCATCACTCAAATAAATCGACATGCTTAACGCTGTAGTTTTACTGCGTGAACAGCGATAATGTACTTACTGATAAACCTTTTTCTTTCATAATTTTGTGGGGTGTGTCAGCGAGAAGTAGTTTCGTAAAGGTTTGAAGTTATGTGTGAAGTTTGTTGGAAGTTCCTCTGTGCTTTCATTCTCAACTACTGGATGAACGAACTCCGGGTATTGGCTCACCGTCAGTTAAGCTGCCTCAAGACACACACACATTTCCCGACTGTAGTATTTGTCTTATTGTGTTAAATTTTTAACGTAGGAGTACATCCCTTACAGAACAGATTATGACATCATATTTAATTCGGTAAATAATTTATGCGAAATATTGAAAATCAAATTTTTTCGCCCCTGGAAGTAACCCGCAACTGATAATTGGTTCCGGGTTGTGGGATAGTCGCTTATCTCGTTAGTAACATGCAGGGTGGTCAGAAACAGTCAGAAAATCTTGAGGGCTCACGCAGGAGAGGTTGTGCTGAGATATAAGTGTTAAGAATAGACTGAATAAGTTGGTGCGTTTCCACATTACGACTAGTTAGAATTGAAGTTTGTTAATCAGGTCGTGCGAGCACATTCCAGCAGCTTGCCACCGGCAAGGCGGTTTCGCGAAACGTGTTCTCTGTTTGGTTTCTTCAAACGGAACAAACGCACCCTTTGCTAACCTAGTTTATCACTTCTGAAAACGGCGTATTTTAAGTGTGAATGAGAATTTTAGCAAATGCTATCTCATGAACCTACAGACGTCAGTGCATCACCGCATGTTAGTGCGTGCAATTGCTTGAGTTTGCGCACTCAGCGAAGTGATTGGCTAAATTCAATGCTACATAACTCGGAACAGCGCAACGTATCGCATTATTTTTCTCAGACACTGTTTCCGACTGTCACTCCATCAGCCAAACCACCCTGTGTAACAAGCAAAATGACGCAGCTGTAACAGACTACACTCGTATTTGGGAGGATGGTGGTTCACGTACTCGTCCGGCCAACAATATATTAAGTTTCCACGATTTCCCTAAATAACTTAAGGCAATCTCCGGGATGATTTCTTTTGACTAGGACACGTCTTATTTCTTTCCTTCACGATTTCGAACTTACGCCCTGTCTCTAATGAACTTGTTCTTATCAGGCTATTAAACCTCAATTTTCCATCTTCTCTTTTCAAACTGCGGAAGTACTGTTTCTACCTGTACAGGATATATAGACCAAAATTTCACAGGAAATGATCCAGGACCTTAGTGATCCATTGATTCACACTACTGAGCTATGGAAATACAGTTTAGTTTGTTAAGGTCACACTCCATAATGAAACTTGTCCTAATGTGAACTCAAGGGAAACTAAATGTGCCATCATCGCATGATATGGAAACAGGCACGTGTTAGCATCGTTTGAAGCTCTGAATGCACGTTGCTTTATGATATTGCAGTTTGCATTCCTCTTTTGTACATCTCTGCATAAAGTGCTACTTTCTTCTCTTCCAGGGGTTTTGTCGCAGTAGTCCACACTGTTTCCGATCAAGGTTGGTTCGCCTTCAGGAAAGATTCGTTAGAGAAGAAATACTGCTCTTCGGCTCAACGTTGCAGTCGCTACAGACACTTTGTTGTGGCGCGAAATATGACTTCATTTCTTTCAGTTCATCTCGACACGAATTTCAGTGGTATACCACGAGGCTGTTTTTAAAATATACACAATTTTGAAATTCCTGCCTGTCATTTCCAGATAAGCTGATTCATATTGTTCACATTCTAACTGGTATACACCTGCTCTCTCTTCTCTCTTCCTCTCTCCCTCCCTCCCCCCATCGGTCCCTCTCTCTCTCTCTCTCTCTCTCTCTCTCTCTCTCTCACCCACATACACACACACACACACACATACACACGTGCGCGCACGCGCGCGCCGAAATTCCTACCCACTTATACAAAGAATAATGTACGCACAACACAACATCTCACGCACACGCATACACAACACAAGCACACATTTAACAACTCAACAAATAACTAATTACACATAGACAACAGCACACAAAAAACAGTAAGGATAAATACACGACAACAAATGGTAACACTGCACACTGAAAACACATTCAATACATACGAGGTGTGGCTAGAAAAAAACCGGACTAGTACTGGTGAAACAATGAAACGAATGCAATAAGGCTGAAAGTCGCGTGGCCTGTCACGTGACTCTCGCTCCACCTACTGCTCGAGTTTCATCTGCCTCCTGCACTCAGTCTGCCCGTGGCTCAAAAATGGCTCTGAGCACTATGGGACTCAACTGCTGTGGTCATAAGTCCCCTAGAACTTAGAACTACTTAAACCTAACTAACCTAAGGACAGCACACAACACCCAGCCATCACGAGGCAGAGAAAATCCCTGACCCCGCCGGGTATCGAACCCGGGACCCCGTGCTCGCTGCCCGTGGCGTCTGTTGTAAGTAGTTGACGTTTTGTCTGTGCATCGGAAAATGTTGAGTGTACAGAAAGAACAGCGTGTTAACATCAAATTTTGTTTCAAACTAGGAAAATCTGCAAGTGAAACGTTTGTAATGTTACAACAAGTGTACAGCGATGATTGTTTATCGCGAACACAAGTGTTTGAGTGGTTTAAACGATTTAAAGATGGCCCCGAAGACACCAGTGATGACACTCGCACTGGCAGACCACTGTCAGCAAAAACTGATGCAAACATTGAAAAAATCGATAAACTTGTTCGACAAGATCGCCGTTTAACAATCAGAGCAGTGTCTGCGTTAACAGGAGTTGACAAGGAAAGTGTTAGGCAGATTCTTCATGAAAGTTTCAACATGAACAAAGTGTGTTCAAAAATGGTTCCAAAGTGTCTCACAATTGAACAGAAGGAACGCCGAAGAATGATTTGTTCTGACATCCTGGAAAACACTGAAAGTGATCCCACCTTCTTACAAAATGTTATTACTTGCGATGAATCGTGGTTTTTTACTTACGATCCCGAAACTAAACGCCAATCGATGCATTGGAAAATTCCTGGTTCTCCACGACAAAAAAAAAGCACTAATGTCAAAATCGAAATTCAAGGCAATGATGATTGTTTTTTTTTTTTGACATCAAAGGGATTGTGCACATTGATTGGGTACCAGAGGGACAAACAGTGAATCAGCATTACTACATTAGCGTCCTGGGTACCCTACGTGAGCGAGTACGGAGAAAACGGAACGATTTGTGGAGAAAAAAGTCATGGATCCTTCACCAAGACAATGCCCCAGCTCACAGTGCGTTGTCAGTGAAGACGTTTTTGGCAAAACACAACATTCCCATCTTAGATCAACCACCCTACTCACCTGATTTGGCCCCCTGTGACTTTTTTCTTTTCCCTAAAGTCAAGTCAGCTTTGAAAGGAACTAGATTTGAGACTGTTGAAGCAGTAAAAGAAAAAGCGACGGAAGTAATGTATGGACTTACCGAAAATGATCAGCAGCATTGCTATGAACACTGGAAAATTCGTATGGAGCGGTGTAGAGACCGAGGAGGAGAGTACATTGAAGGAGATAACATGAAATTGTAAATAATTGTAAATAAATGTTTTTTTCAGCATCAGTCCGTTTTTTTCTAGCCGCACCTCGTAGTGAATAGCGGAAGGGAAGTGTTCGAATAAATGTAAGTGAAAATCGGCCTTCTGGAGCAGGTAGAACGACTAAATAGATCTCCTGGAGGATGCACACGGGTTAACAACATCGTAAGTGGTAGGCAATATCACATGATAATTTAACCTCTCGAAACTTGTGCTGCAATATTTCCTTCTAACCTGAAAAACAGGAGAATAACAAGAGAAAACGTGAAATAGTCATCATCATCATCATCAGCCAATTCAATCATTAGATGATGTGGCCTCTTCGAGTCGTGGATTCAGGTAGGCTTTCAGCAGTCTTCTCCAAGTGGGACGGTCTTGGGCAGTTCTCTGCCAGGTGTTACCAGCGATCTTCTTGATGTCTTTGTCCCATCTGTCTGGTGGTCTTCCTCTAGGCCTCCGGTGCTCTCTCGGACTCCACTCCAGTACTAGCTTCGTCCATCTGTTGTCTTTTCTTCTTGCGACGTGGCCAGCCCACTGCCATTTCAAGGAACCTACTCTCTCTAAGATGTCATTAACCTTCGTCACAGACCGGATGTCATCTGCCCTTTTCCTGTCCTTTCTTGTATAGCCCAGCATTGATCTCTCCATGGCTCTCTGTGCTGTCCTAAGTTTCCCTTTTGTGAATGAGTTCAGTGTCCATGTCTCGCATCCGTACGTCATCACAGGAAGAATGCATTGATCAAATACTGAATAGTAACGTATTTGTAATTGCTCGTATTTATCATATATGTTACTTTAAAAGTAACATGCTTGCGAAATCCTAGAATTTACTGCTAAAACCTAACATCTAGCATAGCTGTATGGTATCAGCCCAAAATTTCTAATTGTATGCTTACGTTTCGAACTTTTAGCAAGAGACTTTGGTAAATCTTAGGATTTACCAATGCGAACCGGTGACAGATGGATCGAAGATATCTACTTCCACCTTGCATGTTTATATATGTTTCTTTATTGGCAGTTTTCTGTTCTCGGTCCGGTTACCGCTGAGTAACTTTGGTCTGTGTCGAGTGTCGTGTTTTACTAGTGTTGTTTCTTGTGCTGATTTGCATCAGGATGAACGATGTTATGCGAAACAGATTTTAGGAACTTTTAATGGTTCGAATGGCTCTGAGCACTATGGGACTTAACTTCTCAGGTCATCAGTCCCCTAGAACTTAGAACTACTTAAACCTAACTAACCTAAGGACATCACACAC
Organism: Schistocerca cancellata; assembly: GCF_023864275.1. Lineage (NCBI taxonomy): Eukaryota > Metazoa > Arthropoda > Insecta > Orthoptera > Acrididae > Schistocerca > Schistocerca cancellata. Next base: position 379,871,978 of record NC_064630.1, read on the forward strand.
ATTCATGCCCGAGGCAGGATTCGAACCTGCGACCGTAGCGGTCGCGCGGTTCCATACTGTAGCGCCTAGAACCGCTCGGCCACTACGGCCGGCGAACTTTTAATGAACCAGTGAATAAGAAACAGGACAACAATTTTTGTGTAACTACTGAGCAATACAGTATTCTGTTAACTGAAGTGAAACATGTAAAAACCTTTGCCAATAAAAAATCTGTTCACTACAGACGTTTGAAACGCAACACCGGAGGTGAAGAGAAACTCATAGCTGCAGCGTCTGCTGGAAAAGAAGAAAGTCGTTATTACATTTGTTTCAATGAACAGCTTAACGTAATACTGTGCAATAGGCCATGGCGGCCGAACTCGGATCATTATGAAATTGAATTGTATGGGTAAGTACAAGTACGTGACTGTTGAATCAATCGTTACTTATTTGTGGTTATGTGGATCATGTCAGAGAAATAACACGTTGGAAAGGGGTGTAGTAGTGAATCTATCATACACGGTGAAATGAATTCACGAGGCCAAATTGACTTAATCGACATACAGGCAAACACAGACAATAAGTCGAAGTTCATAGTTGTATGTCAACATCATTTGACAAAATATGTTATTGTCTGAGCACTAACTTTTAAAAGGGCTGATGATGTAGCTTTTAATATTTTGTGTATTTTCACCACGTACGGTGCCCCAAATATCCTTCATTCTCTAATGGTAGAGAGTTTTGTAACCAGGTCAACTAATTTTTATGTGGGTTGTGGCATGATGTGAAGATAGTCCATGGGAAGCTGAGGCAGTCAGTTTCATGTATGTGTCGAAAGAGCAAATCAAGACACTGAAATTATGTTTTCAGTGCGGATGCACCCAAATAAAACTTCAGTTTTGAAGTTTTCGAAATGAAGAGTTTGAAGAGTGTTGCAGACCATTTGGTCTGAATGGTTAAGGTTTGTGCAAGCAATGAAAAATTGGACTTATCATAAAGGGATCTGATATTCACCATATAAAGCCACGTTTGGTGTTCCAATGAAAATGGGTATTGCCAGCTCAGTTATTCCACGAGATTTAATAAAAAAAGTAAACATTGAAGAAGGTTTGGGAACAATGTCAAACACTACAACAACTGACACATAAGAAAGGGAAATTATCCGTCAAGGAATTGATTCCAATGAATTAAATACTGGAACAGAAGCAACACAGGTAGAGAGTGCGGTTACATCAGATGGAGAAGCACCAGAGACATAGGATTTAACGGCATTTACCTCTGAGACACCAGCATCAACTCATGGTTGTGACGAGGTGCTAACAACTTACAACACTGTTAGTAAAGAGAAGCGGGTCCGAGAGGCTGCCAAAGAAGATCTTCAATTGCAAGAAAAGAAAATGAAAGCAGCCTCATGTAAAAAAATTCCAAAACTATCAGTTGTACAGAATGTGAGAATCCACGTACTAGCTGTAGACCAGAAAAAATTGATATAAAATTAATAATAGCAGTGGTGATAAATACTCAGGATGACGAATTTTATCGGCTTGGTTCAAATGACTCTGAGCACTATGGGACTTAACATCCGAGGTCATCAGTCCCCTAGAACTTAAAACTACTTAAACCTAACTAACCTAAGGACATCACACACATCCATGCCCGAGGCAGGATTCGAACCTGCGACCGTAGCGGTCACGCTGTTCCAAACTGAAGCGCTTAGAACCGCACGGCCTCACTGGCCGGCTATCGGTTTGGTACTGAAGTCATTGCACACTAGGAACGATTTTACATTGTGCAAGGAAAATTTTATCAGCGTCGAAGAAGTACGAAGAGAAAAAGTTAGTGCACGGGAAGTGGTTGCCAAACTATATTTCGATGGAGGACAAGGGTTCAAAAAACTGGAAATCGTCCTCCACGTTGTGTAATTTTTAATGGCATTACAAAAATTGACATTTACAAGCTAATATGCTAATAACATTTCTGTATAACTATGACAGTTTTCACTAATTTTAATTGGAATGCAAGATTGTTTAAATATGTAATTTTACAATCAATACAATCTATTTCAATAAGTGCTGGGAGGCATTTACATGAATACCGTTTTACCAGTCTGCATGGGTAAAGCCTGAGTTTCAGCAACATCTCTTGGAAAAATTCCAAATCTCTTCATATAACAAGAAATTTCGTACTATTAACACACCGCATTGGTAAATGTTACGTGTCACAGGTAGATTGCAGGATTTACTAAACATCTGATTTTACAGTAACATACATATAAAACAAACACCTATTGAAGGCCACTGAAGATGCTTCAGAAATAAAAGAAGCAAAACGTGTGTGGGGAAAAAATAACAAACTGTATTTCATTTAGTTGTAACCTTCATGAATTTTGAAGCGTAAGAAAAACGGATAAAATGAAACGACCTATGCAGTTTTTTACCCACTTAGCTTTTTTCCGTTAAAATACCTTCACAACACACGCACACACAAATACCTTCATACACACACACACACACACACACACACACACACACACACACACGCACACACACACACACACACACAAAGAAAATCTGGGTGCTAGCCTTTAAATCGGCCGCGGTCCGTTAGTATACGTCGGATCCGCGTGTCGCCACTATCACTGATTGCAGACCGAGCGCCGCCACACGGCAGGTCTAGAGAGACTTCATAGCACTCGCCCCAGTTGTACAACCGACTTTGCTAGCGATGGTTCACTGACAAAATACGCTCTCATTTGCAGAGACGATAGTTAGCATAGCCTTCCGCTACGTCATTTGCTACGACCTAGCAAGGCGCCATTACCCGTTACTATTGATATTACGAGTCATGTACAGTCAAGAGCGACGTTCACCATTTATGGATTAAAGTTAAGTACTCCACCAGCTACGTCCGTTTTTCTAAAGTCTCATTTCCTTGTCCTGTTCCAGACCTCACGCCAGCCTGTGTGAGCTATAACGCGTGCCTTTTGGCTTCCTCTAGTACCCGGTGTTGGCTCTCCTGCCAATCCACAACATTGGCGACGAGGCAACACTGCGTTCTTAACTATACTGCCCTGATTTACTTGTGTAATGGCTTCGCCACCATCTCCAGATGTACTGTCCGAATTTTGTCGTTTACAGAATCAGCAGATGCAGGCCTTACTGGATGCCCTTGGACAGCTTGTCCAGGGTCAACGTGCAATGCCACTCGATGCGGCAGCCGCCGCTCCACCGCTAATGCAGCCACAAAACGCAGTTGCACCACCTTTTCGTCCTTTTGATGCGGCACTGGAAAGCTGGACGGAGTGGTCACGCCAATTTGCGTTCCATCTCGCCGCCTACAGAATTCAAGGTAACGAGCGGCAGCCTTTTTTATTATCTTCCGTCGGGGTGACCACTTACAGTGTGATAGTCAAATTATTTCCCCGACGCGACGTAGCAACTCTATCCTACAAAGCAATTTTGTCTGCATTAGATGCATATTTCAAAGAATCAGTCAATGTAGTTGCCAAACGGTATACCTTCTTTCGTACAAAACGTACGGCAGGTCAGACTAATCGGGAGTCGGTTGCAACCTTGCAAGGCCTTATTAGGGATTGTGCTTTTGTGTGTCAATGTGGACTCCCTTATTCAGATACTATGGTGCATGATGCAATTGCACAGAACGTTCTGATGCTCGTATACGGGAACAGATTTTGAAACTAGTCAGTCCCTCCCTTCAACAAGTGATGGACATATTGGATCGGCAGGACACACTTGACTTTGCTCAGGAATCATTTGTAACTTTGCCACCTGTGTGTCAGGTTAACCGGCCCGCTGGACGAGCTGCACGGAACAGTAAACAGTCCTCGCGCCCGGCCGCGCCGCAGCCACCTTGCTCTCAGCCATGTGTACCACGCCGGCAAGCAAATGCAGTTCTAAAATCATGCCCGCAGTGTGCTACTAGACATTCGAGTGAGAATTGCCCGTCACGCCAGGCTATTTGCTTTTTCTGTAATAAAAAGGACATGTTCAGAGTATTTGCCAGAAAAAGCTCAGGCCGGAAGCTCAAAACCATTCCAGGCCCTTTGCTTCGTGCCGGAATCGGAATCGAACCAAGGATACTCAGGCTTGCGACACTTTGCCCATGGAAATTCATATAGTTCATGCCACTCCGCCAAGTGCCACTCTCTTTAACAGTGACTGTGTTCGTCCCACAAATAGTGTGCGTCGACATCGCCGGCACTCCCGTGAAATCGCAAGTGATTTTGTACCAGTGTCAGTTCACGTGGTACGAGACAGTTGCTCTTTTCGTCAGCAGGACAATAAACTTTTTGTGGACTTGGACATTAACGGCAAAGTGATACCATTCCAGCTCGATACCGGGGCTGCAGTTTCACTGATCAATCAAGGCACTTACAAACTGCTGGGCACACCTCCGTTGCATGCCGCAAATGTTAAGTACCTACTTAGGTCAAGAGATCCCTGTGTTAGGACAGTGCAGCCTTCTTGCAACATACAAGGGACAAACAAAACTTGTGTCATGTTACGTCCTTCGTTCTTCTTCTGCAGTGAACTTGTTTGGTTTCGATTTATTTCAGTTTTTTAACTTGTCTATAGTAAATCAGGCCCTATCAGTGAACCAGACTGTGCCTTCAGACAGTGTTTCTCGTCTATGTGAAGAATTTGCAGACATTTTTGCACCGGACCTCAGTTGCGCTAAGAACTATAAAGCACATTTGGAAGTGAAAGTAAACACGCAACCAAAATTTTTCAGAGCGCGCAATGTTCCCCACGCATTGCGTGTTGAGGTCGCAAAAATATTACATGATTTGGAATCACAAGGTGTAATTGAACGTGTGCAGGCTTCTCTCTGTGCATCACCCTTAGTAATTTTGCCAAAACCTTTGGGAAAATTGAGATTTCGTGTGGACTTCAAGCAACAGTGAATCCACAACTAGTGATTGCAACTTTTCCTTTACCCCATCCGGAAGACCTTTTTGACAAACTGTGCCCGGGTAAATATTTTTCGAAGTTGGACCTAGCAGATGCGTACTTGCAAATACCGGTAGACGAAGAATCCCAGCGCGTTTTGGTGGTTAACACGCATCTTGGTTTGTATCGATTCAACCGACTGCCATTCGGGTGTGCATCCGCCCCTGCATTGTTTCAGCAATATCTACAAACTGTTTGTGCGTCAGTCCCTACTGCAGCAAACTATCTGGACGATATTGTGATCTCTGGAAAGACGGCAGAAGAACATTTAGCCAATCTCAGAACATTATTTCAGGTCTTGCGACAAAATGGTCTTCGCTTGCGGAAGGACAAATGTGTGTTTTTTGCTCGTGACTTACTCTATCTGGGACATGTACTCAATGCCCAAGGCATACATCCCAGTCCAGAGCACCTCCGTGCCATACAAGACTTGCCTTCGCCGCAGACTTTGAAGCAGCTACAGAGTGTGCTGAGCAAAATTCACTATTACTATCGCTATGTTCCCCATCCCTCTTCCATTTCAGCTCCGCTTCATCGCTTACGCCATAAAGGTGTTCCGTTCGTCTGGACGACGGAATGCGAACGCGCCTTTCGCCCTTTGAAGTAGGCGTTGATTTCCAATACTTGCCTTACGCCATTCGATCCCCGGAAGCCCCTTTATGGTGGATGCATCGGATTTCGGGATCGGTGCTGTGCTTGCGCACAAACATGGTTCGCACGATCGCCCTATTGCCTTTGCGTCCAAATTGTTCTCGTCTGCCCAACGAAATTATTCACAGATCGAGAAAGAAGCATTGGCTCTCGTATTTGGTGTTACAAAGTTTCATGATTTCTTGTATGGTCGTCACTTTACCATCATCACAGACCACAAACCTTTGACATCGCTTTTTCATCCGACCAAGCCTGTACCTCCACGTACAGCGCAGAAATTCATTCGCTGGTCTACTTTCCTCTCGCAGTACCGCTACGATATCTTGTATCGGTCCACTGCTAAGCACGGAAACGCCAATGCGTTGTCCCGTTTGCCTGTTGCTGAGGATAGAGCATTCGATTCCTCCGAACTTGCTTGCATGTTCATTGATTCGGAAACCGATGACGTGGTCGAATCGTTTCCGATTGATTTTCGTCGTGTAGCTACAGCCACAGCTGCCGACCCTGTCCTTGCTACCGTTCTGCGTTTTGTTGCTACGCAATGGCCCTTGTCAAAGTCATGGATCGGGGATCCGTTGGTTCGCCGATTTTTTGCTCACAAGGAGAGGCTTTTTGTACGACGTGGTGTTTTGCTGTTGCGTTCAGATAATGATAAGTCCAGGGTCGTGGTACCACGTTCGTTACAGTTCTCTGCCTTACAGCTTCTCCACCAAGGACATTGGGGTATAGTGAGAACGAAACAACTTGCTCGTCAGCAGTGTACTTGGTTCGGAATCGATGCCGCAATTACGAATATGTGCTCTTCTTGCATGGTGTGTGCCGAACAACAGTCAGCACCACCGCGAAAATTCTTTGCATGGCCAAAAGCCACTTTTCCTTGGCAACGCTTACACATCGATTTTGCTGGTCCATTCTGGAATGCTCGATGGTTGGTTGTGGTAGATTCATTCAGTAATTTTCCTTTTTTGTCCAGATGTCTTCCACTACGTCATCTGCCATCATCCAACCGTTATCCGCTATCTTTTGCATTGAAGGTCTTACACAGACTATTGTTTCCGACAATGGCCCACAATTCATGTCCGCAGAATTTCAGTCATTCTGCAAGGCCAATGGTATTCAACATCTGACGTCCGCGCCGTTTTCGCCACAGTCAAACGGTGCCGCTGAACGTTTGGTCAGGACTTTCAAGTCACAGATGTTGATGTTGAAAGAGTAGCATTCTCGGGAGGACGCGTGATTGCTCTTTTTGTCCTCGTATCGCTCTCAGGCCCGAGATGGTCGCTCGCCGGCTGAGTTGCTCCACAGTCGCCCTCATCGAACCTTGATGTCTTTGCTACATGCGCCGCATCAGGTTCCTGTGCAGCGGCAGACACCTGCTTTTGCCCCAGGCGACGTTGTCTGCTACTGCAACTATCGAGGTTCACGGCGTTGGCTCGAAGGGCGCATTCTTCGCTGCCTCGGCCGCGCTATGTACACTCCTGGAAATTGAAATAAGAACACCGTGAATTCATTGTCCCAGGAAGGGGAAACTTTATTGACACATTCCTGGGGTCAGATACATCACATGATCACACTGACAGAACCACAGGCACATAGACACAGGCAACAGAGCATGCACAATGTCGGCACTAGTACAGTGTATATCCACCTTTCGCAGCAATGCAGGCTGCTATTTTCCCATGGAGACGATCGTAGAGATGCTGGATGTAGTCCTGTGGAACGGCTTGCCATGCCATTTCCACCTGGCGCCTCAGTTGGACCAGCGTTCGTGCTGGACGTGCAGACCGCGTGAGACGACGCTTCATCCAGTCCCAAACATGCTCAATGGGGGACAGATCCGGAGATCTTGCTGGCCAGGGTAGTTGACTTACACCTTCTAGAGCACGTTGGGTGGCACGGGATACATGCGGACGTGCATTGTCCTGTTGGAACAGCAAGTTCCCTTGCCGGTCTAGGAATGGTAGAACGATGGGTTCGATGACGGTTTGGATGTACCGTGCACTATTCAGTGTCCCCTCGACGATCACCAGTGGTGTACGGCCAGTGTAGGAGATCGCTCCCCACACCATGATGCCGGGTGTTGGCCCTGTGTGCCTCGGTCGTATGCAGTCCTGATTGTGGCGCTCACCTGCACGGCGCCAAACACGCATACGACCATCATTGGCACCAAGGCAGAAGCGACTCTCATCGCTGAAGACGACACGTCTCCATTCGTCCCTCCATTCACGCCTGTCGCGACACCACTGGAGGCGGGCTGCACGATGTTGGGGCGTGAGCGGAAGACGGCCTAACGGTGTGCGGGACCGTAGCCCAGCTTCATGGAGACGGTTGCGAATGGTCCTCGCCGATACCCCAGGAGCAACAGTGTCCCTAATTTGCTGGGAAGTGGCGGTGCGGTCCCCTACGGCACTGCGTAGGATCCTACGGTCTTGGCGTGCATCCGTGCGTCGCTGCGGTCCGGTCCCAGGTCGACGGGCACGTGCACCTTCCGCCGACCACTGGCGACAACATCGATGTACTGTGGAGACCTCACGCCCCACGTGTTGAGCAATTCGGCGGTACGTCCACCCGGCCTCCCGCATGCCCACTATACGCCCTCGCGCAAAGTCCGTCAACTGCACATACGGTTCACGTCCACGCTGTCGCGGCATGCTACCAGTGTTAAAAACTGCGATGGAGCTCCGTATGCCACGGCAAACTGGCTGACACTGTCGGCGGCGGTGCACAAATGCTGCGCAGCTAGCGCCATTCGACGGCCAACACCGCGGTTCCTGGTGTGTCCGCTGTGCCGTGCGTGTGATCATTGCTTGTACAGCCCTCTCGCAGTGTCCGGAGCAAGTATGGTGGGTCTGACACACCGGTGTCAATGTGTTCTTTTTTCCATTTGCAGAAGTGTATTTGGTTTTGGGGGCCTCTGGTGAGGTGCGTCGGCATCTCAATCAGCTGCGCCTCTGTCGTCGCACGGGATCTGCCGCTCGCCGTCTGCTTTCAGCGACGGTGCCGTCCGGTCAGCGCCCTGGGGACCCATCTACTGGCTCGCCTCAGCCCCAGGTGTTACCGACGCTGCCTTCCATTTTTCCCCATGGCGACGCCGGCTGTTCTCCCGACGACGACGTCCGCAGTGGGCGTGTCGCTGCAACCTCCGGGCGCCTCCCTGGGTCACGCGCCGCCGATCGCTTCCCGTGACCAGTTGTCCTCCGACATGGACCTCTTGCCCGCTCCGGACCATCTGTCGTCTTCGCCCATTGGGTGCCCCGGCCCGATGGAGGTCGACCCTTCGGCCCCTCCTGTCTCTCTACGGGCGCATACACCGCATGTTGGTGTGCATCCTGGAGCAGGTTTTCAGGCGTTTCCTAGCTCCCCGCGGTGCGAATGGCAGGGTGCGGGTGGCAAAGCCTCGCCTGTTGTTAGGCTCCCCACCTCGTCGCATACGTCAACATCGGGTCCTCTCCACGGCGGGCGGAAGCCTTATGCCACAACCGTGCGCCGATTTGCGGGGGAGGAATGTGGTGTCACCGCCAGACACCACACTTGCTAGGTGGCAGCCTTTAAATCGGCCGCGGTCCGTTAGTATACGTCGGACCCGCGTGTCGCCACTATCAGTGATTGCAGACCGAGCGCCGCCACACGGCAGGTCTAGAGAGACTTCCTAGCACTCGCCCCAGTTGTACAACCGACTTTGCTAGCGATGGTTCACTGACAAAATACGCTCTCATTTGCCGAGACGATAGTTAGCATAGCCTTCCGCTACGTCATTTGCTACGACCTAACAAGGCGCCATTAACAGTTAATATTGATATTATGAATCATGTACAGTCAAGAGCGACGCTCATCATTAATGGATTAAAGTTAAGTATTCTACCAGCTACGTCCGTTTTTCTAAAGACTAATTTCCTTGTCCTGTTCCAGACCTCACGCCAGCCTGCGTGAGCTAAGACGCGTGCCTTTCGGCTTCCTCTAGTACCCGGTGTTGGCTCTCCTGCCAACCCACAACATGGGTAATGCACCAACCCTCAAATGAAACACCTACAACATTTATTACAGTGTGTTCAGTCTTTTATGTCAAGTTACATTGTACTCGTACAGTGCATACTGGACAAATCTTCATTGACAAACCTGTCCCAAATGTTGCAGATCACTGTTGATGCACAACTAACATCGCTGGAAAAACAAACCCGAGGCAGAAGTATAGAGTTCTAGATTCGAAGTGAAGAGTAATTTGGACTTTCTTGTTGTCGTCATCAAATAACTTAAGTGGATGGAACAAGTTTGTTTCCAGACAACGTACACAACATGTGCCGCCGACGTTTGAACTACTGCGCAGATATTTTTTGTGAGACACAGGTTCAAAGATGGATCAAATGAAATTCAATTACTCTTCAACGAGATGTGGGAGACGACGCTTTCTAAGTACCAAAACAGTCAATAAATAACACTGAATAACTCCGAAACGTTGTCAACGGTGATCGGGTTCAACCATCAAAGAGATCGCTGATGAAGCAGGATGCATAGTTCTGCTGAAATGAAGATGCTGGCTCTCTAGGTAACAAGAATTAAGATCTGCATCAAATTAATCTTAGCTTTTTATCACACTCCCAGCAAGAACAACAACAAAAACCATAACATTCGTGAAAAACATAAAACGTACATTGTTTCAAAAAGTATTAAGATGTAAAAGTAGTAAAAATCGTACCATGCTTAAAAAAGCATCAGTACCTAAGTACACTGTTGGCCATAGCACAAGCGTTGCTAAGTGTAACTCAAATCTATAGAAATAAATGGAAAATTGCCTTTCAGTTCACGTGAAATCTTAATAGTCTTTAAGACAATACAGTATTTATAACAGTATTAAAACATAAAAACAGTAAACGTACCGTGCTAACTGATGAATCTATACATAAGTATAGTACTGGCCGCATCATCGTTACTAAGTGTCGCACATCAGTAGTAAAAAGTTGGTCAAAGCATTGTTGTTAATGTTCAGACCCAGCAGAAGATTCTTATTAATCAACCAAAACGGCCAATCAGAAAATCCTAATTTTAGTTATTTTCTCTTGGGCCTGCAGCATGGTAGATGTCTTATAATGATATCGTAATCAAATCATGCATAGGTAGTTGGAAATGACGTTAACCTTACCGAGACAGATTGGAATGTCTATGGATTCATTGCAGGGGGTATAGACAAACAGTCATGCGAAGTACTTTTGAACATGTTCGCTGAAAACTGTCTTGAGCAGCTAATTCGGCAGCCTACACCCAATGGAAATGTCTTAGACCCTGAAGCTACAAGTAGGTTGGATCTTATCGATAACGTCAGTGTAGAAATGGGGATTAGCCATCATTTCATGATAGCATCTATCGTTACGGAAGTTAATAAATCAGTCAACAAGGCTAGGGGAGTATTTCTGCTAGAAAGAACAGATAAGTAGTTGTTAGCATCTCACTTAACAGTGGGCATCATTTAGTTCCAGTAAGATGCACGTAGAGGAATTATGGGCAAAGTTTAAGGGGATTGTAAATCGCGGTCCAAAGAACTGCATGTACAGCAAGTGGATTTAGGAAACAAAAGACTCATCATGGTTCAATAACGAGATTCGGAAATTGATGAGGAAGTAGAAGCTGTTGTCCTCTCGGTTCAAATGAGAATGCGCATATGACGACAAGCGAAAGTTAGCAGAGATTCGCGCGTCTGTGAAAATATCTGTGGGCGAAGCACACAGCTATGACCACTGTCATGCCTTAGCAAAAGATCTGGCAGAGAACCCGAGAAAATTCTGATCCTATGTAAAATCGCTAGGTGAGTCTAAGGCTTCCAGCCACTCGCTTGTTGACGAGTGTGGTATTACAGTTGAATATAGCAAAACGAAAGCCGAAGTTTTAAAATTCACGTTCGAGAAATCTTTTACACAGGAGAATCGTGGAAACATACCGTTGTTTGACCATCGAACAGACTTCCGTATGGACGATGTAATAACAACCAACCGTAGCGTAGAGTAACAACTGAAGGAATTGAAAAAAAAAATAAGTCACCAGGTCCAGATGGAATCCCAGTTCGGTTATCCAAAGAGTACGCAACGGCTTTGGCCCCCTACTTAGCCAGCATTTATCGCGAATCTTTCGCCCAGTACAAAGTCCCTAGCAAATGGAAAAAAATTGCAGTTTACTCCTTTGTATAAGAAGGACAAAAGGACGGACACACAGACCAATATCCCTAACATCGGTTCGCTGCAGAACCCTTGATCATATTCTCAGTACGAATATAATAAATTTACTTGAAACCGATAAGCTTACGTCCACGAATCAGCATGATTTTAGGAAGCTTAGCTCACGTAAAACTCAGCTTTTTTTTTGTCACATGATACACTACGAACTATTGATGAAGGGCAACAGGCAGGGTCCATATTTCTAGATTTCCGGAAAGCGTTCGACACGGCGCCCATTGCAGGCTGTTAAAGATGGTAAAAGCATATGGAATAGATTCACAGGTATGTGATGGGTCGAAGACTTCTTACGTTACAGAACCCAGTGTGTTGTCCTCGACGGCGATTTCCATCACAGACAAGGATATCGCCAGGAGTGCCCCAGGGAAGTGTGATAGAACTGCTATTATTCTCAACACACACAAATGATTTGGCGGACAGGGTGGCAACAATCTGCCGTTGTTCGCTGATGATGCTGTCGTATACAGTAAGGTGTCATCGTTGAGTTACTATGGGAGGACACAAGGTTACTTACACAAAATTTCCACTTGGTGTGATTAATCGCAGCTGGAGCTAAATGTAAAAAAAATGCAAGCTAATGCGGGGAGTAGGAAAAACATACGCGTAATGTTGGGATACAGCATTCGTAGTGTCCTACTTGACACAGCCACGTCGTTTAAATATCTGGGCCTAAACCTGTAAATCCATATGAAATGGAACGAGCGGTTTGAAGACTGCATTAGGAAAGACGAATGGTCGATTTCGGTCTATTGGGAGAATTCTAAGGCAGTGTGGTTCACCTGTAAAGGAGACTACATATAGGACGCTGGTGCGACCTATTCTTGAGTACTGCTCGAGTGTTTGGGATCCGTACCAGATCGGATTAATGGACGACATCGAAGCAATTCAGAGGCAAGGATCTAGATTTCTTACTGGTAGGTTCGAACAACACGCATGTGTTGCGGCGATGCTTCGGGAATTCCAGTGGAAATCCGTGGAAGGAAGGCGACATTCTTTTCGAGGAACACTACTGAGAAAATATAGAGAACCCGCATTTGAAGCTGACTGCAGAATGATTCTGTTACCTCCAACATACACTGCGCGTAAGGACAATGAATATAAGAAACTGGGGCTCATACGGAGGCATATAGATAGTCGTTTATCCCTCGTTCTATTTGCGAGCGGAACAGGAGAGGAAATGACTAATGGTAGTACGGGATACCTTCCGCCACGCGCCGCAATGTGAATTGTGGAGTGTCGACGTAGATGTAGATAAAATTGTAGTACTGAACCGGAATGCTGCTACAAGTGATGTTGTTTTATTGTTGCAGATTATACAGTGGCAGCAGGCCTACTTCAGCTCTATGGCCATTTTCAGGCTATCTGCAGACAAATATGCTTTGTTAAGAACTGCGATATTATAATTAATAACAATTTTATTTGAATGTGTTTTGGAACTTACATCCATATTGCGTCGTGGCGCTGTCACTGTCTTATTTTTGCAACAAAGTTCATTGGCGACAGATAGCTTGAAGATGGCCATGAACTGAAATAGTCATATTGCTACTATATAATCTACAGCAATAAAACAATGCCACTTACGGCAGCACTCTGGTTCAATATTACAATTTCAAACTAATTTTGTTGTTCATTGCAATCAAGACTATTAAAATTTTTAACTAAACCGTTAAAGACGTTGTCGCTGCTTGGCTAGCGAACAGTCCAGAAGGAAATATGCTTTGTCTTCGTCGAATGAGTTATTTGAAATAAACTGGAGAACTTGCGGAGTATGCGAATTAGGAATACCAGGTATGGATTGGAATCGCGATCCTCTCTAATAAAATAAGTGTTGAATGGTATAATATGACTGATTTCGCTGGAATAAGATGGACAATGTAAACCTTGTAAAATATAAGTGAAATTAAGTTATTGGATTTATTTTGGCACCGAGAGACAAGTATAAGTTAATTGCGTTACTGTTAGTTATTAAGACAGTAGAATAAAATTCTATTTTTTACTTTTTATATGCACGAAATGTTGATTTAAAAATTTCTTGCACGATGCCTTTATTTTTTCCTTAACCTGTTGCTTAATAACAGTAAAAGAATTTTCGACATGCAGTGTATAATCTGGGATACTGATTCCAATTGTCTTCGTGCTGAAAGTGTGCCGTGATCTGTCTTTTACTTAGGAAGTGACAGTTTCCGGAGCAGTGCTCTGTTTTAACAGTAACAGCGGAGTACCATTGGTGAACGCGTCGCTACCATCATGGCGACGTCGCTGTAGACCTTTAACGTTGTATTTGTGGGCAGGCGAGCATGTTAGATAATAAACCCTCAGTTGTGTTCGTTTTAGAATTACGAATTACTTTGAAACACTGTTTATGTACAGAGGTCATATCGACTGCACCATCTTTGACAACCATTTTAGATACGTTGGCGAACACTGAATATTGAATTTTGCCTATTTATCTCTACCTGCGTGCCTCGCTTTGATCACGTGACCACCACGCAAGGGTTCACTGTAACACAACATTCTTTTCTCACATGATCATCTGCTAAGCACTTTTTTGAACAATTCCTTTTTTAATGGTACGTTCATAACTACGGAATGCAATGAAAGGGGCATTGAGTTTAGGGGCAAAGTAAGGTATTAATTTACTCATTAAAAATTAATAAAATGACTTAATAAAATTTGACGTGACGTCTGTGGCGTCCGAGGATATGTTGCATTACAAGGGGTACCTACGAGGCAGTATCAGATTTCATTACAAGAGAGGCACATATTAAATTACTGGACATTTGAGGAAGAGGCTACCGAAACTAATGGTATTACGTCTTTTGACAAGTTTATAGTTAGAAAGAAACTATAGCTCCCGCACGATAATCATAAAGGCGAAGGTAGAGCTCTAATCCTTAGATCTAACACAGAAAAGGCAGAGATTTATCTGCCGCCTCGTAAAGCGTATTAAAGATGGAAAGTACCCAGGGAATTAAAGACCTCTTACTAAATGTTATCGGTAATTACTTGCTAACTCCTAAGTAAGCGCCAATTAAAGGACGCAAGTTAAGATTTTTATAGGCTATTTCTCTCGCATTTTTCTTTCACCGAGCCCATGAAAGAAACATGATGCATAAATAGCGTAAAGAACTTCTTAATCTCGTTAGGCCCTCTTCCGCGCGCTCTACACGAGCTTAAAAGTCTACAAGACCACTCCCGGAAATTCAAATACTGTTAAATATTCAGATCTCTCACTCGGCAGCAAAGATTCATTTTGCGCTGATCTCTTTGCGCCGGCCGCGTTTATTTTGGCACGCTGCTTATCCGCCTAATGTAATTCGGTGGCCGGAGCGCCTCGGCGGAACCGCAGCCACCAGCTGGCAGCCCGCTCACCCCCAGGGCCGCGCGCCGTGGATCATCTCCGGCGTGACGGTACGTCCACCTCGCGATGCGAATCATGAAAAATTCACCCGCAGCGAACACTTGTTGCTGCGGCGGCTAATTTTCAACTCTCATACTAAGAGTTCTTAGAAATTTCGAGCTAAATTTATTCGTGCCCCGCTTGATCTTTTATTTATCACCCTGCTGCAGAGGATTTCATTGGCAGTGCCACTTTTCTTGCTCCAGCTGCCACTGCCGGGTTCGCTGCGCCACATATCGGAAGTAACTTACACCAAACAACCTACGCTTAGGCACGAAAAGAAGCTACAATAGAGCACCGATTACCCTAAAACAAGCGTGAAGGACGTGCTCGTACAAGCGATTTTTCCGATAAATGAAAACATATTGCACTTCCTTAGCGTCCTGTAAAATGTCATTTATTTAGTCACGTACCGGCTCTCAGCTTCTTAGGCCACCGTCAGGTGACAACTGAATGCCACAAACATAGACAAAATGACGCGCGACTTGCACACATATTGCTTATACTGAAGAAGAAAATACATAAAAATTATAACATACATTGTGTTTAGAAAGGAAAATATGGCATTTTTTGTCACGTACAAATTCATTTATTCGTGTCAAAAGAGTTGTTGAAAAAATAGACAAAAGGAAAGACGCAGACTAAATATACAATGGAAAAAGAGACACAAGTTGAGGCAAATAGAGCCATATTAGTAATAGCTATACATAAACAGATTATGAACAGATTATAATCAGACCAAAAATTAACGACCTCGACGACATTGTTCGTGGCCCGTACAGGACCACCAGCGTTCAGGAAATTGGGCACTGAGCACAGTTGTACAGGTGCTTGGTCGTTTGTTCGGCTCCACATTCGAATACAGTTGACGGGTCCCCAAGGTAGTTCCATTTGGCCGTACCACTTATTATTCTGTTGAGGGAAATCCGGTTTTCCATTGTAGACTTTCGCCTGTGTAAGGGGGGGGGGGGAAGCATCCGAAGGTGGGGCCCATGATGTGATATCTATGTTTTTTGGTTGTCCACAGGTTTTGTCGTGCCATTGACTGAAATGGTTATATTTAACTAAAAATGAAAAATTAGTTTTTATGTGGATATCGTCATGTTAAGCGATAAATGCAAGATGAAGTTGAATTCTGTAGTGTCACGAAATTGTCAGTGACACTCGCTACCTCTAATCGCGACTAAATGCAAGTACAAGTCATTTTACGTGTTGTGATATACCACAGTCTAACATAATAGTCGCGATACTCTGTCACGATTTTGCTACCCACTGCGATAGCAGCGCTCTAAGCGGCCAGCAACCGACACTTATGATCACGATATCGGATGAGTGCGAATTATATCTTTATATTAATTTGTAACGTAATGTTAACGATATGGAGAGAATGAAGTGCCATAAAAATCTACAGTCGCTGAAAAATGATACACATTTGTCAGTCTTTTAGTTTCCGAAGTACAACAGGAGCTATAATGTGGTATGTTCCAGAACTGTTCATTTACGATTCTTTTGTTACGTACAGATACTTACTGAAGAATGTCATTTTCCTTTCATAAAAAAAACTACAAAACCTGACCTTTCGCAGGATTCGTGTATATACCCAACAGCGCGAAGTTTTCTTCGCTACACTTCCAGGCAAATCAGTGAACGTGGAACGTAGGAAACTTGTATGGAATGCAATATCTGCATTATTTAACGTACTAAATAAGCCATCACACCTTTAGCTGAAGGGGAAGCCGCACAGAGGTCATAATAAAACGTCAAATAGCAATAAA
The DNA here is from genome assembly GCF_023864275.1 of Schistocerca cancellata. NCBI lineage: Eukaryota > Metazoa > Arthropoda > Insecta > Orthoptera > Acrididae > Schistocerca > Schistocerca cancellata. The sequence goes on from NC_064630.1 coordinate 379,888,974, forward strand.
ACTGTTTCTCAAGAGAGCAGAAACCAATTCCACAATTGTAACTACATCTGATTCATAATCAGCAAGAACCTTCAAGATATTCGCTTTTGAAGTAAAAGTAATAACATTTACAAAAATAATCGTGTCTCATAAAGTCGAGTGAAGTGTAAGAATGGCCGAACCAATGGACTACATTTTTTTTTTTACGTGTCAAGGAACTTGCCCATCATAATAACATGTGAAACATATGCTTCCTTACAGCCAGCCGGGTGAGTTGCAATTATGCACATAATCGAATAAAATTTCTTCACGAATGGCTTGTGTCATCGAATCAGTGACGTTCTGCCGTATTACATTTATTTAACGATAACCGTGTCCCTTGGTAATTTGTTAATGCATGGAACGCAGAAATATAAGATTTATTTCGTTAATTAAGTAGCAAAATAAAAAACATACATTATCCTTAAAATACACGTCACTGTCCACTTTATCACTGCTTGGAGCGCTAGTATCGCTCCATCTGTCAAACGGTAACAGTTTTGACACCAGAGAGTACAGCGACTGTATGTATTAGACTGTGGTTATATCTTAAGATATTTGTTTGTCATGCAACTACAGAAAGCGTATTTTTCTCTTTTCATGTAAACGGCTGACTACAGGTAGAATGTGTGGTGTCTATGAAGACTGGCCGCGCTGTCGAATACCTGGTCACAAGTAGTATTGCGTCGAATGCCAAAGATCACATGCTGGGCTTATTTTTTGCATGAGACCTTTATGCCAGTCTAACATACACAGACGCAATACTAGCTGATGAGAAAATTGTTGCCGTCTGACAGTGCTTAATGTCGCTAGCGCCCCCAGCGGTGAGGAAGGTACAAGTAAGTTTAATATTTCTTAAGTTATTTTCCTAGTTAATTAGCGAAATAGTGATTATATTTTTAGCTCCAAGCACTAGTAATTTATCAAGAGACGTGAATTATCATGAAATAGATGTAAAAACAGCCGTATCTCATTGATTTTGGTGACATACGATAACACTTATTCATGAAGAAATACCTTCGAATGTGAATATAATATCATCTAACTCCGTCTAAGGCAAGAAAATAAGAACATACGTGTTATGCATGAGAAGCGTATATTTCTGTTGTCGTCTATTCTTATTATGATAGATATTTCCCCTGGCACAACAATTTTGTGTGGAATCTAATGATTCGCACTTTCTTACACTTCACTGGTTTTTCTAATACACGAATATCTTTCTAAACGTAATTACTTTTGCTACAAAGGCAAAGGTGTTAAAGTTTCTTACCGTTTGTGGCTCATACATAGCAACAACTGTGGAATTGGTTTCTTCCGTGTTGGGAACCAGTTTTATAGCTATTGACCTTTTGCTTTCACGTCTGTGTTGTTCTTCATTCGCTTACAGTTGTGGCGTCTTATTTGGTATGTTGAATAATATAGGTATTGTATTCCATACATATTTCGTACGTTCCACATTCACTAATTTCACTGTATGTGTAAAGAAGGGAACTTCACCTTACTGAGTACACACACGAAGTCTTTGTGCAGAAGATAAGGTTTTCTGGTGTTTAATAACAATTTCTTGGTCTTAAAAGAAGACGACATTCTTCAGTAAAGGTCTCTATGTTACGGGAGAACCGCAAATAAACTGTCCTGTAATGTATCGTTTCGTACCTTCCAGGGTAGAAAAGGAAGTAATAAAGATAAATGTGGACTCGTTTTGTAGTTATAAGTGCCTTTTTTGTTGGCACTACCTCCGCTCCAGATTGCGAAGTGTATGTTAAAAACCAATGTAAACTATACTATTCGGACTCAATCAGTATCGTGTTCAGACGTATAGCTTTTTGTCCGATTGGAGCGCTGTTGTCGCGGAGTATAACGAAAATAAGCACGAGTGTCGTGACTTATCGGCTAGCTGAGCTTTTATCGTTAACTTTTGTAACTTATTGGGAATTGAATGGATTTGTGTTAAGTTTTTCTGAGACTTGCTTGTAAATTCTAATGCACAAAGCTTTCAATATCAACACATACTTATTAAAGTATTGAAGCTAATGAAAAAGTTGTTCTGGATTCACCTACATTGAATTTTGTGGCAGAGACGTCTGATACTCCACTCCTTTTCATGGTTGTCAGACAGCAGCTAAAACATCATGTGAGTGCGTTAGCGTCACTGGAATAAATGAGTGGGGTTAGGAGTAGACCAATATTCTATGACAGAGTACATTGATGTTTAGCTGTACACAATTTGTTTCATCTACATCTACATTTATACTCCGCAAGCCACCCAACGGTGTGTGGCGGAGGGCAGAGCACAGAAGAGGGCCATATCCTACGATCACTAATTTCTTATAAGCATATTGCCCACTTCTGAAGATGTTGTAGCATTTATGACATATGTCAGCCCAGATTAATGTTTAATATCAGCCAAAGTGAACGCAGTGTTCACACATAATTCCTCTTTTGGCGTCGTACAGAGTATGATGCACCCTGTTCTGCACTTGACGCTGGTTCAGAGGACATTCCTCCAAAGTTTTCGATCTTGTCTCTTTCGTAGCAAACTGTCCCCCGCCTGTGTCCTTTCGAACTTCACATTACGGCTTTTTCAGACCAATGGGAGCGTTCCTTTCATCTTATGGAAACTACTCCCGCCAATCGCAAAGGGCCTTCCTTGAAACTGCGTCGAAATATCGCCCCTTTCTACTCCTTATTAGTTTATTTCAGCCAATCGGACATTTTCTGTCCTCTCCCGACACCTAAAAGTTACACACGTACATCACGAGTGCACCACGGGCATTTCACATGTCGCTGGTCTGTTTGTATCCATCTGGAAATTACCCAACTCAGTTTTCTAAAGAATTTCTTTGTTACAAGCAGCGCTGCGCTGCTACCTGCTACCCTCGATGTATCGCCCAGCGCATTCGTTGTCCCTCTCGCTGCGGGTCACCAACCCTTTTTAGAAGCGTTTCCGTGGTACTCTGGCCGTGACAGTGCAACTCGCGTGTGCCCCTAAACTAATACGTTTCGTCCATCAGCTTTTTCCACCTTTCGCTCATTGACATGCAGGACTTGGGTTCTGTGGGTTAATACTGTCGAATCGACTGTCATCCCTTTGCATTACATACTGTAGTCTTTGATAGGCAAATTTGCTCATTATTGCCGAGGTATGTGTGGTGACATCTTCATCTACTTGTTACGATATATAAAATCTCATGTAAGGTGTGAAATTGACATTCATTCAAGCTGCCACCTTACAGTCGGGAATTAATGTTATCGGAAGAAGTGAGTTACACGACAAAAGGTTAGTGAAGTATCTATTTATGATGAATATTTTGAGCGAGAAAAATTTGATTTATTGTTTTTGAACAGTAATGTAGAAGCTCTTTGCCACTAAGTGACTATTTAATGTTTGTCATAGATGACAGATAGATATGTTATCACAGTCGTCGTCCGTGTTCAAAATATCCGACCACCTTTTCCTTCTCATCCTGTAGAAAGCCGAACATGAAAATCAAAAATAGAATTTGAAATGTCAAACAATTAAGTATTTCGGTATACACCAGAGAACATAAAACTTGTATAGGGTTCCTTTGTTGTCTGAATTGCTTTGTTGTGCTTCACAGACTTAGAAGAGACAAAGTATAGAGTGTCCCAGGGTGAATGCTCAGTATTCAGGGATATGACAGAAATGGCCATTCGAAGCAATAAACTTCACATGGACATAGTCCTATTCTGAATGGTTTTCGAGATAGAACACATCTAATGTACAATTATTCAATACACATTTAAGTTTACTCATGTGTGGATCTGAATAGTTTGGAATTCTGCAATTCACAATCAAGTGCCTGGCAGAGGGTTCATTAAACCACGGTTGAGCTATTTCTCTACCATTCCAAACTCTACCAGCATGCGTCGGAAAAGAAAAACACTTAAATCTTCTCGTGTGAGCTATGATTTCTCTTATGTAATTTTTGTTGTTGTGGTCTTCAGTCCAAAGAGTGGTTTGATGCAGCTGTCCATTCTACTCTATCCTGTGAAGGCCTAGTAACTACTGCAACCCACATGCTTCTGAATCTGCTTACTGTATTCATCTCCTGGTCTTCGTCTACGATTTTTACCCTCCTTGCTTCCCTGCAGTACTAAATTGGTCATCCCTTGATGCCTTGATGTTCTACCAACTGATCCCTTCTTCTAGTCGAGTTTCGCCACAACTTCCTCTTCTCCCCAGTTCTATACAGTACCTCCTCATTAGTTACATGATCTACCCATCCAATCTTTAGCATTCTTCTGTAGCACCACATTTCAAAAGCTTCCATTCTCTTCCTGTCTAAACTGTTTATCGTCCATGTTTCACATCCATAATGGCTATCTCATTATGATATAATTTTTTCTATGTGGATGGGCTCCAACAAAATATTTTTACACGCTGAGGAGAAGTTTGGTGACAGGAATTTCGTGAGAAGATCCCGCCGCAACGTAAAACGTCTTGTTTTAATTATTGACACCCCAATTCACGTATCGTATCCTTGGCACACTCTCCCCTGTTTCACGGCAGTACAGATCGAGCAGCCCTTCTTTGAACTTTTTTTATGACGTTCGTCATTTCAGTCTGATGCGGATCGTACACCACAGAGCGGTATTCTAAAGGAGGATGGACAAGAGTAGTGTTGGCAATCTCTTTAGTAGACATGATGCATTTTCTAAGCGCTCTGCCAATAAATCGCAGTCTCTGGTCTGCTTTCCTCACAGCATTATCTATGTGATCGTTCCAATTTAAGTTATTCGTAGTTGTAATCTCTAAGTATTTAGCCGAATTTACAGCCTTCAAATTTGTTTGATTTAGCGTGTAACCGAAATTTAGTGGATTCTTTTTATTACTCATGTGGATGACTTCATAATTTTCATCTTTTAGAATCAAGTGTCACTTTTCGCACCATATAGATATCTTGTCTAAATTATCTTGAAATGGTTTTTGATCATCTGGTGATTGAAATCAAAGTAATGTGTGCTATACACATGCTCGCAGGACATTGGCAACTGCAGAAATTTATGTGCTGGCAGTAGCGCTACGCTACACCGTTTCAAAAGTGTGTTGCTGTTCCTGCATAGGTTGTTGAGCTATGTATGATTTGAGCAGAAAAGAAATGGGAACTTGCCAGAATACCTATTCACGCAGTGTGCTGAAAACTCTGGTAAACAGTCTACTATCAGGGAAACCGTCGATGGTAGTCTTCGGCAACATCAGGAGCAGTAATTAATTAGTGCATATGCTATAAATTATGACTTCCTCTGAATAAAAGATGAGGGTAGTAAAATTTCCGATGGTTTTGTGGCAATATGACATTTTACCCCCTTTAGTGTTCTAGGGTTAGAGCTACTTCTTCAGACTTTCTCAGTAGACTTTTCAGAATAGTTTTCGTCTAAGTATCTGCCAGTTTCTTCCGCAACTCCGTGACACCCTCCCATGGGTCAAACAATCTTCTGGCCATTCGTGCTGCTCTTCTATGTATACTTCAATTCCGCTGTTAGTCCTATATGGTATGGGTTCCACACACTTGAACAATATTCTAGGACAGTTCACATACTTGAGAAATATTTTATAATGGGTTGCACGAGTGATTTGCAGACGGATTGTGCATGCCTAGTATTCTACCAACAGACCGAAGTCTGTCACCTGCTTTACCCACAACTGAGCCTATGCCCCTTCAAAATGTTACACCTAGGTATTTGTATGATTTGACCTATTATAACTGTGAACTGTTGATACTTTAGTCATGTGATACAACATGTTTTTGTGAAGCCTGCAATTTTACGTTCTTGAACATTTAAACCAAGTTCCAAATCTTTGCACCTCTTTGAAAGCTGACCAAGAACTGACTGATAATTTGTGGAGCTTTCTTGGGACATTATTTCATTATAGATAACTGCGTCTGAGGTCACTATGAAATTGTCTTCTAGGTCATTAATATATAACATGGACAGCAAAGGGTCCTTAACATGTCCTTGGGGCACACCTGAGGTTACTTATGCATCAGTCAGAAACTCTCCATCGAAGTTACTTACTGCGTCTCCATTCCAAAAATATCCTCATTCCAGCCACATATCTCATGCGATGGTAATAAGCGCTGATGTGGTACTGAGGCAAATGCTTTTCAGACGAAAAATATTTCATCTGTCTGACTGCTGTAATCATGGCTTTCAGTATGACACGTGAGAAAAGTGCGAGTTCCGTTTCACACGATCAGTATTTTCGGAATCGACTTTGGTTGTCATGAAGGACGTTATTCTGCTCGAAATACTTTAAGTTTGCGTTCAGAATATTTTCTAAGATTCTACAACAAGTGGACGTCAGGAATACCGACGGTAGTGCCGTGGATCGTTTCTGCTATCCTTCTCCTAGACAGATGTGACTCGTGCTTTCTTCCAGCTGCTGACATGGAATTTTGTTCAAGAGATCTATAGAAGTTTATAATTAAGAAAGGGGATAACACAGACGCACATTCGGTATAGAATCTGATAGGGATCCCATCGATGTCCAGAGTTTTCTTCAATTTGAACGATATCAACCGTTTCCCAACGCCACTGACGCTAATCTTTACAGCAATACAACAGTAAAATTTCGGTACTATCTCTGGATTTTTATTTGTAAAAGAACATCTGAAAACCGACTTCAGCGTTTCTAATTTTGCGTTGCTACTTTCAGTTTCAGTCCCTGTCTCGTCCTTGAGTTTCTGGACACTAACTGTGGTACCACTAACTGCCTCTACATACGACCAAAAATGCTTTGTGTATTCTAAGAGATCTGGATGGAAAAGAACGTACTTCAGACTGACGGCTAAGCGCTAGGTGTGGACTGCGACTTAGCTATTTGTGGCAGTCAGAGCTGACGGTTTGTCATGTTGGTCTGTGTTTTCATTAAACCATTTAGTATATTCTATATCACCTATAGGACCTTCAGTACATTGTATTTCCAGTTTAAAGCGTATTTGCTCCATAGACATGGCTGTCTGTCTAAGTCCTCGTTATCTGCGACTTTCATTGCAGTTCACAGGGGGATGCCACATCTTATACATGGGAAGAAATTAACATTCTTTCTTTTTGAGAGGATCTACCATTGGATGTTAATTGAGCTACAGAGTAAGACGTTTTTCAGGACGATACCAGTGTTGTCGTCAGTCCGAGCCTAACAGCATTGGAAGAAAAGAGAATACATGATTTTTGTGAAGGTTGCTTCTGCGCGAGTGAACTGAGATTACCTATATAAAATACACTAGTATCTGCTAATGTAAGCTGCAACCTAGATATGATACAGTGGATACAAAGTACGAAGTTCATGGATGAGCATATTCATAAGAACGTAAACAGGGAATACCTGTGGTAGACTAGTTAGAACATTTATTCAGATTTTATCATTAAAAAGATGCCCAACTTCACAGATGAAAATTGCGGAAGTAGACAAGTTTTTCATAATTTGTTTCGTTGATGACCTTAAGTAAAAATATATTTTGTCAGAAGAGAGTTCAGTCACGTATGTCTTGTAGCAATATTAATTACTGCTTTACTATACACGTATTAAATGATGAATTTTGTTGCGAACAGTCAAATCACCTTTGAGAGTGAGAAAAAGTTTCCAAGTGAAAAACTAAAAGTAAAAATGTTCTGCCATATAGCTGCTAAAGCTGCCTCTGGCAAAGAGTGGAGTGATGTGGACTCCTATAATATAAAATTGTCTGTTAGTCTTCTGACGATAGTAAAATATATGACTATCAGCAGTAGAGTTTCGAAATTTAAAATAAAGGCTATCAAAAGATGCATTCAGCATTCCATGAAAATGTGTGTGCTTTATGAGGTAATGCATATGTCCTTTAAAAAAGGAAAAAAAAACACTTCCACAGAAAAGAGTTCCCTTCCATTGGTATTATTGCACCTCACTGTCAACAAGAGAAAGAAATTTTGGTCGTTATTCTGGAAAGTATATCCAAAGGCTATGTCCAATTTGCTTATGCAGTTTCTTCTCTTTCATTTTCAAGCAAGTTTATGATCATATCGTAAATATGTAAATGCATATATTCTGGCGACTGGATCAAAGATCCCAAGTATCCCATTATACAAGGTGTCCATAAAGTCTGAGTACAGAGGGAATTCAAATATAACAATGAAGCACTTTTTAGCCACTTTAATCTTAATAAATAATATTTTCAACATGATCTCCATGCTTTTCAATGCAGAATCTGATGCGCTAAAGATTAACGTGAACTCGATGGACCAGATTTAAATTGACGTAGATTGTAGCACAGCGACTGGCAATGCGTTCTGTCTGGTACTTTAAATTTGTAATCTTCATCGAATAAACTTTTTTTCCCAGCATACACTAGAAAAAGAGATTAAGGGGAGAAAGATCTGGCGAACGAGGGGACCACTCCGCACGACCTCTTCTCCCACTCCAGTGCGGAAAATTGTCATTCAACCAATCTCGAACAGCTGCAGCAAAATGAGTAAGTGTCTCATCCTGCTGAAACTAGTCTGATAGTCTCCCACAAAGACGCTCAATCTGAGACATCAATTTCTGTCTCAGCATGTTCAGATAAGTTTCACCCGTTACATGTTCATCAAAGAAGAAAGATCCTTTCCATAAACCACATCACACCAACACATATGGTAACACTGCTGTTTGGATGGAATTATCCACTGTGGATTGACTTGTAATGACTTGAAACCGGTATCGAAGATTTTGTCTGTTCATTTCAACATCGACATAAAACGCAGCTTCATCACTGATAAACGCACAGTCTTAGTAACACTGATATTTTCCTTCAATTTACCCACAAACCTTTCATACGTCTGCACTCGTCTATCGGGGTCATCTTCGTTTAAGTAATGCAGTATCTGTAACTTGTACGGATGAAATCTCTTCTCTGCCAGGATTTTGTGGATGGCTGACTTTGGAACACCCAACTCCGTGAATGTCCGACGAAGCGATTTCTTTGGGGTAGCATTAACTTTGTGTCAAGGCAGCCTCTTTCGTTTCGTCTGAAGTCTTTAGATGTCCGAAACGGGGTTTGTCCAACACACAACCTCTTTCTTTAATCTTGATGATTAATTTCGCGACGGCAGTAAAACAAATAGTTTGAAGATCAGGGTATCGAAAGTTAAATTCTTCCGTAGTTTTGCGATTCGACCATCCTTCTCGTCCATTTAAGAGTACCAACTCCATTCGTTCTTCTTTAGACAAAGCCATCATACAATTTGGAGAAAACAAAATTGACTAGAATAATGAGAATTTTTTATTATTTATTTATTTATTAATAATTATCAATATTTATAGAATGTAGAAAAATTATTAGAATTTATTACGATTTCGTATGTACCTAGGCTTTGTGGACGCACTGTATTTTTTAATTCAGTGTGAAACTGAATAGTGGCACCGGTACTAAGCAGTGAACATTAACGCTTTGGTGTGGATCCTGAACGTTCGATAGTGTCCGTTCTTTTCTCGTAAAGCGTGATTTTAAAATATTGCCTAGGAAATACATGGCTTCGTGGACGTCAAACCTCTGGAAAATAATGAGGTGATTAATTGAGGGTGCATTTTTATGAAAATGAAGAAGTTGCAAAAGTAAGCTTCACACGATCTAGGAGAAGCGTTTCCAACTTGTGCCATCGTGAAGGAGATAATTATACAGTATAAAAGCATTGACCGTTTTATGGAATAACGTTGTAATCGCGCGTGGTCATATATTAAGACTGACTTCGGAACTGTCGCCCACATTGTTTAGGCAAATAAAAAACGTACAAGATTCACCTGGAAAGATCAATTTGATTCAGAATATTGAAGCACCTGTACCATTTCGTCTACGTATTTAAGCAGTCACCATAAAGAAATATGATTATGCTTTGAAGGTGAAAACATAAATGAGAAGGAAAAAAGTAAAATAGTGAATAATGTTTGAACGCTGACTGAGATGGAAATGCTTATGCACCTTGTGAATTTATGAGCGTTCCTTAGATGGGTAAAAAGGGTCAGAAAATTATCTTCCAGTTTTTGCCGAAGTCTTAGATACTACAGGCTTGTTCTGGACGAAGATGAGCAGGAAACGATCCAGTGTCATTTTGAGGGAGCCAGAAGGGTGTACGTCGGAAGTGATTTAGTGCAGATACAAAAACCTAGATAATGGTAACGAGACAATGATTTCAATCCTTTTCACACATCATACAAGTACAGATTCGTAGTTACGTTTCCAACTTATTACAAAAGATCATCGGAGAGAGACAAGGAAAAAACTGGAACTGCGTGTTGGTCCACGAATTGTAGTTTTAAACAGCTCCCCGGAATTTGAGCTTTTATTGCCGTCTCATCAAATTAGATTTTTATTTTATTCTCTTTCCCTAACATTAACTACCCTCTTCCTAGATCAGTGATAGCTTTCTGCGCTGAAAGAAAATCTACACCGATTGTTATATCAGCTGTTAGTTTCGGTATTATGAATACAGTGTCCTTGGCATTTAAAATCTTTACGTGTTTATTGCGATACTTCCATACCCTTTCCAACTAACGCACTTTGTACCTTTGTAAATTTTTGTACTGTGAGCATAGGTGGATTAACTGAATCCTTGCATTTAGCGAACAGCCTTTCTGAAATAACTGAGAGTGCGCTTCCACTATCTACTACAGCAGTATCCATAAGTTCTCCAATTTGTGCTTTTACCAAGGGATAGATTTCCTGTTAGGGTAACGTTTCCTTTTCTTTAAGTCGTATATCCCTCATGTCCTCATATTCTTTAGTATTTATGTTATTACTTCCGAGAAGGTTTACGGGCGTATTTTCACTAGTGCCCGTTGTCTGGCCTAGTCACTTTTTACTTTCTATGTCATTTTGGCGTACTCCTCCAGGGTTAGGTGGCCCAATTTCAGTTGATTGTTCCCGATTCCTGTTGTTATTAATTCCACCCCATCCTGGGCCAGACCGTTGACGAGTTTCTCTAGTGTCGCCGCATGATGCGCCATTATTTTGTGGCTCCCACCTGCGTTCATTTTGTTACCTATATTCTCTGCCATAGTTCTAGCACTGTACATTGCTCCCACCACGATATCTATGGTCCATGTTTTGATGAGGCGGACGATTTACATTGTTTCAGCAATTATGGCCTCTATTATTCGCTCCGTTGTTCTCCCTTCTTTCACTTTGCTCGTCTCTCTGCCTACGTTTTTCTCGCGCCTGCTGCTCGTTGAAAGTGAACTCCAACTCTCTAAGGATATCCTTGAATCCTTCAACATCACTTCCACATCGGCCGACGAGCGTTTTCTGGTAGGAAATTGGCAACTTCATGTAACACAATCTTATGATCTCATGCGGTGTGCATGGGTCGTACAAATACTGATTTTTCTTGGTCAAGTTTTCGGAATATTTCACCGGAACACGGAACCTTGAACTCTTCATGTCTCTACTCATCATTATTTCCTGTTTGATACTGTCCTGTGTCCCGTTGGACCAGTATTTGTTTAAAAATGGGTCACGAAACATTTCGTATGTCGTGCACGTTTTTGCAAAGTTCCGCATGCATTCGGCCGATGTTCCCTCGATATGTGAACATACTAAGTCCAGTGAAGAGGTGATGATAAATCAAATTGTCCAATGGGAGTTTTTGGGTGTAAAACGTTACCCTCGTCTTTGTAATGCTGTAATTTTCGTACAGAGATAAAATGCTTAAAATCGAGAATTTCATTAGAATTTCTTCCCGCTCGACATACCACATTCTCACTTGGCGCTAACGTTTCCGGTCTACCGTTACATTGTGCATCCTCTCTTATACTCCCTGTTACGTTTTGATCACCGGAAAAATGGCCCATGGTGCTCATTATCGAGTAAAAATTATGTATATGAAATATCTCATTGCCATACTCCGTATTCGCAATTTGCGACCCAGTCGTGCCCTGTGAGGACGCGGGGGTCGTATCTCTAGCGATACTTCGTTGCTCTGCAGATACGCTTTCACTCTGTAGTTGACGAGCAACTCTTACATTCGAGCACATTCTAGTATCGTTTGGTCTTGGACATGATCGTGCTAAGTTTGAATTGGCTCTTTCGGTTTCTGTTATTTCCAAATCGCCTACTATTTCTTTTCTGAGATGTTATTTTTGACTAGGTTCCGATATGACTTCCAGAGATAACTGCTTAATTTTGCTTTCTATGTTTTGTTTAAATTGTGAGAGCTCTGCGGTCATTGCCTTACTTGAGGAAATTTCTGTCTTTTGCAGCTGCGTTGTTTCTACTTGTTTCAAGCGCCTCTGAAACTTCGTTAATGCACCGCTACCTATCTTTTTTCGTACTTTCTGTCTTCTCTAATGTTTCAATGGCAATCCGCCTTGCGCCCCTCGTTAGTAATCACGCCTCGTTCGCGGTTCGACTGATCTCCGCAATATCTCGTTCTGCTTTTGTTCGCAGCGTCACTACCTAAGTTTTCACTTCCCTCGTTTCATGTATTATCGACTGAATCTCGACACTAAAGTTTTGAATTTTACTTCCCATTTCAGAGCGTACTTCATCATTCCCCCTTTTTTTTATTTGGCTTGCCAATTCAGAGTTGACATTTTGAGTTTTACTTCCCATTTCAGAGCGTACTTCATCACTCCCCTTTTCCTTTTGGCTTCCCAATTCAGAGCTGATCTTTTGAATTTTATTTCTCATTTCTGAGTTGACCTTCTGAATTTTACTTCCCATTGCTTTTAGGTAAGCAAGGATGTCCAACACACCTGTGATATCTAAATATTCTCTCCTACTGTGACTTCCTCTTCCTCTACTCTTAGGTGATCTTCTCCCCTTTTATATTTCTTGGCATTCAAGAAAGTTATCATCGCACGCCCCTGATATGCTGCCTAGTGACAATGTTACTGACGGCGATCTGTCATGATTCTTAGTTGTTCCGCGTTCACTTGGACTCCCTACGTTATAGTCCCGTATCCTTACGATTGCCTCAGTGTGTCTCTGTCCCTCATCTTCGCTATCAGATTGCCCACCAAGGTTTGACTGTCTCTATCATCCTCAAAAAGTTCCCTTGGGTCGGTATTCTCCTCATCTGTGCCTTGTGCTGTTAACAAAGCTAACTCTTTCGCATCCCATAGGCTTTCTTGACTACCCTGTAGATCTGTCTTATCTATATTGTTACAACTAGTGATCTGTTGTGCTACTAAGCGCGCTTTCACCCTAGTTATCATGGACTGACCCTGACAACAGTTCTCTCTTAAAAGTACACACAATTTAAACGATTCACATTTATTATTTAACGGGCATGTAACATAAAATATCTACAACAAACAAGCTAAACTAATGGCAACGTCGTGAACGAGCCGTGTCGTTACAATACAAACAAAATACAACGACAAATGACATAACGTAAATATCAATACATTGCAGTCAGTGGGCTGAAGCGTAACGCCTCTGAAAAGACATACAATAAAACACAGAAATATTATTTTCAATGATGTGATTCTTGAGTTTCTCCCGGCGTATTTGATAATCAAAATATCCACGGGTATGCTGCCGGTCTATAGTGTCCAACGGGCACAATATTTCGGTGATCAAACATGTCGCCATCATCAGGTGAACTGACGGACTGAGCTCCTGTGAACGTGCCGGCACGGAGATCCGTACGCTATGGCTGCTCAGAGGGAACTGGGTTTGGTCTCTCTCTCTCTCTCGGCGGCGGCCGATTTAAATACCCTCCGCCCCGGTTTATAAACCGGGACTGTGGCTATAATCTTAGCAAGGCTTGGGAACCAGCGATCGGGTTAATCAAGAGTAAATCGAGCAGACGTATAGTTGTGACGACCACGGCGGACAGAGCCATCACACCGACGTCATCTCAGACGCCGTCGCAATCTGTTCCACCGCGCGACCGTGGCGCTGGGCGCGGACGGCGGAGGGAGCACGCCGCGGGCGGAGGGTATTTAAATCGGCCGCCGCCGCGACCAAACCCAGTTCCCTCTGAGCAACCATAGCGTACGGATCTCCGTGCCGGCACGTTCACAGGAGCTCAGTCCGTCAGTTCACCTGATGATGGCGACATGTTTGATCGCCGAAATATTGTGCCCGTTGGACACTATAGACCGGCAGCATACCCGTGGATATTTTGATTATTATTTTCAATGTTATCACGTGACTTTACCATTGCCAACTATACAATCAAGCTGGTGATCATGATCAATAACACCTAAACATTATAAATGAGAAGAAAATTTTTTGAAAATTTCTGAGGTTTCAAACCACTTTATGACTACTATCAGAAGACTCTACGTAGGGTCGTGGTAAGGTAATCCATATCCAAGATATTGCTCCAGGTGAGTGTAAAATGAATGTGCGCAACTGAAAATACTGAACGCGAAAATCAAGATTTGGCCGTATCTGACTACCCCCCTGAAGCAGATCTTAGGATCTGTTGATTGTGATATTATTTCCTCCTTCTTGCTCTTTAACATATATATTACAACATAAACATAAATGAATGATTAAGGGAACTAGTAACTACTGAATGATAAATGTTGTTTCTGCTTCTACGTTTATTGTAGATTAAAAACCCTTTATATTACAAATGTTTATATTTTATAACTAATATTACTGATCAATTGCCCAAATATGCTTCTTTTTATGGCTACGCGATCTAGTATAAATAACGCGAGATGAATGACATCATCTACGTACCAAACACTAGAAGACACTACTTTCAAAGTTGGTCTACAGCCGTGTGCAACCTCAGTGGAAGTAAAACTTACGTGATTACTGCTGTTTAGCCTTATAGCCCTAATAAGCCGAAGGTACTGCATCCGGTGCGTCGCAGTGATGGTTCTCATACATGTGTGTGACGGTGGAAGAACTCCAGCCACAACATAAACTCTTCCAAACACTAGGACAGCAGAAGGCCGTCCTCTGACTAGTATAATGTAATACTGTCTTCTCCTCTCTTTGTTCTACAGACAAGAAACGCGAACTCCCAGCCACAAGGACGGAATTCAAATAACGTCCCTATGTGAGTATAGAGAAGAAATGCTCTCACTGAACACTGCGTACTCAACGATGACTCCCTACCCGGAGGCGAAGTCCAGAATCGTGTAAGTTCGCAACAGTACAGTGCCTAACCGTTCTAACTATAAAATCTCCTGAGAGCAAAGACACCGAGTCCGTCTGTACCAACAAAATCTGATACCGAGCGACCGTCAAACACGGGTGCTCAAAACGGAAGACCCCATTCTCTCCATTGCTGGCTTCCCAGCAAAGCTCATCTCCCCTCCTTCGTAACTGCACAAGGCGAATCATATTCTCGAAACCATGGAATATTCTCCCTTTCTACAGATACTTCCGAACACCGACCAACCATATTTTAGTCTTCTGACGTCCATGGCGGAAAGTTTGCGAGGAAATACCTATCCCCATTAATTAGGAATACATACAATAGTACGCTTCTCAGAGTAAAAATCCTCAGAAATAACCCAGCCTGCGTGATTTTGAGGTAACGCTTCCTCATTCCTCTCTGCTGCGTCCAAGATTTTCAGAGTTTCCTAAGAATTATCCAGTTATACTTCTGGCTCCGCTACAAACCGGCCGGCCGCCGCTGTATTGTGCTTCAGCGCTTAGGTGCTCCGACCGTCCGTCTTGGGTACTTCCTGTGTTAAGTAAGACCAACACACCTGTGCGGGCTTTTGCGCCTAGGGCTTGAGTTACGCCTGCTGTTTCATTTCCACTGGTGTTACAACGTCTGTTAGTAAAGGCAATCATTCATTACGCTGTTTTGATAATAAAGACACTCCGTCACCTTTCATGCAATAAGCGATAACAACTATTTAGAAGCTGTACATGACAATGTTAGACTTCTTTAAATATTCATATATACGATGTACAACCTATCAAATGATACCTAATTCCGGTTGTAAATCATGACGAAGCACGTAGATGAGCGCTTGTGAGGTGCGAAACTATAGGCACCTTACAAGTGCCACACGTGTGTCCATTGCTTTCGTGTCTCTCTCTGCTACCAAGAGGAAAGCGGCTGTCGTGGTGACAGTTCATAGTATTCTAGATGTTGTCGCATCTGGTACAAACAAGAATATTTCCTGACTTAAGATACGTGCCATGACTATGCGAACCCACATGGTCGAGCATACAAGAAGCCTGTCCTCTCGTGCTTTAGATTCTATCGCTCAACCAGACGCAATATGAGTCATCTGGAGTCAACTGATACAGCCACAATGAGTCATCTGAAGTCGACTAATACAGCACAATATTGTCGTTGCTGACAAAAGAGAATTAAGACACGATGTTACAATTTATCAGTATGATGTGGAGTTTGCTTTTGTATCCCCTACCGATTTGCTGCGGTATAGTAAAATGGCACAGGGATTTCCGAGTGTTCCAGGCCTTGAGCCATGCATCTAAAGGTGTATATACTTGAATTTACTTTTTCGAGGCTATGACTGAAACTTTATGACTAACCCTCATAGACTCTTGCACGTAGTTTTCTTCATAAATGAAATTCATTTCTCCAGAATCCTACCAACAAATGTTACTCTTCAATTCGTCATTTCAGTATGATTTACTTGAAGAACATGACAAGATCCCGAAATTTATTATTATTATTATTATTACACATTACAGTGATTAACTTAAATATTACATGATTATTAAATTTTCTTGGTTCCTTCTTCTTTTTCTCTTCTCAAAACCTCTTCACTGTTTGGCTGTGTTTCTATTTTCTTTCTTTGTCCATGTTTTGCCTGTTTTCTTCCTGTCTTTTACTTCAAATTTCGTGTTCATAGTTTTATGTCTGAGTTTCTCTTTCATTTACCATTACGATACTGAACCCTGCATGTTTTAGGTCTTCTTCTATTTCTCGAAACCTTCTTTTGCTTGAACTATTTACTACATCAAAAATCCTCTTTTTGAATCTGTTGCTGTTAATTCTATGTCTACATTTACATTCTACATTTATACTCCGCAAGCCACCCAACGGTGTGTGGTGGAGGGCACTTTACGTGCCACTAATGTATGTCTCCATAGAATGTTAGTCGGCGTTTTCTGATCATGTCTGCTAGCTTACCTGTGTGTTCATATTATTCTTTAAAATTTAATACGCTTAATAATATTAAACAAGAAACACTTCCTAATAATCTGCAAAATTATCTTTATTTGGTCACGAACCGGCTTTCAACTTTTTAGGCCGTCAGTAGGTGAAAATTGAATGTCGCACACACAGATAAAATAATGTGTAACTTACACAGATATTTATACAAAAGATATTAAATTGACGTGGAGTGTTTACAGATGAAAACATTAAATTTTTGTCACTTAGAAATTATTAAATTAAGTAAAAAAAAGTGGGAACCTAAGTGTAACGTAAACACAATTTAACAGCTGGGAATAAGAGAATTTAGTGTTATCGTTTAACAATAAGCTGGAATTCTGTGTCATATATTTGTTGATTTCCAGTAGGGTCATTTTTCTGCTTTTGTTAACAGAAAGCAAAATTTCACGCTCTTTATTCCTGAAAGACTCAACATTTGCCGAACACCCTTGGACATTTTAATTATTTATGTGATGCAAAGTGTGAAGTTCTACCGTCTCTTAAGAAAAACAGAAAATGACTACTGAAATCGTAAAAAATTTGGCCCAGAATGCCAGCTTAGTACTAAATTATCAGACTCAGTTGACTTTTCCCTCTTTATTAAATTACGTTTATCTTGTAATTACTACATACAACTGTAAATTCAGTTTATTTCTCATCGTTTATGAAACGTATCTGCACATAAAAAGCTTTGTTTTTACCCCTTTTCAGTTAATGTAACTATTTTTATGGGACAAAAAGTTGCAATGTTATCCGACGTAAACACTCTACGTCATTGTACAAGTAATATCTGTGTAAGTCGCACATCAGCTTTTCTGTGTTTGCGACATTCAGTTTTCACCTGATGATGGCCTATGAAACAGAAAGCCGGCTGTCAATAAATAAATAAAAGTTTACAGAACGTTAGGAAATGTTTCCTGATTAATATTGTTATCATGTTGTACCAAGCATCACCGGAAATTGCAGTTACTACGCCATAACACTTTATCTCTATTACCTTCCATTACCTGTTTATACCTGTATCTTTCTTCACTCTCGCTCATATTGTAACATTTCCTTTTCGTTTGTAAAAGTGTCACCAGATTATGTTTGCTCTGCTGCTGGGAAATGGCGACATCGTCAATCAAATACTTTCATCATCTGTAAATTTTCCACAACAATAAAAATGCGGGATTTGATTAACACAAATAAAGGATGCGGTATTTATTCTAAGAGGGCACCTATTTTGACAGAGATAATATACACTCCTGGAAATTGAAATAAGAACACCGTGAATTCATTGTCAGTCCGAGAATGTATGTTGAAAGCATAACACTGCGTGCTAGTGATACATGGTCTATGGGAAAACAGAAGGGAATCGAAGCATTTGCGTTGAGGTGTTACAGACAAATGTTGAAATGTAGGTGGACTAATAAGGCAAGGGACGAGGAGGTTCTGCGTAGAATCGGAAAGGAAAGTAATATATGGAAAATACTGACAAGAAGAAGGGACAGAATCATAGGATAGCTCTTAAAAACATCAGGGAATAACTTCCATTGTACTAGAGACAGCTGAAGAGGGTAAACACTGTATAGAAAGACAGACATAGGATTACATCCAGCAAATACACTCCTGGAAATTGAAATAAGAACACCGCGAATTCATTGTCCCAGGAAGGGGAAACTTTATTGACACATTCCTGGGGTCAGATACATCACATGATCACACTGATAGAACCACAGGCACATAGACACAGGCAACAGACCATGCACAATGTCGGCACTAGTACAGTGTATATCCACCTTTCGCAGCAATGCAGGCTGCTATTCTCCCATGGAGACGATCGTAGAGATGCTGGATGTAGTCCTGTGGAACGGCTTGCCATGCCATTTCCACCTGGCGCCTCAGTTGGACCAGCGTTCGTGCTGGACGTGCAGACCGCTTGAGACGACGCTTCATCCAGTCCCAAACATGCTCAATGGGGGACAGATCCGGAGATCTTGCTGGCCAGGGTAGTTGACTTACACCTTCTAGAGCACGTTGGGTGGCACGGGATACATGCGGACGTGCATTGTCCTGTTGGAACAGCAAGTTCCCTTGCCGGTCTAGGAATGGTAGAACGATGGGTTCGATGACGGTTTGGATGTACCGTGCACTATTCAGTGTCCCCTCGACGATCACCAGTGGTGTACGGCCAGTGTAGGAGATCGCTCCCCACACCATGATGCCAGGTGTTGGCCCTGTGTGCCTCGGTCGTATGCAGTCTTGATTGTGGCGCTCACCTGCACGGCGCCAAACACGCATACGACCATCATTGGCACCAAGGCAGAAGCGACTCTCATCGCTGAAGACGACACGTCTCCATTCGTCCCTCCATTCACGCCTGTCGCGACACCACTGGAGGCGGGCTGCACGATGTTGGGGCGTGAGCGGAAGACGGCCTAACGGTGTGCGGGACCGTAGCCCAGCTTCATGGAGACGGTTGCGAATGGTCCTCGCCGATACTCCAGGAGCAACAGTGTCCCTAATTTGCTGGGAAGTGGCGGTGCGGTCCCCTACGGCACTGCGTAGGATCCTACGGTCTTGGCGTGCATCCGTGCGTCGCTGCGGTCCGGTCCCAGGTCGACGGGCACGTGCACCTTCCGCCGACCACTGGCGACAACATCGATGTACTGTGGAGACCTCACGCCCCACGTGTTGAGCAATTCGGCGGTACGTCCACCCGGCCTCCCGCATGCCCACTATACGCCCTCGCTCAAAGTCCGTCAACTGCACATACGGTTCACGTCCACGCTGTCGCGGCATGCTACCAGTGTTAAAGACTGCGATGGAGCTCCGTATGCCACGGCAAACTGGCTGACACTGACGGCGGCGGTGCACAAATGCTGCGCAGCTAGCGCCATTCGACGGCCAACACCGCGGTTCCTGGTGTGTCCGCTGTGCCGTGCGTGTGATCATTGCTTGTACAGCCCTCTCGCAGTGTCCGGAGCAAGTATGGTGGGTCTGACACACCGGTGTCAATGTGTTCTTTTTTCCATTTCCAGGAGTGTAGATTGAAGAAGTCAATAACACTTTGGCCAACCTCTGACCTACTTGCGAGCTGTTATTCGTATTGATAAAGTTGTTGGATGTCCTCCTGAAAGAAATTGTGCCAGATTCTATCCAACCGGCGCAATAAGCGTCAGAATATCGACCTGGCTGGAGGGCCCTGCCCATAATTCTCCAAACGTTCGTAATGAGGAAGATCTCCAGCGACCTTGCTGGCCGAGGTGGGGTCAGACAAGCACAAGACAAGCAGTAGAAACTCTCGTCATGCGCAGGCGGGCTTTGTCTTGTTGAAGTTTAAGCCTTGGATTGTCGACTTCGTACACAACGGTAAGGAGAGGAGGCGTACAGAGGGGTGTGGTAACTGTCGTAGTAGGAGAGCTGGAAAGGAGCAGAAATGATTAACAATCAAGTTAATGCAACAAACAGAAGATTCACTTAACTCGCACTTTTGCAAGTGTGCGGAACTCCTTAGCAATAATACAGCAAGAAACAGAGTCCAGCTATCACATTGTTAACGAGGACGAGATTCTCTGTACTAAAGCACAAACGATGGTGTTGGAGCCGCCACTAGGCGGCGTCTGCGTAGCGTCACGTAGCGAAGAGGCTTCAAGTGTGAATGGACCGTGTGGCTGCCGCCGACCGTCCTTTATGGCAGCGGCAGAGGGCGCTAAAAGTCAAAAGCTGCTGGAGGCGTGGCTTAGTGGGTGTGCTACATTGGGTCGCCAGATCCCGCACGACCGCTGTCGCTATCAGACAGGAACTTGTAGTTCTGTTGCCAACCGTATGACGCCCGTCGGGTGGTACCAATACTTGCCACAACAAGGATGGCTTGCCATAAAGGGGAACAAAACGGGGAGTGGAATATCGCTGACTTTCCGCTGTGCTGTAAGGGTTTCGCGGATGACAACCAAAGGAAGCCTGACACTCCTCGTAGTCGGACCATATGGCAGGCGACAGTCTGGTTGGTATCCCACCACTGTCCGAGGTGTCTCCAGACACGTCTTCGCTGATCATCGGGGCTCATTTAGAAGTAGGACTCATCACTGAAGACAATTATACTCCAGTCAGCGTGATTCTAGGTCAGTGATGTGTCTGGAGACACCCTGGGCAGTGGTGGGATACCACCCTGACTGGCGCCCGCCATATGGTCCCACTACCAGGATTAACGGTCAGGGGTGCCATTTTTTTGATAGAAGGACTTCCTTGGTTGTCATAAGCGGCACCTTTAGAGCACAGTGGTAAGTCGACGATACCCTACGCCGCATTTTGTTGCTCTCCATGAGCCGTCCTAGGCGTACGTTTCGGCGAAAAGTACTACTGCTTGTTTTCGAGTCTGCAAAGCACTACCTTGGCAGACAAGGTCGCCGGACCTCTTCCCAGCTGAGGTCTTATGGAGCATTATAGGCAGGGGCGTCCAACCAGCTTCTACTAAGGAGACTGCCTACACTACGCTTTTCCGTCCTCTTTTAGAATACTGCTGCGCGGCGTGGGATCCTTACCAGATAGGACTGACGGAGTACATCGAAAAAGTTCAAAGAAAGGCAGCACGTTTTGTGTTATCGCGAAATGTGGGAGAGAGTGTCACAAAAATGATACAGGATCTGGGCTGCAGATCATTAAAGGAAAGGCGTTTTTCGTTGCGACGGAATTCCAATCACTAACTTTCTCCTCCGAATGTGAAAATATTTTGTTGGCACCGACCTACATAGGGAGGAACGATCACCATGATAAAATAATGAATTGTGCAATTAGCCTGGAGTTGTAATCATTTGTTTGTCTACTTTAGATCAAATCTACCGATTTCCGTCCTATTCCATAATACCTTCGTGCTGCTATGTTTTTTTCTTGTCTCAGTTTATATATTCGCGCACTACCTACGAAGAATAGACTGGGGAACTGTACACGCTAATTAATATATAATAATTAGAGTGACTGTTACAAAGGGGCAGATCCGAGTTATTGATAACAATCAAATGAATAATGAAATCAATTTTTACAAGGGATTTACATACAATCAGAGCATGAAGACAGTTTATGTGACTTGTAAGTGTATCTAATGCATTTCCCACACTGAACGATTTTCTTTCTGTTGCTCTTCCTGGAACAAAAGCAAAAGCGTCCTACTGTAGTAGTGTTCTCTTTTGGGATGATTTATGGAGATGTAGGTTGAGATTATTTTCCCTAAACATTACTTCATCATCGAATATCAGACCCTTTTCGACTGATAATCACGTCTACACTCACCTTCATTAGTAACATTGTCTCCATATTGATGTCCTCCATCTCCATAAGTTCCACCTTCACAAATGGTTCAAATGGCTCTGAGCACTATGCGACTTAACTTCTGAGGTCATCAGTCGCCTAGAACTTAGAACTAATTAAACCTAACTAACCTAAGGACATCACACACATCCATGCCCGAGGCAGGATTCGAACCTGCGACCGTAGTGGTCGCTCGGCTCCAGACTGTAGCCCCTAGAAGCTCACGGCCACTCCGGCCGGCCACCTTCACAAAACGGTATCCTGAGAATCTCTTCGTCTGATAATATTTTTCTCGACATTTTCAGCAAATATTGACAAAATAAATAGTAAGTGTTATGTACCTCTTGGACTGGTACCATTTATAATAACTAGGGCAACTATTGTGACTGTTATTATTTTTATTATTGGAACAGTAGCACAGTTTTAGATAAGGTGTTTCCCCCAGAGCGTGCAAAAATGTAACAGGACATAGAGAATCCTCGACTGAACAATTTGAGGTGGGGAACCTGGGGTCGGAGAAGCCAGCTTAAGGAGATATTGCCGCGCGGGATAGCCGCGCGGTCTTAGGCGTCTTGTCATTCCGGGCGGGAAGGAGCGCCGGTCCCCGGCACGAATCCGCCCGACGGTTTTCCATCTGCCTCGGCAAATGCGGGCTGTTTCCCCTTATTCTGCCTCAGCTACGCTATGTCGTCGATTGCTGCGCAAACAAGTTTTTCACGTACGCGTACACCACCATTACTCTACCACGCAATTATAGGGGTTACACTCGTCTGGTGTAAGACGTTCCCTGGGGGGGTTACCGGGGACCGAACCGCACAATAACCCTGGGTTCGGTGTGGGGCGGCGGAGGGGTGAAGTGGACTGCGATAGTCGTCGTCGGGTTGCGGACCACTGTGGCTGCGGCGGGGACGGAGCCTCTCCGTCGTTTCTAGGTCCCCGGTTAACATAACATAACATAACATAACATAGGCGTCTTGTCACGGTCATCGCGGCTTCCCCCGTCGGAGGTTGGAGTCCTCCCTCGGGGATGGGTGTGTGTGTTTTCCACAGCGTAAGTTAGTTTAAGTTACATGAAGTAGTGTGTAAGCTTAGGATCCGATAATCTAAGCACTTTGGTCCCATAAGATCTTACCACAAATTTTTAAGGACATATTGAGGTGAACTGGTCTACTACTCTGTCTATCATAACTATTTTCCAGCTTATTTACAACTAACATGCGTACAAGGTTACATGTACTATACTGCTTATTTACATGTACATCTTTATTTATTATTTTGGTAAACATTTTTGCTAACAGTGATCAATAGAGTATTATATTTTAACTAAAGTTCAGTCTTGACCACAACACTTATGTTTCAATAACATAGGTGACCGGTTTCGTTTATATTTATATACCCTTGGCTTCCTTGGAAGATGGTAGGCGGAGCTCTCCTCAGTGATTGAATTCGTAGCAGCTGAGGAGAGCTCCGCCTACCCTCCTCCAAGGAAGCCATGGGTCTGAAGATGGTTATGTAAATATAACCGAAACCGGTCACCTATGTTATTGAGACATAAGTGTTGTTATCAAGACTGAACTTTAGTTAAAATAACATTCTTTATTTCCTGCAACAAGGAAACGATGAGGACGAGATTGATTACTGGGAAGTGTTTCCTGGTCATTGTATTGGAAGGGGAGGGCCTATTCCATGGCCTGCGAGGTTACCTGACCTGAATCCCTTTGATTATTTCCTATGAGGTATCTATAGTTACCTGTGTGTGAGACCCCGATGGATACGGAGGAATTAATTGCCAGAATTGTAGCTGCATGTGATGTGATTCGAAACACACCGGGGATATTTGTCAGGGTGCGTCAGAATCATGTTTGCCGATGTCATGCAGTACAAATGGTACGTTCATTGAGTCAGTGCTGGTTTTTGCAGTTACGTGTAACTAATGTAAATAAAGAAGTACACAGCACTGTGATTTTATTCCTATTATCTCTTGAACCTGGCTGCTCCCACCCCTGGTTCCCTAGATAAATTGTTTAGTGAAGCATACTTTACTTGTTGTTAAGTTTTAGCACTCTCTTAGGGAAACACTCTGTGTAACTATAAAAAAAATCTCATAAAACGGAAACGTGGAAGGAAAGGCATAGAGTGGCACTATAGCAGGGTACTTGACATCCCAGCAATGAAGCTAGCGCAAAAGGGAATCACTTCAAACAAGTTTGGGCCTTCTATTGAATAGATATGTACTTGTCCAAAGATTAGCAGGAATCTGAAATAACAAAGTCCTGATTTGTCTAAGAAATATTTAAAAGAAAAGGGAGTGGTAAATACGGTACCCCACCTAAGTATTCCAGAGTTAAATAGACAGCGATTTACCGTCTCTGCTGCACCGACACCGGGAAAAGAAATCGGGACGTGAGTGGCGGGCCATTAAAAACTGACGAGCAAGTCGGACGGGGGGCAGGGTATCGACAGACAGACGGGAGGCGCAAATTTCACTGTCCACCGGCGAGCATCAATAAAACACCTTGAGCGGAGCGCGGGGCCTGCGCGCCGTTTCGGATATAATGAAGCATATATGCGCGTGCATTAGGCCGCGGGCACATTAGCCGCTGCGAATCACGGCCAAGTGTCGCGAGCGCGCGCGCCGCGCCCAATATTCCGCTCTGCGGTTTGTCAAATTGAACGCATTAACGAAATTGCCATATGATGCAGTTTGCATCAGCAGTTATCGTCGGCGGGGCGGCCGGCGCGCTCCCCGGGCCGGCAAAACTAGGAGCGCTCAATTATTCACGCAAACTGCATATTGGCCCAAATTAGCCGCCAGCTCAACTACTCGGCCGCTGCCGCCGCCGCAATCAAGCAGCGACCCACCTGCTCGCCTCCGCGCCGGCGCTCCCACTTGCAAGACAACGCCGCGCAGCGACGGCCCGCAGCGGCCAGTTCTGCCTGTGGCCGCCCGCGGCACACAAAACTGACGTCCCAGTCACTTCTGCATCTACATCTATCTAACGAAAAAAGTTGCAATGATTGTCAGTGCCATTTAACGAAAGCTTGACTGGTGAAGGTGCAGTCTACAAAAAGTCGAAATAAGAGCATAAGTTAAAAAAATAACACGGTATTTTGTACTCTAATCAAGCTTAATAGATTTTATGAAGATTACGATACCATCTGGTATCGATCTCTTCACATAAATTTAAATGTAAATTTTGTGTACAAATATATCTTTATACCTTTCTGAACTTCCATTTCATAGCATACATATTTGACATATGTGTAATTAAATTAACTAAAACACAAATTCACAAAATTCTTCCATAAAAGCCGGCCGGGTGGCCGAACGGTTTTAGGCGCTACAGTCTGGAACCACGTGACCGCAACGCTCACAGTTTCGAATCCTGCCTCGGGTATGGATAGGTGTGATGTCCTTAGGTGAGTTAGGTTTAAGTAGTTCTAAGTTCTAGGGGATTGATGACCTCAGAAGTTAAGTCCCATAGTGCTCAGAGCCATTTGAACCATTTTGTTGCATAAAAACACCGAAGGGAAAAAGTTAGTACACCCTTTTAGACGTTTCCAATTCACTCAATATCTATTGGCTCTGAGCACTACGGGACTTAACATCTATGGTTATCAGTCCCCTAGAACTTAGAACTACTTAAACCTAACTAACCTAAGGACATCACACAACACCCAGTCATCAAGAGGCAGAGAAAATCCCTGACCCCGCCGGGAATCGAACCCGGGAACAATATCCATTGTTGCAACAGTACATATGGTGTGTAGTCTGCCCCGACAGCTGAGCAGTACAGCAGATACAAGAATATGGCGAGAAACATCTGGTGTCTGATATAAAGGAAGATCTTGAACTCCCTATGGATGCGTTTAGAAGGCTGGAACTGACAAAAATAACAAGGCAGTGAAGGACTCTGTGATGTCGCTGTTCGGGACTGCTCTTCTGTCCACGTAATTTACCCTGGAAGGAAGACACATCAAGGATTTACTGAATGATTAATTTGAGTCTGGGAAATGATGATGAGGAACCTCAGGTTGCAGAAGAAGGAAAAGGGCATGCTGAACTGCCATCAGTTGAAGGTGACAGTGAAGATGCTAAATGTGTGCTACTGCTAAAGACTCATTCTTTGAATGCTGTAATTTATGACTGCAATTATCTGTCACCTTATTTATGTCATTTCATTATAGTCATGTTTGTTACTGTTTTTGTGGAATAAAAAAAAAAGGTGGTCAGCATGTCGGATTGCCGTCCTACGGGCCCGGGTTCGATTCCCGGCTGGGTCGGGGATTTTCTCCGCTCAGGGACTGGGTGTTGTGTTGTCTTCACCATCATTTCATCCCCATCCGGCGCACAGGTCGCCCAATGTGGCGTCGAATGTAGTAAGACCTCCACCAAGGCGGCCAGACCTGCCCCGTAAGGGGTCTCCCGGCCAATTACTCCAAACGCTCATCTCATTTCCATATGGAGTGTAAACTTTCATGGCCAGAAATGTCACAATTAATAAAGTGTATAGGGCTATTATGCTGTGGTATAAATGTGAAATCCATTCGACCACGGCGTAATAGCCCAGAATACACGAAATTATAATCAATAGCTCAAACGGTTCTGAGGTACCAAGTACCGACCCATGCTGAAACTCCCATATCCGTGCGCGGTGTATATCCACGGGCGGCAATGCAGGCACTGTCTCTGGCATCCAGTCTATCATAAAGATGGCGAATACTGTCGCGGGATACGTTATCCGACGCCTCCTCGATCTGTACAAGTAATTCTGTAACTGTTGTTGGTTAACGAGTCCCACTAGTCACTTATCGTCCCATCACGTGTTCGATTGGGGGCAGTTCGTAGATCATGCTGGTCAGGGAAGTTACTGCACGTCTTGCAGAGAACGTTGAGTTTCACAGGCGCTGTGTGAGCGGGCATTATCTTGTTGAGACAACACACAACATTCCTGGTGCAAGGCCGGCGTTGTGGCCGAGCGGTTCTAGGCGCTTCAGTCCGGAACCACGCTGCTGCTACTGTCGCTGTTTCGAATCCTACTTCGGGCATGGATGTGTGTGATGTCCTTAGGTTAGTTAGGTTTAAATAGTTCTAAGTCTAGGGGACTGATGACCTCAGATATATAGTGCTTAGAGTCATTTGAACCATTTGAACCTGTTGCAAGAACGACAAAAGAACGGATCTGACAAAATTCTGCACGTACCGAGCGCTGGTCAGTGTCGCCTCCATAGAAGCCAAAGGTGATTGGCAGTTGTAGCTTTTTTCGCCCTAGACCGTAAGGCCTGGGTGGGGACAATGTGTCTTGGACGAATGCATTCTACGAGAAAACTCTCACCAGGTCTACGTCGTACACGGTAATTATCAGCACTTGTCTGCAGGCAGAACGTGCTTTTATCGCTGAGGACAACGGTGTGCCATTCCATCTTCCTCTGCACCAGTAGAGCCATGCTTGTCGATGCCGTGGCGTGAGTGCAAGATGAGCTGGAGGTGTGTGTACCAGTAGTCCCACTACCAATAACCGGTTCGTAGCAGTTCTTGTTGACAGTCTGGGCTCACAGTCACTCTTATCTGTACTGTGATAGCTCTACGATATGCCATTGCTGCTCTTACAATGTGACGATCCCGGCTGGCGTCTCTACTGCATGGATATCCGGAACCTCGTCTGAAGGTGCGAGAATGCTCACGTGACTACTGATACCAAAATCGTTGCACAACTGACGCAGCATGTCCTACTTTTGTGGTAATGCCGCGAAAGGACCATCCCGCCGTTCGGAAGGAAACAATGTCATTCGTGTCGAATCAACCTAGTTGGCTGTAGGAAGCACGAGTGTCACTCCGTGGTATCGTTACCTGCTTACTTCACACATTTGTACCACACTAAGCCTTCTGACTGTAAGCATTTCCTTTTAAAGAGTAGACACAGATGACGCTCTGGTAACTATGCCACTACTCTGTTGGCAGAGGATACTGAACTGAAATCATTATTAGTACATATACTACAGCGGTAGGTGGCGTATGACGTCATCGGATCAAAATCGACGTCATCGTTCCAGGTGTACTAATTTTTATTCCTGGCAATGTACGAGGGTTGTCCAGAAAGTTCCGATCGGTTGCGAAATGGATACCACTGGGTAAATTCGTTAAAGCTTTGCACAGATGTGTTGGGCAGAGTCTCTAGTACGCCCGTCGATACTGTCGCGTCGCTCTTTTCAGTTTTGAGTGAACAGTGAGCACGTAAAGATGCGTAAGGAGTAGCGTCTCCCGCCAAATATGAGGGCCTGGTTCGAGATTTCACCTGTGTCATGCAGCCCACATAACACAACTGTCGAGCAGTTCCTTCTTCATGCCAGTTCCCGGCAGCACACTGCAGGGGCAATGAAGACGCTCCTGCAGCGTTTCCGATGAGAAGCGTTTGATCTCCCACAATACAGTCCGTAATTGGCTCCCCCTCTCATCTCTGCTGACAAGAACCGCTCGCTATGACGACAAAATTTTTCCACAGACAACGAGCTGCAGACCAGTGCAGATAACTGGCCGAAAGCACACGCGGCTGCTTTCTATGACGAGGATATTGGAAAGTTGATGCAACACTACGAAAAAACTCGAAGTTGGAGTGGAGACTATAGAGAGAAGTAGGTAGAAGGTGTACCCAGCTGTCGCAAATAAAACGTTTCTGTTTTTCACTGTGGTTTCCATTTCGTGACCGACCGGAACTAACTTTCTGGACAACCCTCGTATTTAGACGACGATTTATAATATTTAAATTTCTATGTACGAAAAATTTTTAGACGTTTCTATTGAATATATGTGATGAGGCAGGGTCTATCATTAAGAGTGATACTTTTTAAAATAGTAATTTTCAGTTTCTAACAAATTCCTTTGTGCACTTCCAGGTGTGAAAATGTCCAGTACAATTTGCAGTTTCATCATGTAGCGACTGACGCTTCTGGGCGTTTAGAATTCATTGAAAACGTGGACAGCTCAACTGTGGAGTCTTGTCGTTCGTTCACTAGAAAATTGGGTCACCATAACCGTTATTCTATACTGGCTATACGCCGCACTGTAGCTGACTCTGAGCGGGAGTTCACTCTGCACAACCAGAAACCACCAAGAAGACAACACAAATCGCGAAGTGAGGAACATACAATGATCAGCCACAACATTAAGACCACCTTCCTAATAGCCGGAACGTCCACCTTTGGCACGGATAACAGCGGCGACGCGTCCCGGTATGGAAGCAACGAGGGCTTGGTAGATCGCTAGAGGGAGTTCGCACCACATCATCACATAGAAGTCACGTAATTCCCGTCAATTCCGGGAAGGGAGGCTAAGAGCTCGGGCGCAACGTTCAATCACATCCCAGATGTCGACGATCGCGTTCAGGTCTAGCGAGTTGGGAGCCAGCACATCAGATGAAGCTTGTCACTGTGTTTTTCGAAGCACTGAAGCACACTCCTTTCCTTGTGATATGGTGCATTATCTTGTTGAAAAATGCTACTGCCTCTGGATAACATGATATTCATGAAGCGGCCTACGTGGTCTGCCAGTGTACGATACTCCTTGGCCGTCATAGTGCCTTGCACGAGCTCCACTGGATCATTGAATGCCCACGTAAATATTTCCCAGAGCATAAACTGCCATCTTGTCTCCGTCACGCAGTACAGATGTCAAGGAGCTGTTCCCCTGGAAGGCGACGGTTTCACGCCCTCCCATCAGCATGACAGAGAAAGTATCGGGATTCATCAGGCCATGTAACACTCTGCCACTGCAACAACGCCCAAAAACGACGGTCACGTGCCCATTTCAGTCGGAGTTGCCGATATCGTGACGTTAACATTGGAACATGCATGGATCATCGGCTGTGGTGCCCGTGATTAGGAGTGTTGGTTGCACTGTGTATTCAGACACACTTGTACTCTGGCCAGCATAGCACTCTGGACACAGATACAGTAGTGGCGGCCAATATTGGCGGACAGTATTGGCAGCCATAAAACTGGACGGGACAGTAGGCTTACCCACGAAGACAGTAATGGCTCGCAGAGAAATTGTTCTTCTGGCAGCCAGTAACTAGTTTGTGCGTGCACGTGGTGAGTGCAAGATTGTCCGAGGACGTGTGAGAACACGGAAGAGATTGATGAAGAGTACGGGAAAACTGTTGATGAGGCTGTGAGTGAAATTGTAAATTGTTTAAGTCAAAAGCTTCAAGAAGTATTAATCAAAAGTAGGTTGTGTTGAGTTTAAGACAGGGTGCGTCGTAGATATCAGCTGGGACCTTCGTCTGCAGTACTTCGGGAACTTTCCTTGGAGGATCCTCTAGAACAGAAGAGAATTATGAGAATGAGTATGGAGCAGTCTAAAGAACAATATAATTAATTGAATGTAAAATATGGAAAACAGATAGACTAATGAGGAACGCAGTTCCTGCTCGTCCAAAACTAGAAGCTGCCTTACGATTTTTAGCTACTGGTAATAGTTACCGAAATCTAGCCATCATGTTTCAAATGTCAGACAACAGCATTTCAAGTTTTATGCATGAAGTACTTGTAGAAATAAATACAGCGTTACAATAGCATATGAAATTAAGGTCTCGTAAATAACTGCTTACTAACGAGTTAATTTATAGTGTAACGTAGAAGGAAAGAGTAGGCCTCTCTTTGTATATGATGGAATAAAGATTTCTCAAAGAGGAGCACATTCTTAGCAATAAAGATGCGTTAAAAGTAAATAAATGCAGAAACGTGCATGTACAATTTGAGGTTGTCAGTCTTATCAACTACGTCAACCACAGAAGAGGTGATTAAACAAAATACATACTTTTTATTTAGTACAGTTTACTATTAAATATTGGATACAGAAGAAGACTTGTTTGTCGGCCACTGACATTTTACTGTAAATGTCTGCAAATAAAATCTCCTTCAGCTATAAATTCCTCTTCTGAGGCACCGGCATTGGACGACATTCCACTTAACGTCGATGTAGTTAACAGTTGTGGGGCTTACAACAATTTGAGTTTCTCTTCTGTCAGCATTGACTGAATTTGGTGCTGACATGTCAGTCTATTTTTCAAAAAGTCCCTCAACTTAGCTGCAACTTATTTCCGAAATAAGTAAACCTGGTCGAGCTGAGATCTATTTGAAATTGATGGCGATTCTCGGATATCTTCTATAACTTCTCAATGGCACTGTCATCTTTTGCCAACTTGCTTAGACGCCCTTTTTTCCTGATTTGGTGTTGGAAGAGTAGGCTCAAGTGGGGGTAGAGATGACCCCTCGACATCCTGTACGATGTCAATGGTCTGAGGATCAGATGCGCCAGTTTTGTCATCTGTCCTATCGTAGTCAGCAGTGGTAGCTGGTGTAATCTGAAATTAAAAGACTACCAATAATTAACCGCAATCACAGATCTCAACCTTTGTGTTAACGTGTTTATGCGCAGTTCCAAATTTTAGTTTGTAACTAATGTTTCTTTTTTGGTTTCAAAGGCAACAGAGGAATTGGTGGAAATACAAAAAAATTGAAACAAATGGAATTTTGCTTTATGTTGTAGTGCTACTGACGGAAAGCATGTGGCCATGAAGCGTCTGTCGGGGAGTTGCTCTCAGTTTTACAATCACAGAGGAGGTTACAGTGTTACACTTTTGGCACTGGTAGATGCTGATAGTAAGTTTCTGTACACACATGTGGGAACCAATGGAAGAGCCAACGACGCACATGTATTCCGGCTTTCCTCGCTTTACTCAGCCTTAGAGAATCGCACGCAAAATTTTTCTAATGATCACCTTATTTTAGGTAATGACGCATTCCCTTTGTCGACGACATTAATGAAGCACTTTTCCAAACAAAATTTGACATTATGGAACGTATATTCAATTACCTTTTATCGTGTGCACGCAGAGTTGTGGAAAATGAGTTTGGTATAATGGCAGCACGATTTAGAATGTTTCAAAAAGCAATCGAAGTTAATTTAGAAATTGCAGATCAGAATGTACAATGTAGGTGTACTCTCCACAGCTGTATTTTGAAACAGTCTGGGTAGACCATGTAGACAATGACACTGGAGATTTTCACTGCGGCCAGTGACATCCCACTGGGGCAAAACTACCGTCACTGAGAGGGGCTCGCTCGAAAAACACATATTCGGAAACTGCTTCGGAAACAAGGACGAAACTGGCTGAGTACTTCAGTGGCGAAGGATGAGTACCTTGGCAATGAAGGCTGTTGTCATATAAGTGGTACAGCAAATGTACTTCAGCCCCGCTTCCTTATTGACTAATTCTGTAAACTAAATTGTTATGAATACCTTAGTAGTACTCGTATTATTGTTAAGTGAGTCACAAAGTTTTTTAAATGTTAATGGTTGATAACGTTAACAGCAATGCAAGATGTTTTAAAACACAATGGGTTCGCAGTCGCAGTAGTTTGACGTTTTATTAAATTACATGATCCTCAGAGCGTTTTCTGTTGAAGTAATTATTATTATCCTTTCCTCCTTACGTTTATAAATATGTTTGTTGCTTTTGTTTCTCTTTTAGTAGGTCACAGAAACTATATGACTTAACGTCTAGGATGGTGACAATTAATTGAATAGCTATTTACTTTTTTCCTCAGCTCACGGTTTCCATTTAACACACACAGAGATTAAAAACCAAACTTACCAAATTCAATGTTGACCACTTCGTGATGGTTACATCTCTCAAGAAACTGAAGGCTGCAGTAAACCGTGGTAGCTTGGGTACGTAGTTGTCGTCGGTACCTACTCCGCTTGTCTCTGATGAAATCGATTTCAAGAATTCACCTCTGTATACGAGGCCTTTATGGCCTGCATATGGGCTTTTAAAAAGCCCATGTCGGGAACTGCGACCCCTAGTCCCATTAAGTCACTCTTTAACTTCATGTACGTCTCTCTCTTCGCCCTGTTGGCATAATCACAATTTTGTATTTTCCGTAATACAGGGTGCGGCAGCGTTCATAGTAGGATATTAAAACACACCATCAAGCACTAACTGTAATTAATTTATTACTTCTTGTGTCAATTAATAGTTAAAGGTATACCATTTACTAATGTGTAAGTCATTGTCCATTGCGTGGATTACTTTTTGGATGTGACTCCTGTAAAATGATGCCCCCACTGCACAACACATTCATCTAAGCGGCGTTGGAAGCTTTCCACAACTCGGCGTAACGTATTCCCCGGGACATTGCCGACGGTAGTTCTGATGCGATCCCTCAACTCAGGAGTGGTGGCACAACGTGTTCGGAACACTTCTTGCTTCAGGCAGCCCCAAAGAAAAAGTTGACATGAAACGTCAGGTGAGCGAGGCGGCCAGGAGGTAACTCTATCGGGAAATGTCTGTCGCAAGAAATCCATGCAAATTGTGGCTGTATGCGAGATCGCTCCGTCTTGTTGAAACCATAATTGTTCCACATCCACATCGACCATACCTAATTGGGGAAGAACGAAGTCTTGCAGCATCTTTAGGTAGCTTTCATTGGTGACAGTTACAGTCACACCGCTGTCATCCTCAAAGAAGTAAGGGCCAATAATCCCAAAGGAACCAACTCCACACCACACTGTGACACGAGAACTGTTCAAGGGCTTGATGTGCAGTTCATGCGGGTTTACATCACTCCAATAACGCATATTCTGTTTATTCACTGAACCACATAATTCGAAATGAGCTTCATCTAGCGTCAGGATGGTGTGCAACATTTGTGAATTTTGGCGAAGGGGATCATGCACGGTTAAGGAAAATGTTTCGCGTGAAACCCAATCGCGAGGCCTAATTTCCTGAACAATCTGCAGCTTACATGGGTGAAATTCTCATAAATTAGCGATCGGACATATGCACAGTTTGCGCATGACGACGAGCAGATCATTTTGGGCTATGCAGTAGTGGAGCACTAATATTTTCCACGGCTTCTGGTGTCCGCACAATTCTTCCACTTCCTCCCGATTTGCCATTGCAAACAGAACCTGTTATTCGAAATGCACATACCCACCTGACAATGGTTCGTCTATCTGGAACTTTCCCATGACGTCCCAAGTATAAATGTTGCCGAAACAGACGCTGGGTAGCAATAACAGAGTCGTTATTGTTGGATTAACTTTCAACAGCAAAGACACGATGCTATGCAGTGCACCGCTCCATATCACTGTCACGCTCGAAATGGCAGCGCATTAATACACAAATGCGGCACAAGCTGGCGCGCATTCTTGCAGTACGTCATTGTACTACGCAAGTCAAATTACGCTATGGACGCTGCCGCACCCTGTAGTTCATTGTTTACGTAAGTTTTTAAAAACGGACTTATATTGGCCGTACTCCATTTTCAGCAGTTGGTTTTGACTGCGATCCTTCAGATAAAAAATGGTTCAAATGGCTCTGAGCACTATGGGACTTAACATCTGAGGTCATCAGTCCCCTAGAACTTAGAACTACTTAAACTTAACTAACCTAAGGACATCACACATTTCGATGCCCGAGGCAGGATTCGAACCTGCGACCGTAGCAGTCGCGCGGTTGCGGACTGCGCGCCTAGAACCGCGAGACCACCGCGGCCGGCGATCCTTCAGATACTGAAGACATTTCACAACAATTCGGGCAACTGTAGTTCCTCACTCAACAGTGTCTAGCGCTCTACTGGCGGCCAGTACCTTTCAAGAAACATCCAGTAGTGGCTACCACTAGATCACGTGACCATGTTACTGTCCATCTGGCGTCCACTAAACTCAAAAATGTTTGAGTTTGCTGGGCGAAAGTAGACCACTGGTCGGAGAAGTGCAAGTACCTGTTACACACGAGGACAGTGAAGGGATGATAACTAGCAGCCAATACTGGATAGTACTACCGGCCGCTACTACCGTCCCTGTGTGCAGGGGGCTTAGGGTCTGATCATTGTGCCACACGATTCGTCGCTTGTGCTGTTTTACCAGTCTGCCCAGCCTATGACATCCGATATCTGTAATGAGGGGTGGCTGCTCAACTCCACGAACACCCGACAAGACGTGCAATTTCTGAAATGCCCGTGCTGAGCCTCCGGGTTATCGCAATCCGGCCTCTGTCAAACTCAGATAGATCGTGCGCCTTCCCAGTTCTACATACGGACAGCACGCTCACTGATACCACATGCACTGTTTGTGTGTCTGACTAGCAGTCATTCCTCGTCAGGCGACGCTGCTATCTCCTTGACGGGTTTACTACGATAGTAGGTCGATGGTCATAATTTTCTGGCTGATCAGTGCGTAGCAGCAGTATAGAGGAAGAGCCGAAGGTGTCAGTATCAAGAAGATCTGAACGGTTGCGGCTATCTGAGACATTAAACTGGCGAGTCCTGCGAAAGCATTTGGGCCTGCGTCCATAAAAATTTGTACTGACTCAAGAGTTCAAGCCAAATGATAGAAGATTGCGTCGTGAGCTCGCTAAATGAGCCGTACGGGAGTTGGAAGTTGATCCTGATTTCACTCGAATAATCATCTTCTCAGAAGAGGAGCACTTTTTTTCATAAGTGGTCCATGGCCATCACCGCATTCAGAAAACTTGTCCTTTCAGACGAGGCATACTTTTGCGTCAGTGACTGCATCAATACGCAAAACTGTCGTTATTGGGGCGAGAAGAACCCACAAGTGTTCCATGACGTGCCATTGCATTCAGGAACTCAGAAAACGTATTTGTTTCTAGATGATGGGAGAAGAACCGTTACCGTGAATGCCAACCGCTATGGATCCATCCATCTTGCCCGAATTTCTGTGGACGGACTTGAGGCCACAGATGTTGAAAACTT
Source organism: Schistocerca cancellata (assembly GCF_023864275.1). Classification (NCBI taxonomy): domain Eukaryota; kingdom Metazoa; phylum Arthropoda; class Insecta; order Orthoptera; family Acrididae; genus Schistocerca; species Schistocerca cancellata. The sequence goes on from NC_064630.1 coordinate 379,925,151, forward strand.
ATGGTTACAGCAGGATAGTGCTACGTTCTACACAGCTAATGCTACGCTGCTGAGGGAGAAGTTTGGAGAACGGATCATCTCATACTGTGGATTTGCGAATTGGCTGCAACTGTCATCTGATTTAACACCCATGGACTTTTTTCTTTGTAGCTACATGAAAGCCCAGGTCTATATTTATAAGGGAAAGTCCTCTTCGCACTGCCCTCAGATTTAGGTGGTAAGATGGCCCAGTGGATATTCCGTCAAAAACTGAACACAGATAGTACTGACCTGTGAAAAAAAAAAAAATAGAGACAGTGAATGGTCCCAGAATGAGAAGCTAAATAAAGATCAATCATAAACAGCAACGGAGTCGTGGGAAAGTGGTAGTTGTGTTGTATTGCCATGCGGGCGAACCGTGTTCAAAATTCACTAGTGTTATTTGTCTTTTTTATACAACGTTATGAACTGTCCGTCCGGTCATTGAAATGTTTGTTCTCTTTCTGTAGTCTTGGCAGTTGTGGTACTATACACTGGTTATAGAATACGAGTCATGTGGTAAGAATACGTTACAGTCGTAAGTAAATGTGACAAATAGCGAAAGACATCTCACAGAAATTAAAACAACTACTAAACAGGTGTGCATTATGTTGCAGCAAAGGAATTCAAGAGTCAGAACTTCCAAAACGGAACGCAACTTCAAAAACGTTAAGAAAATGCGTCTTGACAGAGCACAGAGAAACTGTGTGATTGTGAAATTGTTGCGTTCATTTGTTGCAGCTTATGTGACAAACTATTATGTTTTCATCATTTTCCTGGGAGCGATCACATTCACAGTCATACGAACACATATCGGGCAAGGAGGCACATCTAACTCACTTACCAGTCGTACAAATTAGGTGCGTTGCTAAGAGTTTCCTATCATATAACACAGGTACTGTCCCTAATCCCCTTAATGACGCACCGGGCGTGTTTTCCGGTGGAGGATTCGGTTGACTTGTCGCCTTGTCAGTAAACGTTTGCGGTTCTCATTCGAAAGCCATTTCTGTTCAGCTGCTAAAAGAGTATTTGTGCATAATCAACTGTCATTATAAATTCCTACCTTACACCTCGCTGTTGCAAATGGACATTACACCACGACATAGACACAAATCTGAATAAAGCGAACAGCGGGAAAAAAAGAAAAATGCCACAACGGAGATCTGAACACAGCTCGCCCTCTTGGCAGTCCAGCACCATAATCACTGTTTTTTTTTCCCTTAAGGAACTGTTTCAGGATCAGGACGACGTATAGGGTAGGGGTCGACACCCGAGACCTGGCCATCCCGTCGCCATGCCCACGTAACATATTCTAGGATTAAAGGATCAGGAGAGGATTTGGCGGGTTTGTCTATGTTCATTTATTTATTTTATTTTTTGTATTTATCGATTTTTTGTGTTAACGAAACATCCTACAACTGCCGTAGCTAGCGTCCGAGTCGTCTTCTCATCCGTTGGTAGAGGTTCCCCCCTATTCCGTCTGTAAGGAACGAATATGCTCAAGGACTCTTCTTCAGGTACAGCGTTTCATACCCGGAACGCTTCAGTGAGCAGGAGGGTCCGCAGTAATGTACCTAAATGATTAGCGAAGTGTGTCCTGTACCTCGGGAGGCGGCTGAAAGCTGCATGTGTCGTCATCAGTAGGGGCCAAAAGTCGGCTGCGCCAGTGCATGCATCACGAAATATGTAGTAAAGGGCAATGGCTTTTAGCCAGTTAACGGTGTTCGTCCTCGTTAGTATAAAGTATTCGCCATGGGAATAAACACTGCAGCAGTGATGAATGAAAAACACTTAAGAAAGTCAATTACAAATAGTGCAGCGCAGGAAATAACGCAAAATGCCAAAAACCGTAGATGTGAAATGACGTCTGTCAACATCATCCACTGCTAGCAAGAGGGGAAGGTGCAGACTATATAAAGAAACATCGTAAGTAGCTTACAGACTGACTTCATAAAGAAAACGCTGTTTTTAACCTAAAAGAATCAAAAAATAAATGTACAAACGCATGTATACAATTTACAGAATGGCACAGAGGATGCCTTATGAATAAAAGCGAAACGCGTCTGGTATAATTCTTTTTAATTACGTTGCAGTCAGCTCAAGACAGATAACCTATAATAACATTTACACGAAACATTTGTTGCGTAGCTGTAAAAGACTCACCACTTCTAACGAATCTGCCAAGGACGAACACACGACGTTACAGGTGCCATTGCTGCACTGACTGAGACTTGCGTGGAGGAGAACTAACCCTACCACCATCTTCTCCCACCACTATGCTCTCAGTATTATACAGTTCAAAATCTTCCGTCTTCCGCGTGTCACCCTAAAAAAAAATTTCATAATCTAGCAATTAACCAATTTCACGCCCTTGGACACTCTCAAGCTTCATAAGCCTAAGGGGGCGAAATTAGGAAATTGTTAAATTTACAAAACGAGATTTTCGGAGATCTAGGTCGTTCGTCTTCGAAAGATTCCAATTTAAGTACCCTGATCACTTTTTTTACAGATCCGTGTCGGCTGTAGCGACCTGTTATGATCCTACAAGTGCATATCCCAAGTAATTTGATTTGTGTCGCCATACCTGCTTGATAAGCATTACACACACTGGAACAATGTTCCAGAATTAGTTGTACAGGAAATTTTGTCTGAGATTTCCTTCACAGACGCATTGCATTTTTCCAGAAACCAAGCATATCCCAGGCATTCATTCGCCTTGTCTAAAAATGATTTTACATGGTCGTCCCATTTCATAATATGTCTTCTTAGTATCTCCCCTAAATACTTATACTATGTGATTAGCTCAAGACGTACAACAGTATACTTTAATTAGATACAATCGAGTTGCTCTTTGTTATAAACGATGCCGTAAATTAATTCACATTTGAAGAGAGCTGCAGTTCATTAGAACAAACGAAAACTTTGTTCAAGTCTCTCTGGAGTTTCTTATAGACGTTTAACGATGGTAGCCTATTTACTGTTCAGAACAGCATGCTCAGTGAAGAAGATGTAAGTTTTCAGGGAGTCATGGAGTCATATTTTGGGTTCGATTGATCACAGAGATAAGGGGACATGTGTTTCGGATACCCCTTGGCCTAGCGACCATTTGAATCCTTACCGGAACAACGGGCACACTGTAGCTATCCTACAGAACAGCGTTAAAATTGAAAAATTCCACTCTTCCTCCATTCCAGGAAAGTTGAGCAAATCAGTTGGTTCTTTTGCATTAGATGTCGTCCAGTGTGTACCTCAGACGACTTATAGGAGCATCATTTGTTCATGGGCGTGTCCCGAGAAAACTCAGAAAAAACCTGTTTTTTTTTTGGGGGTATGAAAAGTACCAATTGTGAGGATGGCCTCTTCTACAACTTGTATTCATAGCAAATCGTCGAAATTTTTACCATACGTTCTTAAGATTGATGTTCTCGGAACCTTGAAACTTTTTTCAATGCCATTTCCCGTTACCGAGATGCAAAGGTTTAAAGTTTGTGTGCTTATATAGGAAAAAGGGAAAAACCAGTTTTGGACCGTTTTTGCCCCATGGGCCACAGTTATCTAAATAATTAATCATACCCAATGACTCGCACTTGAACTGTTCATTATTTAGACATTCATCTAGCAATGCGATTTTCCCGTTTGCGAAAACCTGTATTCGTTGTCAAGATACACCCGAAAAACCATGAATTTTGGGTACCAAAAGTACCCATTGTGGGGATGGCCACTTCTGTAATTTAAATTCATGGAAAATGGTCGAAAGTTCTTCCACACATTCGTAAGAAAATATTCTCGTGGTATCTTGAAACTTTTTCCGAGGTCCAGAGTTTCAAAGTTACCTTACTTGTGCACATAAATCATCAACGTAATATCCGGCCTGAGGCGTAAATGCCTTTTCACCTGAAGTAGTGAAAAAATTGCAGGAGTTATAGGGTCATCGCAAAGACTCAGAGATCACGAAACTACGTTTTTGGTTAACATTTTTTCACCAACAAAAGTTCATGACACGTTCTGTTGGACACTTCACTCCTAAACAAGTATGCACAAAATTGTACTGCAGTGCCAAAATATGGGCTAAAAAGGCCTTAATATATCTTAAAAGGACTTAAAATTACTGGAAAGGCTGAGAATTTAGTAAATAACATTTTTATTCTTTTAAGATACCAATTCTAAGCCGTGCGTTTTCGATGAATTGCGAACGGCGAGCAACTATCCGGAAAAAATCTAAAGAAAACGATTTTGTGTTAATCGTATATTATGCGTAGTTACTTGTAGCTTATATACGCCAGCGTATATTAATGTGTAGAAGTATATAAATAAACTGCATTTGTTCAGCATAACAGATGTGTTTCACAATAGCGAAGATTAACATGTGCTCATAGCTCTTAAAGCATGCACTTTAGAGTCCATATTTACTAGAGATATTTTGTTTGGTTTGGTCCTTACTACCTCCTCTCGAAATATGGAGAGCAAAGAGCCTGCAGCAGAAAACGTTTGTTTCATAGACTCGAAGATGATGAAGTGTCCATAGGTCTTCAGTCATGTGTTTTTGAGCCCATGTTGACCATAACTTTTTGCTTCTAGTGTGTTGCACTTTCGACTGTAAGCGTTTATGCCATTAGTTATGATACAACCTGTAGCATAATCTGTCTCATAACATGTGAGACGTTAAAAATCTTCCAGAGTCAATATTAAACTAATGGCAGTGGTAATAATGTCTGCTCTCCGTTTATTTTACACAAATTTCAGTAATGTTATTGAAAATCTTAAACGTCTTTGAACTCCTTCCTCCTTTCCTTACCACGTACTATTACTGATTTCTTCTTCTATTTGATAATATTATAAGTCTTACAACAAACTGGTCTTTTTCTTCTTTTCACCACCTGCGCGTATCTGCAAAAGCATGTGAAGATTCAAGGGCAACAGCGAGTTAAAGACTAAACATTATTAAACTATACCAACAACTTAAATATGAAATAAAAATAAAACAACTACCAAAATACAGCCAGTCCGTTGAAGTGGATATCTTCGCACATTTGTGAAATCATAGTCTGCTGCTCGTAACATTCAATACTGTGTAACCCCAAGCCACGTACTTGAATATACTTGTACTCTCATTGGTAGGCTGTCCAGAAGGAGGTCTGTGCCACTCTTCGACTGCGGTCTTCCTGAGGTCACGCAGTGCATTGTGGGGGTATCTGAGACGACGCATTGTATCTTTGCACAGATCTTGTACCTACCGCTAGGAGAACCCCACAAGACTAATTCAGGTCTCATTCCAGGTGTTCCCTTCTTTCCTGCCTCCTTCGCGAGCCACGGTGCTTGCAGGGCTTTGTGTCATGGTCCGCAATGGACACCTACAGACAAAACTGATAGTGCGGAAACGGTAGCGTTTATTAATCGGTGTTGCTGACGAAGGAAGACCACTACTTGTCAGATGTTCAAAGGTATGTATCTCGGCGGTTGAATGTTCGAATTACGTCACTGTGGTGGCACTAATTCGGCGCGTGTCCCGCCGTCTTAACAAACCTTCTTGCTCTAAAGTGATGATGTTAACTGTTTAGTTTTGTAACGACCATTTGAGTCACGTTGACGGCCTAAACAACCAAAAGAGCGGCAGTGTCCCGTTCACTATTGGACACACAGCCTGTTCTGCTAAGCTGCACGAGTGCAGGTATACGTTTACTTTTCGTGTAGCAGTTCCCTGTGGTAAACGTTTATAAAACGTTTTGCGATAAAAGGAAAAGCACAAACTACGCGAGTAATGAGAATAGTGCAATTCATTTATATATTCACATGCATTGTGCTTAATCGTGGCGTTACAGTTTATAAGCATCCACCGTTAATTGTAAGATGCCTGGTCTAATGGGTATAACTGCCTCAAAGTTTTTTTCTGGCCAAGATAAACGAGATGTTAAATAATTAAATTAATATAATAAACTGTTAGATTTTGAACCCAACGTTGCATAAGTTCATGTAATTACTGAATGATTTTCAATGAGACATTTTATTCATAGATAACGCTGTACAGTTCACCGAGTGGTAAGGAACTAGCGGACCCTCTACATTTCTCTATTGCGGATCAAAACAGACCGCTAATGTTCAATTAATGGGCAGTATTCAGGATAGGAGACGAGTACTTTACCATCCTGAGACCCATCAAAGAAATATTTGACTATCCAGCCTTGCGAGACGAAGCGTTATAATGTTGCAGTTCTTCGTTAGGACCGTTGTGTACACCTTTGAAAGAACATGGTCATCTAATGTGCATACGTAGATCTTACATATCATTCCCATGTTGTTGTTGTTGTTGTTGTTGTCGTGGTCTTCAGTCCAAAGACTGGTTTGATGCAGCTGTCCATGCTACTCTATCCTGTGCGAGCTTCTTCATCCCTGAGTAACTACTGCAACTTACATCTTTCTGGATCTGTTTGGTGTATTCATCTCTTGGTCTCCCTCCACGATTTTTATCCTCCACGCTTCCCTCCAACACTAAATTGGTGAGGCCTTGATGTCCTACCAACCAATCACTTCCTTGAATCAGGTTGTGCCACAAATTCCTCTTCTCCCCAATTATATTCCGTACCTCCTCATTAGTTACATGATCAACCAATCTGTAGCACCACATTTCGAAAGCTTCTATTCTCTCCTTGTCTATTTATCGTCCATGTTTCACTTCCATACATGCCTACACTCCATACAAATACTTTCAGAAACGACTTCCTGACACTTAAATCTATCCTCGATGTTAACAAATTTCTCTTCTTCAGAAACGCTTTCCTTGCCATTGCCAGTCTACATTTTATATCCTCTCTACTTCGACTATCATCAGTTGTTTTGCTCTCCAAATAGCAAAACTCCTTTACTACTTTAAGTGTCTCATTTCCTAATTCCCTCAGCATCACCCGACTTAATTCGACTACATTCCATTATCCTCGTTTTGCTTTTGTTTATGTTCATCTTATATCCTCCTTTCAAGACACTGTCCATTCTGTTCAACTGCCCTTCCAAGTCCTTTGCTGTCTCTGACAGAATTACAATGTCATCGGCGAACCTCAACGTTTTTATTTCTTCTCCATGGATTTTAATTCCTTCTCCAAATTTTTCTTGTGTTTCATTTACCGCTTGCTCAATATACAGACTGAATAACATCGGAGATAGGCTACAACCCTGTGTCACTCCCTTCTCAACCACTGCTTCCCTTTCGTCCCCCTCAACTCTTCCAACTGCCATCTGGTTTCTGTACAAATTGTAAATAGCCTTTCCCTCCCTGTATTTTACTCCTGGCACTTTCAGAATATGAAAAATTGTATTCCAGTTAACGTTCTCAGACGTTTTCTCTAAGTCTACAAATGCTAAAAACGTAGATTTGCCTTTCCTTAATGTATCTTCTAAGATAAGTCGTAGGGTCAGTATTGCCTCTCATGTTCCAACATTTCTACCGAATCCAAACCGATCTTCCGATAGGTCAGCTTCTACCAGCTTTTCCATTCGTCTGCAAAGAAGTCGTGTTAGTACTGTGCAACCATGATTTATTAAAATGATAGTTCGGTAATTTTCACAGCTGTCGATGCCTGCTTTCTTTGGGGTTGGAAGTATTATATTCTTCTTGAAGTCTGAGGGTATTTCACCTGTCTCATACATCTTGCTCACCAGATGGTAGAGTTTTGTCATGGCTGGTTCTCCCAAGACTATCAGTAGTTCTAAAGGAATGTTGTCAATTCCTGGGACCTTTTTTTTTGACTTAGGTCTTTCAGTTCTCTGTCAAATTCTTCACGCAGTATCATATCTCCCATTTCATCTTCATCTACATGCTCTTCCATTTCCATAATATTGTCCCCAAGTACATCGCCCTTGTATAGAGCCTCTATATACTCCTTCCACCTTTCCGCTTTCCCTTCTTTTTTTAGGACTTGTTTTTTACCTGAGTTCTTGATATTCATACAGGTGGTTCTCTTTTCTCGAAAGGTCTCTTTATTTTTCGTATAGGCAGTATCTATCTTACCCCTAGTGATTTATGCTTTTACATCCTTACATTTGTCCTCTAGCCATTCTTGCTTAGCCATTTTGCACTTCCTGTCCATTTCATTTTTAGACATTTGTTTTTCTTTTCGCTTGCTTCATTTACTACATTTTATATTTTCTCCTTTCATCAATTAACTTCAGCCTCTCTTCTGTTACCCAAGGGTTTCTGCTAGATCTCGTCTCTTTACCTACTTCATCCTCCACTGCCTTTACTATTTCGTCACTCAAAGCTACCAATTCTTCTTCTACTGTATTTATTTCCTCTCTATTTCCCAATCGTTAGCTAATGCTCTTCCTAAAACTCTCTACAACCTCTGGTTCTTTCATTTTATCCAGGTGCCATCTCCTTAAATTGCCACCTTTTTGCAGTTTCTTCAGTTTTAATCTACAGTTCATAACCAATAGATTGTGGTCAGAGTGCACATCTGCCTCTGGAAATGTCTTACAGTTTAAAACCTGGTTGCTACATTTCTATCTTACCATTATATAATAGATCTGAAATCTTCCAGTGTCTCCAGGTCTCTTCCACGTACACAATCTCCTTCCATTATACTTAAACCAAGTGTTGGCTATGATTAAGTTATGCCCAAAATTCTACCAGGAGGTTTCCCCTTTCATTGCTTACCACAAGTCCATATTCACCTACTACTTTTCCTTCTCTTCCTTTTCCTACTATGGATTTCCAGTCCGCCATAACTAGTAGATTTCGTGTCCCTTCACTATCTGAATAATTTCTTTTATCTCATCATAATTTTTTTCAATCTCTTCGTCATCTGCGGAGATAGTTGGCATACGAACCTGTACTACTGTGGTAGATGTGCGCTTCGTGTCTATCATGGCTACAATAATGCGTTCCCTATGCTGTTCGTAGTAGTTTACCTGCGCTCCTATTTTTTTATTCATTATTAGACCTACTCCTGCATTACCCCTGTTTGATGCTGTATTTATAACCCTGTATTCACCTGACCCTAAGACTTCTTCGTCCTGCCACCGAACTTCACTTACTTCCACTACATCAACTCTAACCTATCCATTTCCCTTTTTAAATTTCCTAATCTACCTGCCAGATTAAGGGTAGCTCACGCTCCGATACGTAGAACGCCAGTTTTCTTTCTTCTGATAGGTCAGCCATAAGATTCACTAAAATCTTCAGCAATATTTGCGAAATCATTACAGAACTGTTCTCATACTTCACACCTGGAGCAAGGCGACTTGCATTCCTACTTCCCTTGAGCTCCATTGCAGTAAGGTAAGCTGTACAACTACACCAATTACATGTTATGTGGATGTTTATAAGCACCTCCGAGCTTTCAGAAGACGACTGTGTGAAAACAAAAACAGATATAGAAAATAGACACATGTCAGTGAATGTAGGATATGTCCAAGTAAATAAATCACACTACAGGTGATCAGTATGGCCAACGTTTGTGACGCGGTAAAGGTCAGTATGTGTCTGCGGCTTTCTGTAGTCACTGCTGCTGAACTGGGAAGGTGGAATGACGATAGCCTGTTTTTGAAATTTATTCCTTGTGTTGCCTGTCTGCAGGCGCTAAGTAATGTGATGGGGCAGTACGGAACAGTTGTTAATGTGATAACGATGGAGTTATTCCTGCATTAGCTTAGTATTACAAGGCTCCAAAATAATGCTCCGACCAAGAAAGTGTAACTTGTAGTGTACGTTCATTATTACACGTTTCAAAATAAATACATTGGCGTCCTAATCTTATGGACGAAAGTAACTTTCGCATGACGTGTCACTGCCAAGTAATGTAGCTCTATGGAACTTTTTGGACCATATACGAGGGCTATTTGGAAAGTAAGGAACGATAGGTCGCGAAATGGGAACCACAGTGAAAATCAAAACTGTTTTATTTGCAACAGTTAGCTACAACTTCCAACTACTTATCTCCATAGCCGCAGGATCGACTTAGACGTTTGTCGTAGCGTTGTACCAACTTTCCGATACCCTCTTTATAGAAGACAGCCGCCAGTGCTTTCCGCCAATTCTCTACGCCGGCCCACAGCCCGCTGTCTGTGCCAGATTGTTGACTTCATAGCCAGCGGTTCATGTGAGCAGAGATGAAACTCAGAGGGAGACAATTACGGGCTGTATTGTGGGTAATCAAACATTGCCCCTGCAGAATGCGGCTCAGAATTGTCTTGAAGAAGAAAATGCACGACACTTCGTAATGTCGGCTGCATAGGCGAAATTTCTCACCATTCTCTCGTACTTGTCGGGAGACACTATTGTTCTAGGTATCTTTATGTGCTCCCTGTGTGCTCAGAACTAAAAAGAACGACGTAACGCGGTCGACGGGCATACTGGAGACACTGCCCAACAAAAATGTGCAAAACGTCATCGGATTTTCACTGTGGTTTCCATTTCGCGAGGGATCGTTCCTTACTTTCCGAATAACCCTCGTATAACAGAGCTTCTACCATATAATACAAAAAGCAACTAAAATAAATACACAATGAGACGAACAGGAATGATACTTTCACTCAAAGACAATAACTGCATCGAACTCTCTGCCATTCGTGATGGTTTCCTGGACGATACATAAGACGGCACATGGTTCAAAAGAGATGCGTGATCACCGCAAACGGCAGTGCGTGATCTGCAACGTGCTCCCATGCTGACGACAAGGTTGGTAAGGAGTTTCTGTGGCATGGCGTTCCATTCCTCAACCAGCACGATTGACAACTGATGGATGGTCGTCGGCGCATGTGGACGTGCTGCAATTCATTCCGCACGTGCTCGGTGGGATTCAAGGCGGGGAAACGCGCAGGCCGAATATCCTCTCGTAATATAAGCTGCTCCGCCTGAGCTGTTCGGTGTGGTCGCGCATTGCCGTCCACAAGGGCCCATTCAAACGTACTCGCTTAGCTGCGCTGCCTGTGGCGAATGTTGCAGGTAAACGAGCGGTTTCACACGCAGCCGCCGCCACTCGGCGGTCTGCTTCGCCGCGAGGGGCGACCACAAAAGGTGGTTCCACTCGTGACTATGCAAGGAACGTAATGGCAGCGTTCAGACTGCGCCACAGTACTGTTTCGAACGCGCGAGCGTAACGTTGCAAACGCACGACTAGCGTGTCGCTTTGTTCCTTACGCAGTGTAGAGCTTGGTTGTCTACTCTCGTAGACAGTGGCGTTGGATCCGGGAATACACGAACCAAACATCGGCAAGACGATTTCATCATTGAAGCTGAAAAGTTGTCTGTCATATGGTACTTGAAACACGACGGCAACAGCAACGAGGTCACAAAGAGGAATTCATTGCAGTACATCATAAAGAAACCCGAAACAAATTTCCCATAAATGTCCACAACAGAGAAAAACCTAACCGGTAAGAAAAGTATTTTTTTCCACTAAATATCAGTGATACAGGAAATATCGTTGTAGCTAAAATTCTTCAAATTCAATACGAGTACATGCAAAATTGTATTTGAAGCAAACCCATCAGCTGTATGTTAATACTGATTTCAGAATTGATGTACATTGAAGTAATTTCCATGTCCCTTCATTCATGTAGTAATCAGAAGAAGCTGTTCGGATGTATTTAGTAGCTTTTCCAGGTGGTGAGCGGTCTGCATGCATCTCATCCTCCACTCCAGCAACACAAATTGTATCCTTAAACTTACACTCATCTCTTTCCATGACTAAGTTATGCACTAGGTAGCAGGTTTCTATTACGAGGGTTGGAACTTAAATCGTGCCAACTATTTATTCACAGCCGATACAAAAGAGTTACATATTTGCACCTGTTACTGTCCTTCAAAGTAGTCACCAGCGTTGTGTAGAACCCGTTGCCGGCGATGTGGAAAGCGTAGTATACCGTTAGCGGAGCCTGTAGTGTTGTTGGTGCGAATGAAGGCGTCTACTGCCTGTCAAATGTCTGGAGCAGTTCTGAAGTGAATGCCGCGAAGTGGTTCTTTCATCTTTGGAATCAAATCAAAGTCACAAGAACTTAAGTCTGGGGAGTATGGTGGATGGTACAGTACTTTCCAGTCCCATCGACCGAAGACAACAGCCACAGCTTGCGCTGTATGCGCTGGCACATTGTCGTGCAAAATTATGGATTGGTTGCGGAGAAAGTGTCGCCGCTCCTTTCGCAAAGCTGCCAGCATGCTCCAAAAACGACCAGTAATACTGTGCATGGACGGTCTGCCGTGGAGGAACGTAATGCGTTAGGATAACACCATTATTTATTTATTTAGCGTATGGCAAGTAAAAATCACGTTTATAAAGAAATAAGCTTCTACAATAACTTTATAACTTTGGCACTAAAAACAAGACATAAAGAATTAAATACTGTTATGTCATGAACAACATATATATAATTACAAATTAACATTTAGGTTTTTAATATATTGAACTGCACTTCGAGTCGCATCCAGGAAGTCCGTTGTTTGACCTGAGTAGGCTCTCATAGGGCACTCTGCAATGATGTGCGGGATCGTCTGCTTCTCAGCGCCGCAGTCGCACTTTGGGGATGGTGCTCTTCCCCATTTGTGTAGAGAGTCCGCACATCGACCGTGGCCCGTCCTGATCCTGTTGAGGATGGTCCAGGTTTTACGTGGTAAGCCAAAGCCTGGAGGTCTGTTCGACGGTTTCAGTAAGGTGTTTACCTGTGGTGGTGCTGATTCTTCCCATTCCACTTTCCAGCGTTCTTCAAGACAGAAACCATTTTCCTCCAGATCTTTGGTCCTTATAAGAGGTGGATGTCTAGAGCGCAATCTATCTCTGCCAATGCCATTGCCAAAGCGTGAATCGGAAGTTGCGGGTTGTCTTGTATTTTTTTAAATTTTCTGAGAAGCGCATGTTCTCTTCGTAAGTGAGGTGGCGGTATGTGGCTCAGTACAGGACAGGTAGCCAGTGAATGGGGGTTGATTTTATTGTACCTGAAATAATTCTCATAGTTTGGTTCAGTACTGTGTCCACCATCTTGGTGTGAGCGCTCTTTAGCCAAACAGGGGAACAGTACTCTGCCGCAGAGAAGACAAGTCCCAAAGCAGAGCATCGCAAGGTAGAGGCGGAGGAGCCCCAGCTGGTACCACATAGTTTCTGAATGATATTGTTCCTAGTACGGATTTTTGCAGCAGTGTTGATGATGTGTTGTTTGTAGCTCAGGATTCTATCTAATGTCACTCCCAGGTATTTTGGATTTTGATTATAAGGCAGGATATTGATATCAAAATATATCTTAAGGCGTCTGTTAGCCAATTTATTATTCAGGTGGAAACACATAGCCTCAGTTTTAGTTGGACTAGGTTGTAGTCTCCATTCACGAAAGTATGTTCCCAGCAAGGACAAGTCGCTTGTCAGGACAATCTCAGTATGCTCCATATCTCGATGTTGTGTAGCTATGGCCCAGTCATCTGCATATCCAAACTTTTCAGATTTAGTATTAGGCATATCGGCTATAAACATGCTGAAAAGTAGCGGTGCCAGGACTGATCCTTGGGGCAAGCCATTATTGAGCTTCATTGTTTTGCTCCTATAATTTCCAAGTATCACCTGGAATGGTCTGTTGCAGAGCATCTCGTTGGTAAGGTTAGCCGTTTTCAAACATGGCACGATGCGGAGTAGTTTTTAAATCAGGCCTTGCCTCCATACAGTATTATAAGCCGCTGTCAGGTCTATAAATACCACGGATGTTTTTTCTTGTCTTTGGAAGCCTGCCTCGATGTAGGAAGTTAGTGAGAGGACTTGATCTGTGCAGCTCCTGTTTGGCCGGAAGTCTGGTTGTTTCACAGGGATACACTTTAGGATATCTGGACTTATTCTGTTACGTATAAGTCTCTCCAGTAGTTTGTAGATCATGCTAAGAAGGGCAATTGGGCGGTAGCTGTTTGGTTGGTCATTCGGTTTACCTGGTTTCAGTCTCGCTATGATTTTTGCTTTCTTAAGGGTATTTGGTATTCTTCCAGTTTCCATCATGCTGGAGAAGAACTGTGCAAGCCATAATTTTGCAAATTTACCGCAGTGAATCAAAAACTCTGGATGAATTCCATCAAAACCTGGGGCTTTCCGTGGCTTGATGTCTCTCAGAGCCAGTGTTATCTCTTCGATTGAGAAGGGCTGCGAGTGTAGTGAATTGTTTCCTACTAAAGATTTCAACTTTTTAAGTTCCTTTTTAACTTTTATGGTATAAGCTCGATCCCCTGGAGCTCTAGAGGTTTTACTGATGTGCGCCGCAACTGTGTTTGGAGAAATAGAGCTGGTTGGTCGTTGGTTCATGCTACTGCCACCAAGCCTCCGAAGTAGCGATCACGCCTTTCTGCTTGATTTTGTGAAGTCCATTTCCTCAACAGTCTCTATCCATTTAGTGCACCTGGCAGCGTCCAGACTGTGCAATAAGTCATCTGCAATCTCCCTATCCCCATGCTCTAGGAACTGTTTATAGAGGCGCTCACTCTCTTCGTTCCACCCCGGCACGTATTCTTTTCTAAATCCCCGGGGAATGCTGTTCTTAGCTGAGCTGATGACTGCTCCCACAAATCTTTTGTAATTTTTATAAGTTGGAGGTATCCATCCAAGGCGTTTATCAAGTTTTTCTGAGAAAGTAGCCCAGTCCGCTTGCCCAAAGTTCCATGGGCCGAAGATACGAGGAAATTAAGGGGATAGTAAGGCCTATTTCTATGAGCACCGGACGATGTTGGGAGTGAGGGAAGTCCCCAAGTATTCTGCGGGAGGCTGGTATAGGTTTGTTATTAGTGTCAGCCGTAACAAAGCATAGATCAGGGTGGGTTTCAGTTCCCCATGCAGCTGACTTACATGTACTTTGGTCTCTGGCGTCAAAGATTAGCTGTGCATTGCAATCTTCGGCCCATTTCACCAAGTCTTCACCATTCTGGTCAGATGTGCGGTATTTCCACAGTTCGTGGTGGCTGTTGAAGTCACCCACATATATTGTGGGGTGAGTCAGGGGTTGTAGAACTTGTGGAGGACACGAGTGGCCTGGATGTTTGTAGATGTTATTTACTGTTAGTTCACCTACTTTTACAGTAACTTCGTGGATATCACATGTGGTGGATGTAGAAATAAGGACTGCATCCTCTATGTCCTTTCTAACGTACGTTGCTGTACCATAATGCCTGTGATGTGTAGCACCTATCAGGTCATAGCCCGTTATTTTACCTCTTGATCTTAGCTGCTCGTCGTTTTCTGTATGGGTCTCCTGGTTTGCAACTATGTCAATGTTGTACAATGTTAAAATTTTATGCATGTATCGGCATTTGGCTTTACTTATGCCTTCAATATTAATTTGGCAGACTCATACGATCGGTCCGAGCTGTCTAATCAAGTTGCCCTCTGAAGGACACTCAGCATTCCGTTTTCTGTGAGCCATCGTGATTTGATTATGACCAGGAGATCGTTTACCGATTGTCTGGTCGCCAGTATGGTGCTAGTTCATTTAGCGTTACCCAGGGTGCACGTGTAGTTTTCAACTACGGACGCGAACTAGCTTTACACCCCAGGATAACACCAGCACAGTTGTACACGAGAATCACCATAACTTTAGACCGCTCCATTCGCACCATCAACAGAACAGGCTCTGCTAACGGTATGCTACGCCTTCCACATCGCTGGCAACGCGCTCTACACAACGCTGGTGACTACTTTGAAGGACAGTAACAGGTGCAAACACTTAACTCTTTTGTATTGGTTGTGAATAAATAGTTGCCACTGTTTAAGTTTCAACCATGGTATAACTTCTTCCAAATCTTGTTGAACGTTTAACGAAATGCCCTCCAGTATTTCTCAGTATTTCACGCAAAGTGAGCAGAGCTTGCAGCGCCATTAAGGTGCCTTTGCAACGTCAATGCTGCGTGTTTGGAGCGCCCCTCGCGGTCTGTAGCAGCGCCATTAACATCAGCGAAAGCGCATCTTGCAAACCGCTGAGCAGCGCTAAAACCAGCATAAAAATGAAGCCAGGCCGAAATCACACCTGGAAAGACGAACGTACTGTACATCTTCTACGCCAGGCAGGTTATCCTGTGATGGATTCTCTGGAGGATCTCAGTAATTCTGCGAAATTCTTCTTTCACCTCTTACATCACATCTTAACCTACGTTCTCTTTCCACAAAACGTGATAATACTTCGATAGCTTCCTTTCTTAGAATGCCAGGTATTTTTATCGAATTTTTATGTGTTTTGATTAAGAAAAAACATTTAACTGTGACAATCTTTTATGAAAACTTGAAGTTACGTATCTAGGACTGCATATTTCTCTCTTCTTAGTTTTTCTACTTATATTTTAAAGAATGATAGGGTTTTTAAAAAGTATAACAGTCGGTGAAAAAATGTTGACACCTATTCTGTCCTTACAAAGTGCTATTCTACTTTCAACAACTGAGAACTACAAGCCTAAAAAGCTTATTTTAAATTATTAGGTCACCTTCACACGCCACAATATTTTGTTCGATAAATTCTGAGTGTGGCTCTGTCCATATGACGATTATGTACTCGCTACACTTCCCCATGAACCATGGACCTTGCCGTTGGTGGGGAGGCTTGCGTGCCTCAGCGATCAGATGGCCGTACCGTAGGTACAACAACAACGGAGGGGTATCTGTTGAGAGGCCAGACAAACGTGTGGTTCCTGAAGAGGGGCAGCAGCCTTTTCAGTAGTTGCAGGGGCAACAGTCTGGATGATTGACTGACCTGGCCTTGCAACGTTAACCAAAACGGCCTTGCTGCGCTGGTACTGCGAACGGCTGAAAGCAAGGGGAAACTACGGCCGTAATTTTTCCCGATTGCATGCAGCTTTACTGTATGTATCTGAAAGTATTTGTATGGAGTGTAGCAATGTATGGAAGTGAAACATGGACGATAAATAGTTTGGACAAGAAGAGAATAGAAGCTTTCGAAATGTGGTGCTACAGAAGAATGCTGAAGATTGGATGGGTAGATCACATAACTAATGATGAAGTATTGAATAGAATTGGGGAGAAGAGGAGTTTGTGGCACAACTTGACAAGAAGAAGGGACCGGTTGGTAGGACATGTTCTGAGGCATCAAGGGATCACAAATTTAGCATTGGAGGGCAGCGTGGAGGGTAAAAATCGTAGAGGGAGACCAAGAGATGAATACACCAAGCAGATTCAGAAGGATGTGGGTTGCAGTAAGTACTGGGAGATGAAGAAGCTTGCACAGGATAGGGTAGCATGGAGAGCTGCATCAAACCAGTCTCAGGACTGAAGACCACAAAAAACAACAACAACACTGTTATAGTCCATATAGAGTACCGAGACTGGTAGATGCACAGACGGCAGAGTACACGTGGGGAGAGCGGTAGTGGTGGAGGTTACTGGTAGGCGTTACAGGGGAAATGCTGAGAGCTGGAGGGGAAGTGCAGATATAAACTCAAACCTATGCTCACATTTTTTGTAAATATTAAGTGGGGCCCTTCCACGCCCACATTTGCGTGATGTCCATTCAAAACGATCTGTTGTCACCTCTGCTTTGGTTAGTATCTAGAAAGAATCCTGCTGCTAATGAAGCCATTTTTTTTACCTGGGTTGTTAACAATTTGTAACTTTCAGAGGAGCGTCATTAGTGGCGAATTTTGAGAAAAACCTAAGATTTCTCTGGTTTCCATGTTAAAATTTGTTCCTTTTACCAAAACACAGTGGAGTTTGCACAGTGTCACTTCACTTAAGTGGCTGTGCAGACACATTTGCGAGAGACTTATGAAACGGTGGTTTACTAAAGTAACGTTAGGAACTTATGAAATAGCACATTCATGGTACAATGAAACTACTGTTGTTCCAAAACCCATGGCATTTCTCGTTTCACCAGCTGTCGATGGTAATGAAAAATTACATTCTGTCACCGAAAATGCCAGTAGTTTGTGGAATAATAAGGTCGATAACGAAGTTTTACGAAATAACAATATGGCAATATGCTCTCCTCTTCGTGTGCTATCATGTGCCAAAATCCCATTTCGAAATCAGAAACCATATATGAAATATGAGGAATATTGTAGATATCTCACTGTGGTTTTATCGCTGGAGCTGTGCGATCACAAATGATTGTGGTGCGTCAGATCAATTTTCTCAAGATACCTCTACCCAAGTCTAAAGAAAAATTCAATATGTTATCTAAATCTCATATGCAACAATATATTACGTAATATGCACTAAACGCAAAATCATAACGACCGCTTTTTTTTTCTTTTTCATAGAAAACTTTTCCGAATTTCGCACATTGTCTTTCTTTCACGTAAATATCACAATAACTATCACCATTAACGAAATTATGGGAACATCCTCACGAACCTGAAGTATAAAGCTATAAGGAAAGCAAAAATGAAATCTTTTTATCAAATATTTTCTCTAAAATCGTTTGAGAAAGACTGCAAAAAAATGGTTCAAATGGCTCTGAGCACTATGGGACTCAACTGCTGAGGTCATTAGTCCCCTAGAACTTAGAACTAGTTAAACCTAACTAACCTAAGGACATCACAAACATCCATGCCCGAGGCAGGATTCGAACCTGCGACCGTAGCGGTCTTGCGGTTCCAGACTGCAGCGCCTTTAACCGCACGGCCACTTCGGCCGGCAGAAAGACTGCAGTTCGTGCTCCTCGATTCTCTCATAGCTGAGCGGCCAAAAGGGGGAAACACTTGTAGGCTTCCCCTTCTCAAGAAACGAATGAACTCGCCCAGCGCTCTGGGCGAAAATTGGTCACTGTGCATCGGCCACTGTATCCTGCGCGGACTTTTCTACGTGGAATCTTTCCTTTAGGCTTTTCTGTTTTTTTTTTTCGGCTGAGCATACGCGGCACGTTCTGTGGAATCTTGTTTTACCTGGAGGTGGAATTTTTTCTGGGAGCCTGCCTGTTCAGTTGACCCTCGGAAAAAGTCAATCTGGGAGCGTTTCTGTGCATGCACAATGCCTCACTGAATTTAGACAATCACTGCGCCTTATCATTTACACTCCTGGAAATGGAAAAAAGAACACATTGACACCGGTGTGTCAGACCCACCATACTTGCTCCGGACACTGCGAGAGGGCTGTACAAGCAATGATCACACTCACGGCACAGCGGACACACCAGGAACCGCGGTGTTGGCCGTCGAATGGCACTAGCTGCGCAGCATTTGTGCACCGCCGCCGTCAGTGTCAGCCAGTTTGCCGTGGCATACGGAGCTCCATCGCAGTCTTTAACACTGGTAGCATGCCGCGACAGCGTGGACGTGAACCGTATGTGCAGTTGACGGACTTTGAGCGAGGGCGTATAGTGGGCATGCGGGAGGCCGGGTGGACGTACCGCCGAATTGCTCAACACGTGGGGCGTGAGGTTTCCACAGTACATCGATGTTGTCGCCAGTGGTCGGCGGAAGGTGCACGTGCCCGTCGACCTGGGACCGGACCGCAGCGACGCACGGATCCACGCCAAGACCGTAGGATCCTACGCAGTGCCGTAGGGGACCGCACCGCCACTTCCCAGCAAATTAGGGACACTGTTGCTCCTGGGGTATCGGCGAGGACCATTCGCAACCGTCTCCATGAAGCTGGGCTACGGTCCCGCACACCGTTAGGCCGTCTTCCGCTCACGCCCCAACATCGTGCAGCCCGCCTCCAGTGGTGTCGCGACAGGCGTGAATGGAGGGACGAATGGAGACGTGTCGTCTTCAGCGATGAGAGTCGCTTCTGCCTTGGTGCCAATGATGGTCGTATGCGTGTTTGGCGCCGTGCGGGTGAGCGCCACAATCAGGACTGCATACGACCGAGGCACACAGGGCCAACACCCGGCATCATGGTGTGGGGAGCGATCTCCTACACTGGCCGTACACCACTGGTGATCGTCGAGGGGACACTAAATAGTGCACGGTACATCCAAACCGTCATCGAACCCATCGTTCTACCATTCCTAGACCGGCAAGGGAACTTGCTGTTCCAACAGGACAATGCACGTCCGCATGTATCCCGTGCCACCCAACGTGCTCTAGAAGGTGTAAGTCAACCACCCTGGCCAGCAAGATCTCCGGATCTGTCCCCCATTGAGCATGTTTGGGACTGGATAAAGCGTCGTCTCACGCGGTCTGCACGTCCAGCACGAACGCTGGTCCAACTGAGGCGCCAGGTGGAAATGGCATGGCAAGCCGTTCCACAGGACTACATCCAGCATCTCTACGATCGTCTCCATGGGAGAATAGCAGCCTGCATTGCTGCGAAAGGTGGATATACACTGTACTAGTGCCGACATTGTGCATGCTCTGTTGCCTGTGTCTATGTGCCTGTGGTTCTGTCAGTGTGATCATGTGATGTATCTGACCCCAGGAATGTGTCAATAAAGTTTCCCCTTCCTGGGACAATGAATTCACGGTGTTCTTATTTCAATTTCCAGGAGTGTACTTTTATGTGGAGAATACATGCTTTCATAGACACATATGGAAACAATTAAATGCCACACCATTTAACTATTCTGTGCTCAAAAGCCATGTACAACATCTGGTGATCAGAGAGCTCAAGTCCAACCTTTGTTTTCTTTGTAAATTTTCCTAATAACCGTTGAACACACATCTAGTCTGTCAACATACGTGATTTCGTATTTATTATCTGGATAAGTTTCCATGATACAGAAAAGCGACTGAAATCGGTCAACAGAGGACACGATACTGGATCTGATGGGGTACGATACAGTATGAGGAAGAACTTGCTTTTCATCTAGCAACAGCTTAGCGAGGGTCGCTGGAGGAGCTTAGCGTTTCTAGTGTTTTGGGAAAAAGTGCAGTTCATTCGTATTTCCCAGAAGGGTAGTCGAAAAGACGCACAAAACTGTTCCCCTTTATCTCTGACACTGGTGTGCTGTAGAATTTTTGAACATGTTTTATGCTCATGTATTGGGCCATTTTTGGAGACGGAAAACTTCTGTGTAGAAGTTAACATGGTTACCGAATACAATGATCGCTCGTTATGCTCGTCAGTGAGACACAGGATACAATAGATACCGGCACTAGAATGATACCACATGCGGTGGTATATGTGGCTACTGCCTGCGAAATGTGTTGTGAATAGAGTTCGTAATAAAGAAGAATAAATTAAAATGTGATGCATGCGGCAGTTTTTCACGCATCTCAATTTTTGAAGTCATGTTTCCTGAACTATGTGTTGTACAGTGGCATATTTTTGTAGGTACATTCAGCGACATATGCAGATGCTGTAAGCAAAACGTGTCACTAACACGCTTGGTAGTAAAGAACCAATAAATCACGGCGTAATGGATGAGGCAGTGGTTATTTATGCCTCTCAGTGTTTATGATGTCATATCTCGTATGTGTCACACAACGATGTAATTTTTCTGGTTAATTCAGTGATGCATGTGTGGCTATACTGTTAGTAGTAAAGAAGTAATAAATTAAAATGTCATGTATCATGAGACAATTTCACTGCATGGACAATGAAAATGTAGTAAACGATTAACTTCTTTTGCTTTCATCAATTTGTGGTGGTGATGGGTGAGGGGGGGAGGAGGGTTATGTTAGCGAGGAAAAAATCATAAAGGTCCCCAGTTAGGTGTAAAGTTGTTGCAACCCACTAAGTTCTCTCATTATCAAACATTGGATGAATAAATCATAGGTATTCACTCGTGGAATACACTGGTTTTTCACACCCATCCTTTTGATAATTACAAGGTGATTTTTATCCCCACAGCGATTCTTTCCAGGAACTAAGTGATATGTTTACCAAATTTGGTTGAAATTGGTCGATTGGTTTAGGAGGAGATGTGGAACATAAATACATCCATTTTTGTAATACATATCGATTTTAGCTGCCTTGCTACACTGGGGATATCAGCTTCTAAGTTACACAAGTCAGCAGCAGTTCTTGATTAGAGTTCTGGAATATTTACTTCGTCTTATTTGATGAATGAATTTCAGGAAACGTACTTAGTAACTCTGCACTTTAGTGGCATTCTTACCGGTAACATTACCATGACTATCGCGCTGTGGAGGTATCGACTGTGTCTTGCCGCTGGTTGCATCTCCTTGGATTTTCTGCCAATTTTCGAAAGAGAGTTTCGTTGTGGAAACTATTACGAGGATCACTCCAAAGGAAATGCACACTATTTTTTAAAAATCTTTCTTTTATTCTACATGTTATAAAGCTCTACAGTGTGTAGATACATCCTTTAGGAGCAATATTTTCATTTCTCCACATAATTTCCATCCCTCTCATCTACCTTACGCCATTTAGGAACCAGCGCCTGTATACCCGTACGGTAAAATTCTGGACCAACCTGTTGGAACCACTGTTTGGCAGCGTGCACAAGGGAGTCATCATCTTCAAACCTTGTTCCACGAAGAGAGTCTTTCACTTTCGCAAAGAGATGATAATCACATGGAGCCAGGTCAGGTCTGTAAGGCGGGTGTTTCAGTGTTGTCTATCCGAGTTTTGTGCTCGCTTCCATAGTTTTTTGACTGACATGTGGCCGTGCACTGTCGTGGAACAGCAAGCTTTAGCCGATGTGGTCGAACACGACTCATTCGAGCTTGAAGTTTCTTCAGTGTCGTCACATATGCATCAGAATTTATGGTGGTTCCACTTGGCATGATGTCCACAATCAAGAGTTCTTCGAAATCGAAAAACACGTTAGCCAAAACTTTTCCAGCAGAAGGTGTGGTTTTGATTTCTTTTTCTTGGTTGAATTTGCATGATGCCACTCTATTGATTGCCTCTTCGTCTCTAGTGAAAACTGATGGAGCCATGTTTCATCACCTGTCACAATTCTTCCAAGAAATTCATCTCCACCATTCTCGTACTGTACCAGAAGTTCGCTGCATACCGTTTTTCTTGTTTCTTTGTGAGCCACTGTCAGCATCCTGGGAACCCACCTGGCACCAACCTTTTTGAACTCAAACACTTCCTTCCCCTATCCCAACGTATCGTGACAATTCGTTCACTGTGATGCGTCTGTCAGCAGTCACCAATTCGTTAACTCTCTGCACATTGTCTGGAGTGTGTGCAGTACGAGGCCTGCCACTGCGAAGACAATCCTCAATACTGCCGTGCCCGATTTCATAACGTAATCTGCTTGCCCACCGACTAACTGTACTGCGATCGACAACAGCATCTCCATACACCTTTTTCAACCTCTTCTGGATGTTTCCCAGTGTCTCGTTTTCACAGCACAGAAATTCTATGACAGCACGTTGCTTCTGATGAACGTCAAGTGTAGCAGCCAGCTTGAAGACATGCTGTGATGGCGCCGCTCACGGGAACAGCTTGAACTAAGTTTGAAATCAAGCGGGAAGGATGTATCTACACACTGTACAACTTTCACACATGCAGAATGAAAACTGTATTTTTACAAAAATAGTGTGCTTATCTTTTAGAGTGACCCTCGTAACACACAAAATGCCTTCTGCCACAACTGTAAGGTGGCTTGCCTACTGTATATGGAGAAGTGGAGAAATCGTACCCTGTCAAATGATGGCACTGGCAGTCTACGAAAATTTGCGCGTCCTGTGAGTCGATGGGATTGACAGTTAAGGTGTTAACGGAGTGTTTGAGGGCATTAGGCCTCCCAATTGTCCACTTAAAATTTGTTTTGAAATATGGCTGATCGCCTGAGTGCTCCCCCAAAACGAAACTCCGTGGGCAGAGAGTTAGAGGCAAAGGCCGGCAACGTGTATGGGTTATCGGCGGGTCAGGTGTCGCGCGAGCAGCCCGCCGTGTGCCACGCTCTGCACGCGTCCTGTGCACTCTACTTGTTGCGGTCACGTGGCAGGGTCGCACCCCTCCTGGGGCCGCGTGGCGCGCGCTTCCTGGCGCAAATAAACCGTCACTCTCACGCAATAATTCGAGACCGGATTAACTGCACTATACTGCTTCGGGTGGGTAGAAGCTGTCACTGTGTGAAATACTGCGCCATAGTTGATTGAGGATTACGACTTGCTGTGTAGCGGAACAGCTCCTTAAGGGGCTCCGGAAAGGCTCAAAATCATGAAAAGTTCAATTTTTACTTTTTTGCGTTTTCTGAATCTGCAGGCTATTACCTTTTAATAGATATATAATTTATTCAATTCCGAAGACTACAACTATTTTTAAATTTTTTTTGAAATGTGTTCTACATGGGCGTGACCCACTGTGGCGCTATTAAACTGCTGTCAAATGGTGTTATTATTAACGTCTTCATCAGGTACATTTTAGTGATGTGAGATAAAGTATGTGTTGTGGCTAACCTGTGATGGTTCAATATATATCGCTGGTGTGATTGTCGATTGTTTCATGTTTATTTACTCTGTCGTTATCTCGAAAATATTCGTAATTAATTCTGTTTCTTGAGTCTCTGTTTTGTTGAAGTATAATAATGAGTAAAAGTAAAGTTGCTGTTGCGACTTTCAATGATGGCAACATTGTAAGGTGCAAGGTATTTAGAAATATTTAGATGGGTTCTAACATGGTACGAGCGATGCTTGCTTTAGACAAGAAACGCCTTCGGGCTGCAGACAGGGCTGTAAAGAGTCTAGAAATACAAGCACGAGTAAACAGGAGGAGGAACGAGAGGAAGCTTGAGGAGGAGTTTGCAGAGGATGAAGATAATCCATCCTATGGACCTGGAATGCACTAAAAAGTTAATCCAGTCTTTGTCGCTCGATTCCCAAAACTTTTATTTTCTCATACTAATTACATGTTTTCTAAGGATCTTCCAAACATATTTGTTTCAAACTTTAAGTAAATGTCACACAGTACCTTCTGCATAATTTAACACAGCCTTTTTCCAAAAAACTGTATATTTTTGAATATATAAATAAAAAATTGCAAAAAAATATTGTGAATTTTCATTACAATTGAAAAAAAATCATCTTTAATAACTGAACTAAAATTTTGTAAAATCCCTGTATTCAGTTGTAGCCCATATTTCAATAAATAATCTGTAAAAAGTTCAACTTCCTACCTCAAATACTTTGTGAGGAAAGATGTAATTTATAAGCGTTATTTTAACATTGCAAGTATAGGGCGTTCCGGAGCCCCTTAAGGGGTGTATGACTGGCCTATCGTGCTAATGCTGAATTTTCTAATTTTATGCTTCATTTTCTCGAGAAATATTTCGTGCTGCTGATTCTTTTGCATGTTACTTGTACACTGAGGTGATAGCAATATGCACGTATACACGTGGCGTTAGTATCGCGTACATGAGGTATAAAAGGTCAGTGCATGGCCGGAGCTGTCATTTGTACTTAGGTGATTCATGTAAAAAGGTTTCCGAGGTAATTATAGCCGCACGACGAGAATTAACAGACTTTGAACGCCGAATAGTAGTTAGATGCATGGGTCATTCCGTTTCAAATGGTTCAAATAGCTCTAAGCACTATTGGGACTTAACATCTGAAGTCATCAGTCCCCTAGACTTAGAACTACTTAAACTAATCTAAGGACATCACACACATCCATGCCCGAGGTAGGATTCGAACCTGCGACCCTAGCAGCCGCGTGGTTCCCGACTGAAGCGCCTAGAACCGCTCGACCACAGTGGCCGGCTGGTCATTCCGTTTCGGAAATCGTTAGGGAATTCAATATTCTCAGATACATAGTGTCAAGAGTGTGCCGAGAATACCAAACTTCAGAAATTACCTCTCACAAAGGACAACCCAGCAGCCGACAGCCTTTGTTTAGCTATCGCGAGCAGTGCCTTTGCTTAGAGTTGCAATTGTTAATAGACAAGCAATATTGTGTGCAATAGGCGCAGAAATCAATGTGGGATGGTACGACGAACGTATCCGTTAGGACAGTGTGTCAAAATTAGGCGTTAATGGGCTATGGCAGCAGTCGACCGACGCGAGTTCTGTTGCCAACAGCACGACATCGCCTGCAGCGCTTCTCCTGGGCTCGTGATCATATCGGTTGGAATCTGGACGACTCTAAAATAGTGGCGTGGTCAGATGAGTCCCGATTTCAATTGGTAAGAGCTGATGGAAGGTTTATAATGCGGCGCGATTCCACGAAGCCTGTAACCTCCCCACAAAAATTTTGAAAGACAATAATTAAATGTTAGAAATAGCAATCTGTCCCATGTATAAGCTGCCCACAAAATATGAAAGTCAATTTAATAAGAAATGAATGAAATCTCAATGACAATGAAAACACAAATAGACCGAAATGTCGATCTTTAGGCCCTGATTAAACTCAAATTCTTACCTCAGTAATACTGCATCTGCTCTTATTTTTCGCCATAGCTTGGAGGAAATGCATCGCAAATATAATTTTTTTTTTGTGAATTTAAGGGAAACTTTTCTTTAAGGAAATGCAAGGAAAATATTATTTCAAAATGGGTTGTTTGTTAAAATGCTTGGTTTGAAAACAAAATTATTATTGGGGCGATTCTTGAACAAATTAGTTACAGTTAATTTACATTACATTATCAGATGTGCGCAAAGCTGCTTCATTACCTTATTTAAAAATATACCTCGTCCTGAATCTTGACCAGAGCCATGTCGGCGCCCGCCAACTCCTCACACACAACCCGACTGTCTCTCGCGCGCTACTAGCACTGACTGCCCGCATGCAACTGCATCTCGCAACCGACTGCTTGCTCTCGCGACTCGCTACGTACCACTACGGCCTCGCAACAGAACTGACTACATGCTCTCTGGTCAGAGATTCTGCGGCTCGCCATCGCTGCCTATGAAACGTACGCGTTTCATAACCCTCCACTAGGGGGGCAAAAATTTGGCAGCGATGGTGAGTCATTTGGACTTGCCAAGCGCGGCAAAATTTTTCTTAACTAATTAACTTTACAATTATAAAGAATATACAGATATAGAACATGAGATATATATGGTGCACATGCACCGAGTACAAAATATTTCAGACAAAGACAAAAATACATACAATAAGTACAGAGCAAATCACAAAAAAGGTATATACAAATCGTATCGATAAATGACAAAAGTGCACATTCACTGAGGTAGTGAACTTATCAGGAAATCACAAAATGTATACAGAATGAGTACAGATCATATTGAAAAATGAGAAAAGTGCACAGGCACTGAAGTTCAGTAGAAAGCATATTAACTCATAACACAAGTGCACATGCACCGAAAATCCTTCAAAGTTTTCAGAACAACTAAATGTAATGAAAAAAAAATCATCAAATCACAAAATGTATATACAATATAAATAACAAGAGTGCACATATACTGTACTTTAGAAGATATGTTTCTACACCCAAACAAACAAATCAAGGAGTGTAATAAAGTGCACATGCACTATAGAAGTCTTTAGTAATTTCAGGATAACTGATCTCATCAACAAAAGAAAAGAAGCGCACACGCACTGTATATGACCTTTTCATTTTACAACAATTAAGGAAGGAATAGGAAGGATTGCGTCATGGTTGCAGCACTTACGTTGCACGCAGCTGCACTGAAAGTCCATATCTTTCCACAGAAATACAACACCAAGTGAGACAATTTGCAGTTCTTTTCCCAGAAGTATTTATCAGCGTATCCAAGACACTGAAATGTCGTAGTAATATTCCCTGTTATCAGTTTAGCAGTACATCAGGTACACCAAACAGTGGGACCATAATAACGTCTTCATCGCTCACGGTGGTGGACAGCATGTCGTGTCAACACCACGCTCTTACAAAGCACACCAACGTAGAATCAGTGCAAAACCAAATATAGTGCTCCATGATCATGAGGATGGATAGGACAAATCGATATTACAGTAATTCAAGGTAGTTAGCTCATAAGGTGAAGGACATTAAGTCACATACAATTCGTCATTAGTAATTACATTAGTAGTTTGCGGCATTCATAGCCCAACTATTGAACATTTCTGTACCATGAATGTAGTATTACAGAAAAATGTTCATAAAATTAAATTATTGGTATCATGGGTAATCGTATTACAATAAACAGTGGCAGTCCTTGGCCAGTTACAAAGCATATTTAGTATGACAGAATAATGTTCATTAGAAGTCATCATTGAAAAGGAGAGTCAATTATTGACATAGCATTAACATAATTCATTGAGTTATACTAATTATTGGCACTCAGTGGCCAGCAAGTATTGAATAGTACAAAACATTACACTAATTATTGGCACTCAGTGGCCAGCAAGTATTGAATAGTACAAAACATTACACTAATTATTGGCACTCAGTGGCCAGCAAGTATTGAATAGTACAAAACATTTATCATCATTCAGTATTATAATGAGAAGTCATCATTGAAAACAGGAGCTAATTAATGGCATAGTTATTAACAATTCATTTAGTTACATTAATTATTGGCACTCAGTGTCCAGCAAGTATTAAATAGTACAAAACATTTATCATCATTCAGTATTATAATGAGAAGTCATCATTGAAAACAGGAGCTAATTAATGGCATAATTACTAACAATTCATTTAGTTACATTAATTATTGGCACTCAGTGTCCAGCAAGTATTAAATAGTACAAAACATTTATCATCATTCAGTATTATCATGAGAAGTCATCATTGAAAACAGGAGCTAATTAATGGCATAATTACTAACAATTCATTTAGTTACATTAATTATTGGCACTCAGTGTCCAGCAAGTATTAAATAGTACAAAACATTTTTCATCATTCATTATTATTCAGAACTCTCTTAAATGAGTAGCATTATTTGAAACTGGTGTTACACACTAAGAAGTCATTATTAAAAATCAGTTAATTACAGTCATAGCATTAATAATCAGTATTACTCAGAAATCTCTTAAGTCATTATTAAAAATCAGTTAATTACAGTAATATCATTAATAATCATACACATTATAAGTAGTCTCATTACAATAAACAGTGCAGTTATTAGCCAGTTACAAAACACATTTTTAAGAAGTCATTACTGAAGTGACATACTATTCAGAGCTGATCAGTATTATTCAGAATTCTCTTAAACTAGTAGCATTATTTGGGACTGGTAATACATTTTTTTTTGTTTTTGTGCTAGCAATGCATTGCGCTGGGATCGATAATTAATTGCTCAGGTATAACAATATTTGCTTTTGACCTATTGCTGCAAATGAGGATAGGTAACGTCATTCGTCATGAGTCAGCTGTAGCAAGGTTATGAAACAATGCAGTATATGTGATCACATTTATAAATGATAGACACAAATGGGTAAAAAATAAAAATGCAAGTACTAGAACGGTATAATAAGTAACAGGTTTAGTAAGTATCATGAAAAGCTTCTGCTGCAAAAAATACAAAATGGATTACTGAGCTGAAAGAAGAAACGTATACTATGCTGAAAAGTAGTGAACTTCGAGTTAACAGGTAGTGAAATGTGTATAAAATGTGTTCCATAGCTGTCCTTTCCAAAACCTTCATTCATCCTACTAAGCAACAAAATACCTACTGTCAAAACGAACTGCTACAAATACTTAAATAACTACATTGCATAAATACATAGACTTCAACATCATCCTCATCTGTAAAGAAAAAACTTCATTATCCATCACTTCATTATCCATAACTCCATCATTATCATCACCTGTAAAGAAAAACTTCATTATCCATATTATCATATTCTTCATCATTATTCATCATCACTCATTATCATCTGCAAAAAATCACTTCATTACTCATTATACAATTATTCCTTATCTCTATCATATTTCATCACTAAAACTAAGATGTGTAGTTCTGTCTGACAGCCTGCATCAATCGCCTCGTATTCTGAAAGAAAAAATTAGTTAAGACTGCTATTCTTCGATGTGTATTGTATATTCTTGTTAATGCTTCTTAATCCTGATCCATTTACTCTTCCTCATAAAGTTTTTGCATCTTCTTTCGTTTATTCCGTAGGTGAAATTCCCATTTCTATTTAATTTATTTCCTTTACACGTTATTTCTTTCTGAAAATGATGAACAAAGATTAATGCCTTGCATTTACATCATATACTCACTAAATAATGACTGGTTTATGGTAACATAATTAAGCATACAGCATGACATGACAGAAAACGTAATATGTCAAAAGCATAGACAGTGTTCAAAGGCAAAAATGTACACAGAATATCACAATGCAGCAGCAAAAAAAAGAAAAATGTAAAATAGTTACGATGTTGAGATATCATAAAGCAAAATGTCAAAGTCAACTAGTGTTTGCTATGTCTTAGCTATTTCATAGTGCATACAAACAAAACAGGAAAACAATCATACCCACAAAAAAAAATGGAAAATGTGCACGGTCTGAAGTGTAACGACAAGAAAAGCGACCTGATAACCTTACCTTGCCGGGCACTTGACAAGAAAAAAATACGACAGTCATCAGTAGGTAATCACATAAATATAATTGCATAAATGGTCAAAATGTGTAAGTTCATCTGAAAAAATATGTACGGTCTGATGTGTAATGGACAAGAAGAGCGACCCGCCAACCTTACCCTGCCAGGCACTTGCCAAAAAAAATACAATCATCAGTAAGTAGTCACATAAATATAATTGCATAAGTGGTCATAAAAAAATTAGGAAATGGCATTACTGTGCGACAAATCATAAAGCATCTTCATTCAATAAAAGGTTTGACGTTGGATGTGTGGTGGTTCCCTTTCGATTTTCTGGTTCTCAAAGTTTCGACGTGTACAACATTGGGATGAGGAATGCTGCGAATCCGATACGGACCTGCGTATAGAAGTTCAAATTTACTGCACCTACCTTTTATTTTGTTGGATAAATAGTGTGTTCGTACTAATATCTTCTGTCCAACGTGGAAATCTCGGCGTGTAAAAACCTGTTTTTGTTGTCTTCTCCGGCGCTCTGCGACACTTTTGATGTTGTTCAGTGCAATGTCAATTATTTCACGGTGTCGTAGTCGAAGAGATGTAGGAAAGTTTACTAATTCTTTAATTTTGTTTGGTGGTTCAACATTTTTCAGTATAACAGACGGAGATAGCATAGTGGATTCATTTGGAATGGAATTAATTACATCTTGGAATGAGAATATGTGTGTGTCCCAATCAATATGTCTTTTGTGGCAGTATATTCTACACAGTTTACCAATTTCTTTCATTAATCGTTCACAAGGGTTCGAAGAAGCGTGGTACTTGGATATATAGATCAGAGAAATGTTTCTAGCTCGTAACATGCGTGTCCATATAGCAGAACGAAATTGTGATCCATTGTCGGAAATTACTTTCATCACATGCCCTACATGAAATAGAAAATGCTTTACAAATGCTTTCGAAACAGTTTTAGCAATAGCTTTGCGTAGCGGAGTGAAGGTAACAAATTTTGAAGTTAGTTCAACAGCGACAAAGATGTAGCAAAAACCTCTATTAGTTCTCGGAATCGGACCAAAAATGTCTACAGCGGCCATATGTCTTAGTTTAACAGGTATAATGGGATATAACGGAGGAATATGTGAAGTTGTGTCTGACTTAGCTTTCTGGCAAATTTTGCATGACGCTAAAACTCGTCGTATACGTTTCTCCATGTTGTTAAAATAACAGTTCTGTCTCAGTATAAGAAAACATTTTCTTGCTCCGTAATGTGCGTAACTTAAATGAGTGTACCAGATTAATTTGTTAACCAGTTCGTCAGGAATACAAAATAACCAATTGTTGCTGTCAGGATGAGAGCGGCGAAACTGAATGTTATTGCGTACAGTGTAATGGTGTCTAATCGTAACATTATTCTTATCTTGCCAAAGGTGTTTAATTTCTTTCCACACGTTGTCTTTACCTTGCTCTTGTGCTATGTCCTGTAATGACGACGAAATAAAATTTTCAAATGCAACTTGTTGAATGTACATGACGCTGAAATTTGCTTTGCAGAAGTTGGTTGCGACGTCTTGCTGATTGTTGCAAAGAGAACGGGATAATGCGTCTGGTACAAAATTTTGCGTGCCGGGAATGTGAACAATTGTGAAATTAAATTCCTGCAAGGAAAGTTTCCATCTGCTTAACCTGTCGTGTGTAAATTTAGCCGAAAGTAAAAATTGTATCGCTCTGTGATCTGTGTAAACTGTGGTGTGTCTTCCATAAAGAAAGTGCCGAAATCTGGTAAAAGCCCATACAACACATAATGTTTCAAGTTCAGTAACGGAATAATTTCGTTCAGCAGGTGACAGAATGCGCCTTTAATTACTGTAGCACCATCCTCTTCAATTTACTGAAAAATATGTACGCCTAAAGCTGTGTTGGAACTGTCGGTGGCAATGGAAAAATTTCTGGTAAGATCTGGGTGCGATAAAAGTGGTGCATTCAACAAAGCATGTTTCAGGTTCACAAATTCAGAATGTGCTTGCTTATCCCAAGACCAAATAGTGTTTTTACCTGTCAATTGGCATAATCTAGGCGTGTCTAAAGCAGAATGATGAATAAATTTACGAAAAAAGTTAATTAAGCCCAAAAAGCTGCGTAATTGTTTCTTCGTCGTAGGAACAGTAATGTCACGTAGAGCTTGAAGTTTTTCCGGATCAGGCGCAATGGCTTCTGCTGAAATTACGTGTCCAAGAAATTTTATAGAAGTTTTGCCAAAGTGCGATTTACTAAGATTAACTGTAAGTCCTTGTGCATGAAAAGTTTGTAACAGTCGTTCTAAAATCAGATTGTGTTCAGACCAGTTAGCTTCTGCGATAAGAATGTCGTCTACGTACGTCGTGATTCTGTCTCTAAGTTCTGTCGGAAGTATTGTGTTCAAACCGCGAATAAAAGCTGCAGATGAAATAGTTAAACCGAATGGTAATTTACAAAATTGATAACAGTCGCCAAAACAGAGAAATGCTGTGTACTTTCTGCAATTCGGATGAAGCTGAATTTGCCAAAACCCCGATTTTAGATCTAGTGTAGAATAAATAGCAGTACCGTGAAATTTCTGTAGCAGTTCTAGTGTCTGTGGTCGATCTGTTTCATTAATAATTATGTCATTGATGTGACGTGAATCAAGTACGAGGCGAAGTGAGCCATCTTTTTTCTTAACAATATGTAGCGGGTTTATGTACGGACTAACTGCTGGTTCAATAATTCCTTGGTCAAGCATATCTTGCAATTCTTTTTTAACTTGTTCTCTGTGGATATATGGAATAGGATAATGCTTTGCTTTAAATGTATCATGCGGTTTGACTTGAAATTCATACACAAAACCGGACATAGTACCAGGAATGTTGTCAAAAACTGGAGCTTGCTGTAAAAGAATTTTGTGTAGTTGCGTGCGTTCGTCGCCTGTATTTGCACAACTCTGTTTAACCTTATCAGAAATCATCTGCATTACATCATAGTCAGCTTCGTCTGGGGTGTTATAGTTATGTACGTACGGATCCGTGAACAATGTGGAATTACAGTCTATGCCACGTGATACGGAAATGACCTCTGTGCGATTAATTGTCTGTTCTTCCGCGGATAAAGAGTACTGAAATTCTAAAGCCAATTGTACATCTTCATCCTTCAGCATTAAATAGGAATTCTGAAAATCAACCACTGCGTCGTGTTGTACGAGAAAATTAGTACCTAAAATAACGTCTGTTGTCAATAAAGGAACAATCCAAAAATATGAGTGAAAAGTGTGACCTGCAATACAAAATGATAAATGTGTCTGTAATTTAACGTCTACTCCTTTACTCGATACTGCTCCTTTTACTTTCGTTTTACCTAGTGGTAATGTAGGATACGTATTCTCTTTATTACACTTGTTGAAAGTTTCCTCATTTATTACTGACATAGGTGATCCGGAATCGATTACTGCTAAAAATTTCGATGAACCAATTTTAATTTCAATGACAGGGTGTGAAATAGTTTTCTGAACAACTGGTCTTTCCTGTAAAAGAGTGTCTCTGATGTCGTCAAAAGTAATAACATTTTCGTGAACAACATTTTGCGTGTCAAAGGTAGTGCTTGTGTTACTGGAAGATGCGACCTGTGCAGTATCTAGTCATATTCTATCTGACGTGTTATTATTTTCAGGACGATTCTGTGGCATTTCGACTATTTGAACTGTTCTATTATTTCTTCCAGACGTATTACGCTCTGGATGAAATCTACTGTCGGGTTCATTCATGAGAACATGTTCTTGTGGATAATTTTGCTGTTGGCATGACCGACTATTGTTA
This sequence comes from Schistocerca cancellata, assembly GCF_023864275.1. NCBI lineage: Eukaryota > Metazoa > Arthropoda > Insecta > Orthoptera > Acrididae > Schistocerca > Schistocerca cancellata. Next base: position 379,959,227 of record NC_064630.1, read on the forward strand.
GGTGTACGCTGAAAATTGTCCTCATTATTTTTACGTCTGTCGTGATAGTCATTCCTATACGGTACATTGCGATAGGAATTGAAGTATTGTGTTTTCTGTACATAGTTGTTCCTTTGCTGCCGTGCGTTACTATTTGTTGTAGCTGGGACTATACGTGCACGCGGCGAAACATTAAAGTCTGGTTGACCTTGTGCATTACATTGTTGGTTAGGTATTCTAACCGGTTGACGTTCATGCTGTTGCGGTGCAAAACTTCTATTGTTACCAAAATATGGCTCCTGTTGCTGAAAATTTTGACGATATTGATAATTGGAATTCTGTCTGTTATTAAAGTTTTCGTGGTTGTCATTCCTAAAGCGTCTGTTACTTTTACTATTGAAAATACGTGCCCGATCATAATTGCTGTATGTTTGTTGACCTTGATTATTATACGAAAAGTCTTTGTTTACGAACGAATAATCTGATTGCTGCACTTCTAAAAGCTGCAGCAGATCCCTGAATGCTGAAATACTTTCTTTTTGCTGACCCGTTAGGAGTGACACTCTTAATGATCGTGGTAATTTAGAGATACATAATTGTATGAGTGCAGATTCACTATAAGGTTCACTTAAATACTGGTTTTGTTGCACCATGTGCTCAAAAAATTGCGTCACACTGGGAAAATTGGAGTTCTCATAATTTGGCAAACTAATTAGTTGATCTTTAATTCCGCGCTGTGTCGTCTTCGACCAGTACGCTGACAAAAAAGCATTCTGAAATTCTTCTACTGAATAACATTATCTCGCGATCGGTCTCATACGAGTTGCCGGCTCGCCTTCCAAAAAACTGCAAATAAATTCAAGTTTGTGTGTTACGGGCCAAGTCGGTGGAAAAGCAAAGCTAAATTGTTGTATCCAATCCAGGGGGTGAATCTGTGTTCTGTCGTTCATAAATACTTTAAATTTTCTCACTGAGAGAAAATGCTTGTAATCAAAATTATCGTCTCTGTATGATGGAGCAGGTTCTGGATTGTAAGAGAATCTGTTGAACTGTGGTTGTCCGGAATCAAGTCCCGTACTCTCTGTAGATTACTCAAATTATACGCACTGCGTGAATCTGACAAATGTTCGCTAAGTGGCGTCTGCTGTGCTGTGTTATTAGCTGAAATATTTTTAATCTCTGCTACCTCTTGCTGTAAACTCGACAATTTTCTATGCAATGTGTTATTAGATGAATCGATTTCATTGATTGTCTGTTGTAGATTTTGGGATTCAGGTGTTTGGTTAAATGAAACCGGTGAAGTATCGTCTGATTTATTGTCATTAGTAGTTTCAATAACGTCAATACGACTGGCCAGTCCATCACATTTTTCAGTCAGTATTTTTACCTGATCATCGGTTTTAGAATCAGACGCATTAATCTGTTTTTGCAACTTACGTGTAGTTTCATTCAGTTTTTTAACATCAGCTTTGATGACATCGCAATCCTGTGTTAGTTCTAATTGTTCGAATCTGTCTGTCACTGTTTGAATATCTACTGTGTGTGTATCTGTTTTTGATTTAAGATCAGAAATTTCATCACGTAATTCCGCGTTCAACTGTTCGATGGTATTAATCTTGTCGGACACTGTAGCAATATTGTTGTCTACATATGTTTTTGCCTTCGCAAACATTTTACGTTTATCTTCTTGTCTCTGTGCAGTGATTGTTTCCATGACTTGACGTTTTACTTTATTTTGATCCTGTATAAATTTACGGAAACGCGTATTACTGTTTTCTATGTGGTGATTAAAACGTTCGTCAATCTGAGTGTTCTGTTGGTCGAATTTCGCGTCAATCTTTTCATCCATTGTGCGCGAAAGTTCTGCTGTCATAGCTTTAAACTCGTCACGTAATTGTGTTACTTTTTCAGAGCATTGTTTACCGACTGCGCTAATTTCCTCTCTAAGTGTTTCTGTTGTAGCTGTTTGCATATTCCGTAATTCTTGAGCAACAGATCTAATTTCTTCGCTACTTTTTCTTGAACAAGCCTCAATTTCCTCGCGTTACTGTTCCTTAGTATCATGACACTGCGCGGCAACGGCTCTAATCTGTTCACTAAGCTGTCTGGAATTGTTATCTAATTTTTCATTTAACTGCCTGGAATTGTTATCTAATTTTTCATTTAAGTGTTGTTTGAGAATTTCATTATCTTGTTTGTTCTGTTCTCTAAGTTGTCTGAAATCTTCACTCTGTTGTCTGACCTGTTCACTAAGTTTGTCTTGTTTTTCATTATTATTGTCTAGTTTTTCATTAAGTTGTTTGAATTTTCACTAAATTGTTGTTTTAGCAATTTTGCCATAATTTGTTCCAAGCCAAAATTAGCATTTCTATTCTCTGTGCTGTTTAGTGGTGTACCTGCAATTGTCGCGCTTTGTGTGACCATTTGGTCATTCTGTAATTTACAAAAAGGATTATCAGTCGGATGTACACTGTCAGACACTATTTCGGAATTAAATAGATCGCTGCAGTCCGGAACCGCGGGACTGCTGCGGTCGCAGGTTCGAATCCTGCCTCGGGCATGGGTGTGTGTGGTGTCCTTAGGTTAGTTAGGTTTAAGTAGTTCTAAGTTCTAGGGGACTTATGACCTAAGATGTTGAGTCCCATAGTGCTCAGAGCCAATTAAATAGATCAGTCGTACTTTCAGTACACTGTCCATTTTCATTAGAAAAATTTCTCTGTACGTTACTTGAATTTTCCAAACCGGGTGTATTAGGCTGGGCAGCGCTCATTACAATAGTGCGCCCCGCGTCATCGGTTGTCGTCAAATCAACAGAGGACATAACCGAGTTCGTTTGTTCGTCAGTAAGATAATAATCATCACTAGTAGTTGGAACGCACTGATTGTCAGTGAACGCAGGATTGACATCATTACACTGCGTGTCACAAGTACTATTGGTGAAGTTGTTTAAATCGGTAGCTTCGTTCATTATACCTCGCGATACACTATTCACAGTCTTTCGCGGCATTTTTACAGTAGTGAAAATTATTCACAAAACAAATAAGCACAAAGCAAAAGCAACAAACACAAATACAACAGTGCAAAGAATTGCCGATGATCTGAGGAAAGAAAGTCACAAATTAGTAAAAGCGTTGCGCCAAATGTTAATTATATTAAAGCAAATAAGAGCAGATTTCTGACTACTTTTCAGAAGATTCTCAACGAAATACGATCCTGGACCGGGTGTCGCCAAGTGTAACGTCCCCACAAAAATTTTGAAAGACAATAATTAAAATGAAACGTACGCGTTTCAAGCCACGGACCGAAGTTGCTAACAAGGCACCGTGAAAGCTGGAGGTGGAACCTTAATGGTGTGGGCTGTGTTTACATGGAATGGACTGGGTCCTCTGGCCCAACTAAAAAGATCATCGACTGGATGTGTTTATTTTCGGCTACTGGGAGACAATTTTCAGCCGAACAACGATGGAATTTTAATGGATGACAGTGGACCATCTCAATGGGTCACAACTGTTCGCGATTGGTTTGAAGAAGATCATTCTGCACAATTCGAGCGAATGTTTTGGCCACCTAGCTCATACGACATGAATCCCATTGAACATTTATGGCACATAACCGAGAGGTCAATTGGTGCACAAAATCCTTCACCGGCAACAGTTTCGCAATTGTGGATAGCTCTAGAGACAGCATGGCTGTATATCTCTGCAGGGGACTTCCAACGACTTGTTCAATCCAAACCATATCGAGCTTCTGTACTACACTGGGCAAAATGAGGTCCGACATGATATTATGCCGGATCCCATGACTTCAGTCATCTCAGTGTACATGCTTCGTGTACTTATTACTCTAGTTTTAACTGAAATATATATCCTTGGAGTTAGGATACAAGTTTTTCTTTTGTATCTTTTATTACATTTTTTCCTTAAAATGTTGTACATTTTGCTGGAAACACACAAGCTGTCTCTATCGTTCCAGAGGTATAATGTCATAAGGATATTACAAATTAACTGCAAAAGAATCACGAGTATATCTTCTGTTGTTTCTGAGAAAACGGGCCATTCGTCTGAGACAATTTCTTTTCTCAGACATTTCAATTAAATATTAATTTAAATTAAAACTCACTTTTTAATAGTAACAACAGATAAAACGCCCGAACACTATAATCCCCATCATCTTCTACACTGTCCGAATGCATTCTCTTCCTCCTCTTCGTAGGTCTTGCCTCTGTGGACAATTTTTGTTCTTGTAGCTCATCTTTGTTGACACGTTCCCTGTCCAGTTCGTCCAATACTGCTTGCGTATTCCAACAAGCCTTCATTCCCAGTTCCTGCAAGACTTTCGACCTATTCGTGTTACTATCGTTAAAAGTGAGAATAGCATCATACACACAAAGCTTCAATGTATGATACCCCACAGACAAAATTTTAGGACTCTTGCCCACACTATGTTGTTGAACGAATCATTTACATTTTGTGTCTTTCCTGTCACGCCTTTCTTCAACAGATCTGGATTTTTAAAAATCTCTATAATCTGGTTTTATAGCCAATAAAGAGCGCGAGGTAAATAGTTTTTGTGGATAAACTTAGCTAAAGTTCCAACCGATTCCTCTTTTTTCATTTTTACGCCACTCGCCTGATCAAAGGTTGTAGATGAGCTTGTCATCTGTTGATATTTTATGGAAAAAGATTGCCCTCACACTCTTTTTTATTCCATCTTGGTTATTTTCGTGTCGTGAACACACATTTTCTTTTGTCATAATCAAATGTACTCCAGCACAACGAATAAAGTACTTAAACAAGTTATGCTGAGAATATCGCTTGCACAATTAAAGAAGAACCACAACTGTTATGCCACTGCTACCAACTTCCACAATAATTTAAATCAAACCACGCCCTTCTACATCTTATGGTTCTTGAGATATTAATTTTTAACTAAACAATGGTTTATGAAGTCCTAAAAATATTCTATGCAACTAATTAAATCAATTGAATTAAATGTACTTCTAGTCAATCAAATTAATAAATTGCACACCAAATTAATCAGAAAATTCCAAGCAATGTTTCTACTCAAAGAAAACAAAAGTTAAAATTTTTCATCAAATTGGGCATTTATGCTCCACTTCAGTAACTTAGAGTTACGATTTTACCGTGAAGTTTTTTCCAACAATAGCTTTCACAGTATCTAATCAAAACTATTTGGGCGCAACTGTTAACCCATAACTGACCACTAGATGTAACGAGAAGTCGACCAGTTAGTATAAAATGAGCTTTTGTGGATACGCTTTAAAGATTCTCATTTGTTTACCTCGTACGTTGTTCATTACTGATATGTGCAGTAAGGACGAATCTAATTTTATGAATTTTTATACCATCCGTAACATATGATGGTGTATGTGATGAAAGCCAACACAAGTCATAGAATCTCACCTCAGTTTTATTCTTTTTATTGTTGACTGCACCTGCAACCAATTGGAAACGAGCGTAAGGTCGAACCTGCAACAGTGTATGTTGTGACAAATGTACAGTCGATGGCGAATATGAATTCAATTGAAAAATTCAACGAGCCTATGAGCCTCAACAAATTGAGTTGTGACACGGTATTATTGTTCTACAGTGAATTTTCTTTTAATTTTGTTGTGAACTGACTTTCGGGTTTCTATACTACCGTTAGACAACTTAAGACTGATCATCCAGTCCACTCAACATCAATACGAGTACAAAACATGGAATATTCAGTAAAGAATTACTGAATGTTTTAGACCTTAAAAAGGGGGGCATAATTCTCGAAACCCAATGGTCAGCTGACCTAAGCATATTGTACTATACAAGCTGTACAGACTCTCTGGACTACACAGAAAGCGTATTGAAATACACAGGTAAGAAGGAATGTGCCAATAAACCTTGTGTTACATTACACACAGAGATTGAAAGCATATGAATAGAAAGGACAAGATACTGCACCAGGTGAGAATTGGTACAAACTACAGCTACATAATATACAACGAGTGTTTCATCTTATGGCGAGAATAATACTAAGTGCCTGCAGCTACTGCAACAAAGGGGAGTAATGGGCCTTCAGTAGACCATTAACGGTTAAGTCGGGGTTTTGTTACTGGAATTTACAACTCCTTCCATTTTCAGTCAATCGAATAGTTATGCAGTCCAATGGTTATACTCCTACTTGATAGACCTCCATATAAAATGACCCACAAATTGCAGGAAATCCTATAAATACAACCTGTTCTGTACGTGGAATCTTGTCTTTACTGTTAAATAGAAAGTGGGTAACGGTATGACTAGTGTAGAAAGGTTGTGTATATTTCCCAGATTTTGATTTTCTAGTAGGCACCTGTTAAGTCCTGCCTCCATATGACTGAACGGCCCATTTGGTGCTAGTACCAGTTAGTCCCTTCAGAGGAGAGGACAGGAATACAGTTTTTCTCTGTCGAATCTTTTGTTTTTCTGCAGAGTCACAACAGTTTCAATAAGAAATTATCGTTTTCAACCGTCACCGGTCATCCTCAGACCATAAGGTGGTTGCGGCGGAAATGAAATTGTTTCCTAATTAACAGTTGATTATGTTAACCTCTGTGTTAAGTTAATTATTGTTCGCAATTACCTGTTATTAGGACTTATTAAGGCCTGTGTTATCATTGTAGTGTATCATACAACAACACACAGAAACTACACAAATCCGTCCGCTCCAAAATACGCAAAAACTATGAAAACATAAAAAAGAAAATAAATTTATTGAAACATTTCCTCAAAACGAAATTCAGTGAGCACATATCGTCTCAAAGCTGGTTCGCAATACCGACCGGCACGTGACGTAGGAAACCCTCAGCGAAACACTCATAGGAATCAGAGCGAAAGGCACGAACACACTCATTCGTGCACCCGAGTCAGCAAAAATCCGTCACTCATTTGTTTGCACTGTTACAGCTTTGTAGACACTAAATGTTAATCAGAAGGAAGAAAGCCAACTATTTAAGTGCGAAGTAGTGGGTAAAAGTAAATTTTGATTTGAAATGCAAGCGGCAAGGTGTAATGCGGCATGATTCTGATAAAAACTTTTAAGCCAAAAATCGCGCACGCAATTTCTAGTATCTGATTTCTTCGACAGGCATTTTGAGTATGAGAGCAAAAACTGTTCGTGTTTTTCATTGTTATGCAGGATGAGGAACAATTTTCAGGCAGAGAACTAATAATTCACGTGGAAGCACGGAGTTGAAACCTTTACTGCAGTCACTATAATATAAAATAGAGTCTGTGTCAAATTACTCCGTGAGCAATATAAAAACAGAGCTGCAGTCATGGATACTAATGTCACTCGTCTTTTCGTGCGTTTAGGAAGACGAAAGAGAACAGTTCTTTCCGCGTTTGACGAAATGATAGCAACTACAAATTTTAAAATGTGAGAGCGTTTTCATGGTATCCATTTGCTGCGTTTGTCACTTTTTTTCGTCCTGGGTAAACAACTTCACATTTGTGACTGTTAAATTATTACGCAATTTGAAGAAACTATGGAATGCCATTAAAATCTCATTCTTTCCACACTTCTGTGTAGATCATGGCCTACAGGAAGCATATAACGTAATTCCTGCGTGATTTTGTTTGATAATGTTCACGGAACGAAATTGTGTAGCTGAGAATGAAATAAACTGTGCGTTTCAAACAAAAAATAGCTTCAGGCAACAGAATGACTTTTTTGAAGAAATTAAAAGCAACTGGGGGACCATGCATAAAATGATTATTAATTAATGATGTCCTTCCGGATGTTCAGTCGAGGTGTTGTTCTCATTTTATTTGTATTAACAATAAAACTGTAAAGCTATCGTGTATGTCTGTCTGAACATGCTAATCTCTAAAACTACCAGACGAATTTTCACGGGGTTTTCACAGGTAACTTGAGCGTATCATGGGGCAACATTTAGCCACTATTTCATCAAAATCGGATTACGGAAAATAGATGGCGTAATTAAATTTTTTTTTCTTTATTGAATTTCAATTCCCCCCGAAGGTGGCGGGCTGGCAGCAGCTTAGTATGCCGCTCTTCAGCCTACAGACTTTGTTAGAAAGATGAAAAGAATAAATAATAAAAACAGGCGATAAAATCGGAGACTTAAAGAGTAGCATGGCGAAAAGAAATCGTGGAACTTAAAACAAAGAACAGAGGGATGATGATGCTAATAAAATACATACGAAGCAGACAGGTAAAACAATAGACAGACAATTAAAAAACACGGCGACAGTCTGGATTCTGTTCGCAAAAGGCATAAAATTTACACCTAGCGACAGCATGGTTTCTGTTCGCAATACGAGAAAGACGAACAACACTGAATAGTCACTGGAACACTGCACTAAAAAGTTGGCAAATGTGACATACCACAGTCGAGAGCAGGTGGGGGGAAACTGGACAGATGATGGGAAAACAAAAAAGGGGGGAAAGGAGAGTAAAGCGTAATTTAAAGGTTTTTCTTCTGTCTTTATGTTTTTCTGAACGTGCTAATCTCCAAAACAACGAAACTTATGTTCATAGAAACTTTTTTATAGACAACTTGAAGCTTGGGAAACGTATAGGCTTTATTTCATAAAAATGGGAAGACGAGAAAAAAGGTAATGTAATTTTGTCTAAAATCATCTGCTCAGCTTCGTAGGTCGGATGTTTACCTCAATGACACGATCACTACTGCGTAGTACACCAAAGGAACAATAGATGGCGCTTTTAGCTTATCTGACTCAGTGGCAGACGTATTTCCGGAAGTTTACTTCAGTGACGGAATTAAGCTGCAAAATCTTATTTTTACGAATACAAACTAACAACGTATTTACTTGGATAGCATATACCAATTTACTGATTTCGCTTTGTGCATTTAAAACTTATCGACACTTCTTCGCGTTTTTCGATAGATTTTTCTGGCATTGTTTGCTAGGAAAAATGAATTTATAAAGTTTGCTTTTTGATGTGGGGGCCTACTCTTTACATTTTGATTACGAATAAAAATACCGACAATATGGCGGAATCTCTCTGAACACATCAGGACGCCCAAAAGGAATATGTGGTCTCGAGAATCACCGGGGATTATGAGGCGAGACTTTCAGCAGCTCGAGAGCATCAAGCTGTAACTCGCTGCTTGAAAACTCCTCCCGAAAGCGAGGTGCAGTGTAACTCTAATCGAGAGCGTCATTCACTATCTCGCTGCTCAGCACTCTTTAGTCACAGAGAAAACAGCTAAGGTTCTCCGTGTCTTCACACAGTTGCTTCAAGGTCTCTTCTGTGTTAGCGAAGCAAACAAGCTCTTCGGTCGTGTCCCCCAGTATACTGTTTTAAACTTGCACCGAGCCTCGGGCATAGGTAGCAATAAACACGCGGACAACGCCGGGTTTCTCAAAAATATGTTCAAATGTGTGTGAAATCTTATGGGACTGAACTGGTAAGGTCATCAGTCCCTAAGCTTACACACTACTTAACCTAAATTATCCTAAGGACAAACACACACACATATGCCCGAGGGAGGACTCGAACCTCCACCGGGACCTGCCGCACAGTCCATGACTGCAGCGCCATAGACCGCTCGGCTAATCCCGCGCGGCCTCCGGGTTTCTCAGCTAGTGCACAATATTTACTCATCCGACGTAATCATCTTCTTCAGATGCTGCTAATTGTCGTGTTAAGTGTCCTCGCTGCCTGGACCCCAAACACTCTGTGAAATATTGTCGCTCTTGCGCTGCTATTTATACACTGAAGAGGCAAACAAACTGGTACACCTGCCTAATATCGTGTAGGGTCCCCGCGAGCACACATAAGTGCTGCAAACGACGTGGCATGGACTCGACTAATGTCTGAAGTAGTGATTGAGGAAATTGACACCATGAGTCCTGCAGGGAGTGGAGATCTCTTCTGAACAGCACGATACAAAGCATCCCACATATGCTCAATAATGTTCATGTCTAGGGAGTTTGGTGGTCAACGGATGAGTTTAAATTTAGAAGAGTGTTCCTGGTGTCACTCTGTAGCAATTCTGGACCTTTGAGGAGTCCCATTGTCCTGCTGGAATTGCTAAGTCTGACGGAAAGCACAAAGTACATGAATGGATGATGGTGTTCAGATAGGATGCTTATATGCGTGTCACCTTTCAGAGTCGTATTTAGACGTATCAGGGATCCCGTATCACTCCAACTGCACATGCCCCACACCATTACAGAGCCTCCACCAGCTTGAACAGTCCCAGCTGACATGCAAGGTCAATGAATTCATGAGGTTGTCCCCAAACCCGTACACTTCCATCCGTTCTATACAATTTGAAACTAGACTCGTCTGAACAGGCAACCCGTATCCAGTCATCAATAATCTAATATCGGTGTTGACGGGCCCAGGCGAGGCGTAAAGCTTTGTGTCGTGCAGTCCTCAAGTGTACACGAGTGGGCCTTCGCCTCCGAAAGCCCATACCAATGATGTTTCGTTGAATGGTTCGCATGATGAAACTTGATGATGGCCCAGCGTTGAAACCTGTAGCTATTTGCGGAAGGGTTGCACTTCTGTCGCGTTGAACGATTCTTTTAGTCGCTGTTGGTCCCGTTCTTGCAGGATCTTTTTCCGGCCGCAGCGATGTCGGACATTTGACCTTTTACCGGATTCCTGATATTCACGGTACACTCGTGAAATGGCCGTACGGGAAAACCCCACTTTATCGCTACCTCGGAGAGGCTGTGTCCCATCGCTCGCGCGCCGATTATAACACCACGTCCAATCTCACTTACATCTTGATAACCAGCCATTGCAGCAGCTGTAATCTATCTAACAACTGAGCTAGACACTTGTTGTCTTCTATAGGCGTTGACGACCGCAGCGCCGTAACCTGCATGTTTACGTATCTCTCTATTTGAATTACATCCCTGCACCAGTTTTTTTGGCGCTTCAGTGTAACTGTTTGACTTCCGACGCCCACTACGCCCCATCTTGCTCTTGCGTTTTTTAGAACTTGCGCTGATATTTTGTGTAACGCCCATTCTCTCGGCGTTTCCCAGCTCCGGTGGATGTCATGTCCGCACGACCGCACCGTTAGTCAGTCATGCCAGGGAAACCCGAGAGATCACAGGAGTATTCATAATCGAGTGAAATGCACCAGACTGGGTCGCGTTGTACTAGACGGAGTGTAAAAGGCTCATTCTAAAAAGGAAGAACGATTTGACCTGATGAGTCACGCGTTCTTTCCCAACTCTGCCGCTGTATTATAGACCTTTGTAATAATTGGCACCAGTATGACAACAGCGAGCAGTGACTGTTCTTTACTGTTCGATCGCGTTGTCGTCTTGTGTAGCAAAAACGCTGGAAAGAATGGTCAAAATGTGATTTGAATGGTGGCTTGAGAAGTGTAATGTAATGCCACGGAGTTGGCATCAGTCGTCTGGTCGCTTAAAGAACAATCTAAATCAGATTTAAAAGAAACATGCTCGGCCTGCCCCATGGTGCAGTTTTAAGCACCCTCTTGTATACTCTGTACACTTATGGTTTGGAAAAGTAATCACTCTCCCGACACAAGTTTTACAATATGCAGACGATGTTTGTGTTTATTCAATTGCAGTTTCATGTATTTAGGCTAAAACGGAGTTACTCACTGATATAGAACACATCAATGAATGGCTCTCTAATAGTGGGTTGGCGATTCCCGCTGAGAAATCGGTGATCGTACCACTTTATAAATCGAACACTGCTTGCATTGTTGATCACGCCACATGCCAAAAGTATACTTTCCAGATAAAATTTCGTGCTCGATTCCTCGGTATGATATTTGACTCCCGCTCAGCTGGGTGCCTCACATACAATCTGTTGCTGATTAATGCGATAGAGGATTAAATGTAATTCGCTCTCTCACTCGAATGTGGTGGGGAGCACATCAAAGTATTCTACTCATGGTGTATCGAGGGATTGTTCGATCTAGACTGGACTACGCTTGTATGCCGTACTTCAATGTGCCTAAGATATACCTCCCCAAACTAGATATTCTTCAGTGCAGAGCCATTCTTACCTGCATTGGTGCCATGCGCTCAAGGACTACAAATGATTTTTTTGTGGAGACAGGAGAGATGCCTTATGCATTAGACATCAAATGCCGTCAGATAAATTTTTGATTCAAGAAATGGCCTTCATGGGAATTTACTAATTGAGGAACGCCTCCAACAGAACTAAAATTCCGGCCGTCTGTACAAGCTTTGACTCTTGGTATCATGTCATAAATTCTATGCGATGTTCTTCACATTTGCGTTTATTTGAATATGATCTTGACACTCTGAGCTGCCATATTCCTCTCTGTTATTATTATATCACAGCCTCGCCGAGTGTGAACCAAAATTTCAGATGTAACTGTGAAGCTCAGTGGCCTGGTTATATCTGTATATATACTGATGGATCCAAAATTCCATAAGAGCAGTATACTGGATGTACTTTTCTATACCATCGATCCAAATCAGTAAGGCCTATAAACTGCCTAAACGTACTTCAGTTGGGGTGGAGACTGTGCCAATTTTGGAGGCAATTAAGTTGTTCTGATAAGAACAACCCTACCACTGAACTGTTCACAGTAGCATACTCTCTGCCCTACCTTCCTATTCATAACGAATCCTACTCCCGTTATATCATTTTCTGCTGCTGTTGATATTACGCTATACTCATCTGACCAGAAATCCTTGTCTTCTTCTCACTTCACTTCACTGGCCCCTACTATATCTAGATTGAGCCTTTGCATTTCCCTTTTCAGATTTTCCAGCTTCCCTACCATGTTCAAGCTTCTGATATTTCACGAGCCGACTCATAGAATGTTATCCTTTCAATGATTATGCAATCGTTTTCTCATGGTCACTTCCCACTTGGCAGTCCTCTCCCGGGGATCCGAATAGGGGACTATTGCGGAATTTTTGCAAAAGGAGAGATCATCATGACACTTTTTCAATTTTGGGCCACATGTCCTGTGGATACACGTTACTCTGTCACACTTAAATGCCTGCCAGAGGGCTCATTGAACCAACTACACAATAATTCTATATTATTCCACTCTCGAACACCAAGCGCAATAAGCGGAAACGTTTCCGTGCGAGCTCTGATTTCCCGTATTTTATTATGATGATCGTTTCTCCCTATGTAGGTCGGCGACAACAAAATATTTTTGCATTCGGCGGGGAAAGTTGGTGATAGAAATTTCGTGAGAAGATTCCACTGCAACGAGAAATGCTTCTTTGAACTTTCTCTATGTATTCCGTTAATCCTGTCTGATAAGGATTCTATACCTCGCAGCAGTACTCCAAAAGAGGAAGGACAAGCGTAGTGTAGACAGTCTCTTTAGTAGATCTGTTACAGAGTAGACAGTCTCTTTAGTAGATCTTTTACAGAGCAGACAGTCTCTTTAGTAGATCTGTTACATTTCCTAAGAGTTGCGCCAGTACAACGCAGTCTTTGGTTTGCCTTTCCCGCAGCATTTTCTATATGTCAATTTAAGTAGTTCGTAATTGTAATTCCTAGTTATTTAGTTGAATTTAAGGACCTTAGATTTGACTGATTTATCGTGTAACCGAAGTTTAACGAATTCCTTTTTTCACTCATGTGGATGACCTCACACTTTTCATTATTTAGCGTCAATCCCCAATTTTCGCACCATACAGATATCTTTTCTAATTTGTTTTGGTCTTCTGATGAGTTAACTAAACGATGAAAGACAGCATCATCCGGAAACAACCTACGACTGCTAATCAAATTGTCTCCTAAATCGTTTATATAGATAAAGAACAGCAGAGGACATATAACACTAACTTGGGGAAACACTACCTTGGGAAACGCCAGAAATCACTTCTGTTTTACTCAATGACTTTCCGTCAGTTACTACGAACTGTAACCACTCTGACAGAAAATCACGAATCCAGTCACGTAACTGAGACGATAAACCGTAGTACGCAATTTCACAACAAGCCGCGTTTGTGGTACAGTGTTAAAAGCCTTCTGCAAAATTTAGAAATACGGAATCAGTTTGAAATGCCTTGTTAATAGCACTCAACACTTCGTGTGAGTAAAGAACTAGTTGTGTTTCGCAAGAACGATTTATTTCTAAATCCGTGTTGACGATGTGTCAATAGACCGTTCTCTTCGAGGTAATTCGTAGTTTTCGGACACAATATATGTTTAAAATCCTGCTGCATACCGACGTTAATGATATGGGCCTGTTATTTAGTGGATTACTCCTATTGCCTTTCTTAAATATTGGTGTGACCTGTGCAACTTTCCAGTCTTTGGGTACGGATATTTGTTGAGCGAACGGTTGTATATGATTGTTAAGTACGGGGCTATTGCATCAGCACACTCTGAAAGGTACGTAGTTGATATATAGTTTGGACCGAAAGATTTGCTTTTATTAAGCGATTTAAGTTGCTTCCATATTTCCGAGAAGCCTTAGTCGAAGGGTGCGAAATATCGAACTTTCCGGATAGTGGGTCAGCATAAAGAAGACAGCGATTTTTGGCTTCTGTTCCTCGGTCCCAGTCTCAACCTCTTTCTCAGGCGTTCTAGGTTTTGGCTCATCTCCTGTTCAGTTTGATGACCTGAATGCCCATTACTTCGGAACAGTATTCGTAGGTGCTGTAGTCCTTCGGCGACCCTCTCCTTTCTGAGAGCATTCTAGTCTATGGGCCAGAGTCTTTAGCACATAATTTCTCTGTGACCAATAGCGATGGCTCGAGGCGTGGAAGAATATCCAGAAGCACGCTATTAACTCATAAAATTCAACAGGATGAAATATTTTACAATTGAAATTATGCTTTCCTGAAATTTCACGATCAGTTCTTTATCTAACTTTAGTGGTAATTTGCGTTGTAGAAAAGATAAGGCTCGCCCACATTCTGCTGCATTGTCTAAGTACTCGAATTTGCTTTGGGTGGGAAGAGGCTTGATTATCAAGTTTATATTACTCCTCTAATTCGGTATTTTCCTCCACCAAAGTATCCTTCAGAGTATCCTTCACAGCAGCTATCTTCCACATACTGCGTGATTTTGTGAAAGTCCATCTTTTGCTTTTTTGTGGCAGCTTTACCGGAAGGATAGCATACATTTGAAGATACTCAGCATGCTCGCTTAGGACAACATTAGAGGTATGTTTGACCAGACCATTGATGAATGGCGATCCCACAATACAGCCAGGGTTGTTGGAATCAGAAATGGAGTCATACAGTGAACTTATGATAAATTAAATTTTCTCATTCCTCTGTTAGAATGAAATTTTTAGGGAGACAGCAGTTCTTTTGTAGAACTGATTTAACTTAAGGGACAGAAATACTAAATAGTACGAAATTACCTGCATTCTCCACCAGTTATGTTGTCATCTACATCCATTCCAGAGTAGTTTTTATAAGATACTACCCTCAGTCTTGCTTACTTTATTATACTTCTCTTACAGCTTAGGGGGTTCCATTTCCTTTTCCCTCCAAGAACACATTCATCTTCATGGTGGTTAATGTGCTTTGAAGCAGTAAAATTTTTACACAACGATGCAGATTTTATAGTGCATTGTTATGCTCTGAACTAACAGGGGGTATACATTGTCAACTAAAACGCATTGTTGTGCTCTCTACTAACAGGTGCCAAAATAAACTGCCAGCTTACTAACAAGGTAACGTGAACTATTATGTTAAAAAGGCAGATGTCCAGGACATTTTACATTAAAACAATACGAAAAAATAATTGCATTTTGAACTTACTTGGAATTAAGCTATTGCTGTCCTTTTAACATAGACTGATAGGCCAGCCTTCAGAGTTTCACATTATGTGAAAGAGTGAATATCATAGATAATGTTACGTCTGCCCTTCTAACAAACAGCTATTCGCATTCCTACACCACTCATCCGATTACGATGAAAATTTTGTTAGTTGTGGTGCGCATGATCACGAAGGCTTCTGTGGGCGTGGAAAGGGGTAACGATAGAGTTAACTCAGGAACTATGAAGCAAATTAATAAAAATTTTATATATACGTTATTTGTATAAAATAGTATAAGGTAATATCTCCTTCGACCCCTTGGGATAGGAGTGCAGGAAAGAACATGTGATATAAAAAAAAAAAAATCGAGGAACGATCGATGTTAGAATGAAATTCAAATTTTTCTGGTATGATAGAGTTACTGGCGACAGTCACGATGACGTTTCACCCCTAGCGTTGAGTGTAGGGGGTGAAGGTATGCAAAGACAGTGACATACCACCGTAACTCTGTAACGCTTGCAGGAATTTTCATCAAAATTGACACACGCATCACTTTTTTTATGCCAAAAGTTTACCGTGACAATTAGGCACCACTAGGGCTGAGTTTCTGGGGTGAAAAGGAATGACATGAAAGTGTAAATCAGGAACTCCTGGAACAACAGCCAAATTTGCTACATAAATCACACATTACTAGTATAAAAACACCATGGGAATAAGGTAACCCCAACAACCACTATGGGTGGGAGGTAGCAGAAGTATAATTTTCCTCAGAATTCGGGGTGAAATCCGCTAGCGATTTGGATGAAATGCGTGTACAAATCTATTAAAAGTATGAGAAATATACATGAGTGTGGAATACACTGACGGAGAAATATCGCAACACCAAGAAGGAGCTGTGCCACACAGAGAATGGTTGGTTAGCATGTTTATACATTTGAAAGATGATGTCTAATAAAATTTCTCGCCAAGCGCATTATTAAGAGTGGCATAGGCAGCGCCATTATTAGGATGCAAATCAGGTTTGGTTTCAATACACGCTGTAGCGGTCGTGAGCGTTAGTTACCTTTGACACTGGACATGGTGGGTTGATGTTAGTCAAGAATGCCTTCAAGGCGCAAAAGACGCTATTATCAGCACCTCATTGCGTTTGAACGACGTCGTGTAACAGGACCACGAGAAGCTGGATATTCCTTCAGCGATCTTGGAGAAGTACTTGGTAGGAATGTACCTACTTGACACAATAATATCACAAATCGAGTCCGCCTTGATGGAAAACACTTTGTTATTTGTTTATTTATTTATTTTCCCAAACTAGCACCATCATCAGTGGCTTTATAAAATCTAAAATGTGCTGTAAATAGCATAGTTATACAAACACAGTAACACCTTATTACATTTTTACTGTTCGTCGTTTGAAATATAGTTTTCTGTGGATACTTTCATACTACCTCATTTATTGTATATTATGGCATATTTTTAAGAATTATTCTCGCTCTTTGCGGCGTATTTTCTGTGCTTTTTTTCTGTTGCTGTTTTTTCTCAGCTTACATCAGTCATCTACATCTGTGTGAGCGACTGTTAGTAAACAAATACTAAAAGGTGAACTTAGTATGTCAGCAATATACACTTGGGGTTGCGGTAGTGTTGTGGAATCCAGTTTTGGTGTGTACTAGATTGTTAATTAGTTATAGGTGAACTCATGTTCGTTCGACTGCATGTAGCTGATTCCGTACACAGAAGAACAAAACTTTGGCATTTCGTTTATGTTCAAGAACATTACGTCATCTTACTGTTCGCCTATGTCGAGAAAGGTGTATCGCATGTTGCGAGAAGGCTATGAAAACTGTTGCGGGAATTACGACGACTTCTGTTCCTTATTTATGTCTCTATGTGTGATGGGGAAGTGGTTCTTTTGCATGAGTGTGCTTTCTGTTCTGTGTACTTAGTCAGTTCTCTCAGAGCTGGAAAGAGTGTGTTGTTGCAAAGTGTTGTGTTTTCATTTATTACATTTTTCCCTTCCACTATCGCCTTTTGTGTGTAGTAATTTTCTTCTGTTGTTAGTTGTCGGTATGGACTGTTGCTGTTTTTCAGATTGTGTAGATCTTTTTCGGTATTAGTGGGGCTATATTTCAAAAAACTAATAGTAAAAATGTAATAATGTGTTACAGTGTTTCTATAACTATGCTATTTTCTGCATGTTTTAGATTAAAAAAAACACTGATGATGATGATATTTGTCGCCGAAACTAGTTTGGGAAAACAAATAAGTAAACAAATAACAAGGTGTTTTGCACCAAGACGGACTCGATTTCTGATATTGTTGTTTTTTATGCAAACACGGACCAAATGCAATAGTTCCAATATAAAGTTATTGCTACTCGACACGACTGCTGGCAGCGGTGGTCACGGAAATGAATTGTCGGAAGATGATTTGATTCAAGACAGTTACGTGATACTATCGTGAGGGAAGACCATCGTGTTCGGCGTATGGGTTTCGCGCACTGTACTGCATCTACAGCACAAATTTGAGTAGCAGTTGGCACCACTGTGACACAAAGAACTGTTACAAATCGGTTACTTCAAGGACAGCTCCGAGCCAGACGCTCTGGAGTGTGCATTCCACTGGCTCCAAACCACCGCCATTTGCGACTTCAGCTCATTGGAAAGCAGGGCTGAGGTCTGTTGTGTTTTCTGATGATAGCTGGTTCTGCCTCAATGCCAATGATGGCAGCGTGTGGGATAGAAGGAGGCCAATTGTGGGCCGGCAACGAACTTGTCTGCGTGCTAGACACACTGGATCTATAAGCCTACCTAGAGCTATGTTCCGGGGTGCGATTTCGTATGTGAGCGGGATCACACTCATGGTTATCTCACGCATCCTGACTTCAGATTTTGGCGTCAGTCTGATGATTCGACCTGTTGTGCTGCCATTGATAAATAGTATTCTATTGGATGTTTTCTAACAGGATAACGCTCGACCACATACCGCTGTTATAACCGAACATGCTCTACAGAATGCCACATGTTGCCATGGCCTGCTCGATCTGTCTGCAATCGAGCATACAGTATATGGGACGTCATTGGATGACAACTCCAGCGTCATCCACAAACAGTATTAACCGTCCCTTTATTGACCGGGCAAGTGCAACAGACATGGAACTCCATTCCACAACTAACATCCGGCGCCTGTACAACAGTATGCATACACGTACGCATGATTGGATTCAACATTTTCGAGGTTACACTGGTTATTAATGTACCAGAATTTCAAATTCGCAGCGGCGTATCTCGCGAACCGTGAATTGCAGTGTTTTATCACTTAAATATGTTACCTAGACAAACGTATCCCCGAAATTACTTTACTATACATTAATTATCTCTTGGTGTTGCGTTTTTTTCCCGCCAGTGTATATGTAAGTTACACTTCGGAGGGCAGAACCACGGGTACAAAAACAGTCTTGAATAAAAATGTCTCGTGAAACAAAAGTTCTTTATTTTTAGAACGGTCCTCGTATCTTTAAACAAACGAACAGTTTCTTTCCTCTTTTCTGTTCACAGACGATTATGGATTACTACCTTTCCCGTATTGTCACGCGCTTGTTGAGGGGTTTGAGACTAAATCAAATTTTCACGGAGTAATTGACGATCGCGTATTACCTAATCTTTGGAGGCAGCTGTTGTTCAGATCGACTGGAGTATTCGTGCATTCATTCCTTGCACTAACAGAAAAGAACACATGTACCAGGAG
Source organism: Schistocerca cancellata (assembly GCF_023864275.1). Lineage (NCBI taxonomy): Eukaryota > Metazoa > Arthropoda > Insecta > Orthoptera > Acrididae > Schistocerca > Schistocerca cancellata. Next base: position 379,978,685 of record NC_064630.1, read on the forward strand.
AGACAGCGGCGCCGGAGTGACGAATTCACGCCCGACGAGCAATGCCCGGACAGGGCGCTAAGCGGGCAATTACGCGCGCCAGCTAACAGATTTCAAACAATTGCTGGCCGGTCTTGAATTCCATGCCGCGTGCCCGCCTCATGGATTATGCACGGACGCCGTTCATACGCGGTGCGCGGCAAAACAGGTGGCAGCCATGCGGGTCGGCGCCTCATTTGCGCACGCACAGGTGACACAATTGCCGACAGCTGCACTTAACACTACGTTGCCCCTCGCTAGCCCTCTCCGTTAGCTATGAGGTGTTTTCTTCCCTTTTTTTCTTTTTTTCTTCTTCGGAGTTCGTACTGAAATGCCATCAGTCACTTACAGTGTTATCCCGCGCAAGTTTTATGTATCTCATCTTTTTCTGATCCTATTTTAAATGTTCATTATTTGATTGTTATTCTAAAGACACTAACTTATCTCATTCTGTGTTTCCTTAAACCTAAGTAATACATCATTCGCAAAAAAATTAGTCAATCATGCTAAATACGTTAGTTGCATTTTTCTCTCTTGCACTGTCGCTATGGGTGCTGATTATAATATTCGTGTAATGTACAAAGGAGCTAATTCTGTATTAAATGGAAGATAATTAACACACACGAAAAACAATGTGGTACCCAATTTTGAAACTTGTGGAATTCTATTAATGATCCCCCCCCCCCCCCCATTAATAAAAAAATTACAGTTGATGCACTGTAGAGTGTAGACTGGGGATATTTTACCCCAGTTGCAGAATTATGTAGTTTATACAGGGGATATTTTTTTACTGGGGCAAAATCATTAAGTCCAGAAGTGGGCCATTTGCTGTTTCTCATTTACGTTAATCTTCTTCCATTTAATACACATCAGACACAATTGTTACTTTTTGCTAATGTAATTAATTGCAATAGACATATAGCAACGAAGGAAATTGTAAATAATGTGTTTAGAAGGATTATATGGTGATTATCTACAAATCGCCCCTCCATTAATTTTCAGAACTGCAGCACCTTCAATTTTGCACAACAAACGTTTCAACAACAGCGATCAACTTAAAGCATGAGCAAGACTTATTAGGCAAGGCAGATTATTCAAACTTTTGGGTGTCCATGTTGATGAGAATTTAAATTACATAAAAATACAGCTTGTTATACACCTCAATCCCGCCAAATTTACGCTTCTGTTATTTCCAACTTTCGGAAAGAGACAAGTCAGTAATTTAATGTGTTTTTAACCAGAAATCCGATATTGAATTGTACTCTGGACCAATTCATGTTTAAGAATGAAAGTCTTGATTGCACAAAAGTGTGTGCCATAAGGAATTTCGCTGTTAAACCCAGACGAGAGAGCGTTCGTTGTAGGTTTCTACGAAGGAAGGAGCTGTGTGATGAAGTGATAGAAGAAAACATTGAAATCGATATGGAAGACACAGGAGTTCGAGTATCATAGTCGGAGTTTAACAGAGTTTTGTGAGACCTGCGATCAAACGAGGCTAAAGGCACTTATAATATTACTTCCGAATTTCTAAAATCGTTTAGGGAAGTGACGAGACACACACTCTGATTTTAATAAAAAAAACATTCATACTATCCTGAAGATAGCAAATTCCTATAAATCCGAGATATGTCATACATAGGGGCAGATAATTCCGAGAAATATCACACAATTCACTTAACAGCTCACTCATCGAAGTTAACGACAACCGCAATAAGCAGAAGAATGGAAAAGAATATCGAGGAACTGCTGGATGACTATCCCTCTGGCTTTAAGAAAGGAAAAGTCACAAGAAACGCAATTACGTCGTCGCACTTGGTAATGGAGGTAAGACCTGAGAAAAATCAAGACACGTTCACATGATTTGTGAGGCTAAAAATGCGTTGGACGATGTAAAATGGTGTAAGATATTCGATATTATATGGACAATAGAGTAAGATTTAACAAAAGAAGGGTACAAGAGCCAAGAGGGAAACATAAGAATGGAAAAGCAAGAACGAGGTGCTCAGATTAGAAAAACTGTAAGAGTGGGATTCAAACTTTCACTCCTGTTGGTGGCCGTGCGGTTCTAGGCGCTCCAGTCCGGAGCCGCGCTGCTGCTACGGTCGCAGGTTCGAATCCCGCCTCGGGCATGGATGTGTATGATGTCCTTAGGTTAGTTAGGTTTAAGTAGTTCTAAGTTCTAGGGGACTGATAACCACAGCAGTTGAGTCCCATAGTGCTCAGAACCATTTGAACCATTTTGAACCACCACTCCTGTTGTGCAGCCTACACATTGAAGAAGCAATGACGGAGATAGAGAAGCGGAAAAGGATGTGAATGATAAAACTGGCTGATGAAACTGATATTCGTAGTGAAAGTGAGGAAGAATTGTATAGCAGCTAAATGAAATGAACAGTGTGTGTACACACACTATAGGTTAAGGGTAAACAGAAATTGGAGGCCATGAAGTATACGAAATTAAGAAATTACGCTTCTTTGGAAGCAAAATAACACATGACGGACGAAACAAGGAGAACATAGAAAGTAGAGTAACTCAGGTAAAGACAACAATTCTGATCAAAGAAAGTCCGCTAGTTTCAAACATAGGCCTTCATTTGAGGAAGAAATTTCTGAGAAGGACCGTCTGGAGGGGATGATTGTATGGCAGTCAATCACGGACTGTGAGATAACAGGAAAAGGAGAGATGTGAAGAATTTCAGATGTGGTACTACAGTTTGTCAGTTTTAAAGTCTAATATTTAGTGTATAATTTTTCAGTTTATGCTAACTTTTCAAAAGAGAGTTTTTACTTTTGCATCTCAGTGAGACATTTAGACTTAAATCTTACTGTCTTCGCAATGTAACTTCATGCTGACTAATGGCTGTACGTAACCAGTAACTTCTGTGTTTAAAGTACCTACACGCTTTATTACGTACATTGTATGCAATCTTTACAATGAAAAGTCCAGGTCGGAATAACAACAAAATTGAAAGAGTAAATTACTTCTCATTATATAGAGGAGTCGTTGAGTCGCAGACAGTCACAACGAAAGGAGTGCTTTACATTTAAGCTTTCGGCCAAAAGGCCTTCCTCTGAACCGAAAAACACACACACTTGCACACAAGCTGAACTCACACATATATGTCCACTGTCTCTAGCCGCTGTGGCCCGTGTGTGAATTAAACTTGTGTGAATATGTGTGTGTTTTCTACTTCACAGGAAGGCCTTTTGTACGAAAGTTTAAATTTATAGGAGTCTTTTCGTTGTGCTTGTTTGCGACTCATCGTCCACTCTACATTGTGAGTAGCTGCTGGTTCCACCTCCATGTCTTCAGGTCTAATCTTAGTGCCACTGATATCACACTCTAATGCTACACACACCGTTTACAGATTTGTATGGATGCAGTTTCAGTTTCAGATGAGATTTTATCTTGCAATTAGTCTGTTTCCTTATTATCTACTTCACGGTGTACTGTATTTTGATATACTACCGCATTACCACTTTCACTTACTGCTAGAGGAGTTACTAATTGGCATACTATCATTATATGACAACTGTACTCAGTATTCTTATTGGGTACATCCTCTCGACCTTTTGCAGGTAACCTTTTTGCTTTCTACAGAAGAAGTTTCTAATTTGTTTGTGTTTAATTGGCTGGCTATAGTCATTGTTCTCATTGTATGCTAAATCTTGGCCTATCAAAGTATGAACATTTTCGGTCTCTACTGGAGTCCTTTCTGATCTGTTTATAGGTACAACCTGACAACTAAAATCAGAGCTTGGCTGGCCATTGCGCATTGTTTCACTAATCTCAAGGCTTCTATTTACTAGCTCCTGAGTAAAATCCACTGTGTTCCCTATCATCTCTTCCTATTGTCTAATACTCTCATCTTGTCTCCTACAATCCTCATCTACTGTTTTCATATTTCCTTATTACACCATTTAATCTCTAATAACAATAATCTCTTCCTGCCTACTAGTAATAGTTTCCTCCTGTTCTTCATTACTCTCTTCTTAATTTCGATTACTCTACTTAACTAGCCCTTTATCAGTAACTACCTTTGCATTTCTTGTACTGAACGGTTCACCTAAGATCTGTTTTATTTCAGCGTCAGTCTCACTATCTTAAGAGCCACTCCAGTAATTTCCTTGCTCAGCGCACTATGCATCTGCCTCCATCTCACAATTTTCTCCTTACGTTCTTTGTAACTGTCTTCTTGACTTTTCCCATGAGCTTCTCTAACCTTCTCAGTAATATTCTCTTCCTGTATTTTAAGGTTATCTTTCTGACTTCTTGCATTACTCTCTTCAAACGTCCTAAAGTTATTGATTGACTTTTAATAATATTCTCCTAAAACTTTGTCAATAAAGTTCGTATAGCATCAATGTTCCCAGTTGTAGGATTACTATTTAAAGAGAAAGGGGTTACATTTGTTTGCGTAAGTTGTGAAGGACCCTCAGCTCCTCTCCCCCCCCCTCCCCCCCATCCTTCACCGGTTCAGCATTACTACTGAAATGGCAGACAGGCTGTGTCGGTTTGCATTGATGTCACAGAAGCAAGACCCGAATCTTCAACCACTGAACTACAATGTTGCGCCAAATCAGGTCCTACAAAGTTATTTTCAGATATTGATCTCCTCCTGCATTCTCTTCTGCATCTCTAAGTCCCAAAATGTTACTGCTCTGATCATGTCTGTCTACCACTGTCACGAGTACCTCACTTAAATCATTAATCTGAGTAGGCCTCTCTACATTTATCTCTTTCTGTACTTAATATCTCATTCGAGGCAGCTTCTCCTAGCCATCTAACACCTGCTTAACACTATCAGTGAATAATTGCTATACACAAATATTTATTTAAACGACGACTAAATCCACAACAAATCTGAGAATTAATAACAGTTCAGAAAAATTACTAGCAGTACCACCATCTCATAACATAAACTTTTAAGAAAAATGCAAACTTGTTCTACTGCAAATATACCTAAAAGGAGAAATTCCTGCACTTCAATAAATAACACAATAGTGAATAATCAACATAAGCATCCAGCATAGCTCACTGTCTAACTATACAGCACAAATACTCAACAATAGTATTAAGCGTGAAAAACTCTTGAAACAAAAGTAAAGAATGGCGATAGAATGTAAAAATATTAACTAACGGAAACAATTACTTACTTTACATAAGCACATACTGGAAGTAACATAACAAATATAGAAAAAATTCCCTCAAGTTGATGCCTATCCTACTGCATCACGGTTCAAAATATTACAGTGTTCACATGATTCCACCCATCAGATAATAACATGCATTAAGTAACTGTCCTAAAAAAAACGTCAAGTAAAAATAATCATTACACATAAGCAGTTTTCCATGCTAAGTCGCTTCTAGAATGGGTACAAAAGGCTTTTACTGATATAAATTGTTATTTATGTATTCTTGTATTATGTATAATTCTCCACAAACAGTGCCATATAGCCCATCACATAGGATAACTGCTCAATATTTTCTAGTGTTCCCAACAAAATACGAGTATTTTACCCAGCACAAAAACTTATCACTATTCCAAACAAACAAAAAACTGTTGTGTGCAGTTAACTAAGCAAAAACACTAGAAATTTTTATACAATGTTAGTGCATAAAATTATGCTTCTCACTCGCAATGCAGTACAGAGTGCAAACACAGTGTGAGCAAAAGATCAGGGTACATGAGTAATAAATGACACCACAAAGCAAAGCCTTCAATTTATTTCTGAACCAAAAGATTCCAGTAAGATCATATCCTAGGCAGAAACGGTCGCAGAATTTAAGTTTTATATGAGACCTGAGTTTCTCACGACACATACTTGCCTTGCAAGGCAACACTGCAGTTTTGCCTTCAAACTGACAGGGTGTACCGGCGGTTGTAGACGACGTCACCCAGCTGCATTTCCGTAAGTTATTTGAGCGTAAGTTTTAGTTTTAATTTTCATATCTGTGGGAATGTGTAAGTGTAATTCTCAGCTTGTGACGTCTATACCAGTGTAACTTTTCAAAAGAGAGTTTTTACTTTTGCATCTGCGTGAAATGTTTAACATGATTGTGTACGTGATGTAACTTCATGGGGATAAGTGGCTGTATGTAACCATTAATTGTACTACATATGAAGCTTCTACGTTTAAAGTATCCGCGCGCAATGTTACGTGCATTATATGCAATTCTTACATACACAACGAATCTAACCTACCACATGTACTTACTATGTTGCCATATAAACTTTTTACTTAATGTCAGTATTTGAATCTCCAATGCCAAACTTCTACACAACCACTGAATTGAATAATATCAGTATATATATCACTACAGTTAATGTTTCACTGAATGTAATCTAAAAATCTAATCACTGTTCCCTAAGTGGCCTAATGATCACTTGGCTCACCTGGCTTTGCCTTCACACCACTACACACTCCTACTTTAGTCAAAGCTCGACACCCATGTATCTGTCTCACGCGGATTGATGACTTGACAACAGTATAACCTGCGAAATCCCCAGAATTTCCTTTATATATGTACTGACTTGCAAGTTAAATTAAGTGAGATGGAGCTACATAGGCTGTATGTTGTTTTAAAGCGGACGCCGCTATGTTAGATGCTCCAGAACATTAGTAGCGTGTTATTTACATGGAGATTGTTTGCGATTGTTTTTTGATCGCAATTTCTGTCGTGTTCACAGGACAGTCGTTTTAAATAGTAAATATTACAGTGCGTATGCTAATGACATAGTGTTAGGAAGGTATTTTCAAACGTTTTTCTGGTCTTAAATGCGTATTTGATCCATTTTCAGCTTTCAGAACATATGCACACGCTTCTAAATGTTCACGTTAGCAAAAAACTTACCTACGTTTTCCGTGTTAGCCCTTAATGTGTGTAATAAGGAAAGAAGTAAGCAAGGCGTGCTATCTAGACTTGTAGATAACAACTATGTGAAATATTCTTGAAACGTCAAACGAACAGAACTGCATGAAGGTTTAGCTCCATGTAGAACTGAGTTATTGTTGTATTAGACTGTCAGTGCGTCGATGTCATTGCAGTTTGCAGAAATACTCACTTTTAAATCTTAGCTGTGAAGTGCCATTAAATGTGTTACCAGTAATAGAAAAAAAAGATAAAATCATTTTTGAAAGCATGTTCGCCGGCCGCGGTGGTCTAGCGGTTCTGGCGCTGCAGTCCGGAACCGCGGGACTGCTACGGTCGCAGGTTCGAATCCTGCCTCGGGCATGGGTGTGTGTGGTGTCCTTAGGTTAGTTAGGTTTAAGTAGTTCTAAGTTCTAGGGGACTTATGACCTAAGATGTTGAGTCCCATAGTGCTCAGAGCCATTTAAACCATTTTGAAAGCATGTTCCAGCAATTTGCGATTCAATAAACGTCACCAGTAGACAGTTCTATCGGTATTAACGGGAATCTAACGTAATACATCTCATGGTAATTAGCGTAAATTAATGAATTGTGGATAAATAAATGGTCTCAACAGTGTAGAACCTGTAAAATCGATATTTTGCTTCAACAAGTATTGATAGCCTATCCTCTGTAACATATATATGCGTCTTAAACAGGTGTTTCAATTTTTTTAAATAAAAATTTCATTAGTAGCGTGTACTTTCACATTAATTTATTGTATCTTTTAATAATAATCTATTTGATTAATTTCCCTGAAAATTTCTTACCAGGATTCTGTGTTACTTTTTCAGGAATAACTGGCATGATTTTACTTCTGAATTTCATTTTGAGGTTTTAAAAGTACGAGGGTAATCCCAAAAGTAAGGTTTTTTATTTTTTATAAGTACATAGACCTTTTTTATTTCTACAGTGGTTTACATCATGAACATTTAGCTATTTTTCGATATAATCACCATTTCTGTCGATACAGTTTTGTAGACGCTGTGGAAGTTTTTGTATGCCCATGTCATACCAGCACGCCGCCATGCTGTTCAGAAAGTTATGAACCTCTTCTTTTACCTAGTCGTCGGAGCTGAATCGCTGAGACCACAATCAACGCTGACAGGTTCTGTGAGACTCTGAAAAACTCAAACGGGCAATTCAAAACCGTAGAAGAGAAATGTTGAGAAGGGCGTACATATTCTCCATGACAACACTAGCCCACACATCGCTCGGCAAACCGTTGCTTTCCTGCAACGGTTTCAGTGGAACATAATGACCCACTCACCCTATAGTCCTGACTTGGCGCCCAGTGACTATTGCCTGTTCCGTAGGTTAAAAGAACATTTGGCCGGAAAGCGATTCAGCTCCGACGACGAGGTGAAAGAAGAGGTTCATAACATTATGAACAGCATGGCGGCGAGCTGGTATGACTTGGGCGTACAAAAACTGTCACAGCTCCTACAAAACTGCATCGATAGGAAAGGTGATTATGTCAAAAAATGGCGAAATGTTCAAGCTGTAGACTGATGTAAACCACTGTAGAAATAAACAGGTCTATGTACTTATAAAAAAATAAGAGACCTTACTTTTGGTATTACCCTCGTACATAAGCCCACACCAAGCTTTGTGATAAAGTACTAATAATACTAGTATGCCATACAACTACCGCTGTTATTCATTCATTCATCCATCTGACAGAAGATCCGATTTGTTACAATGTATATGTCAGATACAATAATGAACATAACAATGTGCATGATAAGAAATATTATGTAAAAATTGCGTTTCTGCAAAAGTTCGTAGAGTTTTTGCTTAAGTTTAATAAACACAACATATACACATAATATCAATAATATATTCTTCTTCACTATTTAAACAGTTTGTCAAAGCTGGGGTAACTTTTCGATTCCGCGAGTGTAGAAATCACGTGCCTTAGAGGCGAAGAACTCGTCGAGCCATGATTGAAGCGTATTTTCATTCGGAAAGGAAGTTCCTTGAAAGATGTTCGATAAAGAGCGGAAAACATGAACTTTTGAGGGATTGTGATCAGGTGAATTAGATGGCTGCGGAATAACTCTTCAACCCACCTCCTGTGTGCTGTTTTCCGTGACAAGATGCAGACACAGGGTTCGCCATATTTATGAGTTCCATATTGTGGGAGAACGTAAAGGAAAAACAACTAGAACTGAAAGAAATATTTGGTTTCGTGAGTAACTGACGAGACAATATATTATCTGTGGTGGAACTGAACACCAAGTTAAAATACAATCGTTCCGGAAACGTGCGTAAAATATTTGATACATAGGCGAATCTTAATTAGAGGTAGTGTGAATATCAATTAAAGAAAAAATGTGGTGAGGACTCGCTTTTGTGATTTAGAATTATGATTTGTGAAATAAATGTGAAGGTGAACGTTCTTAAGTATGAGTGACTAGCAACGTGCCATAAACACCAACACCACAGTCTTCCTATTTTGCAAATAAAGTCTGGCACTCACATATCTGATTCGAATGTTTTTCTGTTTCTAGAGCAGCGATCTTTTATTGCCTTGAACAGCTTCGTACACGCTTAATAAAATGAATAACAAATGATGTTTTTGATCTGTTGGATTACAATATTATTCGACAAAACATCGACGGCCAGAGATTCAAGATGACTGTGCAACGGTATCGGCATTCGTCGCAAAAAGCCAAGACCACTGATCTTGTTACTTTCGGGGCCAAAACTGACAGGCCCACTAACAACTGTCAATTTATTTTTCATTAATGATCCAAAAGCTTAGAAAATGCTTGGAGTGATCGTTACCGTAAATCTCAAGGATTGTATACTATATAAACACGAACGACGTTGAACTACAGTCTTAGATTCTGTTACTATTTGAGCCTCATAAAAGCTATTCTCGCAGTTGCCAGAGTGTGTTTGTTTTACTTGATAATAAACACCATGTGCGCCTTAAATGTCGAGCTACTGATCTACTTGACGCAGTACATACGTGAAACAATTCGCAACTGCATGCACTAGGCTTCAAATTTTGTACCTGAGAGATATCTTCTCTGAATTACTTTAAATGATAGTTACTACTATCCGATTCTGACACAAACGTTAGAGAGATTAACTTTCAATGAGAAGCAAATGTCCGAACTGGGTTTCCCTTCGCCCGTGAATCTTCAAAGAGTCAAATATAAAATCGAAGTTATAAGATTCCCGGCTGGGAACCCCTCTGCTCTACTCCCACCCTTTTGAAATGAAACAGGCGAAAGATCATATGAAACAGAAACCAGACATGATCAAAATGAAATTTACATTGTTGAGCTATGGACATAAGCGAATGAATGCTATATGGATCAAGGAAGTTCTTTGTTTTGACAACTTTTAAGGTTCGTAGATCACATTACGAAATATGCAGGACCATCATGAATCCGTGTTTCTAAAGATATATACTTAGTAAGGCTATAATGAGACTTTCATCGAGCAGGGGTTGCCAGACGGCTGATGAGCTAAGCCGAATAAAATTATTCTCCATAACATCCACTTCTGGTAAATCCCTTTAGACTGTTCATTTTCTGTCTTAGCTGAGTTAATGGTGAATAGTTTCGATCGCATTTGTTCATTTTCAAGTCATTACATCGGTCAAAAGCACATCACTGGTCAAAGTGTGAACTACAAAACATTAAAGTATATAAACAGTTTCCTAGCGGGCTAGAATGCTATAAATGTTTATATACTTTAATATTTTGTGTTTCACATTTCTGTTATTGATGCAGTGGAGAGTGTTGCACCTAAAGGGTACATGAGATTTTTTAGTCGGTACGTACTTTATGTAGCGTTTGTTAAATATTACGAGTTATACGTATTTAGGAGCTGTGTAATATATAAGCTATTTGGAATATACTGTTAATTCTTCGGGTCTAATATTATATACAACATGTTGAAATTTAAGTCATATTTCATCGTGCAGCGTCTTTTACCTTAAAACAGAAGATCTTTAACCATGGAATATGCAATAATTGCAAATGAACTGAGTTCTTAATGTCTTAATAATTTTTCCTATCTTGAACATGGAAGTTGGCAGCAGTTTCCATTATCTTCTATCTCAAAATGTATTTGAAAGTGGGTCTTGATAGTACTTCCGCTTAATTTGATTTGTAGGTGTGTAGAAAAGTAATAATGTAACAGCTAAACTATGAAATACAGTATTTTAAAGATTTTCTTGCTTACAGCGCTTTTAAATTTAAATCGTATATTTGTTCCAAGATACAGGACCGTGTAATACGCGGGAACATATTTTCACATTTGGGAAACCTTAATTTTTAGGAGTATTTTCTGTAATTTCACGAAAAGATTGCAGCACATAAATAGTGAATGCCATCTTTTCAAAATAGAGCAAGAAAATATATTAAACTCCTATACCGATCAGCCAAAACATTGGGACCATCAACCTACTGTCTGCATAAACCCGTCCAGGCGATAGCAATGTAGCCTGGCGACGAATGACTGAAGGTGAGACACACGCAAGGTGCCCGGTGCTGTCCGTGTGTAGAATGGAGAAGTCGCGAGATCTATCTGAGTTTGACTGAGGGTAGATTGTGATGGTCCGGAGGCTCGGCGCGAACATGTTGGAAACTGCGCGACTAGTCTGATGTTTAAGAAGTGATGTGATGAGCGTCTTCAAAACGTGGCGAAACGAAGGTGAAACCATTTGGGAGGACACCCCTTGTTACACATGTCAGACGTCGTAGGCTGGGCGGACTGGTAAGACAGGCCAAGCGGCGAACTGTGACGGAACTAACATCAGACAGAACTAACATCAGGCAGAGCGCAAATGTGAACACACAGTGCAACGAACACTCCTAACGATGGATCTTTGCGGTACCAATGTGACCACCACGACAGCGGCAACTACGAGCGAAATAGTCATGTGACCATAGGTACTGCACGTTGACACAGTTTCACAGCGTTGCATGATCTGATGAATCCCGATACCTTCTTCAGCATGCCGGTAGGAGGACGCGAATCCGTCGTCTTCCAGGGGAACAGCTCCTCGACGCCTGTTCTGCGGGACGGAAACAAATTGGCGGCGGCTCGGTTATGCTCTGAGGAACATTCACGTGGGCATCCATGGGTCCAGTGGAGCTCGTGCAACGAACCATGATGGCCAAGGAATATCATGCGCTGGTTGTAGACCAAGTACTCCCATTCATTGCGATAACGACTTGCCCATCCAGCCAAATGGAGACCTACAATGACACGTTTTCAGATTATATCATATGCTGATTACGCTGTGTCATAAGAGTATGTGACATCTCCATATCATTCAACATCTGATGCTGTTCCCTGCCCTTATATACCCTGCGGGATTGGTGGCAACACTAAACACGGGCAAAACAATTCCATTCTGGTGGCCGCTGTAACTGGAAAGAGGATTCCAACTCTAATTTTATACATATCTGATGACGGTGTTCACGTGTACGAAGTTATATTGACATCAGACTATGTTTCTGGATGCTTCAGTTCTTTGGTTGGCTTTGGATTATAGCAGATATCCGTTTATCGCACTTTTCTAAATTTTCTTTTTTTACGTAATTTCTGTTATCAGAATTCTAAGCAATAGGTAGAGATTCTCCCACGATCGAAAAACTTTAACTAACTTTGTTCCACGGAACCAGAGGAAAACAAATAACTAACTCCGAACATAATCTCTTAATCTCGAACTGTGTTTCATGTATCGCGTGCGCTATTACTTGGCTTGGTGTCATTACATTCCATTCTCAAGTTTTCGTGATATCCTTTTTAGGATTCCGTACCGCAGTCGGTAGGAACGGAACCCTTATAGGATCACTTTGTTGTCTGTCAGTCCCCTTTTTCACAGAAACGAATAGAAGTGTCAAGCAGAAATTTATGTCAAATACTAAGGGCTACGGTTCCTTGGCGTAGTAGACATTTAAGCTTATAAGTCAGTGCAATAAAAAGATACGGTCATTTCTGAAACATGTTGATACTCGCATACTTACTCATCAAAACCTATAGATGAACTGTCTATATTCATAATTAAGTTAGTACAGAAGTTTCAGTACAAGACCTACTCGCTCTTGCCCGTTTTCTTTCAGAAAGCCAGTGTTCTCTCCACTGCCGCTTCTCAGCTTGCAGCTGCTTTTTGGAGTTCACAGAGAAACTAGCGCTGCTGGAAGACAACAACAGTAATCTGTGTCATATCGGTAGGGAGACGGCCTTGTTTCTCTGGACTCACAAGCATCTGTCATCAAGAAATTATCTGGTTGCAGTACACGTGAGAAATGCATGTTTCCTGATTGCCATTGGCTTTCATCCAGCCGGCTATCTTAAATTCGTTTTGTTTCACTTTCAATATACGTCGTACCTCGGCTGTTACGTAAACGTCCAGGTTTCGGTTATGGGTGAGCACGTAACATTTTTATTGGGTATTAACGCCTGGATCAGGAACTGTTCAGCATATTTTTCCCACTGGAGATGGCCGACATTTACTACCACATCATACGTGAAACCGTTTTTAGTTCCGAAAAAGAATCAGCAGTAATAAAGAAGGAAGGAAGAGTCAAGCTTAACATCGCGTCGATGACGTGGTCATTAGACACGAAGCAGCAGGTCAGATGGATAAGGAAGACGAAAAAGGAGAGAAAAAAATTTGCCTGTGAGGTACCTGTGTTGTCAGTCCCTGAGCTCACACATTTGGAAGAGAGTTCTTAGACTGAATAAAAGTTCAATATATTTTCATATTCCATTTTGAAATGATTGCATCCAATTTTTAGGTGCTGCAATCTTTTTTCTGAAATTACAAAAATTACTCCGGAAAATTAAGGTATTTCCAAATGGTCATATATCTAGGAACAAATACTCTATTGATGCTTAAAAGTGCTGAAATCGAGAAAATTTTGTCGGTACTGTCTTTAACAGTCTATCTGCTACGTTATTACTCTACTACACGCCAATAATTAGTAAGTGAAATCAAATTAAATGGTAGCGTTACCAAAAGCCATTTACAGGTTAACTACATTTTAAAATAGAAGCTGGAAGAAATTAAAAGAAGTTTTCATTTTCGAGACAGGTAAAATTGTTAAGGCATTAAAGAAACTAAGTTAATGTGTGGCCATGCACTTAAACGTGAATTTCAGAGCAGTCATGAAGGTCTCGATGTCTTAAAACAACAAAAACATTATAAAATGCCGGAAACTGCTAATGGCGGTCTCCAATGTGTAGGCCTATCGTCATGTGATTATTAAATCTATATTATACGACCATATATATGGACGCCAGACATGTATACAGGGAGATTCACGAAGATATGCAGATATTTTAATATGATGTTTTGCAAGTAAACCTAAAGAAAAAAGCTCATATAAACTTAGATCCGCAAATGTTTAGTTACGGAATTACGGGTAATAAAAGATTTTGCCCGAAATTTAGCAACTTCGCTAATATGTATCCGTCGCAAAACTATACTGGGTGAAAGTAAAGCATGGTTTCCATTTATTTTGTTGTTATTGATCTGGTGAATCTAATAAAATATGTCCCAGACGTGTATTTGCAGTAGTTTCCAGAACATCGAGAGAAGCAAAGAAGTAATTTCCTAAAAATTTTAATTTATTAACTACCTGGCCCAATTTGTTTTTTAAATTACAGATTACTGCACAAAGTTTTCAACAGAAGTTGTAGAGAACTTAGTTTTTGAAAAACGATGGTAATGGCGTTAACTGAAAATGTATAGATGTGTCAGATAATCTGCTTTTATTAATAGCATGGCACACGTGAATTCCTACACTGTTGTTATTATATTCTTTCACTGAACAATACAGAAAACTAACTCCTTTCAAGGTTAGAATATGACTGAAACAACTCACTAACGGTTGCCAACAATGATATAAACGTTTCTACATTCTTAATGGAAAGTAAACAAATTTATTTGTATAATAATCTTTGCTCCTCTGGATGTTCTGGAAAACTACTTCAGATAAACGTCTGGGACATGTTTTATTATATTTACCAGACCAATAACAACAAAATAAACGGAAATCGTGCTTCATTTTAACCTCGTACAGTTTTGCGATGGATTCATATTAGCGAAGTTGCTAAATTTCAGGCAAAATCTTTTATTAGCTGTAACTAATCTTTTTCTTTAGTTTCACTTGTAGAATAACATATAAAAATATTTGCATATCTTCGTGAATCAAGATGTATATATTATATCTGTCGGCGTGACTGCCTTGATAATTTTAGTGCGATGCACAACACGGTCCGTGCCTCTTGTGGAAATATGGGGCTCGCTGGGAGCAAGTAGCTAAATGGACACCAGAAACTATTAGCGTGTGACAAGCTGAGAATTTGTGCCCGATGGGCAGAATGTTGTGAGTTGTCTTCGACTTACGCTCACTAAATATGTGCCGAAGCTGCACTATGTAATTGTCCCAGATTGGCGTTGCAACTAGATACGTGGACCGATGCAATTTTGAAAATGGAAATTGCATATCACGAACTGGTAATTGCTCTATGCTGGGTAGTTATTTAAAATTCTCGGACTTTTTCTCCGAATAACTGCAGATTCAGCTTATACAACAAATCGGCATTTTGTAACAAAGTCACGCCAATGTTGGATCGGTGACACGCCGAAATGTTGCGTTTCACCCACAAAAGGCTCAAAAATAAAATTGTTAAGTCACTGTGATAGTTAGCATAAGCATGTGGACTGGTGTATAAGGAAGCATTCGAACAAATTTTGACTGAAAATTAATTTAATACATTATAATTTATACAGAGCTACAGAGTAGGATACTTACATGATGAGAACGGGATTGCAAAAGACAAAGGCAAACGGCCACGTATCCCATACCTGCTCTCGAAAAAATTGAAGGCCACGCCTTCCTTTCGTAGTGCATATAATGAAAACGTTAACATATGGCTCTTTGGTCAGGAATCATTACACAAAATTTTACGTAAAAAAATAATTTTTAGAAAGTGGTATTACAGTTTCCAGATGAGCAAGGCGGTTAAGGCAACCGCTTGCGTTAAGCGGGAGATCGGGTTTTGAGTCCTGGTACAGTACAAATTTTCAACTTTTACCATCGAATTACTTCGATCCCCGATTGCGGCTGGTAACTCTAAAATCAGTCACTAGATTGAAACTCCGAGTAAACATCACATGTTCTGAGGTACACTGTCCTCAAAGTACAAAATTCTCCCCTATACAGGGTGACATATCTGTCCCTGGCCATGAGTTTCACTCAACCCACAAAGCCTCCAAAAACGTGCAAGAGTGACCTTCAAACACGTTTATCTTTAGTAACTTGAAAACCATGACCTCCAGAGAAAACGTACATTAAATTTCCTATAAAAATTTCCTGCTCATTTTTTCTGTAGGACTAATGCTCATAGCGAGTAACAGTATATGAAAATCCTGCATGTGGTATTTGAAAGTGTTGTGGGCTGCATAAATCCCATAGGTAGTAGCAGCTGGATCGCCTTGTATATGACGTTTAAATCATTTGCTTTGTTTTTGAGTCAGCAACATTCTGACTGATGCCAATTTCTTCATCTCAGAGCAGCATGTACAGCTGAATAATTATTGTCATTTTAAAGCCAACAGAAGAATTTAAAATAACAATTTAATAGTTACCCAGCTGTTTACCGGAAAAAATAACAGTTCTTCGTCTGCCGCACAATTGTACGACAGTGCTCCGTTCAGGCGCTGAAACAATAAGCCTAGAGACTCGAATTACCACTGCTGGTGCTAGAGGCACATTGTTGTAAATTACGTTTCGTCTCAGGTCAGCAGTTGTACTTCAGACAGGTCTACATTGTAAGTATTTAGAATGTTGTTACCTAATAATTCTAAGAAATAGTGACACTCTGCAATCTTTTACGGTGAATGCTAACTCTCTTCGTGTATGCGTTTCACCATCATCATAAGCCTGATTTGAGCCTAGCGCGCGAGCTCCCAAGTCGTTGCCTAACGTAAGGAACCTTCTGGAATTCGCCTGAAGAGAGTAAGTGTTGAACCAGGCTTTAAACCACAGACCTTCAAAGTCTTTCTTGAGCTGTTATTTTACTAAATTTTGACAGTGACCGTGATGCTAATAATTTGTTCAGGCAATCGGACAGATAGTTATTTACTGATCTCCGAAACACGCCATAATCGGTATTCATGAATATGCGGGTTTTGTAACTCTTCTTTTTCCTAGGTCATACAAAACAGTTGCTACTGGTTTTCCAAATAGGACGGTCGCCAGTACCAATAGGACATATAAGTTAGTAAACAAGCCAACTACAAACTTTAAGCTCAGAATGTCAAAAGGTGAACTAAATTTCTTCACTAACAGTGTAATGAGAGAAATACTTCGTAGTAACAGCTCTTCATGACACCATTAATTTTGCTCTTTACTGGGGGTGTTAATTAACAACAAAATTACTTATTGACAGTATGCAAAGTACTTGGAAGAGCAGTTGAAAAGAATGGACAGTGTCTTGAAAGGAGGATATAAGCTGAACATCAATAAAAGCAAAACTAGGATAATGGAATGTAGTCAAATTAAATCAGGTGACGCTGAAGGAATTAAATTAGGAAATGAGAACTTAAAGTAGCAGATGAGTTTTGTAATGTGGACAGAAAAATAACTGATGATGGTCGAAGTAGAGAGGATACAAAATTAGAGACAAGGAAAATGTTTCTGAAGAAGCGAAATTTGTTAACATCCAGTATAGATATAAGTGTCAGGAAGTCTTTCCTAAAATTATTTGTATAGAGTGTAACCATATATGGAAGTGAAAAATGCACGATAGACAGTGCATACAAGAAGAGAATAGAAGCTGTTGCAACATGGTGCTACAGAAGAATACGGAAGAATAGATGGATAGATCACATAACTAATGAGAAGGTACTGAGTAGGTAGAATTGGGAGGGGGGGGGGGGGGGAGAAATTTGTAGAACAACCTGACTAGAAGAAGGCATCGATTGGTAGGACACATTTTGAGACATCAAGAGATCACCAATTTAGTACTATAGGGAAGCACAGGGGGTTAAAAATCGTAGAGGGAGACCAAGAAATGAGTACAATAAGCAGATGCAGAAGGATGTAGGATACAGTAGTTATTCAGGGATGTTGAGGTTAGCACAGGATAGAGTAACATGTAGAGTTGCATCAAAACAGTCTTCGGACTGAAGACCAGAACAACAACAACAACATTGATTACGGAAATAATGTGGATGGTTCGGAGTAAATCAACATCTGAAGTTATTATGGAAGTTAATCTGCAGATCTACCTTCCCTACATAGATACCGTACCAGGATGAGTACACGTGGATGAATATACTCTTGCCACATGTAAAACAATGGCATGTTAAGCAAAATTTAAAACTGTATCTTAAGTTTGTCAGACAGTGCTGTTAGATTGAAGCTAATTTCGACTGTTTTAAATGAACTTGAAATCTTACTTCCGTGTTGTACAATACCTGTCTCGAAAACCTTTTCATGCTTTGTTGAATCTGCGACTTATTTTTCAGGCAACTTGACCAATTTAACTACTCTGTTACAGTCTTCATCAGGAAGAATTGTAGCGTTTTTCATTATTTTGGTAACACCTTCGTAGGTGTTAGGATCTGTACCAGGATTGTATCGCAGGTCTGATTAGTCTCGATACACATTATAATTTAAATTCTGTCTAAATATTCGCAAAGAACACACAATAAATATTGGTCTATGCATTTCACATTTCTCGTGAAAACAATACTTTGCCTGGATGTGAGAATGTGATGGGCTCTAATTCCTTGGAACTGGAGATACCTTAGCTTTGCATTCACACTGGGATATGTACGGTGTGGTGGTTGACAACTAACTGGTACTTTGTTCTCTGTTGGCGTACACTCTAACACCCTCAGCCCTTCCCTCCGATGCGCATGTACCTCCCCAACATAGAGGGACTTCCCTCATGTTCCTTAATACCACTCTATTGATCGACCAAGTACGTGGACCAGTAAACTATACTGGTTGTTTCAGCTGCCTACCTACGAGTTTTATGGAACTTGCAATGCCTTCAGGTACCATGCGCAAGATTTTAAAATTCTGTCGCTAGCTACACACAAACTGTTAGTTCTACAGAAAAAGTGAACAGGACCGTTTTATAGGAAAATTTATGTAGTTGAATTTGGCGCTGGTATACATTTTCGCTGGAGGTTGTACTTTTTAATTACTCAAGAAAAACGAAAAAAAGTGAGATTGAAGTGCGTTTTTCTTGAATAACTCGAGAACTGTGATCTCTAGCGTAAATGTTCCGCATTACTAAATGTAACTATATTGAATTCCCTAAAAATGGTCCAAATAATTTTTTATCTAGGACTAATATCTTGTGGGAAGCGAGTGAGAGTATACGAAAAACGTGCGCGTTGTTTCTAGAAGCGTTGTGGGTTGCATAAAATCCATCACCCTGCATAATATTAGCGTCTTGACGCGTGATGATCCGGCAGTTGTGACCGAGCGGTTCTAGGCACTTCAGTCCGGAACCACGCTGCTGCTACGGTCGCAGATCCGAATCCTGCCTCGGACATGGATGTGTGTGATGTCCGTAAGCCTAGGGGACTGATGACCTCAGATGTTAAGTCCCATAGTGCTTAGAGCCATTTGAACCATTTGATACGTGAGGTACTAAGTATCTACTGCCAGACGACTTACCGTAGCGGCAAGAAATTTCCTTGTGTATACTACTACTAGTGAAAACCTCATCCTGCAGTAGTTCCTGAAATTAAATTTGTAAGGTGTCAGGCAAATCCAACACCTTCCATGAAAACCCTGACATGATTAGCAAATCCAGTAGTATGTCACATAGCTCCGAATTAATCGTGACATTAAATTAACCAGAGTAATACGAGTAACGAGTGAGCAAATGGAATACCACAGACTAACACAAGAATGCCTAAATGCATGTCATACCTTCCCACCGTGAGACAGACGCAGTTCCGAGAGGAGAAACGAGAACAGAAGCCGAGAGCAGAACCGTGTTAAGCTAGAAGGCCGTACGATAAGGTACGGACACCCACGTCGCCAGCCAACCGCTATGACCACCCCCCAGCCCATGTTAAAAGATAGAGCCCTCCAGAAGAACAGTATAGATCTTACGATAACACTGAAAGGACCACACTAGCTGCAAGTTTTAGCGTGAGACTTTTTCGCGCCTCTGTTACGTCGCAAACTTTAAAAACATTGCCCCACCACGAGAAGTATAACGTTTCTCATTGGATAGACAGAATTTTTGTAGGCGGAGCTTAAGGTTAACATTGAGACCCTGATTGGTCAGATGAAAACACAGCCAGATAGTTTTTTTAAACCAACTTCGGTAAATTGTAGTAAGGAGAAGTTAGGGGAGAGTTGCTTACGAGACGACGAGGTGAGCGGAGCTGTGCTGTTCGCCGCCCCCTGACGAACACCGACAAGGTAATGAACGCACGCGATGCCGCATAACAGCACATAAAGCTCCACTCAGAACTGCAGAAGTCTCATCTGTTACACCCCCTTTTTGCGTAATACTAGTGTCGTTCGTTAAATAAAGCTCATGGTGTTCACATTTGCCACTTGAAGTGAAAATCTGAAACGCGATGATTTTTCTGTTATATAGTTATTGAGAAGCCACATCAGCCACTGTAATTTACGACAAGTTAGATAAGTAATTAAAGATAATTGAGGGTCACTGTAGACCATTTTGATAGTTTTCTCTTTTGTGAAACTTAATTTAAACCTAGATTATAGATGTGATATGGCATAGGTCATCCTTCGATCCATTGTAGAACTTGGAAACCCATTCAGGGAATATTCGTTCACATTTTTGTTGAACACAGTTGGTTTTTACCACCCTGTATTAAAAGATTTCCTTTTATCAATAGCGCAATTTATAAACAATGTTTTGTGAGTAGAATAAAATTTCCAATGGTAAACTTAACTGCTTTTTCGACGTTATTTTACCAGCTAACTAAAAATAGGAAAGCCTTGAACCCCTTCCACTAAATTTAGTTAGTATTAAGATTCTTTTACAGGGAGTGCAGTGGAGCTGACGCTGAAATCATTAAGTATTTGGTTATCATCGCTAGTCTCACTGAACTTTTCTGAACTCTACATGTCATGTGTGGTCTGACGTCTCCTTACCAGCAACAGGTCCCAGGTTCAAACTAATCAATTCCCTAAAAAACACGCTCAGAGCGTCGAAAGTAGTAGGGAGACACGATATAGAACAACAGACACCACGCAGAATGTTAGAGATTTCATATGAAGGTAGAATAACGCATAGACTTTAGAGGTTACAATAGACGTATAGAAAATTTACATATTCAGTACAGTTTTTGAGTCAATATAAATATTAAGAAACCATGCAGAAAATACAGGTAATCTTTATTTACAAACAAGTGAAAATTACGAATGAATGAAGTGTTAGTGTTACAAACTGTGTACTCTTTTGTGACACGTAACTTCGTATATCGATACTTGCTGAAAAACTGCTGTTAAAGCCAAACTGAGCACGTCACGGCTTCCTCAGCTTTGGAGAAAGCTTGGACATTTGCCCACACAGCATTTGCGAGATGCCCTGCGTGTTTCGTGACGGACGTGTTAAGGCAGTTGGATCACTGTAATGCCAGCTGGTCGTCCCCTTCATTCACGCTGCACAGTGATCTGAGGTCGGCAACCTTTCTCCGGCCGGCAATTACTCGTGGTAACGACGCGGGGAGCCGGCGCGGCGGTGGCGCCGGCGGCAGCAGCGACGCAGGCGCGCCGCCCGGCCGGGGCTAAAGTGCGCCATTTTGCGCAGCGCCCGCGGCGTGCATTATTAACGAGCGCTGGTGGCGATGTGATTCTCCGGCCGGCGGATGTGGCCAGATCAGCTGTGCCCTGGGAATTGTGTTTTAATTGCGGCAAATCGGCAATTTTTCCGCCGCGCGCGGGCGGCCCGGCCGGCGCGACCGCAGCCGCAGCGCAGCGCAGCGCAGGCCGGCGCCCAGCCGAGCGCACCGCACCAGTTCCGGCCGCCGCCGCCGCCGGCGCCTCGCTGACAAACTCATTAGCCCCTGTCCTCCGTCACGGCACCGGCGCCGACCCCAGCGCCAAATTTAGATTTGTGTTACACCGCCGACGCTCCGGCCACCTGTACACGGACGTCAAGCCGCAGCCTGGCCCCACACCCCTTTGTGGTTTTGGCGGACTCCGCTCGAACTCGTGATCTTTCGGTCGCTCCTCTTCCTCTTCCCCTTACCTCCCCCTTCGGCAAAGCTTACCAGGTGTTCGGCTCGTGGGTCACACTGAAGGTCAGTCTAGCCCAAACTGTGCTCCCGGAACACTGGTATTCCGCGGAGGGTGAATTACTGCTCCTCGTAATGGTACTTGAATTACGTAACCATTACGGCACTTCACCTCTCGATACCAGCAATATTCTACTGTGTTTCTGTAAAATAGTTAACATATTTCTGTGACAACATTCAGATTTGATTTCATTAATGTATAGGTACTTCGATACATCGATATGTATATATTTCAATGATATTATTCTTCGATGTCAGGCACTATGATCTTTGACGTACTTGTAACTGATTTTTGGGCGCGTAAGCGGTTATTAGAGAGTCAAGCTTTGGTCGTCATGTTAGAAAGACGCAAATTGTAGTCAGTTTATGAGATGTGAACTTTAACTGTGAGGAAGATATTTTCAAGTATGTTTTATATTGTGAAGCGATGTTTTGGAACGAGTTACGTGATATTGCAACAAAAGTACGAGGGCTGTCCAGAAAGTAAGTTACGATCGGTCGTGAAACGGAAACCACAGTGAAAACCAGAAACATTTTATTTGCAACAGTTAGGTACACCTTCCACCTACTTCTCTACATAGTCGCCGCTCCAACTTCGAGTTTTGTCGTAGTGTTGTATCAACTTTCCAATATCCTCGTCATAGAAAGCAGCCGCCTGTGCTTTCGGTCAGGTCTGCAGCTCGTTGTCTGTCGAAAAATTTTGTCTTCATGACCAGCGGTTTTTGTGAGCAGAAATGAGACTCAGGGGGAGCCAATTACGGACTGTATTGTGGGTGATCAAACACTTCTCATCGGAAACGCTGCAGGAGCGTCTTCATTGCCCCTGCAGTGTGCGGCCGAGAATTGGCACGAAGAAGGAACTGCTCGACAGTTGTGTTACGTGGGCTGCATGACACCGGCGAAATCTGTAACCAGGCCCTCATGCTTGGCGGGAGACGCTATTCCCTACGCACCTTTACGTGCTCACTGTTCACTCGAAACTGAAAACAGCGTCGCGACACGATTGACGGGCATACTAGAGACACTGACCAACACATCTGTGCGAAGCTTTACCGGATTTTTCCAGTGGTTTCCGTTTCGCGACCGATCGTAACTTACTTTCTTGACAGCCCTCGTAATAAAAAAGAAGTGTAACTTAAGTTCGGAGTGCTGATTACTTTTTTGCATCACCATTGTCCTAACTTTCAAAAGTTTAATCTTCAAGAATGGTTTATGAAACACTTCTATAAAACTTTTGAGTATCGCAGAATAACACCTAGGCCTCTTTGCATCCGAGCTTGGAATCATCACTACCTAGATTTTCGACGATTGAGCCATGAGTTCACAACGAGACCAGCTTGGGAAACACGAAAAGATGAGTGCCTAGTTTATCCAGTAATTCAAGAAATGACTTTAATAACTGTGCTCTTATGACACCTGCCACATAATATAACTTTGTTGTTGCCCGAAAATGCAATATTTAGCAGCGTGAGCAACACTACAATCATAATTAATTTTTGACCTTTGTTGTGGTAGGTTTGTTAGATGCTCCAGACACGGTCAACTACATGGCGTCTTCTTTTTCAAATT
The DNA here is from genome assembly GCF_023864275.1 of Schistocerca cancellata. NCBI lineage: Eukaryota > Metazoa > Arthropoda > Insecta > Orthoptera > Acrididae > Schistocerca > Schistocerca cancellata. Next base: position 380,002,471 of record NC_064630.1, read on the forward strand.
TTTCACGATACTGATGATTTTCAATTTTATTATAGTTTTTGTGTTATTACTTATCATTTAAAAATCAAGTAATCACTGAGTAAAATAAGTTTTTCTCGCTTTTAAAGTTTTTTAACCGTTAGAATAAACAAGGTGTTCCACCAAAGTATCGAGATTCTCAACGTTTCTGTCAGAGGAAAAGTTTGCGAACCCCTGGTCTAGATGTACCTGCACTTCCTACACCCATGCTCATAAATTAAGGATAACTACAGAGCCGGCCGATGCGGCCGAGCGGTTCTAGGCGCTTCAGTCTGGAACCGCGCGACCGCTACAGTCACAGGTTGCAGCTTCACACGGGCTTGTACACAACCGCAGTGTATTTAGCAACGTCCCGCTACTATTCAGCACGGTCTTGTGTCGGCATTATCACGAAAACACGGCAGTTCTCAAATCTTATGAGACACGAGGCGGCTCCGACTTTAAGCACACATTCAGGTACTGTCTGTACTATAGTCTTTTCCGTAGTCCGCTAATGCACATCAATTATGGTACTCTGCAACTGCTGCTACTATTGCACTCCCTGTAGCTCTGAGCCCCAACACTGACTATACATAGGCCTAAAATCTCGCTGGAACATTCGGTCAAAAAAATAATATGGAACAGAACAGTCCAATCCCGGACGAGCCCCCAATTCCAACTTCACTCGGGTTTGTACACAACCTTTTATCATGACTTGTCTGAAAAAGGGGTTCGGTTGTGCATACTTGCATTCGCGCCCTATATTGAGTAGCCAGCCTGAGTACAGCAGTGAATCAATTCAAGTATTTGTCTAAATCACGATAGTTCACAAATGATTTACACCCACAACAGTTTAGAATGAAAACGTTTTTATTTTACTAAATCACATCCACAAAAGAAACTGATGGCCACGTTATACTATGTCCGCGGCTCTTAGCCGCACCGACCTTACCGCACCGATGGACTACGGTCAAAAAACCACGACCTTTGTCCACTATCCTGTGTCCTGTGTCCGGTCACGTGACACTACATTAGTCAAATATATTATTTCTAAACATGGTCATCATGCATTTACAATGTTACAATATTAAAATACGTAAAACTAAATACCTTATATTATTTTGCAGACAATCATCAGATTATTTACATCTTTAAGGGAACTTCTCTTGTTTGGCAGTTTTGTTTAACCACGTCCCTGCCTAAAAGGTGTGGCATACGAAATACTCATTTTTCTCTACATAGATCGAAAACTGAACAGTACCTTCACAATAAAAGACAATAACTTACAACTTAATTTTTATATAAAACATGTTCTTTAATCTCCAAAATATTATCCCTGCTACTATGCTTTAAATTTGGGTTTTGAACTATTTTGATGAGCTCTTATGTTCATGGAGTTCTCCTATTTCAATGATCAGATACCCAGAAAATCCAATGATTAGCAGGACAAGCACACCTTACCTTATTAACATATGTACGAAGTTATGCAATGAGACATAGGTAATTATGTAACTAAGTGATTCAATGTGAAACTGTTATATGCTGCCTCCTCTCTTTATCAAGAAGGTGACTCCATAAATATGTTGTCTTGTGCTTGCTACACCCCAACTGTTCTTCCACATTAAACATTACCGCATTCAGCAAATCAGTTATACTATTACAGTATCCCTAGTAACCTCACATGGTTCGAATCCTGCCTCGGACATGGATGTGTGTGATGTGCTTGGGTTAGTTAGGTTTAAGTAGTTCTAGGGGACTGATGACCTCACATGTTAAGTCCCATAGTGCTCAGAGCCATTTCAACCACTTATTTTTTATTTTTAATAACTGCAGAATCTGGTGCTACACAACATGGCACGACACACAACAGGCGCTAATAGCATAGGCACATAGGGAACACACACAACACAGATCTGTAAGTCCACGGTATTCGTGATAATTTGAAAAAACCGTCCCGGAACATATGTGCTACAAAACGCCACTTTTTCCTGCGCATGTACTCCGACATCAGTATGGGATATGATCACCATGCACGCGAACAAAGGCCGCACAACGAGTTGAGACACTCTGGATCAGGTGATCGAGCAGCTGCTGGGGTATAGCCTCCCATTCTTGCACCTGAAGTGTCCTAGGGATTTGAAGACGCGCAGAGATACATCGACCGAGGGCATCTCAGACGTGTTTGATGGGGTTTAGGTCTGGAGAACAGGCAGGCCACTCCATTCGCCTGATATCTTCCGTTTCAAGGTACTACTCCACGATGGCAGCTCGGTGGGGCCGTGCGTTATCATTCATCAGGAGGAAGGTGGGACCCGCTGCACCCATGAAAAGTCGGACATACTGGTGCAAAATGATGTCCCGATACACCTGACCTGTTACAGTTCCTCTGTCAAAGACATGCAGGGGTGTGCGTGTACCAATCATAATCCCACCCCACACCATCAAACCACGACCTCCATACATGACCCTTTCAACGCCGTTAAGGGGTTGGTATCTGGTTCCTGGTTCCCTACAGATGAAAATTCGGCGAAAATCACCGTTCAGACTATACCTGGACTCGTCCGTGAACATAACCTGAGACCACTGTTCCAATGACCTTTTACTGTGTTCGTGACACCAGGCTTTACGGCCTCTCCTGTGACCAGGGGTCAGTGGAATGCGCCTTGCAGGTCTCCAGGCGAATAAACCATGTCTGTTCAGTCGTCTGTAGACTGTGTGTCTGGAGACAACTGTTCCAGTGGCTGCGGTACTCCGTGGCCGTCTGGGGGCACTGATGGTGAGATATCGGTCTTGTTGTGGTGTTGTACACTGTGGACGTCGGGTACTGTAGCGCCTGGACACGTTTCCTGCCTACTGGAATCGTTGCCATAATCTTGAGATCACACTTTGTGGCTCACGGAGGGCCCGTGCTACGACCTGCTGTGTTTGACCAGCCTCCAGTCGCCCTAGTATTCTACCCCTCATAACGTCATCAATATGTGTTCTTTAAGCCATTTTCAACACACAGCACCCATTATCACGTCTGAAAACGTCTGTACACTTACTCACTACCCCGTACTCTGACATGCACCAACACACCTCTGCGTATGTGGACAGCTGCCAGCGCCACGGTGCGTCGACCGCACGTCAAATTCACCGCATGGTCATACCCTGAGGTGATTTAAACCCGCAAACCGCCCACCAGGGCGTTGTTTCACCATGTATCAGTATTATCCTTAATTTATGAGCATGAGTGTCTATAGAAAAGACAGTCACAACGAGTGATTTAATATAATTAGGGCTTAAGACAAGGCTACACTCTAAGAAAAAATAAAAAAGGATAAGATTAAAAAAACGACTCTCTACGAAGGAATCTACATCTGCGTCTACAAGGATACTCTGCAAATCACATTTATGTGCCTGGCAGAGGTTTCATTGAATCACCTTCAAAATAACTCTCTATTATTCCAATCTCGTACAGCGTGCGGAAAAAAAAGAACACCTGGATCTTTCGGTGCAAGCTCTAATTTTTCCCTTATTTTATTATGGTGATCGTTTCTCCGTATGTAGGTCGGTGTCTAAAAAATATTTTCGTATCCGAAGGAGAAATTTGGTGATTGAAATTTCGTGTGAAGACTCCGTCAATTCTACCTGGTAAGGATCCCACACCTCGCCGCATTCTTCTAAAAAAGGGTGGACAAGCGTAGTGTAGACAGGCTTTTTAGTACATCTATTACATTTTCTAACTATCCTGCCAGTAGAACGGAGTCTTTGGTTAGCCTTTCCCACAACATATTCTACGTGTTCCTTCCAATTTAAGTTGTTCGTAATTGTAATTCCTTGGCATTTAGTTGAATTTATGGACTTAGATTTGACTGATTTGTCGTGCAACCGAAGTTCAACGAAATTCTTTTAGCACTCAAGTGGATGACCTCACATTTTTCTTTATTACGAGTCAATTGCCAATTTTCGCACCGTACGGATTTACTTTCTGAATCGTTTTCCAATTCGTTTTGATATTCTGGTGGCTTTACTACTCGATAAATGACAGCGTCATCTGCAATCAACCTAAGATAGCTGTTCAGTTGTCTCCTAAATCGTTTATATAGATTAGGAACAGCAAAGGGCCTATAACACTACCTGTTCCACTCGATGACACTATGTTGGGGAACCACTACCTTGGGGAACGCCAGAAATCACTTCTATTACACTCGATGACTTTCCGTCAATTACTACGATGTGTGACGTCTCTGACTGGAAGTCACGAGGCGAGCACGCAATTTCACAACAAGCCGCTTGTGTGATACAGTGTCAAAAACTTTCTGTAAGTCTAGAAACAGAATCATTTTGAAATCCCTTGTCAATAACACTCTCCCGAACTAAAAACCCCTGCGACCGTAATTTGGGGTGGTCTCCTGACCTTCATTGCTTACATATTCCGCCCTCACAATAATATTTCGCACATTAAGACGCTTCATTCGAACCCAAACTCGATAAAGTAAAGTCAGCGTTCTATGAATTCATGTAAACGATATGCAAATAACTAGTAAATCGCAAATGCGTTCCGAGATTCAAATACTCGAGGCTGGCGTACACACACACACACATTCAAGACACGACGGTCGCAGGGGCTTTTAGTTCAAGAGACGCAACCCGCACGCTGGGGGGCCGGTACCTTCAGAGGACGAGTCAACCTATCTACGTCGGCCAGCGACCACCCGTAGAGCAGACAGCGTTTGCCCGAGTGAAAGGAAGAATGACCCCAAGTTCAGCTTAAAAAGCAAATTCCGCTACATTGTGTGGGAGCACCCAGCCTACGCATTCTTTACAAATATAGCAAGCAGTACCAGAGATTTTCACAGGAAGACAGAAAACGCCAAACGCCAATGCTACAGATTTCCGGATTGGTCGCCTTAAACGAAACGTCATTCTTCCGTTTTAGAAGAGCAATGCTGATTGGCGGACGATATTCCTGACGCCTTGAGCTGAAGGAGTAATGGAAGAGACCAAAAGATATACCCCTTCATGTCTGGCATGGAGAGGGGCCGTTCTGCTGTCGCTCTTGGAGTGAGAACATGTAACGAGAGTGTGCGCGCTCGTACGTGTACTCAAAGAGCGAGGAACAAGTCTCCCCTCAGTACTTCACTGGGAGAGCACCTCTGTCGAGAGCGAATCGGAGTGCGACTCTATATTGAGTCCTTGCGATTAAGCGTTGTTCACTGTGTTGGCCGCCACGCTTATTGTGTGGTGTGGATGGACAGAGTTATAGTTAAATGCCTGCGAGCGAATTTTTGAGTGGCATCGCAGTGGACTGGTTATCTGACCAGTGTACCACGCCAATAGTTAGACTAGGGGCGAATAGGAGTCCATGACTTCATTAAGGCGTAGGGAGAGTTTGATGAGCGAAGGTCAATCCAGATAGAACGAGAGTTATCTTATTTGTCAGCAGCGACTGGCGCTGACAGCAGTCAACGCAGCTTATGGTATTGTGCGCTACAGCTCTTGCGAGCCCTATATTTCCTCCACAACAGTACACTTCACTGCATTTCACATGCGAGAGCCTCGACCGTACCTAACAACATTCTAATGGATAATTATTCAAGTTGAGTAAGCGCAGCTCTCAGCCATTCTGCCACGTCAATAACAATCTTAAACTTTGTATAGAAATTTCAAAAGCGAATCCTATCCGTAAGAGGTAACTTCACATTCCGAAAAGAACCCGGAAATAACTTGTTCAGTTCATAACTAAAAGTGCCATTGTGATTTCTCAGAATTTTAACAAAATAAATAATAAAACTTCCTGGCATATTAAGACTGTGTGCCTGACCAAGACTCGAACTCGGGACCTTTGCCTTTTGCGGGCAAGTGCTCTGCCATCTGAGCTACCGAAGCACGACTCACGCTCGGTCCTCACAGCTTTACTTCTGCCAGTATCTCGTCTCCTACCTTCCAAACTTTACAGAAGCTCTTCTGCGAATCTTGCAGAACTAGCACTCCTGAAAGAAAGGATATTGCGGAGACATGGCTTAGCCACAGCCTTGTGGACGTTTCCAGAATGAGATTTTCACTCTGCAGCGGAGTGTGCGCTGATATGAAACTTCCTGGCAGATTTAAATCTCATTCTGGAAAATAAATAATAATTTTCGTTAGTTTCATGTTTTTTTTCCAAGTATCCCACTAGTTACGTAAGAAATTTTGTGAATTTTTGTGTCATTTCCTTACAGCGGACGACTCCAAAAGATATTTATTTCTGAAAGTTTTTCAGGCATTTCTCTTTAGAACGTTAGGAGCGTCTGTCTGACTTCTGTAGTAGTGTGGGGGTGGAAATTGCATCTTGCTGGAGCCACAGGGTAAAGGGTACATCTCAGTTTAATCCGTTGTGCAGAACTACAGATTAGCACCCACACGCTGGAATGTGTTTCTGATTTACAGTTAAACTGAGATGCTGATTTGTGGCATGATGCTTGATAGGTCATTAGCTTTCACCCAGCTGATTATGATGTCACAATACTCCTGAAGATGGTCTGTTTATGATTGAAACGATTACAATGTATTATAATAAGTTTTCAACCATGATTTTTCAAAATTCGATACATTTTGAAGGCATAACTCACATCAGGTCTCGTGTAATAGGCCACATTCTCTCAGAATTATTGAGATCCTTGAGAGAACCGGTCACGATAAAATTATTCCACCTCATGTAACAGGTATGTCATACCTGTGAGATGTCCTCAGACTTCAAGAAGAATGTTTCCTGGTCCCAAGGTGTGAATGTTACCGAACTATCGGTTTAATAAGACGTCGCTGCAAAATACTGACACCAATTAATTGCAGAAAAATTATAAAAATCGTAGAAGTCGAGAAACATCAGCTTTTTCTTTTTTCTTTTTTTTGAAACGTAGGAACAAGCGAGGGAAAACTGACCATACGACTTGATTACAGGGAGACGATCAGACTTGTTAATCACGGACTTTGATGAGTTATGTGTACGTTGTAGAGAGACATGTCCTGATTACTTAGCTGCTGACTTTTCACGCTACAGCCCCTAGTTTCGGAGAAAATCGATACCGAGTATTTGTGTAAACGGTCTATGCCTGTAACGTTAGTCGTGTTTTCGCTAAACGAGCGTAGCACGGTGGCTAAGTATTTTCCTTCGGAGGAGTGGGTCTTTTCTCGTTGTGAGATTGGTTAAAACTTGCGACCTTCGCCCTGCTCATAAGCACGTAAGCCACTGGCGAGAACAGAGGTGGGCTGGTAACGATTACAAGAAGGCCCATATTGGTCCTAGATGGAACTCCAATACTTTTGGTGGTGCGTCCTACGCGAAAGGACGTGTCCTGAGGAGAACGATGAAGTGTTGGTGGGAGGTTTTGACCACGAAGGTCATGCTGTTGTTCGAATCAAAGTGGTCAGAGTTGCCAATGTGTCATTTCTGGACCTATATAGAGAAAAGAAAGGAAGACCTAGATCATAGATTGTGTTATTATGCAATAAAATGATTGCTAAAATGTTACAAAAAGCTTCGCCACTACCATCACTACTACCACCAATGTGAACACCGTTCCAGATCTCGCCTGCGTGCTTCTATTTTTTTTTTAATGCGGAACAAGGAGCTAAAAACACCGCCCCTATTCAGGAAAAAGGTTTGGAAAAGATTGGTCACTCTTTCACATCACAGCATATTTATTATAACTGTATCAGGAAAGATATTCCCTTACGTAATGTGATTCGCACAAGAACCAGTCATAAGGGAAATGTGGTCGGATTGTTAAAAAAAGAGTTAAAAACTCGACTCGTAAATTAAAAACTGTAATTGTGACCTACAGGAAATCAGAGAAGTTCACGAAAATGCTGTACGAAGAGTTTTAAAAGTCTGTATTTCTTCTGAATGTGGGACAATAAAAATTTTTTTACATTATTGATTCGTGGGAAGGACAGGTTTGATCAAACGCTTTAAGACCAGATGTTCGACTTGCTGAAGACTAACAGAGAAATCGCTTCTAGGAACAGTTCCATAAAAATACGTTCTTTAATTCTGCACCAATGTACTGTACGTGTTTCACAGGAATGATCAAACACACGTTCCTGGCATCCAAGCTGACTGAAGCGAGAACGACCTTTTGGAATATAAACGAAATCTGTTTTCTGGTGTCGCTTCTAAAAGATCCGTGTGTCTGCAAGGGGTAGCTTTCATTGAATGTGCGTCGTGCACTACGAATTCGTGTTTCGGTTGCTCCTGTGGCAAATACCGGAATTCTGTTATAACACAACATGCGATAGCGAGTACGACGACTCTGTAATCTGTTCTTTAACATACGGAATATACATTTGACGAAAGTGTGCTGTAATGATTGATTTATTCAAATCAAATGGTTCACGTGGCTCTGAGCACTATGGGAATTAACTGCAGAGGTCATCAGTAGAACTAACTAACCTAAGGACATCACACACATCCATGCCCGAGGCAGGATTCGAACCTGCGACCGTTACAGACTGTAGCGCCTAGAACCGATCGGCCATCCCGGCCGGCGACTGATTTATTAATGAAATTACTACGGCGAAAATGAATTTTGCATGACATATTCCATTTAATAAAATTCTGCACGATGAAACTGAAAAAAATAAAATAAAAAGATTCCCAGTCATGATCTGAAACTGTACCTCGACAGTGGTAGCGATGAACCTTAGCCGCTACTCAGTCGAAGATAGAAGATACCCATGTAGGCGGTACACATAAAAATTCAATATTTTTACTGAAACTAGGGGCTGTCACATGAAAAACCGCTAGCCAGCTAATCAGGACCTGTCCGTTTACAATATACCTAAGACTCATCAAAATCCGTCATTAAAAAGTCTGATGGTCACCTTGTTAGCAGCAGACTGACGAATGGAAAATATATGTGATAGGGATTGCATGTTTAGAGAAAGACTTTTACATTGTTGGCTGGAATACAGTCAATAAAATGCTGAAGGTAGCAAGACTAAAACACAGGGAACGAAAAGTTATCTACAGAGAATAAAGAACCTGGAAGTGCGGTTGAACGGATAAGCAAAAGTAAAACAAGGGTGATAGAACGCAACCGATTCAAATCAGGTGATGCTCATAGTATCAGATTAGAAAATGAGACTCTAAAAGTAGTCAGTGAGTTTTGGTATTTGAACAGAAAAATAAATGACAATAGCTGAAGTAGAGAAGATACACTGAAGCGCCAAAGAAACTGGTATAGACATGCGTATACAAATGCAGAGATATGTAAACAGGCAGAATACGGCGCTGCGGATGGCAACACCTATACATGACAAGCTCAAAAAAATGTTCAAATGTGTCTGAAATCTTATGGGACTTAACTGCTAAGGTCATCAGTCCCTAAGCTTACACACTACTTTACCTAAATTATCCTAAGGACAAACGCACACACCCATGCCCGAGGGAGGACTCGAACCTCCGCCGGGACCAGCCTCACAGTCCATGACTGCAGCGCCTTAGACCGCTCGGCTAACCCCGCGCGGCTCCATGACAAGTGTCTGGCGCAGTTGTTAGATCGGTTACTGTTGCTACAGTGGCAGGTTATCAAGATTTAAGCGAGTTTGAACGTGGTGTTATAGTCGGTGCATGAGCGATGGGACACAGCATCTCCAAGGTAGCGATGAAGTAGGGATTTTCCCGTATGACCATTTCACGAGTGTACCGTGAATATCAGGAATCTGGTAAAACATCAAATCTCCGACATCGCTGCGGCTGCAAAAAGATCCTGCAAAAACGGGACCAACGACGACCAAAGAGAATCGTTCAGTGTGACAGAAGTGCAAATTCCTCAGATTTCAATTCTGGGCCATCAACAAGTGTCAGCTGCGAACTATTCAAATGAGCATCATCGATATGGGCTTTCGGAGCCGAAGGCCCCCTCGTGTACCCTTGATGACTGCACGACACAAAGCTCTACCCCTCGCCTGGGCCCGTCAACACCGACATTGGAATGTTGATGACTGGAAGTATGTTGCATGGACGGATGAGTCTCGTTTCAAATTGTATCGAGCGGATGGAGGCGTAGGGGTATGGAGACAATCTCATGAATCCCTGGACGCTGCATGTCAGCAGGGGGCTATTCAAGCTGGTGGAGGCTGTGTAATGGTGCGGGACGTGTGCAGTTGGAGTGATATGGGACCGTAATACATGTAGATACGACACTGACAACCAAACTCCCCAGATATGAACATTATTGTGCATATATGGGATGCCTTGCAATGTGCTGTTCAAAAGAGATCTCCACCCCGTCGTACTCTTACTGATTTATGGACAGTCCTGCATGGTTCATGGTGTCAGTTCCCTCCAGAATTACTTCAGACGTTAGTCGAGTCTATGCCACGTCGTGTTGCGGCTTTTCTGCGTACTCGCGGGAGCCCTACACAATTTTAGGCAGGTATACCAATTTCTTTGGCTCTTGAGTGTAAAATGCAGACTGATAACATCAAAACAATTGTTTCTAAAGAAGTTTTGATAATATCAAATGTAAATTTAAGTGTTACAGCGTCTTTTCTAAAAGCATTTGTATCGAGTGTAGCCTTGTACACAATTGTAACGTGAACGATAAGCCGTTCAGACAAGAAGAAAACACAGTAGTTTGAAATGTCGTACTACAGAAAAAGAATAAGGTAATGATGAGACACCAGGGAGCTAGTTTGTTTATGAAAGTTGTAGTTTATATAGGACTTGTATGCCATACAATGCATTACTGCAAAAGTGGGTGCAATTGGTATCAGGCTGGACCAACATAGCCGTAGGCACGGTAGACTTTCTCAACTAGTTTGCACGTATGTCGAAAAGACTGAAGTAGTAGATACTCAAAGAGAGACGTCTAATGTCGCCATAAATCTGAGGGGCATGTTGCGAGAAGCCAGAGAAATGTTCTGATGTTTTCCACACATTGCATCCGAAGAAAATTATATTGTCTAATAACAGTTTGCAGAGCGGTACACGAGTAATCGCTCTTCCCATGCTACCTGTGCAAATGGAAAAGGCAGAAATCTGTATGAAAAGGAAAACTAGAGGAGAGAAGTCTGCAACATTTCGTGTTGTCGAATGAGAGGACACAACATGAGACATTTAAGAAACAGGTCACAATCTTTCTCAAATAAGCATAACGCATTCGCCTCATGTTACTTTAGGCTTTTGTACAAATTTTCATTCGTTGTCTCAATATGCATATGTACGTTATAGATGTTATAAAAGTTGAAATGATCTCTGGAACCACACAGTTTCATTTGATTGAAACACGTACCCTTGGTTTCCAGGTAGGATCCCCCGTTTCATTCGATGCTGAAGTGCTACTCCGTATACGTAGTTAAAGAACCTCTGTAATGCTATTCGATTTTAGGGGAAATATCAAATGGGTGGAGGAGTGAATGGGAATTTGTATCGAGCAGGGTTAAGTGGTGGGGAGCTCTGTACAGTCATGAAAAGCCACTGTGCTAGGATGGCGTAGTAGTTAGTGAATTTTCCAAGTGAACTGGAGATCCAGGTTCGAAATCCGGTCTTGGTATAAATTTTCATTCGTCGCTTGGGTCTGCATGCGTACATCATAGATGTTTGGGACTTGAAAAATGCTCTGGAACCACATAGTTTCATTTAAACACAAGGAAAGTCTAAATGTGAAGGCGTGAAAGGGGATTTGAATGCTGGACTTAAGACTACGATTTCAGTAATTTAACCTCTGCGCTATCCCGTTTGCGACAGAGCTATCACATGGCGTTAAGACGAATAAAGTAGCCACTTTGAAATAGGTTATTTTGGAAACTGTTGCAAGCGAAATATATTTTCTTGTGTCGGGAACATGGCTCCTTTATATTCAATTTGTTTTTGTCAGTTACGATGGAAGCATGACATCAGTAGTCGACCATTACGTTCTAAGTGAGACTACCGTAATTAACAAGTGAACGCCGCACTCACTCGGCAGACGTTCGATGAAAGTCAAATGGCCGATCACGGCAGCAGAGTTCACGATCACTCCGGATGGAGGGGCACGTGCGTGGGCGCGTCTAAAATGTATAGCGCCGCGGGGCCGCTAATGGCCGCGTAACTAATTACGCAAATGACCAATTAACTTCTTCAGGGAGCGCCACCGTCCTGCGATCATAAGCCGTCTCCAAAATGCATGCGGCCAAATGGTTTCTGCTGCTTTAAGCAGGGCGCGATCAGAGATTGGAGTCTGAATCAATCATCGGGCGCGCCGGATTGGCATGCAACATGGATGCCGTCGCACTCGTTTACCGGCACAATTACCGGCGGACGCTCTAATTGCCCGCGGCGCATTCGTAAAACTGCTGCCAACAGACGCTTCCTCTGGCCTGCGACTGGGGGGTGGGGGGCGAAAGGAGACGCGCCGTTATAAATTAACTCGCTGCGGAGCTAACAAAGTACAGAAAATACACGCTTGTTTCGTGTCGCAGAGGACGCGAGTAAACTCCATTAAGACATGGATAATGGAGGCGCCGTAATTGGCGTCACGGATAAGTCTGGCATCGCCGAAAAATCATTCATTGAGAGGCAGAGGATCACAAGTCCGATCTAACAATGCTCTTTCAGCAGACAGAGCTCGATGATTTTATGACGCTACCCGTCCTTACTACAAGATGTATAAAACCAGTAAACCCCTCACCCTCAATCACTTATTCTTTAAAGACTTTAAGACTTATTATTACAACGAATCTCAATGTTTATGTCGCCATATATCCTTATCTGTGTGTCGTCCGATGGTACAATTTTGCAATTAAATTCATTATACTGGGTGGCAGAAAAGTCTTTCCCTGATTACATAAATTGATAACTCAGGCTAGAAGTAAGATACAAATATGAAACTGGTGTCTAATTGTTTACAAACTATCAAAGTTTTTTTCACACATCAGTAAACTTCCACATGAGCACCCTTGGTAGCACGTAGCACATCTAGGCGATATTCAATTTCCGTCAGCACATTAGCCAATATCGCTGGAGGGATCGATTCAACGACTGTGGTTATCCGTTGCCGCAGGGTTCCAAGATCTGGTACACGTGTTCGGTAGACCTCGTCCTTGACATAACCCCATAAGAAGAAGTCTAATGGAGTTATGTCAGGAGAGCGTGGAGGTCAAACCGTTGACCCATCACGACCAATCCATAGCCCAGGAAAGGTAATATCGAGATAGGCACGGACGTCCAAACCCCAATGAGGCGGTGCACCGTCTTGCTGAAACAAGACATCGGGGTGATACTGAAGCAGCTGAGGAACAGCATACAGTTGCAACATGTCCAGATACACTGCAGATGTGATGGTAGCCTCAGCGAAGAAGAATGGCCCGATAATTCGATCGTGCAATAGCGCGCACCAAACATTCACCTTTGGACTGCCTCTGGTGCACTCCATGACCTCGCCAGGGGGTTGTGAGCCCCAAATGCGCACATTATAGTGATTCACTACTCCACTGACAAAAAAGGTCGCTTCGTCGGACAAGGCAATTCGTCTGAGATAACCATCATCGTCCTCAATACGTGATAGCATTTCGACCGCAAAGTCGTATCGACGTGTACTGTCATTGGGCAACAAGGCCTGAACGATTTGCTCTTTGTATGCACGAAGCAATAAACGTTTGTGTAAAATGTCATGGAGAGAGCTTTTTGGCATCTGTAATTCACGTGAGGCCCTACGCACCGATTTCTTCGGACTTCGCAAGAAAGACTGCCTTACAGCTTCCACCCTGTCTGCTGAGGTTCTTGGTCGACCAGACCTCGGAAGGCCAGCAACCGATCCTGTGTTCTTGAACTTCTCATACCAGGCTTTATGCTCTTGATACCAGGTGGATTCCTTCCAAATGTTGTCTGGAAGTGACTCTGCACTGTGGTTGGTGATCGTGTCTCATGGTACCACAGGACACCCTGTGCCTTCTCCTCATTGGTTAACTTGGCTTCTTGGACACTGCACAAGTTACATATTTGTATCTTACTTCTAGCCTGCGTTATCAATTTATGTAATCAGGGAAAGTCTTTTCGGACACACTGTATATGGGGACACTGTCTGTAAAATATGGGGCAAATAATGTTAGCAGTAAAGAAGTGACAAATTAAAAGGTCGTGTCTGATGCTGAAATTATACTACAGAAACAGCGGAAACAGTAAGCGATGAACTTGTTCCCTCTCATCATTTACACTACTGGCCATTAAAATTGCTACACCAAGAAGAAACGCAGATGATAAACGGGTATTCATTGGACAAATATTTTATACTGGAACTATCATTACATTTTCACGCATTTTGGGTACATAGATCCTGAGAAATCAGTACCCAGAACAACCACCTCTGGCCGTAATAACGGCCTTGATACGCCTGGGCAGTGAGTCAAAGCTTGGATGGCGTGTACAGATACAGCTGCCCATGCAGCTTCAACATGATGATGATGATATGATGTCCTCCTCGCCGTGTCCGGCGACAGCGACTCCGTCAGTCTTCTCTGTCCTTGTTGTGGTAGGCTCGGATGTGGCTCGCGAATCCGAATTTCGCTTTGAATATCCTGTTGCATGGAGCACAGTGAAGTTGACCAGCAGAGTTGTAAGTACACGTGTAGACAGGTTTGAGCTGAGATTTTCGGAGCTCTCTTTTAGCATCCAGGTTCATTAGACGCTCTTGCTCGAATTGTTCGATGCTCTTATGTACAGTTGATCGCCACTCCGATCGGCGCAATGCTAGCTCCTCCCAACGGTTGCTTGGGATGCCACAGGCTGCAAGGTGGCGTTTAATGGTGTCTTTATATTGCAGGTGTTGACCACCTTTCCTCCTCTTCCCGCACGAGAGCTGCGAGTAGAACACCGCTTTAGGTAGCCTACTGTCATCCATGCGTACTATGTGACCACTCCATCTCAGTCATTATTAAAGCTTCAATACCAGCCAGTTTCACGCGGCGCAAAATCTCCGTGTTTGGGACACGATCTTCCCATTTGATGCGCGGAATTGATCTCAGACATCGAAGATGAAATTTATCTAGCTTCTTAATGTCAGCTTTGTAACAGCACCAGGTTTCCGAGGCATAGAGTAAGGTGGATAATACTACTGCTTTGTAGACCGCAATTTTTGTTTGTAGTTTGAGATCATGTGATTTCCATACTCGGTCATTAAGCTTACCGAAGGCTGAGGCTGCGCTGGTTATACGCGCTGCGATTTCCGTTGTCAGGCTGTTGTCACTTCTAATTTGGCTTCCCAGGTATTTGAACTTTGACACATTTTGCAAGGGTTTGTTATTTATCTCAATACTGGAGTCATCTGCATTAAGACTTCTAAGTGGCTGTTTGAGAACTTGTGTCTTAGTGATGCTAATGGCTAAGCCAAATCTTCTGCAGGAGGCATTTAGCAGATTTAAGTAAGTCTGAAGAGTTTCGCAAGAATTAGCCATCATGCATACATCATCCGCGTAGAGAATCTCTAAGATGGATAGTTTGGTTACGCGACTTTTTGTTCTGAGGCGAGAGAGGTTGAAGACACTTTTGTCTGTCCTTGTGTCGAGACTAATTTGATTACTACAGGCTTTGGTCGCGTCTCTCATAACAACTGCGAAGTAAAGTGAGAAGAGTGTGGGAGCCAGAACACAGCCTTGTTTTACACCACATGTCACGGGAAACTGTTCTGAGAGCTTGTCCTCATGGCGGATTTTTGCCATCATGTTTTCATGAAACTGCCGAATCAAACTGACAATTTTGTCAGGGCACGCAGTTTTCTTTAGTATGATCCAGAGAGCTTCCCGTGGGTCCAGATCTACAAAGCACATGAACAAAGGCCGATGTTGCTCTAAGCTTTTCTCTTGCATTTGTTTGACAACAAATATGGCATCCACTGTGCCTCTGTTTGGGCGAAAGCCACACTGGGTCTCTGGTAGCAGTTTTTCTGCAAAGTGTGTTAACCGGGTGTTAATTATGTGGGCAAGGACTTTTCCCGCTGCTGAGAGAAGAGAAATGCCCCTGTGGGAGCTGCAGTCTGATATGTCACCCTTGCCTTTATAGATCTTGGAAATACAAGCATCTTTCCAGTCTTGTGGAATCATTTCATACTCCCAAATCCTTAAGATCAGAGCAAACAATGGTTTCTTGATGTTTGGCCCCCCATATTTATATAGCTCTGATGGCAAGTTATCTAATCCTGCTGTTTTGTCATTTTTCAGCTTAGCCAGTGCTGAAATGAATTCATCGTAGGAAGGGGCATCCGCAAGTTATTCCTCAACTGGCAGGTCTTCAAGTGCTTCTATGTATGGAATATCGGTTGTCTGATTGTCGGGATTAAGAACGTCATTAAAATGTTCCGCCCACCGAGACAGGATGTCACTCTGTTGCGTCAGCCGACAACTTTTATCTTTGTTATAGACTGGTGCTATTTTCCCAACTCTTGGACCAAAGATAGTTTTCAGGGACTCAAAGAATCTGCCCGTTTGGTGTGTGTCGGCATATAACTGTATTTCATTTGTTTTATTTGCCCACCAACTGTCTTTGAGAGCACGTACCTTCACTTTCAGATTGTAATGCGCTGCTCTACGCTTGTTATCATCAGGGGTGCGAAGAGAGGTTCTGAAATCATTAATTAGCATTCTGATCTCTGGATCTGAGTCGTCAAACCAGTCCTGGTGCTTCTTCTGAGGCTTTCCCAAGACTTCTGAAGCACAGCCACGCAGTCTGCTAGCGTGTGCACTCCACTGTTCATCTACAGGGGCACATTCAGATATCAAAAGGCCATCGACACCAAATTTTTCATCCAGTTTTGCTCTCATAGTCTGATCATTGGCCAAGATTTTGCAGGACAATTTTGTTGGTATTTTGTGTGAAGCTCGGCGTGGTGCCTTCAAAGTTATCTTTAATTTGGACCTCACAAGTCGATGGTCTGTCCATCCCTGAGCGCCTCTCATTGCACGTGTGACCAGTACGTCACCAAGATCTTTTTTCCGTACTATCACATAATCCAGAAGGTGCCAGTTTTTAGATCGCGGATGCATCCATGTCGTTTTATACACTCCTGGAAATGGAAAAAAGAACACATTGACACCGGTGTGTCAGACCCACCATACTTGCTCCGGACACTGCGACAGGGCTGTACAAGCAATGATCACACGCACGGCACAGCAGACACACCAGGAACCGCGGTGTTGGCCGTAGAATGGCGCTAGCTGCGCAGCATTTGTGCACCGCCGCCGTCAGTGTCAGCCAGTTTGCCGTGGCATACGGAGCTCCATCGCAGTCTTTAACACTGGTAGCATGCCGCGACAGCGTGGACGTGAACCGTATGTGCAGTTGACGGACTTTGAGCGAGGGCGTATAGTGGGCATGCGGGAGGCCGGGTGGACGTACCGCCGAATTGCTCAACACGTGGGGCGTGAGGTCTCCACAGTACATCGATGTTGTCGCCAGTGGTCGGCGGAAGGTGCACGTGCCCGTCGACCTGGGACCGGACCGCAGCGACGCACGGATGCACGCCAAGACCGTAGGATCCTACGCAGTGCCGTAGGGGACCGCACCGCCACTTCCCAGCAAATTAGGGACACTGTTGCTCCTGGGGTATCGGCGAGGACCATTCGCAACCGACTCCATGAAGCTGGGCTACGGTCCCGCACACCGTTAGGCCGTCTTCCGCTCACGCCCCAACATCGTGCAGCCCGCCTCCAGTGGTGTTGCGACAGGCGTGAATGGAGGGACGAATGGAGACGTGTCGTCTTCAGCGATGAGAGTCGCTTCTGCCTTGGTGCCAATGATGGTCATATGCGTGTTTGGCGCCGTGCAGGTGAGCGCCACAATCAGGACTGCATACGACCGAGGCACACAGGGCCAACACCCGGCATCATGGTGTGGGGAGCGATCTCCTACACTGGCCGTACACCACTGGTGATCGTCGAGAGGACACTGAATAGTGCACGGTACATCCAAACCGTCATCGAACCCATCGTTCTACCATTCCTAGACCGGCAAGGGAACTTGCTGTTCCAACAGGACAATGCACGTCCGCATGTATCCATTGCCACCCAACGTGCTCTAGAAGGTGTAAGTCAACTACCCTGGCCAGCAAGATCTTCGGATCTGTCCCCCATTGAGCATGTTTGGGACTGGATGAAGGGTCGTCTCACGCGGTCTGCACGTCCAGCACGAACGCTGGTCCAACTGAGGCGCCAGGTGGAAATGGCATGGCAAGCCGTTCCACAGGACTACATCCAGCATCTCTACGATCGTCTCCATGGGAGAATAGCAGCCTGCATTGCTGCGAAAGGTGGATATACACTGTACTAGTGCCGACATTGTGCATGCTCTGTTGCCTGTGCCTATGTGCCTGTGGTTCTGTCAGTGTGATCATGTGATGTATCTGACCCCAGGAATGTGTCAATAAAGTTTCCCTTTCCTGGGACAATAAATTCACGGTGTTCTTATTTCAATTTCCAGGAGTGTATTTTTCAGGCAGACGAAAATATGTATTTGTCAGACAGAGTTCAAACTCGGCACATAGAGTTAGAAGATCCAAACCATTCGAGTTGCATTTTCCAATCCCATGGCGGCCGAGGACTCCATTCCAAGCACTGAAATCATTCCCAACACGAGCATTAAAATCACCAAGTAACAGAAGTTTATCTGTGAAAGGAATATCCCTAAGGACATACCACAGTTCATCAAGAGTAGTGACTGGCGTATTGTGACGAGCCAGTTGCTCGGCTGCCATTGACCAGACGCTTTCAATTGGTGAGAGATCTGGAGAATGTGCTGGCCAGGGCAGCAGTCGAACATTTTCTGTACCAAGAAAGGCCCGTACAGGACCTACAACATGCGGCCGTGCATTATCCTGCTGAAATGTAGGGTTTCGTAGGGATCGAATGAAGGGTAGAGCCACGGGTCGTAACACATCTGAAATGTAACGTCCACTGTTCAAAGTGCCGTCAATGCGAACAAGAGGTGACCGAGACGTGTAACCAATGGCACCCCATACCATCTCGCCGGGTGATACGCCAGTATGGCGATGACCAATACACGCATCCAATGTGCGTTCACTGCGATGTCGCCAAACACGGATGTGACCATCATAATGCTGTAAACTGTACCTGGATTCATCCGAAAAAATGACGTTTTGCCATTCGTGTAGTCAGTTTCGTCGATGGTACGCCATCGCATGTGCTCCTGTCTGTGATGCAGCGTCAAGGGTAACCGCATCCATGGTATCCGAGCTGATAGTCCATGCTGATGCAAACGTCGTCGAACTATGCGTGCAGATGGTTGTTGTCTTGCAAACGTCCCCATCTGTTGACTCAGGGATCGAGACGCTGCTGCACGATCCGTTACAGCCATGCGGAGAAGATGCCTGTCATCTCGACTGCTAGTGATACGAGGCGGTTGTGATCCAGCACGGCGTTCCGTATTACCCTCCTGAACCCACCGATTCCATGTTCTGCTAACAGTCATTGGATCTCGACCAACGCGAGCAGCAATGTCGCGATACGATAAACCGCAATGGCGATAGGGTACAATCCGACCTTTATCAAAGTCGGAAACGTGATGGTACGCATTTCTCCTCCTTACACGAGGCATCAAAACAACGTTTTACCAGGCAACGCCGGTCAACTGCTGTTTGTGTATGAGAAATCGGTTGGAAACTTTCCTGATGTCAGCACGTTGTAGGTGTCGCCACCAGCGCCAATCTTGTGTGAATGCTCTGAAAAGCTAATCATTTGCATATCACAGCATCTTCTTCCTGTCGGTTAAATTTCGCGTCTGTAGCACGTCATCTTCGTCGTAGTGTAGTTGGAGACAGGGACGCTGGTTGTTGGGAGGGAGTGTTAGTGAGTAAAAGTTTCGATAAGTTTTGAAACTGTATGTAAAGTTTGTCGAAGTAGCTAAGTGCTTCATCAAAAGTACTGGATGAATATAGTGTGGGCAATTTCTTCGCCACGAGTTACGTTGTATCAAGACATAGACACAGTTCGTGACTTTAACACAAGACATATATCTTAATGAGTATATTTTGACAACATTTAAAATTTTAAACTCGATCAATAACTCTACGCAATAGTGAGAATGAATTTTTTATTGTCCCTGGAAGCAATTAGAAAGGCAACATGCAGCTGGAACAGTGCGTTAGCTGTTATTTGTCGGCCAGTTTCGGTTGAAAGAACTGTTGTGGGGCATCGTGGATTATTCCCTCTTAATCCCCTATAGTTTCATGAAGTTCCGATAGGTGGCGGCCCCATGCGTAGCCTTCAAAATGGCGTCTTTAATGGAGGTGCATTCCAGCTTGTCATTGAGTTTCCTTGGGCGGAAAACCGGAGCATCGCAGATATTCGTAGGCTCTTTCAGAATGTCTACGGGCATCTGGTAGTGAATAAAAGCACTGTGATCCGTTGGCCGAGATGTCTGTCATCATCGCAACAAGCTCGCGCAAAACTCGTCGTCTCCTTTTATAATGGCGGGATTCGTCTCACGTGATATCCAGCTGTTAATTACGCATTTCATAAGGGTGTCCAGGTACTATAGTTCAGATAGCATATACAGGGTGTTCGGAAATTCCCGTTACAAACTTCTAGGACTCGTAGATGGGATTGATTGTATAATATAATGTCCGGAAACGTCCCGTCTCCGTTCTACGACAGTTTTATTTCAGATGTGTAACGCGTCCACAAGTTCTGGCCTCTGAATTAGAAACTGAAGAGACACCAAGTGGGATGGAGAGTGTGTACCTCAACATGTTTCGTAGGTAGAATGTCTGTTACAGTGTTTGTAGTAGCCACATCGTGCCTCTCTTGTAATGCATCAGTACTTTTCTGCACGTACAGTATGCTGGGTTCTTTGTTCTTTTGGAATAATGTAAACACACAGTGTTTAAGTGTTAATACAGCCAAATATGTTCGAGTGATAAAAGGATGTTTCTTTACGTTTTCTTTCGAACTGTTACCTAATAGTTTTACTGCATCACTCCTAATTCAGTTTTTCAAGCAGAAGTTGATGATTCAAAAATATGAAATGAAACCGTCATAAATGGAAATGTTACATTTCCGGATATGAGTCCCTATTCGAAATATTATTTATCCACTCCCTCTACAAGTCTTAGAAGTTTATAACGGGAGTTTACGGACATTCTGTATACACGTGTTGCTGTTTACTTTCACGTGTAAAGTATTCTAGCCATGTAGAAGAAAGGAGTAGCGGTTAAGGACAGTATTTCATGCGCTTCTGTGGTGAAAGTGCATTTTGAGTGGGCTAATGGCAGCACTGTCACTCGTAGAAACTAGCATCTCTATACACCACTGTCGTCGAAGGTGAAAACAGAGTAGATCTACGAGTGCAAGTCAGCCTATTTGCTCCAGGAAGGTAAACAATCCCAAGTGCGACTAGAAACGTGTCTATGATACCACTTCAATGATCTTTGTGGCTCCGCAGAAGACGAATAGTGGTTGCACATATGTAAACTACTGGACATCTTTCACAAAGATCTCTGCTTAGTAGAGTGCGTGTACATTGAGGTGCCTGGTAACGTATGACATTGAGCAAATACTTTGAAACCATTACTAGAGAAAATCAAAGCAGTTACCGTGATGGTAACGTTGTGACGTGGGTAATGTCGTAGAGACCGTCCGCCTTAGAACCATTACTTAACGCGGAAGGCACTATTCACCCGTTTGGCTGTGTATACGTTTTCGTAAAACTCACATATTCTGAAGTTCCTTACAAGTTAAAACCGGGGCCTTTGTCTTGGATCTTCACCTTATTAACATTAGACAAAGTCTTACCTTCAAGACAACACAAACACCAGGCACACAATACATCAAAATAAGGACGCAAAAGGTACTCAAGACAGCCAAGCCACTATGACTTAATCCATAATTGGTGAACATCGGTCTGACGGTACATGCGTCACAAGATAAATAGCAAATGATACTGGTGTCTTGCTAGGTCGTAGCAAATGACGTCTCGGCAAATGAGAGCGTAATTTGTCAGTGAACTCTCTCTAGCAAAGTCGGCTGTACAACTGGAGCGAGTGCTAGGAAGTCTCTAGACCTGCCGTGTGGCGGCGCTCGGTCTGCAATCACTGACAGTGGCGACACGCGGGTCCGTCGTATACTAGCGGACCGCGGCCGATTTAAAGGCTACCACCCAGCAAGTGTGGTGTTTGGCGGTGACACCACAATTATCAAAGATATATTTAGTACGTTGCTGCGAATGCGGCTGGCTCCATGATTTGATGGCCCTCACACCTGAGTTAGGTAGTGGGTCCTCTAATACAAACCTGTGTTTTTCCATATTATGTTTTATTTTCTTCTTCTTACGTTAAGATGTTTATTATTTTATAATATTTTTCCGTATTTACGATATGTCATAAAATTATGATATCTTACAACCTCTTTTAAAATTTCTGAATTCCCATCTTCTGTACACGAATGTTTGATTTTAAGAATTTCCGTTTCCTAATTACTTTTAAGTTTAAAATTATTTATAGCTGCAACATTGTTAAATCTAAATTAAAATAAGGTGAAATTAAATAAGATTCACATTCTGTGTATGTTCAACTTCATATTGTGAAAATACCACCTGTCTTAGTAAGTAGATGGCAGGTCATTTGTAAATGGCAGCAAATAAAACAAAAGAATATCTTCGCCTTTCGGAATGAAGTGCTCTTGCGACTAATATCCAAGCACGACTCATGACTCCCTCTTGTAGCCTTAGTTCCGCCTGTACCTCTTCTTCTACAGTCCAAACTTTACAGAAGTAGAACTGTGTACCGTGAGAGACTATCACTGTTGGAAGAATGGATCTTGTGGACAAAAGGCTGTACCTCAAACTATAAAATACTCCAGAACTAAATTTCACTCCGTAGTGTGGGATGCGTTGATTTCAAACTTACTGTCATATGAAAGGTAGCAGAAGAGGTACTGGCGGAAGTAAGATTGAGACAACGAGTGACTTTTGGTACTTGGATAGCTCAGTAGGTAGATCACGTGCCCGAAAAAGGCAAGGGTCTCTGATTCGAGTCCAGAACGGTCACACAGTTTTCATCTCGCAGAAAGTTTCAGATCAGCGCACACTCCGCTAGAGAGTGAAAATTCATTCTGGACACGTTGACTGCGGGAATGTCTTCCTTCACAGTGGTGGTATCTTTCAGAATAATGATGAACTTTGCCACTCGGCTACAAGTACAGTATTCGAAAACTGCCAGAATAATATGATGGAGACTTCAAAGTGATTTCCTTTTCAACATATTCATAAATTTGAACCCAAGTAAATATCTGATGATTGAGTTGAAGCACTGAAAATAGAACGGCTGCAGATACTCGTGGAGACCAATCAGTACCTTACTTGACTGACCTGCAACCCATCTAGGTACTGCGTTTGCTGTGAACTATAGTCACTAGTCATACTAGTAAATGGTCTTCAGAATGTAACCTAACAGCTTTGGCAGAGATAAAAATTGAAAGGAATAAATGAAGAAAAAACTCGTAGTTTGATGGCGAAGAGACAGTGAACTGCAATCCCTGTCTCGCTGCCTATAATCGACTGTCTTTCCAGCCTACATCTTAGTAGCCTTAGTAGTGCTTTCGTCAGAAATCCTGAAACTACAGCCGCTATATTCTTCAGATATTTTATAAACGAAGAGTTATTGATAAAATTAAATATTTGATTTAACTCGTTATTTAAGCCTTGGATACTGTTGTTCGTGTAACCCCATATTAAATTTTATTATTTGGAAATACACTGATAAGCTAAAACATTATGACCATTGTCCATCTCGATGTT
The DNA here is from genome assembly GCF_023864275.1 of Schistocerca cancellata. Lineage (NCBI taxonomy): Eukaryota > Metazoa > Arthropoda > Insecta > Orthoptera > Acrididae > Schistocerca > Schistocerca cancellata. The sequence continues at coordinate 380,026,211 of NC_064630.1, forward strand.
GGATGCCGCCTGTGGCGTCGCAAGCATATAACGCGGTAGCGACAGTATGTAAGCGGAGCAGACACGAACGAGTGGTCATGGCCTGCAAATGGGAAAATCCAAGATAAGCGACTTTGACAAGGGACAGATCATCATTAGCCAGAGCCTGTGAGCGAATATGTCGAAAATGAGGAAGCTGGTCGAATGTTCACGTGCTACTGTCCTGAGAGTCTACAGAAAGAGGTAGCAAAGTGAAACTACCGCTTGGAGCTGAATGGTTCACAGATCTTCACAGAACGTGGGGTTCGGAGGCTTGCCTGCTCCGTAAAATACACTCCTGGAAATGGAAAGAAGAACACATTGACACCGGTGTGTCAGACCCACCATACTTGCTCCGGACACTGCGAGAGGGCTGTACAAGCAATGATCACACGCACGGCACAGCGGACACACCAGCAACCGCGGTGTTGGCCGTCGAATGGCGCTAGCTGCGCAGCATTTGTGCACCGCCGCCGTCAGTGTCAGCCAGTTTGCCGTGGCATACGGAGCTCCATCGCAGTCTTTAACACTGGTAGCATGCCGCGACAGCGTGGACGTGAACCGTATGTGCAGTTGACGGACTTTGAGCGAGGGCGTATAGTGGGCATGCGGGAGGCCGGGTGGACGTACCGCCGAATTGCTCAACACGTGGGGCGTGAGGTCTCCACAGTACATCGATGTTGTCGCCAGTGGTCGGTGGAAGGTGCACGTGCCCGTCGACCTGGGACCGGACCGCAGCGACGCACGGATGCACGCCAAGACCGTAGGATCCTACGCAGTGCCGTAGGGGACCGCACCGCCACTTCCCAGCAAATTAGGGACACTGTTGCTCCTGGGGTATCGGCGAGGACCATTCGCAACCGTCTCCATGAAGCTGGGCTACGGTCCCGCACACCGTTAGGCCGTCTTCCGCTCACGCCCCAACATCGTGCAGCCCGCCTCCAGTGGTGTCGCGACAGGCGTGAATGGAGGGACGAATGGAGACGTGTCGTCTTCAGCGATGAGAGTCGCTTCTGCCTTGGTGCCAATGATGGTCGTATGCGTGTTTGGCGCCGTGCAGGTGAGCGCCACAATCAGGACTGCATACGACCGAGGCACACAGGGCCAACACCCGGCATCATGGTGTGGGGAGCGATCTCCTACACTGGCCGTACACCACTGGTGATCGTCGAGGGGACACTGAATAGTGCACGGTACATCCAAACCGTCATCGAACCCATCGTTCTACCATTCCTAGACCGGCAAGGAAACTTGCTGTTCCAACAGGACAGTGCACGTCCGCATGTATCCCGTGCCACCCAACGTGCTCTAGAAGGTGTAAGTCAACTACCCTGGCCAGCAAGATCTCCGGATCTGTCCCCCATTGAGCATGTTTGGGACTGGATGAAGCGTCGTCTCACGCGGTCTGCACGTCCAGCACGAACGCTGGTCCAACTGAGGCGCCAGGTGGAAATGGCATGGCAAGCCGTTCCACAGGACTACATCCAGCATCTCTACGATCGTCTCCATGGGAGAATAGCAGCCTGCATTGCTGCGAAAGGTGGATATACACTGTACTAGTGCCGACATTGTGCATGCTCTGTTGCCTGTGTCTATGTGCCTGTGGTTCTGTCAGTGTGATCATGTGATGTATCTGACCCCAGGAATGTGTCAATAAAGTTTCCCCTTCCTGGGACAATGAATTCACGGTGTTCTTATTTCAATTTCCAGGAGTGTAGGAGAGATGGCGATCTGTGGTATCTCTACCGAAAGAGAACAATCCCAGTGCATGCACAAGTGTTTCGGAGCACACCCTTCATCGTACAGTGTTGATCGTGGAGCTCCGCAGGACACCACCCCTACGTGTTCACATGCTCACCTGACGACATCATCAGTTACGATTGCAATGGACATGGGACCGTCGGGATTCGACCGTCGATCAACGGAAACGTGTCGTCTCTTTTGGTGAATCACATTTTTGCCACACTAGGTCACTGGTGGTCTCCAAAAACGCAGTCATGTTGGTGAACGGCGGCTCGAAACGTGCAGGGCGCCACGGACGCAGCCTGGTGGAAACAGTATTACGCTGTGGGAGACATTATCCTGCGCTTGCGTCGGGCCTGTGGTAGTAATCGAAGCCGCGAACCACCTACGTCCATTCACGCTTGATGTCTTCCCCGACTGCAATGTCATCTTTCAGTAGTATAATTATCGGTGTCTTGGAGCTGAAACAGTGCTACAATGGTTTGAGGAGAATTATATTGAACTTACTTTCGTGTCTCGGCGACCAAATTCGCCTGATGTAGATCTAATCCCTATGGAACCCGTCTGGGTCGCTATCGGGTGCCATCACCACGTACCCGTATCAGGGGCCCGTTAATTAGGCGAATTCCATAAGCTGTGCTTAGATATCCAGTGCTACATACCTCCACAAACCTAACAGAAACTGTCGGATCCCTGATATGCAGAATCAGTAAAGTACAGGGTGATTCAAAAAGAATACCACAACTTTAAAAATGTGTATTTAATGAAAGAAACATAATATAACCTTCTGTTATACATCATTACAAAAGAGTATTTAAAAAGGTTTTTTTTACTCAAAAACAAGTTCAGAGATGTTCAATATGGCCCCCTCCAGACACTCGAGCAATATCAACCCGATACTCCAACTCGTTCCACACTCTCTGTAGCATATCAGGCGTAACAGTTTAGATAGCTGCTGTTATTTCTCGTTTCAAATCATCAATGGTGGCTGGGAGAGGTGGCCGAAACACCATATCCTTAACATACCCCCATAAGAAAAAATCGCAGGGGGTAAGATCAGGGCTTCTTGGAGGCCAGTGATGAAGTGCTCTGTCACGGGCTGCCTGGCGTGCTTGAACCAATTTCAGACGATAAGGTTTCATAACTAACCTTTTTCGTAGGACTCTCCATACAGTCGACTGTGGAATTTGCAGCTCTCTGCTAGCTCTGCGAGCCGATTTTCCTGGGCTGCGAACAAATGCTTGCTGGATGCGTGCTAAATTTTCATCACTCGTTCTCGGCCGTCCAGAACTTTTCCCTTTGCACAAACACCCATTCTCTGTAAACTGTTTATACCAGCGTTTAATACACCACCTATCAGGAGGTTTAACACCATACTTCGTTCGAAATGCACGCTGAACAACTGTCTTCGATTCACTTCTGCCGTACTCAATAACACAAAAAGCTTTCTGTTGAGCGGTCGCCATCTTAGCATCAACTGACGCTGATGCCTAGTCAACAGCGCCTCAAGCGAACAAATGTACAACTAAATGAAACTTTATAGCTCCCTTAATTCGCCGACAGATAGTGCTTAGCTCTGCCTTTTGTCGTTGCAGAGTTTTAAATTCCTAAAGTTGTGGTATTCTTTTTGAATGGTCCTGTATTTTGCTCCAAAGACGGACAAACAATCTATTAAGTAGGTGGTCATAAAGGTTTCACTCATCAGGGTAAAAACATGTATTTTGTTCCAAATATTAATGAAAACATAATTAATTAACCGTGAAAAATGCATCAGTTACAAAAAGTTTTCATTCCTGCACAAAAAACATTATATTCTTAATATTTTGAGAAGTTTAGTGATTTTCAATCATCATTGTCTAAACTAAGAGAAATAACAATTGCACATATATTGTCCTAATTTTAGTTGTAATGTATAATTCGTTTGCTCAAAATGTTACGTTCACTCATTGTCTTCGTCATTACTGAAACACCTTTCACACCTTGGAACAACGCAAAAAAATTGAGTTCATGCAGGCTACCGATGTTCAGTTTTCCTATCTTTGGCTCTACCATGCGCCTGTTCTGTTATGACGCACTTTTAGGGTCAGATTAGTTGTCATTTGTTACATTTCCTTTTCAGGATCACTTGAAGATTTAGATGAAAAATCCTTACACCACGGAAATTTGCTACATCACAACTTGTCTGATATGTTAACGCTTGAAAACTGTTTATTGAAAATTCAGTTGTAAATAATCAACTCACGGACTGCATACTACACAATTAAAAATACAATGTCAAGTTACCTTATATGGGGGAACGTTGCGCCACCATTGAGGGGGGGTGGGGGTGGAGGGGGATTGATAAACCCCCAGCGACGAAGAACGCGTGGTCTTCCTCTCTTCCTCCACAAACGAAACTATGCTGATGTTAACTACAATAACGCCATCTATAGCCTGTGAAAGTCTTCGAGTACAAATTATACGCCATCTCGTGACAATGCCGAGAAACACATTGGCTAGGGCGTTTAAAACCACAGCGTAGTAACGAAGGGTGAACGGCAGGCCTTCCCCTGAATTCTGGAGTTGCAAGGCCGTAAAATGACGAAGTAAATGGCCACGTATTTGGGGGGAGTGAGATTAAGACTTATCTTCCGCCTCCTTAAATAATTTCCTACTGTCTCTTCGACGGTTTCTTCAAAAAGATCACGTCTGTTCCTTCCCTCATTCATATACGTTATAACGTTGCTATTCCCTCTGTAATGATTTATATGTTGACAGGACATTAAATATGAACTTTTTTCTCGTAGAAGTTGCGAAAGTTAGTTACATTACGAAAGAGGAGTATGCGGTAAACAGAACACTATTGTAGCAAGACTACTGCCTAAAGTCATTCCCAATATCTAAAATATTCGAGTAGAACAGTACTGCTCAATGTTTTCAATGAAGATTGTACTATAACTCTGAAGTTCATCGATCAATTTATTCACAGTGCTCCCCAGATTTCGGTTTATTCTAAGAATTAACATTTTCCCAAAAATAGTATCTCGCGATGCCACAATACGGACATTTTCTTCTTTTTGATGAAGATGCAAATACAGGAATGAAAATCACCAGTCATCTTACTGAAAAGGCGGCAAATGGAATATTTGAAAATATCAGCAGCTGCTTCAATGCAAATGGATTCTCACTAAATTTTGATTAGACTTACCACATGAAATTCAGGGCTTCTCCAAGAGCGCCGTAATCTATAACTTTCATTTACTGAATCACTGAAATACAAGGCGTCGATATTTTTCAGGTTTTGTAACTACAAAAAAATAACTTCCTTAACAGGAAAACTCACTCTTTGAAGCCCGCTGATTCACTTACCTTTGCTGTATGCTTGATTACAACTAAATTTGATTTAAAATTTAATTATTTCTATGGAGAACATTTGTTTCAAGAATTGTTTCTGATATTAGTTTTTGAAAGTTGTGCACAGATATTTTAACTTGATATTTTAGCTACTGTTCCACAATATACACTCCTGGAAATTGAAATAAGAACACCGTGAATTCATTGTCCCAGGAAGGGGAAACTTTATTGACACATTCCTGGGGTCAGATACATCACATGATCACACTGACAGAACCACAGGCACATAGACACAGGCAACAGAGCATGCACAATGTCGGCACTAGTACAGTGTATATCCACCTTTCGCAGCAATGCAGGCTGCTATTCTCCCATGGAGACGATCGTAGAGATGCTGGATGTAGTCCTGTGGAACGGCTTGCCATGCCATTTCCACCTGGCGCCTCAGTTGGACCAGCGTTCGTGCTGGACGTGCAGACCGCGTGAGACGACGCTTCATCCAGTCCCAAACATGCTCAATGGGGGACAGATCCGGAGATCTTGCTGGCCAGGGTAGTTGACTTACACCTTCTAGAGCACGTTGGGTGGCACGGGATACATGCGGACGTGCATTGTCCTGTTGGAACAGCAAGTTCCCTTGCCGGTCTAGGAATGGTAGAACGATGGGTTCGATGACGGTTTGGATGTACCGTGCACTATTCAGTGTCCCCTCGACGATCACCAGTGGTGTACGGCCAGTGTAGGAGATCGCTCCCCACACCATGATGCCGGGTGTTGGCCCTGTGTGCCTCGGTCGTATGCAGTCCTGATTGTGGCGCTCACCTGCACGGCGCCAAACACGCATACGACCATCATTGGCACCAAGGCAGAAGCGACTCTCATCGCTGAAGACGACACGTCTCCATTCGTCCCTCCATTCACGCCTGTCGCGACACCACTGGAGGCGGGCTGCACGATGTTGGGGCGTGAGCGGAAGACGGCCTAACGGTGTGCGGGACCGTAGCCCAGCTTCATGGAGACGGTTGCGAATGGTCGTCGCCGATTCCCCAGGAGCAACAGTGTCCCTAATTTGCTGGGAAGTGGCGGTGCGGTCCCCTACGGCACTGCGTAGGATCCTACGGTCTTGGCGTGCATCCGTGCGTCGCTGCGGTCCGGTCCCAGGTCGACGGGCACGTGCACCTTCCGCCGACCACTGGCGACAACATCGATGTACTGTGGAGACCTCACGCCCCACGTGTTGAGCAATTCGGCGGTACGTCCACCCGGCCTGCCGCATGCCCACTATACGCCCTCGCTCAAAGTCCGTCAACTGCACATACGGTTCACGTCCACGCTGTCGCGGCATGCTACCAGTGTTAAAGACTGCGATGGAGCTCCGTATGCCACGGCAAACTGGCTGACACTGACGGCGGCGGTGCACAAATGCTGCGCAGCTAGCGCCATTCGACGGCCAACACCGCGGTTCCTGGTGTGTCCGCTGTGCCGTGCGTGTGATCATTGCTTGTACAGCCCTCTCGCAGTGTCCGGAGCAAGTATGGTGGGTCTGACACACCGGTGTCAATGTGTTCTTTTTTCCATTTCCAGGAGTGTATGTACCTATTAATGTCATATGTAATTACAAGCATTCCTTCTTCCTCAGTAAATAGAACAAAGTACAATAAAATACAAGGCCAAAAAGTAACCTCTACGAAGATAAGTATTTGATGTTAGTAAAGAAAGGAATTAGATACATATATCCAACTACTTGTCGGGGCAGATTAAATTTCTAGTAAGTAATTTAATAGAGTTAAAGGGAATAATAATCGTAGACGTACTTGAAATAAGTATCTTAATGCGTAACACAGTTAATATTAGCTCTATCTTATTATAGTAATTTTCAAATTTAAACAATTATCCTCTACTGCACTTTAGTAAATATCCGTATTCGATTTCTTTCCTGATTCCAGAGACTTCGTGGGATCATGATTCACGTAACGTAATTTCCAGAAGCGTCTCTGTCGTAATATGATCTCCCTAGTCCCTATCTTTAGCGTAATTCGCTTCTGCCAACAGCAGATCGCATAATAAGAGCCTGTTCAATAACAAACATCCAACACACTAACTAGAATTGCTGCTTGTTGGAACAGTGTGATACAGTAATTGAAGGAGACAAAGGAAAGTTGACAAGCAGGACATTGATCTGTGTGTAGAGAGCTTTGAAACTTGCCTCTGAATCAATAACACAAACCAAACATTACGTGGAACGTATCTTTCAGTGATGTTCTGCTCTAGATGTCAAAGAAAACATTTCATGCCGTTGTCGCATGTACACTGTATTGTTGATGCGGGGCGCCAGGTGCTGCTTGTCGGAAAACGTAAACTGATGTCTGAAACAAAATAAAGATGAAAGAAACAACATGGCTGCACGTGGGAAATCATAATGCTTTACCAAGCGAAGCATCGCCGTTGCCTCATGAGAAAGCAGCAATAAATCAATCAGGAAAACTGATCGCTTTTCTGCGACCAACTAATGTAGTTTGCTTACAGGGCGCTCTTTGATATTAACAAAGGTAATGGTTTTTATCGGGTGGAAACAACCACCAGTTATGTGAAAATATGTATATTGATGTAGGGAAGTTCAACGGCGGACTATGAAGAGGTGTAGACAGTTAATTTCTGAAAACATTTAGTTGTCATTGTTTCTTTTTTACGCTTCGAGCATCTACAATCCTATTTTGCTGTTCCCTTCAGAGTGCTTCAAAATTCACATACATTATTTTACAAGTTTACAAAATGGACAATGCGGAAATCATTGGCTGTAAAGGTTCAGAAACAAACGAAAAATATAGTTATTACGTCTTTTTGAGTACATTTGCGTTCCAGTATTTTCTATTATCTTCAACGTAAAACAGCGAAGAGCGAAGCAGTGCCGCGATGGTAGCAGCTCGTGTGCCATACAACAGTTTTTAATCAGGTTTCACATTGTTAGTGCAAAAGTGAAGAAGCAGAATTGTGAAGAGTTATCTCCACACCCGAAATGAAAATTAATAACTAATCGTCTTCCAATCTTCTCTGCCAAAACAGATAATTTTCATACTTTCTTGGTTGAAATTTGTTATGTTCCCAGATATTTCAAGAACTATCATCTTCGTGTTGTGTGCAAATTCTGGTTTCCATTTGTCCGTACTCTTACGAAAGTATGAACTTATAGCGAGGTACTTATTACAACAGCGGCTGCTTCTCGGCGGTGATAGTGATGTTCCATTGCAAATTCATTCCTTAGGCGTTCCTCGTATAGAAATAATACAACTTCCGACAAGATGTAAGGAAATAAAACACCTTACGCGAACTATATTCACCGTCACTCTTGATTAAAATATTCAACAATCTAATCATCTCTTTTATTTTGTCCCATACGATAGGCCACCTGTACGACGATTTAGATATCCTATTTTTATTTCTTCATCAGTCTTCTGACTGCGGACCGCCACTAATTCCTTTCTTGTGCCAACCTCTTCATCTCAGAGAAGCACTTGCAACCTACGTCCCCAATTATTTGCTGGATGTAATCCTATGTCTGTCTTTCTATACAGTTTTTACCCTCTTCAGCTGTCTCTAGTACCATGGAAGTTATTCCCTGATGTTTTTAAGAGCTATCCTATGATTCCGTCCCTTCTTCTTGTCAGTATTTTCCATATATTACTTTCCTTTCCAATTCTGCGCAGAACCTACACGTCCCTTGCCTTATTAGTCCACCTACTTTTCAACATTTGTCTGTAACACCTCAACGCAAATGCTTCGATTCCCTTCTGTTTTCCCACAGACCATGTATCACTAGCACGCAGTGTTATGCTTTCAACATACATTCTCGGAAATTTCTTTCCAGAATTAAGGCCTATGTACGATTGTAGAAGACTACTCTTGGCCAGGAACGCCCTTTTTGCCAGTGCTAGTCTACTTTTGATGTCCTCCTTACTCTGTCAATCATTGGCTATTTTGCTGCTTAGGTAGCAGAATTCTTTAACTTCATCTACTTCATGACCATCAATCCTGATGTGAAGCTTCTCACTGTTCTCATTTCCACTACTTCTCATTACTTTCGCCTTTCGATTTACTCTCAATCTGCATCCTGTTCTCATAAGAGTGTTCATTCCATTCAATAGATCCTTTAACTCCTCTTCACATACACTGATGATAGCAACGTCATCAGTGAATTTTCTTATCAATGAAATCCTTTCACCTTGAATTTTAACTCCACTCTTGAACCTTTTTCTTATTTCCATCACTGCTTCTTCGATATATAGATTGAACAGTAGGGGCGAAAGGCTACGTCCCTGTCTTACATCCTTTTCAACCCGAGCACTTCGTTCTTGGTCTTCCATTCTTATTATTCCGTCTCGGTTCTTGCACATGTTGTACATTACCTGTGTCTCCCTGCAGCTCACCCCTATTTTCTTCATAATTTCGAACACCTTGCACCATTTGATATAACATAAAATGCGCGCTCTAGTGATAAGACTCTTATTGTTTACAGTATTTAATGATCTGGTGGCTCTGTGAGGTTATCCATGAATGATATGTTCCGTGGGAACGCTGCATTGCCAGAAGACTGCGACGAAATACAGAAAGTCTTGCAGAAGGTACGGGTTCCTGTAATTGCTCCTGAAAATAAATAAATGTAACGTGCTGAGCATAAATAGGTTCAGAAAAGCACTACCCTTCGATTACTGTATTGGTGATAGAAACAGAGACTGCCGTAAATTGTCTATGAGTAATTATTCGGAGTGACTTATCATGGAATAACCACGTAAAATTAACTCTAGGAAAAGCAGAACCCAGACTGAGATTCACTAGAAAAATCCTAAGGAAATGTAGTCACGAAAGTACTGGCTTACAAAACACATGTAAAACTGATTCCTGAGTATTCCAGGATGAGTCGGGCATCAAATTACTTGCTCCAACATATGTCTTGTGAAATGACAACGAGGAGAAAGTGAGAGAAAGTACAGGTCATTCAGAGGTTTGCCGACAGTAATTTTAGCCACACTTCATTTGCAAATGGAACAGGAAGGGGGGAGAAGTACCCTCCACCCCATACCTTGACTTGGCCTGCGAAGTGTAGACGTGGACGCCGACGTATGTTTGTGAACAATAAAAAAATATATGGGGATATCAACTTTTTGTGTGTCCTCTTCAACTGACGGAAATACAAATTGCTGAGGAATGAAATAAATAGGAAGTGCAGGGACGCTAAGGCGAAATGGCTGCATGAGAAACATGAAGAAATTGAAAATGAAATGATTTTCGGAAGGACTGACTCAGCATATATCAAGGTCAAACTGACCATCGGTGAAATTAAAAGCAAGGGTGGTAGCATTAAAAGTGCAACGGGAATTCCACTGTTAAATGCAGAGCAGAGAGCGGGTAGGTGGAAAGACTACATTCAAGGTCACTAAGAAGGGGAAGATTTCTTTGTTGTGGTAGAAGAAGAAACAGGAATCAATATAGAAGAGATAGGGCATTCAATATTAGAATAATTTAAAAGAGCTTTGGCAGAACTTAAGTCCAAGCAAGGCAGAATGGATAGACAACATTCTAGCAGAATTTCTGAAAACTTTGTGGGAAGTGGCAAACAACACTTCACATAGTTCTGCAAGTTCCGCAGGAGAGCTTCTGTAAAGTTTGGAAGGTAGGAGACGAGATACTGGCAGAAATAAAGCAGTGAGGACGGGGCGTGAGTCATGCTTGGGTAGCTCAATTGGTACAGCACTTGCCCGCGAAAGGCAAAGGTCCCGAGTTCGAGTCTCGGTCCGGCGTACAGTTTTAATCTGCCAGGAAGTTTCATATCAAAAATGGTTCAAATGGCTCTGAGCACTATGCGATATAACTTCTGAGGTCATCAGTCGCCTAGAATTTAGAACTAATTAAACCTAACTAACCTAAGGACATCACATACATCCATGCCCGAGGCAGGATTCTAACCTGCGGCCGTAGCGGTCGCTCGGCTCCAGACTGTAGTGCCTAGAACCGCACGGCCACTCCGGCCGGCGAAGTTTCATATCAGCGCACACTCCGCTGCAGAGTGAAAATCTCATTGTGGAAACTTCACATTAGTATATAGAACGTGTGAGTCTGCCGATATGCCATCTAACTTTAGGGAAAACATCATACACAATTCCGAAGACTAAAAGAGCAGTAAGTGTGAGAATCATTGCACAATCAGTCAGTTCACTTCTGTTACAAAGAGCTGAAGTCAAGTCCCCTAGTCAAGCGTTTAAGCCACACTGGAACGAGGTGCACAGTTAAGTATAGCACACTTTTCCATATATACGGTCGCCATGCACAGCTTTCTGTCTGTCAATATGTTTTTATAAACAGAGAGAGAGCTCTAAGCTTCGAAAGAAATCGATGGTGCATGCAGAGATGTTGTGCTAGGAATAATATTCTCAGGGGATTCTGCAATTAATTGTTGAACAAGTGAGACAAAATGACAAGTTTTGAGTTTCCAGGGTTCTTATACAGCGCCGGCCGGAGTGGCCGTGCTGTTCTAGGCGCTACAGTCTGGAGCCGAGCGACCGCTACGGTCGCAGGTTCGAATCCTGCCTCGGGCATGGATGTGTGTGATGTCCTTAGGTTAGTTAGGTTTAATTAGTTCTAAGTTCTAGGCGACTGATGACCTCAGAAGTTAAGTCGCATAGTGCTCAGAGCCATTTGAACCATTTTGCTCAGAGCCATTTTCTTATTCAGCACAGATTGCAGTTTACTGGAAACTACACCATCCACACCACCTGGTACAACACTGATCTTGCGAACTGCATCTTCCATTATTTCCACAGCTCCTTGTAAAGGTGTACTTGAAATCTCTCGTTTATTGATACTGTCGGGAAGCCAACTGAAGTGACCTGCGACGTACTGAAACTGAAGTGAGCACTTCAGAACTGTTGACTACTGACAAGGATTTACTCACAGACACTGCAGCATTAGAAGAAAAGTTCTCCGTCAGTGACTTCAGAGCTTCAAAGTGCTTACTGTAGAAAATCAACCCTTGTTGCCCACCGTGTCATCACTGGCTATGGAGGCAGAGGTACGCCAGGAAGCCGCTACTTATAGCGTTGTACACGAGAAGACAGTTCAAGAAATCCAACTTCGTTGTTGATATCAGTGTGTTTCAGTCTCGGAATTTATATTTAACTGATTTCCCCGCTTTCAACATATATGGACCTGCATCTGCGTACATCAGTGGGACTCTCTCTTCTTTTACGCTATCTGACCATAGTGGCATTAAGTCCATCATTAATGATTCTAGCAGTTGTTGAATTATTTGTTGCCTCCAAAGGTTTACAATAAATCAAATAGGATTTTTATGCTGCCTCAGAGTCCAACTGGCCCACAGTTAGATCAGCGATGAAACGGTCGGCGGCATCCGTCGTTCCATCAGCAGAAATCCATATAGATGATTTGACAAAGTCTGCCCTGCTTTTTTCTAATATGTCAACACAGCAAGAATCCAAGTAATTCTTCCTGAGAGAGGACTCGTCAGGAAGTTGCGGTTGCAGTATTTCTACGAGAAAATTTTAATTCGGGTACCTGAAGCTTGTTCCTGGGTCTGTTCCCTGCAACTAGCACGAAACACTTTGTGAAAGTCACTATTAGATTATGTAGGCTGTTCATGCAACTGTTTAAGAAGAATCTGTTACTTTGAAGAAATACGTTTATTCCTAATATGTAGATCGCTTCATAGATGTTGTCCAGTTTGAGATTTCACCGTAGAGGTTACACAATAATGTTCTGATGCACCAACATCCAAACTAGAATTTCACCTCTACTGAACTCATCGGGACGTTAAAAACTAACCATGCTACCACACACTTAACCGCAATGATTAGAGACGAAAGTAGCATTTCTGTTTCCATATAGTTTCATTAATGTGACTTCAATTTCCTGAAAGCGTTATCATCAATGAACACGACAGAGTTTTCTATATTACTTGGTGCACTATATGTATTCTGCGACATCATCAAGATACAGTATGTTACTACAATACGTTCATATGAGCAGTGTAATAACAATTATCTCTCTGGAGATGTTCTTGAAACAGACAAAACTCCTCACACCTCAGCTTCATTCACTCTTACTGTACTTTGTTATTCCTTCTCCTGCGCAAGTCAGAAGAAAGCGAAACGAATACCGTTTTCGTATTCTTTAGTGCGACGGAATGGAAAATGTTAGCTTCAAATTTCCACCTATAAATAATCATCCACGCACGGAGAGACTTTAATCAGGGGACAGGCTTGGGGAAGCAAGAAACGAGAAGAGAATGACTTCTGTAGCAGCTTAAAATTATTCTTACTTAGATGTCCCACTCCTCCTCCAACAGCGAATGATATTACAGCCCAGTTGTGCCAGGTCTATAATTAGAGGGATTTTAACTACAGGCCTAACGTCGTCCAGAGATTAAAGACGGCCGACAGGGGACGGCCGCCGCAGCCATGTTTATTGTAAGCGAGTCATTATGTCTTCCGTCTCCCCTTCTCGGACGTGCACTGCTGCTCAAATTATTTGTAATATTATCCTGACCGTGGTATAAATTACGGCATATCATGTTGTCAAAAATATTTGCATGTATTGCATGCTGTGGAAAGCGGGTACGCTATCGGTTCAAAGATATTTGCATGTATTGCAAGCTGTGGAAAGCGGGTACAGTACCGGCTTAAAGTATTTTATAAATATGAAAGGTAAGAAGTAGATCTATGAGTAATTACGATTTCAAAGGGTGTATATTGACTATTACACATTCCTTTACTTCAAAGAGAAAAGATGAGTCGCAAAAATAAAAGTATAAGTTTTTCCTCTCAGAATATGAGTTCACGATGGGAAGGTTTTTGAACCACTAAATAGAAAATAATGTTGATGTACTACTAACACTCGCATTAATGATAATATGAGTGCGAAATGAGGTCTTTTCGATCTGCGGAGGAGATCTGAGACCTTTGAATCGGATTAGATTATAAAAGTCTATTCTCAAATCAAAAGCACCGGACAGACAAAAGTGGACCCTCCGCCTTTAGGACCTGTTGAATTCCGCTGGGGACATAGGCAATGAGATGCTTGAATCTCTGTGGAGGAGTGGCAGCCCATTCTTCCTCAGAGGCCGGAACCTGAGAACGTAATAATGTCGGGCGATGGAGTCTGGAGTGAAGTCGATGTTCTAATTCACATCGCGGACATCCCACTCGATTCAGTTTGGGACTGTCGGTAGGCCAGTCGATTTCAGGAATGTTACTGACCAAAAGCCAGAGTCTCACAGATGCTGCCCTGTTACAGGTGCCCTGTCATGCCGACACCAACAGTCTTCGCCTCCGAAGTTTACCTCTGCTTTACGCAGTGCACTATGGTGTCAAAAGTGTTCATATACTTCCTCATTTAGCGTTTTCTTAAGCGCCACAAGGGAACCACACACTAACCACGAAAAACGCCTCCATACCGTAACACCCCCACCTCTGTGCTTCACTATTGGCACCACACACGATGGCAGGTAACGTGTTCCAGGCATTCGTGAAACCGAAACCCTTCCATCAGATTGCCACAGGGGGTATCGTGTGACATCAATAGTTTCCAGTCATCCACTGTCCGGAGGAGTCGCTTTTAATCCACCTCAAGTGTCGTTCAACATGATCTACAAAAATCTGTGCTCTGTACGAAATATGTGAGCCAGAATTGTTGGAGCATGTATCTCTGAATGCTAAGCAAAGAATGTAATTCCAGCACAATGGCGCGCCATTCCATTACAGCACTCCTGTGAGGAATCATCTGCGAACCACCTTCGGGAATGGATGGATCGGCCACCCAGGTCACCTGACTTCTCGTGTCTAGATTTCTTCCTCTGGGTGCATGAGAAGTAGCTAGATTATGAAATCGTTGTGGAAACAGAAGAAGACCACGTTGGTAGAATTGCCGTCGCTGCTGGTACCATCGCGAACATGCCAGCAATCTTCGAATGGACACGACAGTCAATGGTCCGAGCTACTCGACCATTGTACCCCATTATTTTTAACTCCAAACGCACATTCATTGTAGTACTTCGAATGCTAGCAGCCCTGTGGAACTCATTAATGATTCCTTCCGCTGATTTCATGAGAATTTTTGCAACCATCCTCCACACCGTGCATCTTCATGTTTTCGCGGCGTAAAGACTGTTCGATAAAGTTTCGGGCGTGTAGCCGCAGAAATTTAGCTTCTTCTGCTAATTTTTCGGCTGAATACCGTCCAGCCATCTTCAATGTGAACCGAGGGGACTGACGCTCCAGCACTTGCTCCTTCCTTTAAAACCCGCGGACCGAACCACTGCGTATGCGCCCAAAGACACACAAGGCGGCAGTGACGTTAATAGGTGGCAAAGAGGTGTAACATATGCATGGAAATTAAATCTATGGCTGCGCAGTCGTTCAACACGGTGATATCGATGTGTCACGGAGAGTTGCACCGTCGCGACGTCTTTGTGATGTAATTAGAGAAATTGCCGGATTCCATGATTTGTCCACACTGAAACCACTATCTCTATTAATTAGTGGCCGAACGGTTCTAGGCGCTATAGTCTGGAACCGAGCGACCGCTACGGTCGCAGGTTCGAACCCTGCCTCGGGCATGGATGTGTGTGATGTCCTTAGGTTAGTTAGGTTTAAGTAGTTCTAAGTTCTAGGGGACTGATGATCTCAGAAGTTAAGTCCCATAGTGCTCAGAGCCATTTGAACCACATTAATTAAATTCGTCGCCAACTGAATTTCAATTGCTTCTTTCAATACTGAGTCACAGAAAGATGAAGTCGAGGTTAAAATTTCGACATCATCGTACAACATAGGGTGCCCAGTGTCAATACAGTGCTCCGACAACGCTGAGTTATTGGGTTGTAAGGGACGGATGTACCTGCGGTGGTCTGTGCATCTCTCCTGGATTGTTCGTGTCGTCTGTCCGATGTATGAACGGCCGCACTCACAGGGGATCTTGTGAACCACAGGCCTCCGAAGCACGAAATCATCTTTAACGGAACCCAGGAGTGCTGCAGTCTTTGGCGGAGGGCGAAAAATCACTTTCACCTCGTGTTTGCTGAGGATCCGTCCTATTTTTGACGAAAGGCTTCCCACGTAAGGCAAGAATGCCGTGGATATTTTGGTAACTGTCAGTTGACTCATGACTGAATTTTTGTCAAATAAAAGTATTTGTTCGATAATGATAAATGACGCATCAAGTTGGGTCACCCTTCCATGTCTTTTCCTTAAATTAATCCCTGAACTTGTTCTTGGCCTCACTGACATATAAACATGCTTTACTGTATTGAAAACAGTAAAACTAGGTGTATAAGCACTTTTCGATTTTGTCTTCGACCTTCATCTTAAGCATCCTTACTTTTAAAACAAAGCAGTTCTGAGTTTTTTACTTACGAAAGAAAAACATTTTCTGTACTTTTCTTGATGTTTTCTGTCCACAGAGCATTCGCATAGGAAGCATCATCTTTGCTTTGCCACCTTTGCACTTTTGATGCAGGAGGAAGAGGAAGACAAGAAACTTTACAGCGGCGTCTGTACTAGAGATGTTCCCGGTTCAAGACGAATTTCTCCCTTTTCGTAGTGGGTTTCTTTCTTCTAGTCAGGTTTTAAGTCCAACCAAAATGCGAAATCATTGAAGACACTAATGTTGAAAATATTTAAAAAAATAATCATGAGCCATTTTACTGTCAAAGGATTTGTTGTGCAGATCCTGAATAATTTGTCCGTTGTGTATGCACCAGACGTATTTACACTGTAATGTAGGATTATAATAGGTTTTACTGCCTCCGATTCAACTATTTCTTCTTTGAAATGCATAGTACTCAGCAGTAACAGTTTCTCACCCATTTTTGGGCAGTAGATGACTATCGGATTTCGAAGAGACCTGAAGCTGCCGTTCTTCCCCTGCTACGACAAATTATGCAGGTAACTCACGACGTTTTTTTCTTATTGTTCGAAGCATCTACATCTGTATTCCGCAAATAAATATGAAGTGTGTGGCACAGGACACGTTCCATTGTACCAGTTACTTAGGTTTTCTCTCTTCCATTGAAGTTTCGTTTGCGGGAAGAATGATTTCTTAATGTCTAAACTGGTCTTCGCGATCCCTACAGGAGCGATACGTAGGGGGTTGTAACATATTCGTAGATTCATTACTTAAAACTGTTTCTAGAAGCTGTCGTAGTAGGTTTTTGCTGGATATTCTGCGTCTGTCCTGGAGTGTCTGTCAGTGCAGTTCTTTCAGCATGTTCGTAACACTCTCCCACGAGTCAAACAAGCTCTTGTCCGCTTGTACTACCCTTCTTTGTAGCGTTCAATACGATTTGTTAGTCCTATTTGGTACTGGCCCCACACACTTGAGTAATACTCTAGGATCCGTCACACGAGTGGTTTGAACGCACTCTCTTTGTAGACCGAATGAATTCCACTGATATTCTACCAATGAACCGCAAACCGCCTTCTGCTATAATTAAGACTGAGACTATGGATCGTTCCATTTCATATTCCTATAAACTGTAACACCAGTTATTTGTATGAATTGCCAGATACCAGTTGTGATTCGTTGATATTATAGTCATAGAATACTGCGTGCTTTCGTTTTGTGAAGTGCTCACTTTCACATTTATGAACAATTAAACCAAGTTACCAGTCTTCGCAGCACTTTGAAATCTTATAAGCATCTCACCGAAAATCTGCACAGTTTCGTTCACACAGTATTTCATTACAAATAACTGCATCGTCGGCAAATAAGACTGGCATTACTTTTAATAATGTCTGTCAGGTCATTAATATACAATATAAACAGTAAGAGTCCAAACACACTTTACTGGGGCACACCTGAAATTACTTCTACGCCTATAGATGACTCTCTACCCAAGATAACTTTCTGTGTCCTCCCTATCAAAAAATTCTCAATCCAGCCCCAAATTTCGAATGACACCCCATACAAACATACTACTGATATTAAGCGTTGATATGGTACTGAGTCAAATGCTTTTTAGAAATCGAGGAATACTGCATCTGTCTGCTTTGAAACCTTGTGATCAGCATGTCATGCGAGGAAAGTGCGCCGGTCGAAGTGGCCGTGCGGTTCTAGGCGCTGCAGTCTGGAACCGCGAGACCGCTACGGTTGCAGGTTCGAATCCTGCCTCGGGCATGGATGTGTGTGATGTCCTTAGGTTAGTTAGGTTTAACTAGTTCTAAGTTCTAGGGGACTAATGACCTCAGAAGTTGAGTCCCATAGTGCTCAGAGCCATTTGAGAAAAGTGCAAGATGCGTTTCACGTGGTCTGTGTTTTCGGACTCCATCCTGTTCAAGGTATCTCACTACGTTTGAGCTAATAATATATTCTACAATAAATAGATTCAAGGATGTTGGACGGTACATTTGTGGATCCCTTTTGCTACCATTCTTGTAGACGGTTGTGACCTGTGTTTTCTTCCAACTATTGGGCTGGTATTTTGTTCCAGGGATGTATGAGGGATTATAATTAAAACAGAGGCTAACTCAGCCCGAATTCAGTACAGAATCTGAAAGGGATTCCATTGAGCCCTGGTTCTTTATTCAATGTTAACGATTTACAGAAGGACGATATTAAGGTGACTGAATATGTACAAATATTAATCAACAGAAATTGAAATAAATCGTTGCTGGCAGACATTAGACTACCTTTATTTTGCAGTATAAAATGTTGCTCTTGGTGTTTGTAAATATCACGGTCGTCTCTTGGCTGTAAAATTACTAAATTGTACAATCCACAGTTGCAATTTCGGCTATGTGGCTATTATCAAGTTAATTACGCCTTAATACACGTCAAAACCTAAACACCATGTGACATTTATACATGTCACATCAAATCTTTTTCAGATTCTGACGTATGTTAAAGTTCAGATATTTCCGCTTGAAAACGTCCATGTGGAAATATTGGGAGTAGTAATGCCATGAGACCCGTAACCGACCTACAATAGGCACAGTACCATTATCTGGGCATTCTGCCGCACTTTCATCAAGTGATCATGTAGGTTATAGATGGTATCATCAATGATCTGAGCTCATAACATCATCCGTATCATTGATGTCATCATCCTTGTCACTGGGAAGCCACAAACCTTTCCCCCCTCCCCTCCTTATTTCCAGCCAATCGTAAAGTAGTATTAAAAATGGAAGATGGCGGAAACAGCCCAATTGTGTTAGTGGACAATTAAAATCCATATTGTCCTCCCGATAACTCAAACATTCACAGTAAAGTATGTCTTATCTCCAACCAATCATAACACAGTAATACATGAATAATCGATGAATGTCTCCAGACACTAATACTGCAGTATTATAAATACGATATGATATAAATTGACCAATTGTGATGTGTACCTCATGCCCCCATCTCTGTGTTCCATCAAATCAGAGTATACTATTTATGGTGTCAAATTATATTCTTTCGGACAAACACTTGGCTCTCCACTCCTCTCTATATCCAACCAATCACATCATGGTATTAAAACGATACATGAGGTAGCAGTCGAAAAAAAATTACTTAACTTTCGCCTGAAAAGTCAAAAACATTCATTATTTCCTTGACAGTCAAAGATGTTAATTGTTTCTAACATAAAAATTGTCATGTTACATTATTTATGTACCAGTTCTTACCTTCATATAAATATTAAAGTGGTGTTAACTTGAAAGTTATGTATCATTTAGCTGCACATATGTACCTCCAGCTTAATATTAAAAGACTCTGAGGTCAAAGATGTACATTATATACATAAACAAACATATTTCTGCAATTTTCAGTAACTATTATATGTTTTTCAGAATAAAATACAGTCGTCAGTTGCAAATATGTCATTAATATGCTTTACCGGTTTCGACAAAATGATTTGTGGCGTCCAGAAGCGTACAAAATTCAGGACATTACGATTCTTTACGTCTTGATTATAAATATATGTGAAGTATAAAAAGTACCTCACAGAATGTTGAACAAGATATTGAAAAGACTAAACCAATACTAAGAAAGTTTCTATAAAATATTTCTTATACTTGTCATACATGTATAGCCAATGTCTAAAGAATTACAATATCCCTAGTTTTGCTGGCTTCTGAAGATTACAAATTAATTTATCAAGACTGATAATAGGTATTAAAACATATTTGCAAGTGACGACTGGATTATATTTATAAAAAATATGCCAAATACTGTGACCTCTAGTAACCATTTCTCCTTCCGTCTCTCTCCCTCCCTCACACACACACACACACACACACACACACACACACACACACACACACATACACAAAGCTAAGTCAAACTGTCTTATTGTTACAATATACATTGCCGAGGGAATGAAAGGAAAGACAAGCAGTATATAAACAATAATAATTTTATGATATACAAATTTTCACAGAAAACTTTCACAATTTATGTCACATGCAGTGGAAATATATAAATTTAGCGCACATTCTACATCTTCTTCCACATTTTTTACATCACTGTATACTGCATACAGAAGGTTCTTGGAATGTGAGTAGATATTTGAAACAACTCTATTACACACCAAGTTTTCACTGCAGATTCTTATTGAATCAGAAACAGTTCCGTGTAGCACTTACATTGATACCTACCATACACTTCAAAAACAACATAGTTTTAGGAATGTGAAGAGCACTCTAAATAAAATTCTCTCATTTACATCTGTAAAGACTTTTAGATCACCAATTATTTTATAAGTGTGGACGAAACCCTCATGTGAATAAATCAAAGAGTCACAGTATTCTTCCAATGTGCGATTGTTTGTTAACAGAAATTGACGTTTTTGTATACACAAACAATTATGTACCGATATTTTCAAAATCGACTGTATCTCGGTTATTCTCTCTTCCACAATGTATTATGCACACAATGAAGCAGTTGAGGAAGTCGGATTTGGCGAAAATGATGGTCGAAATTTTTGACGGTAGATATATCCTCCAGTCCTTCAAATCAAACAGCACCGTTGCTCCACATTTGGAGGTAATACGTTTTACACTTCATGACTGTTGGAGTTGCCACAGCAAGAAAAATGCCATTAACAGGCATTAGTCAGCATGGGTTTTACGTATCTTTTGTGTCAGACTCATATCCTAGAAAGAGGACCGCTCCTCGAGATATTCCTGGAAACACAACTTCTCTTTGGAGAAGTATGTTGTCACTGGACAGGGAACAGATTAAGCAGACAACACTTCTCCTCAAAAAAACCTCGCATGAAAAAATTGTGGTAAAATATTTTTTAATGTGTGCATATCAATGACAGTCATTTTAGGACTCGCCATGGCACTGTGAGAGATGAACTGTGTTGTTATCTCTTGCAGTTACCTATGCTTGCTCGCCCATCTGGTGCTACACAATGCACTCGTGAAACCAGCTATACTGTTTGACTAACATTTTCAGTTCTTCCGCAGAAGTGAATACGATATCTCGCAATCTGTTCCCATACACCAATGCGTACTGTTCGATCCAGATCAATAGGTATATGGACTGTTTCAGAATATGCGAAATGTAGTTTTTGTAGACATCTCTCAACCAATGTAATGTCTTCATACCCGATCTCCCAGTCCTAATTATTTTCGACATTCGTTGTAAACTTCAAGCAATAATCGAAGCCCGTCAGCTTGATTCTTGTTTATTTACACTGTTTGTTCTCATTTTCAGTGTGTTCGAGGTATTTTAAAAATTTTAGCTGTCTTATTAATCAATAAACCTGCAGCAACAACATTTCCAAATCTTCTTCAGACCATTCTTTACCCATCTAAAACTTTAAAAAAAGGGGTAAGAGTAGTTTTTTACAGGGTGAGCATTACCAAGAGATTTATTCGACGACTATGTAGTTCAGAATAGGATGCGCCTTCGACACTCATTCATTTCCACCATTTAATCTGTCTCGCAACTTGCTAGCAGTATTTTAAATTTCTTTTCCACCATTGTAATCGATATACTAGCAAGAACAGCCTGCTTTGCCCTTTGAAAACCTTCTGCAGTCAATTAACTACCCAGTTGAAACATAAAGAAAGCAGGGACACTGCTTAGTTTCATTCAACAACTATGTGATACAGGAAGTAGAGCTTACCTAGACGCAGTGTATAGCCGATAGTATGAGAGAACTGATACGTGCAAACAACAACCGACATGATAACTCGCTGTATGCCTCTTATACTAGTATATGGTTGCGCTCACAATCTTGGGCAACGCTATTTTCGAACACACTCTTTTCTGTGATGGAGTCATTGTGTTTCTTCTATTTCATGTGGTTTGCAAATAAATATTGATGGTCTGATAGGATTACTTTTGTAAAATAAATTTCAGATTCTGATACACAAGAAATTTAGGGGAGGGTATATCCTACAAACTACTTTTATTATTAAGTAAGCCGCGCATTCTGGTAATTCACGGATGTTATTACGAACACATATAGATGTTTTAAAAACTGGTTTCAGTTTGTTTTTTAATTCAACGCAGAACACCTCCTTTGCTTCTAGACAAAGAGGCTATAGGTTTTTTGCGGTCGGGGGATAAGCCACTGGCATACCTGTGGCAATAAATCTCAACTCACCTATTTGTTGTCTTAGTTTACTTAGGGTAATCTGTTTGCTAATGGTTGGTGAGAAATTTGCTTTATCGGGAATATGATCGCGCAGTCTATGATTCAGCACATCAGATGAGAAATCTCTCCCTATTCACCAATGAGAGGGCATCTTGAGTAGCTGGGAGTAGAGTCGGAAATATGACAAAAATATAAATATTCTTCTGCTTATCAAGTCTGTCATTCAAACATTTCATTGTCATTTCTATGAATACATGTTTTCTTGTCATTTAATATTACGGAATCTGTTGTCCCTCTGATCAAGCACGGGAGATAAGAGGCTGCAGCAGCAAGAAAGTTCTTCTGGAAGAATTCGTAACTTTTCGGGAGCTATAAAAAGCAGAGCTTCCAACTTTCTGAAGTCATTTCTGCGTCATCTTCAACCTGCAAACATCTTTTAAACTCCTGACGTGAGAGCAGCTGTGGAAAAAGAAATATGCAAGAAGGAGTAGAGTTTCTGCCCAAAAGCAGCTGGGAGTAGGAAATTCAAGGGGAAAAAAGTAAGTATTCTTCTTATTTTTCTTCTTATGGACACTGTCATTCAGACATTTTGATTGTCATATCTGTCAATACAAGTTTGTTTCTCATTTAATCTGCATTCCACCCCATCGAGCAGCAATCGGATAGGGCAGGTGGAAAATTTGCAAGAAGAAGAAGGAGAAGCGGTAGTGGCAGCAGAGGAGCTTCACAAGACACATTGGTAGGCTGAGCTTTCATCGACTAACTTATTATTATTATTATTATTATTACTTATTATTATGCCTGAATCAGCAGCAAAGTGTATTAAATTAGATTATAATCTCGAAATCTCGATTGGCTTGATGCTGAATCTGTATTCAGAAGACGACAATCTACAGGTGTTCTAGACGATGAGTCTCAGTTAAGGGCCCTAAGAATTTTTTGGATGGCTGTTTTCCCATTTTCGAAAACAAAGTTCATCAAATTAAACAACGTATAAAGATGAATTGTTAGCTAATCTGAAACTTTATCTTGTCAAAGAAAGGTCAGGAAAACAGATGTACATCAGTACAAAGAATGCGGCATTAACGCTGTATACTGATATCAATGCATGATACTTAACCAAGGAATTTTGTAAAAACTCGAAACCTTCGAAGTTCGCAATTCAGGTTGGGCACTGAACAAAATAATTCGGGCGTGGATTAACGTACATGAAAATAAGGGGCTTTTGACACAAGTACACATGAAACTTCCTAAGGTAATAGCAGATAAACACCCAGTAATAAACGTAAAGTCAAATAATAATGCAATTTTAAGTGGTCAATTTTGGCAGTATTGTATCCAGTAAATAAGCATACACAGCGTGTGTCTAGCTATAGGAAATACGAAAACCAATTCAGCATTGCCAACAAACAATTCCCTGCAGAGACGAAACATATTGACACTTTCGAAAAACAGAATGAAGACGTGTCTATAAACGTGTACGGCATGCAGTATTAAATTATGAAAGGGCAAGTATAGAAGACGATACGGAAGACAAAGAAATTGGAGTTCTACCACCGCATGGTGAAAAATACCACCACTACAGACAGGTGAATGAGGTTAATGTTGAAAGTTGCCGATAATACAGATATATACCCCAGGTTGTGCGTCATATTAATTCTCCTGCCGCCAAGCGCATCAAGCAACGTGCTGGTTTAGCTCTTGTTCGTGAAAGGATCCACTATACTCGCCGTCAGTTAGATTTTGTTTCTAAGGAACTATTTCAGCTTCATTAATTGATGGCGTCTAATGTTTCTGAATTTTCTTGGAATTGGGTGGACGGTGCCTCTTGGTCACAGTCTGACTGGGAATTTCAGTCTGTAACTGCTCGTTATTCGGCGAAGTTTGAACGTTTCCTTGGCTCAGTATCTAATTCTAATTTTAATTCTCGACGTTCTGTGATTAATCTCACGGCGAAAACGTTTGACGACGCAGCTTTGTCTGTGCTGGGGAAAGGTTTGAATTTCGCACCGACGCCTAAGAGTTTGCCAGTCGTTGATTTTATTAGTTCTATTGAACAGGCTGTTTATAAACTACCTTCCGAGGCTGCGGAACAGGTTAGGAGGGAAGCTTGTCGTGTGTTGACTGGGGCCCATCCACCCAAGTGTAACATCACAGCAGCTGAGGCAGCTGCCTTACGTTCACTCGGAATGGATCCTGATATTGTTATTTTACCTGCGGACAAGGGAAATGCCACGGTTTTGTTGAACAAGCATGATTACATTCAAAAGATGAGTGTCTACTTTCTGATTCGGCGTATCGCAAAATCGGTGCTGACCCTACTAAGAGTGTTGAGAGAAAGACTAATAATCTCCTGAAGAAGAGTTCTTTGTCACAGGAGACTATCAAGAGTCTTAATTCTTACTGTGCTGTACCATCTAGATTACATGGCCTCCCTAAGGTCCATAAAGAGGCTGTCTCGTTGATGCCTATTGTTTCTAATATTGGTGCTCCGACATATCGTGTAGCTAAACATCTTGCTAGTTTGTTGAGCCCACTAGTAGGTAGGTGTGAACACCACATTAAGAACTCTGCAGATTTCTTTCGTCGATTGCAGGGATTGCGTTTGAATTACTCTGATATTTTAGTCAGTTTTGATGTGGTTTCTCTTTTCACTCGCGTTCCTTTCTGTGATTCGTTGTAAATAATTGAGGTTAAGTTTGGTGTCGAGTTAAAAAATTTGTTTCGACATGTGCTGACTTCCACTTACTTTTTGTTCAATGCTCAGTACTAAGAACAGACTGATGGAGTGGCAATGGGAAGCCCGTTGTCACCTGTTGTGTCCAATTTGTTTATGGAGGACTTCGAGGGACGAGCATTAGAGTCAGCGACCTTGAAACCTGCGTGTTTTTTCAGTTATGTAGACGATACTTTCGTTGTTTGACCTCATGGTAGTGAGAATTTAAACCGATTTTTGGAACATCTGAATTCAATCCACCCTTATATTCAGTTCACTATGGAGGTGGAAAAGAATGGATGCCTTCCGTTCCTTGATGTGTTGATCAGAAGGAAGACTGATGGTACGTTGGGACATTCTGTTTATAGGAAGCCTACTCACACTGACTTGTATCTGTGAGCTGATAGTTGTCACCATCCAGCTCAACGTGAAGGAGTACTTCGTATCTTGCTTCAAGGGTCCACGTTATCTCAGACCCTGAAAGTTTGGCAGCTGAGCTATCACATATCGAAGTCACGTTTCGTCAGAATGGTTATAGTGAGAGGCAGATCAAACGTGCGTTACGCTATCAGCCTTTTGTGCAACGGGTGAGTGACGATAGCAACGAAGTGGCACCTAAATCTAAGGCCTTTTTGCCTTACGCAGGATGCCTTTCCAATAGGATTGGCCGTATTTTGCGGAAATATGATGTGAAATGTCTTTTTCGACCACCTTCTAAGACTAAGGCCCTGTTGGCGTCCGTAAAAGATGGTCTTGATTTGCGTAAGGCTCGTTTCTACCGAATTCCTTGCTGTTGTGGCATGACATGTATTGGTCAGACAATCAGGACTGTGGAATACCGGTGTATTGAACATAAGCGTCACACACGCTTACAACAGCCGAGAAAATCCGCCATTGCAGAACATTGCCTTGACACCGGTCATGCTATGGAATACAACAACACGGAGATTCTGGCTTGCACGTCCAGCTATTGGGACAGTATTATTAAGGAAGCTGTTGAAATCAAACTATCAAGCAACCTTATAAATAGAGATAGTGGATTTTGTTTAATTGCTGCTTGGAATCCGGCTCTGTCTCTCATCCAAAAACAGAGGGACAGAATTAGTGCTACCTCACCTGTTGATTAATAGTCACTATCGATATTTCTGATGTTGGTTATCTTTGTTTGTGTTGACACTTGTTCTGTGTGTGGTATCTTCCTTGTTTTCCCTCTGTGAACCGAGGTGTTAAATTCCCTTGCACATTTCTTCCTCCTTGCATTTGTGCTTTCAGAGTGGCAGGGTGTGCACTTGTCGAAATATCGACGGTGGTCGACGACGTCACCCGGCAGCAAATCCGTAAGTTATTTGAACATTCAATTCGCCGGGAAAAGTTAAGGTCTGACATAGACGTATACCATTTCTATCACATAAAAGAAACTTGTCGAGATTAGCACATTACAACATTACAGCACATTGTGATTCCATATCCATCTGTGATCGCTGCCTCTGTTATCCTTCATTTCCACGAAATATTAGGTGAAGACTCAGTTGAATTTGAACCGTTTAAACCAGTTGCAAGGATACTGCAGGATAAAATTATCGCCTCTGGCCCCGCGGAACTCACGTACGCCTTATTCTTCAGAATGTAGACGTACTTAAACTATTCAAGCCTACTTCAATGAGTAATTAAAGACTTGAGCACAACAAACAGATTGATTGCTGTATTTAAACACAATAGAACTTCTCATCGTCAGGGGTCTGAAATTACTGAATGTTGCTAACATCAAGTTGACAGTTCTTTTTCAGACAACGCTGTTAACATTTTTACAAGGAAGGCTACTTGAAAGTATTCCGTGGAGCGAAATATAGCGTTTAAGTGTCTCTGCTGTACTTGCGATGAAATCAGACCATCTGTTCCGGCGTCCGCAGGACCCACGAAGCCCAACAAATACCTCAGACAGAAATTACAGTACTGGCAGGCACTTAGTCTCTACATGTTACGCGAACAGATCATTGATTTACAAAATCGAAACCTTATTTAAGGGTAACTTGTATCAATACAATGCCACAATATAGTATATTTCCTCAATCACAATTCGTAACGACGAGAGCGCAGAAATTTTAATTAAAACAATATTCATGAGGATCTCCCAAACTAAAACTTCGAAATACTCGTATCCTCTCAGTCATCAATATAATGCCTACTGGAAAAAACGAGTTAAGTTACAACATTTAGTAATAAGTTGAAACTTCCTTTCGTGATCTGTGCTAACATGGAATGTGTTGTGGAACCAGCTGCCGTTTGCAATTTTAGTACAGACTCAGCTTCGTACTCTGATCATATATTTACATAGAGCATTCGGTGTCGCTTATAACATACAGTGAAGCTATAACAAGGAATGTTTTCACTTTAAATTGATCAGAGGCAGCGATTGCATGGAATGGTTTCCTCAAAAGCTCTGCGCAATCGCTGAGACTGTGAATACCTTTTTATTACAAAATAAAACAATGGAAATAAGAGGAATCAACATTCTGCACAGCAAAATGTCTGCCACATTTGCGAGAAACCCTTTGAGGAAGACGCTGTAAAGCATTGGGATCATTGTCATTTCACAAGTGCGTATCGAGTTTCAGTATACCCAAGCTGCAACGTGATTTATAGGTGTCAGCATTCTGTGTCCATAGTGTTCCACAATGTGAGCTATTATGATGGACACTTCTTGATCACGAGTCTACGTGAGTGAAAGACAATAGGTGGTGAAGAAGAAATTACATTAAAAAAAGGTCGCGTTTCTATTTTATCATTAAATATGGAAAACTATAAACCTTTCAAAAAGAGTATTCTGCTAATGTGTCAGGAGAAGATATGCAAAATACATTTCAGATTCACTAAATTTTTTGACGTGTTCTAATGGAAAGTATGCATCTTACCTGGAACCAGCAGCGCTCAAGATAACGAGGTCATATTTTCCCGATGATTGACAGTTCAATTTAGTTGACCAGAAGCAAGTTTTCCCGTATGAATATGTGGCCAATGAAGCGAGTCTTCTAGAAGATCATCTGTGTTCTCGCGTAACCACAAACGCCGGAACGAAGATGCGAAACGAAAGACCAGAGAAGGCTGCGAAGTAACGGCGGCCAATGGTGCGAAGAATCGGACAGCGCCGCGCCAGGAGCGCTCCTGCAACAGCTCCATATAAACGCAGCTCCTGATAGCCCCGGCCGAACATAATAGGCCCGAGTCAGCAACGTGATTAGTGCTACGCTATCAGCATCAAGTGTTTCCTTGGACTTGGTGTATAGGAAGAACTGTTCTGTTATCATGCCGCCTCTCGCCAACGACATTTGCTGTAGTAAAGTTCTGTCAGTTCGCTTTTCTGGAAATAAAACTACTAATGTTATTTGTTTGAAATTGTTGTATACGATTCCGAGAACGCTGCATCCCGTAGGCACCCTATTAGCAACGAATGAGTAAGACCTCACAGTCTCATCAATCGCCTGCCGGTGTGGCCGTGCGGTTCTAGGCGCTTCAGTCTGGAACCGCGTGACCGCTACGGTCGCAGGTTCGAATCCTGCCTCGGGCATAGATGTGTGTGATGTCCTTAGGTTAGTTAGGTTTAAATAGTTCTAAGTTCTATGGGACTGATGACCACAGATGTTAAGTCCCATAGTGCTCAGAGCCATTTTTGAATCCCCACCATCACACAATTCCGAGCAGGTGAGGCGACTGTATGAGGAAGGCTGCACCGACGGGAAAATTGGGAAGGCGTGCTTGCAACACAATGCAACTTCTTGAAAGAGACGAATATCGCAGCATAATTTTATGAGTTTATCACGTGTGTTTATTTTAAACTTTTTCTTCTGGAAAAACAGTAATATATTCCTGAAACAAACTGGGAGCGATCTGCAATATCTAACAACTGAAGGAAATTTCACAAGCCAAAATCACTAAAAAAAGGCATTTTATTGGATGACCAGTTTCGACAGAGCTAAGCTGTTACGATCGAACCACACAACATGTAAAAATTTTGAAGCAAAAGATACGATGATGACTGGGTAGCTGTATAAAAACTAATCATCCAATAAAATGCTTTGTTGCCCATCTTGGCTTGTGAAGCTTTCTTCAATTATCACACAAAGCAAAAACTTTTATTAGTTTTTAAAAATGGTTCAAATGGCTCTGAGCATTATGGGACTTAACATCTGAGGTAATCAGACCCCTATAACTCAGAACTACTTCAACCTAACTAACCTAAGGACATCACACACATCCATGCCCGAGGCAGGATTCGAACCTGCGACTGTAGCGGTCGCGCGGTTCCAGACTGAAGCTCCTAGAACCGCTCGGCCACACAGGCCGGCTATTACTTGATTAAATAAGTACATTTGGTAGTACTAATACGCTGGACAGAACCATAAAAAGCTTTACATATGGGCTTTTAACATTGAGATGTCTATAGATTTGTACATGTTTCGATTTCATAATGTGTAATGGAATATCTGGATCCATGAATCGTGATGCAGTCAGAAATATGGAGTTTCGTTGGACGAAATCGGTTAATTATGAACGTTAGCGGGACTTCGTTAGTACCGTAACAGGAAAAAGTTCACGTAAAGTAAACGTAGATATATAAATTCCTGAATTAAAAAAAAAAAAAACAAAAAAAGAACAGGTAGTTTAGTTGGGTACGTCTATCAGCTCAGGTCAAAATAATGAGGTACATTAGCAGCCAAAAATGAGAATGATCTGACAGATAAATCGATATCCGCCTTCAGTCGTGCAGTATCTTGGTATCTTCTTTGAAAACTGATGAAATGTTTCAATTATTGAAAGGTAATCAGTCTTCCGAATGCAGAGGTCTGCTGGAATGTAGGAATGTATCATAGTTAACTTTACCATCTTCTAGACGACCGAATAGCGAACTAAGTATGTGCTGGGCGGATTTCGTGATCAAGTGTAACTTTGACAAGATGGTGCATTTGCGGTGGAGCGTTATGCCCTCCCACGTAAACTGTTCGATCGACTGCTTCTCCCCGGATTTCTTTCTGTGGGGAAAGTTGAAGGATATTTGCTATCGTGATCCACCGACAACGCCTGAATACATGCGTCAGCGCATTGTCAAAGCATGTGCGAACATTACGGAAAGCGAACTACTCGCTGTTGAGGGGTACGTCGTTACACGTATTGCCAAATGCATTGATGTTGTCGGACATCATTTTGAGCATTTATTGCATTAATGTGGCATTTACAGGTAATCACGCTATAACAGCATACGTTCTCAGAAATACGCAAGTAACTGCCTTGTGTTACTCACGTCATGAACTGGAAGCAGATTTTTGCATAGGATTATATTTTGTTTTATGACACAAATCTTGTCCGCCATACCTGTACCAATGACTCTCCCCTATCATTAAGACACTGACTGAATTCAAATTGTTATGGCATAAAGTCAAGGGCTGGCAAGACAGTGGGAAACGAGATAGCAGCAGACTGATTGACCCCTCTCCAGGACTAAAACTCGACGGCAGCGGCCTCTGTGCAGAGAGGACATAATCGCCGCGCCGACTGGTCTCGGCCCAGTTCAGCAGAAGCCCCAAGACCAGCGATCTTAATAAAAGTACCAGCTGTATTACTTCACTTGTATTAGGAATGGTATATACTGAAGAGATATCATATTTTGCATGTCGCTCATTCTTTGCGGCACATCTATGTACTTCTCTAAGTTAAGTATTTTCATTTATTTTCTGTAATAAAACGCATTAATACGATTTGCTTGAGCGATTCGAGAAAGTAGGTTTCCTAGACACCCCATAATTTGTCGAGTAGGCAGGATACTAACCATAAAAGATTTTGTCACCACTATTCTTATACATAACAGCCTGTTCCCCAATAGCCACAATCAGTTTAGCCAGCATCCACTGTCGTTGTTCAGAAAACAGGTGCATCATTTCGTCTTTGTGGGTGGTGTAGTGATGACGTCCCAATAAGTGTTTTTTCCCAGTTCATAAGAGTGCGATGAAGCATATTAATCACTTTTCATGTCCTTCAAACGATACCAAATGCAAAGCAATATCTATTCGGCATTAGATGGTGTGGCTTTTTCACTTTTTCAGAGCTGTAGTGGTGGCAAACGCCGTAGTATTTCCAATTGAGAATGTAAACTTAATGTAAAGCAATTAGTACGGTCAGGAAACTGCTTGGTATTTGGAAAAAAGACATTGTTTTTAAGTATACTTGCATTAGTAGTAATGTGTTCATTAATGTTAACATAGTCATGTATACATATTCTGTAAAGGGACTCGTTCCACATCATTTCGATAAAAAAATCATTCAGATTGTGTATGTATGATTCAAGTAACTATCTAACAGAGTTGGTTGGTTGGTTTGATTTGGGGGAGGGGACCAAACATGAGGTCATCGGTCCTATCGGATTATGCTAGGATGGGAAAGGAAGTCGACCGTGCCCTTTCAAAGAAACCAGCCCGGCATTTGCCTGAAGCGATTTAGGGAAATCACGGAAAACCTAAAGCAGACTGACCGGATGCGGGTTTGAACCGTCATCCTCTCGAATGCGAGTCCAGGGTTCTAACCACTGCGCCAGCTCGCTTGGTGCCTAAGTAACTAACAAGGGGTGTCATCTTCGGTAGATGCACGATAAGCACGGTGGTTTGCTAATGGAAGGGGCCCGGGTTCGATTCTCGACCAGGTCAGAGATTTTCTCCGCTTGGGGATTGGGTGTTGTGTTGTCTTACGTTAGTATCGTCACAACTAGCGTTACGTTATTGAGCCGACTGAGTTGGTATGGCCCGAAAGCCAGTAATAATAAACTAACAGGGTAACTGCTTCGCTCTCCCGGCGTCCAGTTGCAGCCTTCGTATTCCGTAAACGTAAACTGAGGGTGGAGGGGGAGGGGGCGTGAAGAAGGAAAGGAAAGGGAAGGGACAGGATCACTGATGTCAGCTGAATCGGGACATTACGCAGCATCAGCGACGACGAGTGAAAATGTGTTCCGGACCGTTAATCGAACCCGGGATGTCCTGCTTAATAGGCAGGTGCGTTAACCATTGCGACAGCCGGGACACAGTGCGCGGAGTACCTGGGCACGCCTCACGGCCGACCAACATTCCTACCGAGCGCCACCTGTCCACAGTCCCTGTCCATTTCCTCCATAGTCGCTACTCTGACGTTCCCACAGGAGGTCGGATGTACTTGTGCATCCGCACTGAAGAAGGCGGATCCACTGCACATCTAGGCGAATAAATTATATGAACGTCTCCGAAAGAACAGACACTACGCATTGATATAAATACTTCATATTCCTCTTCCTCATTAGCCCCCAGCCCCACCCACCACTGCGGTCGGAGCGCAAGGCATAAACGCGGCGGGTGTGCTCGATATGCACTGTTTGGCCAGGCATATTGTAGACAGTGCGTGTCGAGTATGTACCTCTGGTCGTAAATAAGTATGTTCCAATTGTGTTTTAGGAATATATGAAGTTCGCTATGCACTATAATTCTCAACAGCTATCTCTCTCTCATTTGTTCGCAACGCAACCTCAAGACAAGCAGCAGTCTTCCCCCACATTTGATCGCAGTGTGACGGCTACTTAACAGTGACAACCACGACTCAATACCAATCAATTAACTCTGTTCTGATACTAAATTAATCTAAAGTATCTCTCCAGTCCATGTCATGTTAGGAATTGCACTGGTACAGTTCTCCATTTTACTCCAATTCAATTTTACCAGTCATCCTCATATATCAATGGAATGAATCTAAATGGTTTCGTCCGTGGCTCACAGTTTTCGTGGGCGTCGCTGTACACCACCCTCGCGCCCGTGCCCACAATCTACGCAGTCTTCGCGATGCGCGGCGCGTGGCACAAATTACTTACTGTACTGCTCCATAGATTAATCGAAACGTTTATCAGCAGACCCGGAATAATTTATTGCACTGCTATCTACGTAAAATCAGTATAAATAAGGGCCTCTAGCCGCGCTCTGAACCGTGATATGGGGTTATATTTCTCGCTTCTCCGATGTGAGTTATTAAGAACCGCGCAGTTATCAAATTACGCCCAGGAAGATTCCGAGATCCGACCATTGAACTGGTAGATATTCCTTGCTAACAGTTCATACCATCTCCAACTGACTCCTAGAAACTTCTGCCGATAATCTCTACAACAACGAAACAGGAATACAGTTCAAAGTCAATGGAGAAGGATTCACACAAAAACCATACACACGAATTTCCACACAAACTACTATAATTCATTGGCTCCCGCGAAACACTCGCCACCTCAGACTCGTTCACTGAACATCTTCAGTTAGCTGCCTACTTGGCTCCACAACCTAATTTGTGCCTGTTCAGCTTCCGCGCATTCGCTAACGGCAAAGCTCGCCTACAAAACCAGCGTGACTGGGCTTAAAATTAACGCCTCCGAACAGGAACGAATTTTTTGAGTATCTCAACTTTCCGTACTGCAAAAAAAGAAAAAAAAACCTACTACTGAAATATACTATGAAACGTCACTTCCGCCGCAGAGGGTACATGGCTTCTGCCTCTAGGTCTGCCGGTCGACTCCGCGGTTCCGCGAGCTACAAAACATTTCACAGAAGTACTTATCATTAGATCTTCCAGCCAAATAAGAATCAGGAGAATAATGTAGGCATGTTCGTTGGATACTTCCTGCTTCCACTTAAATCACTTCTGTAAGATTCTCCTTCCTGCCAAAACATCTAGAAGTATCTCTGTAATGGAAAATGTGGTGTCACCGCCAGACACCACACTTGCTAGGTGGTAGCTTTTAAATCGGCCGCGGTCCGCTAGTATACGACGGACCCGCGTGTCGCCACTGTCAGTGATAGCAGACCGAGCGCCGCCACACGGCAGGTCTAGAGAGACGTCCTAGCACTCGCCCCAGTTGTATAGCCGACTTAGCGAGCAATGGTTCACTGACAAATACGCTCTCATTTGCCGAGACGATAGTTAGCATAGCCTTCAGCTACGTCTGTTGCTACGACCTAGCAAGGCGCCATTACCAATTGATGGAGATTGCACTTATGTATAATCAAGACCTATGTTCTCCAATAATGGAATAAAGTTAAGTATTACTTCAACGACGTACTTTATTTGCTATATTAATAACCTTGTAATGTTCCAGACCTCACGCCAGTCTGCGTGAGCTTAACGCGTGCATTTCGGCCTCCTCTAACTACAAGGTGTTGGCACTTCTGCCAACACTTCAGAAAACACCACCCCTCATGGGGAAATCACTCGACCTTGACCTGGCCTCGTATGCGGAGCCAATTATCCGTTTGAGAGGATTAGGGAAAGACCTACCAATTAACTACAGGCAAGTAAATTTCTTTCTCTGGTGTGCACAAGTAGTTATTCGAGGAGCGATCAATAAGTAATGCAGCACTTCTTTTTCTCGCCCATTTTCTGTTGAGAAAATGCGGAGTTTATTCAGGGACATCTTGGAACATTCCCGCTTTAGTCACTATAAAGTTACAGTTGATAGCGGCGCTATAAGGAGGCTCCAAAATGGCGTCTGCAATGGAGGTGCGTTCGAAGCCGAGAGCTGTCACGGACATTCTTTTGACTGAAAACCTGAGCATCACAGATATTCGTAGGCACTTGCAGAATGTCCACGGAGACCTGGCAGGAACAAAAGCACGGTGAGTCATTGGACGAGGCGCCTGTCACTTCGCAACAAGATCGTGCAAAGACGTCCGATATCCCGCGTGCCGACCGACCGCACACAGCTGTGTCTCCTGCAATGTTGGAAAATGTGACAGACTCATTCGACGTGGTCGCCGGAGCACAATCCAACACATAACTTCTCAACTGAATGTCTCTATAGATAGTGCTGACACACTCGTCCACCAGTTGCGGTACTGAAATATATGTGCTCTCTGTGTTCTTCGCAGCCTAACAGAAGACAATAAAGAGCAACAAAGGACATCTGTGCAGAATTGCTTGCGCGTTACGAGGATGATCGTGACAGTTTCTTGTCGAGCATCCTCACAGACGATGAAACATGCCTTCATTACTTCTAATCAGAAACAAAACGGCACTCGATGAAGTAGCACATCAGCTCCCTACGAAGAAAATGTTGAAGCCGTACCCTCAGTCAATAACATCACGACGACGCACTTCTGGGACTCTGAATGGGTTATTCTATTAGATGTCCTCCATCATGGTGCAACGATCAAATCTGAAGTGTACTGCACTACCCTCAGGAAATTGAAGAAACGGCTTCAGCGTGTTCGTCGTCACAAAAATGCAAACGAACTTCTCCCTTTCGAGGACAACGCAAGTACTCATACAAATCTTCGCGCCCGAGAGGAGCTCACAAAAGATTGGACTGTTCTCCCACATCCGCCTTTCATATGGCCCAATGAAGGATGCACTTCGTGGGAAGCAGTACGTGAAATGATGCAGCAAGACA
The DNA here is from genome assembly GCF_023864275.1 of Schistocerca cancellata. Lineage (NCBI taxonomy): Eukaryota > Metazoa > Arthropoda > Insecta > Orthoptera > Acrididae > Schistocerca > Schistocerca cancellata. The sequence continues at coordinate 380,062,052 of NC_064630.1, forward strand.
TTGGCTCCTACTTCGAACTGTAGAGTGGTACCGTGCGGACAAACAGCCCCCCCCCCCCACCCCCACCCTCCAGTAACGTGGTGTAACACCGTCGCAATGAACGGAGATAATATTGAAAAACAAAGGGCTCTGTAGAGAAAGGAGTGGAGAACAATATGGTGTTCTGGAATCCTGAATAAAGCCACCCTGCTTTCAGAAAAAAGTGTTGCATTACTTATTGAACTCCCTTCATATATGTAAATGGCTCACCCCAGTTACAGGTTGCCTACATAACGTCTTCCAGGGACAGCAAAAGTTTTATTTCATTATCTGGTATACAAAAACGAAGATTTGTTTGTTCGTCTTCTACGTGTCCCTATTTCATTCGTCTGATTACGACGAAATTTTGATTAGTTGTTGTGTGCACGCACACGAAGGAATTAGTAGATTCATTCCTTACCACCCTTCTATGCGTGGTGGTAGGTTGGGTCTGAGAAGCCATGGCATGTAAAAATATCCGAAAACTGCCAGTATTGTTATCGTGTAACAGTTTTCGTTCCACCCTTTGTGTGTGTGTGTGTGTGTGTGTGTGTGCGTGCGTGCTTGTGAAGGCAGTGGAATTTCGCATATCTCTGTTATGCCTGAAGCGGTTCCTACCAAACTTGGTACACATATCACATGCTAGAGGGAGAAAAAATGACTGTGACAATCGGACAGATCAAATAACCTTATGCCGAAGGCAGAGTTAGAATGTGTTACTTAAAAGTGTAAGTGAGTAACGCCTATAGCAACTGAGACGCATGACACGTTATTTGTATAAAATTATTGTGGGAGTAGGAAACCTCTACTACTCCTAGAGGTGGAGTTAACAATGAGAGATGGTGATTTTAAAAATGTTTGACAGCAACCAGTTGGTATTTCAGTTCTGTGTTAGGCATCAATCGAAACATGAGCTTAAAACATCATATTGGCATAACTAGTTTTATTTAAAAAATGGTGTTTCAATTATTAATTAATTAAAACAGCAATAAAGATACTTCAATAACTTTTTTAATGTTTTACCGGGCTAAAATCCAGTTTCAGTTTCATAATTCTCTGATCACACGAAATCACAGGATATACTTCACAATAACATTCTCTTTGATTTCCATTTTAGCATTTGTCTAACGATTTTTTGTGTGTCTTTAGATCTTCCGCACCTCTTTTTAACTCGGTTCAACTAGTGTAAAATCCCTTTGCGTGCAAAAAGAAGCAGCAGTTTGTGATTGGCTCCCAACTTCATATAGATAACCCTTGTTACTGACGTCTTTGGCAGACAATGCAACTTAAAATTACATGAAAATTGATTTGTTTCATAAGACGCGCCGTAATTCTGACATAGGACTTGCGCGACGTCATGGGAATGACGCCAAAATCCGCTAGAATAAAAGCAGCAGCTTCTGCTGAATGTGATCAGTTAAGGCGAGAGTTTTTTCATGGTGTCGACGAATGTAGCAAGCAGAGCTTTGACAGTTTCAGATGTGCGTATTTCTGAACATGGTGCTGTATTGCTTTACTCTTTCGAGAAGGTAGCATCACTGATGCAATGAGATACTTGGGTGAATACTGTTAGCGTTTTTATTATGGTTACCAAATAGGGAAATATTACGCAGAGTTTTTGTTTGTAATATACGCTGTAAGACGACGCACTACGAAGGAATGCGACAGAAATCAGTAGATATGACGTAGATGTATAGACAAACAAATGATTACAGTTTCAGAAAAATTATATTATTTATTCAAGCGAAGAGCTCCACAAATTGACCAAGTCAATAACGCGTTAGTCCACCTCCGGCTCTTACCGAAGCAGTTATTCGGCCTGGCATAGATTGATACAGTACATGTGTTGTAAGTCCACCCGAGGGATATCGTGCCAAATTCTGTCCAACTGACGTATTAAATCGTCAGAATTCCGTGCCGGTTGGAGGGCCCTCCCCCTAATGGTCCAAACGCTCTCAACTGGGAAGAGACCTAGCGACGTTGTTGGCCAGAACATTTTGTTGCCCTTTATGGCAGCCCATACATTTCAGTAAGGTAATGGCTGTCTACGCACTGTCAGTACTGTAATGCTTACCTTTGTGATTGCCAAACCGTACATTGGCGAACAATGTCTCCACAGGTGAGAGCATTATGGGCAGAGCCCTCCAAGAAACTCTCGATTTTGACGATCTAACGCGCCAAGTGGATAGAATGTGGCACGATATCCCTCAGGACATCCAACAGCTCTGTCAATCAATGCCAAGCCGAATAACTTCTTGCATAAAGACCAGAGGTCGACAAAAGCGTTATTGACTTACTCAGTTTGTGAAGCTCTTTCTCTTCAGGAAATCATCCAGTTTTTCTGAAGTTGTACCTGTTTGTCTCTACGTGTTCATAATATCTACCGGTTTACATCCAATTCGGATATTCCTTCATGGTACGTCGCCTTTTTTACTAGCATGTATAAAGTCAAAAAATACATCTCTGTCAAAATATTAAACTGCGGACTTCAAACTCTGGACAACCAAAAAACACAAGATAACTATAACCACAGAAGTTGTGGATTTGTAAACTAAACAATAAACTGTAAGTACCTCTCAATATCCGTAGACGTGGAGAAAAATTCTTCGAAGGTCTGAAAAGGACACGGAGATATCGAAATAATCTGATTGCGTAACATGAAGCGGGAGGCTGAACGAACTGGTTGCAGTGACAAGACGTAGCCTTTAAGAAAAACAGTGAATATTTGCACGTTTATACTCCCTGTTTTTAATGTACAGTTATCTAGGAGTCAGAGGAAGTTATAGAACGTATCAGTACTCAGAACAAATCTCTGATTAAAAAAAAAATATTTTAATGCATTTGCCCTTAGGCGTCATGTCGCCAATATAGAGGTGGTGAGAGGAAAGAGCCTGGATGTCCCCGGGCGAGTGAAAGGGGTGTGGACTCGAATACATTGTCAAACTCAAGATGAGAAAACGGACACAGTTTGCTAGAGAGAGGAACGCTTGCTATAAATGCCTCCTTTAGCAACTGTGTGTGGTTTTCTAATGTGAAAAGCGTTGGAACATTCGATGATATAGAGACACATTGTCAGAACTGGAGATAAGAAGACGTTAACAGGTACAGGGATGGAGGTGACGAATGAATGCACACGACACGATATATCCATTCTCACCTGCCGACATGCAACTTGTCCAGCTACAATTACGTTGCGTGTGATCTTCCTTTCCCACCGTGAAAATTCTAGGGTGTAAAAAAATATTTTACAAGGATGTTGAACAGCAATTTGATTCCCCAGAAGGACATGAATTGGACAATCCAATGTACGGTCACGGCCAGGGAGAAATCTCTGGGAAAGGAGAAGAGGTCGCCCTGAATAAGACGTCGTCGAAACTAAAAAGAGATACTTCCCGGCGAGAGTCGAGAGAGGGCACGTGGTTTCGTCTTTGCCTCTAATGCCGGATATCCAGCTCTGGCCGCTGACGAAGAAACACCTCGATCATCATCTGTCGGCCAGTGTGGCAGAGCGGTTCTAGGCGCTTCACTCTGGAACCGCGCGACCGCTAGGATCGCAGGTTCGAATCCTGCCTCGGGAATGGATGTGTATGATGTCCTTAGGTTAGTTAGGTTTAAGTAGTTCTAAGTTCTAGGGGACTGATGACCTCAGATCTTAAGTCCGATAGTGCTTACAGCCATTTGAACTATGTTTTGATCACCATCTCCGTGCCGCCGCCCAGACGTATCGCCAGCCGTCTGCAAGGCGACTTCCGCCTTGGGTGGGAAAACCGAACGGTTAAAGCCGATACCGGTATTTTAGGTCTGAATAACCGATATCTTTCGATATTTATTTGGTCTCTGTGATAACGGGATTTTTCATTGTTTACTAATAACCGTGTTACAAGCCTGTATAGAAATTTGCCATAGCAACAGTGCCAAAATTTTTAGTTTTTAAGTAAAACTTTTTTTACAAACGAGTAATCTTCATTCTTAAAATTTCCATTACTTTAAATTATTGGGTTGTTATAGAAAATGGTGAAAGTAATGATGATGATGATTTCAGTTTGTGGCGTTGTAAGCAGCGCCTATACAAATTCCCAATCTTTTCATTGTCCCCTATCGCGATTTTCTCGGAATGGTGATGAAATGATGAGGCCAACACAAACACCCAGTCTCCGGAAGGAGAAAATACCCGACCCAGCGGGGAACCGAACACGAGACCCGCGATCCAAAGGCAGCAGCTGTAACCAAGAGACCACGAGCTACGGACTGGAGTAAGTGTTCAGTACTATTTCAATAAGAACAGCGACAGTCACAAACCGAAAACAAACGCATGTCGTAGGAATCGTTGCAGAAATGCTGAGACACTAATGTACCTGTTGCTGTTGCATAGCAGATGGTACGTGTGTGTACCAGACTTGCCTCCACCAGTTCCATACGGTAGTTTCGCGTTGTCGTACTTGGACACTGGCTGAATTGGAGTACGCTACCACCCGTAGTCTGAAAGTATTTGGAAGTGGGGTAGTAATGAAATAGCTCCCTTTGCTTCAAAAGAGTAGAAATGGGACGAGGCACTACAAAGTTGCGACATCAGAGCAGGAAGGAGATAGTATCTTCATAGTTCCTTGGAAAGGAAGGGAAATTTGACTGATATACGAATAATTTTATTGGTGTGTTATACACTTGGGATATTAACTGAACCTTAATTTTGTGGTTCCTTGAAGTTGAAAAATTGATACCATTCAAAAGTGACGTAGCAGCTAAGCCAACAACCTGTGACTTTACGCTCTCACCGTCGTGCGTCTCTTTCACGTTTGCAATTTTTGCTGGAGACAATGATATAAATTTCTGCCACGGCCTCAATCCCTCGTCGATCGAGATCTCCTAATTCTTCAACTTCTTTACAGTTTCTTAATCGTTTTTCGATGTATACGTTTATTATTGGAAATAATAGCAATAAAAATCGAAAATCGGTTGTTTCAGAAACCGGATTCGTTGAGCGGTTTTAAGAGTTAGGTTAAACTTGAGACGATGAAACCGGTACCATCGAGAACCGATTGTTTCAGTGATAACTACCATCCTTACTTCAGCCTGACCATCGCCCAGGAATTGCGTACAGCTCTCTCGTCAAAGTCCGCCGGACAGTTTTGTTTGTTTGTTAGCAACCAGAATTAACAACAGTGGTAACGACCTCGAGAATCTAGCTACTAAAGCTGGGCAAATTATTATTTTTTTCATGAGTTATAGACCTAGTAGTTTGTAAACTGTATAACAGTGTTCTAAAATCACTTCTGTTTCCAGAAATAACTGTTTGTGACTGGGGTATCGTCTCAGTTGTGCGACTGGATTCGTGATTTCCTGTCAGGAAGGTAATAGACGGCAAATCATCGAGTAAAATTGAAGTGATATCAGGTGTTCTCTAGGGAATCGTCCTGGGACCTCTGCTGTTCCTGATCTATATAAATGACCTGGGTGACAATCTGAGCAGCTCTCTTAGGTTGTTAGCAGATGATGCTGTAATTTACTGTCTAGTAAGGTCATCCGAAGACCAGTATCAGTTGCAAAGCAATTTACAAAGATTGCTGTATGGTGTGGCAGGTGGCAGTTGACGCTAAATAACGAAAAGTGTGAGGTGATCCACATGAGCTCCAAAAGAAATCCGCTGGAATTCGATTACTCGATAAATAGTACAATTCTCAAGGCTGTCAATTCAACTAAGTACCTGGGTGTTAAAATTACGAACAACTTCAGATGGAAAGACCACATAGATAATATTGTGGGGATGGCGAGCCAAAGGTTGCGTTTCATTGGCAGGACACTTAGAATATGAAACAAGTCCACTAAAGAGACAGCTTACACTACACTCGTAGGTCCTTTGTTAGAATATTCCTGCGCGGTGTGGGATCCTTACCAGGTGGGATTGACTGAGGACATCGAAAGGGTGCAAAAAAGGGCAGCTCGTTTTGTATTATCACGTAATAGGGGAGAGAGTGTGGCAGATATGATACACGAGCTGGGTTGGAAGTCATTAAAGCAAAGACGAATTTCTTCGCGGCGAGATCTATTTACGAAATTTCAGTCACCAACTTTCTCTTCCGAATGCGAAAATATTTTGTTGAGCCCAACCTACATAGGTAGGAATGATCATCAAAATAAAATAAGAGAAATCAGAGCTCGAACAGAAAGGTTTAGGTGTTCGTTTTTCCTGCGCGCTGTTCGGGAGTGGAATGGTAGGGAGATAGTATGATTGTGGTTCGATAAGCCCTCTGCCAAGCACTTAAATGTGAATTGCAGAGTAATCATGTAGATGTAGATGTAGATGTAGAAGGGCCTTACATCCTTGAGGCTGGCGCTCCCAGTCCTTTTATTTAATATGCAAATGCAATTTAATACATTACAGTTAAAAAATGCTAAAAAGCTCAACCGAAACAGCCTGTTGATCCTAATGAATGACAAATACGTTACTTAGAAAAGATATTAACGTCCAACTTTACTCATTTTCCTTTGTAGCATAACCGTTATTCCATCTTGAGATGTACTCCTATCATTATCGATTTGGTTGTGTACAAATGTATCTCACCGTAAAATAAACGCGAGGCGAACACGATAATTCGGAAAATGAAAACATTGTGTTACCTCGCTTGTTGTCTCGCATTTTTTATTCTACGGAAAGATATGCACAACTAAGCAAGGTAGCGTAAAAATGCGAGAGTACAGGTAGCCGGCAAGTGCTGCCAACATTAAAAGCAAAACACATGCTTTCCATTTGTTTGCCGAATAGGCTTTTCATTATATTGGGTACTTAAATAATAAAACAGTTTCTCAGAGACTATGTTTTAACATTCCTATAAGTTTTAATTCTGTAAGTGCCCAGCCTTATAGATCTCGTAGTTGGCGTTTCCTTTTCGAGAAAAAGTTTCCCATTTTTTGTCACGCACTAGTGGATGAAGATTTCTCATGGCATAAGCCATGAGTCAATTTTGAAGGAAAAAGGCGATTTTCGCTTAAGTTCAGTTGTATCTTCCATCCAGTGATAGCAAATAACCAGACGCAAAACGTTGAAAGCATAAACAATATTTCTTCTGCACAACACATTATCGTAATTGTTATTGTAACGATATTTCCCGCTGCTGTTGCCGGTATAGAACGAGAAAAAAATAGTTGGCATTTAAAGATCTTGAAGAACGTAAAAGCGCGTTTGCTTGTAGTATGACAGTTTCTGAATAATCAGAAAACGAGTGTCTGTTGTTTCACGCGCAGAAAAAAAAAAAAAAAATGTGCGCGCATTGCTGGAAGTTAACGTTTCTTTGGTTCATATGCGTACGGTTTATAATCTGCTTTAAAGCATAAAATATATCGATGAAATGCAAATTTCAAATTACAACGGCTTACTGCGAGTAAGTTCAGCGATGAACAAAATGAAAAATAACCTTCCTCAATATCTTTCGAAGACTCTTTCTAACATAACCACACTTCCGTTCGAGCTACATGACATACAATTCCGAGACCAACTTAACAAAGTAACTAGATGTCAAAATACATCTCCTGAAATACTGCCCTCATCTGACAAACAAGGACGCGTTGAAACCTCGGTTTACATCGCCCTCACGCGTGTCCTCCAGGAACATGCTCTGTCTGACCAACACAAGCACATCGTGGAGAACTATAATCATTACAACCATACCGGCGAACTTCTAACGTTATTCACCTAGACAGAAGACAGCAATCGATTCTGTCATTTCACTTCAACACAACCAACAGACCCGATTTTTGACGTTTCTGAAGGAGCAAACACACACAACCACAAGAAAACCATCATTAACATTTCAAGGATATCTATATACTACGCTCATCAATAGTTGACTGTCAGCTAAACCGTAATACTGCAAGCCTAGACATTTTTACTCCTATTCCGGAGGGACATCTTAGATTCGTTTCGAAATATTTGTCTATTCAGCTGCAGGGCAAACAAAGGACCGAGCGAGGTGGCGCAGTGGTTAGCACACTGGACTCGCATTCGGGAGGACGACGGTTCAATCCCGTCTCCGGCCATCCTGATTTAGGTTTTCCGTGATTTCCCTAAATCGCTTCAGGCAAATGCCGGGATGGTTCCTTTGAAAGGGCACGGCCGATTTCCTTCCCCATCCTTCCCTCACCCGAGCTTGCGCTCCGTCTCTAATGACCTCGTTGTCGACGGGACGTTAAAACACTAATCTCCTCCTCCTCCAAATAAAGGAAAAGGAAGGGATCGGTGGAAGGAAGTCCCAGCTATCAATCTAGTAAAGACGACTTTCTGAATGCACCACGTGTTGGTAACGAGTCATTCCGAATGTATAACTACAAAATGCTATTATATGAAATTATTTATTTTATGTTTATGTTCTTACTTTTAGTTTAATCAACCTAAAAAATGCAATAGCTCAAAATGCGCTCTTGTGAGTTAGCATTTTCTCCCGACGTCCCCTTCAATTGGCAAAAGTTTCTTACAAATCTTTGATATCGAGGGCTTTTTGGTTCTTTTTGTTCTTTTTTATTCTTGTTTCCCAGCGGCCGACTCGTCACCAAATTAAAACCACAATGAAAATCCCCTGAAGCTCTGCGCAAAGTATGGCGCGGTGTCCTTAGTATGCTCGTCACGTCGGACTTTTCACTTCTGAGTGCACAGCGAGTGTGTTAACATACATAGAACAGTAGAGTTTCCCGCCAAGTGTTAAGTACGTATTGTCATTCGATTTCTCCATGCTGAGGGATTCTGCCTGATTTCAAGCAAACCACGTAACAGAAAAGTGCGACAACGATGAAGGAAGTTTGAAGCATGAAGTACAGACGTTAATGATGCAGGTCGTCAGGGAATGAAGCGAATGGTACCTGATTATATTGTGCAGTGAGTGGAACAGGCGATTCGAGAAATTTGTCTACGAAGTGCAATTCAGAATAATCGAAGAGGAATGTCGTCATTAGGCATTGTCGTTCTTCATGATAATGCTTGGCCATATACTGTAGCTGCAACAAAGACGCTTCTGCACCGTTTTGGATGGGAAATGTTTGGTCAGTCATCATACAGCCCGGACTTGGCGCCTCTGATTTTCATCTCTCTGCTCACATGAACCGCTGGCTACGAGGTCAGCATTTTAGCAGAGACAACCAGCTTAACAAGGGGAGGCCGCCAATTGTGAAATTCAGATTCGATTCATACTGCGCATAATAAAAGCTCATGGCCAGAGGTGTAATGTGGCAAAGCACCAAGATGCACTTCTCAGCCGTTGTCGAGAAAATCGACAGTTAAAAGAAACCGTTGCGGTGAAATACTCTCTACGATTTATAATTTCCTGGAGCATCGTGTCGCAGCGGTAAGTGCTTGGGTTCGTAATCCGAAGGTCGCCGGATCGAATCTCGCGCCATGCAACCTTTTTTTTAAGTATTTGTTTTTTGTACTTCATATATGTACTTCATATATATATATATGAAGTACAAAAAACAAATACTTAAAAAAAAGGTTGCATGGCGCATATATATATATATATATATATATATATATATATATATATATATATATATATATATATATATATATATATATATATATATATATATCGTGGGGTCTCTACTCTAAGTCGAACGTTTGACTTACACTACACATATTCGTTTCGGAATATCGTTTCTACGTCTTCCGTTAACTACACGTGTAAACATTATGAAGACAATTAATAACATTTGTGAAATACAACTTTGTTTGCGGAAAACATAGTAGTCATCGTGCTTCGGTAGCTCAGTTGGTAGAGCACTTGCCCGCGAAAGGCAAAGGTCCCGAGTTCGAGTCTCGGTCGGGCACACAGTTTTAATCTGCCAGGAAGTTTCACAACATACTCATGTTCGAAGTCGCCAGTTTTTCCACGACGAATGACTTTCAACAACTTATTATATGCATGATTATTGCAACTGATTGCCGGGAATTTTATATATATATATTATATATATATATATACATACATATTTGAATTACAAAAAACAAATACTAAAAACAAGTTGTATGGCGCGAGATTCGATCCGGCGACCTTCGGATTACAAACCCGAGCGCTTACCGCTGCGCCACAACGATGTAGGAAATCGTAAATCATGGAGAGTATTTCACAGCAACGGTTTCTTTTAACTGTCGATTTTCTCGACAACGGCTGAGAAGTGCATCTTGGTGCTTTGCCACATTACACCTCTGGCCATGAGCTTTTATTATGCGCAGTATGAATCGAATCTGAATTTCACAGTTGGCGGCCTCCCCTTGTAAGACTGGCGTAGGGAACTGGCGGGAAGCCCAGGCAGCTACCTTCTATGACGAGGATATTGGAAAGTTGGTACAATGCTACGACAGAGGTCTAAGACGGACCGGCGACTGTGTGGAAAAGCACCTGGAGGGCGTAGCTAAATGTTGTAACAACACATTTTCAATTTTCATTGTGAGGTTTTCATTTACCAACCGATAGCGCATTAAAAATGTAGTCATCGTAGAAGGCTATTGAGTTGGTTTTCACGTCTTGCCCACGTTGTTCTCACACTGGACTCGCATTCGGGATGACGACGGTTCAATCCCGCGTCCTGCCATTCTGATTTAGTTTTCCCGTGATTTCTCTAAATCGCTGGAGCCAAATGCCAGGCTGGTTCCTTGGAAAGGGCACGGCCGACTTCCTTCCCCGTCCTTTCCTAATCCGATGAGACCGATGACCTCGCTGTTTGGTCTTTTCTCCCAAACAACCCAATCCAACCCAACCCACGTTGCTCGAGGCAGAGCACGATCTAGGGCTGATGAAAAGATGGGGAAGGAAATCGGCCATGACCTGTCAAAGTAACCAGCCCACCATTTGCCTTAATCACCTTAGGGCAATCATGGAAAACCTACAGCTAAACAGACGGCTGAAGACTTGAGCCGCCGTCTTACCTAACACGAGTCCGGTATCTCACTATTGGGCCAGCTCGCTCTGCTTGTAGGAGAATGAAGAGTAAATGCTTTATAGTGCACCAAATTTATCCATAGAATTATGTTATTACGTAAGTAGTCTTACCTCTTAAATACAAATTGGTGAGAATAAAACTTTGAAAGAAGAAATAGTGCAATAAATTAATATAATGTAATGTGGTTTGCTTTCGTGGTTAAACGGTGGTGGGCTACACGAAAGGCCTCACTTGGTTTCCTATTATCAGCAAAAAAAAAAAAAATATGAAATGTCTAGAATTGGATTCTCCCAGTTTCGTGAGAGCAAGGACTGGAAAGAATTCAGAGAAAATGTAGCGGCACCGGTCACACAATCCGTCATGACAGGCAGGAGAGCTTTAAGTATGTAGTTCCCAGACTGTCATCTTTCATATGAGAAGATGATGATGGAACTTATTTAAAGTCACCTGGCACTCTCAGAGCCGGCAGCAAACTGGGGACTCTGAGTGAACACTGAGAGGTGCTGCGTCTTTCGGCGGACGCAGCCGTCTGTTACGCAAAGATATGCCAACATTATTGTGTGTTTAGGCGTAAGAAATACCATTCATGTAATTATTAGGGTTGCAGGCGTAGCTGTCAAAATTACACTCTTAATGAATGGCGTAGAGTTAAAGGGATATGCAGTTCAGCAAAACAAATATAATTTCGAGCTACCTGTCACTGTAGTTAATGATTTATGCAGACGGTTCACGTATCTTAAAATTGAAATGACTCAATACGTATTGAACAATCCCTTCTAAAATCAGCATCTCTTTATGTGACGTATCAATTAACTAAAGAAAACAAAAACTCGTTTGTCAGTAAAGTACGAATGTACACCATAAAATGGTAACATTTTTATTTATTTTATCTTACAGAACGAGAAATTAAAGTACACTTTCCATACATGATTAAAAAATTCAATTTTTAAAGTCAAAACGAGAGTCAAAATGTGGCGCGCGAAATGTCATACTGCGATCAATAATATTCAGAATTCCTTTTGGCTCCTCGACACTGGGTTATTGAGGAAAAGTAACAAACATTATCATTTTTTGGAACAGACAATTGCATTAATGAAGACTCTTTAAGGGATTCCATGGAACCTTGTATTATACGTAATAATGTTATAAAAAACGAAAGAATATTATATGTAGGGAGATCACAGAACAGATACACGGAATGAAATCTCGATGTTTGAGGAACGTTACATTCCTGCAGGGAAATCTTTTATCTATTATGGATGTGGAATACTGTAGAGTGATGAATAAAGATTTTCAATAATAACTTTAACCAGTCGCCTCCTGTGATGGAAGAATTTTAATTTTTCCCACTACTGGTAGTAAGAAATAGCCAAGTAATAAGTGATAAGCAAGAGTAAACCTGTTAAAAGCAGTTCAGCACCTAAATATAGAGATGCCATTATGAACATTAGGTTTGTAGAATTTGTAAGAGACATTTTAATTTTATTACAGTGAATGTAACTCAAGACCATATTTCCGAAATTTGCACAAAAATCAGTGTGCATAACACTACAGTGACTGAAAGAAGTCTTTCTCCTACGTAAGATCTGTGAGCACTAGCTTGTCACACTCGTCGATATGTTTATACATGTAAAGCACGTGGGAGCCGTTACCTGATACAAAATTTCTATAGTGGTGTGTAATTAATATAATCGGCGAATTTAATCAATACTTTCCAAAGTGATTTGTAAAGTAGGAGTTATCCTACGAAATCAGATGACTGTAAGTAATACCATCAAGTAGAACAAATGATTTCATGGTGTAAATAACGCCAGTCACTGTGCCACACTCGTGCTCACTCGTTTAGATATTTTTCTGCCTTGTCACAGCTGCATGCCGATCCCTACAATTGAGCCACACGAAATTATTTATCAGTACTGTAAGCAAATACTAAAACAATAGGCCTACCGTCTGAAGATAAGCCGCTAGGCGACTCGTAACCGGTAACGGAAAAAAATAAAAATTATGCTATGACAAAAGCAGACTGGTTGTATTCATTGCAGAAAACTATTACTCATCACGTTTTTGTAAGTCCATCCTTTTGACTGGAGATCTCGGGGACCACGGCCGTTCGCTATTGTAAGAAAATGAATGATATTATTTACTGTGTACCACCGAAACTCGTAGCTACACAACAAATAAGATGACAAGGACGGCTGTAGATGTTTCTTTTTCTTACAATTATTCAGCACAGTGCCAGTGTTCGATATACGCAATAGATAAAAGTTTTACCTCGGAGAATGTAACCGTCCTCAAACATCAAGATGTAATTTACACACGGATCGGAGAAGGTAGCTTCTGCCAGTTGTTAAGCAGTTTCAGAATCTCTTAGTGTACTGAGACCAGTAATAACCTAAATCAGTATTACTTGAATTTGGGTAATTCCTTTCTGAACTGTTCTAAAACCAGTGGTCGTCAAACTGCCCCTCGCGGGCCTTATGCTGCCTGAATCCAGCACTCCAACGGCCCGCGATTCTCAGTCGTATTTTTTTGCAACATGCATCAAGCAACTTCCAGACGAATCCAGAACGGTCAACTAACGGTAAGATCTTCTAAAGAACGTGGTTTTCCTGCTCGTAACAAACTAAAATGTTTACAGAGGCACTAATATTTTAAGGTGTGTTTACTTTAAATTGACGTCATTGAGTTGGGCCTCTAGCTAACTCAAGTTAGCAGGCCATCACTGGGGTGGAGGAGTAAGAGCCGAGGGGGAGCAACGTTTTATCGTTTGTCTTCCAGTGCTGCCAAGTGATGGACTTGTATGTCTCGTACTGTCAGTTGCTATAGAACAAATTTTAAGCGGAAGTAATATGGATCCGTGAATGCGCATTATGGAGACGGTCATCCTCAAATGCGGTGCGTATTTATAGCGCGGAAAGTGAACTTAAATTAGGGCTTATGTAATACAACTCAACGAGTAGAAGAAAAATGACATTCAAACTATTTTCTAAATGTCTGTAATCGTGCCTCATATTGTATCAAGGTTTAATAAGTACTTTTAATGGTAGTAATCAAGCAATCTTCCGCTCACACAGGTAACGCGATAACAGAACAGCATAGCGTCAGGCAATTACAATGTCAAAACTTTGGGACTTAACGAGATTGGCAGCAATCTGAAACAAAGAATAGTCGACACGAAGTGTTCCGAACGGCGCAGAGTTTTAGGTATCAGTACTAGGGAATACGGCGGCCAACTTGTCGCGCCCCTGTTATAGCTAGTCTACTGGGGACTCATAATATACTAACTTACACAGCAAAATTTTATCTTTGTAGGGGTCCACAGTGTCAACATGTTTTGAGAATGAAAACATGGTCCACATCGCTGTATTCTATTTATTACCTATGGGATTGGTCAGTTTCAGTCACTGGTCATTCTGAAGCACGTGTCTTGAGCTTCAGTTTCATTTTACGTTATAATATTCCGCTGGTACTCGTGGACAGGAATATATCTTACTTCTGTGGGTGTGTGGTACAAAAACAATAGAGTAGTGTATATTTTTACATAATCATATACAATATTATATTGTTTTTGTGCCACAGACGCTCAGAAGTAAGATGTATTCCTGTCCACATGCACCAGCGGTATATTGTAATGTAAAACAAATCTGGAAGATTAGATACAGCTTGAAAATGGCATAAGATTGAAATTGGCCAATCGCTTAGATAATTAGAAAGAACAGAGGCTACCTGGACCATGTTTTGATTTATGTAGACTACCAATTAACTGTACAAATGTGGCCCGAGGTGCCACCCTAGAGTGTCAGTACTGGCTCTTGAGAAAACAAGCTTGACGATCTCTAGTTTAAAATGTAAAAATCATGACTGATTTATTCCTCCAGGTATTTGCGGAGGAGCGGAAGAAAGAAAAATACTGGGATTGCTGAACATTTTCAAAAGTCTCGTTCTCCTCTGAACCGCGTATAAATTATATGTGATGTCCGCGGAGACGTTGCATTCCTCGCGGGATTTGAAATGAGGTAGAAGATCGAAAAATACTGCGAGGGAAGATTAGGATGATAAGTTGTAATGGTGGAGGTAATAGGAGAGTTGGTAAACATCGGTACTATTTTTGATTTCGAGGATAGTGAATAAGCAATGGACGCTAAATTATTCTCTTTCGTGCGGTTAGTGTTACAAAAGAAGAGAATGCTTTTTTTTTTTTTGTAGTTACTGTGTAAGAATTGCTCTGAAGGAAGGGGTGGTTTTGGGATGTGCTCTGAGTAGTGGTTTCCTTGTGCTGGTGTGCGGGCGGTACAGGAAATCGTCCGAATAAATGCTAATATAAACCGCAAGCAGCTAGCGTGATTGCGTCTGCGGGGAGCGGGCTCGGTCCTAGATTCCGACGCGGGTTACTTTTTCATCAAACGGCATCTCGTCTTTTAAGTCGCGTCCGGTGATAAGAGCGTAAACACGGTCGGAGGCGGGCGCGTGGTGGGACGGAGCGCGTGGCGTGCCATGTGCGGGGCGGGGCCAGCACGCGCGCGGGGGCGGGCAGCGGGGGCGGGGGCGGCCGCCCGCCATGGCGGCGGCGCATGCGCAGAGCGCGGCGCGGCGGCGGCCCGCGGCCCGCGGCCCGCGCCGGCCGGCGGGCAGTGCCGAGCGGCATGCTGCAGCAGCAGTAGCGGCAGCAGCAGCAGTGGCCAGCCATGTACAGCCCCGACAAGATGATGAACGGCAAGCCGGCGGCGGCGGCCGGCGCGCTCCACCCGCCGCCCATCAGCGCGCCCAGCTCCTGCTTCCCCGGCGGCCGCTACTCGCCCACCTACCGCTCGCCGGACCCCATGCGCCGCTGCATGCCCAACCCCTCGGTAAGTCCCGCCAAGCGCTGTCGCGCCTCGCACCAGCACTCCGTGTCGGTACCCGCTGCGATTACCCATGTAACCGTCAGTGTAACCCGATTTTCGTAATGTGCCCCGACGTTTAGGGGTGTCCTCGGGGGTCGTTTCAAGGCCAAAGCGACGCAAGCGGCCGCTTTGGGGCACCATACTGAGAAGGGCACCAGAGGCGCCCATGTGCCAAGTTTGTCTATAAGGATGCATCATAAAAAGGAAATGACTTAATGGCATTGACGGCCGGGAGTCCCCACTTGGGGACGTCCGGTAGCCAAACTGCAAGTCTTTTCAGTTGACCTTATACCTGGCGACTTGCGTGTCGATGATGACGAGGACAACACAACACCCAATCCCCGAGCGGAGTAAACCTCCGACCTTGCCGGGAATCGAACTCGGACCCGCTTAGGGCAGTCACAGGGGTTGATCAGTCAGCTAAGAGTGCAGACGATCCATCAGAATTAGTAGCCAAAACTGACACTGGTGAAGGTGTGCGACAATATTAGCAAAACTTTCGAATAAACACTGTTCCGCAAACGGGCCGTTTGTGAGATAATTGCGATTGTTTCTGGTTACGATCTGCCACCGACTTTAGTATCAAATGCTGTCCTGGTAAAATTTAATTAAAATTGACACGATAATCTTTGTGAGTAACCTCCATCTAATGGGGTTCAAATTTCACCGAAGAAATAGAATTTACAAGAAATAAAATTCTACTTCCTCACACTACATGTACACTGCTACCTCTTGACGGAGGTCTTCAACATTTCGTCATCACACTGCTCACGCAGTGAGTTGTGACTTCATTGAAACACCCCTACATCATTGCGTAAATCTAGACATTCCCGTAGAATTCGCTGCTCCAGTTGAACTGTATGAACGAGAGCTCTCAGTAAATCTTGTTAAGACTGTTATCGGCGTCTAAATATTTTATAAAACGCATGACACACAAATGCTGACTTTATTTGTATTTCATTGCAACGGGTTTCGCTCATAAACGATATTCACGGTCGTCGAAAAATTAATCGGCATCCAACATTACACATCGAAACTAAAAACGTAGTTCATTTCGAACATTACAGTATTATATCTGTATGAGGAGTAACTAAATAAAGAAAAGGCTCTGAGCTCTATGGGACTTAACATCTATGGTCAGCAGTCCCCTAGAACTTATAATTACTTAAACCTAACTAACCTAAGGGCATCACACAACACCCAGTCATCACGAGGCAGAGAAAATCCCTGACCCCGCCGGGAATCGAACCCGGGAACCCGGGCGCGGGAAGCGAGAACGCTACCGCACGACCACGAGCTGCGGACACTAAATGAAGAGAGCCAACACGAGACATCGTGTGTTGTGTTGGTTATCTTCATTTAGTTGCTCCTCATACAGATATACTCTACTGTTCGAAATGAACGATATTTTTAGTTTTGATATCAAATGTTGGCTGCAGATTAATGTTTCGACAACCACGAACATGCTTTGTTACTGAAACCGGTCAGAATAAAACCGGTCAGAATAATATACAAATAAAGTCAGCATTTGTGTGTCATGCGTTTTCTAAAGACGTGTACGTCTCAGTACAGAGACGACCCCAAACAGAAGAATTCAGACGATTGGGGTCAGGTGATCTTGGAGATCAAGCTGCAGGCTGTGCTCGACCTATCCATTTTGGACCATATCGGCGCTTTAGATGGCGTCTTACATCATCAGTACGGTGATGCCCCGTTGTGCGTGTTTCAATATCATTAGCATACTAGCATGATCCATGTTTGAAATATGAGCTCAATTAGACCGGGTTTGATAGAGAAGTTTACATTTGAAATATACCTAATGGGACCACAGATTATACTAAAGGCACGTAACCACATGGTCGCAACGATCTCGCAAACACATAGATTGCACACCCATATTTACTGAAACTTTTGTGCTTCTAAGCTCTTATTTTTTCTCACGATGTAACCTCTTCTATTAATTGCAATTCATCATGTATATACAACTCAAAGTTTATAGAATAATGTATAGTAAATATCGTGTGGCTCACAGCTTGATGCAGTTATTCTTGCTTGAAGCCATTTTAGTGACAGGCGTGCCACTGTAAATTGTGCTGCCACCAGTAGGTTTAACCGAACCCAAATCCAGATCGCGAAAAGGTACGGTTATTATGACATGAGTAAATTGACGTGTGAGGGTAGAAGGGTTGCGACAAAGTACAAGTCACTTGCGTGGAAAAATGTTCTACAACAGGTCTCGTGTGTGATGTTTCCTCTCGCATAAGCCTTACACTAATACCACATTGGATGATGTTTTCCGATGAAGTTAAATGAAGTTGTCGAGTCAGAAATTGACCAATCTGATCCAATCGGAAGGTGCCACACTGCGCTGAAACTGCCACTCCAGAATCTTTCCAAGCGCGACTGTCACTGTGGCTTATTTATTTATTTTCGCGGCAATTGTCGTTGGCATCCCTGTTTCTATAGTGCAGCAGGCACGAGGTTTGCTTTATACTCAGTGTGGCACTGTCCGAGCAGTAAACGTCTCATGAATCATTTGGAGACTGACTTAATAATAACTGTGGCAGAGAAATAATCTCCGTCTCTAAAGCACCAAATCTTCGCATCGTAATGATCGTGTGTTAAGGATGGAGGCACGAAGAATTTTTTCTTCTTTACCAACACCACCATGCAACTTCGTTCCTTTCTTTTGTAATGTAGTTCTGATATTTGATAACAGTAACTCGAGAGACGCTACACACATACGGTAATAATAAAAAAAAAATTCTCGGGATAATCCCTAAGATTCTTGTATAACAACACACAGGTCCTACTTCACTTGGACGATTCATAGTAAATGAATGAATCTTCAACCATTATCGTATTAAAGTCTTTGCATCAAACACTCAGTGGTGATTATCACGCATGGGGAAGAACTTCTGCTAGAGACAAAGTGTTGGCTGATGCTACTCGCAGACGCTAGGCGTTCTTTTGTATTGGTTATGCCCGTGACAGGCGCCAGGGAGAAGACAATTTGTAGCGTGCGTATGCCTTATGTGTAGCCTACAATCTATTCATTTCCTTCGAATGAAATTCGTGATCCGCTTCTAAAACGTCGTTCTCTTTTAAGAGACACTCATTCTCAACGTTTTCTTGTTGAGAACCAATCAGTTTTCTGGGCTGAGTAGTTTTCAGCACACCTGCTTAGGAGACCTTGCTAGTTTAATGAAATATCCTGGTCGCAGGGTCAGCGAATACCAAAGAGCCCTTACAATTGCCAGGAAGCGTCATCGAACATATTGTCTATAACAAATATTGCTGACCATGACATGAGCTATCACCATAGACGTTTGATTCCAATACTTTGATACACTACGTATAATGCTCCTGTGGCTAAATATTTAAAGTTGCAATGAGAATTCATCCCTCGTATGCTGTTTTTAACACAACTGCTAGAGCCACAGATTTTTGTCACAAGTGTAACACCCAGTTTTAATTTTCCCGCAACTTCTTCCACCACGATTATAATCGCTTTAGGTGCAGCAATCATCGACGACTATGGCAACCGCTAACACAATCGAATGGAGAAAATCGCCCAGAGTACTAGTAATCTTACGCGGGATGCCAAATGTCTCTATTTTTGGGCACTACTAACTATTAGAAACACAATGCATATTCACTTCAACACTAGTCTCGTTCACCAAAGTTCTGAAGTGGATTTCTAAACACGTCAATGGTGGTAAACAAGAAAGATGGAGGTCGTGAGCGGGCTGGAATAAAGAGACGCCTCAACGGACGCCCAAACTGTACGTTTCGAAAACACTCAGCCGCGTCGCTTTCACTATTGTATTACTACCACGATACAGCTGGTTTCCAAAAACATGTAATTTCCAGATGCCGGCCAAGATAACTGTCTGACTTCATGGCTACAGTTTACCTGACGCACGTGCAAGCATGGCCCTTTCCTACAGATAATCGTATTTCTAATGTGCGTGTATTTAATCAAAGTGACGAGAAACGGCGAGAAAACTCTCGTGCTTTCATAGTCTAAATACTGATTATGCATGTTAAATTATGGTGAATAATGTTTAAATAATTTGTTGTTTGTTGACCTATAATGAAATGTCGCTTTTTTAAAATAATAACTCGTAGTTGCTACTTGTGATGAATATAACAGTAAATGCGAACATGTGAGGTTAGGCTTTACCATGACTGTTACTGATATCTAATGAAACAAAAAGTTTACTTTTACCAATCATTGTTTACCTGACTGTGTGACTGTAACATTAAACTTGTTGTTTCGTTAGAAGGAAACAGTATTTTTGCGTGCAGTTGTACCAGTGTGCCAACTTTGTTCATAAAGACTTTCGGGTCCTTGTACCACTAAGTTTTGTAAATCACTAATACCTAAGTCCTGATTTTCTTTAAGCTGGCCGTGGCTACACTATTAACCATCATCGACGTCATCTTTCTTTAATGCCCAGATGATACTTGCAGTTATCGATTTTTATTCTGTTTTCGCACTAATGCACATTTTCGGCCTTTGGAAATTTTCATGTACTGTGAAAGCCCGTTTATTTGCAGTAGATGTCACCATAGGTAATTCGGATAAACGAAAATCCAGATAATACGGAAAATCATAAGAAACTAGAATGATATGGGTTAAAAGCTGTAGACAGACACATTGTAATTTTTTTCATTCTGCATTTTTTACACATAAATGTTGATCAGATACTGGGAAAAATTGAGTTTTATACACTGAGTAATAAGCACGTTACATCTGAGCCACCGAGCGGGGTGGCGCAGTGGTTAGACACTGGACTCGCATTCGGGGGGACGACGGTTCAATCCCGCGTCCGGCCATCCTGATTTAGGTTTTCCGTGATTTCCCTAAATCACTCCAGGCAAATGCCGGGATGGTTCCTTTGAAAGGGCACGGCCGCCTTCCTTGCCTAATCCGATGAGACCGATGACCACACTGTCTGGTTTCCTTCCCCAAACCAACCAACCAACCATCTGAGCCAATTACGATGTTGTTTTATGTGCAGGCACAATTACGTGGCGCTTCATCAGTAATAGTTCGGACGAAATTTTTCTACCTCCAGAGTTTGTGCTCCATTTAGCCATCTGAAGCAAAGGTTTACATTGCATATTCAGCCGAAGTTGCTTCCGACTGGCGTTCAAAATAAGACAATATTTTGTCCAGCTGCGTTGTTGCTTCTGTCACAATGTCTTTAGATTGAGCGCCAATATCGTCCGATAATCCAGACCCATAACCGTCATTGTATGCAGACAAGCAAACGGCCATAATGGCGTTATCAGAAATCGCACCTTAGTCAACGTTACTGTCGCTTCGCAGCCGGTTGTTTACGTCATTACCTCCTGTGTCTGGGCATCATGGAATTTTTTAATATGCTTGAACACCAAATTAAACGGCGATGTTTTCAACAATCTCCCGTTATCCATCCTATGCAACGCAGCTAAATTTTGTCCAGAGACACTACAATCCTTTTTATCTTTGTTGTCATTTTACGCTCTCAATAAATGGGGGATTACAGCATCCTACAATGCAGTGCCAGCTTGTTAACTGACACTTATCAAAATCACTGTGTGCTAGTTGTCTGAATTTGAATTTAATTTTTCTAGTCGTACACTGTTGTCGCTTTTACGTCCGGAATGTCTAATATTGCACAGTTACTTTATGGTGAAAAAAAGAGAAGTAATCGTGATGAACCGGAAATACGGATTAATGATGACTAGATAAACGGCGTTTCACTGTACTTGGGTTCATTTTTTTGCTTTTTGAGCATAAGTACTTACGATACTAAATATTAGCCAGTCGTAGATATTTTAAGATCATGGAGGTAACAAATGAATCCAGGTTCTTCAATGCAAGTGTACAATTGAATGAAAATAAAACACTGTCGGTTTTCTTGCCGCTTCAAACTTGGAAAAAACCTCAAGCTTCAATATCACCGCCATCGTCATCTGCCCACTGCTGATGCACAGATCAAGAATGAAATCGATTTTGAGTGACATACGAGTCCTGTTCGAAAAGTAATCAAACTCGTTGTAAATATGCCTTGATTCGACTTACATGTCTTTAGTCCTTGTTTCCTCCAAATTACATCCCGTAATTCAACATATG
Source organism: Schistocerca cancellata (assembly GCF_023864275.1). Lineage (NCBI taxonomy): Eukaryota > Metazoa > Arthropoda > Insecta > Orthoptera > Acrididae > Schistocerca > Schistocerca cancellata. Next base: position 380,084,003 of record NC_064630.1, read on the forward strand.
TAAACATGACGTTTGAGAATCTTTAATATACCATCTTTAATATACTGAGCCGGCCGGGATGGCCGAGCGGTTTTAGGCGCTACAAAAAAAAATGGCTCTGAGCACTATTGGACTCAACTGCTGTGGTCATAAGTCCCCCAGAACTGAGAACTACTTAAACCTAACTAACCTAAGGACATCACATACATCCATGCCCGAGGCAGGATTCGAACCTGCGACTGTAGCGGTCATGCGGTTCCAGACTGTAGCGCCTTTAACCGCTCGGCCGCACCGGCCGGCGCTAGGCGCTACAGTCTGCAACCGCGCTACCGCTACGGTCGCAGGTTCGAATCCTGCCTCGGGCATGGATGTGTGTGATGTCCTTGGGTTAGTTAGATTTAAGTAGTTCTAAGTTCTAGGGAACTGATGACCTTAGAAATTAAGTCCCATAGTCCTCAGAGCCATTTGAACCAACCATCATATTTCTCCAACAGTGGTCCTTTTTTTAAATGTATCTCCATCAGTGTCTTCGGGGAGATCTTTATACAAATTCTCTCGACGTTCCGTCAGTCTTTCGGTCATCAAACTTGTAATAAACTTAAGAGACGTAGAATTTTTTCGTTACAATCTTGTGACACAAAAAAATTGAGAAACTCTCCTCTTCTGTACGTTTTCTGAAGGCCACACAACGCCTGGTAATTATTGGATCCTTAATATTGTGATTGTGAACCCGCAATCAGGTCGATGTCAGTGACGATCCTAGTCGAATTTCACCTCTAGCTGATTGGAAACCACTTTGAAAGTGAAAGAACGATACAGAACAATGCGTCGAATCTAGAGACTCACTTCCATAGTACATGCACAACTATCAAGCGTTTCAGTAAATACGTTCCATATATTTCTCGTGACACCATTACCCCCATAAATCCGACTTTGCACAGAGCACCGCGTACACTGCCCCACTTTCGCCTGATGACCAATACCTCGAAAAGTGAAGGAAATATGAACAACGTGAAACAATACGGTTACTCCGATGACCGTCGTTGATATACTGCTGCCAACGGCACGTTGGTTGGACCTGCGTTGACGCGTGAAAAGAGGTTCAACTATGTTCTGAGCAGATCTATTACACTATGTTATACAGGAACATCAATGTTTTGAATCTGTTACGACTTATTCTACTCATTTTATCAACAACTAAGTTAATTGTTTTGTAAATGATTTTCACGTGACACAGACGGACTTATATCCATCCAATTTTATATAACAACGAAGCAACTTAAGTTACTTGAAATAATTCACGAAAATACTCAGCTGGTGTTGTGAAGCTACACCTAACGATGCTACTGGCATGTAGCGTATAATTAATATTTACCTTGATGTAGTGTATGTATTTTTCATGGTAATATGTTGGGCTGTACTACACTCCTATATGGTTGTAAAACACAACTTCATATAACCTTGTAATCGAAACCAATCGTGAGTAGTTAATCACATTATTTGAGAAAAGTGAACATGTTTTCGTCGTTCCAGAAATTACATTAATTCCTAACTTCGACAGCTGCTTATGCGCTTTGCTGTCACGATTTTATAGAGATTTCAAATGGCGGGGCTCTCCTGTCGTGTATAAATTGATGGCAGACCCTGCTCCAATTGTTGCTTATCGTAGGACCGTCCGTTTGTTCACATATAGCATACCACCTTTCTCGTCTATTCAAATGACGTGTAGAAATCGATAATTAAAAATATAATGTTTGAATCGAATATATGATATCTCAAGAAGAGCCATTTTAAATACGTCATAATTTGATTCACTCACATTCTCAACAATTCAAATTACGCTCACGAACGTGGATTCGCTGGTCCCTCCACTTCTAGCATAAGCTATTTGGGTGTCTGCATGAAATACTCATCAGCCACAGTTTTCCCCACCATTATAGTGTGATTCCAGATACATAACATTTCAGTTGTTTAATAAGTAGTTGTGAATCCTGTATTATGATCAGGATAGAGTAAAACAAAAAATATAAACATACATATTTGTCTAATAAATAAGAACTTATCGAGTGATAAACCTGTTCAAGGCAGAAATTCAGCACATTCCAAACCATGTGAATAACGAACTTATCCTCCTCCTCCCGAACAGGCCAGGAAGGCCCAACGGTACCGACCGACCGCCGTCTCATCCTCAGCCCATACGCGTCACCGGATGCGGATATGGAGGGGCATGTGGTCAACACACCGCTCTCCCGGCCGTATGTCAGTTCCCGAGACCGGAGGTGCTACTTCTCAGTCAAGTAGCTAATAACTTACCTCATCTAAAATACAAATAACAGTAATATGGACTAGAAAGAATTGAATAGGTTGATAGACACCCGTCAATGATTCCGGTGAATGAGCAGTACCGGCAGATTCCTGTGTAGCTTTCTGGCTGAGATATCGCGGGATGGCGGAAGAGGCGTTTTGTTACCACACCAAACCCCAGATCCTTAATGTCGGTTTTCGAGAGTGCAACCGCTGTTTCGGCTTGCAGTTGCTTCTCAGTTGACCTACGTCCCAGACTTCACACAAATGAGAAGCAGGTAAACTGAGGCAGGGTTCTCAGTTCGGCTGCCGGACACGCTGAATACACAGCTACGGAAACGATCTGTTCATAGTTCCCTTCATGCCAAGGCAACAGATGAATGTCGTATGTTTAAATTAACATTATTAAGAATTACATCGCTTACTCTAAACACGTTTCCGGATGTGTTCCCAAAACATGTTGCTGCTTTTGTGTCTCCTTGTGAGGTTCGTAGCGTATGTAAAAACAGCGTGCATTCATTTTAATTTCATTATTTTTACGTATTCACATCCACAATTGTACCGGAAAGAAGCTAACCGTTGCAGACAATCTATTGGATTTAATAGCATGGGATACAGCTATGTCCAGTCTTGTTCCGAAAGGCAGCTCTTTTCATAACAGAGAAAATTCTACTTTTGAGGAAACTTCATACGTGATGCTGTTCCTTGTTTTTGTAATGCAGCAGGCTTTGTTTATCCCTTATCTTACAATAAACAGATGTGTAGATGCTTTGTGCGAAATATGGCTCAGCAATGGCGTGTAGATTCTTGTTTGATCACTGTAGTTAGTTACAGGCGTTATCATGTTTTGACGAGTGGATATAACATTACCAGTGAATTTATTAATGGAACTGATTGGATTGTAATAAGCCATTCACATGGATTACATTTGTCTGTAAGGGTGCACCAACTTCATGTCCAAAAAACTTGGAGAGATTAATAATTAGAACTTCCTGAAACATAATCATACATAGTGCAACTTCCCAAACATCTACTGTATCTCCTAACACTCGATTTGCAGATAGTGTAAGCAATGCTTGCAGATACAGTTGTCTACTAATTATTGTTGTCAGTCGTTCTATTCTAACAAACAGATGCATCTAAAAGTTCGAACTACTATTCTTAAATGAGTACCGCAGTTGTATTCTGTGTCATTAGTGTAATTTTAAGTTTATATACGCCCCTTGCACTTCTGCATTCCAAAAAGTTGCCAATGATCCGTATCAAACACTGTCGCGTCTTTTTCTTTTTTCGGCGGCTGGTATGTAGGTGTGAAATCGTACACCGATGACTGGTAAGTAAAAACGTGACAGATATGCACCTCTGGAAGCCGTCCCACGACTCAAGATTGATTTTTGCTTTTCTCTCGTTGTATACACATGTCGAATATAAACAGGGAAATTGGGGCGCTAATCAATACTGTATTATTAACGCCTTGTGCTCAGTGTTGACGCTACAGCTGAATCTACTGAAGCACAACTTCTATTGATGAAAATACTGCTGCTATTGCCATATTGTTGTAGTTGTCTAGTTTTCTTCCGGGTAAACATCTGAGGTTAAAATGTAATACTCTACGTTGGTTCTAAAAGTAATATTGAAGTAAATGTGACGTAATCTCTGATCACACTTGTTCCCGGAAGTTCAAGCGATTTAAGCGTATGTTATTAATTAGTTTTGTTGGTTATTTAACAATGAAATATGGCCGTCAGATGAATTTGCTGCAAGCAGCTGCAACAATGTAAAAAAATGTGATGAAGTATAGTCCATTATTATTTTGAAGCACAACTTCAATAACAACCTATTTAGTCATCTATCTTGAATGACTTTGTCACTTATGCCTGTCAGTAATGAAGAAAATCTTGCAGCGTCTACAGTAAATACTAATTAATTCCAATTTATCTATATTGTACCCTGGAGGCAAAACAGCTATCAGCACAGTAACGCAGTTTACACACGCTTGTGGTGATATGAGGACACACTGAAAAGTAATGCCTCCGAATATTTTAAGTAAAAACTCTTAAAACTTTTAAAATAAAACTAACGTTACTAAAATTTTACATCTTTATTCTTCACGTCTCCATATTTGAAGCCCTCTTCCGCTAGAGGGACCGAATTGTAGCGTGTAACATGGCAGAGTGTAACGTAGCTACGTCGATGTTTGAGAAACAGCGTGCTGTAATCGAGTTTCGAATTCAAAGAGTTCGTCCACACGTGGAGCATCCTGTCCTTCAGCATAACAATGCCATACCACATACAAACGCTACGACATCTGCAACAAATCGACGCTTTGGGTTCATTATCATACATTCTCGAATTGGCCCCACCATAGTTTCATGTGTTTTCGAATCTTAAATAACCCCATCGAGGACTTCACTTTGATAGTAATGAAGTGGTCCAAGCAGAGGTGAGTTTGTGACTCTTCCAAAAAAAGTCAAATATGGTATAGCGACGGTATCAAAAAACGGAATCACGTTGGGAGAAATGTGTTCGTCGTCAGCTTGACTACGTTGTAAAATAAATATGTGGACTTTAAAAATAAAGACGTAGAATGTTTGTAACGTTCGTTTTCTTTAAAAAGCCTTAAGAGTTTTGACATAAAAAATTCAGAGCCATTGCTTTTCATTATGCCTTCACACATGCTATGAGCTATGCCGCCCCTCTCCTTTAGTTGCATCATTGCGTTTGACTGATCACTGCGCAGTAGACTACGCTGCAAACGATTGTGGTGTAATGCTGAAGAAACATACAACAACTAGTACTTCTTCATGATTTAAATTGGTTTAAATAAGCACTACAGATACTGATGCAAAATCGACACTTTCCGCTTATTCTAACTTTCGTAAACTTATATAGAAACAATGTAAAAAATAGGTACGTCCCTCGAAGAAATGTGATTTTAATCAAATTAAGTACAGAGATGTTCTTTTCTGTGTAAGACATTCGTAATCTCTTCCACAAGACTTAAATATTTTACGGTTACAATTTCGAACGAAGATTGATCGTATATCGTGGTGGTAGCTGATGTAAATAAACGCTGAAGTTTGATTCACGACATACTCGCTTTGTGGTAACTAAAAGGCACAGTACACCGTCGCAGCATGTAATACTTTACATATATAGCTCTTCAATAGGCAAAAAGGTGACAGCTATTGAACATTCAAGTTATTCCAGTATCCTATGAACAGTTAAAACGCTCTCATATTTATTTGTCCCTAAAATTAACTTTATTTCGCATTTTTCTACTGCAGCAAAAATTGCCATTGCTTTGTCTATTAGAATAAAACGGACAAAATAAGATAAAAAATTATCGGAGGCTTTGTGAAAGAAAACGGAATTTCATCAGATTCTGTAACTTTCAAGTTGTTAACTGCATTGTGAAGGAAAGACATAAAAATTCGAACGAATTTAAAATTGGCGGCATTATGATTATAAATAATTTTGACTTCGGTGGATAACTGCGAAGTTTTTAATATTTCCTCAAGTACCCTTGTCCTAAAACTAATGTGGAAACTAAAATAGTTTATTTCTTCTGCTAACTGCTATTCAGGTAGTAATCTCTCTTCACTTTCTCCTTCGTTTTAATTCGAACCAATTTTTTTGGTGAACTTTGTACCTGCACTAATACTTTGGATACAAACAAAATGCTGCCTCATCTTTGAGAAACATAGTGTATAATTTGAGTTTTCAACAAAAAAGCTTAGAATATTTCCTACAGACATACAGAAGCTAGAATTTTTTGTGCTTTTGTTAGAAGCCACCTACGGAGCATGATTAAGCCATTGAATTATCTTTACGATTTCTTAACAGTGCCTTAGTTGATCATTGTTTTCTTTCTTCTCTTCCGCCAGCCAATTTTTCCCTGTATTTTCGGAATTGTTTTGTCTTGGAATCCGCCCCACCTCCTAATTTTGTTCCCGTGACTTGTACCTTCCTCAAATTCTTGCTTGTTATACAAATTTCTTCTAGGTTTTCACTCACTTCCCTAAAACACTTTCGTTTGCCTATCGATTTTCCAAAGAGCTGTTCACTATTTCCTGTCAGTCTGCTAGAGCTCATTTTTTGCATCTGCACATAGAACATAATCTCCTTTCCCATGCCTCATCTGTAATTTTTTTTCAATTTGAGTGAAGGTTTTATGTTACTTCTTAATTTAAATGTTTCTATTGCTATTATAGATTTTTTAACATTAAATTAATTTGAATAAATTTACACTAAGTTAACCGTGATGGAAATCGTTTTGCTCTTCTTTGCTTTACTTAATAGAAAGAAAAGGTCACAAAATCAACAGCTGAACGTTAGAAGAATATCCCAAGACAGACCTCAAGAGGCAATACGTCGTAATATAAAGGTTTCGCAATTACGATTTCGTGCCACCAAATGTTATTCAAATATGTTGACTCTATTCTAAATCCAAACGTCAGTTAGTGGAGACACCCATGTCATTATACGTTCTCCACTGGAAAATGACTGTTAGATGGACGCTGTTGGGGTTAAAGACGGAAGATAGGATACCCGTCGTATCGCTTACGTCTTGCTATCTACTACACAAGTAGCATAGAGGACCGATCCTCTATATAAATAACTTCATCATTACATAAACGTCATGCAAACACGTGTAAATTTTCTGTTGGTATCTTAAGAATAAATTAAAGCCATAGTTGTTTCTCGTTAAAATTTTGATGAGAATCATTAACATACCTGACAACGGATATGAAGGAACTTATATTCGCTTAATATTCGACTCAGTTACAATTTTGATCACTGGAAACAGTGAATTGCGTTGGAAGGCCGCTGCGGAATGCCTGAAGAACGTATCATTTTCCCCGGGGTAAAGAGTTATAAGAGTTTTTCTTGGAGTCACGAACGTGCGAAATGATGGCACTGTGTCGGACTATTCAGTGAACGTTCCGGGCTGGGCGCGGCAACTGCTGCTCACCAGTGCGTGAAGCGATGCGTGATTGCTCTAAAAATCGCGTATTACGGCCGATTCAAAATTCATAATGACCTGCGGTGAATTATAAAACTGCCAATCCGTCGGGATGCGCCCACATTCAAACATCTGCGTGCCAGTGGCCGAACGCATTGCGTATTTGCCGCCACATCGGAACGCTCCGAAATATGTTAAAAACTGCTGTTCCAACACCGCCGTCAATTGGAATTTCTGAAGAGTAATCGCAAAAAAAGGCGTGTAGCCCCATCTCCAAACTGCTTACTTTCAAACAATTTTTGGTGATAACTTTGTCCTGTTTACGGAAAAATAACTCTGAACTCCGTTGCTATTTTACGTAGAACATGCAGCTGCACTCCACCTGATTGTAAGAACTAATTTATCTCCTCGTGAGGCGATATAAGGAAATTAACGTCAGAATAAATATTTTTGTGCAAGTGTTCAATATTACAGAATGTTCTATTAATTTATATTAATGTAATTACCATGCAATGTTTTTGCCTTTCAGGCACTGTTTTTGCGTCTGTCAGTTTCATAGGATACTGTTTAATAAGAACGTGAAACAATGAAGTTGTGTATTTTCTCGGTAAAATGAAAAAACTGTGTGTAATTTGATCTCACGCTGCATGAAAATTGAATATGTTGTAAGTCCTCCATTTTTTTATTTTATTAAATACCCAGGGAAAGAGTGTAACTGAAAAACGTTTCGGTGTAGAAAACTCAAATACTGAAAATGCCTTACTGCCGAAAACTGAGAAATGATCACAAATACTTGACCTTTCGTAAGTTGAGGATTGTGAAATACTCGTAAGGAGAAATCTTTGTAGCCTTGAAAACAAAGTTTACAAGGTCGTAGCATCTGAAAGAAGGGTTAATAAGCATAGCAGTGTCTATTTATGCTTGGAAATGAATGTAAGGCTACGTTAGGAATAGTAAACAAACGCGACGCAATCCGAATGATGGGAATAGTAACGTTACTTCCAGTAGCTGTCCATCATGTGTCACTGGTCAAATAGCTTTGCAATATTAAAAGAAATTTTTAGAAGCAAGAGCTACAGCAGCCTTGAATGCTGCCTACAAGCCGAATGACCTTCGATTTAGACCCGAGAAAGAAACCATATTTGGTTTTCTGGAACTGCTTGCGAGCATACAGAAACTACTAGTGGTATCAACACTTTCTGTCGTCATTGTGCCATGAGCAAGGATTGAGGGCAGCTGTCGACCAAAGACAATGAATTTCTTTTCGTCAGTGATATAATAAAGTGGTGTTAAAGAATACGGAAGTTAACATTTTAAATTTTAGCTACTAAAATGTGTTCTGTCTTCGTACCGCAGATGGCGCTGAGAATGTTTCAGTTTTAATATAAACTAAAAACATAATCGCGTATTAACACTCGCAATATCAAAGACAACGTCCACAGAAAGGAATAAGCTATAGCTGATCTCACTGAATACAGCTAACGTTGAAAACTTACAAAGCTTTTTTATCTTAGAAGTAATACCAAAGAATGGGAAAGACTGGCTCGATTATGTAAATTAGATTGCAACTATCAAAGATTCCAAATGATCAAAAATTGTAATCCTCATTTTGTTGTGTAGTCCATATTAATTCATTTTATTAGAGATAATGCAAAATTGGTCTCCTCAAGACTTTCAGAATTGGTTCTCTCAGATTAGTGCTTGCATATATTCAAAATTTGTCTCAAGCAAGCTGAGATCGTGTATGTGCAGTAGGGACTAGAGGTGGTGGCTGAAACTGCGTATTGATGTACGCGAACAGTGACAACACAGGAATGTAAAGTGACTTAAGTGTAGCAGGTTTCCGTTTCAGGTTGAGGTTTCACTAAGTAATTCTGAGTACGGATATTGCTGATACGAGTGGCTGGGTGACGTACAAAATAATAAGACCAAACGATTGTATACAATCTTTTTACCTGACGTCAGTATCGACCAAATGTTGCCCTCCACTCTTATTAATTATAGACGAAAATCGCGGTAGCATATAGTCGATAAAATTATCGCTCGCAATCGCTCTAATGTAAGGCGTGAAATGAGTTCTTAAATGCCTTTTTTCTATTATCACTATAGAAATATTAACGCTGTTATTACACCCTGGAATGATTCCTGGATATATATTATCACATAAACTACAATAATTTTTATTATGTTAGAAAGCTTGCTATAGCGAAAGTGTTAACTGCGTGCCCATATAAGCTATTGAAAAATAACGGAATTATGTTAGCTTATATTTAGAACATGTTACTTAAAGCATATTTTTTCTACATTCAAAACCTCGCACTCGTAATGAAATCTGTATTAATTAGTTGTTTAACTTTTTCTCTTGCTATAGTAGAGAGTCATAACCTTTGAAATACTAAATAGCTCATAGCAAGAGCTGGTACGTTCAGCTCCAGAATCAGAACTTCGATATCATTTGTGAAACGATTTTCCAGGTTTTTGATAATGATCTCCCCGAAATGGCACCTGCAATTATTTCTTGCTTTAAATGGAAGTTAGGAGACAAAAGAAGTGTACAAATAATCTTCACAATTTGAAACAAAAAAACAGTACACGTAATCTCCGTACACTGAAACTATGCCGTATTTTCAAGTGAATTTGGAATGTGTTGCTCACTAACGACTGGTGCCAATGATTTTTGTGATGCAGTATCGTTACTAGCTCCAGTGTTCTCTTCCCCTGATTGAGGACTCTGAAACTTTCCGAACAATAAATGGTATCACTTCCTGTTTAAAGGATTCTAATAAAAACTATGGAAATGGAAATGAGGATTTGGCGTCATTGGCCGGGAGGCCCCTTGCGGCGCAGGTCCGGCCGCCTTGGTGCAGGTCTTATTACATTCGACGCCACATTGGGTGACCTGCGAACCGGATGGGGATGAAATGATGATGAAGACAACACAACATCCAGTCCCTGAGAAAATCTCAGGCACAGCCGGGAACGAACACGGGGCCGTAGGACGTCAATCGGTCACGCTGATTACTCAGCTATCAGGGTGGACAACAAAAACTATAACAAAGTGATACTGAAAAAAATCCATACTTTGGTTCCTTTTTTTTCTATGATGAATTTATATTTTTGTTGTATGCACTGAAGCTACTAGAACCCTCACTCGATTCATTGTGATTTCGTCCGTAGAAATTAAATGTTTCCCTTTAGCAGTAGAGCTCAGAATGCCGCATGCGAGCGCCATTATTAAGATCCTCAGAGGTTACTCAAAATCTGTTTTTTTTTCTGTAGCACATAGACCTTCATCTTGCTGAGTCTTCGTTTAGTGTATTCTGCCATTAACAGGAAATCTAGTCCTTGATGCTTTGTCTCATTTATACCAGACAAAATTAGAGTTCTAAGGACGTGTCAGAACAAATCGTTATTCATCTCATTTGTTTTGATAGGTCACCCGGACCAGTGCTATGTTTCGTCAGTATTGTCCTTGTGATGATAATAAGGCCATTATTTACTTTCTTTACTTCTCCTTTACTACTTCCTCAGCGATTTCTTATTACGATACGTCACACATTTTGTAAAGTGTCATTGTCTCTGACACCGTTCATTGCAACAAAACAAATAACGACAGGTAAGACGTAGTTCAAGGTCAGAAAAACACTTCAGTTCGAACACCCTAACATCAGTTACTGCTCGTGTAAGAAGCAAGCTAAATTTGGAAACATTTCTAAACTCGTCAGTTTATTTGCGTTTAAGACGAAAACAGGGAGCAGTATCTCAAAGTCGACATTTTCTTCACTGCTGGTTCAGTGTATTTTCGGGTTTCAAACAAGGCTGAATCTTACTCAGTTCTACAGCAGAAGTGATGTTGTCGACCGTAAACTTACATTTCTTTTTCGTGATATTATTTCAAAATTTCCGACGTGCTCATATTAGCCACTCGAAAGCGTTATCATTCGTTTGATTAACATTTACTGCGCATATAAGTCCTTGCTGACAACATAATGTCGGTTTTATCTAAAATGCGATGAAAACATGGCACGGATGTAACCCAACCAAGTTCTGAATCACCTCCCTGCCTCACAAGACATCGTTCTATGAGATACGTTACACAAGAACGGCTCGATGAAATTGGCTGACAAGTCATTTCGTTTGACTTCACAAAAGTAAAAGAGATAACCTGAAAGACACAAAAAAATTAACCAATTAAATCTGTCTGGAGTATGGTTCTGCTCTTAACCCTAACGTCATGAGTGACACTGGTTCGTTTCTTTTTCTAACTGTAGTGGTTGAGTGACAGAATAATTCGTGAAAAGTATGTATTTCCTACTTTTAATTACTATAGTTCGATATAAAAAATCTTCCTTTACTCACTAAGCTTCACGAAGAAGTCAGTAACTAATCTGTTTTCCACAGACTATTTTGCCATCATGTATACAACTTATACAGTAGCTAGCTGTCAAGGAAGTCTAAGGCTATTGTATACTACAGCCTCTAATGATCTCGCCATCGATGGAGATTGAACTACGATCGTCTTCGCATCTCTGCTGTTATAATTGTGTTACGTGTGCGTAGACATTTAATACCGTATACGTCAAGAAACCTAGCAAGGACTTGTCGAATGCATGTCACGCAAAATAGCTGCTGTATTGTTTTCCAAAGGAAGAACAACTCCTTGCGACATGCAGTACTGTGCATTATAGCAACTATTCTCTTACCTTCTAATACTTTTCATATTGACCCCTACAACCTACGCACTTGAGCCAAAAGAAAAGTACCGTATTGGTCCATCTTTGGAACGCAATACTGCAGCGATTCTGCGTGGCATAAATGCGACAAGTTCTCGATAGCATTCTTGAGATATGCAGCACCAGATGTCTACGCACAAGTACCATAATTGCCGTAAATCACTAGTCTTTGGTTTTTGGGAGCGGAGTTGGCACCGATACCGCCCCAGATGTGTTCCATCGGTTTCAGAGTAGGCGACTATGGTGGCCAAGACATCAACGTGAGTTCACATCATGTTCCTCAAACCAGCTTGCCGTGATTCTGGCCTTGTAAAATGGGCCGTTATTCTGTTTGAAACAGCCATGGCTGCTGGAGAAGAGGTCAAATATGTAGGGATGCAAGCGGCTCGCAATAAGATTAATGTAGTCCAGAGCTGCGTGGTACGTGTTTCTAGCAGCCCTTCGCCTTGTTGATGGCGGATCCATACACGACCATCGACTTGTGTAAGAAGACACGTGAGTAGTCAGGCCGGGCGGTCCGTCTCCGTTGATCAACTTCCAGTCTCGATAATACCGTACCGAATGCATTCGTAATTGACGATATCATTGTGTCAATATGGGTTCACGTAGGAGTCGCCTTCTGAGGAGTTGCGTGTTCACCAACGTGTGACGAACAGTGTGCTCCGAAACAGCTGTGGCCGCACCAGTACTGTAATTCCGTCGTCGGATCCACACCGTATCCTGATTTATAGAATGGCCAAGCCTCCGACCTCAATTTTCTTTGATGAGGCTTGGACCTCCAAGACTCTGTCGCCTACTCGTCGTTTCACCATCCATCAACGACTTTCCGTGGACTCTCACGACAGTAACAGTCGAGCTGCTGACTGGCTTCAGTGTTTCCAAAATGATCGTTCCCGGGAGTGGAACCGTAACAGGCTGCACCTTGTCAAAATCGCTTATGTTAGTGGATGCCTCCGTTTTCGGCCAGTATCATCGCTAGTATATACGTATTCCCCACTCATCTCTTCCTTCCTCCCCAAGTTACATGCTCATAATGTCACGATTCGCAATTCATTCTCATAGTGGGCAGTAGTCATAAGTATTTTAGTTATTTTAGCCCGGTTGATCTGTCAGTCACATATGGAACAGATTGTTGCTTCACTTACCTAACACTATCCTCCTCCGTAGATGAGTGGTCCTTACCGCATCCACAGTTCTCTTTAAAAAAATCTGAGTGGAGCTCTCATCCATTAAATTTGAAAGATGCAATGTGTCATCCACACAGAACTACAGACGAAAAACCGACAAAGAACCAAACCAAAAAATAATACAAGTGGTCAGCGCCGATGACTGCCATGCAGGAGACCCGGGTTCTATTCCCGGTACTGCCAGGGATTTTTTTCTTTGCTTTGTGGGACTACTGGTACGGGGTGCATTCAGCCTCGTGAGGCTGACTGGGGAGGTGCTCAACCGACTGGTAGCATCCCCAACGTCAAGAAAACCGACAACGACAAGGAGCGCCCTGTGCTGACTACATGCACCTCCATAGCGCATTCAATGACGCCATTGCCACAGGATGACACGAAGGTCAGTCGGGCCCGATTTGCTAGCACCAGAACGTGGAACATTACCTCTTTTACCTGTACCTAAGGGTGTCCCGGGAGGAATGGTCAATATTCGGGGATATGAAAGGAACGTTTATTTAAAGCAAAAAATTTCAAATGGGCATATGCTCTATTCCGAACAGTTTCCGAGACAGATCACATTTAATGTACACTGTTATTTACTTTCGCTGCAATTCAAGACAGAAAAATGATTTTCAAATCGGAATTTTTCGTTCTCATTCGATAGAGGGGTCTCAAATTAGTACAGTGCGATATTTGTTTATCGATATGTATTAGCAGGGACACCACAAAGGTTAACAAGCTGCTGCGTAGCGGTAGTTGTCAGCGCGGGCCAGGGCGGTGATGTCGCTACAAGAGTACTGGTTATTCTTTGTGTATTACTGTTCATGATAATAGATGTCGATAGAACAAGGCTAACATGGGATCGGTCTATCGAATTATAACGTAAGAAAGTCTTTAAATGTTTTTATGCTTCAGTGACGGTTCCTGTCATATCTCTGAATATTGATCGGAACACTTGGACGTCACCCGCTCACCCACCCACTCACCCACCCATCCACCCACCCCCCAGCTCATACATGTACAGGAGGTGTTAAATTGACACAAAATTGAGTATTAGAAGAGACGGACTGCCCAATGAAAGGAAGATTACAATACGTAAATCAAAGTACCCTGGAAGACAGATGTCTCCCGTAACTGAATTAAAGGCGTGTCATTGTCACTACAAAGTTCCTGCTGTATTTTTAGTTTTGGTATCTAGAACGTGACGGAAGATTAGGTACCATTACAGCATAGCGTCTCATTTTAATTTCGTAAGACTGGTGTAGGTTTTCATTCTGGTATAGCCTTATCCTAGTCGTTATGATACGAAGGAGATAGTCAGGTGGCACTGTGTAGTATTTCACTTGACTTGTGTACACGGCTTCCTCGGCCAGAGCGTCTGCACCGAGAACAACTTGAGCACTTCGAGCATAGATGCTGGTAGACTGCGTACGATGTCACTTTCTTGGCTTCAACGTCCCTACAGTCAGTATCTTGCAAACAGTGGCAAGACAGTCATGTCGCATTCTGCTTATGGCGTTTTGTCAAGGGAACTAACAAAACTTTCACGTGTCAATGTAAGAGTGTTTCTTCAAAACTGCATTGGTTATATTATTTTTGTATACAGAATGGCTCTGGTTGAAATTGATGCATATGATACCAATTGCACATTACAGTCTGCAATATTTCTATGTGTACTGGGTCACAAAGATGGGTTCTATTCTTATACGCTCACGAAGTAGTACGTGCGCAGACAGCTATGAATATATAGGCTCTGAACCAAACCTGTTGTGGATTAATCTCATCTGTTCCAAACACTTAAAGAAAAATTCTTTTGACAATGCCAAGACTGAAGGGAAAGGGCTTCGGAGTGATGACATGCCCACCAAATTTGATTTTTCTTGAACATCTTCAAGCAAAGAGGTCCTGTCCTAGTATACTTCCGAGTAATGGAAATTCAAGACGAAATTTTCTTGGTTCAGACTTGTTATAGTCCTCGGATGTCTTGATATTTAATTGTTTGCAGAACGCACACCCTTACTGAAACACGCAATTCGTATTTGCTAATAAACAAATATTACGGCGATTGTAGCACTGGCAGAAACCAATAAGTAGCTAAACATTGCAATTTGACAGTTCACAAAGTTCATCGAGAAGTAACTTTCGGAAGCTAAAGTGGTACACTGTGTTACGTAATTGATCACTCTTATTTGTGCTTATAAAGGCTAAATTTCACTTAGTAATGCTAGAAGGAGGAGAATTCAGAAAAATAAATCACCCCAGATAATTTCAAGAATGGAACTTTCATGTATAAAACAGGTAGTCTTTTACGCATCTCAATGTTTATGACGTCACATCTCTTGAACTATGAATCGTACAGTGATATATTTTTTCCGGCACATTCAGTAATACCGTCAGCTAAATATATGGCGAATAGAGTTAGTAGTAAAGAAGTAGTTAATTAAAACGTCATGTCCGTTTCATGATTTTGTCAGAGGTATCACTGAGAGAAAAGTTCCGAAAATATTTGAAATTATGTGTAAAGTGTGTTGGAAATCGTTCAGTACTCTCGTTCTCAAATACTAGAAAAATATAGTCTGAACACTTTGATTTTATCCATAACTCTTCTCAGACGAATAGGCAAAAGCTTTCTGCCTTTCGGTGTCTAATAGATAGAACACTTAGGGTCCCGACGAATAAGCAAGACAGAGTGATTGAGCTGAACATCAAAAAATAGCTAGCGACAGCCAGCCGTTATAACTAAACCTGCGTGAATACATTAATACGCAAGAAACAGGGTACGAAAGTAAAGGAGAATGCCGTGACGAGTACTAAGACAATCATAATTCCATACATCGCTAATATTTCTTGGAAAATGGCTAACATTTTGAAATCTTTTAATTCGATGCCGTATTTAAGATCAACAGTTCGCTAGGACTTAAGCAAATGGACCAATGTATAATATGAAGTCTACAAATACGATGGAAATGATTTCTGCGAAACTCATTGTAACACTTGCAATGCTAACTATATGGGCCAAACTGGTAGTTCCTTTAATTTAAGGTACAAAGAACATAGGGTCGCTTTTCGACTTACCAATACACGCACATTCATGAAACTGGCCACTCTATGTTGGGAGTTGACGAAGATCTCTCAAATTTGAATGCACAAGATAAAGACAACAAAACTTGATATCCTAGGTCGCTTGGGATCACAATACATAGGGTGGGGAATCATAATACATTCAGTGAACATCCTACAAGTGACAAAAATTACTTTTTCAGAAACTGTGTAGCTCTTTTTAAAATGTAATTATTCTTCGCTCTCTCTTTCAAATTTACAGTCATGAAGAGCTCAATCGTGTTACTTCTGTGTTTGTCTGCGATTTTGGGCTTCCAGGAAGATACACGGGCTGTGCACCCATAGAGCTGTTGTTGAACCCTGCCATTACGCAATGAGACATATACCATTACATTTTGATATATTTTATCAGTCGACAGTGATGCGGATATACTGCTTAAGAAGCCACAACAGCAAGGAAAGGCGCCACGTTATTTTATTAACTGCTCGTGTTTATGTTTTGTGATGGTCGTTGTTAGAAATAAAAATTCGACCTCCTAGTGTTTATTAACTGTAGATTGGTAGTTGAGTCGACATTTTAACATTGATAGTCTGGGTAATTTGCAAGCCATGAGTTGGACTGCATCAACACATGTACGTAATATGTAACTTTAATAATTGTCTTATTCTGTTTAACGTTTAACTTAGGTTTATGCGTTCTAATGAGAAGAGTTTGGCGGCATTTTAAGTTTTTAAATTTGGTCGATAATTATAACAAATACTGAAAATTCTAACTTTGTTGCCCCTGGAAGCGGTTAGACATGAAACCTGGAACTGGTTCAAAAATGGCTCTGAGCAATATGGGACTTAACTTCTGAGGTCATCAGTCGCCTAGGACTTAGAACTACTTAAACCTAACTAACCTAAGGACATCGCACACATCCATGCCCGAGGCAGGATTCGAACCTGCGACCGCAGCGGTCTAACACATTTATTTTATTAGTAAATATCAAATTTTATACTTCTCAATGATTACAAATACAATGCTATTTAATAAACACAAAGCATAAACAAGAATTAATTGCAATTTAGGTACGAAAAATGACGTCATCCAAGTGGTACCCGATTTTGTCCAGGCATTGTTGCAGGTGATTGGAACAATTGTCCGTACACTTTCAAGCATAGCAAGGGGAATTTCTTGAGTAATGACATCTGAAAGAGATTAAAAAGTCTGAGATTTCAGGTAGCCCCATAGTAGAGAATCGCGCGGAGAAAGATCTGGAGACCGAGGAGACCCTTCCACATCCCCACGCAAGACATGAGGCGACCTTGAAAATGTTCCTTTAGATTGTCTTGAGGCATGGGAAGTAGCATCATGCTGCTGAACCCAAACATTGTCGGGGTCATTCTGATATCTTCTCAGTTCCAGCATAAAAAATTCTCGCAACAACCTGAGGTAACACTGTGAGTTGAAATCAGAGTGCGTACACTTTCTCGAAAAAAGTACGCTCCAATGATGCCAAACAGGAATGGTTCACAATACATTGGATTATTTTCTGAGCAGTATCTGCAGTTTTGTTTGTCCATAGCACCCGACAATTGAAAATGAGCCTCATGACTCTTCATGAAAATACTGTCATTTTCCAAGGTTTCCAGCACCCTTTCTGCAAACATACGCCGCCGTACATACTCATTTTGATTCAGTTGTTGAACCACCGTGATTTTAAGTGGATGAAAGTGGAAGGCAAACACTGCTGAACGCCGAGGGCTGGGCTCCACACCTTGTCGAACTTTCTCGATGTTTCCTGCTGTTCTAACTGTCCGAACACTTCCTCGAGCTGTTCCTGGTCGCACCGTTCATCTCGTTCTGAAGTTGCTGAACCACCTTATTATTTTTCGGTGAGATGGGACAGCACCGTGTGGAACAACAATGAACTGATTTCGAAATCTTCTCTGCGTTTATACTACAGAATGACCGGTTGCAACAAAGGTGTCGTAAACAAAGACGCGTTTTTCAGTTGACCAAGGCTCCATGGCGACTGAAATAGCAACTAATAACGAATGTATACCAACCACTGCGCATGCGCTGATTCCCCGAACACTGGCGGACTCAAAAACGTTAACACCTCCCTGCCCGATCCTGTATATGGTCAAAATTTATACTATGCGCAGCGCTCGTGTGTGGCGGGTTGCAGCGGCAGCAGTTGCAGGCGCTGAGCGGCGGGGCCCGTGGCCGGCTGCCGGCGACCTAGGCTGGTGGTCTAGCCGCGCCCGCGGCCGCAGCCGCTGGCCGCCCGCTCAACCGGGGCGGCGCACGCACATCAAAGTTGCATGCAAAACGGCTAAACTCACTAGCAATCGATCGGCCGCCTTCCGCAAGCCCGGCCACGGGGGCTTCATGAATTGCAATCACCTGCCGCGGGCACTATTAATTTCGGCCGCCCGACCTCTGCCCTCGGCCAAGAGGTGCCCACTGCGGCCATGCTAATTTCTCCGGCCTAAGGAGTTATCAGCCACCGTGGTACACTCGCAACGACCGCGGCAGCGAATACTCACAAGCTGTACTGCTAATGGTAAAGAGCGATTGCATGTTTTAGTCTTTTCTTCACGTATTTGAACACCTTCCCTCCATGTAAGACGAGGAAATTGAAAAAAAATGGTTCAAATGGCTCTGAGCACTATGGGACTTAACAGCTGCGGTCATCAGTCTCCTAGAACTAAGAACTACTTAAACCTAACTAACCTAAGGACATCACACACATCCATGCCCGAGGCAGGATTCGAACCTGCGACCGCAGCAGTCGCGCGGTTCCGGACTGAGCGCCTAGAACCGCGAGACCACCGCGGCCGGCGAGGAAATTGAAACTTCTGGGATTAACATCCTTGCACTGGAAGTGAGTTCCATGTATAATAGGACAGACGTTCCATGTTCCGCAAACCTACTCGAGCACCAGATGCGAAATCAAGGCTGTGGGAAAAAATCGTTATGAGGGTCACGAACCTCAGAAAACAGTTCAATTTTAGCGTATATGACTTTACATATATCAGTTTTCAAGTTCCTTAGACAAATTTCTGGAAATAAATAGCATGACAACAGCGTAACTTGTCAAGGTATTGTATAAAGTTACAAGTTACGCAAGACACTTTTCAGTCGCTCGCTTGGAGGGCTAGCCCACATGGGCTTGTGACGGCTCCAGACAGCTTTCCAGGCAGGTAGACGCACCTATTCACTAGATTGACCGGACCTGGCAACAACAAATCCGATACGGTTCTTCAGTCTATGGTAGAACCGACAAACAACAGGAAGTAGAGGATGGCAAGACTAAAGGGCGAAATGACCTCCACTGACGATAAAAGTGACAGAAACAATTGTTTTTTTGACAGTAGGTGGAAACGACTGAAAGAAATTCCATTCCTCTCATTTACATGCTCGCATATCCGTAGCTGCCAACGATCTTATCGCAGTGATAACACCTGTTCCTATGAGATCACTGACATTGAGCACTGTCTGGCTTCATTAGCATTGGATGGATGGCGATCTTTGCATTACGAGCGCTGTTGGCAAGAGCGGAGTACTTAGCCATTGTGACGTCAACTGAGGAGTTACTTGATTGAGGAGTAACGGGTCCACTGACGAAAACCAATTAGGGCTGGGTGACCAGTATGCCCCCCTCCCCCTCCCCCAAATCCACATCCAGTGAGGCCTATCAGCTGAAGATGATACGGCAGTCGTGCGGTATCGTTAGTCATTCCGAGGCCTGTTCGGACGGAGATAACCATAGTATGCAGCCCTGTGTTCACAATCTAAGAAAATCGCGTGTGTTTTTTTCCTGTAAGTTATGCTAAAGCGATGTATTAGGCATAAATATAGGCAGGTTTTATTTTAATAAGGGGCAATTCAATAAAAACGAGACAGATGGAAAAAATTTAAGCAAACAATTTAGTATTTCAAAAGTAATCGCCTTAGCTGTTAACACATGTATCCCGCTGTGAGACAATACGACTAGAGGAGGAGGAGGAATTAGTGTCGTTAGAGACTGAAGCTCGGATTAGAGAAGGATGGAGCAATTGCCTTAAGCGATTTAGGCGGAAAACCACATCAGGATGGCCGGATACGGGTCTGAACCGGCGTCCTCTCGAACTCGAGTCCACTGCGCTACTCCACTCCTAAGATTGTCAGTGCCTTCATGGAAAAATGTTTACGCTTGCCTATGGAACCATGATTGTACCCAAGTACGCACCTCTTCATCCGAAGAAAATCGAAGGCCTCGTATGTCTTCCTCTGGGCTCCAGAAATGTGGAAATCGCATACGGAGAGACGCAGAATGTATGCAGAATTTCTAACAGCGGGCATTAACCTGCAACAGAATGATGCCCTCTATCAACATTCCCGGGCTCTGGGACTTGATGACGCGCTTTAGTGTTTGCAAGATGTCCACGTACAGCTGTGCGTCAATTGCGACACTGTGTTCCGACTATACTGCTGAAGTTTCGCTGGGAAGCCCTTACACGTCCTCCACACCATCCCGATCTCTCCCCGTGTGGTCTCCATATTTCTGGAGCTCGGAAGAAAGACATTCGTGGCCTTCGATTTACTTCGGAGTTATAGGTGCTGCCTGGGTACAATCATGCTTCTGTAGACAACCGCAAACATTTTTCCACGAGGGAACTGGTCGTCTTGTCTCACTGTCGGATAAATTTATTAACAGTTCTGTTGATTACTTTTGAAATAATAAACAGTTTGAAACTTCTTGGTAGATTAAAAACTGTGTGCCGGACCGAGACTCGAACTTGGGACCTTTGCCTTTCGCGGGCAAGTGCTCTACCACTGAGCTACCCAAGCACGACTCACGAACCCTCCTCACAGCTTTAATTCCGCCAGTAGCTCGTCTCCTACCTTCCAAACTTCGCAGAAGCTCTTCTGCATTCCTTGCAGAACTAACACTCCTGGAAGAAAGGATATTGCGGAGACATGGCTTAGCCACAGCCTGGGGGATGTTTCCAGAATGAAATTTTCACTCTGCAGCAGAGTGTGCGCTGATATGAAACTTCTTGGCAGATTAAAAAGGTGTGCCGGACCGAGACTCGAACTCGGGTCCTGAGTTCGAGTCTCGACCCGGCACACAGTTTTAATCTGCCAAGAAGTTTCATATCAGCGCACACTCCGCTGCAGAGTGAAAATTTCATTCTGGAATAAACGGTTTACTTGCCTTGTTTCCAACTGTCTCGTTTTCATTTGTCTGTCTCTCATATATTAAACGTTTATATAAATTTTTGTAATTATTATTAAATTATAGGTAACCGTAGTACGTTAAAAATGCAACTTACAGCAAAATTTATTTGGGGATGGCGGAGTAGAGAGTAAGAGTCTGCAATTGCCGCCACCCCCACAACACAACCTCGCTTCTGTAACTGTCGAGAGCCTTATTATTTTATGCTAAACGGCTGTACGTAGTAACGCGCCTCGTCAATTCTCGAAGTTCATGAAAGTCAGTATTCTTGCAAAATATGTGACAGTGGAGTACGTAACCGTTTCCCTTGACCAAAACTCTTATGGCGGAGCCACACACTCCAAGAGGCCACTCAACATCAGCACATGTCGCTCAGTCAGTAGTAACAACTGCCCTCTAAGGGAAGTAAGAGCTCTAGATCTTCATAGCCTGAGCCACATCTCATTGACGCCATAAAAGTGTAAATAGTCCTACAGCGCAGATACCCAGGCTGAAAGATGCAATAAATACTCCAAGGTTACAATCCTCGGCATCAGTGGTTGGGACATAAAGTATATCTCTACATTCTGTACTTACTTTTCTTTTTTTCCTTTTACTGTTTTTCAATACACTTCATCAATTTTCTGCTTATTGGTACTTAATTTATCACAATATGTTTAGATACGGTGTGCATCACATTCATAGACCTGTTAATACTCAAATTATTTATTATATCTTCAAATCTCGTCTTATAAAAGAATTGCGATTCTATATAATCATTGTATAATTAACATTTTTGCTCAAATTAAAATTATTCGTTGTCTTATTTATGATATATACGATACATCATAATATCTGGATGTTGGACCACGTAATTCTTGGAGCAAATTAGTAATAACAGACTATGTGATTCTACAAAAGAATGTATGCGACAGTGTGCTTACCAATATGTTCCAAAACGCTGTGCATGGAAACGTGATTTTTCTGTAGCTCACATCTCGGGCTCTATTGATGGTAGAAAGGTAGGGTCAAATTTTCTGGGTTGCCCTTGAAACATGGACCATTTGTAGAGCCAACGTAAGGATCGTCTTACTATCGCTATTCTACAGTACAAGGTCAGAGTACCAATCTTACAAACGGAGCAAGTCAGTTTTTTCTTATTTTTGCATTTTTTGGTCTACCATGTGCCTTATGGGGCTTATATAGGCACCATTCGTTCATGGACGGTTCCTTAGAAAACTTTACAAAAGCATTTTTTTACCATTTTTCGTAGATCGCGAATACCCTACAAAATGTTCCAAATATCTTTATCCCCTTCTGATATACAGAGGTTCAACCTACTTGTACGCGTAAAACACGCAACAAAAATCCGGGATGAGGCGAAATCTAAATGATAAATAACGGTACCATATTGCTCAAATTTTAACCGAACTTCTCTATAAATTTATCTTGTAGTGCCATCTTACCGTTATGAAAAATCTTTGGAATCGAGAAATAACCTAAAAACTTGGTTTCTGGGTACCAGAGCCGAGCCACGGATTCCAAGACGACTATGCACAGGAAACGGCTGTGATTTTTACAAAATATTCCTAGATCCAGATCTGGAACAACCTTAAAAATTTCTTGATGTCCATATCAGTTTCCGAGAAATAAGGGTTCAAAGTTACCCTACTTATACACTAAAAATCAGGGGTGAGGCGAAAAGTTGTAAAGTGTTTCCATTATTATCTGTAAATCCCATATTATAGTACTCAAGCACATACAAATTTTTTTGCACATAAAATTCTGTCTGTGCTGTAAAATTAGTTCTGCATTACTTCAATTTCACATGTTAAACTATCAAAATTTTCCTTACCAATACATTCTTTTCATGTGAATAACACGCCCTACTACAGAAGAGAAAAGAAGGGAATCAGCAGATAAAGGCTCCTAACGGAACAAAAAATTTTCGAATGTGCTCCTGATAACCTAGAAGACTCTGACTGAAAAATGGGATATCAGCTGCATCATTCCACCTTCCTCAGCACCTTTATAAATTTTCCCAAAAATTTTGTCAAGTGAACATACTCGCGGTTTTTATGTTGAGACAGAAGGAGACAGTGGCTGTGAGAAAGAGACGGGAAAGTATTAAATACTGGAAGATAGTGGACAGTGGTTATGGTACAGAAAGACCGAAGGAAACAATGGGAGAAGGGGAGAGACGCAGTGGCAGTGGCACACAGTTGACACTGTAGAAAGGTGCTAGGAAAGGAGTGAAGGAAATAAAGAGGAGAAAGTGGATGTACCTGAGAACCAGTGATGATGAGAGACAGAATCTATGACAATGACAGCAAGGAAGAGAGATACGAGAGAAATGGTGAGGAGCGACAGCAGCAGTGGATACAATGAATGAGACAGCAGCAGTAAAGAAAGAGGAAGAAGTGACAATGAAAGGAGGCAGTAGTAGTAGGACACAACGAAGAAAGTGTGGCTGTAACACTGGAGGCAGTGACAGTTACACAGACAGAAAGAGATAATGACAATTAGTTGGGATGAAGGAATGAGTGATAATGGGCGAGCGGGAGTGACCCTATACAAGCTACTTACAGTGATGATGTAATGGGTGTCAGCGAATTAAAGTTAGGGGAGTTTAAGGGAGGTGAACGTGAGATGCATGTTAAAAGAGAGCGAATATGTTAGCAACCCAAAATTTTTGGGAAAATTTTTAAGGTACTGAGGATGGTAGAATGAGACAGCTGGTGCTCTACTTTTCAGTCAGAGTCTTTTGGATAAACAGGAACATGCTCGCACAAACAGATTTACTCTTTTGTCTGTGATGCTCGCCTACAAAGACAGCATTCAGTCATAAAGTTGCATTTTTCTTTGGCATTAAATACATTCTCCGTCTTAAGGTTTCTCGTTTTCTACTCCGGTCATGTCGCAGTAAGAAAACGCGGCTTAAATAATATGTAAACATCCATCGAACAACTCAAATGGCTCTGATCACTATGGGACTTAACATCTGATGTCATCAGTCCCCTAGAACTTAGAACTACGTAAACGTAACTAACCTAAGGACATCACACAAATCCATGCAGGATTCGAACCCGCGACCGTAACGGTCGCGCGGTTCCGGATTGAAGCGCCTAGAACCGCTCGGCCACAGTGGCCGACCATCAAACAGCAACAATAGACTATTTTGTTGTATATTCAAGCCTACACTAAAAGCAACAACTGTAACCGTAAGTACATGTTACTAGATACATGTTGTATTCAGTGACAAAATCACAGCTTCATACTTACATCTCTGAGATGGTAGTAAAATCACAAATTTATGTGCAGTCTTCAGCGGAAATATAGTTTTGTGAAATCATTCACATATTTTAATTTGTGTTCCATATTACACTAATTCAAACACCGCAAAATGCATGGATGCCGTAGCAAGTCATTCCTAAGCCTTCCCATACCACTCAAGCAGATGGTGGAATGGGTCATTATACACTTACACATAATCTGGAATAATGGTGGATCGAAATTGCTTAGTAAACAGCATTATAACTAAGAACGGATGATTACTCATTTAGGTGAAGAAAAGGAAAATAACTTCAAAGACGTTATTTTGGTCTGAAACACTCCTAAAGAAGCTTTGAAACTTACTCAATTTAGTGAACGATGATTGACGTGGTTATAAATCCAAATGTATCTCGCTAAGAACTTTCACATCAGTCATTACGAAGAATGAATTACTGTCAAATTCAAGAACATTATTAACACCGCTTAGACCCAATGGCGGTAGTTCACTACCCACCATAAATGAACACTAATTTATAATAAGGTACACTTTTCCAAAAATTTTGTCATTATCATTTTTAACCTGATACTGCTCTTATATTGTGTTACGAGTAATGTTACGTTGTTGACTCCTTTATTCGGTGCCGTTTTTTCTGTGTCACCCGTTTCCATTATTCTTTAATTAGTATAGAAGCTGAAAGAAATTTCAGCATAAATAAATAACTCTTTTGATATCAGTGAGTAGTATGTATAGGTAGATATTTGAAGAAAATACATTCGTGTGTAAAGACTGCGACAGCTCGATTATACTCGTAGATTTCTTTTCGAGGCGCTCATGCAATGAAATTGAAAAGTGACCTTGTATATTCTTTACATGAGCGCATTATGTTATCGTGCAGCGTTGATGTAATTGAATGGGTCTACATATGACATCCGGACACGTCATTCTTCATTGTGCAATTGCCGTCCCTCATGCCCGGAGCTAATGACCTATGCTTAGTCCTTAGTAAGGCAGTCATTGGGAAAGAAAGAAGTGTTCCAAATGCTGGATTATAGAGGGAAATTAAGTTGTTACTTTACTCTGAAATAGCTCCGATACCTGCCCGTCATCATTTGAAAAATAACATTACAAAGACGGGGTTCTACACTTGACTAAGATCACACGAAATGATAACTTACGATGAACCAGTAACGACTAAAAACTTGTTAAAAATTCCGACCATCGTCTCTTAGTTATGGCTCTGGAAGACTAACAATGTTTCACCATCGAAGCTACAGCCAGGAGGTGATTACCACCAAAATTTTGTGTTTTTTTTTTCTTTTTGCCATTAACTGTCAGACTGTAGCTATTCCGGTGCCACTGTGCAAGTTTGCACACAAGGCAAGAACTGGATCGTTTAGATCCACACCGCGGGAAAAAGACCTAATAATCCTCCTTGCTTTCACAATTACTTATTGTGCGGTCAAAACAATTAACTGAAGGATGCTGTAGACTCACTCTGCAGTGGGCAGTTCACGCTAAATTTTAACAACTGTTTTTTAACTAATGGCAGAAGTAATAAGAAAGCATGTTGCTGATAGAGACCATATCGCTCCCTGAGATATTCAGTGTGGTCTCGTACTTTCATTGTTATCGTTGAATATTATTGGTTATTTGCATTTCTTTTATGGTAACAATAACTATTACAACATCGTAAACTGCATAACATTAAATCAGTTGTTTGCTTGAATTTCGGTAGACAGCTACATTATTTTTATCCAGGCTGTTATTATTTCAATGCAGTATGCTTTAATGACATAGAATCGTCAAGATAATCGATGAAATAGGATTAAATTCCCTCCATAAAGTGCGTACTATTTAAATGATATCTGTTCTTACTTCTTCTGATTTTGGCTCTTAGGGGCGTTCGCTTTTCAGGTAAGGTAGGAACGTCGATGTGGATAAACACAAATATCGAGTAATGCGGCTACCTGAAGAAAAGGTAATCAGACCAACAATCTTGTTTTATACGGTGGAACTCTAGTCAGTTATGTTTTCTTCACACTCGATATTATACCAGTTCAATCACATTGGCGTCTCTATAAAACCTTTACGTATTATAACAACCATAACTGACTAACAAATGCCCTTTGAATAGCGGGAGGTACGTAGCAATTATCACGTTGAAATATACCAAAATACAAATAATAATATAAAATAGTAAGTTATAACATGGATCCCTTTATCAGGACTCGAATAGTTTTACGGGTGCTTGCAGTAGAATTCACCGGTTTTAACTACAAGTAATGCTTATTCTGTCAATGTTTTTCTGTCATAAAAGAAGTAAATCGGAGTAGAAAGGACACGATAACTACAATTGTTTGCGGAAGTGCGAACGCATGAGTAGAAAAAGTTTCACGGCAGATAAGTTATCAAAGAAATTTTGGCTGACAGTATGCCGAGGTTGTCTTTGCTAAATTTTATCCAAACAATGAAAGAATAATAGAAACTGATTAAAAAAAAAAGGAAGAGGTATTTGGTTCAAATGGTTCAAATGGCTCTGAGCACTATGCAACTTAACTTCTGAGGTCATCAGTCGCCTAGAACTTTGAACTAATTAAACCTAACTAACCTAAGGACATCAATGCCCGAGGCAGGATTCGAACCTGCGACCGTAGCGGTCACTCGGCTCCAGACTGTAGCGTCTAGAACCGCACGGCCACTCCGGCCGGCCAGGTAGTTGGTATTCACATTAATAAAGAAACTACGTATTTCTTTCTATTCGCTATAGCTTCTTTTCATCATATTCTTTTTTATTTTCTGGTTTTCACTAGAACTGAGCTGTCTGCTAAAACTAACATTTGGAAATAATCGTGAAATATCGTAAGAGCTCGGTGTGTTTAGAAGATTGGAAGGTGCACAGGAGGGGCTTACAGGTTCAGGTGACAAAGCGACTGCTCTCCATCTCGACATCGTGTCCACGAGTCCCGCTGTCGCGAAGCCGCAAGCTTCCACAAAACGTAGCGCTCCTGAGAGAGCACTAAAGCGCTACCCCCTATCCAGCTCACGAGGACGGCCAGTGAATTCCAGCAGACAGACAGCGGAATGCAATCCATAAATATAGGGCAGCGGAATTCTTACATGTACGATGACGCTGTTGTCGATGGTTACCACTCCACTTTCACACACCCATGTGAGCCATTACGACCGATGCCCGTAGCGCTACTCAACCAACCCTGGTGGCGTTGCGGGAACGCGACGCGTTAAGGAAAGTATATAAGCGAGGCAGAGACAAATAGGGAATCACTGTAGCGACGATACTGACCCAGATGGGAAGAACGCTGACATAAGCGACAGATTCTTATGACCCGACACCTGGGAAGGTACTGTCGTGAGCATGTAAAGAGTTTGAAGAACGGTGAAATTACAAGAAGGTGACGAGGTATTCGACATCCCGTAAAGGAGGACACGCGGTGATCCGCAGCAGGTCTGACGACAGATAGTATTGCTGACTCAGGCACAAGTGTTTCGGAGCACACAGTTTAGGGCTCATTGTTGAATATTGGATTCCGCAGCAAGTGACATCTAGGTGTTCTCATGTTGATCCATCATCATTAATCAATACTGGAGCATTGATCAATGGGAACGTCTCGCCCGGCCCGGTGAATCATGTTTCTTCGTACACCAGGTCCATGGTAGCCTCCATAAATGCAATTGTCTAGGCGAACAGCTGCTCGCAACATGAACTTCCCCCAGACATAGGCTGATAAGGGCAGTAAATGCTGTGGATGACGTTCAGATGGGTTTTCAGGGGCATTGTGGTAATAATCGATGGAATTGTAACAGATGTAGACTACGTAAATATTATTGCTGACTACCCGCAACCCACTATGAATGCTGGCTTCCCAGACGGCGATTGAGAAACCTTACTTTCTGTTGCTAATTGACGAGAGCCATGGTAGTTTTTACAAACAGCTTCTTTATTAGATGGCAAAAACTGATGGTTTCAATAGCGACAGCAAGAAATTAACACCGCAGCTTCAGAAATACCACCTAAAAAGGATCTGAGGTATGGGTTCCAACGAACTCCCGGGACCTGGAATTAAAAAATGGCAAAATTAGCATACGAAGAACAGTTGCCTACTACGAAATCTAACTTCTCAGCGTGACGCAGTCTTCTCCAATGGTATGTCGACGAGAGCTTAAGTGATATACCGCAAATAATCGGCGCTTTACTTGGATAGCCCTCACAGACAGGGACTGTCCGTTGACTTAAATAGTTACTCTTCAGGAAGAGACGTGCTGCCCCCGAGTCTCTCATCGAATGGAGGCGTGGTTTTGTGGAGCGGGCAGTGACCTCTTGCTAATGCCTACGTTGTACCCTGTGGTGCACACTTCTCGGTCGGCCTACGAGCGCGCGAGCGTCGCTTACTCTGACCCGCGCATCGTAGCTGTTGTGAGGGTTGCGGCCGGTGCCCCTGTCACCAAAGCAACGAAGAAATCTTCCAGGATAACTGTCAGTGTTACAATGCCACCAGAATGCAGCTAAATTGGTTTGAGGAAAGTGCTAGTAACACATTGGTTCCGTGTCTTACATCTCGCCTGATATGAACCTGATGGAACACATTTGCGACGCTGCAGTGCTCCAGCTACATACACGCAATCCACCATCCTGTTATTTACAGTGCTTGCACGACATGTATGTCGTCATTTGGCGCCACGTCACGCAGAATCGTTGACGTTTTGCCTACGAAATATGGACCAATAGGCATGTGGTCATAATGTTTTGGCTATTCGGAGTATGTCGGTCTAGTATTCTGGCGGTATCCAGATCTTTGTTCTCGTACTTCTGGACATTATTCTCAGGGAAGCGCTTCACTTCGAAAATTTCCCCACAGTACATAGTTCAGTCAGCAGTCGGTAAGGAAAAGCTTGTACCACTCGCACAGACGATTATCTGAATTCGAGTAGACTATTTTTATTAATAAACTGAAGAATATAGTGTCCGTAAGTGAAAATCGTGTTTATTCCTGTTGGGAAATATAGTTCCAAGTGATATTATTATCGTGTCGCTCTTTGAAATTGTTATTAAAAACAAGCTACTACCCAACTGAAGTTTGCTTATCAAACTGTCTCCTTCCTCTCGTTGTTCTTTTATCATCAGTCACGAACTGATGGCAGCGTGCCTTTCAAGTTTCATTTTATGACCGTTGTTCAACTTCTTTCCAATATAGGTTACAGCTGATATATATATATATACGTTCAACGAGACTTTACTGAAGGACCAATGTTTGAAGTGAAGATAATGAGATGGCAGGATTTTGTAACTGTTCAGGTACCAATCAGTTGCATTTCTTTTATACACATATAAAAAAAAAAACGTTTGCATCGTCTCGGTGCCGAGAGTTCCGGAAACTGTGTAGAAAATAGCAATAGAGATCAACATAAACATAATTTCCTCCCTTTTCATTACTCATGAAAACCACACATTCCATGTTGTACCACCATAAAGCGAGACCTTCAGAGGTGGTGGTTCAGATTGCTGTACACACCGGTACCTGTAATACCCAGTAACACGTCCTCTTGCACTGATGCATGCCTGTATTCGTCGTGGCATACTATCCCCAAGTTCATCAAGGCACTCAGAGTGGTTGGTGGGCCACGTCGTCCATAAACAGCCTTTTTCATTGTATCCTAGGCATTGTCGATAGGGTTCATGTCTGGAGATCATGCTGGTCACTCTAGTCGAGCGATGTCGTTGTCCTGGAGGAACTCATTCACAACATGTACACGATGGAGGCGAGAGTTGTCCTCCATGAAGACGAATGTCTCGCCAATATGCTGCCGATATGGTTGCACTATCGGTCGGAGGATGGCATTCACTTATCGTACAGCCGTTACGGAGCCTACCATGACCACCAGCGGCGTACGTCGGCCCCACATAACGCCACCCCATAACATTGGGGAACCACCACCTTGCTGCACTCGCTGGACAGTGTGACTAAGGAATTTAGCCTGACCGCGTTGCCTCCAAACACGTCCCCGACGATTGTCTGGTTGAAGGCATATGCGACACTCATCGGTGAAGAGAACGTGATGTCAATCCTGAGCGGTCCATTCGGCATGTTGCTGGGCCCATCTATACCGCGCTGCATGGTGTCGTGGTTGCAAAGATGGACCTCGCCATGGACGTCGGGAGTAAAGTTGCCTATCATGCAGTCTACTGCGCACAGTCTCAGTCGTAGCACGACATCCTGTGGCTGCACGAAAAGCATTATTCAACATGGTGGCGTTGCTGTCACGGTTCCTCCTAGCCATAATCCGCAGGTAGCGGTCATCCACTGCAGTAGTAGTCCTTGGGCGGCCTGAGCGAGGCATGTCATCGACAGTTCGTGTCTCTCTCTACCTCCTCCACGTCCGAACAACATCGCTTTGGTTCACTCCGAGACTCCTGGACACATCCCTTGTTGAGAGCCCTTCCTGGTGCAAAGTAACAATGCGGACGCGATCAAACCGTGGTACTGACGGTCTACGCATGGCTGAACTACAGACAACTCGAGCCTTGTACCTCCTTCCTGGTGGAATGACTGGAACTGATCGGCCGCCTGACCCCCTCCGTCTAATAGGCGCTGCTAACGCATGGTTGTTTACATCCTTGGGCGGGTCTAGTGAAATCTCTGAACAGTCAAAGGGACTGTGTCTGTGATACAATATCGACAGTCAACGTGTGTCTTCAGGAGTTCTGGGAACAGGGGTGATGCAAAACTTTTTTTTTGATGTGTGTATGTCGGTGCGTTAGAAACAGCGTGCTGTAACCGGGTGTAGATTTCGGAGAGTTCACCCACACGTGGAGTACCCTCCGCTTCAGCGTGACAATGCCGGAACACACACGAACATCATTTGCAATAATCCGACACCTTGGGTTCACTATCATCGATCATCCGCCATACAGTTCCGATTTGGCCCCATCCGTTTTTCATCTGTTCCCAGAAGTAAAGGAGCACCTTCGAGGACTTCAGTTTTACAGTGATGAAGCGGTGCAAGAAGAGGTGAGGTTACAGCTTCGTCAAAAATGTCAAACGTTCCACAGTGACGTAATCAAAAACTGCCGGTTACTCTGTACAATATTACCGGTAGTATTGGTATCATTGGTAAGGAAAGATATATGTACGAATGTGGTAGAGAGAAACCAATAGCCAGCGACTTCTCTTTGTTTTTTATTTGTTTTCAAATAATTAGAACCGCATATTGTTCAGTATTATCAGTAGCTATCCTTACAAAATATAGCTTGCATTTTATAATAGAAGTTAGTTGCTGCGTAACTTCTACGCTTTTATGTAACTAAAGCAATTACTTTTGATGTACGTACAGTTTACATGAACAAACATTAAAAAAATCTATATAATTATTGCTGTTATTTTGTACTTAGTAGAACGTTCTTCATAATGATCAAAAGCAAAAGTTGGTTTTATTATTGATAAGTACGTAAGTCGTCTATAACTAACAGAAATATGTTTTATAAAAACTCGATGAAGTATGGAGACGATGTTCGATATTTATTACGTTTTTCGTTAAATTTTATCTTGACTTTTAGAAAATTGCGTTCTTTAGTGCTATACGATAGATATGTATTTTTTTTATTTTTACTGAAGCAACCCTTTGTATAGCACTACAAATCAATAATTTAAGAATAAAACCTGAATTAAACACTGATAATTTCAATTTTGCTATAAACATTGTTTATTTTTAAGTAACAGACAGGAGAATAACTATGTAGAACAAAAATTCTCCACCTGTAACGTGGCCCTTTACTTATCCTCACTTAATTTCTAGATGGTTCACCGCTTCTGATTTCTTGGGGACTCCAGTAAGACACTGATCGCGTATGCAAACAAAAGGATCGAAATAAGGTAACGTCCGATAGGTATGTAACAGACCCAATGCAGAGGTAACAAATTCACGATTTTAAGTGGCCAATGCTGCTAGGAAAACTGCCATTCTCTACACTTACTTATGGTCTACTGTAGCCTACAGTAGTTTTACAACACTTTTTTTTTCATAATCCACAATCCACCATACGGTGCGTGGCGGAGGATACCTCGTACCACAAGTAGGATCTTCTCTCCTTGTTCCACTCCCAAACAGAACGACGGAAAAATGATTCCCTATATGCCTCTGTACGAGCCCTAATCTCTCTTATCTTATTTTTGTGATCTTTAGGCGAAATGTAAGTTGGCGGCAGTAAAATTGTACTGCAGTCAGCCACAAATGTTGGTTCTCTAAATTTCCTCAGTAGCGTTTCACGAAAAGAGCGACTCCTTTCCTCCAGAGACTCCCGACCGAGTTCCTGAAGCATTTCCGTGACACTCGCGTGATGATCAAATGTACCAGTAACAAATAGCAGCCCGCCTCTGAATTGCTTCTATGTCCTCCCTCAATCCGACCTGATAGGGATCCCATACGCTCGAGCAGTACTCAAGAATGGGCCGTATTAGTGTTTTATAAGAGGTCTCCTTTATAGATGAACCTCATCTTCTCAAAATTCTACCAATGAACCGAAGACGACTATACGCCTTCTACACAACTGCCATTACATGCTTGTCCCACTTCATATCGCACTGCAATGTTACTCCCAAATATTTAATCGACGTTACTGTGTCAAGCGCCACACTACTAATGGAGTATTCAAACAATACAGGATTCTTTTTTCTATACATCTGCATTAATTTACATTTACCTATATTTAGAGTTAGCTGCCATTATTTACACCAATCACAAATCCTGTCCAAGTCATCTTGTGTCCTCCTACAGTCACTCAACGACGACACCTTCCCGTATACCACAGCATCATCAGCAAACAGCCGCACATTGCTATCCACCCTATCCAAAAGATCATTTATGTAGATAGAAAACAACAGCGGACCTACCGCACTTCCGTGGGGCACTCCAGATGATACCCTCACCTCCGATGAACACTCACCATCGAGGACAACGTACTGGGTTCTATTACCTTAGAAGTTCAAGAGTTAATTACAGGATTATCATGTAGATGTCGATACAGATGTCTCTTCGTAACTACGTAGGTACAGCACCGCAGTCAGCGTGGATAGCCAGAGCGATGTTCCAGTTTCGAGTCCCATTCAGAATGCGACGGTTTAACTCGTGGCAACTGTTTAACTCGAGAAAAAATTTGTTTCACTAGGTTTAGTTGCAGTGAATGTCCGTAGAAAACGGAAGCGCATCTGAAACGTGCTGCCGGCAACCTTTTACGGAAACGGCCCCTACAGCGAGCGCGCAGAGATCCGCGGGAGGGTCGACCTCCTCGCAGCAGGGATTTTTGAGCGCTGCCGCGCTTCCGGCGAAGAACAAACAAGGCGAGCTGGGCGGTGAAAGCGCCGCTAATGAGCGAGCGAGTGGTCGTGCACGAGCGCACACGCGCGCGCGCTCGCGAGCACTGGCGAACGCACGCGCCTCTGCGATCGCCGCTGATCCCTCGCAGTGTGTGTGTGTGTGTGTACGCGCGTCTGTCTGTGTGTGTGTGTGTGTGTGTGTGTGTGTGTGTGTGTGTACCCGAGCGCGCCGGAATTCCTCCGCCGAGATATAACGCAATGTTAACTGAGTCTAGCGGGCGGCCTCCATTATGCATGGCCACATCCAACATTCATGTCAGCCAAACAGCGCGCGCCCGCGCGATTGTCATCGCCAGCGACACCTACTTATTACCTCCTTAGCCGCCGCCGGGCGCCATCTTGCGTGAATTATTTAAAACGGCCGCGCCGGCGACGCACGGATTCTGTGTAGTGTGTGTGGCCCGGCGCGCTGCTCTGCGCCGCGTCGGCAAATGCCCGTAAATTGTTTACGGCGCGAAGCGATAGCCCCGCGCGTGTCAATACTGCCGTGTTTACAGCGGTGAATTATTGAGGCCGCTTTTTGTGTGTGAGGAGGCGGGCCGCGCCTCATCACGCGTGGCTCACTTGTTTAAGTGCTTCCCGCCGGCTCTGATTTCGGCCAAGGGATGGCAGCGAGATGACGGCCGTACCTGTCCTCTGGATCACCACATCACCTGTCTGTTCCACACTGTTCTTATCGTACGTTTTCTTCCGTCGTCTCTGTGAGACGGTCAGGCTCACTACAATGTACGTAACAGGACAATCATTCAGCGGTATGTGTTTACAATTTTCTTCGCCAAACACCTTTGGCGGCAGCTGCAGAATGTGGCAGGAAGGGAACCGGCTACCACTGGTAGTTGCTGTCTCTGTGGTGGCGTACTTGTACACAGCAGCTGTACAGACCCATCTCAGGGCCCATAAACTACGGTGCAAACACAGTAATCAGTATCCACACATATTATATGTGAGGATGTACATGATTAGGCAGAACATTATGACCACCGACCTACTATCGATATAAACCCGTCAAGACGATAGCAACGTCACCTGGTGAGGAATGACACACGCTAGGTGCATGTAATATCAGTAGGCGTGCTGTTTGTGCGTTGAATGGGGTGGGCGCGCGATCTGTCTGCGTTTGACCAAGGGCAGATCGTGATGGCGCGGAGTCTCGGCACGAGCATGTCGGAAACAGCAAGACTTGTCGGATGTTCGAGAGGTGCTGCGTGAGTATCTTCAACACGTGGCGAAACCAGCGTGAAACCATGTCCAGACTTCTTGGGGTTGCGCGGCCCTCGTTACAGATGTCGGACGTCTTAGGCTGGGCAGACTGGATAAGACAGGACAGGCTGCGATCTGTGGCGGAAATAACCTCAGACTCTAATGCCGGTAGAGTAAAAATGTGTCCGAACACACAGTGCACCGAACACTCCTAACGATGGGCCTCCGCAGCCGACGACCCACGTGTGTGGCAATGTTAACACCGCATCAGCAACTACGACTGAAATGGGTACGTGACCATTGACACTGGACGTTGGCGCAGTGGCAGAAAGTTGCATGGTCTGATGAATCCCGATGCCTCCTTCGATGAGAGGGAGCCAGTCCGTCATCTTCCAGGGGAACTGTTTCTTGAAACCTGTATTGCGGGAAGGAGACAAGTTAACGGCGGGTCAATTATGCTCTGGAGAACATTCACGTGGGCATCCATGAGTCCAGTCGAGTTCGTGCAAGGCACCATGACGGCAACGAAGTATCGTATACTGTTGGCAGACCACGTACACCCTTTCATGACGATTATGTTTCCCGATGACAGTTGCGTGTTTCGACAAGACAATGCACCATGTCACAATGCCTCGAGTGTTATGGAGTGGTTCGACGAACAAAGTGGTGAGTTCCAATTGGCGTGCTGTCCCCCTAACTCGCCTGATTTGAAACCGATCGCTGACATAGAGGATGTGACTAAAAATGCCATCTCCTCGGAATGGCCGGCAGGTGTGGCCGGGCGGTTCTAGGCGCTACAGTCTGGAGCCGCGTGACCGCTACGGTCGCAGGTTCGAATCCTGCCTCTGGCATGGATGTGTATGATGTCCCTAGGTTAGTTAGGTTTAAGTAGTTCATTTCTAGGCGACTAATGACCTCAGAAGTTAAGTTCCATAGTGCTCAGAGCGATTTGAACCATTTTTCCCCTCGGAATTTACAGGAATTAGATGACCTGTGTGTGCATATGTGATGTTAACTCCCTCCAGCAACCTATCAAGTCTCACTGCATCCATGCCACGACGCCTCGTCGCTGTTACCCGTACCAAAGATGGACGTACGGCTGTTAAGTAGGTGGTCATATCTGGCTAATAGTATATAAATGTATGTATGTTCTACATCTCCTTCTAAACAAGTGGATCGATTTCAACAAAACTGTGTGGAAAGGATCGCTATGGGGTGAGACCCACCTACCTCTGAAACGGGTGCGTGTGGGGGAGAAGAAGAAGCGTAGCTCACGAGGCTCAAGTAGCCAGAGTATATTCATCCAGTATTTGAGAATGAGACTATGTACTGACTTACAACCAACTTTTCACGTAATTACAGACCTTTAATAGGAGACATCCTTTCGCTGACACCGCCACAAAATGCAGTAAAACAGCCGCATCAGACATGTCCCTTTAAATTATAGCTTCTTTACTACGAAGTCCATTTGCAACACAATTCGCAGAACGTATCCACATATGCCACTCGATGTATCTCCAAAAGTATGTCACTGTACGACACATAATTCAAGAGACATGACATCATAAACATTAAGGTGTGTGAAAACGACATTGCAGGGTGAAATTCGCTGGACAAATAGGTGAAATATGTGTCAAATATGTTAAATAGAGCCGGCCGCGGTGGTCTCGTGGTTCTAGGCGCGCAGTCCGGAACCGCGTGACTGCTACGGTCGCAGGTTCGAATCCTGCCTCGGGCATGGATGTGTGTGATGTCCTTAGGTTAGTTAGGTTTAAGTAGTTCTAAGTTCTAGGGGACTGATGACCACAGCTGTTAAGTCCCATAGTGCTCAGAGCCATTTAAACCTTTTTTTTTTTTGTTAAATAGAGGCCCTACACGAAATGTATGTGCACATGCTTATAAAAGGCTCATCCTAAATCTCTGGATCGATTTCAACCAAACTTCGTACACATTGCTTATTAACTGGAAAGAAATACTATGGGGGGTAAGAAACAGCAACCTCCTATTGGAGTGGGGATGATAACTTGGAGAGAGGTGAGGGCAAGATAAAAGGAAAGAGGAGGGGATGGACAGACAGGGGAGAGAAACAAATGGACAGAGAGAGGGGGAGCATGAGATGAGCGTAGAGAGGAGAAGGAGTAGATGGATAGAGAAAGGAAAGAGGAGAAAATGGATGGAGTGAGGAGGAGGAAGAGTAGGAGGAGGAGGAGGAGGAGGAGGGGGTGATGGACACGGAATCAGGAGAAAAGTAGATCGACAAAGAGAGAGCTGGAGGAGAAGATGGACAGACGGGGAAAGAGAAGATGGACAGACGGGGAAAGAGAGGATGGACAGAGGGGAGAGGAGCAGATGAGGAGAGGGGGAGGAACAGATGGACTGAGAAAAGGGCAGGAGGAGACGGACAGAGAGAAGGTAGAAAGAGGAAGGGGTAAGGAGGAGTTGGACTAATAGTAGATTGGAATAAATACATATCTGGGCAATAAAGGGTACTCTGTTAAGTTATTAAATGAAACTGTACATATTGTATCTTGAGTGTGAAGATTATGCACCTAAAGACTAGAAAATTGCTCAAGTCACACCAATACCCAAAAAGAGAAGTAGGAGTAATCCGCTGAATTACAGGCCCATATCACTAACGTCCATTTGCAGTAGGGTTTTGGAACAAATACTGTTTTCGAACATTATGAATTACCTCGAAGAAAACGATTTATTGACAGTCAGCTTGGATCCAGAAAACATCGTTCTTGTGAAACACAACTAGCTATTTATGCTCATGAAGTAATGACTGCTATCGACAGGGGATGTCAAGTTGATTCCATATTTTTAGATTTCCAGAAGGCTTTCAACACCGTTCCTCACAAGCGTCTTCTAACCAAACTGCGTGTCTATGGAATATTGCCTCAGTTGTGCGGCTGGATTCGTGAATTCCTGTCAGAAAGGTCACAGTTCGTAGTAATAGACGGAAAGTCATCGAGTAAAACAGAAGTAATATCCGGCGTTCCTCAAAGAAGTGTTATAGGCCCTCTATTCTTCCTGATCTATGTTAACAACGTAGGAGACATTGAGTAACCCTCTTAGATTGCTTGCAGATGATGCTGTCATTTACCGTTTTGTAATGTCATCAGATGATCAAAACGATTTGGAAAATGATTTAGATACGATATCTGTATGATGCGAAACGTGGCAATTGACCCTGAATAATGAAAAGTGTGAAGTTATTCATACGAGTACTAAAAGAAATCCGCTAAATTTCGATTATGCGACAGGTCACATAAAGATGAAGGCTGTAAATTCAGCTAAATACTTAAGGAATAGAATTACAAATAACCTAAATTAGAATGATCACATAGATAGTGTTGTGGGTAGAACAAACTAAAGGCTGCTATTCATTTGCAGAATACTTAAAATGTGCAACAGGTCTTCTAAAGAGACTGCTTACACCATGCTTGTCCGCCCTTTTCTGGAGTTCTGCTGTGCGGTTTGGTATACGCATCAGATGGGATTGACGGATGGCATCTAAAAAGTTCAAAAAAGGGCAGTTCGTTCTGTATTATCGCGAAATGGCGTAAATAGTACCACAGACATGATACGTGAATTGGAGTGGCAATCATTAAAACATAGGCGTTTTTTGTTGCGACGGGATCTTCTCATGAAATTTCAATCACCACTTTTCTTCTCCGATTTGTACCCTCCTGTTGGCACCCACCTACATAGGGAGCAATTATCATCACGATAAAATAATAGAAATCAGGGCTCGTACAAAAATTATTAAGTGCTCGTTTGTCCCGCGCGCCGTTCGAGAGTGGAACGGTAGATAGACAGTTTGAAGGTGGTTCACTGAACCCTCTGCCAGACATGTTATTGTGAATAGCAGAGTAATCACGTAGATGTAGATGCCTTCAGGATTCGGCCAAGCGCCCCGCCCCAGATCGAAACCGTCCTGTGGATTAATGACGAGTGCCGACTAGCCTGGTAGCGGTTTAGGAGGTTTTTCCCTCATCCGGCTGGCCGAATATCGGACTGGTACCCATATCCCTCCTCAGTTACGCGATTCGCAAACATTTAGAAAACGTTCGCTTGTTTTAACATGGGATAACGCTAGAGCAGACGGGTGGGCGATTAGGGCACTCAAACTCCATTCCAGGGAAGGGGGAGATGCAAAGCTGGTGGTGGCAGAAAAGGCGTCTGCCAACACCAGGCCGATCCCATGATCCGATGATGATACTAGATAAAATCCAGAAAAAGGGGAGTCTAGTTGGGCTCTTCTGGATGGCGCCTGTAGGTGGTCCCGATACTGTTTTGAGGCACGTTTTGCACACTCTCAACGTAACTGTCGATATGCGCTGTGTCTGGAGCCGTGCATCCGCTTTGGTGGATGGATGTTCACCTGGAAACTATTTGCATGCTGTAAGGCGGAAGCAAAACGTCATGTTCCGCACGCCCTCTATAACGTCTGAACATAGCTATTGTGCGCCTGTCTGAAGGCTGGCGTTGCTGCATGGTGTCCTCCCTGTGTGTTTGTGTCTCCCTCTCGTATCCTCAGGCTGCCACAGCACTTGCTAGACCCGTTTACCTTTCTCGACGTCCTTCACCAAGTAACATAATGTGGCAATACCCCTCTGTCGGTGTCCACGTTAATTAATTATTAGTGGCAGCGGCGGTATCTATATGGTTAGCTGAAGTAACTCCATAAAATACTGCCGCCATTTTCATGATACTAAGCGATTCCCCGTCAAGAGTGACCTTGCACGTTAACCAAAATAGAAATGCTCTGTAT
Source organism: Schistocerca cancellata (assembly GCF_023864275.1). Lineage (NCBI taxonomy): Eukaryota > Metazoa > Arthropoda > Insecta > Orthoptera > Acrididae > Schistocerca > Schistocerca cancellata. The sequence goes on from NC_064630.1 coordinate 380,124,037, forward strand.
CAAAGGGTAACAAATCGCCCCTACTTAACAAAAATATCATGACCGTATATCGATTCCAGAACTGTAAGATGTATGGTGACAGTAATACACTATCTATTATTTTGTCTGGTCACTGCAAAGAATTTATAGTATGAACACAGTAATCCTCGAAGAACTACATATACAGGATGTTTAAAAAAGGTATCACATATACCTGCAGGAGGCAGTATTTGTCTAAACTAGAAAAAAATCTCCTATCTTGATACATTCTGGAACCAATGCATGTTGAGATACAAGCCACTCTGTCCTCTCATTCTCATTTCTCTGTTGCGTAAGAGAAGACACTATCATCAGCGTTGCATGTGTTTACCTCGCATCCTGACACATCCTTCGGTGAATTACGCACATTTCAAATGCACGTGGCTCAGTTCGGGTTGGCGCTGGACCCAAATTCTGGAGAATGACTGCTATAATCTCCATCTGGCCATCCAGGTGTCGGTTTCGCTTGATTTCCCTAAATCGCTCCAGGCAAATGCCGGGATGGTTGCTTCGGAAAGGACACTGCCCATTTCTTTCTCTGTCCTTTTGTAACCCGAGCTTGTGCTCCGTCTCTAGTGACCTCGCTGTCGACGATACGTTAAATTTTAATCTTCCTTCCTTTCGTAGTGCCTCACATGCATTGGTCATACCGTCCTGCCTGCACTTAGTCGACGGTTTGGACGTATACCAACGTCTGTAAATGTCCCTGTAGTCAGAAATCCAACGGATTCAGGTCCGGTGGTGGGGCATTGTTCAGATGATTGGATTCGCATTCGGGAAGACGACGGTTCAAACCCACGTCCAGCCATCCTGGTTTAGGTTTTCCGTGATTTCCCTAGATCGTTTCAGGAAAATGCCCGGATGATGCTTTTGAAAGAACACAGCCGATATCCTTCCCCATCCTCCCCTAATTCGAGCTTGTGCTCCGTCTCTAATGACCTCGTTGTCGACGGGACGTTAAACACTAATCTCCTCCTCCTCCTCCTCCTCCTCCACAGGTCCGGTGAGTTGGGGGGGGGGGGGGGGGGGGAGACGACAACGATGACGACTCGCTACTGGACCGTCTCGAACAGTCTATAGCGCTTGAAACGGTGCGACAGGAAATAGGGTAGTCCCTGTAGTGCATTGCATTAACCATAGTCTTTTTTTCTCAAGGGTAAGGTAGCTCTAGTAATTCAATTATCAGTGATACATGCAACGTGTTAATTTGATAAAGTAAATGGTCCTATGAATCGAATCTGTCACCGACAATTGGTTCAAATGGTTCAAATGGCTCTGAGCACTATGGGACTTAACTTCTTTGGTCATCAGTCCCCTAGAACTTAGAACTACTTAAACCTAACTAACCTAAGGACATCACACACATCCATGCCTGAGGCAGCATTCGAACCTGTGACCGTAGCGGTCACGCGGTGCCAGACTGTAGCGCCCAGAACCGCATGGCCACTGCGGCCGGCGTCACCGACAATTCTTGCCCATATATTGATACTGAGGCGATCATGATGCCTCACCTCCACGATTGGTCGAGGATTTGCATTTGTCCCCATGGGTGTACTCTGGTAGATTACTACGCAATCTCTTGTCATATCGACAGTTAGGCTGACAGTATGAACAACGTGTCTCAAGACAGCATCTGTAAATAAAATGAAGAAGTGAACTGCGGATATTCAACGGCCCATATCTCAACAAGTACGCTTTTCCAGACTTAGCGTTATATGAACTTTGAGCATAACTGCGTCCTGTAGGAATATGGGACACTTTTATAAAAAAATATTTCAATGCTTAATCGATACTGATAAAATTGCATAGAAATGAAAATAGCATTTGAGATATCAGACGAACAATTGTGCCCGGGTTTTGTTACGCATGAAGAGTTTACCTGCGTACTGCAGCGTGGTTTGCTGAGGTGACAGTGACCCCTATGAAGACGGACGAAGCGACAAACAAAGAAATCCACTGCTGTACGACACGTCTCATCTACATCACTGTCTACAGTTCCACCCCGAACACTGCTAGCGGAGTTCTTCAGGGAATCTGCTGCACTGGCTCCCCCCAGGCTGCCAACCCAATTGGTGTGTCAGGGAAGCTCCTTTTACAGTAACGACAGAAGAATTCGTCTCTGTTAAGTTTCCTGGTAAAGTTGATTTTCCACAAAACCGGACACTGACAGTATTTCCGTTTTATTTGCGGAGTTTGGACTTGACGGCCTCACTTCCTTTTTCAAGAAGCCGTCATTTTGCAAAATCACTTCAACACACAAGCAAAGGCCATGTGTCACCAAAAGTGCGCCATGACGCTCCTCTGTGATCTCCCTTGCTCGTATCATTGACAGTTCAAAAAAATATAAATACCTAACATTGGCTCAATCTAGTATGTTATACATAGTGGTCACGAACCAATATATTCGTATTACTACATAAAATCCCGTCTTCTTGCCCACCAAATACTTTATACCTCTTTCCAACTTTATACCTCTTGTACTCCTATCGCTTTTACCCTCACCACCAAACCCGGTACAGGGCTTAATTTCTACCGGGACGCGCCAGTGACTCTTTTTGAACTTAATGGAACAAGTCGGAATACTGATATGTTAATTTGTCTTCTGAAACTAATGTCTCAGGTCGACTTAGAACCTCCCTGATTAATGTTGTGAACGCAGACAGGAACTTCGTCGCAAATCATAGCGATTAAATGGTCTATCAAAAAGTCATAGTCTGGACCTACTGACTAAACTAAACTAAACAACTCCTCCCGAAAGGCCGTGAAGGCCCGACGGTACTGACCGGCTGCCGCGTCATCTTCAGCTCATAGGTGTCACTGGTTGCAGATATAGAGGGGCATGTGGTCAGAACACCGCTCTCCCGGTCGTATGTCAGTTTACGAGACCGAAGCCACTACTTCTCAATCAAGTAGCTCCTCAGTTTGCCTCACAAGGGCTGAGCGTACCCCGATTGCCAACAGCGCTCGGCAGATTGGATGGTCACCCATCCAAGTCCTAGCCCAGCCCGAAAGCGCATAACTTCGGTGTGTTACCACTGCGGCAAGGCCGTTGGCGGACCTAGTGACTAACCGCTTTACAATTTCTTCCAAGATAACAGATCGTGTTGTGTCATTCACCGAACATCTACAATGCAACTATTTGAACGTTGCGGCTGGCAGCAGTTGAAAACATGACATCATAGTCACGAAGGCTACCGACTTCTACCGATATGTATCGAGCAGAACCAGGAGCGAAGTGGCACTGCTGACAGACGGTAGCAGCTGTTTTTATTATGTTTTAAAAACCTTAATCTCAGAACAGTATTTTGTAAATAAGTTATTTGTCATTGTTTTATCACTAGTTTTCAGAAATCGAAAATTGTGAATTTTATTGAATTGTATGGATGCGCGGAGGGGAGGGGGGGGGGGGGTAGCTTACGTTCCGGCACACAAAATTTTAGAACTTAAGCACTGATACATAGCGGCGCTATAACAACACATTCTTCCACTTAATGGTATGCTTTGTGCATACAACCGAGTTGTTGAAACTATTTGTACGCACAATATTACGACGACTGACCGTCTCTTCAGGCGCAGGCGTTACAGCTTCCCACTGCCTGAACTCCTACCAGACTGATGAGTATTGAAACTTCCTGGTAGTCTTTGTATCTAACCGGAACTCGGAGGTACGGAGTAGAACTTCTGCGAAGTTCGGAAGTTAGGGGATGAGGTAGTGGCAGAAGTAAACATGTGGGATCAGGTCTTGCGTCTTACCTGCATAGCTCAGTCGGTAGAGCAGTTTCCCGGCGAAAGGTAAAGGTTCCGGATTCGAGTTCCAATCCGGCACACAGTTTTAATCTGCCAGGAAGTTTGAAATAAGAGCACACTCCGCTGCAGATATAATCCCAGGCTGTGATGAATAGCAGCTGATATCCCTGTCCAACATCTGGTTCGACTCTAGGTGGCACGAGGAGGCAAGAAGCCACGGAGTTTTATAGCAAAGTTTTTGACTCGCAAGTTGCTTCGCCGAGGTGAAAATGAACACTTCCTGGCACCAATAGAATAGAAAGCCATGTTTAACGGGCTCTTGGAACTATTCCAGCCTGACTGACAAGATTTCAGTCGGACTGTAGAGTCTGACTGGATTATAGCTTCCATGAGGAGAGACTGGTTTCAGCAACGATCACCTATAAAGACGAAATGCACAAGCATCATGTTTGCGTGAGTCACCGACAGAATGCACAAAAGGCGCCGTGCTGTAGGTTTAGTAAGAACCACTTGCTGAGCCTATTGTGAATGTCTGTCTAGTAGGAAAATCCGCGCGTATACACATCCATCTTAAAATGTTCAAATGTGTGTGAAATCTTATGGAACTTAACTGATAAGGTCATCAGTCCCTAAGCTTACGCATTACTTAACCGAAATTATCCTAAGGACAAACACAAACACCCATGCCCGAGGGAGGACTCGAACCTCCGCCGGAACCAGCCGCACAGTCCAGGACTGCAGCGCCTCAGACCGCTCGGCTAATCCCACGCGGCACATCCATCTTAGCCAAAAGACTTTCTCCTGCTCTTCGACGATTACCCTGGACTAAGCTGAGCACACGTGAATCATCACCTCGTACGAGGTTCACTGTGCACTTGCGACTCACCTAGACGTTACATGGCAGACAGCACCTGGAGGACCTCCGGCCGAGACTTACTACGCCTCAACCATCATTTTTTCAGCAAAGAGATTCATTCGGTTATTTTAGACTGGTACATTGGCCGCTGGACCGAGTCTTCATCTTACTCAACTGCTTTCTCAGTAACCTTAATCGCTAATAGATCTGTAAAAATGAGAATATCATATGACACTGTTGGCTGAGATATCCCGTGGGGCGGGTTTAGCTGCTTGTCGGAAAGTGTTTTCTTCCTCAGGGTACATTTGCCGCTTCCTTGTGAATGTCTGAGAGTTGTATTTGTACTTCCAGAGGCTAGGTGAGTGTAATGGGTGCGTGTACAGTGTAGCGTTCTACACTGCTGGCCATTAAAATTGCTACACCACGAAGATGTGTTACAGACGCGAAATTTAACCGTCAGGAAGAAGAGGCTGTGATACGCAAATGATTAGCTTCTCAGAGCATTCACGCATGGTTGGCGCCAGTGGCGACACCTACAACGTGCTGACATGAGGAAAGTATTCAACCGATTTCTCATAAACAAACAGCAGTTGACGGGCGTTGCCTGGTAAAATGTTGTTGTGATGACTCGTGTACGGTGGAGAAATGCGTACGTACCATCACGTTTCCGACTTTGATAAATGTTGGATTGTACCCTATCGTGATTGCGTATCTCGACATTGCTACTCGCGTTGGTCGATATCCAATGACTGTTACCAGAATATGGAATCGGTGGTTTCAGGAGGGTAATACGGAAAGCCATGCTTGATCCCAATGGCCTCATATCACTAGCAGTTGAGATGACAGGCATCTTATCCGCATGGCTGTAACGGATCGTGCAGCCACGTCTCGATCCCTGAGTCAACAGATGGAGACGTTTGCAAGACGACAATCATCTACACGAACAGTTCGACGACGTTTGCAGCAGCATGGACTATCAGCTCGGACACCATGGCTGCGGTTACCCTTGACGCTGCATCACAGACAGGAGCGCCTGCGATGGTGTACTCAACGACGAACCTGGGTGCACGAATGGCAAAACATCATTTTTTCGAATGAATCCAGGTTCTGTTTACAGCATCATGATGGTCGCATCCGTGTTTGGTGACATCGTCGTGAAGGCACATTGGAAGCGTGTATTCGTCAGCGTCATACTGGCGTATCACCCGGCGTGATGGTATGCTATGGTATTGGTTACACGTCTCGGTCACCTCTTGTTCGCATTGACGGCACTTTGAACAGTGGACGTTACATTTCAGATGTGTTACGACCCGTGGCCCTACCCTTCATTCGATCCCTGAGAAACCCTACATTTCAGCAGGATAATGCACGACCGCATGATGCAGGTCTTTTACTGGCCTTTCTGGATACAGAAAATGTTCGACTGCTGCCCTGGCCAGCACATTCTACAGATCTCTCACCAATTGAAAATGTCTGGTCAATGGTGGCCGAGCAACTGACTCGTCACAATACGCCAGTAACTACTCATGATGAACTGTGGTATCGTGTTGAAGCTGCTTGAGCAGCTGTACCTGTACACGGCATCCAAGCTCTGTTTGTTAAATACTCAGGCGTATCGAGGCCGTTATTACGGCCAGAGGTTGTTGTTCTGCGTACTGATTTCTCAGGATCTATGCACTCAAAATGCGTGAAAATGTAATCACATGTCAGTTCTAGTATAATATATTTGTCCAATGAATACCCGTTTATCATGTGCATTTCTTCTTGGTGTAGCAATTTTAATGGCCAGTAGTGTATGATGAAGATGAGAGAACGGATACGGTGAAACCAGGTGCGGCACGTAGCCTACTGCTATCGTATAGCACGAAGGGGTCCGCTTAGTTTGATGTCCCCATCCGCCGGACGGATCACCATCTTCATTGTCACATGCCCTCACTTCTTGAGACCCTGCGAAGAGGTTTGAAATTCAAAGCGGGACGTTGCCCCAAAAACTGTCGTTCAGGAACTTTCACCACAACGTCTCTACCACTTGCCGGAGAAATCATCCCCGTGAAAATTCCATTCGTCACCAGCATCAGAACCGGGTTATCTCCAACAAGGCGAGCGCGTGCGTTAGCAACTTTGGCTACGAAGGTGGGCAACAGGACTGTGACGTGGAGGAAGTTCTGATAAAAGCCTAACTACCGATGAACTATCTCGATGCAAGACCAACAGTCATTCTCGGGCGTGCGACCGGATCTCTGTGTCCAAACCGAGCACTGTAGTGCAGTGGTTAGCACACCGGACTCGCATTCGGGAGAACGACTGTTCAAATCTGCTGGTTTAAGTTTTCCGTGATTTCTCTAAATCGCACTTGATAGCTTGTTGAAACATTTTTTCCGTTGCACATTGATTTTATACTGTACGAACAACAACTATTTTCTCATCAGCAACAGTCGTTCAAGACGATTTCCGACACGTCAACGATTTGAAGGCACGATTGTAGTATCGAGCAGGCGTGATAAAGTACTAAAAGCTTTGACATAGACGATCAACCCATAGAGTTACTGTCCTGTAATTACAATAACAGTATAAAACCACGAAAAAATATGGATAAAATTTCATTCATATCGGCATACTGATTCGACGATATATATTTTTAAATTTAATATAATCATATCGTTACTTTTGAAATAAAACATCTTTCTATATGTGCATCTCTCTCCCTCTTTCCTAGTGCTTATCACGTCTTAGGTGGTCCGCTCTTTACATGATTTTCCAAATTTGCTTTTATTTCGTCATCGTGACGGATTCCTGTCCTGTTGCCGCAGTTGGCAGTCAATCTAACGGAGGAACGTATTGCTGTCTGGCCGTGAGTCGTGTAAACTTTTGTTCTCTGTGTTACCTCCTTTCAGCTATTTGTGTATCGTATTTTTTGAGGCGTAGATTGTGGGCCAGCTCAGAATTTGCCTAAACGAGCGTGGAATACCGCACAAAAACCACACCCGGGCTGGCTGGTGTCGTTGACCGACGTCCGTTAATCCGATACACACACACACACACACACACACACACACCACACACACATACACACACACACACACACACACACACACACACACACACACACACACACACACACACATATATATATATATATATATATATATATATATATATATATATACCGGGTGATCAAAAAGTCAGTACAAATTTGAAAACTGAATAAATCACGGAATAATGTAGAAAGAGAGGTACAAATTGACACAGATGCTTGGAATAACGTGGGGTTTTATTAGAACCAAAAAAATACAAAAGTTCAAAAAATGTCCGACAGATGGCGCTTCATCTTATCAGAATAGCAATAATTAGCATAACAAAGTAAGACAAAGCAAAGATGATGTTCTTTACAGGAAATGCTCAATATGTCCACCATCGTTCCTCAACAATAACTGTAGTCGAGGAATAATGTTGTGAACAGCACTGTAAAGCATGTCCGGAGTTGTGGTGAGGCATTGGTGTCGGATGTTGTCTTTCAGCATCCCTAGAGATGTCAGTCGATCACGATACACTTGCGACTTCAGGTAACCCCAAAGCCAATAATCGCACGGACTGAGGTCTGGAGATCTGGGAGGCCAAGCATGACGAAAGTGGCGGCTGAGCACACGATCATCACCAAACGACGCGCGCAAGAGATCTTTCACGCATCTAGCAATATGGGGTGGAGCGCCATCCTGCATAAACATCGAACGTTCCAGCAGGTGTTTATCAGCCAGGCTGGGGATGATGCGATTGTGTAACATATCGGCGTACCGTACCTCACATCGGTCACGGTAGCAGTTACAAAACCTGAATCACGCATTTCCTCGAAGAAAAAAGGCCCGATAACGGTAGATGTGGTAAATCCAACCAATATCGTGACTTTCTAGTCGTGCAATGGAGTTTCCACGACAGTTCTAGGATTTCCGGTAGCCCAAATTTTGCAGTTGTGGGCGTTGACAGACCCTCGGAGCGTGAAATGAGCTTCGTCGGTCCACAATACGTTACTCAACCAATCGTCATCTTCCGCCATCTTTTGAAACGCCCACACCGCAAATGCCCTCCGCTTCACTAAATCTCCAGGTAACAGTTCATGATGCCGATGGGTTTTGTACGGATAGCATCGGAGGGTACGCCTAAGTGCCAACCAAACAGTAGTGTATGGAATGCCGGTGCGACGTGCGACTGCACGAGCGCTGATTTCCCCGTGCATAGACGAACCCGCTACAGTCTGCATTTCTTCCTGAACTGTCTCAGCAGCATTACGCCTTGTGCTCGGTCGGCCACTACGGGGTCTATCGTCTAAACAAACCGTGGCTTCGAACTTGGAAATCATTCTCGCCACAGCTGCATTTGTCAACGGACCTTTACCCGTTCGAATCCTCTTCCTATGGCGATAGGATCGTAGCGCTGAACTAGCACATTCTCCATTCTGATAATACAGCTTCACTAAAAGCGCCTTTTCAGGTAACGTCAACATGCTGCGACTGCTGGCGCATCTGATTCTCTCTCTCATTACAGCTCCTTTTATACACGATTGTCATGCGCAGTTACTGACGTTTTGCTGTCCAGCGCCATCTGTCGGACATTTTGCGAACTTTGCTTTTTTTTTATTTTAAGACAACCCCATGTCATTCCAAGCACGTGTGTCAATTTTTACCTCTCTATCTACATTATTCCGTGTTTATTAAGTTTCCAAATTTATACTGACTTCTTGATCACCCAGTATATATATATATACATATATATATATATATATATATATATATATATATATATATATATATCTACCTGTGGGTTTTATGCAGCCTTCAGTGCCTTTAAATACTAAAAGCTGGATTTTCACATTCCCTCCCTCGCTACACTCCAGCTATCATTCCTACAGAAAAAATGGACTGGACTGGGAAATTTAATGTAGTTAAATTTTGTACGGGAAATAAAGTCTGAGGGTCACTTTAGTACGTTTTTCTTGAATAGCTCGGAAACCGTGGCGTCCAGGTATGACGCAGCTGAATCACACTACATATATCCTGAATCCTGAATCCAAAGGTACGTATTAACAACACATATGAATCCCACAGTCTTGCCTAAAGTAGGATTCGAGCGAGCGACCTCGTCTTTGCAGAGCAGCAATGGAACCCCAAAACCAAAGAAACGCATTATTTAATCTTGCAAAACCAGGATCCGACTAATAATTCTGAAACTGCCTTGCGAGCCTGCTAACAATAATAGTAGGCGGGTGAGAAGACATTGGTTCCGTGTAAGCATCGCGTCTCCCTTTGTGTCACGCCTTCTACACACAGTGATGAAAGAACAACCTCTTCGCTTGCCACACCGAAGGACTGAACTGCCGCAGAGCTTGCGGCACTTGGCGCAAACGCTCGCAGCGCCCAATTAATTTAATTGCAGCTTTTATCGCTGAGTAATTCGGCCGTCGGGTATTGTCGCGCTAATTGCCTCGCAGTTCATCATTTAACTGTCACAACTTGCCAACTCCTTTGTAATTAATTGCCCCGTTATGTCAATCAAAACTACTTAATGCGCACTTCATTAAGAAAATGAAAGTCCGAGATGTGACGGGAAAACCGGTGTTGTTGATGCCGCAGAAGCTGCTGACTAGTTAACATACCTCCGTTAAAAAGAATCACTTCTAACAACTGAAGTTTCGATTACTAATTATCAGCTTGCTAACAGTATGAATTCGTAAGTAAACTTGAACAAAGTTTGTTCTGTGGAATACCGTATCTTAAAGACTGTGCGTTTCTTTCTTTCGATGTTTCTCATGTGAAAACATACGTGTAACAAAATTATATTAATTTTACTAAGTAATGCGTGGAGTGGACATCGACTTACGCATTGTCTTTCATTACCGGTGTAATGATGAACTTAGTGAAGTATTTGTTACACTGGCTACTGCCTCGTTCGCGAAGACATTAATTCATTCAGTCGAAACTATTTGCCTACGCATTTGAGCAAAATCCCATTTTTTTTCGTACTTCACACTGATTTAGCTTTATGCCAATAGTAATTCTTGTTACCTGTCACAGCTTAGTCACTGACTTCCCTTATAATTTTCTGTCGATATTTCCCTGCAGCCGGCCGTTGTGGCCGAGCGGTTGTAGGCGCTTCAGTCTGGAACCGCGCGACAGCTAAGGTCGCAGGTTCGAATCCTGCCTCGGGCATGGATGTGTGTGATGTCCTTAGGTTAGTTAGGTTTAAATAGTTCTAAGTTCTAGGAGACTGACGACCTCAGATGTTAAGTCCCATAGTGCTCAGAGCCATTTATTTCCCTGCAGAGGTGTGAATCTTTTTCCATTCGTTTAGCATTATCTTACAAAATGTTAATCCGGCATTGTCTGTAGTGGTACATAGTCTCCTTACCCCCCTTATGTCGTGAAACACTCTTTGATAAGCCTGTTTCACTTGCTGTACCCATCACGTACCAAATTTGTTCGGCTACCTTTGTTTCGCTCCATACAGTGCTTTGAACTGAACGAAACATATGCTTAAATCTATGTTACTTGCTTGCTGCTATACAACTGCCACATCCTGGATATTTTCTTTCTGTAAAAAAATGGTTATTTAGTTCTATTTTAGTCGTTACTAACTTTCCCTCTAAACGCTTACGATCTTCACTTTGAGTAGTAATTCATACCAATCTTATTTCTGGCTGATCAGCAGCAGTCATTAGCAAGTTGTCGGCCCATCAGCTTCTTTATGCTGAAATATAGTGAGTAATGTACTTTTTAGAAAAGTTGCCCAGTTAAGTGAAATAATGTGAGTTTCTCTGGAATGGTCTTAAGAACCGGAGGCCTGTATAACATATTGTAGGCTTGAAACATTGTCGTACTGAACTGCTTCGCTGAAAGAAACGTTTGCTCCTCCATTTCAGCTGTCGTCAAGGGCTCTTCACTCGTCCTCAAGAGCCCTTTTTCTATTCTTTGTATCAAAAATTGTTATTTGTATAAAACAAGAGGGAGTATTCTCTATCCCACGAACATTCTCCTTCCTGATGAATCTGTATCAAAATGAAGTAACGAACGATGTTCCTTGTATCAAAAACCGAAAGAAAGTAGTGGCGGAAAAAGTAAATTTGGTGCGAATGGGATCTGACTTATTCACAGTCAAACGAAGCTTCGTGACACTGAAGACAGAACCGAGCGCTCAAATTTTCCGCTGACCACTGCAAAAGTAGCGTTACTTTTCTGAGAGGTCTAGGCTGGTGTGACAAATGCGAGCCATTAAGCTTCCCACGACTGGAAGAGAAGACGACGAGTCACTAGAGATGGGGACCAGTCTCTGGCTGAGGGAGGAAACATTCTGACATTTGCCTCTTGCGATTTAGGACAGCATGGAAAATCTACCTGGATGAGCGACCGGAGGAAACATTCTGACATTTGCCTCTTGCGATTTAGGACAGCATGGAAAATCTACCTGGATGAGCGACCGTAGTCTTCCCCGACGCGAGCCTAGTACCTTACCGCTGCGCCACCTCGCTCTGAAGTGGAAAATAGTTTAGTGTCTCTTGATGGACAAGTTTGGGGATTGAAAACAACAGTGGTAGATGAAACTTCGTGGCAGATTAAAAGTGTGTTCCTGACCGAGACTCGAACTCGGGAGCTTTGCCTTTCTCGGGCAAGTGCTTTACCGACTGAGTTACCCAAACACGACTCACTACCCCTCCTCATGGCTTAAATTCTGCCAGTACCTCGTCTCCTACTTTCCAGACTTCACAGAAGCTCTTCTGCGAATTTCCAGAACTATCACTCCTCGAAGAAAGGGTACTGCGGAGACATGGCTTGGCCACAGCCTAGGAGATGTTTCCAGAATGAAAACTTGCCCGCGATAGGCAAAGGTCCCGAGTGCGAGTCTCGGTCCGGCACACAGTTGTAATCTTTCATATCAGCGCACAGTTCGCTGCTGAGTGAAAAGTTTATCCTGGAAACTGTGGTAGATGTCTGAAGAAATTGGGAATGGAACTCTACAGTAGTTCTAAAATAGATTCAGTTAAAGGAAATGCAGAAGTGTCATTAAGAAAACCAATACTGTAGATAAAAAATTTAAATATTGTCGGAGAGGTACATATTATATGCATTTTATGTTACTTGTGTGTGTGTGTGTGTGTGTGTGTGTTTGCGTGTAACTTTGTGTGTTCGGGAGAGATATCACATAAGCGAGTACACAGCTGAAGCACTTCGAATGAATGGGGAACCAAGCTACGTAGGCTTCGATGCCATATTGATCGCGTCCGAACATTAACATTGCCGCGAAGGTATCTCCCTCACGAACGGAGGGGAGCTTTCTCTGAGATGCTCCAGCAGAAGCCAATAAGGCAGCAACACGAAAACGTGCAGTGAATGGAAACACATTGCGAATGTCATAACAAGAGCTTCTCTCCAAATTTCAGATGCAATGTCTGTTTTGTTCTAATCATGTTCTCTTTACTTGAACGTTCCAGCAATAAATTAAATACGTGGATACAGACAAATATTTTACAAGTTTTTTTATAAAGGTTTGAAATAGAGTTTTTCGTATGTGCAGAGGACAACTGTTTACACATGGACTCAGGTGCGAAAACTGATATGAAGTTCTCACTGAAACCACGACAATGTCAGTCCCGTTTGTTCATATGTATTTATTACTAGCAATTTCACCGCAATTGTAGAGTTTTATAATTCAGTACCATACATGTTTGCTTTTTGAATGGAAGCAGTTTCAGCGCTCTTCAGCCTTCGAACTAACAAGATTTCCTTGTTATTCGCTCTGTTTTCAAATTTTCAGCACCGGAAAGCAGTGAACTGTCTTACGCCTAAGTGTTCTGAGGGAGTGAGTGAGTGTGATTTGTGCGATTAGAATAGGGTGCTCTGCTTGTTTTGCTCAATACTGAGACAAGAGAGGAAGTGTGTCAAAACTCGTTGCCACCTGGTATTCAGATCTTCTCAGAAGGTAGCAAGGGGCCAATTTGGACGAGTGAATCAATGAATTTGGCACCAACAGAGCTGCCACTCCATAGCGCATTACAGAGAGGCTTTCTGTCTATTCCGGTACTCTGAGAACAGTTTAGTGGGCAGCAACGTTTTCTCTGTCCTTAACAGAATCCACATGAATCATTTTACGTTAACGATAGTACTGTTCCGCCAACATTATCACGGAAATCCTTTCCCCCGTCATACTCAACTGAATATTTCTGTTACTATTGCATTTTAAGACAGGAGATCTAAAGTGTTTAAATCTGAAGAAGTATGAATCAAAGAAATAAATCGAGAATAAAATGAATGTTTTAGCTATTTCTGACATTAAAACTTTGCTATACGACAGCGAGAAATTCTTGTACAATTTTCTTGGACAATGAACGATCAGTATGGATTGTAAAAAAAAATTAAACATCTGTCTTATAATATGGAAAGGTATACTTTTCAGGAAGACACAAATGTAAAACTTGCAAGGAAGTCAATGCTACCATCTGACCATGGGCTCAGGCCCGAAAGTAGTGAAGAGTACCATAAAATCATACACACTATATGATCAAAAGTATCCGGACACCTGGCTGAAAACGACTTAGAAGTTCGTGGCGCCCTCCATCAGTAATGCTGGGATTCAGTATGGCGTTGGCCCACCCTTAGCCTTGATAACAGCTTCCACTCTCGGAGGCACACGTTCAATCAAGTATTGGAACGTTTCTTGGTTAATGGAAGCCCATTCTTCATGAATGCTGCCCTGAGGAGAGCTATTGATGTCGGTCGGAGACGCCTGGCACGAAATCGGCGTTCCAGAACATCCTAAAGGTGTTCTATAGGATTCAGGTAAGAAGTCCGTGCAGATCAATCCATTGCAAGGATGTTATTGTCGTGTAACCACTCCACCACAGGCCGTGCATTATGAACAGGTGCTCCATCGTGTTGAAAGATGCAACCGCCATCCCAGAATTGCTCTTCAACAGTGGGAAGCAAGAAGGTGCCTAAAACATCAATGTAGGCCTGTGCTGTGACAGTGCCACGCGAAAAAAGGGGTGCAAGCCCCCTCCATGAACACCATAACAACACCGCCTTCGAATTTTAAATTCACCGGGCATTCGCCATACACACACCCTGCCATCGGATCGCCACATTGTGTACCATGATTCGTCACTACACACAACGTTTCTCCAATTGTCCAATTTTTGCGCTCCTTACACCAAACGAGGCGTCGTTTGGCATTTACCGCCGTGATGGGTGGCCTATGAGCAGCCGATCGACCATGAAATCCAAGTTTTCTCACCTCCTGCCTAACTGTCATAGTACTTGTAGTGGATCCTGTTGCAGTTTAGAATTCCTGTGTGATGATCTGGATAGATGCCTGCCTATTACACATTGAGACCCTCTTCAACAGTCGGCGGTCTCTGTCAGTCAATAGACTAGGTCAGCTTGTACGCTTCCATTTCCACTTCCTTATCACATCGGAAACAGTGGACCTGATGATGTTTAGGAGTGTGGAAATCTCACTTACACACGTACACTACTGGCCATTAAAATTGCTACACCAAGAAGAAATGCAGACGATAAACGGGTATTCATTGGACAAATGTATTGTACTAGAACTGACATGTGATTACATTTTCACGCATTTTGGGTGCATAGATCCTGAGAAATCAGTACGCAGAACAACCACCTCTAGCCGTAATAATGGCCTTGATAAGGCTGGGCATTGAGTCAAACAGAGGTTGGATGGTGTGTACATGTACAGCTGCCCATGCAGCTTCAACACGATACCACAGTTCATCAAGAGTAGTGACTGGCGTATTGTGACGAGCCAGTTGCTCGGCCATCATTGACCAGACTTTTTCAGTTGGTGGCAGATCTGGAGAATGTGCTGGCCAGGGCAGCAGTCGAACATTTTCTGTATCCAGAAAGGCCAGTACAGGACCTGCAACATGCGGTCGTGCATTATCCTGCTGAAATGTAGGGTTTCGCAGGGATCGAATGAAGGGTAGAGCCACGGGTCGTAAAACATCTGAAATGTAACGTCCACTGTTCAAAGTGTCGTCAATGCGAACAAGAGGTGACCGAGACGTGTAACCAATGGCACCCCACCATCACGCCGGATGATACGCCAGTATGACGCTGACGAATACACGCTTCCAATGTGCCTTCACCGCGATGTCACCAAACACGGATGCGACCATCATGATGCTGTAAACATGACCCTGGATTCATCCGAAAAAATGACGTTTTGCCATTCGTGCACCCAGGTTCGTCGTTGAGTACACCATAGCTGGCGCTCCTGTCTGGTGAGGCAGCGTCAAGGGTAACCGCAGCCATGGTCTCCGAGCTGATAGGCCATGATGCTACAAAAGTCGTCGAACTGTTCGTGGAGATGGTTGTTGTCTTGCAAACGTCCCCATCTGTTGACTCAGGGATCGAGACGTGGCTGCACGATCCGTTACAGCCTTGCGGATAAGATGCCTGTCGCTTCGACTGGTAGTGATACGAGGCCTTTGGGATCCAGCACGGCGTACCGTATTACCCTCATGAACCCACCGATTCCATATTCTGCTAACAGTCATTGGATCTCGACAACGCGAGCAGCAATGTCACGATACGATAAATCGCAATCGCGATAGGCTACAATCCGACCTTTATCAAAGTCAGAAACGTGATGGTACGCGTTTCTCCTCCTTACACGAGGCATTACAACAACGTTTCACCAGGCAACGCCGGTCAACTGCTGTTTGTGTATGAGAAATCGGTTGGAAACTTTCCTCAGTCTCTGAAAAGCTAATCATTTTGCATATCACAGCATCTTCTTCCTGTCGGTTAAATTTCGCGTCTGTAGCACGTCATTGGTGCAGCAATTTTAATGGCCAGTAGTATACGACACAAGTGATCTGACCACGTTCGATGTCCGCGTGTTCCGCGCTCATTCTGCTCTCTCACGATGTCTAATGACGACTGAGGTCGCTGATATGGAGTACCTGGCAGCAGTTGGTATCACAATGCTTTTAGTGGTATCCGGATACTTTTGATCACATAGTGTATGTTAAAAATATCAACACAGCTGTAAAAAATGTGTTTTCAAGACAGACTGTGCTTCCTCAGCTCCTCGTGATAGGCATGTGTGAAAGCTCCCAGGAGTACGGTTGGATACACAGGTCCAATTTCTGCACCGTCTCCCGAGTAAGAATGTTGGTTACAAGCGGCGCGGGTCGATGCACGGGACGTCCGCCAGAGGCGCGGCGATTCGCGGCGTTTTGTCAGCCGTGAGTGGCTGCCTGCGTCTTGGTGGCCGCGGCCACTCGCCCGATATTGCATTTGGTATTCCGCCTGTGGCGCCGCCGCTGCGTAATTCGCGGCTAATCCGCGCCGGCCGCCACTACCGGCCGCCATAGCCGCTATCGTATTTCACGCCCCCCTCCCCTCCGTATCCTCCTCACCCCCCTCCCCCTACTGCCACATCAGCTCAGTGCCTGCCCGCTCTCCTTGTGTGTGCGTCGGCCGTCACGCTAGCTCAATGCGGGAGGCGTACTACACTCTGGCTAATCAGCCGGGGGCCACGCTACGTACGCATTGCCCCCTAGTATTGATATGCACCTGCATGCTGCAGCCACCGCTTTGAGGCCGGCACTCTGTGGTCGCCCTGTTCTGCCACTATACAGGGTTATTACAAATGATTGAAGCGATTTCACAGCTCTACAATAACTTTATTATTTGAGATATTTTCACAATGCTTTGCACACACATACAAAAACGCAAAAAGTTTTTTTAGGCATTCACAAATGTTCGATATGTGCCCCTTTAGTGATTCGGCAGAGATCAAGTCGATAATCAAGTTCCTCTCACACTCGTCGCAGCATGTCCCCATCAATGAGTTCGAAAGCATTGTTGAATCGAGCTCGCAGTTCTGGCACGTTGTTTGGTAGAGGAGGTTTAAACACTGAATCTTTCACATCACTATGCGTGAAACTTGCCCGCACGCGTTCAACCGTTTCTTCGCTCACTGCAGGCCGACCCGTTGATTTCCCCTTACAGAGGCATCCAGAAGCTTTAAACTGCGCATACCATCGCCGAATGGAGTTAGCAGTTGGTGGATCTTTGTTGAACTTCGTCCTGAAGTGTCGTTGCACTGTTATGACTGACTGATGTGAGTGCATTTCAAGCACGACATACGCTTTCTCGGCTCCTGTCGCCATTTTGTCTCACTGCGCTCTCGAGCGCTCTGGCGGCAGAAACCTGAAGTGCGGCTTCAGCCGAACAAAACTTTATGAGTTTTTCTACGTATCTATAGTGTGTCGTGACCATATGTCAATGAATGGAGCTACAGTGAATTTACGAAATCGCTTCAATCATTTGTAATAGCCCTGTACAACTAGCATTGCTGGTTGTTTGAAGGCTCCTTAATACCGCCTTTTTCATTCACATCGAGGAGTGTGTGCTATTGACAGGGGATCTCAAGTTGATTTCACATGTCTAGGTTTCAAAAAGCCTTTAAGCACCGTTCCTCACAAGCTGCTTCTAATTGTGTCCCTATGGACTATGCTGTCCACTGTGGGACTGGATTCACGGTCTCCTGTCAGAAAGGTTACAGTTCGTAGTAATTGACGAGGAACAGTTAACACATTTACATAATAGGGGAGTTGAATATGAAATGCAACATTTTTTCCCGGCCAGTCTGGATTGAAAGACATGTGAAATTTGTTGTGGAACATCGTGGAACATTTCCGATTCAGATCACATAGTTTCATGAAATTCCTACAGGTAACGGTGCTATGCGCAGCATTCAAAGTTACATCTGTAACGGAGCAGAGAGCTGCTATAGAGTTTCTTTTGGTGGAAAACCAGAGCATCGGAGATATTCATATACGCCTCCAGAATGTCTAGGGAGACCTGGCAGCGAAAAAAGCACGGTGAATCTATCATCATAGCAACGAGATCGCGCAGACCTGTCTGGTCTTCCGCATGCTGGCCGTCACACAGCTTTGAGCCTTGCAACATTTGAACGTGTGGACACTCTCATTCGAGGTGATCGACGGATCACAGTCAGAAACCTCGCTGCTCAACTGGACACCTATGTTAGTAGTGCTGGCGCACTCGTTCTCCAGTTGGGGTACCCAAAGGTATGTGCCCGCCGGGTTCCTCGCCACCTAACAAAAGACCATAAAGAGCAACGAAGGAACATCTGTGCGGAATTGCTTGCGTATTACGAGGCCGATCGTGACAGTTTTTATCGAACCGTCACAGGCAATGAAACATCGGTTCATCACTTTGAACCTGAACCAAAATGATGGAGTAGCGACACACCACCTCTGCTCGGAAGAATGGCGACTGTCTTTTGAGACTCTGAAGCGGTTTATTCTGTTTGATTGTCTCCGTCATGGTGCAACGATCAACTCTGAAGTGTAATGTGCGACTCTCAGGGAACTGAAGAAACGACCTCCACCTATTTGTCGCCATAAAAATGTAGAAAAATTTCTCCACGACAGCGCAAGGCCTCACACAAGTGTGCGCACCGGAGAGGCGTTCACAAAACTTGATTGGGCTGTTCCTTCTCATCCACTCCATAGCCCGATTCTCGATCCTTCCGATTTCGACATGCTTGGCCCAGTGAGGGGTGCACTCCGCGAGAAGCAGTACGTGGATGATGGAGAGGTTATTGTTTGGTTGCGACGTTGACCAGTGGAATGGTACCATACGGGCTTACGGGCCCTGCCAATAAGGTGGCATAAAGCCACCGCATTGAACGGAGATTATATTGAAAAATAAGGTTTTGTAACCAAAAGATTCGCACGTAATATTTTGAGTTCAAATCCTGAATAAACCCAACCTGATATTAGAAAAAAATGGGTTTTATTACTTATTGAACCCTCTTCGTTGCTTGGGGTTGTTTGGGGGAAGAGACCAAACAGCGAGGTCGTCGGTCTCATCGGATTAGGGAAGGACGGGGAAGGAAGTCGGCCGTGCCCTTTCAAAGGAACCATGCCAGCATTTGCCTGGAGCGATTTAGGGAAATCACGGAAAACCTAAATCAGGATGGCCGGAAGCGGGATTGAGCCGTCGTCCTCCCGAATGCGAGTCCAGTGTGCTAACCACTGCGCCACCTCGCTCGGTCCTCTTCGTATTTAGGGTATCAACTACTCCTTCCCCAAGTCGTCGAGTGTACAAATCCAATGGGAGTCATTAGTAATGTAATGAAACCTTCTCTGTGTCTAAACACATCAGAAATTAACTTTTATAACACCCTAGCAAGACCTTTGCTGTACTATGACAGCGCAGACTGGACAATAAAGGCAAACATACGAAAAGGCTAACACGAACAATTGATTACCGCGTATGGAATCAAAAAAGGAATGGATATGAACACTAAAAAACATCCCGTTAAATTTAGGTTACAAGATAAAGCACAAAGATTTAAATGTTGTAGATTCAATTAAATACCTAGGGACTACGACTGCGAAAAGAATGTGGGACAGCCACGCAGAAAACGTTGTTAAGAAGGTGACCCGAAGGCTGCGTTTTATTAGTAGAACACTTAGAAGATGCGATAAACGGCTAGAGAGATTGCCTACACTATGCTTCTCTGTTCTCTTGATGAGCGATTCGGGACCTTTGCCAGGTAGGTTTGAAGGAGGACATCAAAGAAACTCAAAGAACATCTCGTTTCCGTTTGATGTGATAAGTGAGTTGTGATAGCAGTCATTAAAACACAGGCGTTTTTAGCTGCGGACAGATCTTTTTACGAAATTTCAGTTACCAATTTTCTCCTTCAAATCCCAAAAATTTTGTTGATTCAGTCACTTATATACGAGGGTTGTCCAGAAAGAAATTTCCGATCGGTCGCTAAATGAAAACCACAGTGAAAATCAGAAACAGTTTATTTGCGAGAGTTAGCTACACTTTCTAGATACTTCTCTACATAGTCACCGCTACGACTTAGACATTTGTCGGAGCGTTATACCAAATTTCCAGCACCATCGCTTGTGCTTTCCGATAATTCTCTACGCTGGTCTATAGCGCGTAGCCTGGACCCAAGTGTTGGCTTCGTATCCAGCGTTTCATGTGAACAGAGATGATACTCAGGACGAGCCAATTAGGGCTGTGTTGTGGGTGATCGAAAACCTTCCATCGAAAAGGCTGCAGGAGCGCGGCTGGGAATTGCCATGAAGTGCGTGGCAGTTGTGTTAGGTGGGCTGCATTCATTAAGGCGAAGCCTCTCAGCGGGCCCTCCTACTTGGCGGGAGACATCGTTGTTCTAGGCACCTTTACTCGCTCACAGTCCGCTCACAACTGAAAAGAGCGTCTTGATGCGATCGACGGTCATACTAGAGACACTAACCAACACATTTGTGCAATGCTTCATCGGGTTTTCACTGTGGTGTCCATTTTGCTACCGATCGGAAATTACTTTCTGGACAACCCTCGTAGGAAGATATGTTAATCCTAATGCAGGAAGAGAAATCAGAATTTGCACGGAAAGATTTAGGTGCTTATTTTTCCGAAGTGCTATTCGAGAGGGGAAAGATCGAGAAATAGTCTGAAGGTGATTCTATGAAACTTTATCCGAACATTTAAGTGTGAATCGCAGAGTATATACCTACATATAGATGCACACTGAGGTGACAAAGTCATGGAACAGCGATATGCAGATATATAGATGGCGCCAATATCGCGTGCACAAGGTATAAAATGGCAGTCCATTGGCGAGCTTGTCATTTGCACTCAGCTGATTCATGTGAAATGGTTTCTCACGTGATTATGGCCGCACGACAAGAAATTCAGTGATATTGAACGCGGAATGGTAGTTGGAGCTAGACACATTGGACATTTCATTTCGGAAATGTTAGGGGATTCAATATTCAGAGATAGATCGTGTCAAGGACGCATCGAGAATATCATATTTCAGATATAACCTCTCACCATGGACAAGACAATGGCCGACGGCCTTCACTTAACGACCGAGAGTAGCGGCATTCGTGTAGAGTTGTCAGTGCTAACACACAAGCACACTGCGTGAAATAACCGCAGAGATTAATATGGGACGGCATTCGTGTAGAGTTGTCAGTGCTAAGACACAAGCACACTGCCTGAAATAAACGCAGAGATTAAAATGGGACGTACGACGAAAGTATCGTTTAGGAAAATTTGAACGGGCTATGACAACTGACGACAGATGTGAGTGTCTTATCTATCAGCACGACATCGCCTGCAGCGCCTCCCATGAGCTCGGTACCACATCGGTTGGACCCTAGACGACTGGAAAACTGTGGCCTGGTCAGATGAGTCCAGATTCCAGTTGGTAAGAGTTAATGGTAAGGCTCGATTGTGGCGTAGACTTCACGAAGCTATGGTCTCAAGTTGTCAATAAGGCACTGTGCAAGCTGGTGGTGGCTCCATAATAGTGTGGACTGTCTACGTGGGATGGACTGGGTCCCATGGTCCAACTGAGACGATCACTGATTGGAAATGGTTATGTTCGGTTACTTGGAGACTTCACGTTCCCAAGCAACGATGGACTTTTTTATGGATGAGAATGCGCCGTGTCACCGGGCCACAGTTGTTCGCGATTGGTTTGAAGTACTTCCTGAACGCTTCGAGCGAATAATCTGGCCACCAAGATCGCCCGACATGAATCCCATCGCATTTACGGGACATAATCGAGAGGTCAGGTTGCGCACAAAGTCCTGCACAGGCGAGACTTTCAGAAATATGGACGGCTATAGAGGCAGCATGGCTCAATATTTCTACAGGGGACTTCCAACGACTTGGTGAGTCCATACCATGTCGAGTGCTACACTACGCAGGCAAAAGTAGATCCAACAAGATATTAGGAGGCATCCCATGACTTTTCTCACATCAGTGTGAACTTAACAGGCAATGAAAGTGTTACATCAGCGCAATCCTAGAGTACTTGAAGTCAGTAAATGGACAGTAACAAAGCTCTGAAGTAGGCCCACTAGGCAAGTGAACTCAGTTGCACTATTATGTCGAGACCACACATAACAAGCGAAGACATCGAAGGCTGGCAATGGTGGGTGGCTACCGGTGAGACGCGCGCTGCCACTTTCAGCGCTCCGCTCATGGCATTGCATACTGCATGCAGCGTAGCTCTGCTAGGCGGGCTACCGATATTCCATAGTCATCGCTGGATTCGTTGTACTGTGTAAGGCATAAAGACAAATAGAGCAGTCCTCGTATTAAAAAGCTCGTAGAGTCCTTTGCATACGAACGATATTATTTCTCACATTCCGCTGAGTACTGCAGTGCCTCTGGGGTACTACTGTCCGCCTCCGAAGCTGAATGGTAAGAGCAGCTGGCTGACATGTGGAGAACCCGAAGGGCTAGTACAGGTTGCACGTAGGGTCGTCAGGCCAATTGCAGAGCTGCTAGTCAAGAAACTCGACAACGATCGGGAGAACGTTGTGCATACCCCGCCATACCGCTTCCGATGATGCTATTGGCAGAGCGGTCGGCCGGGCTTGATTGCCCCTTCAACGGCCAGAACGCGGAAAATATACCTTCTGGCGTATTATTCCTGTACTCTCTTCCTGTCATGGGTGGCAGTTTTCATTCGCACGTCGGCGCCGAAATGGTGCATATTTTGAGAACCCTCTGCTGTGCAGTTTGGCTCCAGAACAGCAAATGTGGGCGTTATGACGGGCCTTACTTTTAAATAAAGTCGAAACGTAGTAACAAGATTAAGGAACTAACAATAACAATAGGTTTTACTAATGACCAAAGCATAATTGATAGTGGATGTTCTGATAAATGACGCATCGTACGTTTTCCACACTTCAGTGAACTGCAAGACTAGAAAAAGTGTTCATACATTTAAAAGCATCAACATCTGTTTGTTCCGGAAAAATATACGTGCAAATACTTCAAACATCATCTGAAGTTGCGTCTTATAAGACCTAAAATTATTTCTCTTGTTCAATAATTTGGGTTTCTCACTGATACATCAGTCTTCATTAAATGATTTTTTTATCTATTTACGGTTTTATTCAAACACAGCGCAGGCTTTTTCCTTTGACAAGGTATCGTAGAACGTTAATATTTTTTCCGGTTTCAGATGTTTGATCTCTCTGATTAGAGAAAAATGGTAGAAAACACGTCAAGTCATCGCGCAGCCTTTTGAGTTTCCCACGAAAAGAAGCAGCAGCAGCAGCACTCCGTCTTCAGGCCACAAGTGGCCCATCGGGACCATCCGACCGCCGTGTCATCCTGACTGAGGATGCGGATAGGAGGGGCGAGTGGTCAGCACACCGTTCTCCCAGTCGTTATGATGGTTTTCTGTGACCGGAGCCGCTACTATTCGGTCGAGTAGCTCCTCAATTGGCATCACGAGGCTGAGTGAATCCCGAAAAATGGCAACAGCGCATGGCGGCTTGGACCACCCATCCAAGAGCCGGCACGCCCGGCAGCGCTTAACTTCGGTAATCAGACGGGAACCGGTGTATCAACTGCGGCAAGGCCGTTGCCCACGAAAAAAAGATAAACAGTAAAACGAAAATTAAAAAGTCACAAAAGCGTAAAATCCACTGGGGACATGAGTGAGTTGAGGCAAGAATAGATTAACTTCCGATGTTAGCAGAAGATAGGACGATCTCTTGTTTCTACTCTCGGGACAGTCAATTGATCACTGACAGCGTTTATCTGCCCGCGACGTGTTTGGCGGCTGATTTACATGCAGGCACGTGACACGTGCCCCAAAGAGTAGCCCATTCTGACTTGAAAGTCTCTCGTGTAAATCTGGTTTGAGGCTGGTTAGTGTTTTTCTCCTCTTCTGAAAAATCAAATGCCTGTCGTAGGGCGCACTAGCGGCTTCTGCTGTGGTGAAGAAGCCATCGAAATAAAGTCACCGACAATATCCGTAATATAGACGGCAGCTCAGTGCTAGGTTGAAGTGTATGTCTGTACATGGTAATGCTGTGAATACCAGTACGTCACAGGCGGCAGCTAGAGAACGTAATAGCGAGATAGTAGCCACAGCAGTGATTCCTGTTGACAATGGTCAAGTAGTTCTTGGTCAAAAGCTAATGGCATTTTAACCACTTGACGCGGGTAGAAGCCCGAGAACATTTTATTCATTGTTACCGCCGCGGGACTTTGCACTGTTGCAAGACAGTCCTTAGGCACCGGATTCAGCTATGCTGAAATACGTCCGTACACAGCCGCGAAGGCAGCAGCTCCTAATTTTAGCGGCGAGTGCAGCAACCCTTTGTGAAACGGAGATCAGGTTGTCATCATACGCGGAAGACCCTCCGCGGGGTTGCCTCCGGACCTATCACCGTATCGCCGGATCAGAGCAGCCAAACGAGGCGAGAAAGGCGGCGCCCGTGTTTGCTGATTTTTCCCTCCCTCCCCGTACAGCGACTCTGGGTTCTGTTTCGAGTGCAAACCCCCTGACAGAAGTACAATATAAACAGTTGTTGAAGACCGAGCGCAAGGCAGCGGGGGCCGCTATTGAAACAGAGGGACGATTAGAAACACAATGATGTCACCCAGAGCGGAAGAATGGAACAATAGAACAAAGGCGGGCGGGCTCGCGCGCGCTCCCCGCTGGAGAGTACACACGGCGCGGCGCGACACGCGCCTGGGGGGCAGGCAGGCTGGCGGGGGAACCCCCGGCGGCATTGCGCGCTGTTTCTCTGACAAACCCTTCTGACGTTTTTATCGCCGCGCTCATGCAGTACCAGAAATAGCTACTGTGGGGAGGTGCCCTGACACCGCTGTGGACCGCACGGTCCCTGCGTCTAGAGAAGTTCTTTCCCTTCTAACGTCACAGCTGGTTAGGGAGAAAGTTTGAGCCATAGCGTTGCCCGTGTTCATTATCACCAACAGCTTCGCATGGGTAGTGCTACTTCGCTGGATACACGCTACACCAAACACTCTGTCTGTGTGTGTGTGTGTGTGTGTGTGAGAGAGAGAGAGAGAGAGAGAGAGAGAGAGAGAGAGTGTACGGGGTAAATCGCCTGAAACTTACACTCCTTTTATTTCGTGTATAGTTCAAGATATCGAAGCGAGGTTTTCGGCAAATCGTAGTAGAAAGATGTGCACGTAATTCTGTTGCATGTGCAATACTAGAAACTCTTGTATCGACTGAGATAATGAAGCAGTCACGCTTTTCTATTTTTTTTCCTTTCATTTTTATGTTCCATACCTCAATTGGTAAAAACGGAATCCTTAAAGGATCACTTTGTGTCCTTCTGTCTGTCTCTTTGTGTCTCACTTCAAGAGACCCCAGAACGGTTAGAGGTATCAAGTAGAAATTTAAGTGACATATTTTGTCTAAGGTCCCTTGGGGATGACAAAAAGTGAAGCTTTCAAGTCAATTCCGTCGAAAGATACGGTCATTTGTACCACAAATTTTGATACCCGCAAGCTCACACTCCAATACCTACAGTGTACTTCCCGTTGACCTGCACCCATGGAATTTGCCAAGAAACAAGGTTTCACACTACAGCTAAAGGAAAAAAAATCGAAATTGTTAATTTGTAATTTCATCAACGAAAAAAATATTTTTCCTCATTTTTTATCAAACTGACTCTCTGTCCGTTCGTCTGTTACGACCCTTTTTCCTCAGGAACGAATGGACGTTTCCCTCATCCACCCTACAGCCCGAAACTCGCACCTACCGACTTCCGAGTGTTTGACCCAATGAAGGGTGCACTCCACAGGAAACAGTACGTGGGTGGTATGGAGGCTATGAATACAAGGCACTGGACCGGGCGTGGACCAGTAGAGTGGTACCATGAGTGCATAATGGTCCTGTCAGTAGGGTGGCTTAAGGCTGTGGCACTGAACGGAAAAATAGGGTTTTGTGGCCAAAAGAGTGGGGAAAAATATGGTGTACTGGAATTATGGATAAAGCCAACGTGCTCTCAGAAAAAAGTGTTGCATGACTCATTGAACGTCCCTCGTACAAGCATGTAATACAATTTTTGCCAATTGCACGTTTGTAGTATGCCCTCTTAACGGTGTTTAGACAAGAACAGAATAGAAGCTTTCGAAATGGGGTGCTACAGAAGAATGCTGATGATTAGATGGGTAGATCACATAACTAATCAGGAGGTATTGAACAGAATTGGGGAGGAGTTTGTGGCACAACTTGACTAGAAGAAGGGATCGGTTGGCAGGACATGTTCTGACGCATCAAGGGATCACCAATTTAGTACTGAAGGGCAGCGTGGAGGGTAAAAATCGTAGAGGGAGACCAAGAGATGAATACACTAAGCAGACTCAGAAGGATGTAGGCTGCAGTAGGTACTGGGAGATGAAAAAGCTTGCACAGGATAGAGTAGCATGGAAAGCTGCATCAAACCAGTCTCAGGACTGAAGACCACAAAAAACAACAGGGTAGTTTCAATAATTTTTGTGATTGTTAAACACTAGTCATGTGGTGGATATTAATTCCCAGGCTGGTATCGCGTGGGCATGCACGAAGCTACTAGATGTGTTCACTAACGTCATGGATACGTTATACTGTGCCAACAAATACAGGGTTATTACAAATGATTGAAGCGATTTCACAGCTCTACAATAACTTTATTATTTGAGATATTTCACAATGCTTTGCACACACATACAAAAACTCAAAAAGTTTTTTTAGGCATTCACAAATGTTCGATATGTGCCCCTTTAGTGATTCGGCAGACATCAAGCCGATAATCAAGTTCCTCCCACACTCGGCGCAGCATGTCCCCATCAATGAGTTCGAAAGCATCGTTGATGCGAGCTGGCAGTTCTGGCACGTTTCTTGGTAGAGAAGGTTTAAACATTGAATCTTTCACATAACCCCACAGAAAGAAATCGCATGGGGTTAAGTCGGCAGAGCGTGGAGGCCATGTCATGAATTGCTGATCATGATCTCCACCACGACCGATCCTTCGGTTTTCTAATCTCCTGTTTAAGAAATGCCGTACATCATTATGGTAGTGCGGTGGAGCACCATCCTGTTGAAAGATGAGGTCGGCGCCGTCGGTCTCCAGTTGTGGCATGAGCCAATTTTCCAGCATGTCCAGATACACGTGTCCTGTAACGTTTCTTTCGCAGAAGAAAAAGGGGCCGTAAACTTTAAACCGTGAGATTGCACAAAACACGTTAACTTTTGGTGAATTGCGAATTTGCTGCACGAATGCGTGAGGATTCTCTACGCCCAGATTCGCACATTGTGTCTGTTCACTTCACCATTAAGAAAAAACGTTGCTTCATCACTGAAAACAAGTTTCGCACTGAACGCATCCTCTTCCATGAGCTGTTGCAACCGCGCCGAAAATTCAAAGCGTTTGACTTTGTCATCGGATGTCAGGGCTTGTAGCAATTGTAAACGGTAAGGCTTCTGCTTTAGCTTTTTCCGTAAGATTTTCCAAACCGTCGGCTGTGGTACGTGTAGCTCCCTGCTTGCTTTATTCGTCGACTTCCGCGGGCTACGCGTGAAACTTGCCCGCACGCGTTCAACCGTTTCTTCGCTCACTGCAGGCCGACCCGTTGATTTCCCCTTACAGAGGCATCCAGAAGCTTTAAACTGCGCATACCATCGCCGAATGGAGTTAGCAGTTGGTGGATCTTTGTTGAACTTCGTCCTGAAGTGTCGTTGCACTGTTATGACTGACTGATGTGAGTGCATTTCAAGCACGACATACGCTTTCTCAGCTCCTGTCGCCATTTTGTCTCACTGCGCTCTCGAGCGCTCTGGCGGCAGAAACCTGAAGTGCGGCTTCAGCCGAACAAAACTTCATGAGTTTTTCTACGTATCTGTAGTGTGTCAATGAATGGAGCTACAGTGAATTTATGAAATCGCTTCAATCATTTGTAATAGTCCTGTATCTTGGAACATCGAGGTGGCATTGAATAGAAGAACACGTGACAGGCAGTGCTGGATTAAGGCAGCGCGGTACCGCTAGCGGATGCTAAGAAGAGGCCCATGGTTTGCATTAGGCCTCAAAGCTTAGGATATAAAATAAAACAGCACTTTACTTTGGTCACAAAAATATATGTACATTTTCTTGGGTGGTTATCGTTATGCAAACATTTAAAACGTAAATTATTTTCGCACCGTGACCAACTATAATTGTTACTGAACTGCAATCACATTTTTTCATACAAATTCACTTCATTACATTTGTGAAAAATAATAAACTAAGTACAATGATTGAGATGACATAGTCAAGGGCCATAAATTATATTTAAGAAGGGAATTACATTTAAAATCAAATTAATCGAAGAAAACCAAAGCTCACAATCATTTTGATAAGGATTTAAAGAAAATTATCGCACTGTAAATACTGAACACTTGGCCTTTAGCTTCCAAGCCCAGAGTCTTAGCCATTATGCTGCGGAGCTACTGGGTAAACTCATTTTATTTTTAATGGTTCAGTGTCTCACGAGAAATTATTTTCGTCGCATTTTCACGAACGAGAGTCCACCGTTGTGGATGGCCGCGCGGTTTGGAACCTGGCACCCGATTCTACATCATTATGTGTGTGGTTTCAAAAAGTCTATCCCACCGCTAGTGTCTTGGTGGCAAATAAATCTTCACTGTATTCGGAAATAGTTGAATTATGCTGCTGTTAAACGGTGGTATTGTGTCGTATTAGTCCACAGCGACCGGCGAAGAGACAATGACACAAAAGAAACGCAGGAACCGCGAAACTACTACTCGTTATATAAAAAGAGTCCACCAATAAGAAAGCAACCTTCATTCTAGACGGCTCGTATCAAGAGTACTGCATGAAAAGTAAATACACTACAGAATAACAGTAACAAAAATAGGGAGGTTATCCATTAATTATTTTCTTATTGATAATAAGTAGAACCTTTTTTCTAATTGATCGAGTTATTACAGCTAGCTGTACTTTTTGTAGTGTTGTCAACTAACTACAAATAATGTATGGCGTGGCCAAAGCTCAGTTGTTACTGCTCATTGTGGATCTAGACACTACCGTATTTCCACTGTATGATAGGTAGAACACCATTAATATCTAACTTAACAATTTTTTTTTGACACCCAGGCGCGGGGTCCATAATGCGAGCGGCTCGTAGGATTTGCCAGCTCTTGTTTCCTGGCTAATGCTGCACCGATGGTAGGGCGAATCGTCCGCAGCTCGTGGTCGTGCGGTAGCGTTCCCGCTTCCCACGCCCAGGCTCCCGGGTTCGATTCCCGGCGGGGTCAGGGATTTTCTCTGCCACGCGATGACTGGGTATTGTGTGATGTCCTTAGGTTAGTTAGCTTTAAGTAGTTCTAAGTTCTAGGGGACTGATGACCATAGATGTTAAGTCCCATAGTGCTCAGAGCCATTTGAACCATTTTTTTTAGGCCGAATCAGTTTTGTTACTGCACTGCCATCCCCGCACGGACTGATAAGCTTGCAATGGACATTAAAACGAGTTACATGAAAGTATTGATACACTTTCTAGTTAGCGAACATTATTATTATTATTTTATTATTATTATAAATTCATTTTTCCCCTCAGATACTCGATTCATGCTACAGCAGTTTCTTCCACTCTATGCGCTCGCCGATCCTTATCGGATCTTCCTTAAACGTTTAGTCGGTTTATTCACCATTCAGTAACACAGCATCACACACATACGGGCACACAATATCGGAAAATAAGGGTAAACAAATAATACTCGCGAGATGCACTAAGTTGGCGACACACGCGATGAGAGAGAACAAACGAATACGCGAGGTACCCTTGTGTACAGTTCCATACTGCGCGTACGAAGTGAGCAAATAGCGTCCTGTAAATAATCAGAACACAGAATACAAGAAAAATAAGAACAGCGTAAGAGAATAGAGTGATGCGGTACGGTACTGTCGGCGCGCGCCGCCTAGGAGCGTGGGCAAATACGGGATTGCGCGACAGCCGCGCAGCACACACAGAACAATACCGACTGCACTGGGGACAACAACATCAAATATGCAAGCGAACACATAAACGGCGCAACAACAGCGAGAAACAAAATCTCTTTACGCGAATCTAGATATAACAGACATGTCAGGGATCATCCTAGACTGTCCGAAACGAAACGTTTGCGATGTGTCACATAACGTTTATTCGTCTACGGTTCAGTGTAAATGTTTCTGCTATAAAAATAAACCTTGCTGAAATGAACTCTGCATCGGGTATATACGACAGCACTGCCTTATATACTATGGCGAAGCATTAGGTGCTCACCAAAACGGGCGTTTGCTGCTTCCCTGTTATTCCATTTTAACAAAATACAGTTTCTACTTTGCGTCCTCTGTGGGAACAAGAGATCACGGAAATCATCAATAAAAAAAAAGAAAATACGGAAAGGACGCGAGATATAAGCGGTGGTGCGTACTGCAGAAGCATAACGCACGGTACTTCTGCTCCACAGCATTAAATGGGCTTTTGAGTCACTGTTTCTAATAAATAATAGAAGAAGAAAAGTCAATTCTAAAAATTCGTAAAATGATTATTGTAGCTCAACTTCTTTTCTTTAAGACCATGTATTTATGTTAAGTGATGGCTCAGCTTCCGTAGTGAAGAACACAGATAATTTACATTCGATCCCTGGTACCATCAAATGCTAATTTTTTGTTGGGAAGACATGAGCAGAGAACGTTCAGCTTTATAGCCACTACATAGGTGCCGCTGCCAAGAAAAGCAGCTACTTTGGTTTCGAAAGTCTCCGTTATGACTGGGGGAGCATTATTCTGACAACGAGTTCATCCAATACTGGCAGTTAATAGCACGTTTAAGCTGTTTCGAACCGAGCAGAATGCTGGCACATTAAGCACTAAACCTGCGTCAGCGCTATTTCCCCGCTGGTCTCTAGGACCCTAGCCAACCGAGGATAAGATGCTGGTTTGTGCTTAAATACGCGACCACTGTTTGTAGTCCTGGCACATGCGCTGTGATTGGCTGCTTTAACGTCTCCTTAGGCATACAATTGTTGACTGCTCGTTCTGATACTACTCTGGCGAGCGCAGACTTCACTCTTTATGAAATTTCAATTAAATCAATATCACTAGCTGTTGACGGACGTTGATATACATCAACGGGGACAGTTGAAAATGTGTGCCCCGAGCGGGACTTGAACCCGGGATCTTCTGCTTACATGGCAGACGCTCTATGCATCTGAGCCACCGAGGGTACAGAGGATAGTGATACTGCAGGGACTTATCGCTGGCACGCTCCTCGTGAGATCCATATTCACAACTTATAGTCCACACACTACATTCTTAGTGCCCCTGCCATTATACCCGTTACTCGCGGCAGACAATCCACCGAGTCCCGTAAGAGTTCAGGCAATCTGTGTGCATCCGCACTGAAGGAGGTCATCAGCCGGTTAGCCTTTAACGATATGAAGATGGCATCTGTTCTTTCGGACATGTCCGAAAGTGTGACCGTACAGCTCTCTAGAATGAAATTACAATTAAATCAATACCATTAGCTGCTGACGGTCGTTGATATACCTCAACGGGGACAGTTGAAAATGTGTTACTCTTTACTCGTATTGTAAACTTCAGAAATACACAGCCTGACTTAGTGAAGCAGCCAGAAAACACGGTCGGATGTCGATGTAACTTCGTACATGTACACGCGATGGACGGGTATGTAACCAATTAGAGCTGCAATTGTCTTTGACAGAAAGAACGGTCACCAGAGTGCATTGGTGTTGTTCGTCTTTAGTGTTGATGCCAGGCCTGGTAGGGCATATAAGGAGCATGAACAGCGTCAGATGTTGAAGGATGCGAAGATGCAGTGTACTCGTGTAAGACGGCTTTGTCAGCACCTGTCACAGTTTGAATGGGGGCTCATTGTGGGTCTCCATTTGACCGTCTGGTCGAATGGCGCAATATCCAGATTTGTGGGATATGCGGATGCGACAGCGGCCCGATGTTGCGCTGTATGGCAACTTGAGGGCAGGCATACTCTGCACCACTGTTCCGTTCGGCCAAGCCTGATCACCACAAGAGATGATCGCCCTATTGTGCACCAAGCACATCGTAATCCCTTCTATAGTTACCATCAGAGAACGACTAATGGATTCTGTGCAACATTCTGCGTCATTCCTCACCATTAGTCGGAGGCTAGCGGCAGCCGTGCTAGGGAATTCCCGTTACTCGCATAGGCTATCGTTAACAGCACTGCATTTGAAATTGTGCCATGACTGGGGAGCACGGACTACATATGCGTGGCATCGTATTTTGTTCTGCAATGAATCGCGGCTCAGCACAACTCCACATGATGATCATCGATTGAGCTTCCATTGCTTCATTGTTTTGTGGAGTCACTACGTCATTGCATGGGGGAGGGGGCATCGGGTATGACTTCTGGTAGTGACTGAGTAAACTCTGATGGTACAACAGCCCGTGTTCATACTACATCGTGATGTGTCTCCTGTCGTGCCGACGTATCATCATGGCAAGTTTCGATAGGACATGGCTCGTCCAGACAAGGCACGTGTCTCTACAGGGTGAAAAGTATTTAAACCGACAAACTCTGGGAGGTTGTAGGGGACATCAAAACAAATACTTTTCCCTAATGTCAGTTTTTCCTATGGGGATTATTTAAACCGCTGGAGGCCGTATTACGCTCTTCAGTTGTTAGAGGGCGTATTACGGTCTTCAGTTGTAGGCAACTGCTGTCCACCAGTGTAGTAGTGCATTGTCTCTGTTACTAGTGGAGCGATACACCTGGAGCGAGTACACGATATGGTTGGTGCGTGCTACGTAGCGCACCACAACCGACGAGCTGCACAGCGGGTTTATCAACAACAATATCCTAATCGCCGTATCCCGCATCATACGACCTGTGCTGCTGTATATCAACGTCTGCGTGAGACCGGGTCATTTAGCAGATTACCTGGACAGGAACGACGTCGCACGGTAAGAACGCTGCAATTTGGGGAAGCTATCTTGCTGTATGTGGAGCAAGAACCTTCAATCAGCACTCTTGCAACTGCACGTAACATGGGGACGAATCAGACAAATGTAAAAACAGCACAACAGCAATTGTTAGGTCCATTTCACTTACAGTGTGTCCACAACGTGGAACCAGATGATTATTCACCCAGAGCACAGTTTTCGCAATGGTACCTGGAACAGTGTGAAATGCATCCTACATTTCGCTCCTCTCTGTTGTTTACCGATGAAGCAACGTTCGGGCGTCATGCAGTCTTCTACATGCACAATCGCATGTTTGGAGTGAGAATAACCCACTTGCCACAGTTACTAGCGCTCATCAAGTGCGGTTCTTCGTTAATGTGTGGGTCGGTGTTGTTGGGGACTGTGTAATTGGGCCGTATCTGCTACCTAGGCCGTTAAATGGCAGGCACTATTACAATTATCTCGCCAGAGCATTGCCAGAATTGTTGGAAGACGTCCCGCTCCCTACAAGACAACGCATGTAGTTCCAACATGACGGGGCGCCGGTATATTTCAGTCGTCGTGTGCGTCGATTCCAGGACCGACAGTTCCTAGAAACGTGGATCGGCAGAGGTGGTACTGTACCATGGCCTGCTCGATTCCCAGGTATGTCCCCTCTGGACTTTTTTGTGTGGGGAGAGATGCACAACCTTGTTTACGCAACTCCTGTTGCATCAGAATAGGATCTGGTTGCCCTGATAGTAGCAGCAGCAGGAACAATTCATGATACTCCTGGGCTTTTTGCCCGTGTCAGTCGGAACATGATCCGACGGTGTAAACTTTGTTGACGTGTCAATGGAGGCATTTCTGAAAATCTACTGTAATTGAAATTAGGTTGTGTTAATGTGTTGTCTCTTGGTCATAAAAAAATGGAAAAGTGTTTGTTGGTTTAATTAATTTGCCGCCAGAGAAATCTTCCTCTACCGGTTTAAATATTCCTCATAGGTAAAAATGACATTAGGGAAATATATTCGTTTTAATGTTCCCTACAACCTACCACAGTTTGTCGGTTTAAATACTATTCACCCTGTATGAACTATCTGTATGACGTTGAGGTACTGTCACGGCCAGCAATATCCCTAGACCTGTACCCGATAGAAGATGCGCGGAACCAGTACTGACATCGAATCCATCCCAGTGGCAGTATCCTAGATATCAAGGACCAGCTACAACAGTTGTATACCAAGAGATATTATAACGGATTGATGACAACCTTCCCAGCCGATCAGTGCATGGACCCAGGCCAGAGGGGCTGCAACGTCGTACTGATAAATAGGCCCATATGCCACATTCTACGTACATTTGACTTGATATTGTAATCGCTGAGACAAAATCACATAACCTGACGACACGTTCCCTCCGCCCCTTTCGGGCGCTTCACTCTTTTTGTTAAGCAGTATATGAAGTAAGAGTATAGATATCGCGGAACCACTGATTTCAGCCGATCCCGATTGCATAAATGTCTGTGGCTACGTACACACACGCACACACACACACACACACACACACACACACACACACACACACACACAGGTCATGCTGGATGCACAGTGCAAAGAACATGAATAAAACGTGGAACACATAAGTTGCGACTGACATAATTCATTTCATGCTACTGTTCTCAGGCGACACAGAGGGCAATGCATTTCCTTCACACAACTGAAAGTTATCGTTGCAGCGATGTGGCCAGCTACACCGTAGACGGTCGCGGCAGCATTAACGTGCCTGTGCGAGCAAACGTATGCCAGCGGTGAGGTTTTTCGCTTAGGCAGAGGATAAAAGGTCAGCGTTATCGACATAGTCGATATGCAAAATAACAACACATAGGTCGATTCAGCTGCCCCTACCGATCTCGCAATTCTGCATCTGGCCTTCAAATCGGGCGTGAGAATTTCGTATTCTCTCGCTCGCTATGTGCAAACTAATAATCCCACAGGAAAAATGAATTCGAGCGAAAAATGAACTCGACTTTTTTGTAGTTAAATTTTGTACTGGAGTACGTTTTTGGCAGAGGTCGTAATCTTTCAGTTATCCAAGAAAAACGTACAAAAGTGCTCTTCAAACGCAACCCCAATCCCCCACCCAGTCCCCACCGGTCAGGATTTCTAGTACGCTGTTCATGGAACTCCCTCCCACCACTGTACAAAATTTCGCCACTGCACGAATTATTTCTCACACTCTTTTGTTCTTTATCGACGGACCTTTTTCACACCACCGGCTTAGCCGAGGACTGAGAAACTGTAAAACTGATGTATGTGTAAATTTTACCTAACAATTTTGTGAATTTCGACAGCGTGAAACAAAGAATTGCATCGCTGTCTTCGTTAGGCCTTCTGACTACGAAGCTACTGTCTTTGTTAAGGGTTATGTTTGAATCAAATTGAGAACATAATTTTTCTTACTGTAGCGTTCACAAAACTCGATTTTCTTTCATTGTCCTCAAGGGCGCGTTTAAACTAATAATTATAACGAAATAGCCGACTATGTTGGTAGCGTAATAGCCCAATCAAAAGAGACCAAAGAAGGTCGAATGTCGGAAATAGTTCATGTAGTTACAAATTTTTATTCCGTGATAGGAGGGCGTGCCACGAAGAATATACCTGAAATCTTGACTGGTATGAGATGTGTATGGAGCGGATGCGTTTGAAAGTCGCTTTCATATGTTTTTCGCAAATAACTCGAAAACCATTGGTTCCAGCAAAAGCGTAAACCAGTACAAAATTTAACTACATCTACATCTACATACATACTCCGCAATCCACCATATGGTGCGTGACGGAGAGTACCTCGTACCACAACTAGCACCTTCTCTCCTTGTTCCACCCCCAAACAGAACGAGGGAAAAACGACTGCCTATAAGCCTCTGTACGAGCCCAAATCTCTCTTATCTTTGTGGTCTTTCCTCGAAATGTAAGTTGGCGGCAGTAAGATTGTACTGCAGTCAGCCTCAAATGCTGGTTCTCTAAAATTCCTCAGTAACGATTCACGAAAAGAACGCCTCCTTTCCTCTAGAGACTCCCACCCGAGTTCCTGAAGCATTTCCGTAACACTCGCGTGATGATCAAACCTACCAGTAACAAATTTAGCAGCCCGCCTCTGAATTGCTTCTATGTCCTATCCGACCTGATAGGATCCCAAACGCTCGAGCAGTACTCAAGAATAGGTCGTATTAGTGTTTTATAAGCGGTCTCTTTTACGGATGAACCACAACTTCCCAAAATTCTACCAATGAACCGAAGACGACTATCCGCCTTCCCCACAACTGCCATTACATGCTTGTCCCACTTCATATCGCTCTGCAATGTTACGCCCAAATATTTAATCGACGTGACTGTGTCAAGCGCTACACTACTAATGGAGTATTCAAACATTACGGGATTATTTTTCCTATTCATCTGCATTAATTTACATTTATCTATATTTAGAGTTAGCTGCCATTCTTTACACCAATCACAAATCCTGTCCAAGTCATCTTGTATCCTCCTACAGTCACTCGACGACGACACCTTGCCGGCCGCGGTGGTCTCGCGGTTCTAGGCGAGCAGTCCGGAACCGCGCGACTGCTACGGTCGCAGGTTCGAATCCTGCCTCGGGCATGGATGTGTGTGATGTCCCTAGGTTAGTTAGGTTTAAGTAGTTCTAAGTTCTAGGGGACTGATGACCACAGCTGTTAAGACCCATAGTGCTCAGAGCCATTTGAACCATTTTTTCGACGACACCTTCCCGCACACCACAGCATCATCAGCAAACAGCCGCACATTGCTATCCACCCTATCCAAAACATCATTTATGTAGATAGAAAACAACAGCGGACCTACCACACTTCCCTGGGGCACTCCAGATGATACCCTCACCTCCGATGATTACTCACCATCATTTTATTTCCTACAAACATGTCTTGTTCATTTCTTTATAGGACTAATAGTTTGCGCGTACCGACCGAGAGAATATGAAAATCTCGCGCTTAACTTTTGAAGTCCCGATATAGAATAGCGGATTGCTTAAAAAAATGGTTCAAATGGCTCTGAGCACTATGGGACTTAACATCTGTGGTCATCAGTCCCCTAGAACTTAGAACTACTTAAACCTAACTAACCTAAGGACATCACATACATCCATGCCCGAGGCAGGATTCGAACCTGCGACCGTAGCAGTCGCACGGTTCCGGACTGCGCGCCTAGAACAGCGAGACCACCGCGGCCGGCGCGGATTGCTTAAAACGACATTTGTGTGGCATCTGAATCGTCCCGTACAGGGCCACCTTTGGGCT
Organism: Schistocerca cancellata; assembly: GCF_023864275.1. NCBI lineage: Eukaryota > Metazoa > Arthropoda > Insecta > Orthoptera > Acrididae > Schistocerca > Schistocerca cancellata. Next base: position 380,161,819 of record NC_064630.1, read on the forward strand.
GTAAAAGTGACGAATAAATATTTGTCCTTGAGTAACTACTACGGTCGAGCCACTTTCTCGTTACAAGTATCCTTTATGCTGGCTGCTACTGTCATTACATACAACGTGTCCGATTTGCCGTTGCCGCAGAGCTGTGGGCGCGCAGGTGTTTGTTTACAAAGCAACAGCGCGACCAGCGAGGGAGAGGGGAGTGAAAGTACACTCAGGTTCACAACACTGTTGACGCTGCGTGCATTGTCAACTGGTATTCTAGACTCTTAAGTCAATACAATCAGCGTATTACCAATAACCCACAAACAGAATACTGCAGTGTACATAATTCCTTACTAACTACTAAGTCTTGGACTTAACATCTAGAGCTGCAATAAATCTAGGCTGCATCTTCCGCTCTCTGCGTTTTTCCCGCAGTATTGCAACACTCGCTGTAACTTCCTTCTGTCTCACACCTCTGAGTCTTCGTCGGATGAGTTATCAAGATGCTTCACTAATGCTGTCTGCCACTGTTTATATACAGCAGATAAATTAAGAGCACTAGTTAAATAAAGCTACCTGTCAGCGCCAGTAAGAAATAATGTGTGTGTCATAAATAAAGCAAATATTACACTCTTTTTTTCGATTGCCGCCATACACTCTGTGAAACGTAGCTGAGACTGACTGAACACATACTAAAGTTACTGAGACGGGCACGATTCGGGTAGGGGAAATGAAAGGTAGCTGTTACGAAACACAGAGTGTTAGTATCTCATTACAGACCTGTTACTCAGTAAAAAATATTTACGACTTGCAAAAGCCCGGTGATACAGACGGATCTGTCTAGGAAAAGTCTTAAGAGACAACACAAAAGGTGGAAGATACGTTCTTGTACCCCATCCTTCATTTAACCCATAGCCGTGGCTAACTGAGACCCTCACTGAAATCACTTTTTCCACTTTCTCATTCCAGATTATGCTCCTAGTAGGAAGAGAGTACTTCACTTGGATGTGTTAACAAGCCTTTGGATTGAGGAAATACTTTGTCTAGCGTCCTGTGACCTCTGTCTTATTCACATTCTTGCTAACACTTTGGAAGAGGCGTCTGGCACCCAATGTTTTGGTTTTCGGCAGCTTCCTTAATTCGCCTTCATTTGGGCTGAAGTTATCAGATACTCTTACAATGATGAACTATTTTTCGCTCCCCGTGTCAATAAAATGACCTTGTCCTTGAGAACTTTACACTTTTTTCTGGTAATATATTTGGTGTACCTCAGGTCTATTCACTGTGGTGCCAACAATTTCTTTTTTATATTAAAAGTAATGGAGGAGTCGGGCTTAAGGCTTTTGGAACAATATCCATACACTACTTCAGTCTAATTTCCCAGAATTTGTGTACCCTTATTTGCATTTAAAAGGTCATATACCATTTGGTTCGGGCTTTATGTGGTGGATGGATGCAAACTCCTCCATGTGAATCTTAATGAGCTCACAGTTTATTACGTGATCCATAAAATTGCATGAATTCAGATGTAGCCAAATTATATTTGCTGCTAATATTTGAACTGTAATCCATGCAGCCGACTTTGCAGTGAGCCGAAAGACTCTCGTCCACCGTATATATACACTGATAGGAGAGCCGAGTGCAACCCGCACCAGACATATAAGTTGGGTGGCAGGAGGATTGGATCGGATTGATTTGGGCTACGAGACAAAACAGCGAGGTCATCGGTCTCATTGGATTAGGGAAGGATGGAGAAGGAAGTCGGCCATGACCTGTCAAAGGAACCATCCCGGCATTTGCCTAGAGCGATTTAGGGAAATCACGGAAAACCTAAATCAGGATGGCCGGAGAAGGGCTTAAACCGTCGTCCTCCCGAATGCGAGTCCAGTGTGCTAACCACTGCACCAGATATCTAAAAAGATTTTGAGAAAAAAAAGGTTTTCACTATGCGAGATCGAAAGGCTTTGCAGTTCCAACCGAAGGTGACTGCCCCAGTTCAAGTTCATGTACCCGGCCTTCCGTTCGTTCGTAGCGAATCTGTCTTCTAAAGCAGATTGCATACGCTCCAAACATAAAGAACGAAAGGTAGCCTCACTCGTTGGCTCTGACAAGGATGACTTGATTCTGCGGAAGGCAGATATGTATAAGATTCCGTCACTGTGGTCTTTCCTTTCATTCATCGAACTTACTTTGCAAACAGTTCAAGAACGTAGCGTGGGACATCAACGCTATACCCATCCACTACAGCCTGATATCTGATTCTGATTTTCCTTTTCCTTTTTTTTTCTTTTCCTTTGTTGTTCTTTCATCCCCTTCGTCCCGTGAGATACTAGCAGCACTATATCCTGCTCTTCAGCCAAAAGCTTAAAAACAAAGATGATGAAAAGTTGAAAAATGATAAATATGCCGTGGTCGAGTACTATATGCGGGCAGGTCACATTACGGACTACGTGAAGGTCCAGATAGATATTTTTATCGTCCTTCAGGGATTCAGTTTTCAGGGAAGTAGCTTAAATATGTTTGACGAATGATTTAATAAATCTTAGTGATGTTTTTAACCTTAACAAAAGTTGACTCCTGCACTCGCAATACTTAACTCTCACAGACAACGATACTATCCCCCTGTTGACCAGAATTTGAGAGAATTCCTTCGCAGAGGGCGTCACAGTAGCATATACTTCAGCGATCAGTTTTCTCCATTATGATTTTCCGTGTGCTCAACAACACTCGGTTCACCCTACTAGTTTATAGGTAGGATGGGAGCGCTCGACTGTCGTTCTGTCTGTTCCTCCAAATCCTTGCATGTCATGCTCTCCGCCTTGCTTTCCGCATCTGTTTACCTTCCTCCACGTGTATCCCATCTCTTCCCAATTGCGCTGAACACCTTCGTTCAACTTACACCATCCGCAAACTACAATGTTCCTGTTCTCTCATCTCTAATTTTTATTCCTAGTACGCTGCCGTGTCTATGCCAATCCGTACCACCAACCCTACACCTGCACACACTCCACAACCGCTCCCAAAGAAATTTCAACCATCTCCGAGATAATGAAATCCGTACCACCATTTACCAACTATAATTCCACCCCACCCGTCCCTCCTCATCAGGACTCCCTTTTCCTTCCCCTCCGCAGACTCCCTCTACCCTCTCCTCCTTCAGTTTCCATCTTACTTCACTCCTTTCCCCCTTCACATTATGGCTTTACCGCCACCCCAACAACCCCTCCCTTCCTGTCTCCCAGCATCCACTCCTTCTTCGTCGATACTACCCATCAGCCAACCATCCTTATCTCACACTCTCTTTCCTTACTAAACGACTAACCTTTACCCTCTACAACCGAGTGCCTCGCTTTTCCGATAGGTGTTTTACATCGTGTTTTAAACGTATTTTTATTGCTTTGATTATACATTTTCGTATTCCCGTTTTAAATTAAAAACGAAAAAACTAAATTTTTTATAAATCTTTCCATACTTCATGATAAATTTTAAAAACACTATTAAGTACCTCACCTTTATTCCCGCCAAGCTAGCAGTACGGTATATCGCGCTGCTTCCCTAGCTGGAAGCCGTGCCGGTCCCCGGCACGAATCCACCCTGAGGATTGGTGTCGAGGTCCGCTGTGCCGGCCAGCCTGTGGATGTTTTCAGGCGGTTTTCCATCTGCCCCGGCGAATGCGGGCTGGTTCTCCTCATTCCGACTCAGTTACACTATGTCAGCGATTGCTGCGCAAACACTCTCCACGTATGCGTACACCATAATTACTCTACCACGCAGCCGGCCGGGATGGCCGAGCGGTTCTAGGCGCTTTTTCACAAAAGAAAATCAGACGCATGTCAGACCTGAACGTGAAGAGAGTCAGGATTGTTGGTAAGAGCTGCCGATAAAATTTCTTTATTTAACAAATAGTTTCGGTCCACAGACCTTCGTCAGCTCCATAAAAGGACTTACATCATCATATTAGGGGTTGTAAAATCATTTGTGTCACATAGCAAAATCATTTGTAACATAGTAAATGTGAATTATAATGTCGATTATAATATTCATGTTATATCAACAGTCTGTCTTAGCGCTAGGAACGGAGAAATTCGACATACAGCTGGCTGCTCAGTGATTTAATAACGCCTAATTTGATACTAGAAATGATTTTATGAACATGATGATGGTCTGTTGAAGATATTTTATCAACAGCTCTTGAGAGTTGTCATGACGTTATCAAATAGAGCGAAAAGCCAAAGAAACTGGTACACCTGCCTAGTATCGTGTAGGGCTCCCACGAGAACGCAGAAGTGCTGCAACACGACGTGGCATGGACTCGACTAATATCTGAAGTAGTGCTCGAGGGAACTGACACCACGACTCCTGCACAGCTGTCCATAAATTCGTAAGGGTACGAGGCTGTGGAGATCTCTACTGAGCAGCATGTTGCAAGACATGTCAGATATGCTCAATAATATTCATGCCAGGGCAGTTTGGTGGCGAATGGAAGTGTTTAAACTCAAAATAGTGTTCCTGGAGCCACTCTGTAGCAATTCTGGACGTGCGGGGTGTCGCATTGTCCTGTTGGAATGGCCAAAGTCCGTCGGAATGCACGATGGACACGAATGCATGCAGGTGATCAGATAGGATGCTTACGTACGTGACACCTGTCAGAATCGTATTTAGACGTATCAGGGGCCCCATATCACTCCAACTACACACACCCCATACCATTACAGAGCCTCCACCAGCTTGAACAACCCCCTGCTGACATTCGGGGTCCATGGATTCATGAGATTGTCTCCATATTCGTACACGTCCATCCGCTGGATAAAATTTGAAATGAGACTCAACCGACCAGGCAACACGTTTCCAGTCATCAACACTGTAGCCTGCCACTGTGGCTGAGCGGTTCTAGGCGCTTCGTTCCTGAACCGCGCTGCTGCTACGGTCGCAGTTTCGAATCCTGCCTGGGGCACGGATGTGTGTGATGTCCTTAGGTTAGTTAGGTTACAGTAATCCTAATTCTAGGGGACTGATGACCTCAGATGTTAAGTACCATAGTGCTTAGAGCCATCTGAACCATCTGCCATCAATACTCTAACGTCGGTGTTGACGGGTTCAGGCGAGGAGTAAAGCTTTGTGTTGTGCAGTCATCAAGGGTACACTAGTGGGCCTTCGACTCCGAAAACCCGTATCGATGATGTTTCTTTGAATGGGTCGCACTCTGACACTTGTCGATGACCAAGCATTGAAATCTACAGCAATTTGCGGAAGGGTTGCACTTCTGTCACGTTGTACGATTTTGATAACCTGCCATTGTAGCGGCAGTGACCGATCTAACAACTGCACCAGACCCTTGTTGTCTTATATAGGCGTTGCCGACCGCAGCGCCGTATTCTGCCGGTTTACATATCTCTGTATCTGTATACGCATGCCTATACCAGGCGCTTCAGTGTATTTTATCAACAACTCTTGAGAGTTATCACGACGCTAGCAAATAATTACGAGCTATGGGTCACTTTCTTAAAATGTGCTAAGATCTATCTGCGTCTCTGCTGACCGCTTGCACGGTAAAGTTGGTACGTGGACAGACGTGAAGGAGCCTGCTACAGAAGAGCCACGCGTCAGGCGGTGTCGGGTGTGTGGCGCACTAGACGACGCAGCGTAAATTCGAGCGGCCGCGATGGGGGCGTTTTAAAGGCACCGCGGCCACTTCCGCCGGCGTCGTCGTCGGCTGCGGCGTCGCTTTTTAGGAGGCGCTAAACTAAGAGCTGTTTTATGGCGCGGGGTCGCTCCCCATCTGGCGCGGCCGCGCTCCACTCAGCGCTAGCCACCTGTGCTGTGCCGCGCCGTGCTGTGTTCATTACCCGCTACAGCAGAGGGGCGTTGCGCAGCGGGCCGTCCCGCCAGCAGCGATTTCCTGCAGCTCTGGTCGGCCCGGTCCTGTGATTCTCCGGTATTGGTGACCGCACCATAGGACTCGCAACCTACAGTCCAAACTATGGCGTAATTCTGTAACGTCTCGTGGCTCATCACTAAATTTTCAAATTGCTTACAGAAGTGCAGCCCATGCAAGATTATGCCTACTTACCCGTAACAACTGGACTACCGAAACGATCATGGTGGAACCTATTCTCACCTCCAGGCATATCAAAGTACATTCAGCAGTGTCGGACGTCATCGTTCCGGTGGTCCAGGTGTTATGTTGTGGTCAGAGACAATCGAACACGGTACACCAATAGGTCAACATTACGTGACACTGCACTCCTTCACCATGTCCACCTTTTTGCGGGTTAAATGCGGCCTTGAATTCAGTGTAATGGATAATAGTGCGTGACCGCATCGAAATATGCAGGTGGGTCAGTTTTTTGAACGAGAGAATACTCAATGTGGGGCGGGCCTACCCGTTCCCGCGACTTAAATCTCTTTTAGCATATGTGGGACGCGTTGCGGAGACGTACTGCATTAGTCCACATCCACCGACAACCGTCCAGCAGATGTCAACTGTACTGATCGAGTAATGGAACCCTCTACCAGGAGAACTCATTATCCCACCATCTTTGGCATCCAGAGTACTGTCCTGAATCGCGGTCACCACAGTATCATTGTTATTTTTCAATAAAAGTGTCATTTATGTTTGCCAGCCGGTGTGGCTGAGCGGTTCTAGGCGCTTCAGCCTCGAACCGCGCGACTGCTGCGGTCGCAGGTTCGAATCCTGCCTCGGGCATGGATGTGTGTGATGTCCTTAGGTTAGTTAGGTTTAAGTAGTTCTAGGTTCTAGGGGACTGATGACTTCAGATGTTAAGTCCCATAATGCTCAGAGCTATCTGTAATTTCTGTTTGTCTAATTGTTAGCGCTGTGATCTACCACGACTGAGGTTCAGTAGTTTTGATATAATACATAAATGATGTAGTAAATGATTGGATTACCGTAATATTGATACCGTTGGAAGGGAAAGAAATGATTGAGTGAGAGAGAAATTGGGAGCCGTCAATTTCTCTTTGTTTATTTTTCTATTTTTTTTTTTTTTACGCACAGACAATTAAAACTGCACATCGTTCAGATTTCATCCAGTGTACATTTCACATCATTACAAAATGTAAGTAGCATTTCACAAGTAATAAAATTAGTTGATGGAGTAATTGCTGCGCTTTTATGCAGTCAAAGGAAATACTTTTGATGCAGGTACAGTTTACATGTGCAAACATAAAAATCTATGCAAGTATTGTTAGTATTTTCTACTCAGTAAAACGTTCTTCGCCATGTTTACAGGCAAGAGTTCCCGGTTATTATTGATAAGTGCGAAGTTTAATAATTGTTTGATTTGGATTTTTTGATTCACTTTTTTTTTGAGGAAATTGGGTTTTACTGCCCTATTTTACAAAACTGAATTTTTAAAAGTCTTACTCCAACATCCCTCGGTTTCAAGTTACAAAAAATTATCGAATAACTCCTGAATTAAACATTGACAATTTCAGTTATGGTTTTACTATAAATACTGTTTATTCAGTAACAGGTAGGAGGATAACTATGCAGAACAAAAATGTTCCGTAGGTTACATGGCTCTTTGTATATCCTAACTCAGACTCTGTATAGTTCACCACTTCCAGTTTCTAGGGCAGTCTACCAAGACACTAATCGTATATGCAAACAAATTGATCGAATTGGGGTAACGCCTGACAGGTATGCAAACATCTAACGTACAGGTAACGCGGTTAAGATCTAAACTGATCAAGGCTACTAGGAAAACTGCCTCACCCTTCAGTAATTTCAGATAGTCTACGGTAACCCACAGTGTTTCTTTTAGTTATCTTTCATGTTTCTATGTACGGTCCAAGGTTCATCGAGCTGTGCTATTTGGCAGTAACACACCACGAGAAAGTTACTTTCGTTGTTAAGTTTTGCATACCTATGTATTATTTTCCACCAACACAGGGCTAGAAACTAAATTGCTGAGACGTTCTGACGTTTCGTGTCACATATTGGAGAATAATTAATATAAATTGTTGTTTTTATTGTTAGATAAATTCCTTTAGGTGAAAATGATAGTAAAGATCTAGAAGTAACTTGTACCAGATTAATTGTGTCACAAACAAAGATTTACTTCCAGTATAACACCATTTGTATTTTGTGTGCTGTATCAGTGTGTGATAGGACGCGCGGTCTTTGTCGGTTGCGAGCTGTGTGTTTGCAAAGCAACTGGTCAAATATCACTTAACAGTTGTTTGCCGTAGGTGTACACCCATGTCTGTTTATTTGTTCCGCTGGTTTTACATGATCCTCACAGTTCATTGTCTGAAATATGTACACTGATAACGTAAAGATATTCAACAACTGTTTTTAAAGCATGTACTGTGCGCTTTTGTTTAACACCAACTATCGCCAACTACCAATTTGTTGCGTCAAATTTCTGTCCAGCCCTTCTAGAGCAAGATTTTAGATTGTTTTCCTTAGCGCTGTAAGAAGAACGCCAGGTAGTAAGCGTGGACAGGGCATAGTCGAATTTCATCCTCATCCTTGTCCTATCGAAACTCCGGCCTTAATATTCTCGTCGTTGATGAGACTTCAAAAAAATTTTCTTTCGTTCCTTCTTGTTATCACATTGAGAACACTCGGTGGAGGAGGATACAATTACAACCAGGACATTAACGCACCTTTTGGTATCCGAGAGTGGTGCCAAAATTCCTCATTTGAAGATTTCTGTCATCGCCTGGATTCGACGTGTATGCCAGGAGACTGGCTCGTAACTAAAGCCATGTAGGGACCACTGCAGAAGTGGCTGAATTTAATTTTACCATTAGCCCGTACCTAGCCTTGGTAATGTGAGATTTCAGAACATGAGAAACAAAGAGACATCACTGCGGAAATCTACATTCCCTAGTATTTGAGCATTAGCTTCGCTAGAGAGAGGCAAGGGCCTTACCACAGTGGATACATCGGTTCCCGTGAGATTACCGAAGTTAAGCGCTGTCGGGCGTGGCCGGCACTTGGATGGGTGACGATCCAGCCGCCATGCGCTGTTGCCGTTTTTCGGGGTGCACTCAGCCTCGTGATGCCAATTGAGGAGCTACTCGACCGAATAATAGCGGCTCCGGTCAAAGAAAACCATCATAACGACCGGGAGAGCGGTGTGCTGACCACACGACCCTCCTATCCGCATCCTCAATTGAGGATGACACGGCGGTCGGATGGTACCGATGGGCCACTAGTGGCCTGAAGACGGAGTGCTTTAGATAGCGAGAAGTCATTCACTACATTACAATAATATTCTTGTCGGATTAGCAACCAGATCATACAATGTGGTACATATGGACGCCATTTTCGCGTGAGAAAACCATTTGCTAAATGTAGCCCTAACTGAATCCTATCGTGAACGGTGGCTCTCTCTGGTAACGCAGAAAATCGACAGCACGTGCGCCAGAAACTATCTCTGCTGGCACGTGGCTCAAAATTGGAGATACAGAGCCCCAGACCTGGTGGAAGTGATGAATTGCTATTGAATATCGGGATCAATATATTCGCCCGCCTAACAAGATACCGCTGCTTCTTATTATCCTATAAAACAGGATCCCATAATTTTAATTGCTTTCACCTCAGTATAAGTTCACGGTGTAGGTCGAAAGGGATACAAAGCATCCTTTTCTGGATGTAATTGTCTACAGAAAGGGTGATGAGACACTGGGACACAATGATTATAGAAAATCAACGCGAACGGGCTGGTGTCTAAATGCGATGAGTTGTCAACTACCACGGCAACGCACGGTGATCATGAGGATGCTGGCAAGAAGGGCGTAGGCATTTAGGACGCGAAAGCCTAGACACAAGAGGTAGAATACCGTAGGCTCTGCTTCAGACAGAATGGCTACACTGTCAAACAGATCCGTCGTGCTTTTGAAATTTGGACCTTCACTAGAGCCAGTAGAAGATGCATGCAGGAACATTTTCTCAAAGATGGGAAGCATTTTAAAAATATATAACATGACAAATGTGTTTCGTCTGCCAGCCGAGAAAGGAGGTCTCCTTGGCTCGATTAAAGGCGAGCGTGGAAGTCGGGTGTTTACAAAATTCCTTGTAATTGTGGGAATACGTACAATGGCTAGACAATTAGCACCGTTCGCGACGGAAGAGCACCATCATCTCACGCGTTAAATAAAGTCTGATAAATCTGCAGAGGAGCAGCACTGTATAACCGGGGTACAGGACATAGAATGATTATAAGACAAGATAGTTGCCCCTACATCTCACTAGTGAGACAGTGTCTTAAAGGAGTCCATTGAAATCAGACTAAAAGATAAAACTACAAATAAAGATAGGGGGTACACTTTAAGTATAGCGTCCAACGCTGCTTTATCTGACAAAAAATAGCGGTCTTCGACTCGTCTAGTAGGATGTACTGACCAAAATACTCGACACACTTTCATAGTTTTTACCATATTTCACATTGGGGCACCATACCTTCATTTTGCGTAAGGAGGAGGCAGCGACTCTTGCTGGAACACGCGCCGGAAAGTATTTCGCGGTCTGAAGAAGGACCCCGTTCAAGCTAGAAATCAGTTGCGACGAGATTTAGCACACGGCATTCATATTTTAAGACGGTGGTATACGGACTACTCATGTACTGCGTCAACATGTATGTGTGATCTGTCTGCATACTCGACGAGAATGTTATCAGTTAATATGCCGGGTAAGTTTAAGCAGTCACACTTACATCATTTAACACAAACGGTGGGCAGAATCAAAATGGGTCGGAAAATATTTCTCGCACTTTAAGATATGCAATCCAGCATACATCACCCGCATCCACGGGGAGTTACGTAAGTTGAGCTGCAGTATTAAGGGGCAGGAAGTATATTCCGGGAGATGTACGATTAATGCATGTAGTGCACATTTTGAAAGTCGGTATAGTAAACAAATATCATGGATGAAATTCTGCGACTGCCCACGTTTTACCCTGTGTGTAGCCAGTTGTAGTGGAAAGACATCCGCGCAGAGAATTCGCACAGCGTGCTGCTGCGCCGATCCAGCCACGCATTAGCTCAAGGGCACTCAGTACTCAGACAGCTGACGTGCACTTCAGTGGGGGCTCGTCCTAGTGAGGAGCGAACTGATGCGAACACAAGGACTGTTTGCACACTGGCTAATTACAAGTTGAGCTATACCATGCTGTAATGGTGTGCCGAGCAGTTCTATATTTACATCTATGCTCTGCTGGCCATCTTACGGTGTGTGGCGGAGGGTACCTCTGGTACCACTATCTGTCCCTCCTCTCTCCTCCCCATGCGAAATGCGTATGGGAGAAACGACTTTGGTAATCCATCTCTTATAGCGTCTCCCACTGGAGCTGGTTGAGAATCTCCGTAACTCTCTCGCGACGAAGCGCGCCATTCTTTGCTGGACCTTCTCTCTCTCTCTCTCTCTCTCTCTCTCTCTCTCTCTCTCTTCTATTGGTCCAACGTGATAAGGATTTCAGACTGATGTTAAGCACTCAAAAATCGGCGCAACAAGTTTTTTAAGCCACTCCTTTCGTGGATGAATTACATTTCCTCAACATTCTTCATAAAAATCTCAGCCTGATATCTACTTGACGTACAAATGGTATCATGTGGTCGCTCCGTTTTAGGTAGCTCCAGATTGCTGCTCCTAAGTATTTTACTGTAGTTATTTTTTTTTCAATGATTTGTACCCAATAGTATAATCATACAGTAGTGGAATTTTCGCCTGAGCATTACGTTACATTTATTTACGTTCAGAGTCATGTACCAGTAGGTGTACCAATCACTGATCCTCTTCCTGCCAGTTCACTACAATTTTTGACGTACTTACCTTCTTATAGACAATCGCGTGATCTATCAACATCCGTACGTAAATTTCGCCGCTATCCGCTAGATCATTTACGTATACATTGATGGGGGGAAAATCGCAACACCAAAAAGAAAGTAATGTACACTAAGAAAATTTTGTCAATACGTTTGTCTATGTAACATATTTCAGTTATTAACATTGCAAGGTCACAGACTTATGTAAGCGCTAGGAAAGCTATTGCAAATGTAAAATACTGGTATATTAATAACCGGTGTGACGTTCAGAATGTTCAATGCAAGCATGCAAACGTGTATGCATTGTGTTGTACAGGTGCCGGATGCCTTTTTTTTTTTTTTTTTTTTTAATGCTGTTCGTGGACGACCTTGAGTTGTCCTCCGATGATGTAGCATATGTGGTCGACAGATCTGGTGATTGAGCAAGCGAAGGCAACATGTCGATATTCTGTACAACATGTTGGTTCGTAGCAGCGGTATGTGGGAGAGCATTATCATCTTGGAGACATTCTCTGGAGTGCCGTTCATGAACGGCAGCACAACAAGTCGAATCACCAGATTGAGTACAAATTTGCAGACAAGTGCATGGGATAACCATGGCAGTGCTCATGCTGTCATACTAAATCGCACCCGAGACCAATCGAGGTGTAGGTCCAGTGTGTCTAGCACGCAGACCCTTCTAACCAACCCACGGCCAACACGCAGCGAGACAAAACCAGCTTTCATCAGAAAACGCAACAGATCTCCACACTGCCCTCAAATTATCTCTGGCTAGATACTACTGGAAGTCGCAAGTAGAGGCCAGTGGAATGCACGCAACAGGGCGTCTGGCTCCGAGCTGTCCTTAAAGTAACCGATTTCTAGCAGTTCGTTGTGTCATTGTTGTGTCAGCTGCTCTTGAAAATGCAGTACGATGCACGAGAGCCAGACGCCGAACACGATGGTCTTCCCTCTCAGTAGTGCCACGTGGCCGACCGGAACCCGGTCTTCTTTCGATAGTACATTACCGTGACCACTACTGCCAGCAATCACGCACAGCGCCTATATTCCTGCCAAGTCTTTCAGCAATGTCGCAGAAGTAACATCCAGCTTCTTGTATCCCTAGTGTGACCTACAACTCTCTTTGCTCCGTTTCTTCCACTGATCTTTCCTCTTCTTTCTTCCTTCTTCGTATCACGCCTGTATCTCAGGTTTTGCAATGCAGAAATGTAATGAGAAGGGGGCACATGTGTGTGGTGGTTCGCGATATCGTAGTGCTGTGAGGGAGCATCACTCCTGCCTCTGGTTTGAGAGGACTGACGACTGAAGAATGAACATTTCTCAAAAGAAAAACAGGTATGTGCTCTCTTTTCTTCTAAAACTGTAAATAGTAGCGTACCTAGTACTATCTATCCTTCTACTAAACTGAATGAGCGCGACACCATTGATGAAGTTTCAACCTCGAAAGAAGTTTATTAACACCAATTAGCTGAAATAAAAAAAACTCATCCAATCCTGAAGTCAGTCAGTGAGAGTAATTAGTTTCTGATGTGTGTGTAGCGATTATTAATACTTAAAAGATCGTTTCAATAATTCTATCACTGCCCGTTTATCAGTTGCTAAGCAACGTATCAACCAGCTGACTATGCAATGATTAATATTTGTCGTATCCCCACAGTAAATGGCTTCTCGCTTGCTTTAAGCATCAAGACGATCCTATGCCGCTCATATAAGTATTTGATAGTTATTATCAAGCTAATGTCGGTAAATTGCGGTTAATGTTACTGTATCACACATGCGACGATAACGCCCGATATCTAGCTGCATATCTTGAACTCCGCGCTGATATTTGAGAATTCGCGTGCGATTTGTTTGCACCAAAGTCGGGCCGTGGTTCCCTAGAATAATTTTTAAATCAAATGCGGGTTGTATATTAACAATTCCATGCCCATTCATGAAAGTTACACCAGATACGCACTCGACGACTACTTGATCGCGCACTCGAGCAACACGGAAGTTTTTTTTTTCTTGCAAAGAGAAAACGTATCATGCATAACGCAATAAGATTATTTGCTGTGTCAAAACATATTTATTCTATCTCATTAAAACTCATTACCTATTAAATGTTGTACATAATTAAATTCTTGACTCTGTAAATAATCAATAACATTTAGAAATGAATGACATGTATAAAAAAATCTCAAACTGAAATGACGTTATGGGTCACTACTGGTTTCGACTCCCCTACACTTACGTGACGCAAAGTAGATCCGAGTATGGCTCTAAATGGCTCTGAGCTCTATGGTACTTAACATCTATGGTCATCAGTCCCCTAGAACTTAGAACTACTTAAACCTAACTAACCTAAGGACAGCACACAACACCCAGTCATCACGAGATCCGAGTATATAGGACATGCTCATGTAATGTTACACTAGTACACGACCGCGTTCAAACTCAGTGACATTTTGATAGTGGCGTCGTTGTTTCCTTAAAGGCATTCTTGACTAACATCAACACAACACGTCCAGTCTCGAAGATAATTAGCGCTCACGACAGTTACTTTCCTTTATGTCGCACAACTCCTTCTTGGTGTTGCGACTTTTTTTCCGTTAGTATATTACGAGCATAAACAGAAGCGATCCTAACACACTTTCTTGATGTACTAATGCAATTACTTTCACCTCTATCGATTTTGTTCCGTTAAGAGCGGCGTGAAATGTTCTATATGCAAGGAAGTCGCGAAGCAAGCATTCCTAAAATCAAGGAAGACGGCGTCAACCTGGGTGCCTTTGTCCACGGCGCTGTGGGTCTCGTGCACGGACAAAGCGGGCTGAGTTTTGCAACATTTCTGTCTGTAGAATCCATGTTTATTTTTATAGCTGAGGTTTCATACTCGACTTCATGTAACACCTGATGCAGCTGATACAAGAATGTCCGATTTTGCGTAATGAGATTACTTAGAAATTATTAAATCAATGGCTTCAGCCTCCTGCTTGTAACCCATGCAGAGAACGTGTGAAATAAACTTTCCAACATTCCCCCTACCACGAAAGATTAAGAGACATACAAGTTGTACTCAATGTACAAACTCATTTTCCAGAAACAGTTATTCTGCACACTGTTATCCTATCCCACCGGTAAAAGAAGCACAGTGCACTACTCTTGTGGAGGTGAATGCCGGGATGACAGTCGTTTTACAGTATCCAATATCTAATCTGAAAGAAAATCAGGACACAGAAAAGCCACTGACAGAAGCAGACAGATAAAGAAATCCGATTGACTACACTGTTCAATGATGCAGGGTATTTCTAAATTCTGGTATTTGCTATAGCACAAAACCTTAGGTCCTTTTGAAAATCCTTAAAAGCTGAAATTTCAACCTTGGATTTCTTAAATAAATAATTTTAACACTCGAAGGCACAATAGTGTCTCAGGAAAAGTATGTCGGGCTACCTGTGCGGAGCGATTTGGATTGGAACGAACTTCGTGTAGAAGAGAGAAATTACAAAGTTTTAAGTTTTATCGAGTAGAGTCGAAGGAAATCTAATCCACCCCCAACAAAAGTCTCTTATGAAACACTCACTCGACTATATCTTTACCACTGTTCGTCAGTCTGGGGCCCTTACGACGTTCTATTAACGGAAGAGACAGAGAAGATAAGAAGAAAACACAATTCAGTAAACACGCAAGAAAATCAAACTATGCAAGATCGATACGAATCACAAATCTTTGACAAATGTTCACTGATTGGGAGTGTGACGAAATTAACTGCACTACCATCCGGATGAATTAATAGCAAACATATTCTGCAACGAACTCAGAAATAAACTCTCCTCATAATGCCGAAAAGACTGGATTCCCATACGAGAAACGAGCTTCCAGATCATTAAAGTTTCAGTAACTCTGCTATATGGATCGAAAAATAGTTATGCATGAGCTATAGGTTCACTGTAAATGTTTAACAAAATCGTTTCGAAAATGTGTCCTCCTTGCACTCAGCCAAGCTACATCTTACCATCTCTCCGTACAGCAAATAGGAAACCACTTGTGTGATAAATTGCGTCAAATTTGAATCGCTAAAATCTACAACACTAATAATACAATGTCTGGGCCCACAAGACATGGATCATGTCTGTATGTGCGTGTCACATAGTACTTGTTTTGCCCGTTATGTCATCATACCAGTGCGGTGCATTTCACGGCCGATCAGACCATACTTTCCGTATAGCCCTCATATGCTTAGAGTTATAAAAAACGCAAGTTAGAGGAAAGTTCGCTCCGAAAGGTGTCCAAACAGCCTAAAAAGCCCAGTATCAAGCGACTGGGAGAGCTAAGACAGCGTCGAAAAGGAAATGAAAAGAGTTTGCAAAGCGATTAATATAGTCATAGATGGCAGCGTGACAGCACCAGATGAGTGTGTAGTCACCAATAGTCGTCGTCTTGTCAAACGAAATGTGTACAGAGAAATATTTTTACTTTATTCGGTTACTAGTTCAGCACCTGGCGTTGCCCAGATATGTATTTACTCCAGTTTTCTATTACTGCATAACCGCCTTTCCCCTTCCTCTATTCTTCTCCACTACCACCCATCTCTCTGTCCACCTGCTCCACCCTTCACTCCCTGCCCATGCTCTCCTGCACCTCTCTGTCCGTCACCTTCTCCTTTCTCTCATTGTCCGTTTTCCCCTACTTCCTCTCTCTCTGTCAATCTTCTCCTCCCCCCTCTGTCCATACATTCTTTCTTTACTCTTCTGTCCATTTCCTTCTACCCCCTCTAGTGCCATCTCGTCCTCTCCCTCCCTCTGTCTGTCTCCTCCCCCTCACTCTGTCCATCTGTTCCTCCCCCATCTCCTCCCCTTTCCTTTCTGTGTTCATCTCCTCCCCTTTCCTTTCTGTGTTCAACTTTTCCTCTCCACTCTCTCTGTCCATTCCCATTTCTTCTGCTTCCCTGTCCATTTCCTTTTCTCCATCTCCTCATCTCCCTCATCTCTCTGCCTCTCTCTTCCTCCCCTTATCTCTGCCCATCTCCTCCTCTCCCCTTTCTCTGTCCATTTATCCCTCCCCTGTCTCTGTCCATGCTCCACCTCCTATCTGTGCCTATCTTCTCCTTCCCCCTCGCTGTCTGTCCATCTCCAATTTCTGCTTTCCTCTCTGCATTATCACACTCAGTTCAACTGGAGGCTGGTGGTTCTAGCTCCTACAGTATTTATTTCCAGATACTAAAGTATGTGTACCGTCGCGTCGTGGGATACTCTGCTTTTCGTGCCCACCGTTTCGGTACGTGGGTGATTGTTATCCCCACAGTGATTCTTTCCAAACTGTAAATAATGTGTGTAGCAAGTATGACTGAAATCGGTGCAGTGGTTTAGGAGGAGACAAGGGAAAAATGATTCAAATGGTTCTCAGCATTATGGGACTTAACATCTGAGGTCATCAGTCCCCTAGACTTAGAATTATTTAAACCTAACGAACCTAAGGGCAGCACACACATCCATGCCCGAGGCAGGATTCGAACCTGCGACCGTAGCAGCAGCGTGGTTACGGACTGAAGCGCCTAGAACCGCTCGGCCACAGCGGCCGGCTGGAAACGTGAACATACATATATACATACATACGAATACTTTTTATATGTATTTGTTCAATATCTGACGTATGAACTGAGCTGAATAATATGCCTTACCGAAACAAACCGTCACTCGTTTCGAGGTACATTTGATTTTCTCTGCGGATTTAGCCTTCTCGGCACACTAGCTCAGAGGCGGGCGCCGACATTGAAGACCGCTTCGCAGCCGCGATGAACAAAGGGAGCGGCGGACGGTGCAGCGTCGGGGACAATAAGAATAATTGAGGCGATATTCGGGGGTGAAATATTAAAGAAAGGCGGGCGGCTCCCTGCAGGGTCGTCGCGGCCTGCCGTCGGCTTTTACGGCGGCCGTAAGCCGGCCGCACCTGCGATAATTAGCCCGCTGACGTTAAGGCCCGCCGAATAAAATACGGCGCGGCCGGGCGCTCGCGCGGCGCGTCTAATGGTCCAATAATCTGCACGCCGTGATCTTGCGGCTCTGTTTTAACGCCGCCTCATTAACACCCGTTATGGCGCCGCGGCTTGCACCGCTGCTCCCTCGCCAGCAGACTCCAGGCGGAGGCAGCCAGACTGCAGCAGCCAGGACAGCCACCCGCAGCTACAATGCACGGTCGTAGCTGAACCTTCCCCACTCTCTTGTACGTCGTATCACTCTCGTCTGGCGAGATGAGCAGAGCTACTGTAAACTTTGTTGTCGTTATGTACCACCTGGCATCTCCGTCTCCTGGTGACACGATGTCCCCACATGCAATCCTGATTATTCTTTTGGTACTCTACTTGAATACTCAGCAAATGTTAAGTGCATCGTTCAGGGTTCATAGATCACTTTCGGATTGCATCTACATCTACATCGATCAGCCAGAACATTATTACCACAGACCTATTATCGATATAAACCCGTCCAGGCGATAGCAGCATCACCTGGCGAGGAATTACTGTTAGTCAGACACACGCACGGTGCGTGTGGTATCAGTTTGCGCGCTGCGCATGGGTAGAATGGAGAAGGCGCGCGATCTATCTGAGTTTGATCGAACGCAGATTTTGGTGCTCCGGAGGTTCGCACGAGCATTTCGGAAACTGCTCGCCTTGTCATGCGTTCGAGGATTGCTGTGGAGAGAGTCTTTAACGCGTGGTGGAACCACGTCCGGACGCCGTGGGGTTGGGCGGCGCTCCTCATTGCAGATGTCGGACGTCGAAGGATGAACAGACTGTTAAAACTTGACAAGCAGGGAACTGTGGCAGAACTAAGATCAGACTTAAATGCTGGAAAGAGTACACACAGTGTACCGAACACTACCAAAGAAAGACTTCCGCAGCCGACGACGCAGACATGTGCCAATGTTAACTTCATGACATCGACATCTGAAATGGGCACGTGGTAGTGGGCACTAGGCGTTGGCGCATTAGCAAAGCGTTGCATGGTCTGATGAATTCCGATGCCTTCATCATCATACCGATGGGGGGTCTCGAATCCGCCGTCTTGCAGGGTAACAGTTCCTTGACACCTGCAGGACGGAGACAAGCTGGGGACTGCTCCATTATGATCTGGGGGCAACCGTTGGTGGAATCCGTGCAAGGCACCATGACGGCCAACGAGTATAGTAGATCGGTTGCAGACCACGTACACCCTTTCATGACGATCATTTTTCCCGAAGGCTGTGGCATTTTTCAACAAGATAATGCGCCATGTCACAAGGCCAGGAGTGTGATGGAGTAGTACGAGAAACACAACGGCGGGTTCGAATTAATGTGCTGGCCCTCCAACTTACCAGATGTGAAGCCGATGTCTTACATCTGAGATATTAGAGAACGTGGCGTCACAGCTCATCGCATCCCCCCCCTCTCTCTCTCTCACTCACTCACTCACTCTCTCTCTCTCTCTCTCCCTCTCTCTCTCTCTCTCTCTCTCTCTCTCTCTCTCTCTCTCTCTCCAGAATTTACAGGAATTAGCTGGCTCTTGTGTGTGGAGACGTGGTGCCAAGTCCATCGACCTGCCAAGGCCTCATTGCTTCCATGCCAAGACGCGTCACCCCTGTTATCCGTGCCAAAGGTTATTAGATAGGTGGTCATTATGCTCTGGCTGATCAGTGTACATGACTACTGTGCAACTCACAACTAAGCGCCTTGCAAATGGTCCATCGAACCATCTTCAACCTAGTATTTCTCTACTCTTCCTCTCTCGAACAGCGCAGGAGAAAAACTAACACTTAGATCTTACCGTGCGAGCTCCTATTTCTCTTTCTTTGTTATGATGATCATATCCCCTACGCAGGTGGGCGCCAAACAAAATATTTTCGCATTCGTAGGACAAAGCTGGTGATTGAAATTTCGTGAAAAAATCTTGTCGCACCAAAGAGCCTTTTGTTTTAGTAACTACCACCCCTTTTCGCGTGTCGTATCCATTGCGCTCTCTCCACTATTTCGCTATAGTACAAAACAAGCTGCACTTCTTTCCATTTTTTCGATGTCCACCGTCATCCCTACCTGACGCGAATCCTTCACCGCCCAACAATACGCCAGAAGAGAATGAGCAAACATGGTGTAGGAAATCTCTTTAACAGACTGCGCATATTGTCACCTAAATAGTTTATATAGATCAGAAATTGCAAAGGGCACATAACACTTCTTTTTGAAATACCAGATATTAATTCTCTTTTACACGACGACATTCCGTCAGTTACTACGAACTGTGGGCTCTCTGATAGGAAACCACGAATACAGTCGTACTCCTGAAACGACACTCTGTAGGCACGCGATTTGAATAGAAATCGCTTTTGAGGAACAGTGACGAAAGTTTGCAGGAATCTATAAATATGAAATGAATTTGACATCCTTGTCGGTAGCACTCATTGCGTCGTCAGAGTAAAGAGCTAGTTGTGTTTCAAAAGTACGGTATTTCCTGGATAGTGTTGGCCATTTGTCAATAAATCGTTTTGTTCGAGGTAATCAGTGTTTGATCATAGCATATCTTCCGGAATCCTACTGCAATCTGACGTCAGTGACATAAGTTTGTTCAAAAATGGTTCAAATGGCTCTGAGCACTATGGGACTCAACTTCTCAGGTCATTAGTCCCCTAGAGCCTAGAACTAGTTAAACCTAACTAACCTAAGAACATCACACACATCCATGCCCGAGGCAGGATTCGAACCTGCGACCGTAGCGGTCTCGCGGTTCCAGACTGCAGCGCCTAGAACCGCACGGACATAGGTTTGTAATTCAGCGGATTACTCCTATTTCCTTTCCTGAGTATTCGTGTGACATTTGCGACTTACCAGTCTTTGAGTATGGGCCTTTCGAGGAGCGAGCCGTTGTATACGATTGTTAAGTGCTTTAAGCGCTATACTGAGGATATCTACGTTTAGTTATTGATGTGGGCGGTTGATTTGATTCGAATCCCGGAATATTCGTTTTCTTTGCTGAAGAAATTTTGGAGAACCACGTTTAGTAACGCTGCTTCAATGGGACTGTCATCCGTAACATTACCATTGCTATCATGCACTGAAGTTACTGACTGGGTCTCGCCGCTGGTGTACTTTAATATATGACGACAATATCTTTGGATTTTCTGGCACATTTCGAGAGAGAATTTTGTTGTGGAAAGTGTTGAAACCGTTTCAAATTGACGGCCGTTCTAAATTTCGAGCTTGAGTAAAACTTCGCCAATATTGAGAATTTTGAGTTCTTTTAAATTTGGCATGTTTTTTAGTTCTTGAGGAAGAGCGTTCTGGTCTATTTTGTGTACCATGGGGGACCAGAGCCATCTGATATCAATTCATTTGGTATATGTGTCTCTCAATTGGTGTCTCTCTAATAGCAGATGTGAAATATGAACACTTAAATCTTTCCTTCCGAGTTCTGATTTCTCTTATTTTATTCGAATGATCATTTCTCCCTATGTATAAGACAACTTTGTGTTTTGGCTTATGGCAGGTCTTTTCATGTGGGAAGCCTCGTCAGAGAGGTCCACCGCATGAGCGTCTAGGAAGTGATTCCACGGGTGGTTTCCCGTTTCCTTTCACTGATGATGATGAAATGAGAATGTGGACAGCACAACACCCAGTCCCTGAGCGGAGAAAGTCTCCGACCCAGCCGGGAGTAGAACCCGGGCCCCTTGGCGTGACACCCCGCCGCGCTGACCAATCAGCTATCGGAGCAGACTCCCTGAGAAAAAAGTGAATCTCACAGAAGTGAAATGAAACTACACGAGCTGAGAGAGTAAATGATGTTATTTCAATGATCAAAAAATCTACTGAAATTTACAAAAATACTTTGACGGTATGAACGCAGATATCAGTGTGACGTTGCAACCCTCCGGCCTGCGGCGTGCATGCATGCACTGATTCGGGTGGAAAGGGTGGACCCTCCGGGTGCATGCATGCACTGAAGCGGGTGAAAAGGGTGGCATAATGACGTTGCAACCTCTCCTGAGGCAATGTGGCCCATAACTGCTGCAACTGTTCCTTGACACCCCAGATCATCGCACTGCGACGGAGCTGACGTCCGAGCTGGTCCGTACATGTCATACTGAGGACACATCTGGGGATTTTGTAGGCCATGGGAGTCCCTCAGCGTCACAAAGAGAGTTCACGGAGGCACGTGCCATGTGTACACGAGCATTCTCCTTTGAACGATGGAACCACGATACTGCCTTATTATGAGAGGTAACATATAAGGACATAGGATACCCGTGATCTGCCGATGTGCGCTCAGAGTTCACTCAGTCACTACCGGTCGTGAGCTGAAGTCATATCTGCTGGTTCCCCATATCGTGACTCCAGGATGTGCCAATTCAAGAGACTGGGATTTCTCCACAGGTCGCTACAAGACTCGCCGACGACGGTCACTTGGGGACAATAATGAATCACGATTCTTCGCTGTACATAACGCGACTCCATTCATCAGCGATCGAAGTTTCTCGGTTACGAGACCACTCCAAAACGCAAACCGTTTGTGTTGCGGTGTTAATAGCATTCTACGCAAGGCACGATAATTTCCTACTCCGGATGCTGCTATCCTCCGTTCAATGGACCACGATTACACAATGTTGCAGAGAGTCTAATACTTGTAATCGGATTGTAGGCACAGGCATGAGGGGGTACAATGTGCTTGGTATACAATACGTCGATCTTTCATTGTGGTAGTCAAATGGTGGACGCTTCCATAGCCAAGGTAGCAGAAGTGTCTGCTGTTTCAACAGGCATCTTATCGAAGATTGACGATGCAGGAAAAGCAGAGAAACATCATCCTTCAAGTCACAAACAAGAGAAAAATTGTGTGTTGAGTGTCTGTGGGATCATTGAATGGGATTGAGACGAAAAGAAGACACCGACAGCTACAAAAGTCACTGCGGAATTGATTGTCGCACTTGTGAATCCTGTCAGCACCAAAACAGCACGAAGGGAGCTCCAGAAGTAGGGGACCGCAGAGCGAGTTGGAATCCTGTAGCCACACATCAGCGATACAAATGCCCTAACGTCATGTCACTGCCATAAAAGTTGGACTATGGAGCAATTTGGTCCGATGAGTCTTATTTCACATTGTTTCCAGTTCTGGCCAAGTTTACTTCCCAAGAGTGCAATAATGAAACATGGGGGGGAGGGGGAGGGTCTGTGGTAATTTGGGCAGTCATATCGTAATATTTGACGGGCACCGCGGTTACTCTGCAAAAGTTGCATTACTGCCAAGGATCATGTGACTATTTTGTCTGATTATGTCCACCCCGTGGTGCAATGTTCGTCCCCAAATGGTGATGCTGAGTTCTGAGACGACAGGGCCCCTGTTCATACAGCTCGCATCGTCCTGGACTGATTTCGTGAGCACGAGGATGAAATGTCACATCTGGTCTGGCCACCACGGTTACCAGATCTCAGTATTTTTGCACTTTTGTGGTCTATGTAGGAGAGAAAGGTGCTTGATACTATCCACCTCCATCAGTGTGCAAGAGGCGACTGTTGGGAAGGTGGAAGTACATATGGTTCAGTGTCATGAGAACTCTCCCAGATCGCTCCTTCCCACTTTTCCTCAGAAGGATGATGATGACGTATTGCCACGATGTTGACATCGGCTGTCGAGACCGTAGAAGATTCGCGCAGTAAGCGGCCTTCAGCCCCCTCTAGATAGGTGACGCCGTATCTGCCGTTCCTGCTACTGTAGCGGTTTGCAGCCCGCGGTGGCTCCGGCGCTGGCCGAAACGCGATGCCGCGGCAGTGAGTGAAGGCGGCGCGTGTGCTGGACTTAACACACGCATATTTGGGACGTGCTCTGTCCCCTTCCGCCCACTGCCGTTCTTCTCCTTTGTTGAACCGTGATGACGGTTGTCGTGTAACCATTAAGAACGACGATCTTGAGCTGCCGCTCAGGTAGGCCATGGGCAGTCCGCTGAAGTATGAGGAACGCTGGTGCCCCGATGGGGAGTATAGGGAAGATCCCCCAGTCCACCCATCTGTGACACCGGCAGGCTGTGGTGCACTCTGCGACTAGACGTTACGGCGAGGTAGCCATCTATCCCAGTAGCGGCTGTCGTTGCTCAGTAGCGTGCAGCAAATCTACAACAGACTTTCTCCAGAAGTCACTCTACTGTAATCAAGGAATCGAGTGCGAACGTTACGTACCCAGTCGATCTGTCTGACCGCCTGACTTACAAGCTAAAATGCTTGGGTATTTATGAAAGTAATGGGTAATGTTTACCCGACGTCGCAAGTCGTGACCGCGTAGGTCTTGCTATTACAAAGGTATCGGCAGTTCTCACTCTGTCGTGCTTGCTTAACGAATTTGTTATAGTATAGAACTGGTTCGTAAAGTTCGTGGTACGCGTTATTGCATCAGAAATAGCGTTTGTTTCATGACGTAGCGAAGGTTAGCCTAGCCGCTCTGCCCCACTACATCTCTGATGACGTCCCCTGTCTGGCTTGCGAGAAGCGCTGAGGTCGTGTTTTCTCCTGACTCAGTCTCGGTGGTGAAATGTTATTCTTCGCGCCCAGCTCGTGTCGACGTCACCGTAATGTAAACGAGATAGCTTCAATTTGAGACTGAAAATTTGAAACGTTTGCTGCTATGTACAAGTTTGGCACGTAGCAATTGTTACCTGAACTTGTCACTATTTTGTAGGATGAATGATACGATTCCCTTGAGAAACATATCCAATCCTAGAGGACTGGAAATTGCTTTCAATGACAACAGGTTTCCTACACTACAGGGTGGTCCATTCATAGTGACCGGGCCAAATATCTCACGAAATAAGCATCAAACGAGAAAACTACAAAGAACGAAACTCGTCCAGCTTGACGAGGCAAACCAGATCGCGCTATGGTTGGCCCGCTAGATGGCGCTCCCATAGGTCAAACGCATATCAACTGCTTTTTTTTTTAAGTAGGAACCCCCATTTTATATTACACATTCCTGTAGTACGTAAAGAAATATGAATGTTTTCATTCGAACACTTTTTTCGCTTTGTGATGGATGGCGCTGTAATAGCCACAAACGTATAAGTACTTGGTATCACGTAACATTCCACCTGTGGGGACGGTATTTTCTTCGTGATACATTACCCGTGTTAAAATGGACCGTTTACCAATTGCGGAAAAGGTCGATATCGTGTTGATGTATAGCTATTGTGATCAAAATGCCCAATGGGCGTGTGCTATGTATGCTGCTCAGTATCCTGCACGACATCATCCAAGT
Organism: Schistocerca cancellata; assembly: GCF_023864275.1. Lineage (NCBI taxonomy): Eukaryota > Metazoa > Arthropoda > Insecta > Orthoptera > Acrididae > Schistocerca > Schistocerca cancellata. The sequence goes on from NC_064630.1 coordinate 380,186,835, forward strand.
GTCCGGACCGTTCGCCGGATAGTTACGTTATTTAAGGAAACAGGAAGTGGTCAGCCACATGTGAAACGTCAACCACGACGTGCAACAAATGATGATGACCAAGTAGGTGTTTTAGATGCTGTCGCCGCTAATCCGCACACCAGTAGCAGACAAACTGCGCCAGAATCTGGAATCTCAAAAACGTCGGTGTTGAGAATGCTACATCAACATCGATTGCACCCGTACCATATTTCTAAGCACCAGGAATTGCATGGCGACGACTTTGAACGTCGTGTACAGTTCTGCCACTGGGCACAAGAGAAATTACGGGACGATGACAGATTTTTTGCACGCATTCTATTTAGCGACGAAGCGTCAATCACCAACAGCGGTAACGTAAATCGGCATAATATGCACTGTTGGGCAACGGAAAATCCACGATGGCCGCTGCAAGTGGAACATCAGCCATCTTGTCGGGTTAATGTATGGTGCGGCATTATGGGAGGAAGGATAATTGGCCCCCATTTTATCGATGGCAATGTAAATGGTACAATGTATGCTGATTTCCTATGTAATGTTCTACCGATGTTACTACAAGATGTTTCACTGCATGGCAGAATGGCGATGTACTTCCAACATGATGTATGCCCGGCACATAGCTCGCGTGCTCAGAGGTTGGTTGGTTGTTTTTGGGAAGGAGACCAGACAGCGAGGTCATCGGTCTCATCGGATTAGGGAAGGACGGGGAAGGAAGTCGGCCGTGCCCTTTGAAAGGAACCATCCCGGCATTTGCCTGGAGCGATTTAGGGAAATCACGGAAAACCCAAATCAGGATGGCCGGACGCGGGATTGAACCGTCGTCCTCACGAATGCGAGTCCAGTGTAGTGCTCAGAGGCATTTGAACCATTTTTTAACCATTTTTTTAAATTGCAGTAACGGACAACCCATTCTCTTTATCTTTTTCTGTGCGTGTTTAAACACATGCGTGCATGTGTACGAGCGTGTGTAGTCGTCTAATGTTTGCATCTTCAGGCAGGATATTCATTTCTGTCTCCATTTGTTGCACGATTCTCCTGCACCCGCCCAATATCCATTATCGGCAGACGCGGCTCGGCAGCACTCGCGTTGTAACTGGTGGCGAGGTGGAGAAGGCGAAGGGTAGGAACGGGAATAAGGCGCAAGACAAAAGGCGGGCCGGCTGTGTCGGTATAGCCCATCTCCCTAGCGCTCCTTTCTCCGGCTGTAGCAGGCCGTGCGCAGTCGCGGCACGCGTGCGCCCGCAGTAAAACACGGCGCCGCTGCTTTACGGCGCGCCGGCCCGCCGCCGCCAGTACCGGGCCTGCATACAATTCCCGCAGGGCCGGCCGCCCCGGCTAGAGCGCGACTGCCCTTGTTTACGGAGGCTCACTCGTATGTAAAGCGCCGGACACTAACTCACATCCCGAGCACCGCGGCTCGGGCAGAACCAGCCCGTACTCGGCGGCGTCACACGATACTTCTTCGGCTGCCGCAGTGCACCAACTGAGACGAAACACACCCACAGTCAACCGGAGAGAAGTCAGACCAGCGTAATAGTTGCGTGACTTTCCTCCACTGCAAGTTACATTAAAATCGTGAGCAATTTAGATAGCGCCAGCTGTTGCGTTGGACAGAGAGCGCTTCTTTCGCTCAGTGAAGGTCATAGGTTGGATTCTCACGTGACATGATGTCGTCGACCCCTGTCGAGTAAATTTAATGTGACCACCTCTCAAAAGCCTGAATAACCGCCTTTTCCAGAGCGGACCGATGCGAGATGCGCAAGAACAGCGTCAATGAGGTTCTGGAAGGTCCCGACAGGGATGTGGAGCCATGCCTACTCCAGTGCAGTGGCCAGCTGCGTTAGTCATACAATGAAGGCTTTCGCGACTGGATGTTGCAGCTGCTGAGAATTCTTCCGACTCGTACGGCCGTGGTCCATGCAACTCTTCTATCCCTGACGTTTCGTCCAAGGCTGCGTTGCACATCTTCGGAGGTGCTCTAGGTTGTGCTGAGTCTCTGAAGATGTTCAACGCAGCATTGGACGAAACGTCAGGTATAGAAGAATTCCGTGGACCATGGCCATACAACCCGAAAGAATTCTCAGCAGCTGAAACATCTGGTCGTGAAAGCCTTCATTGTATGACTAACGCATTGTATGACTCTTGCACTGGAGTCGGCAAGACTCAGCACAACCAGGGGCACCTCCGAAGATGTCCAACGCAGTCTTGGATGAAACGTCAGGGATAGAAGAGTTTCATGGACCACAGCCATACAACCTGAAAGAATTCTCAGCAGCTGCTTTAGGTTTCTTAGTTTCTGATCCGTGGCGCGAACAGCCCGAGCGAGGTGAGTCCACAAATTCTCGTTTGGGTTTAAATCGTGGAAGTTTGGTGGCCAGCGGAGTACAGTAAACTCTTGTTGATGTTCTTCGAACCACGCACGTACAATGCAAGCTGTGTGAGACGTTACATTGTTCTGCTGGTAGATACCATCGTGCTAAGGAAAATCAAACTGCAGGTAAGGCTGGACGTGATCCCCAACGACAGATGCATACTTTTGTTGATCCAGTGTGCCTTCCAGAATGACGAGATCACCCAGGGAATGCCCTCCGGACTGGATCTTCAGGGTGTTCGCATTCAGAGGTTTCACGCCGTTCAGGCCGAAGTCTATCAGACAGAGGGTCTTTGGCCTGAACGGGCATTGGACCCTCACTCCAGCACGTTACCCCACAGACTGTGATTGATTTTGGAGCAAACAACACGATTCAGCTGAAACGACCAACTATCGCCCCCCAGTCGACATCCATTTGTGGTACTGCCGTGCAGATTCCAGCCTTTTTCGCTGACGGGCAGCAGTCAGCATGGGTGCATGAACCAGACATGCATGAACCATACACCTGCTGCAGATGCCCATACACAGCAACGTTCGCTGAATGATTGTTGAGGAGACACTAGGACATTGGAGACACGTCGTCCATCTGGGCAGTTAGTGGCTCATCAGTTGCACATCTGTTGGCCCATACACATCTCCGCAGCAGTTGCTCACCCATGTTATCTCGGGCCCATGCTGCACAGCAATTGCCTTGGCGCTATTTTTGGATAGCGCCTTTTCGTCATGCACGGTATATTTTAAACAGGGCGGCACGCGAACGGTTTACAGACTTATCCTTTTGGGGAATGTTTCCAACCTTCGCCCGAAAGCCAATGATCATGCCCTTACCGAGGTCAGACAAATCCCTCCGTTTCCACATCGCGACAGCGACTGCTCTGTTGTCCGAGTCCCCCGGACAAGCTTTATGTACCCTCCAATGCTAGCGCTGCCACCGGTCGTCTGTGAGTGACCATTGTAAGTTAACGATGAACATAGACGGTGGTCACATTAAACTGACTGGACCCTGTAGTACAGCACTACAGGTGCGTGCCTGATCTCCGTGATCTGCCCTCGACTGAAGTGTGCGAGAAACCTAGCGAATGAATTGCACAGCTTGATGGAAATTGCGAAGATGATCGACATTTCCTCGGCTAGTATGGAGTTTCTACAGCCACGTAGAAATCAACACACATCCACAAAGACCACGAAGTTGCAGTGCGTGCAGACTGGAAGTGCTTCTCTGTGCCTCGTGCCCCGTTATGACCTGGCTAGTAACCGTCATGTTTCCTTGGGCTCGATGCACACGAGTGAGTAATAGCCGCGCGTGCTCGCAGCGTCAGATTTTGTTTCAATACACACACAGCGATATCACTGCAATAATCGCGCAGCGGTACGAGATCGGACGCAGGCAGAAGAAACCACGCAACATAGTTGCTCTACTATATGGTACAGAAGAATATCCTTTGATCAGAAGTATCAGTACATCCCTAAGTTATGCGGAAAAGACAATTCGATGTCACAAGAGGTGGATCAACCAGCATAAAAAAAGGCGGGGGGGGGGGGGGGAATATTGTGCTATCACTAGAACGCAATGGGGCGGTCAGCAGAGCTTAGTGAATTAAAATATGGGCTTGTCACTGGATGTTACCTTTGTAACAAACTCTTCAGCGACATTTCAGCTCATGCAAATCTCCCCAAGTCGGCGGCTGGTGATGTGATAGTGAAATGGAAACGCTAGGGAACAACCGCGGCTAAACCAAGACCACGCAGACCTCATGTACTGACGGATAGGCAGCGTCGGGCATTGAGGAGGATGGTGTAATCAGCAGAATAAAACCCTTTTGAATACCTAAGTGCAACTACCAGCCCAGATAACCCAATGACTATGCATAGGGAGTTGGAAAGAATGGGGCGCAGTGGTCGAGTGGCTCCTCACAAGACACACAGTTATGTAGTCAATGCTAAGCGACGCCACTGGACAATGGATCACTGTAACTGAATGACTTGGAGTGATGAATCACGCTGTACTTGGCAGCAATCCGAAGGAAGGGTTTGGTTTTGGCGAGTGCCTGGAGCACGTTATCTACTATTATATGTATAGTGACAACTGCGAAGGAACGAGGACGTGGTGTTACGGTATGGGGGTGTTTTCCGTGGTTAGGGCGCGGGCCTCTAATTTCCTTAAGAAAAAGCTGAACACTGAAGGGTACGAATACATTTTATAGCATTGTGTACTGCGTAGAGTAGAAAAACAGTTCGGAGAGGGTGATGGATTGTGTCAGCATGATAATGCACCCTGTCATAAAGCAGCTTCTATGTGGCAATGGTTTGCGGACAATAATTTTCCTGAAATGGACCGAACTCCCGACCTGGACGAAACGGACCACCTTTGGAATGAGTTAACAACGCAGACTTCACTCCAGACATCACTGTCTAACATCATTAGCTTCTCTGGCTTTGACTCTTGCGCAGTAACAGGCTGCCATTCCTCCACAGACATTCATACAGCTCGTTGAAAATGTCTTCACCAGAGTTTAAGCCGACGTAAAGGTGAATCGTGAACGCAAGCCAAAGTAATGTCCACTAATAGGTGCATCAGATAAGATAGTGTATTTAAAGCTTTTATCGTTCACTTAAGATTTGTACGTTCAAACGAAAGGGCTTTCGCCTGGGAGTAGTACATCTGCTAACACTGTAAGTGAAAAAATTTTATGACACTTCGTGTTCACTGGATGTGCCCATATCGAAAACGAACGGTGGATAATTCCATCTTTTGTCATGAGAGTACAGGTAGAGCTTGCCTCTATCAAAGTATAAAGCTGTGTTTGGGATTATCACTGATAGCGACAGCTATCTTTTTGGGTCGTCTTCCTGTTCAGAACATCTGCATGAAAGTGATATATTGATGAAATTAATTTCACATATAAAGCGAATTTACTACATTGTAAATAGTCTCGTAGGTGTAAAATAATTGTCTTATACAGCTGGAACTTTATGGTATTTGGAATGGGAGGTGAAAATGAAATGATCGTATGGCATTGTTGGCCGGGGTGTCCCATTTGGGTTCGGCTGCCAAACTACACGCACGAAATACGAACGGCGACTCACTGCTCCCATATCGGCTCGTGATTGGTAGCGCTTGGACACAGGTGAACGTAAAGCAGCAAGACGATGCCCCCTGCAAGATAAAAGGCGAACTACCTTGAAATTTCCAGAAAAACTGCGATACTTGAGCGGGACGATCTACTACGTCATGGTACTTACAGCCTCGTGGCAGCTCTCACCTCCGCACTGTTTTGCTTCCATCTCTCTGACCACGTTCGGGCTGTTTGCCGCGCTCCGGCCGAGGGACACCTCTTTGTCTTCCCTCAACTTGAGGCCACGGCCGTTATACTGCAGCGTGACGCTTCCCTGAAGAGCTATGTAGCGCCCCTCCGTAGCCAAAGTCCCTAACAACTATTATGAAGCGCTCCTCTTGGACCTCTGGGTTGGCCTGCGCCGTCAGTCTACTCTAGCGCTTACGTAATGCTTGCTTGGGCACACTAAAAAAAAAAAAAAATATATTAGATCAAGTTTTTAATTTGAAAACTGCCAGTTATATTTTGTCATTACTGTATGATACCACTGCCGCAGCTGTACTTGCCACCTTAAGAACGTCCTGTACTAGTTGATGAATTCTCGGGTTATCAGCCGAGTGGTGGCGTCGTTTTGTCGCAACGTTTCGATGAGTTTCGTACCCATCATCTTCTGGCGAAACACATTGAAACGTTGCGACAAGACGACGCCACCACTCGGCTGAAAACCCGAGAAGAATTCGTCAGGGGAATACTCCGAGAAAGACTGCAATCGCATATATCCTGTACTAGTTGTTGATCTTCTATGTCACTGGGCGGTAGGGAAGACGGTTACTACTAATAATGACAGTTTCGTTGTATAGCCTCATGGAGACCGAAGACAAATAGAAAGCGAATGCCCAGTTACAATTACTACATATTTATTTTTGTCGCAACAGTCTTTCCAGTATATTTTCGTGATTTATAGTTTTCACTGTGATGTGTCTGAAATATTTGCTTTCAAATCATAATTTACCCTGTCTCAAGCTGTCCTTGCTATTTTTGCTGTTATCAGTGATTTTTCCTTCGTTTTTTTTCATGACATTATTCCTAGAACTCGCTTTCAGCAACCGGCGAAAACACCTCTCGGCATTTTACGCCAGACATAATAAAGATACAAATGAAAGATAAAAGAAAATTTAAATGAGACACTTAGAAGTTCAAGGACCCAAAGCACAGAGACAAAGTTTCTGAGTAGATGATAGTGAAAATAGAATTTGTAGACAAACTACCGGTCTCATAGGTCTGATTAACTTTTTAATCAAGTGTCAAAATTCTTTATTTACTATAAAAATACTAATTAATATTTGATATTATATTTATTATTAATGTTAGTCCTCAAAATATCAATATGTACGCTAGTGGCAATAAGGTCTCTTGACAGTTGCAAAGTTAATGTGAAATTAGAATCGGAACATGAAGAACAGATACTAAATGTGCCACACACACAATTATGACCTATTCCAACATTTCATGATCTTCGTTATCATAATTTTCATAAAGCATATTGTGTGGCTTGAGGCTGATATTAATATGCCGATATACTTTCCATTATAATGTACTACTAAGTACGTGATGTACACACTAAATTATATTACCAACCTTGAGCAGTGCAGAGCAACAAACTTACGCTTTGTGACTGGGTGGCTGGTTGGTGTGGTGGAGGGGACCAAACAGCAAGGTCATGGGTTCCATCGAATATGGGGAGGATGGGGAAGGAAGTCAGCAGTGCCCATTCAAAGGAACCATCCCGGCATTTGCATGAAGCGGTTTAGAGAAATCACGGAAGACTTAAATGAGGATGACCGGACATGTGTTTGAACCGCCGTACTCCCGAATGCGAGTCCAGTGTGCTAATTACTGCACCATCTCGCTCGGAACGCTCTGTGCTTTAGACTCATATGGAAATGAATATCCGAGAGATCGGCGAGACAGCTTTTCATGAATGTTCATATATACAGTGTAGGTCTAGAGATGTAGATAAAACTGGTTCACTATAAGATCAACAAGTGACAGGAGAATGCATACATATTGTCTCGAAATGATGACTGTGTGCTTTAGACACTTACGTTTCTCAGCGTTTCAACTGATTTCTCATTCCATCTCTAACTTCATTCCATTTCGCTTTAGAATCTTATTTTTAACATTTCAAGACATTCGTTCGTATCTCGTCCCCGCTAGTGCTGAAATAAACTGGAGAAATTCAAGCTTGTACTCTGTCCCTAATACTAGTTCCTTCAGATGATGAAACGAATGAAACAGATTATTTTCAACATGCTCAAAAAATGAGCGCATAAGATTGGACGTTCGGGCTATTTCGTTTAGCTTCTGTGGACTAAGTTAGAAGCATCCAAGTGTGTATGTACATACTTATTAGCATGGGTGGCGAACGATTGAGTAGATACGTCGGGCCACATATCAAAGTCGCAGTATCATTGAAAAAGTCAGTAAATGATAGAAATAACTGTGCGTGATAGCAATATTGGAAATCAAAACATTCGTCGCCAGTGAATGTAACAGATTGTACTGCCATATGTTGTGTTCCAAAAATGAACAGCATAGAGACAGAAGTGATGACACTTTCTACAGGATCTGACCATCATTTTGCCGGACAATGCTCAAGCACGTACAGTGCAAGCTGTTACTGATTTGTTTGACTGATGGGGATGCTAAGTGCTATACCACCTACTGTGCTCCTCTGACTTAAGCCCTCGTATGTTCAACTCGATTTCTAAACTGAAGGAAACACTTCGCAGCATTCGGTACAGAACTGCTACAAATTCGACGGGAAATAGACGGCGCTGCTCGAAATGTCAACATAACTGGCACTGCTAAGAGTATCCTACGACATCCACATCGCTGACAACGAGTTATACACAATGCTGGTGACTACTTTAAAGGTCAGTAAAACTTTGAAATACGTATCTATTTTATACGAGCTCTAAGTAAATAGTTGCCACTATTAAAGTTCCAACCCCCGCATCTTTCGTGTTGGGATCTCCTGAAGGCTTTTAACGCCAATATGTTACTAACGGACATTTAACTATAGCAAATCGTACAAAGAGTCATGTGTTTGAGATAAATCATGGATATATCGTAGCCTTGAAAGGCAGGATATAATACGAAAACAATGACATACAGTGAAATCCAATATGGCATTTCCAAAGTCCATTTATCGACCGCTGTCGAGTTTCATGGTCGCATCGAGTTTCGTGGAAGACATGTTGTTTTGACGTCATTTCGCAATAGACTTAAGGTGTAATTTCACTTCTCTCGAATCTCCCAACCGAAGCTGTGATTAGCTGCCGTGACCAAACAACTCGGTATAAGACACTGTTATTATCTTATCGCATACAGATCCAAATACATTCACTAGCCAGTACGCGAACGTGTATCTCACGTAGAACATACTGAGTACCGTGTGCAGTATCGGTTAACAAGCATGTATCTTGTGATTTTATGCTTAAAATTACTTTTGCAATGTAATGAAGTGAGGAGAGAGAGCAGACCTGTTTCAACTTTTATATGAAATAGATGGTTCAAATGGCTGTGAGGACTCTGGGACTTAACATCTGAGGTCGTCAGTCCCCTAGACTTAGAACAACTTAAACCTAACCAACCGAAGGACATTACACACATCCATGCCCGAGGCAGGCTTCGAACATGCGACCATAGCAGCAGAGCGGTTCCGGGCTGAAGCGCCTAGAACCGCCCGGCCACAGCAGCCGGCTTATTAAATAAAGGAGTAAGAAAGGTAAGACGTAGGCGTGAATTCGTCACTTCCAGCCACACTGAGCACCGTAGTAATGCGATGGCAAAAGTTGGAAATTTGTGCCGGACCAGAACTCTAACTAGAATTTACCGCTTCTCATGAGCAACTGCCTTAACCGCTTCAACCACCCCGTCACTGTTGGTGACCAACTCCAATTTTCAACCTACCACCCGCTGTAATGCAGCGTCCCTCGTCCATCGACCGCCTACTCGGGAACTGTTGATTCTCGTAGGAGTTCGGCCGATATTAGTACAACGGCACTAAATCAAGTCCGGCAGAAATGGCACGAAAAAATATAAAGGCTATACATTTGTAAGGGCGCGACGGCTTCTTAACGTTTGTTTCAGTGCGGACGCACAAATATCGTCCCCACTCCTAAGGGAATCAATTTGCAAGTTCAGGTTAATGCACGAGGGACGCTGCATTACAGCGTGAGTTGAGTTGGAAATTTGAGACGGTCAGTTGCCGTGTCCGGATGGCCAAAATGGTTGAGGCAACCGCTCATGAGAAGCGATAAATCCAGATTCGAGTCCCGTTTCGGCAAACATTTTCCACTTTCGCCATTGCATTACCTTAATATTCTGTGTGACTGGAAGTCACGAATTCCCACCCACTCCTTCCCTTTTTTTCCCAATTCCCTATTTCATGTATGTACCAGCCGTGTCATGACTAGTGATGCCCGACAGAACAGTCACCACTCATGTATGCAGGGTGGTCCATTGATCGTGACCGTGCCAAATATCTCAGGAACGAAACTCGTCTAGCTTGGAGGGGGAAACCAGATGGCGCTATGGTTGGCCCGCTAGATGGCGCTGCCATAGGTCAAACGGATATCAACTGCGTTTTTTTAAAAATAGGAACCCCATTTTTATTACATGTTCTTATAGTACGTAAAGAAATATGAATGTTTTAGTTGGACCACTTTTTTCGCTTTGTGATTGATGACGCTGTAATAGTCACAAACATATGGCTCACAAGGTCCTGATGTTCCACTTGTCGCAGCGATCGCGGATTTTCCGTTGCCCAATAGTGCATATTATACCGGTTTACGTTACCACTGTTGGTGAATGACGCTTCGTCGCTAAATAGAACGCGTGCAAAAAATCTGTCATCGTCCCGTAATTTCTCTTGTGTCCAGTGGCAGAACTGTGCACGACGTTCGAAGTCGCCGCCATGCAATTCCTGGTGCATAGAAATATGGTGCGGATTCTCGCGCAATTGTGTGTTACTGATGTGCGGACCAGCCGTGACAGCATCTAAAACACCTACTTGGGCATCATCATTTGTTGCAGGTCGTGGTTGACGTTTCACATGTGGCTGAACACTTCCTGTTTCCCTAAATAACGTGTAACTATCCGGCGAACAGTCCGGACACGTGGATGATGTCGTCCAGGATAGCGAACAGCATACAGAGCACACGCCCGTTGGGCATTTTGATCACAATACCATACAACAACACGATATCGACCTTTTCCGCAATTGGTAAACGGTCCATTTTAACACGGGTAATGTATCACGAAGCAAATACCGTCCGCACTGGCGGAATGTTAGGTGATACCACGTACTTATACGTTTGTGACTATTACTGTGCTATCTATCACAAAGCGAAAAAAGTGGTCCAACTAAAACATTCGTATTTCTTTACGTACTACACGAATATGTAATAAAAATGGGGGTTCCTATTTTAAAAAAAAACGCAGTTGATATCCGGTTGACCTATGGCAGCGCCATCTAGCGGGACAACCATAGCGCCATCTGGTTTCCCCCTTCAAGGTGGACGAGTTTCGTTCTTTGTAGTTTTTTCTTTTGATGCTTATTTCGTGAGATATTTGGCCCGGTCACGATCAATGGACCACCCTGTATACATCACTGCTTCAACGTTTCACAGCATTTCATCTGGTATTACTAGGCCCCTTCATTTTCCAGCAACACGTCGGATGTGGTGTGGAACCTGCCTCTACGTGTCAGCCTTCGGCGCCCAGCGCCAGGAGCCGGCCTTGTTTGAAAACAGAGCAGCGGCGGCGGTGGACGCGCGCAGGCCCGCCCCCCTGGTTTAGCGGGCGCGGTTAATTGGCGCACAACGCGGCGCGCCGGCCGGCGTGCAATATTAACAAGAATTACGTTAGCCTGCGGGGGCGGCAGGCGGCGCCGGCGCCACTGGCGGACAGCCGGTAATTGCAGACCGCGGCCGCTGTCAGCCGCCTGCTGTCAGTTCCAGCCGTCTCGCGCTGTCACGCGCCTCCCACTCGCCCAGCTTGCGCCGCAACACCTGCTGGCCGTCGTCATAGCGCCCACCTCACACGTGCGCACTTCTCTGCCCCAGCTCCTGTAGCGACGAGATTTCTGCGCCCTAATCTAACCATCTCTCTCACGAGGTAGACCGATGTCAATATACAAATCTTCAGGTAGCTACATCTATACAATTCATTTCACCTTACGGTATGTGGCGGACAGTGTTTCGTGCATCAGCATCAAATACCACCCTTGCGGGATCAATTACTCTTCCCATCCTCATCGCCGTTTTTCACTGACGTGACAAAAGTCACGGGATGCCTCTTAATGTCGTGATGGACCACCTTCGTCCTGGTGTAGTGCAGCAACTCGACGTGTGTTGGACTCAACAAGTCGTTGGAAGTCCCCTGCACAAATATTGAGCCATGCTGCCTCTTCAGCTGTCCATAACTTCGAAAGTATTCCTGGTGTAGGAACTGGCCTCCCGATTATGTATCATAAACGTTCGATGGGATTCGTGTCGAATGATCAGGGTGGCAAAATCGTTGACTTGAATTATCAACAATTTGTTCAAACCAATCGCGAACAATTGTGGGCTGGTCACGTATTTCGGGACATCATGAACGGCTACAGATGGCCTCCAAATAGCCGAAAATAGCCATTTCCAGTCAATGATCGATTCATATGGACCAGAGGACCCAGTACATTCGCTGTAAAGACAGCTGACACCATTATGCAGCCACTACCAGCTTACACAGTATCTTGTTGACTAGCCGACCGGGTTGGCCGAGCGGTTCTAGGTGCTTCAGTCTGGAACCGCGTGACCACTACAGGCGCAGGTTCGAATCCTGCCTCGGGCATGGACGTGTGTGATGTCCTTAGTTAGATTTAAATAGTTCTAAGTTCTAGGGGAGTGATGACCTCAGATGTTAAGTCCCATAGTGCTCAGAGCCATTTGAACCATTTTTTGTTGACTACATAGCTTCATGGTGTTTGCGCCATGGTAGAAACCTACCACCAGGTCTTACCAACTGCAGTCGGGCACATCTGTCCAACAGATATGGTCACGAGCCCAGAAGAGGTACTGCAGGTGGTGTCAAACTGTTAGTAAAGGCACTCGCGTCCAACGTCTGTTACCACAGACCATTAACGCCAAATTTCGCTGCAATTTCCTAGCGGGTTCGTTCGCTGTATATCTCACATTTATTTCTGCGGTTATTTCGCGCAGTGTTGCTTCTCTGTTAGCACTGACAACTCCACTAAAACGCCACTGCTCTCGGTCGTTAAGTGAAGGCCTTCGGTGACTGCGTTGCCTGTGGTGAGAGGTAATGCCTCAAAGTTGGTGTTCTCGGCACCCTCTTGACAGTTTATATCACGAAACATTGAATTTTCAAACGATTTCCAAAATGGAAGATCCCGTGCGTATAGTTGTGTTTACTCCCAACGTGCGGCCACAATCTCGTCGGAAATCTTTTCACAAGAATCATCTCAGTACAAATGACAGCTTCAGCAATGCACTACCTCTTTATACCTTATGTATCCGATACTACCCCCATCTGTATATGAGCATGTCGCTATCCCGTGTGTTGTCACCTCAGTGTGGGTCCATAATAATAAGAGTTCATTAACGTGATCGCGCTTTGGATCACCAACAGAATGCTGCAAAAAAGTTAATACAGAGTATTAAGAGGTACACACTATCTGGTCAAATGTATCTGGACGCCTATCATTGGACATTAATAAGCAATGGATGAGGCCTTTGCCTTTGTGATGGACTGAAATCAGCTGAGGACACTTCCAATGAGCTGTCTGAATGTCTGAGAGAGAATGGCGGCACGAAACCAGTGAAGATAGTGACGCTGGGCGCTTGGCTCTGGAGCGGAGACGACGCCCTAATTCATCCAAATGGTATTCCATTGAGTTCAGGTCGGGACTATGAGCAGGCCAGTCCATTACAGGAATGTTATCGCCCACAAACCATTACCTCACAGATGCTTCTATAAGACAGGCTGCATTATTGTCATGCTGGTACAATCATCGTCTCCGAAATTTACCTCTACTGTACGCACTACACAATACTGTAAAATGCGTTCATATACCTCCGTTTTAACATTTTCTTAAGCTCAATAAGGGGACCACACCATAACCACGAAAAACACCCCTGTACTGTAACACAACCTCTTCTTTTCTTCACTGTTAGCGCTACACATGATGACAAGTCACGCTCTACGGGCTTTTGCAGAAGCCAAACCCAGCCAGCGGATTGAAACAATGTATAGCGTGATTCAAGACTCCAAATCACTTGTTTCCAATGAACCCTTGCCCAGTGGTATGGTTCTTGAAATCACCTCAGTCGTTGCTTAAAAATGACTACAGAGAAGTGTGGTTTTGTGAGGAACTACTTTACCATGGCACCCCATTCTTTTTAACCCCCTTTGCACAGTCAGTGTACTAGCTGGACTCCTGGTAGCACCCTGGAACTCACCAGTGATTCTGCGAGCTTTTTTACAACCATCATCCACAAAGCTCAGCTAGCTGTCCCTGTGCGTCAATACACGAGGTCAGTCTGGTTTAGCTGTGGTTGTTCCGTAGTGTTTCCACTTTACAGCCACATCACCACCAGTCGACTCGGGTAGCTTTTGAAAGGCTGAGATGACCCTGGCTGATTTGTTACTCGGCTGACATTCAGTGACTGGTCCACGTTCGAAGTTGCTGAGCTGTCCTGATCGACCCATTCTGCTGTTACAGCTTATCTGGCGAGAACACTATACTCACCGCTCTTTTTTATACTGGCGCATCCACATCTTGCGACACATGGTGGTCAGTTTCGCATTACATAGGGTGCCCGGATACTTTTGATTAGGTAATGTATATTGTAACATCAGTCATCGTACCACTTGAAACGATACTCCGTATCACATCTTTCTTTGATGCTGTGATGATGGGCCGAACGCGAAACACATTAATAAAAGAGTTTTAACAACAAGAGCACTTTTGTAATTACTGGCCTAAAATGGTAGGGAGGATGTGCACAGTTATTCATGTAATGGTCGCTGGTCTGTTGCGGCGGGATATGACATGGGGTTTTTTTGAAACAAAAAAAAGCACAACATGACCAAAAGAAAGCGCTTCATATGACATAAAAACAATAATTAACGTAACAATTGATTTCTAGGCAAAGACGACGATGTTTGTAACAAACGCTCAACATGTCGACCGTCATTTATCAGCAGTGCCTGAGACAATGTTGTGAACGGCACTGTACAACTTCAGTAGGCAAGATGAGAGATTGTCGTCGGACATGGTCTTTTAAAATCCCCAATGACGTCGGACGATCGGTAACTAAACAACCAATAATCACATGGACTGAAGTCTGTGGATCTGGGAGGCCCAGCATGACGAAAGTGGTGGCGCAACACGCGATACTCACTGAACGATATACGCAAGTGGTCCTTCACACTTGTAGCAATACGGAGCACGATCGTTCCTTTTCGGGTGACGTCAACGTTCCGCGATTGCTGGGGCACCTGACTACCTCTCTCACTACTACTAATTTTATACAGGATTCTCCACGCCCTCACTGACGTGTCACTGTCAAGCGCCGGCTGTTGGTAGGCTTTTTCACTCTGGGGTTCAGTAAAACCTCATGTCATTTCAGGCTTGTGTGTCAAGTTTTACTTCTCTACCCACATTCTTCCGTCAATTCAGATTCTGGCGGATTTTTGGGTCATCCCGTACATTTTTGCAAATAAGAGCCAGTACCACTGATCGCATTAAAATTGAAGATTTTAGAAAATCTTAAACACGGCTACGAAACAGTAACTGTTTAAATCTGAAGAGGTTGAAAAATCAGCCAACCAGTTGCAAAACAAGAATAATCCCAAGACATGGCTTTAGATAGTAGCCAGTACGATATATGGGTGCTATCTAAGGCAATGGCTTGGGATTATTCTTGATTTGTGAATTTTATATATGATAACAGCCGCTCCGCTTCATCTAATTTAATGCACCATCAAGTGACGTAACAAGGCCCACTCCTTCTGAAGAAGGTATTTTTAAAAATATCTAAACCTAGGTCAACGGCCTGTAAACCTTTGTTTTGCAACTGGATGGTTGATTTTTCAACCTCGTAAGATTTTTATTTTCTTATGTTGTTTTAAATTTAAGTTACTTCCCGAAGTATTGGTTAATTTTGAAACCAGTTTTTGAAACAACTTGTATTTTGGTCACAAATAACAGAGTTAAAGAACGTTATATTATAACCATGCTATAAAAACAAACGAGGTGTCCACGACGGAAGAGCACATCAAAGAGCTCCACTTATCGAAAAGATTAAGAAACCCTGTTTGGAGTATCGAAGTTTCTCGTGGCAGAAGCTAGTATTTAGCTCCGGTTTCGCTTTGGGATAACCTTTGCCTTTCTGTGTTCCACTTGTCTCTGATTATTAATGTGATAAGTTTTAAGTGGTTTTCAGGTGGTATTCCACCTATCCTCTTCCTCCCGTCATAGATGGGTGCTTTGGTTAGCTTACTTACTGTTGCATTGCCAGAAATGCTACAGTTCACCTCTACCCAGCACATGATACGAGGATCAGTAAGGATGTGATGCTTGCTATTTTTCTTCATTTTTATTTTACAAGAATAGTAAATGTTATCTGCACAGGATAACAGCTGCGACATTCACGGTTCATTTGTTGCTTTTCAGTATAATTACGATCTATATCCACACTTTCTACCCATCTTGAAAGAAAAAGCATACATACTTGTACGGTAAAAATCGTGGACGTGCATCCTCAGCACAGTATTTATAACATCCTCTGCATGTTCAAAGTCGTACGTTCGAGGAGCTCCTCTGAACAATGGTGCAATAGATTGGATGCAATTGCTTTTGTTGCGTCTATATTCTTATTGGTAAGCATTTCGGTACCCAGCGTGCATACATGTCGTCGTCGCGGAGATTTGGTTGACAGAGTGTACATAGTATGAAGTCACTTCAGTTGCTGGCTGCCCGCTCCACATCGCATCAGCCAACCGTGTTTGCCCTTCAGCTTCCCTACAGCTACCAATACAGAGTCTAGGCTGTCCCGAATCACGTGCTTGCCAGTAAGCAGTCGACAGCCCATGGGTACGGGCATACGAGGATGGGCAAACAGTTGTCGAGTGGGCAGTCAGGCAAACAGACTGGCAGCCAGGCAGCCGGGCTGCAGCACATAGGACCATACCACACTGCAAACGGATCCCCGGTTTACTAGCTCTTCACGCACCACTCGTTACGGACGGATGTTGAGGTAAGTCGCTTTTGTTTTGTACATACTATCCGCAGATGACATCTGATGCGATATATTCACTAAGACGAGAAAATGCGACACGCCAAAAACCAATTATTCTAACTAGATGAAAATCGGTAATGTGATGTACATGTTAAGACAAACAACTGCAACAATTTCAGAAAAATTCGATGATTTATTCAAAAGGAAGAGCTTCACAAACTGAGCAAGACAGTAACGCGTTAGTCTGCTTCTGGCCCTTATGCAAGCCTTATTTGGCTTGCCATTGGTTGCTAAAGTTCGAGGACGCCCTTCTGAGGTATATCATGCCAGATTCTGTCCAGTTGGTGCGTTGTATCGACGAAACCTCCGAGCTAGCTGGAAGGCCCTGACCATAATTCTCTAAATACTCTCAATTGGGGAGAGACCCGGCGACCTTGATGGCCTAGTTAGGGTTTGGCACGAACGAAGGCAAGCATTAGTAACCCTCGCCGTGAACGGCTGGGCATTATCTTGCTAGGATGGCTTTCTCTGGAGGGCAACAAAACAGGGCGTACAATATCGTCGACGTACCGCTGTGCTGTAAGGGTGGCGGATGATAACCAAAGGAGTCCTGCCATGAGAAGAAACGGCATCTCAGTTCATCACTGCTGGTTGTTGGACCGTATGACGGGTGAGAATCAGGTTGGTATCCCACCTCTGCCTGGAGCGTCTCCAGAGACGTCTTCGGCCTGGAATCTCATTGACTGGAGTAGAATTGTCTTCAGTGATTAGTCCTGCTTCAATCTTAGCGCTGATAACCAGCGAAGATTTGACTGAAGGCGCCATGGACAGCGGTGGGATACCAACCTGACGGTCGTCCGCCATACGTCCCGAGAACCACCAGTGAATGTATGGGTTGCAAATTTCTTTTCATAATGGGACTCATTTGCTTGTCATTCGCGGCGCCTTTACATCTCACCGGAACGTCGACGACATTTTACGCTCCGTTTTCTACTGCTTGTCAACTCATCCTTTGGCCAACAAGATCACCGGATTTCTCCATAAGAACGTTTGGAGCATAATGGACAGGGCGCTCCAACCAGCTCGGGATATTGACGATCTAACACGCCATTTGGACAGAATTAGGCATGATACTCCTTAGCAGGACATCCAACAACTTTGTTAGTCAATACGAAGCTGAATAACTGCTTGCATAAGTGCCAGAGGAGAACCAACGCGTTACTGACGTGCGCAGTTTGTGAAAGTGTTTCTTTTGAATAAAACATCCACTTCTTCTGAAACTGTTATACGTAATTTGCTTGTTTGTAGATGTATACCACATCTAACGATATCCGTCCCATTCGGATAATTCTTTAGTGTTGCATGGTTTTTCTTTTTGATTTGGGGATATTTTAAGTACTTCGCCTATTTAGGTGTTTACACCAGTTATCAATCTATCACACTTGACTGCCTTCATGTAATTTTTGCTTATTTAGCGATTTGATTATGTTTTGATATTCCAGATACTTACAATTTTCGCCTCCAGCTTTTAGATGGCCTTTTCAGAAGATGGAAAGAGATAAATCTGAAATACTATCGGAAGTTTTTGCGGCTGATCACTCAAATGTTTCTGGTGAAAATGAAGATGCAGATGAGTGTGTGACTGAATGTGTTTATGGTTCTGTGGAGATTTCCCATTCAGTGACATAATGAGAGGTGAAAAGAAGTGAAGGGTGTCTGGGTTTTCAGGCGACATTAACAATAACGATGAAGGTGATTCTTCTCTTTTGAATAAATAGTTTTGTCATAACATGAACTCTTCTGAGACGGCGTCTGAGCCTCACTCGGGAACTGGCTATGCCAGTGTCCGAGTCCCTAGTGTCGGGAGACGCCTTGAATGTAGTACTACACCGCCAGGAGATGGCGATAGGCGTTGGCCAAGAGACTAGAGAACGCATTGAGCGCGTGTAATACAGCCGCGTGGCGGGTAGTCAACCCAACCTACGCCTTCTTCTAACAACGCCGGAAGAGCCTATAATCGTCTAGTCCGGCTCCATAGTTGAATTGTCAGCGCGGCAGAATACCAAGGGAGAGGCACGGGTCGTATTCTCGATCGGGTCGGAGACTTTCCCCGTCGAGGAATAGGTGTTGTGTTGTGTTGTGTTCATCATCATTGCATACTAACCGACACGTAACTTGCAGAAGTGGCGTCGCCTAAAAAGACTTGCACGAAGCGAACGGTCTATTCGACGGGACGCCCTAACTACACAAATACGCACGCACACGTTATCGTCTAAGGTTGTCGGCACACGGACCGTGCATTCGAGAGTTGAAAGTGCCGAGTTTCTGATATCGAAGAGTCGAATATCACGCTGGAAGTCTTTCCGAACGTGCAGAGCAACAGCTTGGATGTCAGATATTCTGAACGTGCATTTGAACGTAGACCAATGAGACGGAAGAGCGCCACCTAATCACATGCATACTATCTCCCTTCTGTACAGAGTCGCAAGGTGCCAGATTGGCTTTCAGTATACAGGGTGTTTCACTAAATGTGTTTGCCTCTGTAAGCTACGAAGTAACAGGCAACGGAAATATTTATTGCGGTAGGTCACCATAAGAAAAGTTACCCCGTCTGCGGAGCTATGAACATAGTTTATTGTGTTATTATCCAAAGAGTTACAGCATAAAGATACAATTTTTAAACAGAGCAATAGTTGTTTCTATCATGCACTGGAATCAGTAACACCAGCTGTGTATCCATCAGTTTCAATTACATTTCACTTTTAGTTTGGGAGCTACAACCTCTCAAAGTTTCAGGGGCAGATACCACACGCTGTACGTAATACATTGCTGTGTAGTGCGTGATGGCTCTTCTGGTGGTGGGAAGTTGATTTAAATGAGATGTTCAAAATGTGTGTCCAAGTTCCTGAGTACACAATGCAATGAGCCTTCTAAAGAATCTGCGGACGAGATGTAATATCGCCGGTGTCACGGAGCGACACGCGTCCTCGATGCGCCGTTTTAGATCATCTGGAGATGTGGGCTCAATGACATCAACACGATCCTTTAGATAGTCCCACAAAAAGAAATCTAATGGTGTTAAATTGGGTGACCTTGCGGGCCATGAATGAAGACCATAGGGCCCAAGCACCTTCCTGCAAACCTGTTGTTTAGTTCTTCCACAATAGCACGCGCAGAATGGGCTGGGTGACCATCGTGCTGCATCCATATGTGGACTCTCGTGTCCAAGGAGGCCACCAAAACTGTCGACTATAAACGAGCGATATAACTCACCTGTCAGTGTACCTGGGAAGTAATGTGGACCGATGATTTCATCCCAAAGGATTCCACACCGTACATTAACAGACCACCTACGTTGACGGTCGACAGGTCATACCCACCGAGGATTGTTTGCGGCCCAGTAGTGCACGTTATGGCGATTCACTGCACCATAAGTTGTGAACGTGGACTCATCAGAGAATATAACACATTGTAAAGAGTCCAGCGTGAAATTACGCATGACCCATTCACAGAATGTAACTCTTGCACGGAAATCGTTCCCATGCAACTCCTGTATCAGTGACAGGCGGTACGGGTGAAACCTATACGCCACACAGATGTGAGACTGACACCAGCGACTACAGCAACGGCTCGTAAGCTGACATGAGCGTCATGGTGTACTGCAGCTGAAACAAACACCTCCGTCTCCTCACTTCTTGCAGTTCTTCGTCTGCTACTCCGGCGTATTACCAAGCTGCCTGCTCATTTTTGGTTCTTATTGAGGACTGTAACTTATTATGAATTCATAGAAATTTCGAGATGTGGTATTTTGTCTAGGAAAAAGGCGAATTTTCTTTCAAATATATAACATGAAATGACGGGATGCTGAAAACTGTGTGACGCAGGGGTTCTAAAATGAAACCACCGTCTTAAAAGAACCGACTGTTTACTTTTTGCCAGTTTCTTCTTCTATTCATTGCTTGCTATGATAATAATGATTACTTTTGTAATACATTTTACGATTATATTCCAAAGTGGTACATCTCTTTAACACTAGACCAGGCACGCTGATTTTTGTAACACAAGCTGGCGCATGGCATAATTTGTACACATGTAGAGAATAACTGTCTTGGTGTTACACGGATGAAAAAAATCATAGTTTAATTTCAGTTTAGTTAAACAACGATAAAATGAACTTATACTATACAAGCTGTTTAATTAGACAATAATAAAATAAGCGTTATTTTAGCACTCTGTTGCCGTGTACAAGTGTAACCCCACAGTAATAATCCCCTTGGAGCATTAAACAGCGCAGTTGTATGAGATCCCTGCCAAATGCTCATAATATTAGTAATTATCTTGTAGAAAATTGCATCACTCTGCGATTGATGCTGCTGGCTTTGAATATGAGTCATTTTCTTGCATGGTTCATAAATTTTTTCTCACCTAGCTCGCTGTTTATTTCATATTTTGCTGCTCTCTTGGACGAATGACAACATAACTTACCACGGTGTTAGCTGAAGCTAAGATAAAGGAATAGGTATGTGTTTGCAACTCGAAAACAACAAGAGAATATTACTTGTGGTTGGATCAGTTTATACATAGGCGCGTCCACTCAAGGGTTAAAACAATTTATTGCTAATTTTTTGCCAATTTCTTCTCGTATTCATTGCTTGCTATAATAATAAATGTTAATTATGTGTAAAACTTATATGACTCAGAGGGTTAAATAAAGAAAACATTTTCCATGTAGGCATCTCGTCGTAATACCACATTTTATTACGGAAATAACTGTGTCAGATACTGTGCTATGCGTAGGAACCACAGACGTTAATCAATGTATAAGAAAAACGAACGTTAAAATTGCATTATCTCTGATTTTTACTATCTCTGTTGTTGAATGTACTGTTAATGACTCCGATTTTGTTCTTGTTCTGATAAAGACGAAGGGAATTTATAATTGTGAATGCTGCATATAAGAGCTCGACAGTAAAAGTTGTATTCAAGGAAGAAATAAACTAGTCTTCACCTCTGATAAACAATTAGGTGAGACTTGAAAATAAATGTTACTCTTTCTAGCCATTCTAATTACACTAGGAACTTTAAGCTACACTACGTCGTCGTGGACTTCGAGAGACGCTGGGAGACTGGCGAACGAACCTGCAAATAAACGAGGCGACTTTCAGCGGACTCAGGATCAAGCAACATGAAATCTGCTCATCTTTTTACGAACATGCACTGAAGAGCCTAAGAAACTGGTACACCTGCCTAATATCGTGTAGGGGACCAGCGAGCGAGCGGAAGTGCCGCAACACGACGTGGCATGGACTCGACTTATGTCTGTAGTGCTGGAGGGAACTGACACCATGAGTCCTGCAGGGCTGTCCATAAAGCTGCAAGAGTACGAGGGATGGAGACCCTTTCTGAACAGCACGTTGTACGTCATCCCAGATATGCTCAATAATGTCCATGTCTTGGGAGTATGGTGGCCAGCGGAAGTATTTAAACTCAGCAAAGTGTTCCTGGAGCAACTCTGTAGCAATTCTGGACGTCTGGAGTGTCGCATTTTCCTGCTGTAATTGCCCAAGTCCGTCTGAATGCACAATGGACATAAATGGATGCAAGTGATCAGACAAGATGCTTACGTACGTGACACCTGTCACAGTCATATCTAGACGTATCAGGTGTCCCATATCACTCCAACTGCACACGCCCCACACCATTACAGAGCAGCCACCAGGTTTAAGAGTCGCCTGCTGACAAGCAGGGTCCATGGATTAATGAGGTTGTCTCCATACCCATACACGTCCATCCGCTCGATACAATTTGAGACGATACTCTTCTGACCAGGCAACATGTTTCCAGTCATCAACTGTCCAGAGTCGATGTTGACGGGTCCAGGCGAGGCGTAAAGTTTGTATCGTGTAATCAAGGATACAGGAATGCGCCTTCGGCTCCGAAAGCCAATACCGATGATGTTTCGTTGAATGATTCGCACACTGACACTTGTTGATGGCCCAGAACTGAAATGTGCATCAATTTAATGAAGGGTTGCACTTCTGAACGATTCTCTTCAGTCGTCGTTGGTCCCGTTCTTGCAGGATCATTTTCCAGCGACAGCGATATTGAGGATTTGATGTTTTACCAGATTCCTGATAAACACGGTACACCCGCGAAATGGTCGTACGGGAAAGTCTCCACTATATCGTTACCTCAGAGATGCTGTGACCCACCGCTCGTGCGCCGACTATAACACCACGTTCATATTCTCTTAAATTTTAATAACCTGCCATTGTAGCAGCAGTAACCGATCTAACAACAGCGTCAGACACTTATTGTTTTATACAGGCTTTGTCGACCTCAGCGCCGTATTCTGACTCTTTAGATATCTCTGAATTTGAATACGCATGCCTATACCAATCTTTTTGGCTCTTCAGTTTATTACCACACGAAGAAACGTACACAAGGCGAGTTTAGTTACAATGGCCTTTTCAATACACCATTTGAAAACAAAGATTACATGCTAATTTTGACTATAAAGCCATAAAATACTGTAAAAATAACAGTATAACGCCTTTGCACGAGCACTTTATAGCCGGCCGGCGTGTTACCTTCCGCTGCGTTAACATGGCTAGTACTGATTCGGGGAAAATATGAGGGGGGGGGGAGGGGGGAAGGGGGGTTTGCATGGCCGTGAAGACCACTTAAAGCTTCACGTTTATGGGCGTGGCGAAGCTTGAATGCTTGCATCCCTCCATAATCTCTCTGTCTGTTAGGCTGTTGTGCAGAATAAACGGAAAAATATAGCTTCTCACAGACCGAAGTGGACAGCTAACTCAATTCATGGCTTGACCGTAGGGAACATGTGGAATTAAACATGCACATTGCAAGTAGTAATAACCATTCATTACGTTTAAAGACCTGTGGAATGTTATCAGAGCATAAAAGTATGAATAAAATTTGTAATGCGGCGCTGCACGAATAATTAAGCCACTTTACATGTAGGACGAGTAAGTTTTCGCCGGTGTCGCATCGGCCCCGATGCCCGTCATGTCTTGCCGTGTGGGTGCCGACGGAGGCCCATGTCCACGCGCTGCGACCCTGGACGGCAGTTGGGGCAAGGAAGACTGCCGGCGCCCCCGTACGCACGCCGTGTGCGCGACAGGCCGCGGTGTAGCCGCGCGCCATTATTGATTCACGGCTTGGCGCAGCGGGCGCCTACGAGCGCGGGCCAGCTCGGCGCGGCACGCCTCTCTCTGCCTGCCACAGGTGACGCTAAGCCCGCGGCACACCGGAAAACCCGCAGCCAGCCGGCGCTCTTTTGTTGGCGTGTCACTCACTGCACGCCCTGATCGCTCACCGCTCGTGGCAGATTTTTGCCGGTAAACACTTTGACGGTAACGTCCTTTTGTTCCCTCGCTATATATATATACATGTATAATCATGTAATCGCGGACCATTTGTGTGCCGGTAACAAAGCTGTGTAACGCAGCGATGAGTATGAATTGCTGCTTGGTCTGGGAATCGTAGATTTTGAGGAAGTCTCGAACTCGCGTTCATCACAATTTGTACCAACAACGCTTTAGAAGTGGGCCATTTAATCGACAGATGAGACTTCTGTCCACAAAACAAGGTGGATTCAGGAAGCATCGGTAGTGTGAAACTCACCAGGAGAACACGGCAAGTATTATAACTCGATTTTCCAGAAACTGCGTTCTGTGGAAGGGGGCTCAAAGTAAGCGAACACTAGTCCAGGCTTATCCGTAAATACTCGACCCTTTCTGAGTAAACAACAATGTTTTTGGGTTATTTTATATCGAAAGTAGTCCGCAGCTCGTGGTCTAGTGGCTAGCGTTGCTGCCTCTGGATCACGGGGTTCCGGGTGCGATTCCCGGCCGGGGACTGGGCGTTTGTGTTGTCCTCATCATTTCATCATCATCATCATGCCCATAATCATCATTCGTGACAGTGGCTGGATTAGACTGTGTAAGAAACTGTGCTGTGAAAATATTGGAACTTTGTGCGGGAGCTGTTGACCAAGCAGTTGAGCGCCCCACAAACCGATCATCATCATCATCATCATCATAGTCAAAATAACCACCTACGTCGGAGTGTTGGCATAGTGACTAGCGTCGCAGTTTCACATTTTTGCGCTCCGGATACGAAACCCGAATATTGCTTTAGTTTCATTTTATTTTTATTTCTTATTTTTTTAGCCTATATACTCATGTCCGATGAAAATTACTACACGAATGTGTAAAAAATAAATGAACGAAAAAAATTTGAAACTCTTTGCCGTCAAATTCCTGTTTGGCTTGTCAATAATATTGGTAATGTTGCATATCTGTTCCAGAAAAGCAGGTTCCGTCAGCCAGCAAGTACACTCGTTTATTACTTCATCGCGCAAGGAGTGTCTTATATTCAGTAGATTCTCACCTACCCAGCTGGTGTTGTCCTGTTGACGAAATCATTAACGGAAACATATCATTCCCGAACAGACGAAAATGGACCGTACACACATATATCATATAAGAAATGTACGACACTTATTGTGAAACCTAGTTGTAATTTTACAATTAATACGAGTGCTTGTATCTTCTAACCTGTTAAGAAACATTCGTTAGTAACCTTCTACGGACATGAGTAGATAAATGGGAGAGAAAAAAATAAAATGAAAACAATAATCGGGTTTCGAACACTGGGCGCGAAAGTGCGGAACCGTGACGGTATCACCTGCGCCAACGCTTCAACTGACGTAATTACCTGTTACACGGCATATAAATTAAGGCAGGAAATGTGACTGTCGTTTGCTCAGAAACGGACGGATACCTACGGGTAAACTGAGACATGTGTTAGCTTACTTTGAGGCCTCTTAAGCTCAGCTAGGTTTCTGCAGAATCGAGTAGTGGCGCTTGCCGTGTTCTCCTTGCTTTTTTCTCGCACGATATCCTGCGAATCATGAATCAGGAGAAACAGGTAGATGTCATATTTCTAGATTTCCGGAAAGCGTTTGACACGGTGCCTCACTGTGGACTGTAAACGAATACACTGTGTGATCAAAAGTATTCCGACACCTGGCTGAAAATGAATTACAAGCTCACCTCCCGCCTAACTGTCATAGTACTTGCAGTGGATCCTGACGCAGTTTGGAATTCGTGTATGATGGTCTGGATAGATGTCTGCCTGTTACACATTATGACCCTCTTCAACTGTCGACGGTCTCTGGCAGCCAACAGACGAGGTGGGTCTGTACGCTTTTGTGCTTTACGTGTCCTTTCGCGTTTCCACTTCATTATCACATCGGAAACAGTGGACCTAGGGGTGTTTAGGAGTGTGGTAATCTCACGTACAGACGTAAGACACAAGTGTCTCCCAATCACGTGAACACGTTCGATGTCCGTCAGTTCCGCGGAGCGCCCGATTCTGCTCTCTCACGATGTCTAATGACTACTGAGGTCGCTGATACAGAGTACCTCGCAGTAGGTGGCAGCAGCATGCACCTAATATGAAAAATTTATGTTTTGGGGGATGTCCGGATACTTTTTATCACATAGTGTATGTTCTTGGGTATTCGAGTGGCTCGAAGACTTCTTAAGTTACCCAGTAAGTTGTTGTGGACGGCGAGTGTTTCCAGGTGCGCCTCAGGCAAGTGAGATAGGGCCGTTATCCTTCTTTATTTATGTAAACTAACTATCGAGTTGGCAGAGCAGCAAGAGCGTCTGATAGCAGATAGTGTCGTAGTGCGCGGGAAAATGTCGTCGTTGACTCCCTGTACAAAGATTTTCTTCGTCATTCACCTTACTGCCCCGACCTCGCTCCTTCCGACTTCCATCTGTTTGGCCCAATGAAGAATTCACTCCGTGGGAAGCAGTATGCGTGAGGTGGGGAAGCTACTGATGCAGCAAGACGTTGGTATCGATGTCGATCAACAGAGTGGTAAGATGCGAGGTTACAGGTCCTCCCAATAACGTGTCGTACGGCCGTCGCATTCAACGGAGATTATATGGAAAAACAGTGTTTCTTAGCCAAAATAGTGGGGAATGATATGGTGCATTCGAATCCTGAATCAAACCAACTTTCTTTCAGAAAAAATGTGGTGTATTACTTATTGAACGTCCCTCGTAAACATAAATAATAGGCTGTGTATTTTAAAGTGGACAGTGTGACATATAAAGGTTTATATCGGACCCGGGAGCGCGCAGGGATAGCAAAATTGTTAAGGTGCTCACTCGCGATAAGTGGGAGATCCGGGATCGAGTTCCGGTCAGGCACAAATTTTCATGTGTTATTAATAAATAGTACAGCTGACCTCAAAACGCTTTCGCACTTCCCAAATATTTTTCATAGTAGTCTAAAGTCCTTAGCGATAGCAGCAGGGTTATAGGAGTCTTCTGGCTGCGGATCACGTTGACCACATTTTGTATTAGTTGTATTACTGTATCGGCAGTCAAACACGATGCACTTCGCTTCCTCTTCCTTTCCGCATCCGTCCATTAAGCCAGTGCGACGTACGTGCGACCTGTAGCAATAGTGACTGAACGTGATGCATGTTGTAGTGCTCTTGAATCCTCTTGATGCGACTCCTGATAGAACAAAGTCATCAGTGGCAGGTTAATGTAAGTATAAGCTGTGCCTCTATTTTTGGATAACTTCTGCCATTCTTTCCACTTCTTTGTGATACCTTATTTGCAGATTTGATCAGCAGCTGTGTATTGTCTTTTACAGTCAAATGGTTCAAATGGCTCTGAGCACTATGGGACTTAACATCTGAAGTCATCAGTCCCCTACAACTTAGAACTACTTAAACGTAACTAACCCAAGGACATCACACACATCCATGCCCGAGGTAGGATTCGAACCTGCGACAGTAGAAGTCGCGCCATTCCAGACTGAAGCGCCTAGAACCGCTCGGCCACTGCGGCCTGCTTTTACAGTCACATGAGCATTTCAAAATGCCATTTCGGCCAGCCAGTGGTTAGCTTCGGTCTAAACGTACAACTTGCAAGCCTTTTTTGTTGCGTTGTCAACAACACTGAAGACTTGTAGCATGTGCCTTTATTCTGACGATGAGCACTGGCTGCTTGAAAAAGTGAACGGTATCGTGAAATGCCGTTAAATTGTGTAAACTATATAAAAATTAATTAATGAAGGATTATAAACCAGTTGCTTTATCTCCAAGGCGTCGTAATCTTTTGCATTTCTGTATCATCCCTCTTTGAGTGGGTGATGCGGTTAGCACGTCTACAGTGTCATTTCCAGAAACGCCGCAGTAAGCATTTAATGAGTACTGGTAACACCCTGATTCCTAGTAGTAAACACAAATGTCAGATTCATGATGTCGTATGCTAGCGGAAGATTGTTTCCTCGCCGGCCGGGGTGGCCGTGCGGTTCTAGGCGCTACAGTCTGGAACCGCGAGACCGCTACGGTCGCAGGTTCCAATCTTGCCTCGGGCATTGTTGTGTGTGATGTCCTTAGGTTAGTTAGGTTTAAGTAGTTCTAAGTTCTTGTAGAATTTTGCACAGAGCATAACTTAATCATAGCCAACACTTGGTTCAAGAATCATAAAAGAAGGTTGTATACCTGGAAGAATCCTGGAGATACTAGTAGGTATCAGATAGATTATATAATGATAAGACAGAGATTTAGGAACCAGGTTTTAAATTGTAAGACATTTCCTGGGGCAGATGTGGATTCTGACCACAATCTATTGGTTATGAACTGCAGATTGAAACTGAAGAAACTGAAAAAAGGTGGGAATTTAAGGAGATGGGACCTGGATAAACTGAAAGAACCAGAGGTTGTACAGAGTTTCAGGGAGAGCATAAGGGAACAATTGACAGGAATGGGGGAAAGAAATACAGTAGAAGAAGAATGGGTAGCTCTGAGGGATGAAGTAGTGAAGGCAGCAGAGGATCAAGTAGGTAAAAAGACGAGGGCTAATAGAAATCCTTGGGTAACAGAAGAAATATTGAATTTAATTGATGAAAGGAGAAAATACAAAAATGCAGTAAATGAAGCAGGCAAAAAGGAATACAGACGTCTCAAAAATGATATCGACAGGAAGTGCAAAATGGCTAAGCAGGGATGGCTAGAGGACAAATGTAAGGATGTAGAGGCTTGTCTCACTAGGGGTAAGATAGATACTGCCTACAGGAAAATTAAAGAGACCTTTGGAGAGAAGAGAACCACTTGTATGAATATCAAGAGCTCAGATGGCAACCCAGTTCTAAGCAAAGAAGGGAAGGCAGAAAGGTGGAAGGAGTATATAGAGGGTTTATACAAGGGCGATGTACTCGAGGACAATATTATGGAAATGGAAGAGGATGTAGATGAAGACGAAATGGGAGATAAGATACTGCGTGAAGAGTTTGACAGAGCACTGAAAGACCTGAGTCGAAACAAGGCCCCGGGAGTAGACAACATTCCATTTGAACTACTGATGGCCTCGGGAGAGCCAGTCATGACAAAACTCTACCATCTGGTGAGCACGATGTATGAGACAGGCGAAATACCCTCAGACTTCAAGAAGAATATAATAATTCCAATCCCAAAGAAAGCAGGTGTTGACAGATGTGAAAATTACCGAACTATCAGTTTAATAAGTCACAGCTGCAAAATACTAACGCGAATTCTTTACAGACGAATGGAAAAACTGGTAGAAGCCGACCTCGGGGAAGATCAGTTTGGATTCCGTAGAAATGTTGGAACACGTGAGGCAATACTGACCTTACGACTTATCTTAGAAGAAAGATTAAGAAAAGGCAAACCTACGTTTCTAGCATTTGTAGACTTAGAGAAAGCTTTTGACAACGTTAACTGGAATACTCTCTTTCAAATTCTGAGGGTGGCAGGGGTAAAATACAGGGAGCGAAAGGCTATTTACAGTTTGTACAGAAACCAGATGGCAGTTATAAGAGTTGAGGGGCATGAAAGGGAAGCAGTGGTTGGGAAAGGAGTAAGACAAGGTTGTAGCCTCTCCCCGATGTTATTCAATCTGTATATTGAGCAAGCAGTAAAGGAAACAAAAGAAAAATTCGGAGTAGGTATTAAAATTCATGGAGAAGAAGTAAAAACTTTGAGGTTCGCCGATGACATTGTAATTCTGTCAGAGACAGCAAAGGACTTGGAAGAGCAGTTGAACGGAATGGACAGTGTCTTGAAAGGAGGATATAAGATGAACATCAACAAAAGCAAAACGAGGATAATGGAATGTAGTCGAATTAAGTCGGGTGATGCTGAGGGAATTAGATTAGGAAATGAGACACTTAAAGTAGTAAAGGAGTTTCGCTATTTAGGGAGTAAAATAACCGATGATGGTCGAAGTAGAGAGGATATAAAATGTAGACTGGCAATGGCAAGGAAAGCGTTTCTCAAGAAGAGGAATTTGTTAACATCGAGTATAGATTTAAGTGTCAGGAAGTCGTTTCTGAAAGTATTTGTATGGAGTGTAGCCATGTATGGAAGTGAAACATGGACAATAACTAGTTTGGACAAGAAGAGAATAGAAGCTTTCGAAATGTGGTGCTACAGAAGAATGCTGAAGATAAGGTGGGTAGATCACGTAACTAATGAGGAGGTATTGAATAGGATTGGGGAGAAGAGAAGTTTGTGGCACAACTTGACTAGAAGAAGGGATCGGTTGGTAGGACATGTTTTGAGGCATCAAGGGATCACAAATTTAGCATTGGAGGGCAGTGTGGAGGGTAAAAATCGTAGAGGGAGACCAAGAGATGAATACACTAAGCAGATTCAGAAGGATGTAGGTTGCAGTAGATACTGGGAGATGAAGAAGCTTGCACAGGATAGAGTAGCATGGAGAGCTGCATCAAACCAGTCTCAGGACTGAAGACCACAACGACAACAACAAGTTCTACGGGACTGATGACCTCAGAAGTTAAGTCCCATAGTGCTCAGAGCCATTTTTTGATTGTTGTTACTGTAAGACTATTCGGTAATTTAAGCGTGAATCTGGATTCACACAGGTTACCGATCTGTCATCCAGATGTTTCTCACTGAATAGAGGGGTTACCTGTACGGGAGATATGTCCTACTGTTATAATTATTGCGTTTTAGACAACATGAATTTTTCACCCCATGTGATGACAGCGTATATCCGAGTAAGCATAACCGCATCTGTCTTCGTTCTTAATAAAGTTGTTGTAGATAAACCTCGCGTTTCTGTGGATGTATAGATAGTACTGTCGCAATCAAATGGGTGTCTCATAGCCACTGCGTGTTGGAGTATTACTCTAAGTTACCTGCACTCTGCATGGGTGATGTAACGACTTGGAAGCCAAAGACGGGGTGGTATACCCTCTCCTGGAAGTCGCACACAGCTCTTCATTATTCCGTTTACCGCGGCGATGAAATCGATTGGTGGGTCCTTGCATGCAGACACGCGCTGTACGAACATTCTGTCATAAGAGCTACGTTCACCATCGACACATCCATTGTCAGCTGTAGTGTCTTGTTTCCTACAGGGAAGTTGATCCCGCGTCAGAGGCAGCGGTACGGTACGGCGGTACGTTTTGTAATCCGTTGCGGACGAACTGTAATCACAACGCAGGAGGTACGTCGACTGGCCGGATCAATTCTGTGCCGCCTGGCAGGAGCGGCCGACTCGGGCCGTTGTGTCGGCGATCACTTATTCATGGCAATAATGGAATTACGGTACAGGGCAGACGGCCGCTTTGAGGAGAGCCCTCCTAATGACAAAGCGACAGGCGGCTTGCCAGTCATTAATGACCCGGACAGTCTTCGGAAATAAGGCGACTCCTTCCCTCTGCGTCACCCAAACCCCTTTACAGTTTCCCGTGACGTACCAGGTTACATCTATTTACGTCCCCGACGACCGACGGTAATTCCCTTTCCTCGTCGAGTTCGTCCGTGTCGTCTAGTTACTAGGGCTTAAAACTGTTGGAAATTGCGCATCATTACCTACAAAGAGGGATGTGTTTCTGTCGCGTTATCGAAAGCATCATTTTCTTGGTTACTGTACAGTTAGGAACGAAGCGAAACCTCCACATTTACAGTACTCACATTAGGGAAAGTTAGCTACATCTTCTACAGATCTTATTCACGGTAAACGCATCAACTGAACGACAATTTCAACATCGCCTATAAATACCGTGTAATGTTACGTGATGCCTATTTACAGACACGTAATTGTGCTTAATTCTACTCTGGACTGAATAGGAGGTGTCATAAAGTGAAAACAATTCAAATATGTTTCATGAGGTGTCGGGACTGCAGCCGGATGACGTCAACATCTTGCCATGATGTTTCAACCATTCATCCATCTTACAAGTAGGTTTTACAATGAATATCGCTGCTGCACGTCACAAAGTTTAAAGCAAAGAATTGTCACGTGAGACAAGTCACTATTACATGACCGCTCTCTTCCAAGCTACAGACCACTGTCGAATATTAATCCATCTGAAGCATAAAGGCGCGTGCGTTAACTGTGACGTTGCGTGCAAGCCCTCTGTCGATATACGGACCCGTGCAGTTACGCTGCAGTGGTCAAATTGATAAAAACAATTGCTACTGGACTTGTTGAGAGGCGTATAGTTTCATATTCTTGGAGGTATTAAAGAAGTCACTGAGCCTCACGCCTTATCAAGCTGAAAATCGCCAAACATATTTCGATACGAAACTTCCTGGCAGATTAAAACTGTGTGCCCGACCGAGACTTGAACTCGGGACCTTTGCCTTTCGCGGGCAAGTGCTCTACCAACTGAGCTACCGAAGCACGACTCACGTCCGGTACTCACAGCTTTACTTCTGCCAGTACCTCGTCTCTTACCTTCCAAACTTTACAGAAGCTCTCCTGCGAACCTTGCAGAACTAGAACTCCTGAAAGAAATGATATTGCGGAGACATGGCTTAGCCACAGCCTGGGGGATGTTTCCAGAATGAGATTTTCACTCTGCAGCAGAGTGTGCGCTGATATGAAACTTCCTGGCAGATTAAAACTGTGTGCCCGACCGATACTCGAACTCGGGACCTTTGCCTTTCGCGGGCAAGTGCTCTACCATCTGAGCTACCGAAGCACGACTCACGTCCGGTACTCACAGCTTTACTTCTGCCCGTACCTCGTCTCCTACCTTCCAAACTTTACAGCACTTGCCCGCGAAAGGCAAAGGTCCCGAGTTCGAGTCTCGGTCGGGCACACAGTTTTAATCTGCCAGGAAGTTTCATATCAGCGCACACTCTGCTACAGAGTGAAAATCTCATTCTGGATATTTCGATACGGTTTCTAGTAACTGGAGCCCAGAATGATCTCGTCGTGGCAGGATAATCCGTAGAATGTCCTATGGAGATACAATGCTCGTATATGACTGACTTACGGGGCAGTGACAGGAGATTGTGGCGAACATGTTCGAGCAGTTTCCATATGCTGTACGTGTGGACTGATTAATGGGGTTTTTGCCACCATGGCATGGTATTCTGTAGGCTCCAGCCTTTCGCACCACTCAGATCATCTTTCACCGAGCCGCGACGGACACAGGTAGATTGCATGTCTCCAGAAGATTACTTTAACGTAATGTTTCTTTAGGAGTCTGCCTAATTTAGACGAAGTGTTACCTACATATGTGAGGAATGCGCTACACTTTAAAGGCTCATTTTTCTCTTGAGCTTTATTCCTCATTGATGCTATTCAAATCTGGCGTGGGGAATAATCAATATTTTTGAAGACGGATTGTAAGTGTTGCAACTCCTCTGCAAGGCTGTCCGGTGTACCAGTGTTCGAAGGACGCCAACAATTTATGAAGGGAGGAGGCTGCAAATATACGTCCGAATGTGTGGACTTACGTAAAAGGAATGCCCTATGTCCCAACCACATTTCGACTAAGACATATAGAGAACTGAGACAGCCGCCTATTTCTACATTCACCATATATGTATACATAGGTCTTGTAGAAAATTTAATGTAGTTAAATTTTGTACTGGGATTCGTCTCTGATAGAGGCCGTCGTTTTCGAGTTATTCAAGAAAACGTATGAAAGTGATCTTCAAATGTGTTTTTCTTGAATTACTCGAAAACCGTGGCCTACAGCGAAAACAGATTCCAGTACAAAATTAAACGACATTAAGTTTCCTACAAAAAGGTGCATTGCGGGTTGCATAAAACTTGCAGATAGGGGCAGCTGAATCATCCTATATACAGGGTGTTACAAAAAGGTACGGCCAAACTTTCAGGAAACATTCCTCACACACAAAGAAAGAAAATATGTTATGTGGACATGTGTCCGGAAACGCTTACTTTCCATGTTAGAGCTCATTTTATTACTTCTCTTCAAATCACATTAATCGTGGAATGGAAACACACAGCAACAAAACGTACCAGCGTGACTTCAAACACTTTGTTACGGGAAATGTTCAAAATGTCCTCCGTTAGCGAGGATACATGCATCCACCCTCCATCGCATGGAATCCCTGATGCGCTGATGCAGCCCTGGAGAATGGCGTATTGTGTCACAGCCGTCCACAATACGAGCACGAACAGTCTCTACATTGGTACCGGGGTTACGTAGACAAGAACTTTCAAATGCCACCATAAATGAAAGTCAAGAGGGTTGAGATAAGGAGAGCGTGGAGGCCATGCAATTGGTCCGCCTCTACCAATCCATCGGTCACCGAATCTGTTGTTGAAGAGCGTACGAACACTTCGACTGAAATGTGCAGGAGCTCCATCGTGCATGAACCACAAGTTGTGTCGTACTTGTAAAGGCACATGTTCTAGCAGCACAGGTAGAGTATCCCGTATGAAATCACGATAACGTGCTCCATTGAGCGTAGGTGGAAGAACATGGGGCCCAATCAAGACATCACCAACAATGCCTGCCCAAACGTTCACAGAAAATCTGTGTTGATGACGTGATTGCACAATTGCTTGCGGATTCTCGTCAGCCCACACATGTTAATTGTGAAAATTTACAATTTGATCACGTTGGAATGAAGCCTCATCCGTAAAGAGAACATTTGCACTGAAATGAGGATTGACACATTGTTGGATGAACCATTCGCAGAAGTGTACCCGTGGAGGCCAATCAGCTGCTGATAGTGCCTGCACACGCTGTACATGGTACGAAAACAACTGGTTCTCCCGTAGCACTCACCATACAGTGACGTGGTCAACGTTCCCTCGTACAGCAGCAACTTCTCTGACGCTGACATTAGGGTTATCGTCAACTGCACGAAGAATTGCCTCGTCCATTGCAGGTGTCCTCGTCGTTCTCGGTCTTCCCCAGTCGCGAGTCATAGGCTGGAATGTTCCGTGCTCCCTAAGACGCCGATCAATTGCTTCGAACGTCTTCCTGTCGGGACTCCTTCGTTCTGGAAATCTGTATCGATACAAACGTACCGCGCCACCGCTATTGCCCCGTGCTAATCCATACATCAAATGGGCATCTACCAACACCGCAGTTGTAAACATTGCACTGACTGCAAAACCACGTTCGTGATGAACACTAACCTGTTGATGCTACGTACTGGTGTGCTTGATGCTAGTACTGTAGAGCGATGAGTCGCATGTCAACACAAGCACCGAAGTCAACATTACCTTCCTTCAATTGGCCCAACTGGCGGTGAATCGAGGAAGTACAGTACATACCGACGAAACTAAAATGAGCTCTAACATGGAAATTAAGCGTTTCCGGACACATGTCCACATATCATCTTTTCTTTATTTGTGTGTGAGGGATGTTTCCTGAAAGTTTGGCCGTACCTTTTTGTAACACCCTGTATACGTATGCTATGCGAAAGTAGTCAATTCCATCTATTGCCAACCTTCTAAGTTATCAGCTATGGTCAAGTGGAAATGTGGGCCGTGTATATGGATGTGATCTGAAAAAGTATGGAAAGTATGGAATGAATGTAAGGCAGCAGATGAAAGACAATGTCACTGAATTTCGTGAAAGCCTTTGTTTCAATGACTGACACATCAGCTCTCGGATCATTTACGTGACACACTCTCCGCTATTTCGCGATAATACAAAAGGAGTTCCCATCTTTGAACTTTTTCGGTATTCTCCGTCACAGATCTCAGATCAGCCAACAACACTTCGGAAGACAATGAAGAAGTGTGCCGTTGACAGTTCCTTCAGCACATTTGCTGCATCATCCAAGGGTCACGCCAACAAAATGCAGCCTTTGGTGCGCCTTCGCCACAATATTTTGTGTGTAAATGTTCCAATTTAAACTGTTTGTGTTGTGACCAGATGAAACTACTTTCATTCGTCCATAAATGTGGGTTTCTTGATTGCTCGATGAGACGGCTACTCAAACTAGAACACAAGAAAAATATTACTTAACTTAATTAGATCAATTATTAAAAGATTTAATCCACTTCTTTGTCACAACATTTCCTGATAAGTCACTACTGTTGCTGACTATGAAAGCATCACCTGATAAATAGATTAATAAACTGTTCTCTTGCAGTACCAAATACAACATTTAGAAAAGCACATTTCACCATAATCTTTTACTACACTCTGGTCCTACACTATGATGTTGAATGCTGTAGCTGAGGTCTCGGATTGCACACTTTACTGTATTGGCCTCAGCGTGAAGGCGCTGCTAAGCTGAGTGGGAAGGTATGTCTTCTGGAACGTCTCCCATTTGTTGTTGCAGATTGTAGCGAGACACCGCTAATGTCTGTGGTATCGACAATTTGGTGGGGCATGGTGGTGTCTTGGTGATAGGACAGTCATTAATTGTAATATGTAGGTATTTAGGTGAACCATCTGTAAATGTGTGTATACCTGACATTACTTCCCGTTTAACATGAGCAAAAATGTGGTAGAAGGACCGGAATGTGGATGTCTTGAGAGGTCCATTGCTTTCTCTGTTGTGGTATCATTGAACAAAGAAGTAATCGTGGCGTACAGTGAAGGAACCATCCTGACATTCCAAAAATGTTGAGCCTAATGGTCTGCCAGCACGGTAGCTCAGCGCTTTCGGTCAGGGGACTACCCACTGACTGTAACATAATAAACTGTTGTCATAGACAGTGTTTGAAAGATGCCATGCGACATCTGTATAGAAAAACCGACGAAAAAACGGTGAAGAGATAGATTGAAAGAAAGAAGACAAAAGAAATTTCCTAGTGGTAAAGCTTCATCCATGAAATCCGAAAAGGTGCAGGTTCAAACCCCATCGGATATTGCTAGGGTATGTTAAGGACACACAAGTCGCCAAAGAGGCACGAAATTAAAAATCTTCAATCAGGCCATTTAGCAACATGAAACGGTTGTTCCACGTATAATCAGCCTGAGGCAACTGATTTGGAACATAGAAAACTATACTAATATTTCAGGAAAGTGGTTTGAAATTGTAGGGAATACGGTCGTAATTAGCTTATTCGCCGACCTTTATGAACACTTGTCGACCAGAGTTAACTGACAGGGAGAAAATCGATACAAAAAAAAGTAATAACGTAAAGTTCTGGAATTTCGGGAATATGTTCATATTTAAGTGATTTACATTGCAAGATCACAGGTTAATGTAAAGGGACAAAACAAATGTGAAAAGTTCATACATTAATAACCTTTGTAACCGCCAGAATGTTTAATGTAAGCATACAAACGTGCATGCATTGTAAAAGTGACGGATGTCAGTTTGCAGAATGGAGTTTCATGTCTGTTGCACTTGGTCGGTCAATACACGGACCATTAAGCGGTCTGTGGCTGACGCTGGAGTTGTCGTCCGATGATGTTCCATATGTCCTCAAAGGGAGACAGATGTGATGATAGAGCCGGCTAGGCAATATGTCGCCACCCTGTAGAGCATGTTGGGTTACAATGGTGGTAGGTGGGCGAGCGATATCCTGTTGGAAAACCCCCTGGAGTGCTGTTCCGCGGCCGCGGTGGTCTAGCGGTTCTAGGCGCTCAGTCCGGAACCGCTCGACTGCTACGGTCGCAGGTTCGAATCCTGCCTCGGGCATGGATGTGTGTGATGTCCTTAGGTTAGTTAGGTTTAAGTAGTTCTAAGTTCTAGGGGACTGATGACCACAGATGTTAAGTCCCATAGTGCTCAGAGCCATTTGAACCATTTTTTTTTTGCTGTTCCTGAATAACAACACAACAGGTAGAAGGACCAGATGGAAGTACAAATTGGCAGTGAGGGTGCGTGGGAAAACTGTGGAGTGCTCCCCTGCTGTCGTACGAAATCGCACCCCAGACCGTTACTCCAGGTGTAGGTCCAGTATGTCTAGCCTACAGACAGGTTGGTTGCAGACCCTCACCTGGCCTAATCAACGCACGGCCATCACTGGCACCGAGACAAAACCAGCTTTCATTGGACAATACAACAGACCTTCACTCTGCCTGCAATGAGCTCCCACTTGACACCACTCAAGTCGCAGATGGTGGTGATTTGGGGTCAATGGAATGCACGCTACAGGCGTCTGGCTCGGAGCTGTCCTTGAACTAACCGATTTGTATCAGTTGGTTGTGTCACTGTGGTGCCAACTACTGCTCAAACTGCTGCTGCAGATGCTGTACGATGCACCAGAGCGCCATGCTCAACACGATGGTCGTCCGTCTCGGTAGTGCCACTTGACCATTTGGAGACTGGTCTTCTTGTGATTGTAGATTCTCGTGACCACCGCTGACAGTAGTCATGTTCAGTGGCTACATTCCTACCAAGTCATCGGAGAAGGAACATCCAGCTTCTCGTAACCCTATAACAAGACCTCGTTCAAACTCATCGAGGTGCTGATAAAAGCTTCCTGGCGCTTTAAAAGCATTCTTCAAAATTGTACAGATGTGTGTGAAATCTTATGGGACTTAACTGCTAAGGTCATCAGTCCCTAAGCTTACACACTACTTAACCTAAATTATCCTATAGACAAACACCCATGCCCGAGGGAGGACTCGAACCTCCGCCGGGACCAGCCACACAGTCCATGACTGCAGCGCCCCAGACCGCTCGGCTAACCCCGCACGGCAAGAAGCATTCTTAACTAACACTAACTCACCACGTTCAATTTCAAAGGTAACTAACGCTCATCATCGTTGCAGCGTTTATTTACAGCAGATCTGATTTGCATCCTCATAGTGGTAGTACTACCGCACTCTTACGCGACTGGTGCGAAATTGGACAGAAATAGACATCATCTTTCAGATCATCTTTTAGATGAGATAAATGTTATGTTTCAGATGTAGAATCATGTGTACCAACTTTCGTTAATGTCGCACAATTGTTTTTGGTGTAGCGATTTTGTTTTCGTCTGTGTAATTACTGGTGTAATTTAGTAACCGCGTGCGTTTGTTGCGTCGGACTACACTGACAAACTTATTTCTAACTGTGGTAACCGTAGCGGCCGATGACACAGACTACGGCCTATCGTCACAAAACGTGTGTTAAGGCTCGGAGCACAACGTGGCGGGTTTGTCGCAGAGCTCGATCCATTAGCGCGCCGGCTTGCGCAGCGACTAGTTTGCGCAGAGGCGCGTGTAAGACGAGGCAGCTGCAGCGGACGCACAATTGCTAGCCGCGTACACAGCGGCTGCTGTTCAAGCACTGTGTGTGCCAGCGCCGCGCTACAATTTGTTTACACTCTGCGGGCGTGGCGCGTCGCTCTGTGAGAATACGTAATTAGCTGCGCCGCAGGCGCGCGCCTCTGACGCGGCGCCACGCTCAAAGTAAAATTATTGACAAATGTAATATTGCCTCCACTGGCGGCACAGCGCCGTGAAATGCCGCTTGTGGCGTCCCGGCGGCCACGCCTGGACACCGGTCGTGGCGCGCTGCATACAGCTGCGTGACGTCACGGGAGGTTAAGTGCTGCAGTTTCCGGAGCGAATACAGCCTCTCTCACAGCCGTTACAGTTGTAAGTTCTCCTCTATCTGTTTCTGTACGAAATTTAGCCCAAATTTACCTCCCACACTATAAAAGGTCTACGTATTACCAAAACTATGTACCTACAAACTGTTATTATCCAACTTAAATTCGTATGCTAACCTTTGACCAAACAGAACGAAATTTGAATTGATCTGTAACTGGTCTGAATCAAACTTGTCTTTACATTAAATGTGCAACTGAAGTAAAACAATTATCTGACCCTAATCAAAATTTATACCTACCTCGCTTCTTGACAACATTGTTGCAGATTTGTCGAAAGCACAACAGAAAACAGCAATCAGGCAGCGGCTAAGCTAGATTTACATTTTTGAAATAAAATTTCCAAACTATATTCAAACTGTCGCATGCTATGTGGTGGAACAGTGTGCTGGGGAGAGTAACTATTCCAAAGAAACGATATTCC
This sequence comes from Schistocerca cancellata, assembly GCF_023864275.1. Classification (NCBI taxonomy): domain Eukaryota; kingdom Metazoa; phylum Arthropoda; class Insecta; order Orthoptera; family Acrididae; genus Schistocerca; species Schistocerca cancellata. Next base: position 380,226,842 of record NC_064630.1, read on the forward strand.
AAGATAACGAGTTTAAAATGAAGTAAGTATGCAAAAAGACAGTGTAAAACTTCGCGTGTTCATCACACACGACATTGATCTGAACAATGCTATGCTTATAAAAGTGAAGAATGATTATAAAAGGTATAACGTTTACAGAATCTCTATAAAAACCAAACAGCTTTATCAGTTGATATCTTAATGCATGACTCAGGGAAGTGGGGAGTCTTTCTCTCAGCTCTGGGCAGTGAAAAAAGTTAACTAGCTGACAATAATCATTCTGATAAACCAGCTGCGCAGTGCAGCAATCTTACCTCACACTACTTCTCTCCAAAATGACAACATATTCAAGATTTATGTTCTTTTCAACCTTTAATATATACCTCGTATTCATTCTTGCTGTCCTTTACAATAAATCATTCTTCGTCTAACAGATATAAATCTTTCTTCGTCTAACAGATATAATTACAAGTCACATAGCACTAGCGAATATGTCCATCACCGACCGCAGTTGAACTAAGAGCGTATCAGACTGTAAGACGTAAAGAATGTGCCACAACAAGATCAAAGATTGTTTGACGGTAACATAACTTGCTCTCTCTCTCTCTCTCTCTCTCTCTCTCTCTCTGACATGCAGATCGGTAACTTACAAAAGTCAAAACGAAATACAGTATTTACACAGGAAATAACTGCTTTGTGTGTGTCTGTAGGTGGAGGGGGTAGGGGTATAGGGGACGGAAGTGCTGCACACACCCTACAAAAATTTATGTTGAAAGTAATGTTTCCCAGACGTAAAATTATTGTTACCGACCGTCCTTGAGAAATTATAAATTCGAGTTTTTAAAGAGAAAGATACCGATAAATTAAAAGGATCACAATGAGTTCGCAAGTGCTGAATTTTTAATTATTCCTAACGACGTTTCATAACCACACTTAATTCCCACTATAGTCGACATAATCGTACTGAGAGATTCAGTAACTGTATTGATAGTTAAGATAATTTTCATTTATTTTTCGGTGTCAGTTGCACATTTTTAATTAAATTACACGTTTCGATCCCTCTGAATCACCTTTAGATCTAAGTAGTAGCGTTAGTAACCTGTGTTTTCTACTGAGAAGCACATATTAGAGCACAGTGCTCTGGTATGTGCTTCTGAGTAGACAAGACAGATTGCTGACGCAACTGCACGGATCTGAAGATAATCCAGAGGGATCGAAACATATAATCTAATTAAAAATGTGCAACTGAGATGGAGGAATTATCTTAAACACTTCGTTCCATCTGCCATGTGGAGCTCCATGTAAACACACACAAACCAACATCATCAGCAAACCAGTCAAATGACTGATCATCAGAACACAAAAAAAAAAAAAAAAAAAAAAAAATTAAAGAGAAGAAAGCAGAAGCTCTTGAGAACGAGGATATGAGCACCTAGTTGGAAAAAAAGAAATATGAAAAAAATGTAACTGTTTGCAGAAAATTGCCAACCACTATGTAAACTTTGTTTGCATCTACTGTCAATTTTGCCATCTGGTCACTGCTGCATTCTGGTGGACGAAAGCGGAAACTCCTGCTGCAAGACAACAACTTCTCGAGTTTTCGTTACGACTCCAACGTTCCGGAGTATTATGTCAACAAATCAGAGCTATGGTAGACTGGTGAGCCCGTTCGAGTAACCTCGTGATAGCTGAAGGGTTTGACAGAACCGGCCTTTCGCTCGTCGGCGCGCCGCGGCTGCAGCACAGCCGGCTGCGACGCAGTGCGGTTCATCGCGGCAGAATGTTTGTCGTCGAGTATTAGCGTCTGGCTGCTGGCTGCTGGCTGCGGGCACTGGCGCGAGGCAACACGCGGGGCAGCTCGGGCGCTTGTTCGACCTGATTGCATCTCCCGCGCGAGCGAAGACAATGAGCTACAAAGGGCCCCGCGATAACAGCGGCTTATAAATTATTTACGGCGCGCGCCGTAACGTCGGCGTAAATTACCTCATCGTTCACGAGCCCCCGGCCGCGCCGCTGCCTGCTTGCCCGCGCTGGAATCGAACGCCGCTGCCAGATGCTTTCCGGTCGTCCCAGCCGACCACATCGGCCGCTCTTCCACTTTATTTGCTCGGCGCGCTCTCAGATGCGGACGCGATGTTTAATCTCTCCGAAAAAAAAACCACCACCGCCGCAGAGAGCTTTGGAGCTATTCCCGTGGCGGTGATACGATTATTCGCGTCAATGGGTGCAGACGTATCCACCGCCCAAGGACAAGGACAAAATTATGGGTCCAGCAGCTCCTGGCAGTGGGCGTGCAGGCCTCTTTCTATTTTATTCTCTGGATTATGTGCCAAGGGGAGTAAGCAGCAATATCTCGTACTAGAAAAACCAGTAAAGCCCCGTTTCTTTACCGAATCGATCTCTAATGTGTAAAACAGTTTCAAACGACTGATTACTTTACAAATGAGTTGATATGTCATATTTTTTACTTTCAGCACGTGTGAGACAAAATACTTAGACACGATTTGAAACTGTGTTTGAAAGTTCATACAATGTAAGCTTTCACGGCCGGTATTGTCTTCACTTAAAACTTCCGGGCCGGCCGCGGTGGTCTAGCGGTTCTAGGCGCGCAGTCCGGAACCGCGCGACTGCTACGGTCGCAGGTTCGAATCCTACCTCGGGCATGGATGTGTGTGATGTCCTTAGGTTAGTTAGGTTTAAGTAGTTCTAAGTCCTAGAGGACTGATGACCTCAGATGTTAAGTCCCATAGTGCTCAGAGCCATTTGAACTTAAAGCTTCCGGGCTGATAGGCCGTGGTCGAAGTATAAAACTCTCTCCTGACTGCAGTTCGCCGCTTTACCTCCGAGGATGTCTCCTGCAGTCGGAGACGAAACGTCAGGAGAGAGTTTTATACTTCGACCACGGCCTATCAGCCCGGAAGTTTTAAGTGTGTTTGAAAGTTTTTGGAAGTCGCTAAGTGCTCTCATTATGAATCGCTGGCTGAATACTTTCACTCCATTTTAAGCAAAAACAAGTATTTCCCGCATCTCAATGTTTATACTGTCATATCTTTTGCAGCATGGGCCATACAGCGATGCAATTTAGCAGGTACGGGCAGTGGTATGTGTGGATACTGTCTACAAATTGTGGCACGCATGGAGGCGGCAATAAAATTTCGTATCTGATGCTGAAGTTTTACTGCATGAAGCCCGCATCTCGTGGTCGTGCGGTAGCGTTCTCGCTTCCCACGCCCGGGTTCCCGGGTTCGATTCCCGGCGGGGTCAGGGATTTTCTCTGCCTCGTGATGGCTGGGTGTTGTGTGCTGTCCTTAGGTTAGTTAGGTTTAAGTAGTTCTAAGTTCTAGGGGACTGATGACCATAGATGTTAAGTCCCATAGTGCTCAGGGCCATTTGAACCATTTACTGAATGAACAGCGGGAATGCAGTAAGCGATAAACTTTTTTCCCTTCGTATTTTGCTGGGGATGTTAGCGAAAAAAAATTTCGTGAATGTTTTGAACGACAGTTTGTTAGAAGTAGCTAACTAGTCTCATTTACATATTCCGGATGAATGAAAAAAAAATGGTTCAAATGGCTCTGAGGACTATGGGACTTAACTTCTGAGGTCATCCGTCCCCTAGAACTTAGAACTACTTAAACCTAACTAACCTAAGAACATCTTACACATCCATGCCCGAGGCAGGATTCGAACCTGCGACCGTAGCGGTCACGCGGTTCCAGACTGTAGCGCCTAGAACCGCTCGGCCACTCCAGCCGGCGGGATGAATGAAGTCCGCGTATTTGCGCGCCGTCGCTTAACGCTGTCTCAACAGAAACAGGCAGTTTTTAACTGCAATACTTGTCTCCCTGTCTTAAAACGTTTAACATATCATTATACCTCTTAATGAGTAGATTATGACAATATTTTAAATTTTTAAAATCGGCCTTTAATTACGAGAAATAATGAAAGTCAAATTTTTATTATCCCTCAAAGCAGCAATTGGTGATGCATTCTGGGCTACGGGGTAGTTGTTGTGCAATGTATACGGTGATTAGGTTTTATCGCACCGTCGATGTGCTGGTAGTTACGGACGGAACCCCAGCTATATCTGCGGAAACTTTTTTCCCAGGAACATTAAAAGAAAAATGCTCGAAAGACTAGTATTACCCTGTCTCAATTGTTGTATCGTGTACAACGAGTTTATAATAGTGAAAATCATCGGTGCCTCAGCCTCACTCTAAACTCCTACTATAGGCAGATAATCGACATTCCCGTTGTACGATCACGTAAAACCATTGTTATGGAGAATTATCCTGGTATAGCAGATTCGTATGGCATGATTGCCTGGTAGTCCCTCAAGAGAGATGTTCAGCTGCTTGTTTGTAATTTCTTTCAGCTGGACGCCCCTCCAGCAACTCGCGCACGCTTAACCTATCTTAGTAATATCAACTGGGAATGGGGACCTATAGTTTAACATGGAATCCGAAACACGTGTTCTGATCGATCTTTCAATCTTTTAGAGGTGAAGGCAAGCGTTGAGGAAGGTTGAGAAACTCCCGTCTCACTGGTATTCAGTATTACGACCTTACGCTCTTCTAGTTCTTACCTTACCGCTAGACCTCAAGCCCGACTACTATCGTGGTTAAATGCATTGTTAAGCCAAAACGTTATGGCCAGCTGATTAATAGCGTGGTGTTCCAGCTTTGGAATGCAATGCAGCAGCGATTCTGCGTGGCATGGATTCGACAAGACTTTGGTAGGTTTGTACCGCTATGTGGCACCTACCGGCATTGTGCACTGGTCACGCAACGCATACATTTTGTGCCGTTAGTCTGCGGTTACCCACCTATCACCCAATCTGATAGATTCCCACATTCGGTTCGGATGAGACAAATTTGATCGCCCAGACATCTGCATGAGTTCACTATCACGTTCGTGAAACTCACTGTTCTTGTGATATAGCTATACCGCAGGAAAGTGCCATCACCACTGGGTAGTCTTTCGCCCCTGCTCTTCAGTTTATATACGGAAGAAGCTATGATGGATATAAGAAAAAATCCAGGAGTGGGATTAAAATTTAGGATAAAAGGATATCAATATTCCTTACTGAAAGCGAGGAAGAACTCCAGAATAGAACAGAATGAACAATCTAAAGAGTGTAGGATATGGATTGAGGGTAAACCGAAGAACGACGAAAGCAATGAAGAGTAGCAGAAATGAGACTATCGATAAGCGTAAGATCGAAACGGGGACCACTAAGTTAATGTATTGCAGAAATTCTGCTACTTGGAAAGCAAAATAATATACTACGAACTAATCGAGGTGAACATAAAAAGCTTAGTAGCACAGACAAAGAGCGGATTCCTGGGCAAAAGAAAACTAGCATAAAACATATGCCACAATTTGAGGAAGAAACTTCTGAGAACGTGCGTTTGGAGCACAGTATGGTAGTGAGACATGGACTGTGAGAAAACTGAAAAAAAGTGAAGATTTGCAACGATTATGAGTGTAAGTGCGGCTGAACTACAGGGCTATTACAAATGATTGAAGCGATTTCATAAATTCACTGTAGCTCCGTTCATTGACATATGGTCACGACACACTACAGATACGTAGAAAAACTCATAAAGTTTTGTTCCGCTGAAGCCGCACTTCAGGTTTCTGCCGCCAGAGCGCTCGACAGCGCAGTGAGACAAAATGGCGACAGGAGCCGAGAAAGCGTTTGTCGTGCTTGAAATGCACTAACATCAGTCAGTCATAACAGTGCAACGACACTTCAGGACGAAGTTCAACAAAGATCCACCAACTGCTAACTCCATTCGGCGATGGTATGCGCAGTTTAAAGCTTCTGGATGCCTCTGTAAGGGGAAATCAACGGGTCGGCCTGCAGTGAGCGAAGAAACGGTTGAACGCGTGCGGGCAAGTTTCACGCGTAGCCCGCGGAAAATTGGCTCATGTCACAACTGGAGACCGACAGCGCCGACTTCATGTTTCAACAGGATGGCGCTCCACCGCACTTCCATCATGATGTTCGGCATTTCTTAAACAGGAGATTGGAAAACCGATGGATCGGTCGTGGTGGAGATCATGATCAGCAATTCATGTCATGGCCTCCACGCTCTCCCGACTTAACTCCATGCGATTTCTTTCTGTGGGGTTATGTGAAAGATTCAGTGTTTAAACCTCCTCTACCAAGAAACGTGCCAGAACTGCGAGCTCGCATCAACGATGCTTTCGAACTCATTGATGGGGACATGCTGCGCCGAGTGTGGGACGAACTTGATTATCGGCTTGATGTCTGCCGAATCACTAAAGGAGCGCATATCGAACATGCCTAAAAGAACTTTTTGAGTTTTTGTAACTTTATCAGTTTTTCTACGTATCTGTAGTGTGTCGTGACCATATGTCAATGAATGGAGCTACAGTGAATTTATGAAATCGCTTCAATCATTTGTAATAGCCTTGTATATTAGAAGGAAGACAGTTTACATATATGAGTAACAACACTGTATCTAAGATTGAGCCTTGGGGAACACCGTACGCGGTTTCTCCCCAGTCTGAAAACCGTCCCTGTACTACTTTAGTTGGTGCATAAAATCTTCGCGTTTTTATTTTGTGTGTTAGCATTCCGGTTGCAGTGTGATTATGTATCGATTGTCAATTTTTTATTTGTAGCTCACCGTTGCTATTTGAATCAAAATTTTATCATTTTGTCATCTGGAGACAGTGAGTGGCCTTGCGGACGCCATAAAATGGAGTGCCAAGTGGGGAGATCGGAACATCCGATATATTCTACTGTTTGAGGGATGACAGCGGTGTAGGCTGCCAAAAACATTTCCACCGAGTATGGCGTTAATGCCATTGGACAGAGCACAGCACGAAATTGTTTTCTCGTTTTAAGGAGGATCGTTTTGACGGTAGTGGCACTCCACGTTCAGGAAGTATTTGATGAAGATCATTTAAACGCACCTCAATGTGCTGAAGAACTGGTAGATGTAATGAAACGTGTTCGTTCCACATTTGCATGCAGTGAGGAAGTTCCAAAAATTTGGTGTGTAGGTACTGCATGCTCTATGCCAAAATCATAAAAACTTGGATGTTATCAATTGGCTCGTGAACAACACCGACTATTCCTATCCCGTATCTTTGCTGGTGACGAGAAATGGTATTCTTATGCTAACATAAAGAAAACAGGCATTTTTGAGCCCAAATAAAGCAGCAACTCCCCGTACAAAAACCTGCGAGCATCCACAAAGGATCTACATCTACATCTACATTTATACTTCGCAAGCCACCCAACGGTGTGTGGTGGAGGGAACTTTACATGCCACTGTTATTACCTCCCTTTCCTGTTCCAGTCGCGTATGGTTCGCGGGGTGAACGACTGCCGGAAAGCCTCCGTGCGCGCTCGAATCTCTCTAATTTTGCATTCGTGATCTCCTCGGGAGGTATAAGTAGGGGGAAGCAATATATTCGATGCCTCATCCAGAAACGCACCCTCTCGAAACCTGGACAGCAAGCTACACCGCCACGCAGACTGTTTCTCTTGCAGAGTCTGCCACTTGAGTTTGCTAAACATCTCCGTAACGCTATCACACTTACCAAATAACCCTGTGACGAAACGCGCCGCTCTTCTTTGGATCTTCTCTACATCCTCTGTCAACCCGACCTGGTACGGATCCCACACTGATGAGCAATACTCAAGTATAGGTCGAACGAATGTCTTGTAAGCCACCTCCTTTGTTGATGGACTATATTTTCTAAGGTTCTCCCAATGAATCTCAACCTGGCACCCGCCTTACCAACAATTAATTTTATATGATCATTCCACTTTAAATCGTTCCGTACGGATACTCCCAGATTTTTTACAGAAGTAACTGCTACCAGTGTTTGTTCCGCTATTGTATAATCATACAATAAAGGATCCTTCTTTCTTTGTATTCGCAATACATTACATTTGTCTATGTTAAGTGTCAGTTGCCACTCCCTGCACCAAGTGCCTATCCGCTGCAGATCTTCCTTCATTTCGCTGCAATTTTCAAATGCTGCAACTTCTCTGTATACTACAGCATCATCCGCAAAAAGCCGCATGGAAAATCTGACACTATCTACTAGGATAATGTTATACATCCGGTGGAACAGCGACGGTGTAGCGTACTACGAGTTGCTCTCCCAAGGTGTAACTCTCAATGCTGACGTTTATTGTCAGGAACTGAGACACCTTGCAGAACAACGACCAGGAAGACTAGACGAAGTGAAGCTACCCCTCGATAACACCCGCCAGCATTCTGTTAGATAACCTGTAAACACTGAACAGGAGTTGGGTTGGGAAGTCATTCCGCACACACCTTGTTCATCTGATCTTGCTTGCACCCTCAGATTTTCACCTTATCCGCTCTCTACCGAACAACCTTCAATGAACTTCCTTTCCAGATGAAAATGCGCTCTAAATGTGGCTCGACGAGTTCCTAGCCTCAAAACCGTGTGATGTCTAGAGCGGACGAATCGAAAAGTTACTCCAGCGTTGGAAGACTATTGTAAATAGAGAAGGAGAATATATTATTGATTACCAAAGTCTCTTTATAAGTAGGCTGTTCAGGTTTTTATATTGGTAACGCCACGTAGCGCTCTGTATGAAAATTACTGGCTATGCTGTGTGCAGTCTGTGGCTAGTTTGCATTGTTGTCTGCCATTGTAGTGTTGGGCAGCTGGATGTGAACAGCGCGTAGCGTTGCGCAGTTGGAGGTGAGCCGCCAGCAGTGGTGGATGTGGGGAGAGAAATGGCGGAGTTTTGAAATTTGTAAAAATGGATGTCATGAACTGCTGTATATATTATGACTTTTGATGACTATTAAGGTAAATACATTGTTTGTTCTCTATTAAAATCTTTCATTTGCTAACTATGCCTACTAGTAGTTAGTGCCTTCCGTAGTTTGAATCTGTTATTTAGCTGGCAGTAGTAGCGCTCGCTGTATTGTTGTAGCTTGAGTAACAAAGATTTTTGTAAGGTAAGTGATTTGTGAAAGGTATAGGTTAATGTTAGTCAGGGCCATTCTTTTGTAGGGATTTTTCAAAGTCAGATTGCGTTGCGCTAAAAATATTGTGTGTCACTTTAGTAAATGTTTAAGTACGTTCAGTTTTGCTCAGCTGTTTGAAAAGCATATAATGTAAGAGGTTTATCAGCACAGTAATTCTAAAATTGTTCTAAGGGGACGTTTCATCTTTTATATGTGTCTGTTGTGTTATTTAAACTTAGGGAACAGCGCCACGAACTTATACGCCAACCTAAGTACCGGGTGATCAAAAAGTCAGTATAAATTTGAAAACTGAATAAATCACGGAATAATGTAGATAGAGAGGTACAAATTGACCCATATGCTTGGAATGACATGGGGTTTTATTAGAACCAGAAAATACAAACGTCCAAAAAATGTCCGACAGATGGCGCTTTATCTGATCAGAATAGCAATAATTAGCATAACAAAGTAAGACAAAGCAAAGATGATGTTCTTTACAGGAAATGCGCAATATGTCCACCATCATTCCTCAACAATAGCTGTAGTCGAGGAATAATGTTGTGAACAGCACTGTAAAGCATGTCCGGAGTTATGTTGAGGCATTGGCTTCGGATGTCGTCTTTCAGCATCCCTAGAGATGTCGGTCGATCACGATACACTTGCGACTTCAGGTAACCCCATAGCCAATAATCGCATAGACCGATGTCTGGGGACCTGGGAGGCCAAGCATGACGAAAGTGGCGGCTGAGCACACGATCATCACCAAACGACGCGCGCAAGTGATCTTTCACGCGTCTAGCAATACTTTGTTTTTATTTTTATTTTTTGGTTCTAATAAAACCCCATGTCATTCCAAGCATGTGTGTCAATTTTTACCTCTCTATCTACATTATTCCGTGGTTTATTAAGTTTTCAAATTTATACTGACTTTTTGATCACCCGGTATATTGGTTGGATTACCGAGTCCTGCCGTTTGTTGATACTGGCGCCGACGATTAGGAAGGTCTGTGACACTCGGGCAGGAGTGGAATAGGAACAGCGCGGCTCGTCAAATCAATTTAGAATTTAGATTTAGAATGACTTCCGTATGTTTTATGCAAGAAGGGACAAAGGCTGCAAAATCGTGGCTTTGCTCCTCTACACAGATGTTACACAGAAACTGGACTAACTTTCGTGATGTAGAAAATAGCGCAGGTGGGAAACAAGAGGAAACTGCTAGAGTGAGCAACACTGCGGGACGAGAGGTATTCTGTTGGCGCGAGTGTAACACGACGGCAGAGGCGAGCGCATAGACGCCGCGGCGCGAGAGGGCGGACCGCGCCACGGCAATACAATACGGCGACAGGCGGCGAGCGGCAACGCGCGTCTCCGTCGGAGAGGAAGAAAAGAGGAGGCGAAGAAGAGGGAGAGGCGGCGAGATAGGAGGGCAGACTCACGGCTCGCAATCCACTTTATACCCAAACAAACGGCTCGGCCAATGGCGGGAAGGGGGCCGCCGGTGGCTCGGCAGCCAACCACAAATCGCCTTGTATACGGCGCGGCAATAAACTCGGAATTGGTTGGGCGGGCCGGGCCGCTGTTACGGCTGATAGGGGATTGAACCACCAACACTTCCTGACACTTGCCGGCCGCCTCCCGGGCCGCCGAATGGGAAAGAGAAACGGAATGACTGTGCCGGCCCCGGGCATAAAATAAAACGAAGGGCTTTTGCTGGCGCGTTGTTGGCTTCCCGGAATTGCCGCGGCGCCGGCAGGAAGGGGGGGAAGAGGGGCAGAGGAAAGCCAAGGAGCTGGCGTCTGTGGAGAAGGGGGGGGGGAGGCAGGGCAGCAGCAGCAGCAGCAGCCGACGTGCTGCCTCCGTAATCGAATACACGAGCAGAGCGGTCTGGTCTACGCCGTGGTGTCACGCCACTCTGTCGCACACCTCTCGCGCGGAATCAAACGGCAGGCGGTCTAGAGCGACGCCGGCCGATAAACCAAGTCCCACTGCCACCAAACACATGCGAAAAACCACAGGCTGGTTCTAAAAGTACTTCAAAACTTTGAAAATTCATAAAAACTTACTCATACGACTTAATACCTAGTCTTGCTGTAATTTAGTACACAAATAGATCGGGCATCACGCCGTCGTCACATGGTTCGTAAAATTCAACGCGTAACGCGCTGGCTTGATCTCCGCCGTGCTGCTCAACGCTCAGAAATGATCCGGAAGAAACGGAGTTGCGCTCTACCAAAAATATGGTTCGGTGATAGTAAATGGTAGGATTACCGGTAGCATTCAAGGTAGCATAGGAAGGGAAGGAAAAGTAAATGAATGTGTAAGGGAGAAACAGGGAGCCAACGGTTTCGCTTTGTGTATACACACACATTTCGCACGTAAATAGAAAAGCAAATTATTCAGTGATAGTCCATTATGTATTTTATATCCTGACAGAATATAAATTTCATGTGATAAGTAATGAAAATTAGTTACCACAGAAATTAATTTCGTTGCAAGTAGAGTTTACTTGCACGAACGTACAAAATGTATATAATTATTTTTATTTTGTAGTCAGTAGAACGTTCTTTATCATGTCAAAGGCAGGAGTTTCCTGTTATTACTGACAAATGCAGAAGTTGTTTATGAACAAAAGACGTATGATTTATATACGTTTGATGAAGTATTGAAGTATTATTTGATATATTTTTGTTTTAAGTTTTTTTTTAATTTTATCTCTTTGTAGAGGAAATTGCGCTGCGCGATAATTCCATAACTGTTTTCCTTATTTTTACTACAACGTCCTTGTGTTTCAGGTTAAAAATCGAGAATTTTCGAATAAAACCAGAATTAAACATCGAAAATTTCAGTTTTGCTATAAACACTGTTTACTTTTAAGCAGCAGAGATGAAGATAACGACGTAGAACAAAAATGTTCTGTAGGTTACATGGCCCTTTGTGTACAAAAATTGTTAAGGTTTTATGGCCACATATTAGAAAAATCACCAAACAAACATCGACTGAAAAACTGAAGACAGAACCCTTTATATATCCTCTCTCCTTATAGACAGTTCACCACTTCCAGTTTTTGGGGAAACCAAATAAAACACTGATCGCATACGCAAGGAAAGTATAATAATAATGTCGTATGGCCAGGGCCTCCCGGCGGGTAGACCGTTCGTCGGGTGCAAGTCTTTCGATTTGACGCCATTTCGGCGACTTGCGCGTCGGTGGGGTTGAACTGATGATGATTAGGACGACGCAACACCGAGTCCCTGAGCGGAGAAAATCTCCGACCCAGCCGGGAATCGAACCCGGGCCCTTAGTATTGACATTCTGTCGCGCTGACCACTCAGCTACAGGGGGCAAAGAAAGTGATCGTTATTAGGTAACGCCTGATAGGTACGCAACACACCTAACATACGTGTAACACACATACAACCTTATCTGACAAAAGCTGCTAGGGAAACCACTGTAATTGTTTGGTTGATCCTGGACAAGTGACCAAACAGTGAGGTCATCGGTCTTATCGGATTAGGGCAGGATGGTGAAGGAAGTCGGCCGTGCCCTTTCACAGGAACCCTCCCTGCATTTACTTGAAGCGATTTAGCAAAACCGCGGAAAACCTAAATCAGTATGGCCAGATGCGGATTTGAACCGTCCTCCTCTCGAACGTAAGTCCAGCGTGCTAACCACTGCGCCACCTCGGTCAGTGCCGTAGTCTACGCTTACTTACTATAGTCTATGGTAGCCTACGGTAGTTTACAACTCTAGGCAGAAACAATCCAGTTCCTCTGCGTGGCGTAACCAACTGCAGTGCACTCAAACGATAATTCGCGGCTACAGGCTACTTGCGCCAACTACGCGGTACACACGAGTTCTCGAAACGGACAAGGACTACAATGCTCTCCAGCACCAGCTATCGCATGTACCTGGTTCGCAAATCACACAGTGCGTTTACGAAAATGAACGGCTGTATAATTCTCACGTTAGCTCTACTAAAACTCACATTTTTACCCTCGTCCATATATTAATCGTACTGTCTGAAGCATACATAATAAAAAACTTCAATATCGATGATCATGTTATAAGGTAAACTATGTTCCATGTCCAGTTAGTAGGGGTATCGGTGAAATAGACTTCCGCAATAGATAAAAATTATTTCATCATTCCTACTTTTTAGTTAAACACCAAGAAAAAATGGTTCAAACGGCTCTGAGCACCATGGGACTTAACTTCTGAGGTCATCAGTCCCCTAGACTTAGAACTAATTATACGTAACTAACCTAACGACATCACACACATTCATTCCCAAGGCAGGATTCGAGCCTGCGACCGTAGCAGCACCGCGGTTCCGGACTGAAGCCCCTAGAACCGCTCGGCCACAAGGGCCGGTGAACACCAAGATCTTTCTCACTTAACTGCTGTTTCTATGCAGTAGCACAATCTTTAGAAAATTTAAAATACACGACTTCCAATAATAAAGTGCAAAACACGTTACTGCAACAGAACAACATTATATTACATCAATACAAAAATATCAGACACTTTTAGAAAATTCAAAGGAAAGTAAAAAATACGTGGAACTAGCGAGACGTGAACCAGTTACACACAACGCCACGTTTCTACTCATTACACTATGTTTACACGCTACAACACGCCGAGGTGACAGAAGTCACGGGATAGCGATACGAACGTATACAAATGGCGGTAGGATGTGGCATACAAGCTGTAAATGGGCAGTGCATTGGCCGAGCTGTCACTTGTATTCAGGTGATTCATGTGAAAAGGTTTCCCACGTGATTATGGCCGCACGATGGAAATTAAAGGACTTTGAACGCGGAATGGTAGTAGGAGCTACACGCGTTCAACTTCGGACATCGTTATCAAATTCAATATTCCGAGATCCACAGAGTCGAGAGTGTCGCGAGAATACCAGATTTCAGCCGAATTCTCTCACCACCGACAACGCAGCGGCCGACGGCCCTCGCCTAACGACCGAGAACGGCAGCATTTCCGTAGAGTTGTCAGTGTTAACAGACAAGTAACACTGGGTGAAATAACCACAGAAATCAATGGGGGACGTACGACGAACGTATTCGTTAGGACGGAACGGCGAAATTTGGTGTTAATGGGCTGTGACAGCAGACGACCGATTCGAGTGCTTTTGCTAACAGCACGACATGGCCTGCAGCTCCTCTCCTGGGCTCGTGACCATATCGGTTGGACGCTAGAAGACTGGAAAACCGCGGCCTAGTCAGATGAGTCCCGAGGTCAGTTGGTAATATCTAATGGTAGGGTTAAAGTGTGGCGGAGACCACGCGAAGCCATGGGCCCAAGTTGTCAACAAGGCGCCGTGCAAGCTGGTGCCAACTCCATAATGGTATGAGTTGCGTTTGCATGAAATGGACTGGGCTTTCTCGTCTAGGTGAACCAATCATTGACTTGCAAACTATTTTTAGCCATTGTTGGACATCATGTTCCCAAACAACGAGGGAATTTTTATTGATGATAATGCCCCATGTGACTGGGCCACAACCCGTTCGCGATTTGTTTGAAGAACATTCAGGACAATTCGAGCGAATGATTTGGCCACTTAGGTAGCCCGAAATTAATCCCACCGAACGTTTATGTGACATAACAGAGAGGTCAGTTCGTGCACAATATTTTTATAGGGGACTTCCAACGATTTGTGAAATCCATGTAACGCTGAGTTACTGCACTACGCTGGTCAAAAGGAGGTCCAACACGATATTAGGAGGTACCCCAAGACTTTTGTCACCTTTGTGTATATGAGCATGTTTTGTATGCTACCATCTACAGAAGACTTTATTCGCCGATGCGTTATAACATTCATTTAATCATTCGTGACAAGTGTCTTGTTCTTGATACGACAGATGCTGGCCCTTATTACCCGTACGACTCTCCTCATCAGACACCTCCTCACCTGCTCGTCACGCCGGCCGGTGTGGCCGTGCAGTTCTAGGCGCTTCAGTCTGGAACTGTGTGACCGCTACGGTCGCAGGTTCGAATCTTGCCTTGGGCATGGATGTGTGTGATGTCCTTAGGTTAGTTAGGTTTAAGTAGTTCTAAGTTATAGAGGACTGATGACCACAGATATTAAGTCCCATAGTGCTCAGAGCCATTTGAACCATTTGAACCTGCTCGTCTTTCCGGACTCGCGATACTTCCCACAAACGAAGATGAACTCCACGAAACGGAAAGCTCAATACTTACGTGCTGACAGCGAGAAAAATGTTCTTGATTTTTGGCACTTTCTTAATAAACGTCACTGTGCAGTTGTCGGAATCCTAAAAAGAAAAGAAAGAAGAGAAAAACGTTTAATTAATATACTTTGTACCTCGTCTCCTCATTCCCTTTGCTTGGTCCTTGGGGAGGGACTGAGACATTGCAGCTAGGTCTTGGGTTGCGACCCCTACCCACTTTGACCCCGCCTCTCCCTTTAGGCACAGGGAAGGGTCCCATGAAAAAATAAGGTTGATATGGGTATGGTATTGCTTCGATTCCCATTCAGGTACATTTTCCTAACAGGCACGAACAGTTCACATCGATTCCCGCCAGTCGGAAATATTCTCCGCTTGGGGACTGGGTGTAACGTTGGCTTCATCATCATAGACAAAAAATCGTCGAAGTGGCGATGATAAAAAGCCTTGGAGTAGGCGGTCGAACTCTTCGACAGGAGTCTCCCGGTCAAAATACACCACTGGCCATTAAAATTGCTACACCAAGAAAAAATGTAGATGATAAACTAGTATTCATCGGACAAATATATTATACTAGAACTGACATGTGATTACATTTTCACGCAATTTGGGTGCATAGATCTTGAGAGATCAGAACCCAGAACAACCTCCTCTGGCCGTAGTAACGGCCTTGATACGCCTGGGCATTGAGTCAAACAGAGTTTGGATGGTGTGTACAGGTACAGCTGCCCATGCAGCTTCAACACGATACCACAGTTCATCAAGAGTAGTGACTGGAGTATTGTGAGGAACCAGTTGGTTCAAATGGCTCTGAGCACTATGGGACTTAATATCTAAGGTCATCAGTCGCCTAGAACTTAGAACTACTTAAACCTAACTAACCTAAGGACATCACACACATCCATACCCGAGGCAGGATTCGAACCTGCGACCGTAGCGGTCGCGCGGTTCCAGACTGTAGTGCCTAGAACCTCTCGGCCACCTCGGCCGGCGAAGAGCCAGTTGCTCGGTCACCATTGACCAGACGTTTTCAGTTACTGAGAGATTTGGAGAATGTGCTGGTCAGGACAGCAGTCGAACATTTTCTGTATCCAGAAAGGCCCGTACAGGACCTATAACATGGGGTTGTGCATTACCCTGCTGAAATGTAGGGTTTCGCAGGGATCGAATGAAGGGTAGAGCCACGGGTCGTAACACATCTGAAATGCAACGTCCACTGTTCAAAGTGACGTCAATGCGAACAAGAGGTGACCGAGACGTGTAACCAATGGCACCCCATACCATTACGTCGGGTGATACGCCAGTATGGCGATGACGAATACACTCTTCCAATGTGCGTTCACCGCGATGTCGCCAAACACGGATGCGACCATCATGATGCTGTAAAGAGAACCTGGATTCATCCGAAAAACTGACGTTTTGCCATTCGTGCACCCAGGTTCGTCGTTGTGTACACCATCGCAGGCGCTCCTGTCTGTGATGCAGCGTCAAGGGTAACCGCAACCATGGTCTCCGAGCTAATAGTCCATGCTGCTGCAAACGTCGTCGAATTGTTAGTGCAAATGGTTGTTGTCTTGCAAACGTCCCCATATGTTGACTCAGAGATCGAGACGTGGCTGCACGATCCGTTATAGCCATGCGGACAAGATGCCTGTCATCTCGAATGCTAGCGATAGGAGGCCGTTGGGATGCAGCACGGCGTTCCTTATTACCCTCCTGAACCCACCGATTCCATATTCTGCTAACAGTCATTGGATCTCGACCAACGCGAGCAGCAATGTCACGATACGATAAACCGCAATCGCGATAGGCTACAATCCGACTTTTGTCAAAGTCGGAAACGTGGTGGTACGCATTTCTCCTCCTTACACGAGACATCACAACAACGTTTCATCAGGCAACGCCGGCCAACTGCTGTTGTGTATGAGAAATCGGTTGGAAACTTTCCTCATGTTAGCACGTTGTAGGTGTCGCCACCGGCGCCAACCTTGTGTGAATGCTCTGAAAAGCTAATCATTTGCATATCACAGCATCTTCTTCCTGTCGGTTAAATGTCGCGTCTGTTGCACCTCATCTTCGTGATGTAGCAATTTTAATGGACAGTAGTGTATACCATAAGTACCTTTCGTCATTGGTACCCTTTCACGATGAATTTTAATCCCATTCCTGGACTTTTTAATTCCGTCATTTTACACTTTATCTGTGTTATATTGTCATTTTACACTTTATCTTTATTATATTTTTTCACTTGTAACATCTGTTACTTCGACTTTCAGTTGCTCATTCCACTAACTTAGTTACTGATTAAATAGTATGTCTCACATTTCTGGGATCGCAATCCGTCAGACCAGAAAGGATCATAAGCATAAGGTGAATAGTAACAGATAAGGAAGCGATGGTGTCAAATTATTATTTTATACGGAAGTCTAGATTGAGCAGTGTGAGCTGGTCACATGTTTGTGAACCGATTATGTACCAAAGGCGGTAGGCACTCTGAGACTTACTATGAGCTTAAGTTGTTTCTATAAGATGAAGACTTAAGTTTCTCATTAGCGAACATTAGCTTCTTATCTCACAATTAAATATTCTCTACCGTTTGTGTCACTTGCACGCTAAGATGTTTGTGTCACCCTTTTGCAGGAATGGAAAGCTGATGGGATTTCATACACATGTACGTGATTCTGAAAACATCAAGAATAGCTTGAATGTCGTTCACTGACAAAAAGCATCTTTTTTTTAACTAAAAAATTGAAAACGTCAAAGCGGCCATCTCTTCCGTAAGATTCACTCTAAAGAGGAGTTGCTTTTAGCACATTCCCGATTTTCATCATCATTGGCAGAAGTCTGAATCTGTTGATTAATTTTACCCTAGAGCAGCTTACCCGTAGCTCAACGTACCATAAGTTCTGATAAAACAATGCAAACCGTCCGATGAAGATTGAATCCGAAATCGATAATTGCGATTTTGTTTAAAGAAAGAAAAGTCTTAACTCCAAGTTGTAGGAGCATGCTATAGTACTGCTGTACTATATAAACTTTCTGACCACACAACAGCCACTTTCCTCCAATAATGTCATTATTTAAAAAATTACAAGAAAACTTCAATTTAAATAAAAGTAGACTTGGTGTGTACTAATAATTGGTCAGTAAGCAAAAAACAACAGATTTCAAGATGCTGAACCTCCACTAAGCATTCATCTTAATTTGAGCTAGTAAAGGAAAAACTGAATAGTCATTCATAAATAAAAGTAAAACCAGGACGTCAGGTACTCCACAAGGCAGCTCGTGATCAATAACGTGCCTCAGTGACCGTTAAGCATTGAACGTAGCTATAAAAATGCATGAGTGATAAGTAGCTAACACGACCAGACCAAATAAGGCAACCAGCAGCACAATCGGTTCTAGTTCCACTGAGGTTTCCCTCTCTTGTGTATAGCGTCTTATTTAGTCATGCTTGGTTAACTTTTATTATCACACGTATCTAAAATACTTCTTCTAGATGCCTATTCGCTGTGTGGCATCTGTCGTGAAGTTTGAAATATGAGAGTTCATTGCAGAAAGATGAGCAATTACGAGTCAGTGTTATGTTCTGCCTTGCTCAGCGGTAAGCAACTGAGTACATGCGTACAATCGCAGCAGTGCTATTACTGCATTTTGGAATTTGTTGAGTTTGAAATAAGACTATTCTGTACATTTCACAAAGATTAACATGTGAAAACTCTATAAGACATTCAGCTGAAGTGGAGGAAGGTGACAAAGCACGTAATGGAAACACTCATCCATCGAAAGCATTCCTTGGAATAAAGCTTTCTTCGTATTTTTACTACGTATTTTTTACGGATATTTTTATCCTGAATATATGTGCATTAAGTAAGATGGTATAAAAGCGTCGAGGGGGAACAGCAGCGGAACGGGCACTTACGTTAAGCAGGAAAATGAGCTTTGAGCTTGTGGACTTGCCCTTTACGTCATCAGCGGGCTCGGCAAGGGAAGAAAAGTAAAGGGTGTACTTTGCTTCGAGTCAACAGCAGAGGTCTTGAAAGCTACACGAAATCTGGGGTCAATCTACTGACGAAACGTATGAAGAACGAGTTGTAAATATATATATTCCCATGACGTCTATTCGTGATCTCTTAATACAGCTTCTGTACTTCTATCCATCCACCCGTACTTGTTACCCGTTTTTTGTGTGTTTTGTTATTTAGCTATGGTTTTACAGAATGAAAATTTATATATGACAGTATATGGACCAGTAATACTTTAGCTAAAATAAACGGTACGAAGCATAAGACACATGTAATACCGCAAACGTGACAAGAAAAGGCATTCGCCGATAAATCTGTAACAAACATCTGCTGATCTTCAGTTGACAGTACACATCACTTACCCTGATAATTTACCCTATTTGCCACATGTCAATCATACCTTCAATATCAGTGGATGAAGAGTTTCAGTGTCAATATACTTAAAAGAGAGCGTCTCGCAACTTATATTAATGAGATAGAGCAAAATCGATACAAAGGAATGTTATAACAACCCCACAGTTGTAAGGGTGTTTTGTATAGGCTTAAAGGCTTACTATTACGACACAGTCACAATCAACAGCATCAGATACTTCATTTTGAAAACTCTCAGTTCCAACACAAAAGGCCATAAGAAGCCATAAATATACTCTCTGCAAAACACCTAAGGCATATGGTCGGAAGCATGGGAAAACATCTAGAAAAAGGACAGGAGTACAGGATGTGTAGAAGCATGAATCCCGCAACATAAATTGTACTCGACAACTACATACTCAAGAAACATTCCTACAAGAGGTGATGAAAAGCAATTCCACCGAATTTGTATCTGAAAGTATTCTACATCTTTTTCCTCATGTCTGCATATCTATTTCTCAATGTAGTCACCCTGGTGGCGAACACATTTCTCCCAACGAGAGACCAGTTTGTTGATACCATCGCTGTAGAGTGTTTGATTATCTTGGCGGAGCTACTACCTCACCTCTGCTTACACTGCTTCGTCACTATTAAAGTGAAGCTCTCGGAGGTGTTCTTTCAGTTTTGAAAACATATATCGCATGGGATCAGATCGATTGAATGAAGGATGATCGATGAAAGTCAACCCAAGGCGTGGGACTGTTGCAGATGTCGCATCGCTCGTGTGTTCTGGCATTGTCATGCTGAAGAAGGTGCTCCATGTGTGGACGAACACTTCGAATTCGAAACTCGTTCACAGCACTCTGTTTCTCACTCACCGAAATAATTACACACGGCCATGTCGCAAGCTATCATTCGGAGCCATTGAGCGGCAGACAGCTGCAAATACATAGACATGAAAAATAAAGATGTAGAATGTTAATAACTTTTGTTTGAGTTAAGAAGCTTTAAGAGTTTTCACATAAAACATCTGGGGTGTTACGTTTCAGGACGCTCTCGTATAACTAATTCGAGACTAGAATATTAATAACGAGTTGTAAAAGAAATATTTCTTTCGAATAGGAACTGTGGATACACCAAAGTACTCCTACAGCGAAGAAGAGAATGTAAATCTCATCTGAAATGGGGGTAGAAGACAGTGGATGGCAGTCAGCAGACTGCCTTTATAAAAATACCCTCGAACTTGAGTTGTAAATTACGAACAAGCTTAAAGGCTCTCTTAACTTCCTGAGTCGGCAACGTATGACGAAGATCACCCTCTATTACATGTTTTGTAAGGAAATAAAAGTACAAAATATGACTGACACCAACAAGAAAATAATGTACAAAAGCTATACAAATATTAAGTTACGGATTTGGTTAAACGACAGACAACTAGAAATAACAATTTTGTTTCGCCACTATAACACGGTTTCGCTTGCAGAGGATTAAAATACGGAATATATCAAACAGAAATATAAAGAACACGATGAAGAAATACGAACTTTTGGAGTTATCGTGATCGTGTGGATGCTATGTAAAACAATTACTATAGGCTCTTGTATGAATTTGTTGCCCAACTATATGCTACTTTCGCTTTGTAGTCTAACATACCGTGTTAGATTTACCCTTGACTCTTGTGTAGAATTGTTGGAAACCTACACGATACTTTCACTTCTACTCTGACGTACTGCATATGAGTGGCGTTAATATGACGCCCTTTGCCAATCAAATAATGATGTTGTTCGGAAGGACAATAACGAATCGCTTGCCGATACCTACAAAGGCGAATTCCAGTAGTGTATCCAGAAGTAAATAAATGACAGGCAAGTGGTGGAAGCATTATCTTTTAGAAGAGTCAAGTGCGTTATTCACCGCCTCACTTTACTCTGTACCTCGCCCAATAGGGGCTGATGAGTCAGCGATTTAGCATCTACAAATAATTCATTCTCAGCCAATAGAAACGAAGTAGTGGCTTCAGACGCTACAAGTCAGCTGGTCTCGAAACATATATTTCAACAGGCTTATGAAGCGGCCACTATCTAATCGAACTTACCAGGACTACCCTATGAAATGCGGAACCAACCATTAGATGACACGAGAGATGGACACCCAGTGTACGAGACAGTGGTTGATTTATCAGTTTGACAATGTACTGTCATAAAACAGCCACTGTGAGGCAGTGGTTTGTGGACAATAATATTCCTGTAACGGACTAGCTTGCTCAGAGTCTCGACCTGAACCCAATGGAAATCCTTTGGGATGAGTTAGAAAGTCTGCTTCATTGCAGACGACAGCGTCCAACACAGATATTCAGACACATCATTGATATTGCCTGCAGCAGGGTTCAAACAGTAGCAAAGGCGAGGGGGTGGGTACATCTCACATTAATATTCACTAATAGGTTTCCAGGTACTTACAATCAGGTGGTGTAAGTGGAAAGAGAACACACAAACTCACCATAAACAACTAGAGCCACGACATAATCAAAGATGACCAGCATCAGACGTTATCGATAGTGAATATTAACTAGCAATGAGTGAGCAAGCTGCATGAACTCTATCCCTCCGTTATTTGAACAGGCAGACGGCGGGGTTACAAGCAAAATTGAAGCAAAAGACTCCGGTTCCATCCATCTTGTCGCTCTGCATAAACCGTAATATGGTTCTTATTGTGCTTAGAGACGCCTACCAATGGTTTAAATATCCTTGCGCACGACTCTCTCATGGTCATTATGATTTGAAAATGACGGGATGTTCACCTGTAGGAACATCGGCGGTTGTCGAAGACGCTATCCGGCTGCGTTCCCATAAGTCGTTTAAGCTAGTCTCGATTTCTACACCTTACCTACCTTGGAGGTATAACTACTGTACCAAGGGTTTGTGACATTCCTTGCCAGTGATGCGGCACTTACGGGGGTCAGTCTACACATACTATTGCCGATCGCAGTGTTAGTCATCGACATCAGGTTAATTGCAGAAATTCTGAAACATCAGCTGTGGCTTTTTTCCTTTATTGTTACTTCATCTCCCTCTCGCAATATTTCTCTTCAGCCAAGGGAATAAAAAAAATATAACATTTTAAATTAAAAATCAAAGACAGACAGCTAAAAAGCGAAAATATATACATTTCAAAAACATATCGCAACTGGTTGAATTTATTCTGAGAAAAATCCCAGAAGAATTGCACCATCACTGAAAATCGGAAGGACCTGACTGGAAGAGAAGTAGTTCGGGAGCACAGCATATGTTTCATACGGTTGAGATGCGGGAATAGAAGTGATTCAGGACAGTTAGGTAGGGAAACTATGGAAATGAAGGTAAGGTTGAGGTGAATATCGGGAATACAAAGGAGGGAAAGACAGATGGTGAGGAGGAGTTTGGTGTATGGGTAGGGCAGTGGTAACAAAATTGATGCGGATGCATAGAGAAAGCAAAGGAGAGAGAAGTCCTGATGAGGTGTGGTGTAGGTTGGGAGGAGTTAAAGTCAATAGAAGGGATAATTATCGGTGCGGATCTCATTTCATGCGAGAGGGAGTTGGTTGAAGTTGCATTGGGACGGGATATGGAGTGTGTGTAACTGTAGGGACGATGGGACGCGTGTGTAAAGACGCTGCAGGATACCAGGTTTGCTGATCAGAGGAGATAGTGTAGGAGATGAGGAACTGTTCTGTGTGGGTGAGGAGGAGCGGAAATTTGATGAGATGATAGAGGATTCATGTGGGGAAGGTAAACGGATACGGGAATAGAGATGGAGTTCATGACATTTCAGGATTGGGAGGGACTTATAGAACTTCGGTGGGGCGGAGACCCATGCAGTATTTGCGTAGCAGAGGATGGTTGGATCAGGGTTTCGTAGTTTTTGACAATAGTAGACAGGTGTAATCCCCAACTTCAGTCTGTTAGTAGTTTTAGTCTATTGTGGGCTTTCCGTTGGATGGTTAGTAGGTGTGTTTACCGCATTGGTTACCGGTGGAAGGTTAGTCCAGGATATTTTAGTGTGTTAGTTAACTGGGTAGGACGGTCGTAAATGGTAAGGTAAAAGTCATGGAGACGGAAGGTGTCCGTAGCTCGTCTCTATAATTATTGCCTGGGTTGATCTTGAGGAGCCACTGTTTTCACCAGAAGATAAGCTGATTGAGGTCGATTAGGATTTCTGCAGTGTAGGGTTGAGGGCGAAGAAAGCCGTGTCCAGCATGTTGAGGGAACTAAACTGGTGGAGGTGGTATGGAACTATCAGCAGGGCAGAGGAGGGAAAGGAGAGGAAAAAGGAGTATTGGCGCACTCCTGCAGTGATGTGGAAGATGCGGCAATTGGTTCTGGTAATAGTCACGAAGTATAGACGATTAGAGAGGAAGCGGTTAAGGCAGACATAGTTAATTGGAAGTGCGGTTACCTAAAGTTTGAAGAGTAGACCTGCTTGCGAGACACGATCCTATGCTTGCTCTAGATCGAGGGAGACAAAAATAGCTGATTTACGCGGGTTGAGCTGGTGGGATAGGAGATGGGGAGATGCAGGAGCTGGTCAACACAGGGGAAAATGGGACGGGAGCCACATTGGTTAACAGAAAGGTGGTGGTGTAGCTTTGGGTGTTGATAGATGCGGCGGGAGATAATGGATTTAGACTTTGCCAAACACTGAGGTGACGCAGATGGGGCTGTAGAAGGAGGCATGGATAGGAAATTTGTACGTTTTGAGCATCAACGGCGGTCGAACCTGTTAAAGAGCTACAAGGTTATTTTCGAACATACGAGAATCCTCACCCACGCTTCGAGCTACTGGGACCCTCTGATTAGAGAAGCAATGGAAATTAAGCTATGTGCTAAAAAATCCAATAGAGACACCGGCTGTGCAATTAGCACCAAAAGGAAGAGTACACCTGATGAAGAAAGAACATAGAGAAACGCTTCTCGCAGTTTAACGACCGATGCGAGTGATGGCGCCGCAAGCGACGCTGGATAGGGAGCGCAAATGTAATCTGTGGATGCAGAAGACGTCACTTGATAAAGCAGTTTCCGTGATCGATCATGACGAAAGCCAACCAATCAGATGCCATCCTTTTGACATAACAATCAGAGCCTTTCCAGTTTCACTTAGCCCCTGACAACGATCATGGAGGCAGTCATTGAAAGCTTCGGATTTTAACCGAATTTAACTGGGCAATTTAGCCGCGAACTTTTCTTCCAAAGACTTCATGGAGAAATGCTTCGAAGCCATAACTGCAGTGATGAAAATTCCTCACATGAAAGGCTTTCGAACACGCGCCATGTCTTCTAGTTCACCACATAACAAAGGGAAAGTTATGAGTCAAGAAACACTGGTCTCCTGTGCGTGACAAGAGCCAAACCTTGGAGGTTGGTTACAAGAAATTTCAGAGGCTCCTAAACACATCGAGGAAACCACTGACCTGAGGCTTGAGGATAGCGACGGTTCTGTTTAGTGATAACACTATGAACTTACAAACAAGAGTGATATAACTGCAGACAAGGAGAGAAGGTAAGACACAGGTAAAGGGAGTGAGTCTCTGGAAGGGGCACTCATACGTCATGAAGAACCTATAGCATGATGTAACAACAGACGCCTCGCTCACTACACTCAGTCTCCGAAGAATAATGCACGACTAGATAGAATGAGACGGTGAGGGGCCTTCGGCAACACGCTATGTCAGGGACAGGCGGGCGGAAGTTCAAAAATGTGTGTGAAATCTAATGGGACTTAACTGCTAATGTCATCAGTGCCTAAGCTTGCACAATACTTAACCTAAATTATCCTAAGGACAAACACACACACCAGTGCCCGAGGGAGGACTCGAACCTCCGCCGGGACCAGCCGCACAGTGCATGACTGCAGCGCCCTAGACCGCTCGGCTAATCCTGAGCAGCGCGGGCGCGAAGTGGAAAACCGAGTAAAACTCAGGGAACGTCTAAGGTCTGTTGCAGTCAGATTAAGAAGTTGATATTTGTATCAGCTGAGGCAACCAAAGAGAATAGCAAGGCAGGGTTAAGCAGTATTATCTGCAGTAGCTGCATTGCAGCCGACGGAAGCTTAGTCGTTTAGCTACGGACATCCACGTCCGGGTGTGGGTTCAGTTAGTACCGACAGTCCCATTTTAAGTAGACGGAATGATGCTAGTTACTCACTGTCTTGGTGTACAGAATTTGTCTCTTCATCGGTACAATTCCTTTAGAGTGAGTATATCACGAGCTGATATTGTTTTCTGAACGAAGGCAGAATTAGTAAAATTGTCATAATGTTTCTCATTTCACTACCTGTTCCACGCCTTACCTTTTGTGTCAAGGGAATTTTAACAACGTGATCAGGTGAAGATTCCCTGTTACTTAGGCCAACCGACTATTTCCGTTCTTCCAGAACCCTGTCGCCCAGTCCCAAGCAACACGCACGTTTGGGACGCTACCCGCTTCCGTGTTGAGCGGCATCACCCTACCGCGACCGAGGGACGCTTGGTGGCTCCTGAAGCCACAGCTCGGTTATGATTTCGCGGAGACTGACGTCTCGAACAAGGAGCGCTTGCTTTGGCGGCGTGGCGCGGCTTGCAGACACGGGCGGGCGCCTGGATTTGAGGAGGCACTAGGCGCTGCCGCCGCCGCCGCCGTATTGATCGGAAGCGGCGTCGGCGTCGGCGTCGTTGTCGTCATTAAATCGGCGGCGCGTGCCCCGGCGCGGCGCGGCGCGGCAGCTGTCGGCACGACCGGCCGTAAAACTGTGCCGGCCGTGCGCGCCTTTATTCCGCACTTATCAGCTTACAGTCTAAATTCCGGTGAATATTTTATTGGCGCCCCGGTTTACGGCCGCGAGACGGCTGCGGCCCTCCGCAGAAAAAAGACACACGTCAGTTGGGGCGCAGCTCACGGGTCCCCGCCCGCCTCGGTTACGCCGTGTCTCAGGCCCGACTACGGCCGTAGCGCGTAGGCGTCTGGTATCAGCCGGAGCATCATTCCATAGGGCTGGAGCACCTACCTCACAGCGGCGAGAGAAATGCAAGTTCCAAGAACCCTGTGTGATAGCCTACTTGGTTGCTGTGAACATACACTCCTGGAAATTGAAATAAGAACACCGTGAATTCATTGTCCCAGGAAGGGGAAACTTTATTGACACATTCCTGGGGTCAGATACATCACATGATCACACTGACAGAACCACAGGCACATAGACACAGGCAACAGAGCATGCACAATGTCGGCACTAGTACAGTGTATATCCACCTTTCGCAGCAATGCAGGCTGCTATTCTCCCATGGAGACGATCGTAGAGATGCTGGATGTAGTCCTGTGGAACGGCTTGCCATGCCATTTCCACCTGACGCCTCAGTTGGACCAGCGTTCGTGCTGGACGTGCAGACCGCGTGAGACGACGCTTCATCCAGTCCCAAACATGCTCAATGGGGGACAGATCCGGAGATCTTGCTGGTCAGGGTAGTTGACTTAGACCTTCTAGAGCACGTTGGGTGGCACGGGATACATGCGGACGTGCATTGTCCTGTTGGAACAGCAAGTTCCCTTGCCGGTCTAGGAATGGTAGAACGATGGGTTCGATGACGGTTTGGATGTACCGTGCACTATTCAGTGTCCCCTCGACGATCACCAGTGGTGTACGGCCAGTGTAGGAGATCGCTCCCCACACCATGATGCCGGGTGTTGGCCCTGTGTGCCTCGGTCGTATGCAGTCCTGATTGTGGCGCTCACCTGCACGGCGCCAAACACGCATACGACCATCATTGGCACCAAGGCAGAAGCGACTCTCATCGCTGAAGACGACACGTCTCCATTCGTCCCTCCATTCACGCCTGTCGCGACACCACTGGAGGCGGGCTGCACGATGTTGGGGCGTGAGCGGAAGACGGCCTAACGGTGTGCGGGACCGTAGCCCAGCTTCATGGAGACGGTTGCGAATGGTCCTCGCCGATACCCCAGGAGCAACAGTGTCCCTAATTTGCTGGGAAGTGGCGGTGCGGTCCCCTACGGCACTGCGTAGGATCCTACGGTCTTGGCGTGCATCCGTGCGTCGCTGCGGTCCGGTCCCAGGTCGACGGGCACGTGCACCTTCCGCCGACCACTGGCGACAACATCGATGTACTGTGGAGACCTCACGCCCCACGTGTTGAGCAATTCGGCGGTACGTCGACCCGGCCTCCCGCATGCCCACTATACGCCCTCGCTCAAAGTCCGTCAACTGCACATACGGTTCACATCCACGCTGTCGCGGCATGCTACCAGTGTTAAAGACTGCGATGGAGCTCCGTATGCCACGGCAAACTGGCTGACACTGACGGCGGCGGTGCACAAATGCTGCGCAGCTAGCGCCATTCGACGGCCAACACCGCGGTTCCTGGTGTGTCCGCTGTGCCGTGCGTGTGATCATTGCTTGTACAGCCCTCTCGCAGTGTCCGGAGCAAGTATGGTGGGTCTGACACACCGGTGTCAATGTGTTCTTTTTTCCATTTCCAGGAGTGTAGAATTGTAGAAAAGGGAGCAGGCTACCAAAAAGTTGTAAAGGAAATCGCCAAAAGCTGCCCACAGGGGTCGATATTGGGCCCATATTCGGGGATACTGCTCTCGAGCTGCTCTTAAACAACTTAGATGGAGACGACACATTAGATGGGGTAGTAGAGTATGCTCACGTACCATGAGATTGAGTGACTGGTGCACAGCCGCGTGGGATTAGCTGTGCGGTCTTAGGCGCTGCAGTCATGGACTGTGCGGCTGGTCCCGGCGGAGGTTCGAGTCCTCCCTCGGGCATTGGTGTGTGTGTTTGTCCTTAGAATAATTTAGGTTAAGTAGTGTGTAAGCTTAGGGACTGATGACCTTAGCAGTTAAGTCCCATAAGATTTCACACACATTTGAACATTTTTTTGACTGGTGCACAAACAACAAACTCACGAGCGTAGCAAATAGAGAAGTCTACCTGTTACTTGAAGGTGCACTCAAATGAAACTTGACCGACAAACAAAGAAAAATATCGCCAAATTTTCTGGGTATTGTAATGCACCTTTTGAACATTGCATATTCAATGACTTGTCCTCAGACCGGACATGGGTCATTATTTTGAAGAGAAATGCATCGAAAGGTCTATCTACATATGAAAATATTAAGTTTTACTTACCTGAATGTCTTGATGTGGGATTCATTGTCTCCTTTGGTGGCATGATGACATCAGCAGGTTTTCTTCTAGTACGGATAAAATTAAATGACGAAAGGATTGTGAAATCGGGTAATTCTCGAGACACTAAATGAAGCAACCAATTTGAACTTTTAAACGATTCTATTCTGAAACTTGTCCCATATCATGACAATTTTAACAAACAAAACAAAAAAATATGTCTGCTTTGTGCTGCCTCACAAAATTATCCGAACTCATTTACACCCACTTCCTGCCAAGCCTATATACGGTGAAGAACAACAGAGGTACCATACGAAGCAAAGCGTTTACATCTTTGTCAAAGATAATCACTGGTAGAGATTTAAAAAATAATAATAGAATTGAATTTATAAAATTTTATGTTAATACTTCAACAATATTTTAAATAGATGAAATATAAAAATTGAGGCATGAAATAAGTAGTTTTTGTAGACATAGTTTTCATATATTTCTTTACGGAAAGATCGTAGGATTCCTTATGTATCATTGGCTTGATTACGTTACAGTATACACATTGAAGGAAAACTAACATTTAATGAGAACATTAGGCTTACGATCGACAAAGCAACGAAACTAAAGCGTAAATTGGCAAGAATGAATACTACGCAATACAAATTACCTCTAAAGACAACACGCACTAATTAGGTTGACCTGTTTGTGTGTATCGTATATTTCGCAGTGAGCGCCTGGGGGCATCGGCTGCCTCTTCCTACCCATGTTGTGAAGTGTGGGCAAAAAGCATACAGCTCAGAATGTCGGGGGGTTTTGGCACAACGTTGGTGGAGTCACTGTGTCTCGTGTTGGGTGTGAGCACCATTGGTCTCACTATTCGTCAAAGACCTGCAGCATACTGGCTGAAGAAAGACAGGTTCGACGAAGTTCTGCAATTAATAGGAGAAGGTTTCACAGAAAAGCGCCAATTGAACCGTTGGCCCAATGGCGCCTGGAAAAGAGAATGGGATACAACTGATAAGGGACGTTAGTCTACTGTTTCCTCCCCAGTATCCGGGAACGGATGAGGCTAAATCGTAATGATCCAACGTGCTGCACGGCTCATTTTCTCACGAGTTATGGCTCATGTTCAGCGCATCTACACTGTATTGGTATAACCCAAACAGACACATAGACTTGTCGGCTTTACATTTATTGGTGACAGTGGTTTAAAAATGTGAATCTTCGACTGGGTGTATTACAATGACTCTGTATATCTGACATGATCAGATTGTTGCCTTCCAAAATAATGACGAAGACTTCGTCATCTACAAAATCAAACGAAGATGTCAATTAGTTCCGAATACTTCTGGTTTAACAGTCATTGACAATAACAAACTAGCACCTTGGCAAATCTGGTCGTGGGATCAGGGATGTGATTCAGACGAACACGTATCGGGATGAAACATTAGTATTCGCGTAAACCATACCGCGATTGCCGAAGTTTAGCGCAAAAATATAGGAAATACTACAGAATGGTATGCGTTTGCATCTACTATCGCAATTGAAAGCCTATTGAACCTCTAACTGCAAACAAATCTTCAGAGTCAGGATGAAAATGTCATTAAAAACATTAAAAATAACCCCACTTTCCTTACAGTTCTCCTCGCTGTTCTGGCTTGGTCTCACCATACTCTATATCTGCAAGCGGCAGGTGAACTGGTTGTAAAATCAGTCATTAACTCTGTACCAACAACTTACACCTAAGTTTAACATATGCCGATGAGAGTCTCACACTGCCGAAATCTGCCCGAACGCGGTGTCTGGCGATAGGGGTCTGCGGGAGGTGGCACCTGGCTGAAGAGTAATTTCTTGCAGTCTACTTTTAGTAAGGAAGACTCACTTCTCTACGTTTTTTTGGCATCACGTATTTTTAATTGGCTGAATGATAGATACTATGAGTGGCGGCCAGTAAGACGCTGTCTCAACAGACATTGATTTCCCTCCCTTACCCTCACGCATTATTGTGGCCAAGATAGATACGAAGCCCACAGCTACTACAGTATTACAAGTTTATATGCCAACTAGCTCTGCAGATGACGAAGAAATTGAAGAAATGTATGATGAAATAAAAGAAATTATTCAGATAGTGAAGGGAGACGAAAATTTAATAGTCATGGGTGACTGGAATTCGAGTGTACGAAAAGGGAGAGAAGGAAACATAGTAGGTGAATATGGATTGGGGCTAAGAAATGAAAGAGGAAGCCGCCTGGTAGAATTTTGCACAGAGCACAACTTAATCATAGCTAACACTTGGTTTAAGAATCATGATAGAAGGTTGTATACATGAAAGAACCCTGGAGATACTAAAAGGTATCAGATAGATTATATAATGGTAAGACAGAGATTTAGGAACCAAGTTTTAAATTGTAAGACATTTCCAGGGGCAGATGTGGACTCTGACCACAATCTATTGGTTATGACCTGTAGATTAAAACTGAAGAAACTGCAAAAAGGTGGGAATTTAAGGAGATGGGACCTGGATAAACTGAAAGAACCAGAGGTTGTACAGAGTTTCAGAAAGAGCATAAGGGAACAATTGACAGGAACGGGGGAAAGAAATACAGTAGAAGAAGAATGGGTAGCTTTGAGGGATGAAGTAGTGAAGGCAGCAGAGGATCAAGTACGTAAAAAGACGAGGGCTAGTAGAAATCCTTGGGTAACAGAAGAAATATTGAATTTAATTGATGAAAGGAGAAAATATAAAAATGCAGTAAATGAAGCAGGCAAAAAGGAATACAAACGTCTCAAAAATGAGATTGACAGGAAGTGCAAAATGGCTAAGCAGGGATGGCTAGAGGACAAATCTAAGGATGTAGAGGCTTATCTCACTAGGGGTAAGATAGATACTACCTACAGGAAAACTAAAGAGACCTTTGGAGATAAGAGAACCACTTGTATGAACATCAAGAGTTCAGATGGAAACCCAGTTCTAAGCAAAGAAGGGAAAGCAGAAAGGTGGAAGGAGTATATAGAGCGTCTATACAAGGGCGATGTACTTGAGGACAATATTATGGAAATGGAAGAGGATGTAGATGAAGATGAAATGGGAGATACGATACTGCGTGAAGAGTTTGACAGAGCACTGAAAGACCTGAGTCGAAACAAGGCCCCCGGAGTAGACAACATTCCATTGGAACTACTAACGGCCTTGGGAGAGCCAGTCCTGACAAAACTCTACCATCTGGTGAACAAGATGTATGAAACAGGCGAACTACCCTCAGACTTCAAGAAGAATATAATAATTCCAATCCCAAAGAAATCAGGTGTTGATAGATGTGAAAATTACAGAACAATCAGTTTAATAAGCCACAGCTGCAAAATACTAACACGAATTCTTTACAGACGAATGGAAAACTAGTAGAAGCCGATCTCGGGGAAGATCAGTTTGGATTCCGTAGAAATACTGGAACACGTGAGGCAATACTGACCTTACGACTTATCTTAGAAGAAAGATTAAGGAAAGGCAAACCTACGTTTCTAGCATTTGTAGACTTAGAGAAAGCTTTTGACAATGTTGATTGGAATACTCTCTTTCAAATTCTAAAGGTAGCAGGGGTAAAATACAGGGAGCGAAAGGCTACTTACAATTTGTACAGAAACCAGATGGCAGCTATAAGAGTTTAGGGGCACGAAAGGCAAGCAATGGTTTAGAAGGGAGTGAGACAGGGTTGTAGCCTCTCCCCAATGCTATTCAATCTGTATATTGATCAAGCAGTAAAGGAAACAAAAGAAAAATTCGGAGTAGGTATTAAAATCCATGGAGAAGAAATAAAAACGTTGAGGTTCGCCGATGACATTGTAATTCTGTCAGAGACAGCAAAAGACTTGGAAGAGCAGTTGAACGGAATGGATGGTGTCTTGAAGGGTGGATATAAGATGAACATCAACAAAAGCAAAACGAGGATAATGGAATGTAGTCGAATTAAGTCGGGTGATGTTGAGGGTATTAGATTAGGAAATGAGACACTTAAAGAAGTAAAGGAGTTTTGCTATTTGGGGAGCAAAATAACTGATGATGGTCGAAGTAGAGAGGACATAAAATGTAGACTGGCAATGGCAAGGAAAGCGTTTCTGAAGAAGAGAAATTTGTTAACATCGAGTATAGATTTAAGTGTCAGGAAGTCATTTCTGAAAGTATTTGTATGGAGTGTAGCCATGTATGGAAGTGAAACATGGACGGTAAATAGTTTGAACAAGAAGAGAATAGAAGCTTTCGAAATGTGGTGCTACAGAAGAATGCTGAAGATTAGATGGGTAGATCACATAACTAATGAGGAGATATTGAATAGGATTGGGGAGAAGAGAAGTTTGTGGCACAACTTGACCAGAAGAAGGGATCGGTTGGTAGGACATGTTCTGAGACATAAAGGGATCACCAATGTAGTATTGGAAGGTAGCGTGGAGGGTAAAAGTCGTAGGGGTAGACCAAGAGATGAATACACTAAGCAGATTCAGAAGGATGTAGGTTGCAGTAGGTACTGGGAGATGAAGAAGCTTGCACAGGATAGAGTAGCATGGAGAGCTGCATCAAACCAGTCTCAGGACTGAAGACCACAACAACAACAACCCTCATTTCAAGTGGTTAGCCAGTTACAAACTTCATTACATTTGGCACTACAAAACTGTGTCCTCCTTTTTCCCTCTCTTTGTCTGTGTCCTTGCGCTGGCCAGTAAGAGTGGATCTCCGTCAGCACAGTCGTGTTTCCTATTCTTACTTCTCCAGTTCTAAATCATTTACTTTAACCAATGGTAGCCGTGTTTTACAGTTCGTTAAACGTTATGTCTTGCTGTAACTAAGAGTGCGGTGACAGTGTCACACAAATTTCTCTGTTCCCATTCCACTCTTTCACATGTTGTCTTACAGGTCTGCGTATTTCAATGAATTCTGAATGCCCACCACTCCACCCATAATGAGAGTTCTTCCATTGTCCCCACAATGCCTCGAGATACAATCCGCATTGTCACTTTGCACTGTGACTTCTAGTGCGTCCGGTGCTATGTCGGCTTTTCTCAAAGCGCTGTCCACACTGGCCGCCTACCACGCTTTCTAGCAGGTGTTCGAGCGTGCCTTCCACAAATTCTGCTGGGACTTTTTCCCTGCTGGCTTTTATGACCCACGATACACCCCCTCGCCCACAGCAAAATGCAAGATGCTTTAATGAAGGGTTCTCATACAGTTGTATGTGCAATTCAGTGTGCAAATTGTAATCTAAGTAGTTAAATACTGGCAATCACTAGAACTGACTCATATTTCATTTGCCGGTAGAGATTAATTAATTCGTTCCAAGTTGGTTTTATTTTTTCATTCCTGTCTTACATCAGTTATGAGTCAGTTTGGGAAAAACGGTCACATAACAACATATATTTGTGGAGAACATAGATCATCTGCACGTGTAACATTGTATTTCAACACACCTACAAACATAACACCAAAGATTAAGCATGTCGACATTGGACAGATAATATGGCAACCGGATAATTGTATGTGCTGAGCAATATATTTGGCGAACTGTCATGAACCTTATTTGAGGAAGGCAGATAAGAGCTATTGTACAGAATAAGTAGCGTGGACACACAAGAAAGAAGACAACAGAACATATGGAATGACCCAGTCATAAACACAGATGTAGCAGACACAGACAATGTTATATATAGTATCAATATTCAGATATACAATAATATTAAGAATTGTAAATATAGAACAATCATTATTGTATCCACACAGCCACGTTTGTGACACCTGTATAAAATGCAAGAAAAAAGGTACAATGACTTTTCTTAAATGCTCAACATAGGAATACAACATCGTATGCAGCAAACTTTTGTTATGTTTCTGTGTAGCTCTTCATTTATCCTCTTCGTCCAGTTGTTATCTTTGTTTTTTGTGGTCCTGAGTATTTCTCTTTCTTTCTTTACCTGTTCTTCTTCTTCACCTCTTTTATTCAGTGTTAGGCATTCAGATCTATTAAATGCTTCTGGTTTAATTACTTTTGTGTAGTGTTTAATTTTTTCGTGGAATTATACTGGTCTTTTATTGGTGATTTTGTATGCTAATTCCATTTTCTTCGGTATTTCCTTACTAGCGGTGTTATCTAACCCATTTGATTATACCCGTTCTACCAAATACTTAAACTTATCAATTGTTTTGATGTTTCTGTGTTGTGTCGTATAAATTTTTCTCTGTTTTGTTTATATTCAATGTATTCTGTTTTCTCATATGATATTAGTGATTCGGTTTTAGCTTCAGTTTCGTGTTTCTATCATTGTTTTTGCATCTGTTTTGTCTTTAGAAAGTTATTACTATTATTATTATTATTATTATTCCACATTTGGGAGCGTGCTGCTTTATTACCTTAAATGGGTAGTGTCGTGGAGACTCTAGCGTTGTTGACAACTAAAAGTGGCGGCGTGGCGATTTTCCTCATTTTCTGCACAATTACATGTACAGGGTGAGCATAATTACAAATATATATATATATATATATATATATATATATATATATATATATATATATATATTTCTTAAGTGCTGTTCTGGATACAACTATGCGGTTTATTCAAAATGATAGCTTAATCCATGAAGCTTTCGTAGGTACAGTTCCACATGTACCTGGTTTTTTGTCCGTGGAACGTCTAGGCGATACACCCATTTCTCTCCATGGCTTTGCCAACATCTTTCCCCTGACCGCACCTGCAGAGTCTCGTGTTCTTCCCATAACAAATCGCGCATTAGGAACTGAAGAACTGAACCCCAAAAACCAAGTTAAGAGGGGATATGTCGAGTGAAGATGGTGGCCACGGTGTTCGACCGTCTCTACCGATCCTTCTGCCCAGAAGGGTTTCATCTAGCAACTGGCGAACAAATAACCCTAAGTGAGGAGTGCATCATTTTCTTGAAACCCTACCCTTGGTCGAAATTTTTGTAACTGAGCTGCAACGTAATGTTAAAAATGTATCCATAAAAACTTGAAGTACTAAGCTACCATTCGCAACAAACCGCATACCTGTGTCTATCATAGTTTCTTAGAAATAAATTCTTGCAAACAGAGAAAGACTTTAGACTCAGTCTGAACATTCTGCTTACATCGTGCCAAGAGCTGCCTTATGTATGAGACATTTGCGTTATTAGAGGTCACTTGTGTAGTTACCGAAACCTGCCAAAAAGCACCGCCTTCATTGGAATCTTCGCTTTATGCGCTGTCTCCTGTTTGCTTACCACACAGAAAAGGTTCGGTATAAAATCAATGATGATATCGACGTTTGTGTTACATTGAGAAGTGTAGCATATTAACATCTTTTTACTGTATGATAAATTAACGTACATTTTGCAAACGAACTGTTAACGGTGTGCAAGATGAGATGACAACTTGTAACACAATTTTATTTGACTTACCAAAAATTGTGCAGAAAATGTCACAAAATTCGTTTCACTAATTACGACCAAAAGTTGTAACTTGAGAAACATGTCAAGAATATGACAATCCATTCAGAAAGAATTTTGACTCTGCAGAGGGAGTGCGCTGATTTCATACTTCCTGAATAATTAAATATGTCCGCAGCTCGTGGTCGTGCGGTAGCGATCTCGCTTCCGACGCCCGGGTTCCCGGGATCGATTCCCGGCGGGGTCAGGGATTTTCTCTGCCTCGTGATGACTGGGTGTTGTGTGCTGTCCTTAGGTTAGTTAGGTTTAAGTAGTTCTAAGTTCTAGGGGACTGATGACCTAAGATGTTAAGTCCCATAGTGCTCAGAGTCATTTGAGCCATTTTTTAATTAAATATGTGAACCCGATCGAGACTCAAACCTGGACCACTGTCTTTCGCGTGGAAGTGCTCTGCCGACTAAGCTCTTTAAATAAGACTCGCTACCTGTCCTTACACCTTCACTTCCCCGAGAACGTCATTCCTGCCTTCCAAACTTAACGTTACGCATTCACACATTTTCAGCAGAAGTTGTCACTGACTACATTAATACTATGTGTTGCTCTTAAGACATATGCGTGGTAACGACGGACTCTTTCGAGTATACGTTCCTTCGTTTAGGCACGAGGAATAACCTTTTGCTTGTTTACATTATTTTTAAATTATTCACAAACAGACGTATGTTTTGAAATTTTAATTAGCTGTTTGCATGAGTTTGTTGTTCCCTGGTACGAAACTGAGCCTAATTGCAGTCTGGTGGTTTATAAATAAATTATAATATTAATATTTAGTATATAAATAGCTTACATTCCCGTAAACTGTAAATAAAACAATATTTGTATTAAATATCACGATTGTTACATTAAACATTTATGCATAAAAACCCTAATAATTGAAGTAATTATGCTACCGCCTGATGTCACCACATTTTTATTTCGAGACGTTGATGTGTTTCTGCAGTCTTAACAATAGAGAGCATTTTTTGTGCATGTAGCCGGGACAGATCAAACCTACTACAACTTTGGTGATCACTTTTGCTCTGTGTTTCAGTTTTTGTAAAGTCGTTCTGAGAAACTGGCAATAATATGCGTACGGGTGAGACGATGTTCCGGTATTCGAAAATCCTTTCTTATCAGGTATCACATAAATATAGTTTGGTTGACGGTTTCGTTTTCATCCCGAATATTTTTGCGCTACCACCAATGTGTGACTACCTTATCGAATGAACCTCTTGTTCTTACTGCCTGTGCGATGAACACCAGAAAATTCTTCGGAACACAGATAATATCTGTTGATGTCCGAAGATGAGATGTTGGTTTTCTGTGCCTTTCTCTCTGCTAATTGAAACAGAAACAGTTTTGCAACACAACGGCGAATACAAGAAAGAGGCTCTCTTGATCGACAAAATGCTGTTAAGATATCTCTCTGTAAAATTGGGCTAACACAAACATAGCCCAGTGCCAGTCCAAGTTCGTTGCGGTGTGATGTTCATCACATAATGTCAATAAAACTCGCTCTCACTTTATTCCCCTCTTTTCCTCTGTCACTAATTCATTTCATTTACTGTTCGACTGGCCGTTTGGAAAGAAGTGACTTATAAATACGTAATTAATAGAGAAGGTTCTATACTCAACAATTCATAATATCTGTGTTTAGGTTGGAGTTAACTGAAAAGGAGAAACTTTTTAATTTCGTAAATACCCGAAACTACTTTTTAGCAATTACAGAAGAAACCTATCGGCGAGTGTATGCCGCAGTAGGTAATAAGAAATCATCGTGTGACGGAATAATACACAAATGGCTCTGAGCACAATGGGACTTAACTTCTGAGGTCATCAGTCCCCTAGAACTTAGAACTACTTAAATCCAACTAACCTAAGGACATCATACACATCCATGCCCGAGGCAGGATTCAAACCTGCCACCATAGCGGCCGGCCATAATACACACTAATATGTTTTCCCAAGGTATGACGAATAAGTTGGAACGGATATGTATACAGAATACTACCTAGCCACACGTTTACGACGATATGCAAATATTTTAATATGTTACTCTACAAGTAAAACTAAAGAAAAAAGTTCATATAAATATAGGTCCGCAAATGTTTAGCTATGGAGTTACGGCTAATGAAATTTATTACCTGAAATTTAGCAACTTCGCTAAGGCCATCGCAAAACTGTACGAGGTTAAAGAAAAGCATGACTTCCATTTATTTAGTTGTTATTGGTTTCATGAATCTAATAAAACGCGTCCCAAACGTGCACCTGCAGTAGTTTTCCAGAACATCCAGAGAAGCAAAGATTATTACACCAGTAAATTTGTTTACTTTCCTTTAAGAATGTAGAAACGTTTATGTCATTGTTGGCAACCGTTAGTGGGTTGTTTCAGTCGTTTCCTAACCTTGAAACGAGCTAGTTTTCTGTATTGTGCAGTGAAAGAACGTAATAACAACAGTGTTTTTAAATAAAACCACATAGTAACTGTTGTAATTTGTAGGTTATTTATGAAATAGGGATGCCTTTCAAATTTACGACAGAGGAATATGCCGATATGGTGTTTATTTATGGCAAATGTGATGGTAATGCTACGGTTGCAGCTAACGAATATGGTATACGTTGTCCAACTCGGAGGATTCCGAGTGCTCGAACCATTAGTGGACAACCAGTACGAGTGCTCGATACGTGAAGAATATGATGAGGACATTATGGATGCTTTTCAAAGTAATCTGGGAACCGGTAAACGAGCATCTCTCAACGATTAGGCATTTCACAATCTAAGGTATGGCGCATATTGAAGTATAATAATCTGTAGCCCTACCATAAACAAAAAGTGCATCATTTACATACGGGAGATCGTGCCCTTCGCTTGGAGTTGTGCAACTGGTTAAACACTAATCGGCAGTTAGACAAATACATGTTACTTACTGATGAGGCACAGTTTACTCGAGGTGGTATAAACATTTTACATAACGAGCACGTATGGTCTGAATCAAACCCATATGCAACAGTGCAACGCAGTTTCCAGCAATGATTTAGCAGAAATATGTGGTGTGGTATAATCAACATATTTTCCCAGGACGTCTAACTGTCGAGACGTACAATTCCTTGAAGAAGAAATGCCCCACTTCCTCGATGATGATCCACTTGCTACGCAATTGCAAATGTACGAGGGTTGACTGACAAGTAATGTCTCCACCTTCGTAACTCTTCAGCAGTTGGCAACATTAATATGCGGCAGGTACTGGCTTGTTCCGTAGCCTCTTCTCTACAGATCCAGTTGGCGGGAAGCCTTAGCACTGAACGGTTGTGTTGTTACAGTGTAAAGCATGGAACCCTGCGCAGACGGTCGGTCAATGCGATTTAAGCAACGTGCAGTCATTGAATTCTTGACAGCAGAAGGTGTCACCCCAAAGGAGATTCATCAGAGAATGAAAGCAATTTATGGTGATTGTGTAGATGTGAGCACTGTGCGTCGTTGGGCGAGTAGGTTTAAAGATGTTGAGGCGGGAACATATGACCTGCGTGACAAACAAAGAAATGGACGGTCTGTGACAGCTGCCACCGAGCTTAACAAGCACAATGTTGACAGATTGATTCAGGACGATCGTCATATCATTCAGAGAGAAACTACAAGCACAATCGGCATTTCACAAGAACGTGTGGGTCACGTTATTGCTTTGCTTGGCTATCGGAAGATCTGTGCCCGATGAATACCCCGGATGCTGATTCCTGAAATGAAAGCGCACGCGTGATGACTGGGTGTTGTGTGATGTCCTTAGGTTAGTTAGGTTTAAGTAGTTCTAAGTTCTAAGGGACTGATGACCATAGATGTTAAGTCCCATAGTGCTCAGAGCCATTTGAAAGCGCACAGACTTGAAATTTGCCAGGAACTCCTTTCACATTACGAGATTGAATACATACGTGCATACATTTTTATAGTACATATGGATTTAATGTAACGAATATTAAAATAAAAAGCTGAGACAAAAAATACGCTTTTAATTAAACTGTTTTGTAAGATATGATTTGTTGGCCTCGAAACTGCACTAGTACATCTAGAAGAAGCACTTTGCCAAAATACATCTGCCAGAACAGAATTAACTCTTTTTTTTATCACATGTTTTAGAATCGTGTGTACGTATTGTCTCTGACGAGAGACATGGGCGGTGGTGTCAAGGCTAATACACTGAAGAGCCAAAGAAACTGGTACACCTGCTTGATACCGTGTAGGGCTCCGGAGAGCATGCAGAAGTGCCGCAGCACGACATGGCATGGACTCGACTAACGTCTGAAGTAGTGCTGAAGGGAATTGACACCATGAATCCTGCAGATCATTCCATAAATCCGTAAGAGTACGAGGGGGTGGATAACAGCACCTTGCCAGGAAAGTCAGATATGTTCAATAATGTTCATGTCTTGTGAGTTTGGTGACCAGCGGAAGTGTTTAAACTCAGAAATGTGTTCCTAGAGCCACTCTATAGCAATTTCGGAGTACGAGATATCGCACTGTCCAGCTGGAATTGCCCAAGTGCGTCGGAATGCACAATGCGCGTTAATGAATGCAGATGATCAGGCAGGATGCTTACGTACGTGTTACCTGTCAAAGTCGTAGCTAGACGTATCAAGAGTCCCACGTCACACCAGCTGCACACGCCCCACACCATTACATAGCCTCCACCAGCAGTCCCCTGCCGACATGCAGGGTCCATGGATTCGTGTGGTTAACTCCATATCTGTACACGTCCGTTCATTCGATACTACTTAAAACGAGACTCGTGCGACCAGGCAGCATGTTTCCAGTCATCAACAGTCCAATGTCGGTGTTGACAGGCCCAGGCGAGGCGTAAAGTCATCAAGGGTACGCGGGTGGGTCTTCGGCTCCGAAAGCTCGTATCGATGATGTTTCACATGCTGACACTTGCTGATGGCCCAGAATTGAAATTTGCAGCAATTTGGGGAAGGGTTTCACTTCTGTCACGTTGAACGATTCTCTTCGGTTGTCGTTGGTCCCGCTCTTGCAGGATCATTTTCCGGCCACAGCGGTTCGGAGGTTTGATGTTTTACCGGATTCCTGGTACTCACGGTACACTCGTGATATGGTCGTACGGGAAAATCCCCGCTTCATCGCTACCTCGGAGATGCTGTGTCTCATCGCTCGTGCGCCGATTTTAACACCACGTTTTAACTCACTTAAGTCTTGATATCCTGCCATTGTAGCAGCAGTAACCGATCTAACAACTGCACCATGCACCTGTTGTCTTATAGAGGCGTTGTCGACCGCAGCGCCGTACTCTGCCTGTTTACATACCTCTGTATTT
Source organism: Schistocerca cancellata (assembly GCF_023864275.1). NCBI lineage: Eukaryota > Metazoa > Arthropoda > Insecta > Orthoptera > Acrididae > Schistocerca > Schistocerca cancellata. The sequence continues at coordinate 380,268,320 of NC_064630.1, forward strand.
GAATACGCCTGCCTGTACCAGTTCCTTAGGCGCTTGAGTGTAGATAGAACGCTTGAAAATCAGCAGGGAAAAAGAAACTAGAATGTTAATAATGCAACACTAGACAGAATGCGTAACATCGAGTCTGGAGAAAGTGAGATATCACATAATACTGCAAGGCATGGTTAAGAATATACATTGTTCAGCCGAAACATTATAACGACCTGCTTATTGCGTGTTAGCCACTGTTGGAACACAATCTAACAGCGATTGTGTGTGGAATAGATTCGACAAGTCTTTGGTAGATTTCCGGAAGTATGTGGCAGCAAATCTTTGTCCAAAGGTCACGCAATTCCCATAAATTAAAACTGCATGGTTTTTCGGCTCTGAGCTATAGCCTGACAGCGTCCCATATGTGTTGCATCGGGCTCATATCAGACCTGATCAACAAGATATTTCCATCTGTTTACTGTTATGCTCGTAAAAGCACTGTAGCACGATTCTGGCCTTGTGGCACGGACAGTTATCCTGCTGGAAGATGCCTTCACTGTCGTGGAAGACATCAAGCATGAAGAGATGCATGTCGTCCACAGTAATGTTCAGGTAGTCCACGGCTGTCGTAGGACCTTAGGTGCCATGGAAGCCAAGGTGAATGCCTCCATCACATAATAATAGTGCAAGAGGCCTGCGCCCGTTGAGCAGTGTGTGTTTCGAGCATACCTTCACCTGCATGACGGTTAACCCGGACACTACTATCGACCTTGTGTAACAAGAAATGTTATTCATCGGACGACACGACACGTTTCTATCGATCTACGGTCCAATCTTGCCCACCGCAGTCGTGTGGTGGTGATGGCGTAATCGGTTTCATCACTTGGCTGCACCATCACGCTAGCGAATTCGCGCTGGTACACAATGATTACAAGAAAACGACAGGCAAAATAATACTGCTGGTAGGGCGGAAATATTTAAAAAATGTCAAAACTAAAAGCTTTATTTTATTGTTAATTTTTACCACTTTATTAGCATGATGACTAAATTTAAACGAAACGATGTAACCTCGCAGATTTCCAGTTAGTATGTCACTGTTCTATCCGATAAGTACCTCGAGTTACCGAAAGTGAAAATTTAAATATTTTCTTCGTTTTAGTGTGATGTTAATCTGCTAAAAGAACGTATTCAGATCCTACAAAAACCGGCTAAGACTGATGTTCCTAACAACACGTCTTAACAGTGTAATTATTGTTCGTCACAAATTTATTTCGAGAAGAATTGTTGGGTGTCAGCAATGTAAAATACGTGGATAACCCTAGTGAAACTGCATAGAAGAGCGATTTAAGAGCAATTTCTTGTGATTCACCAATGAACATGCGACTATAATTGCTAAGACATCGTACTCACACTCAAAAGGTGCACGTACTGTAAATAATTCTCAAGAAGAACGCAGGGAATATTCATTACCCTCGCTCATGTGAATTGCTACTGTCGAAAGATCGGTAAATCCTACTAACAAGAGAGAAAAGAGACTGCAATACACGTGATGAAACGCAACAAAATGAAATAGGTACTTTTTTTGATAGACGCTTTTGTCCTAGAGCAGTAAAGAACAAACCTATGCCATACACTCAATAGCAAAAATGATTTTACCGAATTGCAGTGCTGACGGGAAAGTCCCTTGGAATCCAGTGACTTAATGGGATTTTTTGTGTGTTATTATTCTCACTCACTAAACTCCTTCAAATTGAAAATATGGGCATTGTGTCTTTCTGTATGACTATTGAGTGTGGATCACTGTACAGGCAGATGGGAAAGGAGAGGGAGGGAGGTAAAGAGAGAACGATAATAATAATAATAATAATAATAATAATAATAATGATGATGAGAAGAAGTTAAAACCTTGATAGCTGTCTTACCTCTCTTGAGCAGCACCATGCTGCTAGCACTTGCAGTATCCACCAATGCTGCACTGCTCATGAAATTGGCACCCACATATACGAATCTCCCTCTCGAATTCACCGAAGGAGATAGCGCAAAGACAATCGTATTCGGGAAGATGGCAGTTCAAATGTAGGTGTTTCATGGCTTTCATAAATCGTATAGGGGAAATGCCAAGATGGTTCCTTTAAGAAAGACACTGCCATTTTCCTTACTCAACAGTCCCCAGTTCCAGTTTGTGCTTCAATGGCTTCAGCGTCGACAGAACTCCAAACTCTAAGCTTCCTTCCGGTCGATGGTCTCTAGATTAGCGTGCTATAGCAACCTCGGCCATGGCCATGGGTCATTCAGCGGAGAAAGTAAGGAACACCATCCTCCTAGAATTACGAATGGTGTTCATATTGCAACGTGTGCCCCGAGACCTCTAGGCTCATTTTATCAATGTACTGTAGGATCAGTAGCACTACACAGGATGTTTCAGAAGTGACGGACAGTACACAGGGAGATGACAGGAATGATCATTCGAAATAAAAAAAGCCAAGTAAACATGGTCTCTTAAACGCATACCTTAAGAGAACAATTCTTGATCTTCGATGCTGTGAAACAAATCTTTCCTACTGCAAGCTCTTTGTTTTCCATATTTCGAGAAGTTGTAGTATGGACCAAAACAAGGAAAAATTGTCCTATAAACATATGCTCTAAAATGCATACCCTAAAAGTTATGTGCACTTGTTCATTAGAAGAGTTGTGTTTCAAACTAGCGAATATGAACTAGTGCTCATAGCTCTTAAGGAATGCATTTTAGAGCACATGTTTGCCGGATGTTTCTTTCTTGTTCTGGTCTATACTACCACTTCCTAAAATATGGAAAGCAAATAGCTTACAGTAGAAGAGATTTGCCTTACAGTGTAGAAGATCAAATATTGCTCATAGCTCTTCAGAGTTGTAGAGCCCATGTGTAGTTGACTTTTTTATTTCTAATCATCGTTCCTGTCATGTTCATGAATATTGATCGTCACGTCTGAAACACCCTGTAAAATTACTAGAATATGATACCACTGTCTGCAAAAAAGTACCTTCGTTCGACGATTGTAAAGAAATGCAGGGAAACTTGAACAAAATCTGCCTTAGTGTAATGAGTGTGCATAAATATAAAGAATAACGACTATAGTAAAGAAAAAATATCCGATTACAATATTAAAGTCGAATGTTTGGAGCATGTCATTCACCGTATGTTTTTACTGGCTGTGCTGACACGGGAATTGTCCAATCTGATATGTCGAAACTCTCTCTGAAGTTTTTATACAGGAACGATACACATAAATAAACGAAATGTCAGAATTTTAGCTTCTGACAAACTGCAAGCTTTTTTTATAAAAATGCTGAAGTTTGCCAAATTCCTAGCTCTCCAGTCTGTTGCCGAAATCTACACCCCTTCCGTAGCTGTAGCGGACAGAACATGTGCTACACGGTTCTTGGTTGGTGGCACTTCAGTAAACAGGTAACACGGCACAATGCAATCGTAATCTGTAAAATCGAATTTCAGTTTCTGTTCATAGTTTATTTGACAAAGCTGTTCACAGTTACTATTCGCTCGAATTTTGCAGCTCACTTATATCTGTAATAGTTATCAGTTTCCTTTGCGGTATCGCGAAGTGTTAACAAAGGATATAAAACAGAATTAATTTTCTTTCTCATTTCCTAGTATGTGCCTGCTGATAGCATCTGACTTTGTACAGGTTCTACAGTTTCACAGAAATCTGGGATCGAGTTAAGGTTTTTCAACGCTGCAGAGATGAAATATGTATGCAAATGAAATCACCTATTTCTTCTTAAGACTGTGTATGTTATTTATCAGTTACTTTCTTCGACGTTCATTCAAATGACGTTGACATTTCACTTAGAATTGTGGAAACATTAGCCTGAAAAGGAAATAGCCTGAAATATCCCGTAAATTGTGGTTCGAATGACGACTGTTTTGCTAATTAAAGTCCAAAACAAAAATAGAGTATCTTCCAAACTCAAAGAAAACGTCTAGAGTAAAAGGTTTCAGTGGGAAAGAAAATCTGTAATTTTTTAGGTTAAGTGAAGGAGGAAGAAAATGCTGAAACTTAATCAGTGTCAAACCCAAATTCGTTTCGTAAAATCTGAAACAAAGATTCATACGAAGTACGATATATTGTACCAAAATGAAACTCACAGAAGTGTGAAAGAAAAACAAGAAACTATTCGAAATATTTAGAACCGTTTGTGAAAGTCGGTGCACCATTACCAGAGGAGATGTATGAGACTGTGCGGTCTGAGGAGATGCAAGGGAGTTGATCATTACTGATTTGCAGGCTGCTTCCACCTGGTTTAATAAATTCAGTAAATTATATGAAAAGAAACTATACATTAATGGGTAATACTATAGAGAAATTCGTAGTTGACATGAGAACGAAGGTTCTTGTTATTCCATAAAATCTTCATATAAAGCCAGTTACGTTTCGTGCAAACCGCACTTTTATCATTTCGAGCGAAAAAAAAAGAAAGAATGAAAGTCGCGGGCCACGGTGGCCGAGCGGTTATAGGCGCTCAGTCCGGAACCGCGCGACTGCTATGGTCGCAGGTTCGAATCCTGCCTCGGGCATTGATGTGTGTGATGTCCTTAGTTTAGTTAGGTTTAAGTAGTTCTATGTTCTAGGGGACTGATGACCACAGAAGTCCAATAGTGCTCAGAGCCATTTTTAAAAAAAGAAAGTCACTTTTGCAGTCGATGAATGCTGCAACTGATTCGTATACAGCAATGACAGTGATAAGTGTCAAGTGACCGAATAACTTTGAATATTACATGCGAAATGTCCTCTTACCATTGGCAGAAAATAATTCATATCTTTTAGTAGACTCTTGGCCTAGACATAACGACACCTGTTTAGGACGACGGAAAGACTGTAAATACGCGTACTATTCGGATTCCACCCGTAACTAAGAGTGTGATACAGCCTCTCAATGAAAAAATTTCAGCAGTGTAAAGCACTTCTCAAATAATTTCCGAACAATATAATTTACAATAATTCTTTATATTTTCAGGTTTATCAGCGGAACAGTATTGTTAAACTTCACTCGTTTCTGCATTGTCAGTTTGCAAAACCACATTTTACGAATTTGATTAAGTATGTTTGGTACGTAGCACGATATGCAGAACAACCGCCACGACCTTTTCTTTCCCCATTCCAATTCTCTCTGAGTAAAAGATGTTTATTTTCGTCATCCAACAAACACTTCGCATTTTAGTGACGAATACAGAAAATAAACAGGGACCTGTTTCATTGTTAGAAAATTTTAAATTATTCAGAAATTATCATAAGAACTTTGCTAGAGGAGCTGTTATAAAGTATATAATGTCAACAGATTAAAGTTCCGATTGACGGAAGTCGTCTATCATACACTGACTCGACTTTTTTCCTCTGGTAGTCACTTGTGTAGCAGTTGCCTCTACAGCAGTTTAGATGCCGATATCCCCTGTTAAAAGTGATTCTTCAGGAGGCTAAAATGAATAACTTCAATTTTTTTAAATACTTTGAGTGCGACTTAGCAGCTAAATTTTTGACGCTACATTTATTTAGGTGTATTCTTCCTGCGTGAAAATTTTCAGGTTAGGTTTTCGACATGTCGGACTGATACATTCCATTGTTAGAAGCGATATGAAATGAGAATAACACTTACAACCAGCAATGCGGAAGGCGAGTGGAAGACTCAGAGTTTCTCAAACAGCTCTGAAAAAGAGCAGCGCCTCTGTAGAGGAAATCGCATGCAACACGTTACAGCGACCAACGACAGTTCATATATCTTGTGTAAGGATCGGGAGAAAACAGTAACAACAAGTACGGCGCTCACAGATGCATATTGTCACTTTTGGTCGCTCAATACGTGACAGAAATAGGACAGAAAATCGCTAATTGTGGTACAATGTACCGCCTGTCATCCACAGTATAGTGCTTGCAGAGTAGGTGCGCAGATATGTAGATGTAGATATAAAAGCATACTGATTCACGTCCCATCGATTACGAAGTCGTCATATACGGTGAGTGAATCAACAGTAAATTATACAGGGTCGAGAAAAACAACCTGACAATAAGGCCAGAGGAAGGTAAGCAACATCGTACGGAGCACAATTTTCCAGATGAACATAGGTCGGAAGTGAGCTGCTGTAGAACTAGGGCCATAAAACGAGAGACAATCAACGGGGAACGAGCGGAAGTGTGTGTATTTAAACTAACATGCTCCTGCTAATAACTCTTACGCTTAAAAGCGCAGTTACTAATTAAATTTGCTGAAGATAATGATGTCAGCTGAACAACCAAAGCGAGGCAAATTTTAAATTCCTATTCGTTGCTTGTTATCTTAGATACGAATTGTCTGTGATGTTTACCGGGTAAAGCATGACTATTATCGTCTACGCTAAAAGTACCGTAATATCATTAACTCGTTAAGAAAATAAGATATTCTGCAGAAATAAAGCACTGCAGTAAGGTAGTCGACCAGTGGTACTGTATGAATCAATGTCGTTAACAAAAAGTCTAAAGGCCACATGTTTTATGTTTGCTAATGTACAGGGAGCATGAATGAACTTTTATTCTAACAACAGCAGTACATCAATAAGTGTGAACTAAGACAGTGGTGAAAGAGGAAACAATAATTAAATTTTAAACACTTTTTTCTTAAATCAAATTTTTTACAGCAGTTGCTCGAAATTCTGGCACCCACCATCGCTGTTAAGTTGACATCGTTGAAGAAAAGATTGGCGCGTCTTCTAGAAAATTCCTGGCATGTTACCAATGACTGTCGCGCTTCAAACTTCCACAAGCTGGTCGGTAATTGGCTGTCGCTGTATAGTCGTATCTCCACAACGGTGCACGAATAATTTTTCTCAATTCGACATCCTTCAACTAACTGTGACCTAATTATCAAGCTGTTTTCCTGCACTCTATACACTTAAAAGCATACGTGAGTTTTCCTTCGATTGTATCAAATTTTGCTAGAGATATCGTGTGGATCCGCACCTGCATGACAACAGGTAGCCTTAGCTTTCCATGCACTTCGTAACATCGCTACAAAGTTAACATCGTCGAAGAAATCATACTCTCAATTTATCGTCTCACACTTGTAGAACTATGGTGGAATAACAGTAGAAAACAGATGGTAAAGACTTATACAGGATGTTATGGGTATAAATGCAAATATTTCTGTTGACGATTGAGGACAGTATACAGAATAACATTACATCAGTATTTACTTCAGTTGCAAACTAATAATTATAGCTATTACGGGTAATACGTTTTCTGGATGGTTAGTTCAAATGGTTCAAATGGCTCTGAGCACTATGGGACTTAACTTCTAAGGTCATCAGTCCCCTAGAACTTAGAACTACTTAAACCTAACTAACCTAAGGACATCACACACATCCATGCCCGAGGCAGGATTCGAACCTGCGACCGTAGCGGTCACGCGGTTCCAGACTATAGCGCCTTTAACCGCTTGGCGACACCGGCCGGCCTGGATGGTTAGTACCTCCAAGTATGCGTGGCATAAGCAAGCCGTTAATGTTTATTTCCCATAGGCACCAGGTCAGGTACTGAAGTGTGGACAGAAAATGGAAAGTCTATTATGTTAGGTGTAGTGCACTTACTGGTGCAGTTACGACTGTGCAGAAAACATCACGTGAAATATTTGCGGGAAAAGTGTTATATGCTGAGAAAAAGCAGCTAACACACTGAAGTGAGTAATTTAGCATACAGTAAATTTCTTACTCAGTTATGATACAATAATGACGTTAAGTCATGTGCCAGAAAAATAAAATAATAATAATAATAATAATAATAATAATAATAATATACCAAAACACTAACATATTACGTAGGAATTTCAGAAAATACGTTCACATGTCATCCTACGCTAAACCAAGGCCCACCGAAAGTGATGCATTACCAGGAGAGAGCACATGTTCCACGTTTCCTGGAGACACAGTCCTGATGCGTTGCGGATAACAGGTGCATTACAGTGAGCGAGTGAAATGATGCGGCAACTAGAAACACACTCCAAAGTTGAAGTACGAGAGACTGTGCGATTCTTGTAGGTGAAAAGTCTAAATTGCACACAGGAACCGTGAAATTCTGGTGGCATAAGGACCAAATGGAGCGTCGCGTCCAGCGGTATTGAAATAGTGGCAACAATTTGACCAAGGCTGCACAGAAGTGGGAGATACTGTTGGGGAAGTCTAGATATTGCACCATGCGATTTCCATCTGTTTGCCAAGCTAAAAGGACATCTGGGAGGGGGGAGGGAGGAGGGGGAGGACAGCGAAGAGATTTTCCAATGAAGAGAACGTTTACACAGCTGTTCTTGACCAAGGATTGATATTCTATAGTGGAGAAACTGAACGATTGGTAAAACGTTTCGACTGTTGTTTACAGAGACTTGATGACTATGTTGAAAAGTAGTATCAGGTAACGGTACCGCTTTCATGTGTAGTGCAGCGTTCAGTTAAAGTTACTTGTCCTATCATAAAAATGTGTAATTCATTTTCTGAAGTCCCATACGAAACCATTGCACTACAAGAAACGTAGCTGTAATTTCATAACACACTAATGCACTATAGCTGAATAGTATTCTTATTTTGTACGGTAGGATACATGTGCAATCACATAACAGAGAGAGAGAGAGAGAGAGAGAGAGAGAGAGAGAGAGAGATGTTCGACATCTCCTAAACCACTGGACGGATGTCAACAAAACTTGGTAAACATTTCCATTACTGTCAGGCAACAATCGTTGCGGGAGTAAGAACTAGCTACCTGTCATAGTTGAGGAGATATGACGTAATAAACAATGAGATGCGTGAAAAGCTGCCGCATCATGTTTGACGATTAAATGTATTACTTCTCTATTACTAACTGGATTCGCAATAAATTTCGCAGCCAGTATCCATATGTTCCGGTAAATGCACCTGGAAAACTGTATCGTGATACCACGTATAGTTCAGGAGGTACGACATCATAAACATGAGATGCGTAAAAAACTGCCACATTTTGCATGACGTTTAAAATTTATTATATATGAAGGTAGTATCTGTTCCCAAAACAACAGATACCACTGATAACCGTACAGCTTCTCTAGAATGAAATGATGATTAAATCGACACCCTAGCTGCAAACAGGCGTTGATATACATCATTTGGGACATGATGAAAATGTGTGCCTCGACCGGGACCGAATCCGGGATCTCCTGCTTACATGGCAGACGCTCTATCCATCTCAGCCTCTACGGGCACAGAGGACAGTGCGCCTGCAGGGACTTATCCCTTGCAATCTCCCCATTCTTTTGGGAACAGATACTACCTTCATATATATGAGTAGTTAAAATATGGCTACCCGGTCATTGACCTTCTTGTGCGAACGCACACGCTATGCCCCATCTCGTACGGGACTTGGTAGATTAATCTGCCACAAGTAATAAGTGTGATGGGCAAACATCTATTAGGTGCACTACATATGTAGTGGTGTGGACATGTTTGGATGCGCACTATCCTCTGGGCCCTCGGTGGCTCAGATGGAGGATGCGCACTATCCTCTGGGCCCTCGGTGGCTCAGATGGATATATGGTCTGCCATGTAAGCAGGAGATCCCGGGTACGAGTCCCGGCCGAGGCACACATTTTCAACATGTCCCCAGTGATGTATATCAACGCGTGTTTGCAGCTAGGGTGTCGATTTAATTACCATTTCATTTAAAATTTATTACTTCTTCCCTAGTAATTCTACTCGCAATATATTTTGCTGACAGTGTCCACATATGCCGCTAAATATACCTACACAAATATATCACTACACGACACATAGCTCAAGAGATACGATAACATGAACACCGAGACACGTGGAAAAAATGCTGTATAGCGCGTGAAGTTGCAATACATTTAATCTTTACTACTAAGACACTCCTGCCGTCCAGTCAACTTCCGGAATTTCTTGTCACGTGGCAGGGCTTACGACAGCTTTCAATTGCGAAGCGCAAACGGCTGTAGTCGAGAGCGATAGCCATCTGTAGAGCTATGAAGAGGCGTGGCCATTGACACGTTTATAAAACAGCCTTGTAGACGAGTGAGGCAGCTGCGCCCAGTGTACAGAAAGTGCCCGCGATCACGTTACCCAATCTGGATACTGTATTTACGCATTTGCTCATTATAAGTATTTCCTGGTCTGAGTGTTTCATAATATCAAAGGTGTTTTTACGAATACTTCGCTATCAACCCAGTCCTTTTTTCTTCGTTTCTAAAAAAAAATTGGCAAAATGAATACCCGGGAAATGCCGCTTTTGTCAGCTAGTAAATACAAAATAAATAAAATAATAGCCGATGAACTAATTGATGCATCCCGTCCAAAATTCCTGCTGATTTTCACGACTTCAAAATTTCACACACTGACGCTGATTTACTTCCATTTAACGTTAGTAGCTTCGCAACGGAGCATTTACAACCTACCGTTATCTAGAAAATGTTGATAGATTCGGTGTCCCCTACCCTGCTGCCACCCTGTTAACGGGTTGGTTTTTCTGTTCCTGGCATGTTATACGGCCAACACGCAGAGTAGAATTTTCTGTAGATCGAATCGACTGTTACTGCTGCAGACATTGTGCAGCAACCACTTCAGCACCCTTCATGGCGATAGTTGTCTTGAGCCCCTCCTCCCGCCCGCCACGCACTTCCCAGCAATCAGCACGGCGCGGATGGAGATGGCGGTGCGCGTGTAACGTCAGTCGCGGGGCAGCGGCGCTCCTAGTAAATGCATCCGCTAATGTCATCGAACCGGATGTGACGTGACATCTGACGGGCCAGAACAGTGGCCGGCTGTCGGCCGTAGAGGAACCGTAATTAGGCTCTGCTAACGCGTCTCCGACAGGGGCGAGGTGGCTGCCAGAGACATGGTAGTCCGCCAGGTCACGCCAGAACTGCGAAAAATTTCACGATTCTGCACCGCAGGCACACGAACGGAACGGCCTGGATATTCTTTGCGTTACATTTGCAAATTTGCATTCATTCTTTACAAACCACTGTGAAGTGCATGGTGTGGGGTACTCAGCGCTACCCCACATGTGAGGATCTCTTCCTGTTCCAAACGCACATGGAGCGCGGGAACACTGCTTACATGCCTATGTGCGAACTGTAACAAATCAAATCTTGAAACTTCCTGGCAGATTAAAACTGTGTGCCCGACCGAGACTCGAACTCGGGACCTTTGCCTTTCGCGGGCAAGTGCTCTACCATCTGAGCTACCGAAGCACGACTCACGCCCGGTCTCACAGCTTTACTTCTGCCAGTATCTCGTCTCCTACCTTCCAAACTTTACACAAGCTCTCCTGCGAACCTTGCAGAACTAACACTCCTGAAAATCTAGTCTAATCTAGTCTTCGCAGTTACTGCAGGAGCGATACGTAGATTTCTAGGTTGTTCACTTACAGCTAGCTTGTGAATCTTTCAGTTGGCTTCCGTCAGACTCTTGTCATCTACACTATGTGATCAAAAGTATCCAGCCACCCCAAAAAACGTATGTTTTTCATATTAGTAGCATTGTGCTGCCACCTACTGCCAGATACTCCACATCAGCGACCTCAGTCGTCATTTTACATCGCGAGAGAGCAGAATGGGGCGCTGCGCGGAACTCACGTACTTCGAACGTGGTCAGGTGATTGGGTGTCACTTGTGTCATACGTCTGTACGCGAGATTTCCACACTCCTAAACATCCCTAGGTCCACTGTTTCCGATGTGACAGTGAAGTGGAAACGTGAAGGGAAACGTACAGCACAAAAGCCTACAGGCCTCCCTCGTCTGCTGACTGGCAGGGAGAGCCGTCAGTAGAAGAGGGTCGTAATGCGTAATAGGCAGACATCTATCCAGACCGTCACACAGGAATTCTAAGCTGCATCAGGATCCACTGCAAGTGCTGTGACAGTTAGGCGGGAGGTGAGAAGGATTTCATGGTCGAGTGGCTACTCATAAGCCACACATCACGCCGGTAAATGCCAAACGACGCCTCGCTTGGTGTAAGGAGCGTAAACATTGAACGACTGAACAGTGGAAAAACGTTGGTCGGAGTGACGAATCACGGTACACAATGTGGAGATCCGATTGCAGGGTGTGGGTATGGTGGCTGCCCGGTGAACGTCATTAGCGAGCATGTGTACTGCAACAGTAAAATTCGGAGGCAGTGGTATTATGGTGTGGTCGTGTTTTTCATGGAGGGGCTTGAATCCTTTCTTGTTTTGCGTGACACTATTACAGCACAGGCCACAATTGATGTTTTAAGCACTTTCTTGCTCCCCACTGTTGAAGAGCAATTCGACGACGGCGATTGCATCTTTCAACACGATCGAGCACGTGTTCAAAACGTGCAACCTGTGGCGGGGTGGGTACACGACAATAACATCCCTGTAATGGACTGGCGTGCACAGTGTTCAGACCTGGATCCTATACAACACCTTAGGGATGTTTTGGAACACTGACTTCGTGCCAGGCTTCACCGACCGACATCGACACCTCTCCTCAGTGCAGCACTCCAGCACCTGATTGAACGTATGGCTGCGAGAGTGGAAGCTGTCATCAAGGCTATTGAATATTGAATTCCAGTGTTACCGATGTAGGGCGCCACGAACTTGTAAGTCATTTTCAGCCAGGTGTCCGGATACTTTTGATCACATAGTATATCTACGTTCTACTGCCAGTTCAACGCTCTCCCACGTGTCAAACAAAACTGTCATCACACGTGTTGCTCTTTTTTAAATACTTTCAGTATCCCCTGTAGGACTTCTCTGATGATGTGATCGAAGAAAATAGTTGAGTCTATGTAGAAGACTTAGGGGATCGTGTATCAGAGTCAGAATTCAAAAGAGCTCTGGAAGACTTGAATTCAAATAAGAGAAAAAGGGATAGATGACATTCCATTGGAAATCGTCGGGGGAAGTGTCAACCAAATGACTATTCAAGTTGGTTTGCAGAGTCTATGAGACTGGTGACTTGCGGTCAGAGTCTCAGGAAACTATCATCCACACAATTCCGAAGAACTGCAAGAACTATCGCGCAATCAGTTTAGTGGCTCCTGCATCCGAGTTGCTGACAGGAATAACATACAGAAGAATGGAAAAGAAACTTGATGATCTGTTACATGAGGATCAGTTTGGCTTCAGGAAACCTAAATCCTCCAGAAGGACATTTCTGACGTTGCTCTTGACAATCGAAGCACGACTGAAGAGAAATAAAGACACTTTCATAGCATTTGTTGATCTGGTAAAAGCGTTGGACAGTGTAAAATGGTGCAATATTTTGAAATTCCGAGAGAAATAGGAGTAACCTATAGGAAAAGGCAGGTTATAAACAGTACGTGCAAGAACCAAGAGGGAATAATCAGACTGGAAGACCAAGAATGAAGCGCTCGGGATAAGAAGGTGTAAGACAGGCATGCAGTCTTTCACCCCTACCTATGTCTGTATAATGAAGAAGCAATGACGCAAATAAAAGAAAGTTTCTAGAGCGAGAATATAATTCAGGGTGGAAGGATATCAACGCTAGGTTCGCTGACGACATTGTTAATTTCGGTGAGGGCGAAGAAAACTTACAGGATCTGTTGAACGGAATGAACATCTAATTAGTACATGATACAGACAAAGTAAACTGGGAAAAGACAAAATTAATGGGAAGTAGTAGAAATGAGAGTTCCGAGAAACTTAACATCAGAATTGGTGAACATAAAATAGACGAAGTTACAGAATTCTGACGCTTTGGAAGTAAAATAACCCATGACGGACGAAGGAAGAATTCTTCTAGTTTAAGACATAGGCCTTACTTTAAGGAAGAAATTTCTGATAATGTACGTTGGAGCACAGCATTAAATGAGAATGAATCATGGACAGTGGGGCAATAGAAACAAAAGAGAATCAAAGCGTTTGAGAAGTTCTGCTACATAAGAATTTTTAAAATTAGGGGTACTGATAGTGTAGGGAATAAGTAGGTTTTCCGCAGGAATGGAGACGAAGGGAACGTATGGAAAACACCGACCAGAAGAAGGGACAGTGCAATAGGACATCCGTTAAAACATCATCGAATAGCCTCCATTCTCCCAGAGGGAGCTGTAGAAGGTGAAACCTGTAGGTGAAGGCGAAGACAGAGATTAGAATATATCAAACAAATAACTGAGGAGATATGGTGCAAATACTACTCTCAGATGAAAAGTTTAGCGCAGAAGACGAATGCTCTGCGGGATGCATCTGACCAGTCAGACGTGATACTACTGTCGGTAAACTGAAGAGCGAGCGAGCGAGTCCCCACTCTGTCAACGCAGCTACGTCACAAGGCGCTTCTACAGGCTGTTTCACAACGTAGTATCGACCCTGTCGTGGCGCGCGCTTTAAATCTGCGGCGACGCCGTGTACAGATACTTCGCGGCTGCGTTTATTTTCAGACAAATGCATTAAGACCATAAGGAATACAAAAGACGATAGCTTCTTCCGAAACACAACATTATAGAGTAAATAATATTAACACAAGAACGGAAGTCAGGATTCTACTATAAACATAGGACCGAATGGCTGTTCATGTGAATGTATGTTCCTCTATTGCTATTCGTGAAACGAACCCCATATAATGCAATCAATATGTAGAATTTAAGGCTTGTTCCTACTTTGTGTTTTTATTAAGAGGTAGAAGTTTTCTTTGAAGGACTGCATTGAAACTGAGCGAGGTGACTCAATGGTTAGTACACTGGACTCGCATTCGGGAGGACGACGATCAATCCAGCGTCCGGCCATCCTGATTTAGGTTTTCCATGATTTCCCTAAATCACTCAATGCAAATGGCGGGATGGTTCCTGTGAAAAGGCACGGCCGACTTCCTTCCCCGTCCTTCCCTAATCAGATGAAATCGATGACCTCGCTTTCTGGCCTCCTCCCCCAACAACCCAACCCCAATCCAACTGCACTGAAACTTAACAATTCTTGAAACACGAAGAGTGTTTAAAAAGGAAGCAGAAATTTATAATTTTGTATGTTGTATTAGTCCGATTTGCACTACTTTTCTTATCACTGTCTTCCTAAACATGTCTCAAAAGTATGTGTACAATGTTATGCGTATTGGGTATTTACTCTGTTGTCAGCTGTCAAAAAGGTTACATGTGTTGTGGTAGCATCAACGAATATTTGTTTTGTATAAAAATAGATTAGAGAACCTACATTAAATTTTGTTATAAGAATGGAATAAAGTGTATGAAATTTTTAGAAATGTTAAATATTGCTTTTGGTGAACCTGTTATGAGTAAACCAAGGGCATAACAGTGGTACAAAAATTTCAGAGGAGGCCTTAAAGGACAGCGGTTTTAGAAGCATAGATGAGATTAAAAATACACAGTTAAGAGACCTATGAACTATCCTGAAGAAACAGTTCGTAAAGTGTTTCGGGAATTGGAAAAAGCACTGGCATAAGTGTACAGTATGTAATGAGGAATATTTTGAAGAGGATAACATTGTTGCAGATTAACAAATAAAGTTCTTACCAAAAAATAAAAATTAATATGTGAACGCACCTCGTAGGTCAAGCTTTTTGCTTAGAAGTCCAGCATCGGTGTACATGTTTCAAAGAAAATTTCTGCAGTGTTTGGAATAGCTATTGGGCACACGTTTTGACCAATTTGTCTTAGAATCAGGTGAATAGTGACCGAGATAGAGATTCGGTGTTCCGTAAGCATCAAAGGTTTTACATGATTTTGAAACTGTCTATAACGATGGGTTTTCTCCCAAAATTATTAGTTTTCCTTCGTGGCGATTCGAGCAAACCATGCGGCTCATTTTCACATTCCTTTCTTATGCGTCCTATTGTGCATAAATTGCCGCCCTTTGATTGGGACTGGTAACATTAGCCAACAGTTCTTTTTGGGTCGCCTCTTTAATACACGCTGTAATAACATTAGAGACGATTGAACGCTCGTTACTCCGCAAATACCTCCTCTTCCTCGTATTCTGCACATTTTCTTGCAATGCTAGACGATTATCCATCACCTCTGGATATCGAAGCATATCAGTAAGTATACAAAGTTAACTGACTGAGATTGGCAACTAAGATACCACGAACATAAACGACGTATATCACCGCACACCGATCTACACCACTAGACAGGTAACGGGCAACAGATTTTGGGTGCCCCTGTAGGCCAGTGGCACCGTTCTTCCGGGAAAGGCCACTTCCCCCACCAAAAGCGTTGCTCGCTCTTCAGTTTACAGACAAACTATACTTGCTATGGGTCCCACTCAACTGAGTAATGTTCTGAAATGGTACGCACTATTTATAAGCAGTTTACTTTGTGCAATGAGTGCATTTTCCCGATAACTTAATAAGGAACTGAAGTCAGCTGCCTGCTTTACCTACGATTGAACCTACGAGATCATTCCATTTCATATCCATTTAAATTTTTATTCCCAACTATTTGCAAGAGTTGACTGATTCAACTCATGTCTCACTGATAATGCAGTGATAGAATACTGCTATCTTTCCGCGTTTTGTGAAGTACAAAAGTTTACATTTCTGTACATTTAAAGCAAGCTGCCAATATATGAACCACACAGATATCTTAACAAGATCTGACTAGATATTTGTGCAATTTGTGATGCGACTGTATGCTTCTTAGCGTGCTCACGTATGTAGATAGCTGATTCGGAATGAAACTGAAATCGTATTCGGGAGGAGATGGCTTCAAGTACCCATCCGCTTATGGCAACGAATGTTTTCTGTGGTTTGTGTGAGTTCAGTATTTATTCACAGGACTTTCACGAACACAGTCTTTCACTTCTACACACACACACACACACACACACACACACACACACACACACACGCACACACACGTCCCTTTCCCCCTCCATACACACACAATTCCTATGCGGACTAAAGACAGACGTCTCATCCTATCCCTCTAACTCCCGAAGCAATTCCTATGAGACTTGATACACGTACCACTTACCATCTGGAAAACTTAGCCGGCCTCTGGTGGCCGAGCGGGTCTAGGTGCTTCAGTCTGGAACCGCGCGACCGCTACGGTCGCAGGTTCGAGTCCTGCCTCGGCATGGATGTGTGTGATGTCCTTATGTTAGTTAGGTTTAAGTAGTTCTAAGTTCTAGGGGACTGATGACCTTAGAAGTTAAGTCCCATAGTGCTCAGAGCCATTTGAAACATTTTTTTTTTTTGGAAAAATTACTGTGGCAATACGATGCCGCTAGCCCTCTCTGGATGAGGTTTGGGGTGAAAATCCGGGGGCTGAATGCTTGACTTAGGAAGGCCTGAAGCAGTTTCAACCAAATTTTGTATCCACATCACTCATTATTTGTATAAAAGTACTTTTGGAGTAAGACAGGCAGGGATGAGAAGGGATGACATATAACAATGTTCTAAAACCGCTCTTTAGTATTTCTTTAGTGTATTTAGTTAAATCCTTTAAACTATGAAGCGCCGTTTGTCTCTGATTTGTGTTAAAGACGTCAAATATGTCGCGGAAATGAAGATTGCAGCGAATCAATAATGTTTTCACCGTGTTTCTGGGCCAAAGATCGTACCACACGGCTAAATACCACAGATACATATAACATGACGTAAAACAGCGAAGAATCAGGCAGTTGTTAGTGACAGCCCTTTTTCTCGAAACAAGCAGTTTCTGCTGTCAGTTTCAGATGAATTATAGGCACAGTTACGTGTGAAATGAGTTGAATAGTTCTCTATATGAAATATCTATACCTGTAATATATGCAGGGTGACCCAAAACTCCATCGACAAAGCGTCAGAGGTGGTAGTATGGAGCAAAACAAGAAAAAAACGTCAAGTAAACATAGTTCGAAAACATGTATGTTAAGAGCTAAGCGTACTCGTTCATCTTCATGACTATGAGACACATACTGTATCTTCTACTAAAAGCTATTTTACTTTCAATGTTTATTCAGTACACTTGGAGTTTAAAGTGCATAGCTTAAGAGGTATGAGGACTTGATCATATTCGCTACTGGTAAACTCATGTCTTCTATTAAACAATTACTCATAGTTTTTAAGGTATGCTTTTTAGAATCCTTGCTTACTGGACAATTTTTCCTTGTTTTGGTACATACTACCTCCTCTCAAACTATATAAAGAAAAGAACGTGCACCAGAAGAGATGCGTTCCACAGTGTCGAAGACGACAAGCGCTCATAGCTCTTGAGGTATGCATTTTGAAACATATTTTACTATACTTCCATTCTTGTTTTGATCCAAACGAATACGTGAATGGCACTTATCAACATAAGATAAATGTCAATTCTGTGTGTGTGTGTGTGTGTGTGAAAGTGACTCCAAGTAAACTTTAACCTACGCTTACATAGCACTTTATAAATTATCTGCCTATTAAGAATAAATGTGCTGTAGCTTACCAACTTTCTCAAAGCGCAGCAGAACAATAAAGGGTCATTTAACATCTGTTCAGTCAAGATAAACTTCAACCAAAACCTTCAACTGACCTAAATCAACCTATCAGTGTTAGCGTATCACTTCTGAGAGAAATGATACCTGCAATAAAGATCACTTGCACACTGTATTTTATTTATACTTAACAACTGAAAGTGACTAATTTAAAGGTGTAATCTGGGAGTGTTTGTCACTACAGAACACGTGTCCCGAAAACCCACTGCAGCTCAAAAAAATGGCTCTAAGCACTATGGGACTTAACATCTGATGTCATCAGTCCCCTAAACTTAGAACTACTTAAACCTAACTACCCTAAGGACATCACACACACCCAAGCCCGAGGCAGGATTCGAACCTGCGACCGTAGCAGCAGCGCGGTTCCGGACTGCAGCGCCTAGAACTGCAGCGCACACTCACCGTATTTAGGGGAAAAATTAATTTAAATCAAGAAGTATTGCTTCTGCTCAAGGTAGTTTATGGGCTCTTATAGCTGAATGTATTGCAATCGAACGTGATATTTCCCGAACGAGGTTCAAGTGGGCACATGTGTGAATTTACATAAACATCGAAGGACCGAAAAATAACGATGTTCCAAAACCAGTGTAGATGAAAATTGATATTAAATTTCTGTACTGTTCAGAAAGCGGATACAAAAGCTCATGAATAATACATACAAATGCCCTTCAACGGATTGCGTCTCTTTACAGTCTTACACATTCATAACACCAGAAAAATATCCCCATATTCATACAGACGCCTTTAAAAATATGCAGTGGGAAGGTAATGAGATAAGCGACTTGTGTACTCGGACTACGGAAAAGAAATTAGATGTCGATCCCCACGTGTTCTAACCAAACGCGAGTTCGAACTTCGAGCTAGCATTGCTGACTTGAAATACAACTACAAAATACTTCGCGTAAGTAAACCTGAATAATCACATAAAAACTAAACTCCACCCGAACAGGTAATGGAGGACCAACGGATCCGACTGGCCGCCGTGTCATCCTCAACGACAGGC
The DNA here is from genome assembly GCF_023864275.1 of Schistocerca cancellata. Classification (NCBI taxonomy): domain Eukaryota; kingdom Metazoa; phylum Arthropoda; class Insecta; order Orthoptera; family Acrididae; genus Schistocerca; species Schistocerca cancellata. The sequence goes on from NC_064630.1 coordinate 380,287,746, forward strand.
ATCACTGGATGCGGATATGGAGGGGCACGTGGTCAGCACACCGCTCTCCCGGCAGTATGTCAGTTTACGAAACCGTAGCCGCTACTTCTCGATTAAGTAGCTCCTCAGTTTGCCTCAAAAGGGCTGAGTGCACTCCGCATGCCAATAGCGCTCGGCCGACCGGATAGTCGCCCATGAACGATCACATAATATATAATTATTCAAAAGCAGCGCGAGCCACCAACCATCTAACCAAATTCCTGGACGACGTAGCTTCAAGGTGCGCATCTCAATATCACATGACAAACTGTCTATACTTTACAAGTCGATACATTCACGGGAATGAGAGAAAGGAGTTGTACATTGCAGCCGGCGGAAGACGAGAGAATGTCTTTGTGAAGTCAGTCATGTTCTCGTATCGAACATAAGTTTTCGTACCAAACAATACGATTATCTGTCAATCCTAAGGGCCAGGGTTCGATAACAGGCTGTGTCGGAGATTTTCTCCACTTAAGGAATGTTGTGTTGTCCTAATCATCATCATTTCATCCCCATCAACGCGCAAGTCACCGAAGTGGCGTCATATCGTAACAAGCCTGATTAATTTCAAGCTGTAAACTATTTTTTCAGAACTGGACCTTATGCTGTTCAGTTTGATAGCCCATTTGACCATTTTCTTGTCTTCGTTTGGCTATGAAAATTCGGACAAGAATCCGTTGCGTAAGTTCTAGGGAGCCTTATTTTCGCTCCACTCTACGTTTGACCAATAAAGCTGCTGTAGGAGACGGGAATATCGACTATTGATTCTTTGACTGATACAGGTGCTTCGCAACTTGATAATCTACATAACTTAGACAATCTGAGCAGCCCTCCTAGATTGTTTGCAGATGATTCTGTAGTTCACCGTCTAGTAAAGTCATCAGAAGATCAAAAAGAATTGCAAAGAGATTTTAGGTAAGATATTTGTGTGGTGCGAGAAGTAGTAATTGAGTCTAAATAATGAAAAAGTCATCCACATGAAGACTAAAAGGAATCCGTTAAATTTCGGTTACACGGCAAATTACATAAAATCTAAAGGCAGTCAAGTCAATTAAATACGTAGGTATTACAGTTACGAAGAACTCCAATTGGCGCAATCACATAGAAAATTTTGTGAAGTAGGCGAACCAAAGACGTCGTTTTATTGGTAAAACACTTAGAAGATGCATCCGGTATACTAAAGAAACTGCCTACGTTACGATTGTCCGTCATATTCTGGAATACTGTTGTGCGGCATGGGTTCCGTACCGTATAGGATTGACGGAGGTCATCCAAAAAGTTCAGAGAAGGATAGGTCGTTTTGTATTATCGCGAAATAGGGTGTCAGAGATATGATACACCAGTTGGGTTTTTCGTTGCAGCGAGATATTTTCACGAAGTTCCAAACACCAACATTTTCGTCTAGATTTGAAATGATTTTGCTGATGCTAATCTACATGAAATGATCATCGTAATAAAATAACAAAAATTATGGCTCCCTCGGTAAGATGTAAGTACTCGTTTTTTCGGCGTGGTTTTCGAGATAGTAAGGCAGAGAAATAGCATGAAAGTGGTTCAGTGAACCCTCTGCGAGGCACTTAAGTGTGAAATGCAGAGCAGAAATGTGAGTTAGATGTAGATGTAAGAGTGGCCCGAAAATCCATTACGAGCAACATATCAAAATCCAATACTTCACAGAATAAGGTAGGTAGAGAGGTAAAATTTGACACACGCGTTTCAAATGACATGAGATTTTATTGATACATGTAGACGGCGTTTAATATGATATAAAAGCAATAATTAGCGCAACAGTTGATGCTGAGCAAAGACGATGTTCTTTATAACAAATGCTCATCATGTTGGCCGTCATTCATCAACAATACCTGTATTCGAGAGACAGTGTTGTAAACAGAACTCTACGGCATACCAGTAGTTACGGTGAGGGATCGCCGTCGTATGTTGTCTTTTAGTTTCCCTAATGAGGTCGGACGCTCACGGTAGACTTGCTCCTCCAAAACCAATAATCTCATGGATTGAGGTGTGGGGCCTGGAAGGTCAAGCATGGCGGAAATGGCAGCTCAGCACGAGATCCTCACCAAACGATGTGCGCAAGAGATCTAGCAATATGAGGAAGAGCGCCATCCTGCATAAAAGTCGTACTTTCTGACAGGTGTTTATTAGCCACGCTACGGATGATGCGATTCTGTAACATATCAGCGTACTTCGCACCAATCGTCCTCCACTTTAGCTGAGTCATCAGCGGCCCTGTAGCAGACCAGGGTACAGTTCCCGGCTAGGCGGGGATTTTCTCCGAGCATGAAGTGGCTGTTGTGTTGTTCCCACCATCATTTCATCATCTACGCGCAAGTATCCCAATGTCGCGTCAACCGGGCAGGCTTGCAACTCGGTGGCCGAACTTCCCCAGGTGGCGGCTCCCGGCCATCAGTGCCGTACTCTAACTTTCGCACCCGTCACGTTGACAGTTTGAAAAGCTGCACCGTGCATGTCCAAAACCATCACCTGCCGGGTTTTTGAAGTCGTTTTCGGTTTCAGTAAAGCCCAGTGTTATTTCAGGAACATGTGTGGAGAGCTTGGATTTATCGCGAATCTCTTGCCCAACGTAAAGTCCCGAGCGACTGGAAAAAAGCGCAGGTGACGCCTGTATATAAGAAGAATAGAAGGACGGATCCTCAAAATTACAGACCAATATCCTTAACATCGGTTTGTTGCAGGATTCTCGAATGTATTCTCAGTTCGAATATAATGAATTTCCTTGCGACAGATAAGTTGCTGTCCATCCATCAGCATGGCTTTATAAAGCATCGCTCCTGCGAAACGCAACTCGTCCTTGATTCACATGATTTCTTGCGAACCATAGATGGAGGGTATCAGACGGATGCCATATTCCTTGACTTCCGGAAATCGTTTGACTCGGTTTCCCACTGCAGACCCCTAACTAAGGTACGAGCATATAGGATTGGTTCCCAAGTATGTGAGTGTCTCGAAGACTTCTTAAGTAATAGAACCCAGTACGCTGTCCTCGATGGTGAGTGTTCATCGGAGATGAGGGTATCATCTGGAGTGCCCCACGGAAGTGCGGTAGGTCCGCTGTTGTTTTCTATCTACATAAATGATCTTTTGGATAGGGTGGATAGCAATGTGCGGCTGTTTTCTGATGATGCTGTGGTGTACGGGAAGGTGTCGTCGTTGAGTGACTGTAGGAGGATACAAGATGACTTGCACAGGATTTGTGATTGGTGTAAAGAATGGCAGCTAACTGTAAGTATAGATAAATGTAAATTAATGCACATGAATAGGAAAAAGAATCCCGTAATGTTTGAATACTCCATTAGTAGTATAGTGCAAGACACAGTCACGTTGATAAAATATTTGGGCGTAACATTGCAGAGCGATATGAAGTGGGACAAGCAAGTAATGGCAGTTGTGGGGAAGGCGGATAGTCGTCTTCGGTTCATTGGTAGAATTTTGGGAAGATGTGGTTCATCTGTAAAGGAGACCGCTTATAAAACACTGATACGACCTATTCTTGAGTACTGCTCGAGCGTTTGGGATCCCTATCAGGTCGGATTGAGGGAGGACATAGAAGCAATTCAGAGGCGGGCTGCTAAATTTGTTACTGGTAGGTTTGATCATCACGCGAGTGTTACGGAAATGCTTCAGGAACTCGGGTGGGAGTCTCTAGAGGAAAGGAGGCGTTCTTTTCGTGAATCGTTACTGAGGAATTTTAGAGAACCAGCATTTGAGGCTGACTGGAGTACAATCTTACTGCCGCCAACTTACATTTCGCGGAAAGACCACAAAGATAAGATAAGAGAGATTAGGGCTCGTACAGAGGCTTATAGGCAGTCGTTTTTCCCTCGTTCTGTTTGGGAGTGGAACAAGGAGAGAAGGTGCTAGTTGTGGTACGAGGTACTCTCCGCCACGCACCGTATGGTGGATTGCGGAGTATGTATGTAGATGTAGATGTAGTTACGTCTCTACCTACATTTTTCCCTGAATTTGTGCATCTTGAAATATTAACAGACTTTTTGTTCACCCTGTAGATAGGGATGCCACACATGAAAGTCTTTTGCAGCAGATGGCTTTTAGTTGTTACGTTATAAACTGATTCACGGATTAATAAATCTTCAACTACTACTACTATTACTACCACGACTTCTCTCCCATACCGACTTATGACAAAAATTTCTTACACCACCGTTACGCCTTCATTTGGCGGTATTGCACCAAGCTCTAAAACTACATTAACAGCGGCTGTTGCACAGAAATAAAAACGTCCAAGAACGGCGGCATAAAGTACTGCACGACGGCACGGCGCGCTGCAGTGGCGGTATACGGTAATGTGGATTAGGAAGGAGCGGCGGGTTGGGGAAGCCGTAATGCGGACGTGTCTGAGGCGGCGTGCGTGGCTTTTAAGCGGCCGTCTGGATGCGGCAGGCCGGGTGAGGGGGAGGGGGAGGGGGAGGAGAGGGGATGCAGATGTCTCCCGGAAGCTGCGTTACTTCCGGCCTGAAGTTATCGCGGCCCCGGGGGACGCATCTGGAGCCCGCTGCCTCGTGCCTTCTGCCTGCAGACTTTTACGCCGCTATTGTGTCCCTCTTACGGCGCGGCCGCAGCGCAGGGCCGGCTCCGAATATTTCGGGAAGAGAAACGGCCGCCAGGCGCGTGTCCTGCCGCCCTTCCGCCCTTCCGCCCTGCCCTTTTCACCTTTATTTGCCCTCCTCCAGTCGCCCGCTCCGGAGCGTTCCTCGCCCTCCATCCGCCGTCGACTAAACTGCCCCACTCGCGTTATTGCGCCAAAGACATTGTACTCGACAGCACGGGGCGGTTTTTGCTTCCATGGCCTGGAGCAGTATTTACGTCCGAGGTACACACTTTGTATTGCGAGCTACTTCTTTTACTCCCTTCTGTCTGTCACTTTTGAGTTGAAGCCAGTGTCGAAATACTCCGTAGCTTAGTGTCGGTCCAAAAAATGATGGCATTACCCCTTCGTGTGGTGCCGCAAGTAACTGAACCACGGGTACTATTTCTCTCAGATATGACGTACTTTCTTCGAACGAAGACCAACTGAATGACTTATACCCGGGCTCTGACTGCACTTTACCTTTTCCGAGAGAGTAGTAAGAATGTTGTATTCTTTTAGGCCTTTCTACAAGAACGTCATTCATTTATTTTGAAGAATCCCAGATGTCTAATATATACCCTAACTTTTAGTCCGTGGTTTGCGTGATTCCCCACTCTGTTGGGCTGCACCGGGTAGGAGACTGTTACTGTTAGATTTAATGATTCTGAACACGAAAGGGTCAGGAAGTGGAGAGGATTCATCATCACACGCTAAGACGTGTCGAGCTCCAACATGTGGTACAACGGGATCGTGGAGGAACGTGGCTACGAAGTGGGACGTGGTCCGTTATTGTTTTGTATACTGAAAGAAGCAGTTTATGTAATACCGCTTGTCGTCATCTGTTACTTAATAATAAAAAAGAGAAAAAAGAAAAAGCACACACACACACACACACACACACACACACACAAATTCCATAAGAGTGCACTTGTAATTTGTATGTTATTCTTGTCTTGTCAGATTTGTCATGGCATTTTATTTTCTCTTGCTCATGTTGCGGAGAGACTCACAAGGTTTTTCTGTAACGAAAAAAAAGTGGTCAAGCGTGGCCGGCTGCCATGCGGAAGACCCCTGTTCGATTCCCGGTACTGCCAGTTTTTTCTGCTTGCTAGGGAGACCGGAACATTGTCCACTCGGTCTCGTGATGGCAATTGAAGAGCTGCTTGATTGAGAAGTAGCGGTTACAAGGTTTGGAAAACCGTCAAAGATAGGAAGAGTTTTGTGGTAACCCCTACCCCTACATTCTGCATCAAGATGATACTATATGGCACACATGATATGCCAGTTGAGAGCGCCGTCCTGTGAACCTAATCGCGAAGTTTAGAGCCAAACTACAGTCAAAACACGATAAATTAGGATAAAAGAGTGACAGTTTTTTCAGTAGGTTGTGCCTAGATGCATGCAAGTGCTGTTGCTCTTTGAAGAGGGGTGAGGGTGAGCACCACATATTATTATTTCTGCTCGGTTGTGTGCAATTAATGCTTTCTTTCTAAATGATGAGTTAGCAAAGAAAATTTTCCATGAGACATTACTGAGTGGAAATACGGAAAACATATGAGGAAGTCGATTCCTTTTGATTCCACAACTAGTAATTACAAGAAGAGAAAACGTAGCTGAACCTAAATGTTTGAGAAACTCAGTAACACGCTTCCTTCAGTTCAAGTTTTCATCAGTAAGTACACCCAAAAATCTGAAGCATTCTACCATTCTACTATATTTACTGAGTCCAGTTCATGTACTAAATCAGTTGTTGGTGTGAGTCTATTTGTTGAACAGAGCTGAATATAGCGCATTTCCTCAAAATTTAGGGGTAGTCCACTTTCAGAGAACCATCAGCGTGACTTTCTTTTGTGATTTCCTCCCAGTCACTAAAATTTAACCTTTCAAACATTGTCTGAATAATTTTTTTGCATTCTGTTTGTGTGTATAGCCATTAGTTTTACAAATCTCAAGTTTTTTAAACGTGTAACATTATTTACACAATCCATTGCATTGGAAAGACCACAAAAAATACCAACTGGCGACATTTTATTTTTTAATCCTTTTTATATTTGCTAAGTGAACGTGTAAATAGCATTCTCAGTTGAGTAACACGTCTGCAGTCCAAACTGTGGTATACTAAGTAAATTTTTAATTAATTCGTTTTTCTCTCTCATTGTATCGAATAATAAGCAAGCATGTGCTTGTCTGACTTATCTAGCTAGGCATTCTTCGAAAATCTACAGTTCATTTAACTTTTGAAGAGAGAGACAGATTACAAACAGCAATGGACGAAAACGTTAGTCTGCTGTCCTAGACATGTAATTAACGACCACACTAAATTAATAACCAGTGAGGACAACGATTCTATGCAGTAAAAAACGAAGTCCACCGACTTTCCTAATAGAACTATGTCCGTCTTTCGACACTGACATAATTCACAAATCAAAATCTATTTATTCCTCGACAGTCACCGTTTTTTCATATTAGTTCAATATGAATTTGATTGTAAGTATAGTAAGATAGCCTACGAATTATTCCGCTTGATGGTGTCCACACTAACAGCGGATATCCAAGCGCAAAGTTCACATTTGATATCCTAAATTTACTTTTGCCAGACGTGAAAGATTCTTTAATTCAGTTTTTGATCGTGCAGAAGGGCCCTGGTCAGGGCAGACGAGGATGTGCGCATCCGATGAGAGCTTTTTATATAAAAAGAGTTCACTTGAAAGCATGTTGCTATACTCTTTGATTCGGTATAAATTTGGCCGCCCGAGTTAGCTTACGGGGCCATTAGCAGGCTTAGTGGCCATGGGAATACTTAGTTTTGGTGTCAGAACAATATGAAAAAATAAGGGGAGATAGGTGATGGTTCACGCCATAGCACGCTGTAAGCTGGAGCCATTTCTCCATTCTCGATCCGACGCTCCAGCAACGGCTGGCAGCCAGCAAGTGAGTTCTCCCCCTCGCTCCGTATTGGCTGTGCCTTATTGGTCAGCACGCTTTGTGGGAAGGAACAAGATACACTGAAGCGAAGATTCTGCTCGGTACACAGGCCACAATGAGTTGTACTAGAACATCATAGAACATCAACTTGAGCGAGGTGTACTAATGGTTAGCACTTTGAACTCGCGTTCGAATGTAGGTCCATACACATTTAGGTTTTGCTTGAGTTCCCTAAATCGCTTAAGGTAAATTCCGAGATGGTTTGTTTGATAAGGATGCGGCCGATTTCCTTCGTTATCCTTATGTAATTCCTGCTGGTGCTCCATCTCCAACGACCGCGTTAACGACGAGTCGTTAAACTCTAATCTTCCTTTCCGAACATAGCAGACGAAAATTTAACTGAGAAAAAAAAGAGAAATAACAACAAAAATTTACAATACCCACTTGACTGGCTAGGTGACGTGATCCTCTAATTAACCTTCGTGTATCAAATAATATTCACCTCGATATAACTGCTTAAATACTTCCCATCTCAACTTTCATACGTGCATTTCCCTGGACTGAATTTCCATATGTTAGTTCAAACGATCGTAAATTCTGACTCTAAACCACTACTGCCTCAAGGCACTCGCCACTCAAGCATTAACTCTCGATGCGACACGATAATAGCCCGGCGAGAGAAAAGACGTGTTACAATAAAAAAATACTAAAAGGTGAAGTTCACCATCTAGTGCCTGCTAAGTCAAAGAATACAAGTGTCAGAGACATTTGCGCTGTTAACAAACAAAATTTCGATTTAATGATACATAATGCTATACGAGGATCTGCAGTTAATCTCGGACTGCGAACTGCGGTATATCTTGGCATTTTTCACATTAACAAATCAGTGTCAGAGGGGAAAGAAATGATCAGAGACAGGAAAATAAATTCTAGGACCGACTGAAAACTGAACCCAGGACCTGTGACGAGTGCTGAAAATCGTTTACTAGTGACGCCTAATGGATAAAATGAAGCTCTTCCGTTGTCGCGAGTTTTGGATGCTTTTGAGGGTGGGAAGTCGCGAAGTGAGATTATAAGTGAGTTTGGCTGGGCTTAGTCCACATATTATAAGAAAGACAAAGACAAATAGTCCATGACGTCTCAGTGCTGTGACCAACAAAAAATACCGAACGGAACAGATCTAAATTTTCTAGCATTGGGAAGTGGTTTGTGGATGCAAGAAGTTTATAGTTTATCGCCCCATCGTCAACAACGGGACACAAAAACGCAATTGGAAAGAAAACAGAAGGGAATACCCGAGTCGTTTTCAAAAGGACGACTATCCCAGCATTTACCTGGAACGATATATCTAAAACGGTATAACCGAACGAAAAATTGAACCACTTTCCAGTCACATGTGCTTCTAGTCTATCACTGCGATACTGATGATGTGGAATGTATGAAACAAGCTGTTGATGGAATTTCCCACGGGGAAAAACCCAAAGAATTTGCTACATAAAATGAAGCACATACGTCAGAGACTCCGCATCCCAGTTTGGGATCTCGAAGTAGACTTTGGAAGCAAAAAAACATGTGACGGTCGAACCAATAGGACACAAAAGCAGACTAGCTCAGCCAAAGACGACATACCATGGCTACATAAAGTTTAGTAGTATCAAACAAAGGCCTTTCTTTGAGGTAGAAATAGCTGAGTACTTACTTTTGGAGTACAGCATTGCATGAAAATGAATCATGGATTGTGAGAAAACAGAAAAAGAAGAGACGCGAAGCGTTTGACATGTAATGCTGTAGAAGGATGTTGACAATTAGCTAGGGAGTCAACATAAGAAATGAGGATGTTTTATGCGGAATCGGTAGGGAATATGTGGAAAATAGACAGAAGGTTAGGAGAGGATGATAGGACATGTTAAGACATCAAGGAATAAGTTACATGGTACTTGAGGGAGCTGTTGATGGTGAAAACTATAGTATAAGACAGAGATAGGAAAGGTGGGTGAAGGAGAGCAATTTGCAGTGGGCCACATCAAGCCAGTCAAAAGACGAATTACCCAAAAAAATCCCCTGCCGTAATATGGGACACTTATCTTTTAACTCTATGTACAAGGTGATTCAGGTGCCCTACTGACTGGGTTTATGCAACCCACAGTGTCTTCAAATACTATGCACAAGATTTTCATATCCTCTCTCTCACTACACACAATATTTTAGTCTTCAGAAAAAATGATCAGGACATTTTTGTAGTAAATTTAATGTAGCTAAATTCTGCCCTGGGATAGGTTTTCGCTAGAGGATGAAGTTTTCGAATTATTCAAGGAATTCACCATCAAATGCATTTTTCGTGAATAACTCGAAAACTGTGGCCTCCTGCAAAAACGTTTCACAGTACAAAAGTAACTACATAAAATTGCCTACAATAAGGTCCTGTGCATTCTTTGTCTGTAAGACTAATAGTCTGTGCGTAGCGAGCGAGAGAATATGAAAATATAACGCTTGGGTTTTGGAGGCGTTGCGGGATGCATACAGCCTATCGGTAGGGGCAGCCGAATCACCCTCTGTACCAACAGTATATCGCATTTTTCTCCCGTACATTTTGTAGACAAAGTCGAAGCAGCCGCGGAGAAAAAGTAAGATGGTACAACAGGGAGCGTTGGGAGTTGTGTGCGAGCGTGTACCACTGCTGGTGCGCCTGCGGTCGAGCGCCTTGCCCGCAGCCTCCTGCGGCCACGGACAATATAATTCCAGCTTTGTGCCTGCGGCGCGGAGCCGGCCTGCGGCCTATAAAACGCTAGTTTAGTGCGCGCCGTAAATCCAGCGGCGACCGCCAGTATTTCTCGCAGAGTGACGCTGGCCCCGGGAGCACTAAACACGTCCGCCGCTGACCACTGGGCGCACCTCACCCCTGCGCCCTCCCCCGCTTATCTGCAGATGGACGGCTACCAGGGAGGAGCACAGCAGACGTGCTCCGTGCTCCGTGCTCCCAGGCCTCCGCTACCAGAGTGGCAAACTCCTCTCACACACGCAGCCACGGCGCCAACTCGTGTGTCGCATTCAAGTGCTCAGCTGAACTGCCGATGGACGACTGTTCATTAAAGTGTTTAAGGAGTGCGTAAGGGGCCCGACATTTTACAGGCACCCAGTAGGGAGAGCTTAAGAGAACACAATGTTTCTTGTTGTATCTCCTCCACTGGTCTAAGAAAGACTTAACGGAATGGCCCTCTTCAATTTTCTGCATACATGTAAATGTTAATTTTGGAATATTAAGCCATGATTTTGTACTAAAAGAAATTTTTTGTTTTAAATTAAAATAATGTAAATTGGAAAGTCCAGAACCTTGAAATTCATAGTGGGTGTAGCTCTTGCAATGTATGCATCGTTCGGTAAGGGATTGTTCGAAATTCCAACCTTAAGGGGGTGAAATAGGACTAACGGTGTTTTGAGAATGTGTCGATATTAAGGCAATTTTGAAGCCAGAATTTTAAAACTGGTATTAGGTTTCTCGATCAGAAATGAATAAATACGTGCTTCAGCATTTTGGGAATTCAACCACTAAGGGGGCAAAGTAGTGGGTGGAAGCGTTTTTAAATAAATTATTATTAAAATACTAATACAGAATTTTTAAAGCTACATCTATGAAAATTGGTATTTGACTTCTCCATTGGACATAAAAACATAGGTGTTCCAGTGTTTTCGGAAATTCAACTCCTAAGCCGGTAAAATAGAGGATGAAAATTTTTATGAAAATATTTCATTATATTAAAACACTTTCAAACAAAAACCACGAAAATTTGTATTTGACATCTGCAGAAATATGTGTAAAAAATGAAACTGCCTGTGCAAATATCACCATAAAAACTCAAAAGGCACGATTAACTAAGAGCTCCGACTCCAGCTGCCAGAATCATTTTGTGCTCAGAAGTACATTCGGAAAAGACCAAGCTTCTACGGCCTTAATTAGCGTGAAAATTATAAAGTTGTTGCTATTTGCGCACAATATAAAAATAAAAGAAAAATAAAAAATAAATAAAGGAAAACCAAGAAATCCGTCCAAACCCTACAGTAAACACGACCGAAGCAGCGGGTACGAACCTAGTAGAAAATATTTTACAAAAAGTGATTGTGATGTAGGGAGTGTAACAGAGTACAGTAAGACTATTTTCAAAAACTTTCTCAGTCTGCTTGAACACTGCTATCTCCAGAACTACTAGACGAATTTTTATCGGATTTTCACAGGTAACTTTATCGTAGCTTGGGGCGAAGTATAGACTTTATTTCGTCAAAGTCGGGTCACAGAAGAGAATATATCTCAATTTAAAGTATTAGGGGTCTGATCAGTTTATAGTGTAGATGTTTACCTCAGTGACATGACCATTACGGCCTAGTACACCAAAGAACCATTATATGACTGTTAGTTTTGTAGAACACCAAATAAACAATACATGGCGCTTTTAGTTCTTTTTTTTTTTTTACCTCAGTATCAGAAGTATCTTCGGATGTTTGCGTCTTTGATAGAATTCAGCACCACAATCTTATCTTTACGAATAAAAACTAGCATTAAATTTACTTGGCTACGACGTATGCGTTTACTGATTTCGCTCTGTGTCGTAAAAAGATAACGAAACTGCCTTGCTTCTTTTGACAGGTTTTATTTGTAACTGATTTCCTGGATAGGAAAAGCGGATTTATTAAGTTTGCTTTGTGATTTAGATGTCTGCCTATTACATTTCGATAGCTTCTACTTTCCAAATAAGGACGCCTAAAAACAGTTGAGTCTTTATCAGTATACTAGAATGGCTAAACGACTGACAATTATGCAAGTTCAAGAACCCAATGAAGATGGTAAGGAGAGACTTGCTGCGACTCAAGAACGTTAGGCTTTAAGTTCCTCTTCGGAAACTCCCCTGATAGCGATGTGCGACATGACACTCTTCGAGAGCGTTATGCATTATCTCGTTCCGTGCCACATTATGGATAAGTCATCCAGCCATATATACTTAGTGCTACCTGTACAAAGCTGGCTCTGGCCGCTTGTACATCAATGATAGTGCTCTAGAAATAGGAAAAAATTACTTCCTGTTTGACATTTTGTATCAAATTTTAATTTAGTGTGAACGTACGCTTTTTGATGTGATTAATGATTAAAAATAAAAAGGTGTTATTTTTATTAAAGTTATGATCCACTATTTGTTAACTGACATTTCCATTCATAATAAATACAGAAAAAGTGAAGTGATGGAATGGCATTATTGGTCAGGAGAACAGTTCTGGCGTTGTTCGCCTACCTGGTGCAAGTCTTTCTATATACCACCTCTTCGGTACGGTGACTTGCGTGTCGATGAAGATGAGATGAAATGATTACGACAACACAAGCACTCATTCTCCGAACGAACAAAATCTCAGATCTCCCCGGTAGTAGAACCTGGGACCCAACTATCTAGGACCAGCAATGCTAAGCAGTATGTATGGCCATGAGTTATGGCCATAAATATAAATATTTGTATAAAAATAAATAAATACGTTGCTGCTAGTTAGACGTTTACCAGCAACGTAGTGGGTACTACTCTTCCGCTTCACATTGAGTTAACCGTTTTCTTAATATATTTAATCTTTTTTAAATTTCAATTACTTGGTGTTGCATTAGGAACTCACCTTCACATCCTATAAGTGTGAAGAAAACCGAAGAGGGCAGTCTGTAAGGTCCCTGTATGAAACGAACAGTCCTAATATTAACTTGTAAGTTCTGTGAGCATGGCAGTACGTCATATTTTTAAAAAATTGCTACTCGTACAACCAATGTTTCGGTCACTTACATGTAAGTGATTCCGGACAGCAAAAATTCACCAGAAGAAAACAATTTAACTGTGGCTGGTAACGCCGTACCATATCCAGAAAACTTTTATTTCAACTAGTTTTGTGCGTAGAATCCTATGCAATAATCATATTTTTAATATTATTTATTAGATGGTGTTTGACATGAGCCCTGCACGAGGAAGCTACTGTCAGCTACGTTTCGCAGTTTCTAAGCAGCATATTAATGAAAGTTTTCTCATTCACTTGAGGAGCCGGCCGGAGTGGCCGAGCGGTTCTAGGCGCTTCAGCCTGGAACCGCGCGACCGCTACGGTTGCAGGTTCGAATCCTGCCTCGGGCATGGATGTGTGTGATGTCCTTAGGTTAGTTAGGTTTAAATAGTTCTAAGTGCTAGGGGACTGATGACCTCAGAAGTTTAGTCTCATAGTGCTCAGAGCCATTTGAACCAACTTGAGGATGTAGTCGGGTACCTTGTACGGATTCCCACTTTAACGCGTATTCTACCTGGTTTCTTCTAAGCGCTACAGTCTGGAACCACGGGACCGCTACGGTCGCAGGTTCGAATCCTGCCTCGGGCATGGATGTGTGTGATGTCCTTAGGTTAGTTAGGTTTAAGTAGTTCTAAGTTCTAGGGGACTGATGACCTTAAAAGTTAAGTCCGATAGTGCTCAGAGCCATTTTTTTGGTTTCTTCCGACTCCTGTTGCCCACTAGGCGGTACTGCATCACAAGTTTAGGTAATCAGTTATCACCCATTTTCCCAAAACGACCTATATATTTCTCTCTGTACTGCACCATTTTATGATTTAGATTGTTCACTTTCAGCTCTTGTCTGTTACATCTACACCTGAACCTTTAGTCATTCTTCGTCAGCCACCTTACGATGTCCGGCGAACCGTACTTCATTTAACACTGTCATTCACTCCCTTTCGTCATCCAGTAGTGAATGCAGTCTTCTAGGACAGTACGCTCTCGGAATTTTTAGCAGCAAACTACAGCGTGATGTACAACGTCACTCTTGTGCGGTCTGCCACTGGAGTTCCGCGAGCAACACTGTGACGCTTTCACGCTTACAAAACGAACCTGTGACGAAACATAGTGCTCTTCTTTGGATCTTCCCTATTTCATCAGTCAACCATACCTGTTATAGTTCCTAGGCTGATGAGCAGTATTCAAGTATTGGTCGGACTTGTAGCGCGTTTTAAAATTCGTACATGTCATTCCTCTGTACACTGAACCATAACTTTGACATTCAATTTGGTATATTCCTGATCCCTGGAATTTCTCACTTTTGGCTGTCCGTCAGCTTACTTTTGTTTATAAATTTTACATAGGCTTATACGGTATTTGGAAGTCCTGTTTCTTGAGCATTTTTCTGTTATGTGTTTTAATTAATGTATGTAAAAGATGATGTACCATGCACTTCGTTTCTCTGTGGTAGTGTCATTGTATATATGTGTATCTGTCGGTCTGGGATGTGGAAAAATCTTTTAATTCAGTTGCAATTAGACGAGCGGAAAGTGATAATTATTAACATAATATTACATGCAACGCAATACAACAAGAGTATGAAGTTAAGAATGCAACAATTAGTTTTTCTGTCTATTTACGCACAGTAAATCAGTTTCGTTTAAGTTGTTGGTCGCCTTAAAACCCTTTTACCAAGAGTCGATTGTGTGCAGATCTTCCTGCATTTCTCTATGATTCTGAAACGTTACGTCTTCTGTATATCACCCGCGAGTAACGTCATGGAGGGTACACCCCACGTCAGTTTACGTGAGAATATTGACCTCCGTTGAGAATTACATATCGTCCTCTGTTTGCTATGAAACCTTCAATATAAACACTAAGCTGGTCTGATATTGCGAATGCTCGTGTAGATTCTTTCCTCTGTTTGACCAGTAGAGTCCAGCCTTTAATTTTGACAGAACCCATAACTGATGATGAACAATTATTTTATTTTAATCAATTTAAGTAATACAGATCATTCACCAGATAAATGAAACAAATGAATTCTTAATCAAAATTCAATACAACAACTTCTCAAGCTGAGGGAAAGAGCCATCCTCCATAATAAATAAAGTTATTAAAATATCACTAACGAACTATAGTCATTCTACAGGATCTTTCAAAGTCTTTACGGAAAATATCTGGAGATGGTACATGGCAAACAACTTTCACTAGCGAAAAAAATGTTTGCTGACACTTCCTGGCTACGCCAGACGTCCTTTAGTATTCACCAACTCTGGGACGAGGAGGTTTCACCGAACTAACAGGGTTTACTAACTAGCTGCGTAGTATACCAGCCAACGCAATAAACTGATAGTGGTTTCTATCAAAACAAAAAAATCGTTTAAGAATGGGAACTGTAACTGTAACAAACAATGGCTTATAATTCCAACTGTTTCTCATGTACTGCAATGCTTCCCATGTACTCGATCAACGACCTGAGAATTTCTTTATTCGTGGAAACAACGTGAATAGATTTGTTTATCGCCTGACTCTTCTACCTATGGGATTGAAATGCAGACTTGTATCACATGAATGAAGAAGGTAGAACAGGATTTAATATCCCATAACCTATATCTTATGAATAAATGTCTGTCAAATGTATGTACTTCGGCATTTTAGGTTTTTATTTCCGATACGTATTTCGAAGCGAAGGTTCCATCATATTACAATTCTTTTCAGTGTTTTCTTCTTCAGATAAATACGTGCAACGAAAATCAAACAGTAATTTCACCATGGACCACTAGTGAGGCAGATTCACAGTATGTCGGTGCGACTGCTTCACCAGAACATGACGAAAAGCGTGGAGCCAGTCTTGGAAATCTTGACAATGGAGTTTTCACTCCGAAATACCTATTAGAAGGAAGAATCTAAAAAAACCAGTTTACAAACAGTCCATGAAATTTTATTCATAAAATACATATGTTTCAATTTTTCTCTGAGGCACGTCAAACTGTTAGAAGTTTGTTGAAACATTATAATTGATTGCATGTTGGACGTTAAAATTGACTTGAAAAAAACTGCCTTCCGTGTCTATTGCTATACATGTTGTGTAGTCAGGAATGCTGCTCAGGTCGATTTAACAATGGTACTAGTCTCAGGCTTCTTCCTGGAGAGTTTCAAAGTTTCAGAAACAATTGTGAGGCTGTGGAGCAGGCAGTATCTATCTTCTAGGAGATGACAGTCGCACAGAAAAGCGTTTGTGAATCTGAAAGAAGTGAGGGAGTAAATCTGGGAGCGTCGAAGCTTTGATTCGATCCATGACGTGTGCTCAGAAGGTGCAGTTATTATCACACATTGCAGAAGAGATACTATGCTGGAGTCGTCATTCGGCGGACACATAGTCTATATATGGTGTACATTTTTCTATCCCAGTTTCACCGTATCACGTGTAGTCTACAGAGCATGTAGTTCGTGCGTAGTAAAATATTTCCGAGTCTGTTGTGGTCAGCGTTATATTTTAAATTTTCCTGGGCACAAGAAGGGAAAAAAGGAAAGAAAATTAGAATTTAACGCCCCAGCTATGGCCGGATCATTAGGTACTGGTTGGGGGAGAAATAAGAAGGTAATCGGACGTGCACTTGAAAAGGAACTGTACCAGCAGTTGCCTTATTCGATTTAGGGAAATGACGGGAAGCTGCGATCTACATGACTGGACGGCGATTTGCACCACAGTTCTCCAGAATACGAGTCCAGTGTCTGATCATCGCTCGGTGTGGGTTCAATTGTACTTTCATAAATTATAGAGGCAAAAAATTCTGACCACTGCCTACTAGAATTCAGAAATGAGCTTCGTGTATTCACTTTAAACTCGCCAGAGAGTCCTGCGACGTCAACTCGCCGTCTCCGTGTACCCGCAGACGACTCGTGAGTCCCCTCCACAGCCCTCTCATCACCTGACTCTGGCATCTGGTACAGGTGGACTTGATGCGCTCAGACATGTGAGTGAGTACACGAGCTCGCAAGTATAGCCGCGGACTCGCGTCATTCCCGCCACATGCGCAAGCGTTTCGAAACAAATTGCCGCCATTAAACTGTAAATTACTATTAATTTATTTCACGTAATCATGATTTCGGCCTTACACTCATTCTCAACTGCAAGCTGAAATGTCCGACCTACCTAAATGACAGAAGCGAGTTGTACTAACATAACTTATGATCGGTTAGCAGTGAACATCGTTCTGTTTGTACATACATTTATGTAGATAAAACTTTTCCGAAGACTGCTATGAATTTATTTTAGTATTCAACATATATTCAGATAACATCTAATAGTTACGGTGACATATACCCACTTCTGAGGCGTTAGCGAGTCTGTAACGACAGTTCCAGAAAATATGACATGAGTGCCATGTCTAAGTGGTGATTAACTATTGAAATAAATTAGAGGAGTGTATGATAAGGTAAACAAGTCGCTGTTAGCACATAGAAGCAATCTGCCGTAACTAAATGAATACAGAAACAGCGTGCCTTGTTATCGCAGAGCCGGCCGCGGTGGCCGAGCTGTTCTAGGGGCTTCAGTCCGGAACCGCGCGACTGCTACCGTCGCAGGTTCGAATCCTGCTTCGGGCATGGATGTGTGTGATGTCCTTCGGTTAGTTAGGTTTAGGTAGTTCTAAGTTCTAGGGGACTGATGACCTCAGACGGTAAGTCCCATAGTACTCAGAGCCATTTGAACCATTGTTTTTTTCTTGTCGCGGATAAATAACAGTGACGTTACTCCGTGATCAGTTTTCGTTTGATGCAGCAGATATATTTTCTCGAGGTTGAGCTGGAATGAATAAGAATACAACCATTTTGTTTGCAATGGACAAAACTTTTGTTCTTCATCTGAAGTGGGGAGTATAGGGTGAAACTTAGTCCAGATATCACTCCTTCTCTCATGGAACACATTTGCAGTTGTGTACTTTGCATGAATTAATTTTCGTCTTGCACCCTCCACAGCCTTATAAGGCTTCGTTAAAGGTCACTTGATCCTAACTTTCGTTCGTTTCGCCTTGTCAGTGCCCCACATTCCTGCTTGTCTCAGTAAGAGAAAATGAGTCGACGAATATGAAGCGAACGCAGAGCCACAGTTCCCAGACACGTCATATTCGTGGAATTACTGCGGGAACCAAGCAGGCGCTTTGGTTCTAATGTAACAGTGGTGGCTTGATTTGTATGAAGTATAGAACCTGCAACATTCGATTCGCCATTAGTAAAGTTTAGCTTTTGTTCTCTGTTAAGAAAATGAAACAGAGGAATTTAGAGCAAGGATATGCCATGGTATTTTGTGTTAAGTTTAGGGAACACACTAGTGTGACCTTTGAAAAGTTGAAACAGGCCTACGGGGAACATTCCTTATTAACAGCACAAGTTTTTAACTGGCACAAATCATTTTTGAAAGGCCGAAAACACGCTGAAGGCAAACCTTGCTCAGGGAGACTCTCAACTTCAAAAACCAACGAAAATGTTGGACTTGACATCAGACTGACGTTTAGCAATAAGTACGATGGGTGGCCTGTTAAACACTACCGCCGAACATCAAATCTTAACGGAAGTTTTGCATCCGCGAAATGTTTGTGCCAAAATAGTGCCGAAAAACCTCACAACTCAGCAGAAGACAATCGAAGACTCACGTGAGCTGATTTTCTTGAGAGGATTGCCAATAACCAAGAATGGTTCACTCGCGTGATCACAATCCTGGATTTTTCAGTACGATCCTGAGACAAAACGGCGAAGTGAGGAGTGGCACACTAAGACATCTCGACCGAAAAAAGCTCTACGAGCAAATCAAAGATAGAAACCCCCCTATTCACCTGATTTGAGTCCTTGTGACACTTTTACTTCACCCGATATTGAAAAACGCCATAAGAGGACGTCATTTCAGGACTCTGGAGAAAATTCAAAAGAATGTGAGCGATATGTTAAAGATCCTACCACCTGAAGTCGCTCAGCGTTGCTGTAAAGACTGCGAACCGAACCTCGACTTCACCTATGTATAG
Organism: Schistocerca cancellata; assembly: GCF_023864275.1. Lineage (NCBI taxonomy): Eukaryota > Metazoa > Arthropoda > Insecta > Orthoptera > Acrididae > Schistocerca > Schistocerca cancellata. The sequence continues at coordinate 380,307,111 of NC_064630.1, forward strand.
CTGCCAAAGGGAACTACTTTGAAGGGATTAGTATTATTGCTTGGTGACAGGAAAATAAAACTTTTCGTGGATAAAAAAAATCAGTTTCATTACTTTTCTCACACACCACGTTAGTCCTAACATAACACCATAATGTCTGTACATTGGCCACATTTCTTGGATGAATGGCTAAGATCAAGATAAGATAGTACAAGTATCTCGCACTGAGCCACTCATACAAGCAATGTGGCCAGCGAACACACATTGTGGTGTCATGGTTGCACTACAAAGGACTACAAAGGTTCGAAGCTGGTCACCATTTAAATAAAAACAACGTTCTCTTCTTTATACAACTTCGCTACTTCAGCGCCGCCACGCGGCTGGCATGTGTAAACACACTGCCAAACGATTGCGTATTGTGTATATGGAGTAGAAAGGACATCCATAATGCAAATGACGTAGTTTTTCGGAGATTACTGTGATGGTTTAAATATGCAAAGAGGATTTTTTTTGTGGTGTGAAATAAAATATTTTTCCTTTTTTACCCTGTGTGATACCGACAACAGACGGAGGGGAAACCCATTTCTTTAAGCGAATTAGAATAATCTGAACTCAAAGCATTGTATAAAAAGTCAAAACCAAGACAGCTGTAAGGCAACTTCATTGTCACCATTGATTTTTATTTGTTCTTTGAAAATGGAATGAGGGAATTACAGGAGTTTTGTATTTTGTCAAATACATAAAATTAGTACAACAGGCCTACGATTCACTGATGGTGCAGCAGTGGAACTGTGTTTTGTGCTAAATGTGATGGAACATGTGCTAGCTGTACGCTAAGATGTGTACATTAATAAGACAAAAGCGCCACTGGCGGACATATTAGTGGACTAAATGCTATAACTGACAAAGAGAACCTTGAAGAGATATACAGGTACATTTTGGTACCCGGGAAGCAGAATAGATAAACACAGGTACACAGAAGCAAGGACGAAGCCAAAATATCCTTTTAAGAATAAACCATACCTACTTTTGAGCCTCAAATGAGTTTCAAATCATTAAAGAATCTTGCGAAACGAACTGAAATCGGCGCTAAACATCAGGAAGCACATAGCAGGCACGTGGATGTACTATTAGTCAGTTCCCATCGAACTTGAACATTTCAGGTCACAATTCATTTCTAGTGTTAGAGGATTTTCAGTGACACATTGCATTCAGATTTTATTATTAAACGTTAACATCAGCTGGAGCTATGATATTAGCTTAATTCCTTTTTCTATTCGCATTGGAAAATCACCGCTCCCTTTATAGACTGGAAGTAACAGCATTAAAAATTGCAATCTATCAGTGGTTATCATGGCATCCTTCTGTTACTATAAGCCCTGTGCGACTAGTTGTCGTAGACCGTGGTGAAATCACGGGCACGTGACACGATGTTTGACGCCCACGCCTCATTATAGAACGTGTAGGTCGGAGGACTGGAGAACAGGACGAAACGTCGCAAAATAGCAATCCAGGCGAGTTTCTTTGCTCCCCAAAACCGTCCCAGTATATTGCGTACGGGACACAGTTTCAAGTTCTGCGTCCCTGGGCTATCAAATTTGAACGAATTTTTATCCTGGCATGGCGGCGAGTGGCTTCTTTCTCTTTCCTCCGATGACGGTGTCATTGCAGAGGAGGCATTTCCAAAATGATAGCGACGTGATTTTCGAGGTGGAACATCTCCTGAGCACACAAAATACAGGGTGGTTATAATTAAACTTTCGCTACTGAAGAGGGGACCCACGAAAAACGATATCGTTGGACAATGAGACTTCAAGGAAACGTTTGCAAAGACATGTGGAATAGAAATAACGAAAAAACCGTTTAAAGAAACACATTTTATTTTAGACGTGAAAGGCTCAAATGGCTCTGAGCACTATGGTCATCAGTCCCCTAGAACTTAGAACTACTTAAACCTAACTAACCTCAGGACATCACACAACACCCAGCCATCACGAGGCAGAGAAAATCCCTGACCCCGCCGGGAATCGAACCCGGGAACCCGGGCGTGGGAAGCGAGAACGCTACCGCACGACCACGAGATGCGGGCGACGTGAAAGGATAAGTTTTGTTAACTGCGCACCATATTCACTTTCCATGTTACAGACGTTGCTCATTGTGACGACTACGTGCATTCCCGACAGCCTGGAACCGCACTTAAGGCACCATTTCACAATTTTTCGTGGCACTCTCGAAACGGTACACTATGGAATATTCAACTGTCGTGATATAACTTGTGTGCTGCTTGAGGACCGCACATTACGTCCAACATTCTCAGCCATGCCAACAGCAACTTCTACAACAATTTTTGGCGCGATCGACTGCCGATCTCTCCCAGAGCAATTCCCAAACCTCCATTTAATTCGGGCTTCGGATTCATGTACTTCAACCCCGGCGTGGAATGTGGACCTCTCCGCATTCCTTTAACGCGTCGATATTCGTGACGAGCACTACCACTAATGCTGTTGTCTTGATATAACAGCTTTACTCGTAAAGTCCCGCTCATCTTGTCCGGATCCATGTTGACTGTCTGCAATTCTCATGCACACCGACGATTTTTATGCAAACTTACATGTCCGTACCAGTACCGACGCTTAAAGGCAACACAAGGCACTAACACAGCAAATCCTGCAGGGCACAGTTTGATCTTTATTCCCATAAAGATAGCTGCCCATACTGTAAAAATTTTGCGTCCACAAAGGCTCAAGCAGCGAAAGTTTAATTATAGCCACCCTGTATATCCAATTTCGTCACCAAGTTATCTATTGGCAAATACGTGTCGAGTTGGAGGGTGAAAATGTATAGGAGGACTAATACAAACGTACAGTTTGGACGTTTGATTTCTTCGACGTGATAATTAAAACTTTATGATTGTTCTTCTTATAGTAACGGGACAACAAAGTGGACCTACTGAAGGTAAGCGTCGCCGATCCAGAGGAACCTTGTCTTCCTGCTGTAACTACGAAATTAAGTAACTGATAGTGGGCACAGCTTACTGTCAGGCGTGACTGGGGGAGCTACAGCGCAGGGAGACAAGGACAGATTATGTCCGACTCGGCGAGATGCGCAAAAGCGAGTCCACTACCGTCGATTTACGCGAGCTTCGCAGCAAAACCCTGAGAGCAAAATGGAAATAAAAGCGGCGGTGCAGCGACATCCCACCGAAACAAGCGGCTTACACACAGCGAGAAGTAAATCCCTAAATGGCCTTAACGTCTGAACGCACGGCTCCCCACGGAGCAGCCGCAGCGCCGCCGTCTCCCGCGCCCGCAGCGCCGCGCCGGTAGGCATAAAACAGTTATGGCCGAGGGGCGGGGGCGGGGGCGGGGGCGATCGCGCTGGTTCGCGCAGTGCGCGCCGGGCATCATCGTGCCGTATCAGCGCAGACGTTTGTTTGGCTCCAGTGCTCACCGGCGTTAATGCGGGGCTGCCTCTGCTCCCCTGCATCCGAATAAGGCCGAATCCCTTTCCGGTTGCAGCGCAGTGGATCTCATTTTGGTACAGTGCTAGCAATACGGGCGAGGACGGCACAGAACACCGCATTTGTCTGGATTTCTTCCTGTGTACCTTTCTTTAATGGTCTTACTGGTATCTACAGCAAGCTACCCAATTCATATCTTTGACAGGAGCATGACCTAACACGCGCACTTAATAATCACTCGCTTTAGATTTATTTATTATCTTCGTTATGACCTAGCTCGCGGAAACACACAACCGAATCAAACTACGCACCGATCGTTGGTGGTTGTGCAGTACACTTCAAAGGGTTGGTTGGTTGATTTGGGGGAGCGGACAAAACAGCGAGGCCATCGATCCCGCCGGATTAGGGAAGGATGGGGAAGGAAGTCGGCCGTGCCCTTTCAAAGGAACCAACCCAGCATTTTGGTTGGTTGATTTGGGGGAGCGGACAAAACAGCGAGGCCATCGATCCCGCCGGATTAGGGAAGGATGGGGAAGGAAGTCGGCCGTGCCCTTTCAAAGGAACCAACCCAGCATTTTGGTTGGTTGATTTGGGGGAGCGGACAAAACAGCGAGGCCATCGATCCCGCCGGATTAGGGAAGGATGGGGAAGGAAGTCGGCCGTGCCCTTTCAAAGGAACCAACCCAGCATTTTGGTTGGTTGATTTGGGGGAGCGGACAAAACAGCGAGGTCATCGATCCCGCCGGATTAGGGAAGGATGGGGAAGGAAGTCGGTCGTGCCCTTTCAAAGGAACCACCCCAGCATTTTGGTTGGTTGATTTGGGAGAGCGGACAAAACAGCGAGGTCATCGATCCCGCCGGATTAGGGAAGGATGGGGAAGGAAATCGGCCGTGCCCTTTCAAAGGAACCATCCCAGCATTTTGGTTGGTTGATTTGGGGGAGCGGACAAAACAGCGAGGTCATCGATGCCGCCGGATTAGGGAAGGATGGGGAAGGAAGTCGGCCGTGCCCTTTCAAAGGAACCAACCCAGCATTTTGGTTGGTTGATTTGGGGGAGCGGACAAAACAGCGAGGCCATCGATCCCGCCGGATTAGGGAAGGATGGGGAAGGAAGTCGGCCGTGCCCTTTCAAAGGAACCAACCCAGCATTTTGGTTGGTTGATTTGGGGGAGCGGACAAAACAGCGAGGTCATCGATCCCGCCGGATTAGGGAAGGATGGGGAAGGAAGTCGGTCGTGCCCTTTCAAAGGAACCACCCCAGCATTTTGGTTGGTTGATTTGGGAGAGCGGACAAAACAGCGAGGTCATCGATCCCGCCGGATTAGGGAAGGATGGGGAAGGAAATCGGCCGTGCCCTTTCAAAGGAACCATCCCAGCATTTTGGTTGGTTGATTTGGGGGAGCGGACAAAACAGCGAGGTCATCGATGCCGCCGGATTAGGGAAGGATGGGGAAGGAAGTCGGCCGTGCCCTTTCAAAGGAACCAACCCAGCATTTTGGTTGGTTGATTTGGGGGAGCGGACAAAACAGCGAGGCCATCGATCCCGCCGGATTAGGGAAGGATGGGGAAGGAAGTCGGCCGTGCCCTTTCAAAGGAACCAACCCAGCATTTTGGTTGGTTGATTTGGGGGAGCGGACAAAACAGCGAGGTCATCGATCCCGCCGGATTAGGGAAGGATGGGGAAGGAAGTCGGCCGTGCCCTTTCAAAGGAACCAACCCAGCATTTTGGTTGGTTGATTTGGGGGAGCGGACAAAACAGCGAGGCCATCGATCCCGCCGGATTAGGGAAGGATGGGGAAGGAAGTCGGCCGTGCCCTTTCAAAGGAACCAACCCAGCATTTTGGTTGGTTGATTTGGGGGAGCGGACAAAACAGCGAGGCCATCGATCCCGCCGGATTAGGGAAGGATGGGGAAGGAAGTCGGCCGTGCCCTTTCAAAGGAACCAACCCAGCATTTTGGTTGGTTGATTTGGGGGAGCGGACAAAACAGCGAGGTCATCGATCCCGCCGGATTAGGGAAGGATGGGGAAGGAAGTCGGTCGTGCCCTTTCAAAGGAACCACCCCAGCATTTTGGTTGGTTGATTTGGGGGAGCGGACAAAACAGCGAGGTCATCGATCCCGCCGGATTAGGGAAGGATGGGGAAGGAAATCGGCCGTGCCCTTTCAAAGGAACCATCCCAGCATTTTGGTTGGTTGATTTGGGGGAGCGGACAAAACAGCGAGGTCATCGATGCCGCCGGATTAGGGAAGGATGGGGAAGGAAGTCGGCCGTGCCCTTTCAAAGGAACCAACCCAGCATTTTGGTTGGTTGATTTGGGGGAGCGGACAAAACAGCGAGGTCATCGATCCCGCCGGATTAGGGAAGGATGGGGAAGGAAGTCGGCCGTGCCCTTTCAAAGGAACCAACCCAGCATTTTGGTTGGTTGATTTGGGGGAGCGGACAAAACAGCGAGGCCATCGATCCCGCCGGATTAGGGAAGGATGGGGAAGGAAGTCGGCCGTGCCCTTTCAAAGGAACCAACCCAGCATTTTGGTTGGTTGATTTGGGGGAGCGGACAAAACAGCGAGGCCATCGATCCCGCCGGATTAGGGAAGGATGGGGAAGGAAGTCGGCCGTGCCCTTTCAAAGGAACCAACCCAGCATTTTGGTTGGTTGATTTGGGGGAGCGGACAAAACAGCGAGGTCATCGATCCCGCCGGATTAGGGAAGGATGGGGAAGGAAGTCGGTCGTGCCCTTTCAAAGGAACCACCCCAGCATTTTGGTTGGTTGATTTGGGAGAGCGGACAAAACAGCGAGGTCATCGATCCCGCCGGATTAGGGAAGGATGGGGAAGGAAATCGGCCGTGCCCTTTCAAAGGAACCATCCCAGCATTTTGGTTGGTTGATTTGGGGGAGCGGACAAAACAGCGAGGTCATCGATGCCGCCGGATTAGGGAAGGATGGGGAAGGAAGTCGGCCGTGCCCTTTCAAAGGAACCAACCCAGCATTTTGGTTGGTTGATTTGGGGGAGCGGACAAAACAGCGAGGCCATCGATCCCGCCGGATTAGGGAAGGATGGGGAAGGAAGTCGGCCGTGCCCTTTCAAAGGAACCAACCCAGCATTTTGGTTGGTTGATTTGGGGGAGCGGACAAAACAGCGAGGTCATCGATCCCGCCGGATTAGGGAAGGATGGGGAAGGAAGTCGGCCGTGCCCTTTCAAAGGAACCAACCCAGCATTTTGGTTGGTTGATTTGGGGGAGCGGACAAAACAGCGAGGCCATCGATCCCGCCGGATTAGGGAAGGATGGGGAAGGAAGTCGGCCGTGCCCTTTCAAAGGAACCAACCCAGCATTTTGGTTGGTTGATTTGGGGGAGCGGACAAAACAGCGAGGTCATCGATCCCGCCGGATTAGGGAAGGATGGGGAAGGAAGTCGGCCGTGCCCTTTCAAAGGAACCAACCCAGCATTTTGGTTGGTTGATTTGGGGGAGCGGACAAAACAGCGAGGCCATCGATCCCGCCGGATTAGGGAAGGATGGGGAAGGAAGTCGGCCGTGCCCTTTCAAAGGAACCAACCCAGCATTTTGGTTGGTTGATTTGGGGGAGCGGACAAAACAGCGAGGTCATCGATCCCGCCGGATTAGGGAAGGATGGGGAAGGAAGTCGGTCGTGCCCTTTCAAAGGAACCACCCCAGCATTTTGGTTGGTTGATTTGGGAGAGCGGACAAAACAGCGAGGTCATCGATCCCGCCGGATTAGGGAAGGATGGGGAAGGAAATCGGCCGTGCCCTTTCAAAGGAACCATCCCAGCATTTTGGTTGGTTGATTTGGGGGAGCGGACAAAACAGCGAGGTCATCGATGCCGCCGGATTAGGGAAGGATGGGGAAGGAAGACGGCCGTGCCCTTTCAAAGGAACCAACCTAAACCATGATGGCCGGACGCGGGTTTGAAAGTCACCCTCCGGAACGCGAGTCCAATGTGCTAACTTCTGCACCACCTCGCTCGCCATTTCCAAGGGAAGAGTAAGTACTTATGGGCCAAAACTGTATAACCACCTTCTTAATATGCTCATCCACCTCTGGGAAGCAATACAGCAGCGATTCTACGTGTTATGGATTCTAAAAGTCTTTGGTAAGAATCTGCAGCTATGTGGCACCAACTGTGTATGCACATGTCAGGTCACACAATTCCCTTAAATTATGGACCAGTTATATTTGGGCGCGGAGACGGTGATCGATAACGTGACAGATTTTTCCCATTGGGGGCACATTTGCGAATCTGGTCACCAAGACATCATCGTATATTCACTGTCAAGCCTCTCAAATTATTTTAGCACGATCCTGGCATTGTCAGACTGACAGTTGTCCTGCTGGAAAATGCCATAGCTATCAGTTAGATGCTATGCAGGTGGATTACAATGATATTAACGTAGTTTGCAGCTGTTATGGTGCCTTCGGTTACTATCACAGATCCCATAGTAGTCCAGTGGAATGTGTTCTGTACCTTAATACTACACCGATCGACGTGAGTCTGTCGAAATCTAGTTTCGCAGGACAGAGCGGATCAGGTTGTCGTTGTGGAGGGGGCCGTCATCAGTTACTGTTAGTTGCACAAAAGACATAGACTTTTATTTTCCTAGGAACCACTTAATTAAACATTGCCTTAAAGGGATCAAATTAAAACAACATGGCTGAAGGCCTAGTTAAGAAAACGTGTGATACCACCTGGTCTGAAGGCCCAAAACCACACCAAAAACAAGAATGGCTGAAGGCCTGAACACAAGTTATAAAAAAAATGCTTTAAAGAATACACGTGGCTGAAGGCCTTATTTAAAAAAAAATATTTCACGTAAATACTCGGCTGAAGGCCACACTCAAGACACTGAACAACAAAGAGCTTAGGGGCTGGAAAACAAGAATTTCAAATAGAGAAAATTTAAAAAAAATTAGTTTTAAACAAATCAATTTTCAAAATTTTAATGTAAGACGGCTAACGTCGATCAATTGTAGAATTTTGGAACACGTATTATGTTCGAATATAATGACTTTTCTGGAGACTAAGAATCTACTCTGCAGAAATCAGCATGGGTTTCGAAAAAGACGGTCGTGTGAAACCCAGGTCGCGCTATTCGTCCACGAGACTCAGAGGGCCATAGACACGGGTTCACAGGTAGATGCCGTGTTTTTTGACTTCCGCAAGGCGTTCGATACAGTTCCCCACAGTCGTTTAATGAACAAAGTAAGAGCATATGGCCTATCAGACCAATTGTGTGATTGGATTGAGGAGTTCCTAGATAACAGGACGCAGCATGTCATTCTCAATGGAGAGAAGTCTTCCGAAGTAAGAGTGATTTCAGGTGTTCCGCAGGGGAGTGTCATAGGACCGTTGCTATTCACAATATACATAAATGACCTGGTGGATGACATCGGAAGTTCACTGAGGCTTTTTGCAGATGATGCTGTGGTGTATCGAGAGGTTGTAACAATGGAAAATTGTACTGAAATGCAGGAGGATCTGCAGCGAATTGACGCATGGTGCAGGGAATGGCAATTGAATCTCAATATAGACAAGTGTAATGTGCTGCGAATACATAGAAAGATAGATCCCTTATCATTTAGCTACAAAATAGCAGGTCAGCAACTGGAAGCAGTTAATTCCATAAATTATCTGGGAGTACGCATTAGGAGTGATTTAAAATGGAATGATCATATAATGTTGATTGTCGGTAAAGCAGATGCCAGACTGAGATTCATTGGAAGAATCCTAAGGAAATGCAATCCGAAAACAAAGGAAGTAGGTTACAGTACGCTTGTTCGCCCACTGCTTGAATACTGCTCAGCAGTGTGGGATCCGTACCAGATAGGGTTGATAGAAGAGATAGAGAAGATCCAACGGAGAGCAGCGAGCTTCGTTACAGGATCATTTAGTAATCGCGAAAGCGTTACGGAGATGATAGATAAACTCCAGTGGAAGACTCTGCAGGAGAGACGCTCAGTATCTCGATACGGGCTTTTGTTAAAGTTTCGAGAACATACCTTCACCGAAGAGTCAAGCAGTATGTTGCTCCCTCCTACGTATATCTCGCGAAGAGACCATGAGGATAAAATCAGAGAGATTAGAGTCCACACAGAAGCATACCGACAATCCTTCTTTCCACGAACAATACGAGACTGGAATAGAAGGGAGAACCGATAGAGGTACTCAGGGTACCCTCCGCCACACACCGTCAGGTGGCTTGCGGAGTATGGATGTAGATGTAGATGTAGAATGCCTTATCTTACGAACATTTCGTGTAAAAGCTCGGCTGGAGGCCACACACTGGACATTGAACGACTCAGGACATAGGGCCTGGTAACAGGAATTCCGGATAGAACAAGCTTTCAAAATTTTAGTTATTAAACAAATCAATCTTCAAATTTTTAACTTAAGTCAGCTGAAGGCCTTATTTGAAATTAAAACAGACTAAATTAATAGACGGCTGAAGTCCTTGCACAGTACGTCAGACTAAAATGAAAATCACAATGCTGCTCAGAAGTGTTCTGAGGGTCGGCCTGAGGAGGTGGCTCTAACGTAAGGTGGGGTGAGACAGGCAGCCAAGAGTATGGTTAAATAATCGGATGGCAACCTGACGCAGGGACGGCTGATGGACCTAGCAACAACCTAATCAATTCCCTTCCGCCAGACCAACGGTACGACAACGGAAAATATGAGCCTAGGACGAAGATACCAGCAGTACTATGTCTTCCAAATTGGCGTCTTAAGAAAAAAAAGAAAAATATGAGCAACAACTAAAAGGCTGTCGAACTACACGCTGTGCCAGACAGCATCAACACGGCGAGGAAAATACACTGCCGGAAAACTGAGCTAACGACCAGGGTATGTAACTGGGGTGTTAACGGCCACAAGGCAGAAAATACAGCTGGTGCACTTAACTCATAAGTAACAACCAATTTAATAGTTAAAGATCACTGACTCCAACACACCATACATTGCTGCCAGTCGGAACGGCCCAGGAAGCAACAACCAGCAATGAATGAAGAGATGTCACGGCAGTTGGGGTTTCATAACAGGTTAACTGATCACTCAACTTCAGTGTCCAGGTTTGGTGGGCAACGAACTTTGTAGCTCTCGCAGCTAGCGCCTCACTTCCGACCAGGCGTGCGTTCCGCCAGCGGTCCCGGCCTGACCTCGCGCTGCGGAGACTTCCTCGCTGCTCTGTCCAAAACGACCGACTGCCACACACACCACCTCACGTAAATGTAGCGGTCACACCAAACATGGTACAGCAGTACTAGTATCGGTAAGTGCTACTGCTGCCACTGACGAAGGCAAGTAAGCAACTCGTTATGGTAGTAACTCGGCGAGAAATAACATGCCACTCGATTGCGACAAAACGCTAAAGAACAAATGGCATCAACACGAGCCGGGCATGGCTCATCTGTAGCACTGTGCATGTTGCAAGCAGCCATTCGCCTGGAAGATGGAGGATCCGGAGACGACCAGCGACCTGACTCTGGGGTCGTTTGTTGCGAAGCCTCACGTTCGATAACGAGTGCTGAATGGTATGCTTCAAAACACTTGTACTGTGTCTCCAGACATGTCAGAGATCACCGCCTATTCTGCGGATAAGTCTCCGACCTCTACATTCTGGGATGAGACGTGGACGTCTAACGCCTTCTCGCCCACTCGAGGTCTTGCCATCCTTCAACCACTTTCCATAGATGTTCTCAACCGTACCAATCGAATCACTGTCAGCGCCGATTCAGAGATGCTTGTTGGCAGGTGTCGGGCCTTAACTATCTGCCCTTTGTCAGAGTCGATTATATCATCGCTAAAACCATTCCGTATTCGTCTCACTTTTTTACTGCATCACGTGCCCGCAGCGTCACAGAGGGGAGTTCAGTCTCGCGGTTGACAGTGGTCATAATGTTTTCGGTCATCAGTGTATATGCCTACATCGCCAGCATCTGCGCTCAGTACACGAAAGGCAATCATAGTAGTGCGAACCGGCAGTGAGTGTGTCTGCAGAGGGGGCATGTGGCCAGCTGAGGAGATTCGAGGTGTCACTGACAAACGGGGACTGTGGCGGGCAAAGGGGCCGTGGAGCGACGCGGGGTGATCGGATCTGCCGGCGAGGCAGGCAGCGGTGGGGGCGTCGATAGCCCTACTGGGATGGATGGCCGTGGGTAGGGGAGGTGCGTGGGTGGGGGCGGAGGAGGGAGGGCGGGAGGAGGCCGGCGTTGGGAGGCGGCAGGTGACGCGGCAGCTGCTGCGTTCGCAGGGAGGAACCTTCATGCGGTCTGCACAGGGACACCGATTTTTCCAGTGCAACCGCAAGGACTGCTGCTGTCCTCCGATATCCTGCACGAATCGCTTTTATGTCCAGTAGCATCAAGCACATCTTCGCGAAGAGTACTGACAAATGATGGCAAATCTAACGCAATAAAACCCTTTTCTTTTGCTCTCCTATTGCGGTGTAAACAATCAGCTAGGTGACGCAGCGATTAATGCGCTGGATTCGCGTTGGAGAGCAAAGAAATTGAAATGACCACTGGGCCATCCATTCTTACATCATCGATTGTTTCCTTAAATCGATGACATGAATGCCAGGATGATTCCTTTTGAAAAGAATACGGCCGATTTCCTGCTTCCTTCTCTTGTGTGAGCCAGAGGTCCGTCTCTAATGACCCTTTCATCGGGCTAACGACAAAGCCCAATCTTTCGAACGGGCGAAGCTGGTCGGATGTTCCCATGCTACTTTCGTGAGCACTATGAAATCAGGGGTAGGCACAATGGATTGGAGGTGCAAGCTTAGTTCAAAATGGCTGTGAGCACTATGGGACTTAACATATGAGGTCATGTCCCCTAGAACTTAGAACTACTTAAACCTAACTAACCTAAGGACATCACACACATCCATGCCCGAGGCAGGATTCGAACCTGCGACCGTAGCGGCCGCACGGTTCCGGACTGAAGCGCCTAGAACCGCTCGGCCACTCCGGACGGCTGCAAGCTTAGTCACGGGAAGTTGAGGGGGGTGGTTTGCTTGCTACGTAAAGCAGGATCTGTGACAGACTAGACGATAGCGTGTAGTGCTGATGCAGGCTCAAGCACACACTGTTGAACATGGGGCTTTGCGGCAAATGACCTGTACATGTTCCCATGTTGAACCAAGAAGAACATCAGTTAGACTGCGGAGGGTGGGGGATCATCGAGACTGGGGAGTGGACCAATGGATCGTATCACCTGGTCTCCCAAGCGGGATTAGCCGAGAGGTCTTAGGCGTTGCAGTCATGGACTGTGCGGCTGGTCCCGCCGGAGGTTCGAGTCATCCCACGGGCATGGATGTGTGTGTTTGTCCTTAGGATAGTTTAGATTAAGTAGTGTGTAAGCTTAGGGAATAATGACCTTAGCAGTTAAGTCCCATAAGATTTCACACACATTTGTGTCACCTGGTCTGATGAGTGACGTCTGTTGCTACAGCTCCATGGACATAGGTCGGTGGGGTCGGTAGTAAACTAAGGGGGAAATTCACCTGAGCTCTCATGGGGCTGGTGGCAGGAATCGAAGGCATCATGACAGCTATGGACTACGTGAGCATTTTTGCTTTGATGTCAGCAGCTCGAGGTCTTGTGGTCAGCATTGCTGCAAGTCGTCTCAGATAAAAAGACGCATCAGGCGGCCGAATTCACCAGAAGTGGACTCCCGATCAAATAAGCCATACGCACAATTCATTTCATCATTTCATTGCATTGATGTCTTCCCCAACAAAAAAAAAAAGGTTCAAATGGCTCTGAGCACTACGGGACTTAACATCTCAGGTCATCAGTCCCCTAGAACTTAGAACTACTTAAACCTAACTAAGGACATCACACACATCCATGCTCGAGGCAGGATTTGAACCTGCGACCATAACGGTCACGCGGTTCCAGACTGAAGCGCCTAGAGCCGCTCGGCCACTTCGGCCGGCCCTCTTCCCCGACAGCGACGACATTTACTAACAGGATAATTACCCGTCTCAGAACGTCGGAATCGTGCTACAGTGGTTCACGGAGTGAGTGAACTCAGATGGGCATCTTGGTTATCAAATTCGCTTGATATACACACGATGGGACACATACGGGACGCTACCAGGCGCCAACTCAACGCTTGCAAACCACCGGCCCAAAATTTACGAGAATTGCGTGATCGGTGTGTAGACAGCTGTTGCCAGATGCTTCCGGAAACGTGCTAAGGAGTACTGGAATCCATGCCTCGCAGTATCACCGCTGTATTACGATTCAAAGGTGAACAATACGATATTGAGCAAGTGATCATACATTTTTGGCTCATCAGAATAAGACGCGTAGCTTACTTCCGTACGTCTTACGCAGTGAATCAGCACTGTTTGGTGGGCTCCTTACCAGACTGCCCGACACTTATCTGAGAGGAAGGCGACCTGTGGGCCCACCAAATTCGGCCTGAGTGAGGCCGAGTGAGCGGAGGCGGGTCTGGGGGCGTCCGGGCAGAGCCACTTGCTGCAAGCGGCAGAGGGCGGCAGGGTGCTAAGCACGCACGGCCGATGGGATCTGTCCGGGCACACGAGATTATGGAAATGAGGCCGTCCTGCGCGCTCTATCGATCAAGCGAGGAGCCGGTGCGTCGCAGATCAGGCCGCCAGATTACGGCCGCAGCGCCCCGCCGCGCCGCGCCTCGCCTCGGCTAGCGTAGCGTGCTCGCCGTGCCCACGGCCGCAGTGCTCTCAAAGCGCGCCCTCACTCGACGAGAGGGCCGCGCGAGCTTGGCTCACGCTGCCTAGCAAACAATCACCGACAAGTTCCCCTTCTCTCAATCACTTCCGGTAACTTGGCTGGCTAAGTACCGATCTAGCAATCCAAACACACAGGGCTCGAGCGCCAGTTGTTCCTAAGATATACGCAGACACTTCACGTTACTTTGCAGGCTTTCAAACGTTGGTATCTGCCTAATTAGTGAATGTTGTTTTACGGGCATTGAGCCGTAGTTCAAGATGTATTTCCTCTCCTCAAGTTTAGTCTCCTGATCAGCGAGCCATGAGCAGATGCTACACTATACACACCATAACACACGTAGACTTTGCGATCATAGACGGCTGTCTGATGATGTCACGACCCGACCGTGGCGTCGATGCATATACGAGATATGGGCAATGTTTGTTTTGTAAGTCCGTGGTCCAAGGCATAGTCCTCTGCCTAGCGTTTCACCTACCAAGTCTGGAGACGTCATCAGAAGCTTTAACGATTTAGAAAGCAGTTGAGTCTCCAACAAGCTCAGCAAGCCGAACTGTTTATATGCATCCTCGCTACTGTCGGTCCGTGACGTCATCAGAGCGCTGCTTTAAATTATAGAGTTGCCCCGAAAAGTGTTACGAAGTGTTGGCGCTCTTTGTTTTATTTAGCACTAATACCACATCTTATCTAACCTCAATGGCTCTAAGCACTATGGGACTTAACATCTGAGGTCATCAGTCCCCTAGAACTTAGAACTGCTTAAACCTAACTAACCTAAGGACATCACACACATCCATGCCCGAGGCAGGATTCGAACCGTGCGAATGTAGCAGCAGCGCGGTTCCGGAATAAATCCCCTAGAACCGCTCCGTCACAGCGGCCGGCCTAACCTCTATCCTCCTCCTTTTTTTGTTAAAGTTGTTACTTTGTTTTTGAATTTCTATGTCCACTCTGTACATTCTACCATAGTAATCATTAGATCTTACTAAAACGACAGTGTCAGAGAGAAAATGTTGTGGTTCCCCGGTCCCAGTGCATGATATGCTACTGTTGATATTTCCATACTGTCCAGCCGACAAGGTGGATGTTAATGAGCCCTTCCGTAAATTCCTACATACACTTGGCGGCAAGAACAGGGTTCAAATGGCTCTGATCACTGTGGAACTTTACTTCTGAGGTCATCAGTCCCCTAGAACTTAGAACTACTTAAACCTAACTAACCTAAAAACATCACACACATCCATGCCCGAAGCAGGATTCGAACCTGCGACCGTAGGGATCACGCGGTTCCAGACTGTAGCGCCTAGAACCGCTCGGCCACCCCGGCCGGCGGCAAGTACAGGAGTTACTCCTTCTGTGACAAGCGGTAGGCGTTGGTCTTCTTGCAATATTCAATTATTCGGGCACATTTCTTGTTGATTTAACCACTGTATCAGTACTGTGTTTTCTGAGTCCTCTGCTGATGCGGTCCGTGACCTTTTTTTTTGCAAATGGAAAGAAAACTTTCTCTTCAGTTAGTCGTTTTTCATGATGAATGGTAGATCTTTCAGGGTTTGGTGCCCTATTTATCTCTTCGTCAAAGTGGCTGTTTCTTATTAAGGCAATTTTAAACGATCGAGCTCGTTCTCCAAGTACTGTGGCACACATTCTTTTAGTCCGCTCCACCAACGTTTTGATAATTCCTCTATTTCACCTAGGATGGAGATTGGAATTTTTGTGAAGGAATCTATCCGTGTGAGTGGTCTATCTGTACTCTTTATTAGAATTACTATTATCCAGAAAATTTAGAAATTCCCTGAGTTCTTTTTCTATATGGCATATAACGAAAATATCATCCACTTCTCGAAACCAACATGAGAGTTTCTTCTTCTTCGTCGTCTGAAAAGCTTCTTCTTAAAATTTTCCATATAAAAATTTACTACAGTTGCGGTGAGTGGGTTCTCCATAGCCGCAGCATCAGACTGCTAATATAATTTGTTGTCCCGTCGAAAGTAAGTTAATGTGAGACAATAGTCTAAGACATAGTTTTGCGAAAATAGACTCTAAGATAGGAAGTGACACATCACGAAGGAATTATACAAATGGGACAGAAATCGGTAGATGAGATGTGCATTTACAGACAAACAAATCATTACAATTTCGCAAACATTTGATCATTTATTCAAGAGGAAAAGCTTCGCAAACTGAGCAGTTCAATAACGCGTTGGTCTACCTCTAGACTTAATGCAAGCAGTTATGGATGTACAGGTACTTAGAAAAACTGACGGGACTTTTGCGATTAAAGTCTATAGAAATCCCACTCGCAAGAATAAACACCTTGGAACTGATTGACATAGTTGTTGGACGCCCTGCTGAGGAATACTGTGCCATGCCCCACCCAACTGCCGTGTTATATAGTCAAAATCCCGGAATGGTTGGATGTTCCTTCCCATCATGCTTTAAACTTTCTCAGTTGGGAAGAAACCTAGCAAACGTTGCTGGCCAAGGCAGGGTTTTCAAGCACGACGAAAACGAGAAGAAATTCTTACCGTGATATGGCAGGTATTATTTTGCTGAAATGTGTGCCCAGGTATGATTGCTATGAAAGGTAACAAAACGAGGAGTAGAATATCAAAATGGTTCAAATGGCTCTGAGCACTATGGGACTCAACTTCTGAGGTCATTAGTCCCCTAGAACTTAGAACTAGTTAAACCTAACTAAGCTAAGGACATCAGACACATCCATGCCCGTGGCAGGACTCGAACCTACAACCGTAGCGGTCTCGCGGTTCCAGACTGAAGCGCCTCGAACCGCACGGCCACTTCGGCCGGCAGTAGAACATCGTCAACATAGTGTCGTGCTGTAAGGATGCCGCCGATGACAACCAAAGGGGTCCTGCTATGAAATGAAATGACAACCCAGACCATCACTCCTGGTTGTCGGACCGTATGCGGGACAATGGTCAGGTTGGTACACCACCGCGGTCCAGGGTGTCTCCAACCAAGTCTTCGGCCTGGAAGCACATTGATTGCTGTAGAATTGTTTTCAGTTGAGTCCCGCTTCGAACTGAGCCCTGATAATCAGCGAAGATGTGTCTCGAGACACCTCGGACAACGGTGGGATACCAGCCTGTCAGTCGCCCCCCATAGCCAGTCGTTGTGGCCGAGCGGTTCTAGGCGCTTCAGTCTGGAACCGCGCGACCGCTATGGTCGCAGGTTCTAATCCTGCCTCAGGCATGGATGTGTGTGACGTCCTTAGGTTAGTTAGGTTTCAGTAGTTCTAAGTTCTAGGGGATTGATGACCTCAGATGTTAGGTCCATTAGTGCTCTGAGCCATTTGAACCATTTTCGCCTGCCGTACAAGGAGACAACGAAGGTTGATGGCGTGGGGTGGCATTTCTTTTCATAGCAGGGCCCCTTTAGTTGTTACCTGCGGCACCCTTAGGACACAGTGATACGTCGATGGTACTCTACGCCCCGTGTTGTTGCCGTTCTTGGCAGGCGATCCCGGGCTTTCATTTCAGCAAGATAATGCCCGTCCGCACACGGCTAAGAGTTTCTACTGCTTGTCTTCGTGTTTGCCAAAGCCTACCTTGGCCATCAAGGTGTCCGGATCTCTCCCCAATTGAGAACGTTTGGAGCATTATGGGCAGGACCATTGGACAGAATTTGTCAAACAACTCCATTAATCAATGCCAAACCGAGAACTGCTGTTTTCGATATCCATGTAGAATTGTTAATTGTACTGTAGCGACGTTTCTGTTGCGTCAGATACTTGTAGAAAGGCTAGCACGAGGTGAGTGGATAACATCAGACGCGGCCTCCCGCCCGATAATGCCATACATCATTTCATTTGTGTGAATTTATTAAAGAAAGCGCCGGGTTACATTATTCGTGCAAGTTGAATCAAATTCTTCGCTAAACGAATTTCAAATGAGCCTTGCAGCATCGAATCTCGAAAATATGAAGTCAGAGTAAGAGTTTCGACATTTTCATGTTAACAGGATCCCTTCACTACTTAACCCCAATAGCGATGTAAAGTTTGTCACTATAATTGTTGCTACTTTCTGAGATTTACCCTACATCTACACTATGTGATCAAAAGCATCCGGACACGCCCAAAAACATTCGTTTTTCATATTAGGTGCATTGGGATGCCACCTGCTACCAGATACTCCATATCAGCTACGTCAGTAGTCATTAGACATCGTGAGAGATCAGAATGGAGCGGTCCGCGGTACTCACGGACTTCGAACGTGGTCAGCTGATTGGGTGTCGCTCGTGTCATGCGTCTGAACGCGAGATTTTCACATTCCTGAACATCCCTAGGTCCACTGTCTCCGATGTGATAGTGAAGTGCAAACGTGAAGGGACACGTACAGCACGAAAGTGTACAGGCTGACATCGACTGTTGACTGACAAAGACTGCCGACACTTGAAAAGGGTCGTAAAGTGTAATAACATGTATCAGTACCATCACACAAGAATTCCAAACTGCATCAGGATCCACTGCAAGTACTATGACAGTTAGGTGGGAGTTGAGAACACTTGGATTTCATGGTCGAGCGGCTGCTCATAAGCCACACGTCACCGCGGTAAATACCAAACGACGCCTCGCTTGGTGTAAGGAGCGTAAACATTGCACGATTGAACAGTGGAAAAACGTTGTGTGGAGTGACGAATCACGGTACACAATGTGGCGATCCGATGGCAGGGTATGGGTATGGCTAATGTCCGGTGAATGGCATTTGCCAGCGTATGTAGCGCCAACAGCAAAATTCGGAGGCAGTGGTATTATGGTGTGGTCGCGTTTTTCATGCAGGGGCTTGTACCTCTTATTTTGCGTGGCACAATCACAGCACAGGCCTACATGGGTGCTTTAACCACTTTCTTGCTTCCCACTGTTGAAGAGCAATCCAGGGACGGTGATTGCATCTTTCAATACGATCGAGCACCTATTCATAATGAGGGGCCTGTGGTGGAGTGGTTACACAACAATAACATCCCTGTAATGGACTGGCCTACACAGTCCTGACCTGGATCCTATAGAACACCTTTGGGATGATTTGGAACGCCGACTTCGTGCCAGGCCTCACCGATCGACATCGATACCTCTCCTCGCTGTAGAACTCCGTGGAGAATGGGCTGCTATTCCCGAAGGAACCTTCCGGCATCTGTCTGAACTTATGCCTGCGAGAGTGGAAGCTGTGATCCAGGCTAAGGGTGGGCCAACACCATATTGAATTTCAGAGTTACCGATGGAGAGCGGCACGAAATTGTAAGTCATTTTCAGCCAGGTGTCCGGATACTTTTGATCACACAGTGTATATTTCTGTGTCGAATAAGCTGGCGCTTGCAGCGCAGCCACGAGTGCCACGAATCCAGATGGTGCCGCAGCAGGGTCCCGCTGTGCTCTTGGAAGAGCGTCGAAGCGCACGAGGGCGGACGATAGAATCTGAGCAGAGGGACAGGGGCAGGGACGCGATGCGGCTGATAGCGTGCTGCCACGCAACCGCCCTATAAAAACACTCGGCAAGAACGCGGCGGGCTCGAGTGGATTGGAGAGGCCGGCCGGTCCTTAGTCCAT
Source organism: Schistocerca cancellata (assembly GCF_023864275.1). Lineage (NCBI taxonomy): Eukaryota > Metazoa > Arthropoda > Insecta > Orthoptera > Acrididae > Schistocerca > Schistocerca cancellata. The sequence continues at coordinate 380,326,847 of NC_064630.1, forward strand.
TACGCTGATAATCACGGGGGCCTAATAGCCATTAGCAACTCATCATTAGGGCCGCGCGGACACGCCAGCGACAAGCGTAATTAATAACGCCAATAACGGCCGCTGTAGGGAGCGCGGGCCGAGGGTCGCAGCTGGCGTCTGCGTCAGCGGCGCGCCAAGTGCCGCCTCTCACACGCCACGCCGCAGCCCGGCAGGGGACACGCTCGCTGGCCACCCCTCTGTCCAGATGCTCGGCCGGACGACGCACGCCGCGCAGGTTGTGATTTTACGTTTCGTTGACCGCGCACTGAAAGCTGGTGCGGTGTGGCTGGGGTGCCCCGCACACCGCAGATGCTACTGTTGGCCACATATGGAGGGAGTAACAACAGCGGGGACAAAGTAATGGAAGCACAAAAAGTATCAGAACTATACGCACATAACTGGATCCTAAACTGAGTATTCTGAAATTAGAGCCCAGTTGTTGGATATGTACAGGGTCTAAAATATTCTCAGTGTTCAGTTCGCGCCCAGTCGGAGTTAATAATCGAGCTTTCAAAGATTGGCAAAATGTCCTTTATCAAGGGGTTTCTGCTGGGGGTTGAGTGTGCTTCCTTTATAGTGAAGTTCAAGGTTGTGATTGATCGGGTGACGTCACAGGCAGTTCTTACTTCTGTTGGCTGTGACGTCACCTGGATCAGCTGGAGGGCGGGAATCGCACTCGCAAGTGCAGGAAATTTGTAATGTGTCGATGAGTTACTACTCAGTGAGCTGCGATTCTGGGGCGGAAGGGGAACCACTTGCTAGAATCGACAGTTAACAGGCAAATACAAGGAAAATGCATATTGTCATTCAGTCCACCGTCTTAGGTTGAAGGTTTCTGCGAGAACAATGTACGTCACCGAAGAGAAAGTATAAATACTATAAAGAATGTAAGACAACCGTCAGCATCACCTATCCTGTTAAGAGTTACAATGTTTGGTTGTATCTCTTTGAGGATCTGTCTCAGTTGCTCGCCATAATGCAACATTCGGATTAAAACGTCCATCTCTGTTGAAATTGTTACTGCAGATGTAAATTTCTATAGATTCTTTTATTACGGAAGCCCAATACGTCGATGAGTGGGATGGGAACCTCCTTTTCTCGAAGTTGACCTTGTGACCTTTCGTAAGGTTGCGTTCCCCTGTCGCTGATTTTCCGAGATTTCTCTACATGATGTGCCGTGCATGATCAGTGCAGTGCCCGGTTACGGTGAGGATTGCCCGCCCTACGTAATTTTCGTCACATTCAAACGGCACATTGTAGACACCGGGTACTCGCAAATCAGAAGTGTGTTTCACTTTGCGGAGCAAATCCTTGATTTTCCGTGGAGATCAGAATACTGGTCTAATAGTATATTTACATGATAAGTTTCTAATTTTGCTTGCGGTCGCCACGTAGAATGGAAGGAATACTCTGCCTTTTCTTCTTCCGTTGGCTGTGTCGGTGTGCGTCTACGTTTACCAATACATGCCGCTTTAATATGAAGTTCTTTGTATCTGTTTTTCCTGAACTGATTCGTAAGGTGTTTCATTTTAAGTCTCAGGCTGTCACTGTCTGAAATCATCTGCGCTCTGTATAATAAAGCGCTCAGGATAAAACGCGTTGGTGCTGAATGATGGAAACTGGCTCGACTCATTTAAATAAAACCGCAAAGATTTTGATTTCGTACTGTACAGGGTGTTCCATTTATCTTGACCACTCAGAAACATGTCATATAGAAGCAAAATAAAATACTTTATCTAGTATATGTTGTTTAGCTACTGCTAGGAGGACATTAACTAGCTTGACCGCCTTTCTTGTAACTTCGTTCATGACAAAGATATGAACAATTCTACTACTGTTTTAAATAACACCTATTTTTTATTCTTTAGTTCAGTTTCACTCTTCAAGACCAGTTCAAAAATGTACACCATTTGTGCAAACATAATGCTATTAAAAACGTAATGTAAAATTGACTTTTACTCTTCTGTACCAGCATATAGAACAAGTGCCATGGGTAACGTATCTCGTCCACTTGCTAGAGTTGACAGTAAACAGGCAAATACAAGGTAAATGCATATTGTCATTCAGTCCACCGTCTTCGGTTGAAGCTTTCTGTGAGAACAATGTGAGAAAGTATAAATACTACTCATCTGTAAAGAATGTAAGCAGAACTGTAATAGCAACAATGTTTTCTTATTTAGAATACGGCTACGTGTAACGTAGCATTGTACAACTTTTAAACGGTATCTAGCGTACAGTAAATGTAGTCTTGACTAAAAACTGCATCATAATTACTTTTCTTTCATTGTGGCTGAAATAGGCGTAATGCTACTCAAGTATAGGAGCTCTAAAGAGCGCGGTATGCTGACACAAGATCCTTTTTTCCCGAAGGATGTTTTATCGTCTTGTTGTGACGCTTCAGCTCAGAACAGCTTGGACAGAAGAAATGCATTCCTAAATCCAGTATACTCCGCATCCTAAGACGTCACCAGTGTTATCTTTATCATGTCCACTTCTACTAAGAACTGCGTGCGAATGACATCCCGAATTGTGTAAATTTCTATAAGTGGGGCAGAAACAAATCCTCGTCAATCAGAACTTTTTCTCCGTTGTTCTTTTTACCGATGAATGTTCCTTCTCAAACAGAAGACCAGTGAATGTGGTGAACAGGCATTATTGGTCCAGCCAAATCCACGATTGGTTAGACAGGTGGAACACCAGCGGGAATGGAGAGTTAATATCTAGTGTGGGACGCTGGGTACTACAATTATTGGCTCATATTTCGTTAACTGCACCATGAACGGCATAGTATACACCAACTTTTTCACCCGCCTTCTTCCTCGCCTTCTGGTTGAAGCGCCACTAAAAACCAGAATGCTTATGTGGTATCAAGACGATGTATGTCCAGCAAGCACATAATGTCTTGTGTGCACGTCGTGCTTTGAACTGAAGGTGTCTTGCCAGATGGATTGGTACAAACGCCGTAATTAAGTAACATCTCTACCTTCACTTCATTGGTGTACATTGTTGCACTCACATAACTCTTAAAATTAAGACGGTTTACTGTTTTAGTATTGTGCCTTTTTCTCCTCTTTCCATCTGTTCACTATCAACTCCAGCAAGTAGACGAGTTAACGGCACCTCAGTCATCTGCCTTGTGTGCTAGTGAAGCAGAGCCTAAGCCAGTTTTGCGTTAAATTTTTACTACCGTCGTTTTCACGTGAATTGAAAAAAGTGAAATTTTTTTTAAAGTGTTCATAGCGAGTGGAAGTCGATTGCTGTATAAAAAAAATGCTATTCAAACAAGATGTTCTGCTGTTCACATCTTCATAACGAACAAAATTACGCCCGCATCTCGTGGTCGTGCGGTAGCGTTCTCGCTTCCCACGCCCGGGTTCCCGGGTTCGATTCCCGGCGGGGTCAGGGATTTTCTCTGCCTCGTGATGGCTGGGTGTTGTGTGCTGTCCTTAGGTTAGTTAGGTTTAAGTAGTTCTAAGTTCTAGGGGACTGATGACCATAGATGTTAAGTCTCATAGTGCTCAGAGCCATTTGAACCATTTTTTTGAACAAAATTACAAGAAAGGTGACCATGCTGGTTAATGTCTACTGGTGGTTAATCATCTTTTGATTCATACATTTTTTAAAAATTTTGTTTCTGAACGAAAAGTTAATTGGGGTGGTCAGGGAGCCGGCCGTGGTGGACGAACGGTTCTAGGCGCTTCAGTCCGGAAACGCGCGACTGCTACGTTGGCTGGTTCGAATCCTGCTTCGGGCATGTATGTGTGTGATGTCCTTAGGTTAGTTAGGTTTAAGTAATTCTAAGTCCTAGGGGACTGATGACCTCAGATGTTAAGTTCCATAGTGCTCAGAGCCATTTGAACCATTTGAGCGGCCAGGGTAAATAACACGCCCTGTACATTTCTGGTGGTACGAAGCCGTGAGTATAAGCGCTGATGAGATATTTTATAAGCCCCGTGTGTTTCACAACAAACAATTCCCTACTACAATACCTTCATAAAAAATACACAACACTCTTTGATGTGTCCACAGGAAGTTTAGCACTTCTTACAGTTCTTGACTATTCAGTTGATGACGGATCATTGCTCGTTAAAAGAACCTGCCGTTATGCCTTTAATACATGATGATACCGAACGCGACAGACAAAATTCCGGAGGGTATTCAGGCGTATTTTCTGAGGATTTTGGTATCAGCGATACCGTGGTCTTCGCTGGTTCGTTACAGAGTAATAATGTAATTTGATCTGTTGCGTTTGTTGCCATAATTGCCTATGTCTCTACGTACATAACTTCACAAAACCGAAAAAGCGTTAAAATGCAGTCACCAAAACGTTCAACATAAAATACAGAATAATTGGCTGGCTTGGCTCTGAGCACTATGGGACTTAACTTCTTAGGTCATCAGTCCCCTAGAACTTAGAACTACTTAAACCTAACTAACCTAAGGACATCACACACATCCATGCCGGAGGCAGGATTCGAACCTGCGACCGTAGCAGTCCCACGGTTCCGGACTGCAGCGCCTAGAACCGCATGGCCGCCGCGGCCGGCTACAGAATAATTAACACCACTTAGAGGATCGTAATTTTTGTGATGTGGTTGCCTCCGCTCTGAGGACAGTTCAGCATAACCGCTATTCTATTCCATTTTGTGAATCAAACACGAGGTTGACATCGGTCAACTCTTCGTCATTAATCTTGTCCATACTGCGCGGAAACAAACCCGAGCCAAAAAGGAGCAGCACTGGGTACAAGCTTGAGAAAACTGGGCATTTCTGTCGTCAAAAGCAACTAAAGCGAGTGAATAGAACAAAACTCACACCACATACCGTCAAGATTTGCACTGCTGTGAGCAGATACAAAACTAAATGGAGGTTAGAAATACAAAGAAACGCAATTACTCGATGAACAGCTACCAGATACCACGGGTCTTTTGTACCAAAATACTCAGAAAATATGTCTGAACAAATTCCTGAATTTTATTAGTTAAGTTCGGTTCACTCTGTATGTGGTGTAGCAACAAGTACATTTCCTGTATTAAAAAGGGGGGTGAAGCACCCAAAAAGGGAGGACGAAAAAAAAATGGAATTTCCCCGTAGAGAGAGTATGTGATGTTATTTCAGTGACTGCAAGACCGAGACCACTTAGCAATGTGATATCACTTATCAATATGACATTGCACGCCGTCTGGTCCGGATGCATACACTGATACGGTTGGGAAGGGTGCCATAAAGCCATCGTATCCTCTCCTGAGTCAGGGTGGTCCACAGCGATTGTAAATGGTCCTTGATGTAGTGGATAGTGGTACTGGGACAAAATTGATGTCGAAGTTGGTCCCACACATTTTATATTGGGTATAGATCTGGTGATACTGCAAGACCATCAGTGTACCACAGCATCACGCAAACAGTTCGTTGAGGCACGTGACATTTGTGGACGAGCATTGTTCTGTTGAAAAATGCCACCAGGATGTCGTTACATCAGAATTCAGGGTGTTCGTGATTTACCGTTTTGTCGTCAGACAACTCTGTCACAATAAACCGTGAACTGAATTCATACTATATGGTTCCTCAAACCATGATGCCAGGAGTAAAACCGCTCTGCCTCTCGAAAACAGTGGAGCCTTTCACCAAGTTTCGGCCATACTCGCCAACGATTATCATGCGGGATACACGTAACCACGGTTCGCCGCTAAACAGAATTTGACGCTATTCATCAGCAATCCATGCTTCCCGGTCACACCACCACTCCTGATGCAGTCGTTTCCGTTGTGCTAACGACAGCCTACGTCTGACGTGATATTTCCTTGCTTGTAAGGCTGCTACTAATCTCTGACAATGGCGTGGTATGACGCAGAATGTTGCAACTAGCCCCTTACTTGTTCTCCCACGGCAGGCGCAGATATGAAGGTGCACAGCAGGGCAAAGCTCCCTTGTGGTGGTCACAGGTTGTTTACCGGAACCTTGACGACGACTGTGCTTGCACTGAAGTTTCCTTGCAGTTGAACATCGGGCAATTGTCACTTCCGAAGCCACACTGATGTTGATACTGCACGATTCGACCAGCTAACCTGATGGCGACCCGCAAGGAGGCCCCTTTCAAATTTTGTCAGGTGTACATAACGCTGTCTCACAATGAGTACGCGTCATTTCCGTGTCTTTCAAAGTGATCACTCAACATATAGTGCGTTTCACGCGCGTTATTCACCCAGGCCAGGTAACAACACCAAACACGAACACTATGCACCCTGGTGGCCACTCTACCTTTCGGAGAGAATGTCAGCTGCAGCCATTCATACTCCCCCTACTGGTGTGTAAGCGTACGAAATTACGTTTACATCCGACTACGTCCTCTGGTTGCTTCAGTTTTTTTTTTTTTTTGTCAGACAGTGCAGTGTCCGTAAATCCTAAATAATGGAAAGGGTAAATTTTCGCAACTCGTGACAGCCTAATTGGAAGTATTTTATCGACAAGAGATTGTTTCGCTGTACACGGAGAAACCTTGCGAATTGTTCGCGGAAGATAATTTCAGGTGGTCGTATTGGATAGCGTGCTACAAGATTCATCAAGTACAACCCGTCACATTTCCCATGATATTCTCACTACGAAGAATATAGTGTGGATAGTATCAGTCGAACAGAAAAATTTGCAAGTAATGGCGACAAAAGATTCTGAAGCGATAATTCAGTGCTCTTAACGGACCATGTTAAAATGCATTATTGAGGCTGGAGGTTGTCTCTTTGAACAGCACTACGCGCTAAAGTTGTTGCTACATGGTGCGTCTGTGGAAAAAAATATCTAAATATTCTTGCCTGAGAATTACATTGATATCTTAAAGTACGCAGATAATGCCCCAGTCACCCGCTCGCCTTTGGTCCTGCGGGCCATAGGACACACTGTAGGCCGGCCGGTGTGGCCGAGCGGTTCTAGGCGCTTCAATCTGGAACCGTGCGACCGCTAAGGTCGCTGGTTCGAATCCTGCCTCGGGCATGGATGTGTGTGATGTCCTTAGGTTATTTAGGTTTAAGTAGTTCTAAGTTCTAGGGGACTGATGACCTCAGATGTTAAGTCCCATAGTGCCCAGAGCCAATGGAACCACTTGACACACTGTTGGGCCATAGGACAACGTGTTCCTTTTAAACAATGTTTTCAGTAACATACTCTATCCGACAAGGAAGATGTAACACCTTGGACAAATAATCTGAACAGCCTCAAATGCGTACTATACACCACGGAGGGAGAGACACCGCAGTTAACTCACCGATCCGATATTAGCATTCAGAGGACCTAAAGGAGTATGATGGGACAATTACTGTTCCCTATCTGTCGGATGATCCATAGGACTGTCTGCCAAAAGTGCTGCATCGTAAGGAAAGTCACAATGCTACAAAACAGTAGCGAGATTCAAGAGCTCTTGTTACAGGGACTGTCAACTGACCCACAACAAAAGCAAGCCAGTACATGGTTTTCCTTGCATACCGCTGTAACTCCACAACATAGCCCCGAATCGCCATGCGAGGTAATGTGGCACTGGAGCCCACAATTCCTCGTCCATGATGACTGTTCCTGTTTGGAACTGAAGGCGTTAGGTTCGAAGCCATAATTGACAAGAGAGGACTTCGCAGCAATGGACTTATGGAAAGTCAGTGAAGCAGTTGGGAACCGACTGAAATGAAACGATCATATGGGATTGTTGGTCGGGAGGCCCCATTCGGGGAGTTCAGCCGCCGTATTGGAAGTCCTCTTTAGTTGACGCCACTTCGGCGACTTGCGAGTCAATTATGATGAAAATGATGATGAAGGACATATAACACCCAGTCCCCTGCCGAGAATAGAAGCCGGATCCCCTACGTGGTAGGCGGTAACGCTACCTCTACGCTACGGAGGCGGACTGAGAACCGACTGCCCAAGTGGCAGAGACTGCGTCACTGTGTTGCCAACTGCTGCTCACATTGCTGCTGTAGATGCAGTGCAATGCGCCAGAAACAGACGCTGAACACGATGTTTGTCCCTCTCGGTAGTGCCACGTGGCCGTCCTGAATCTGTTCTTCTTGTGGCTGTACATAATCGTGACAGCCATTGCTAGGAATCATGCAAAGCGACTAATTTTCTTCCAAGCCTTTCTGCAATATCGCAGAAGGAATAAATAGCTTCTCGTAGCGCTATTACACGATCTCGTTCAAACTCAGTGAGTTGTTGATAATGGCGTGTTTGTCGACTTACAGGCACGCTTGTCTAACATCAACTTACTAAGTCCAACCTCAAAGGTAATTAACGCACACGACCGTTACAGCGTCTAATTAAAGCAAACCTGATTTGCATCCTCATAGTTGCGATAGTGGCACTAATGTTACGTGACTAACGCGAAATTTGAATAGACATGTTTCACATACAGGAACACGATAACCGACTTTCGTTTGTCGCACAACTCCTTCTAGGTGTTGCGATTTTTTTTTTTTTTTCGTTCAGTGTCTGTGAGCGACGATGGCTCTAGGTACTTTCAGTGCGGATGCAGCACATCTTCCGAATCCCTGTGGGATTATGGATGGGCCGGCCGGGGTGGCCTAGCGGTTCTAGGCGCTGCAGTCTGGAGCCGAGCGACCGCTACGGTCGCAGGTTCGAATCCTGCCTCGGGCATGGATGTGTGTGATGTCCTTAGGTTAGTTAGGTTTAATTAGTTCTAAGTTCTAGGTGACTGATGACCTTAGAAGTTAAGTCTCATAGTGCTCAGAGCCGTTTGAACCCATTATGGATGGAGACGCTACGTGCGCCTGACAGGTTGAGAATACGAGTTGAACGGGAAGCATTCTTGATGGACGAGGCAGTTAAGGCAACCGTTCTAGAGGAGCGGAACATTCGGGTTCGATTACCGCTCCGGTCAAATTTTCAGCCTACACCATTCATTTATTTAAATGCCTGTAGGCATCTGAAGTACTGATTTCTCTTAACAACAGAGTAAAGTGTTCGCATTTGTTTACTCATTTACAGAACTCTTTAGGTTGTTCCTAATGGCAAAGAGCTTTCTGTAGACCGGAAGTATCTCACACTGGCAAAGATTAACCAGCTTCTAAGCTATACATTTGAAAACCAGTGTTTACCGAGAATTATTTTTGTCGTCTTGGAACTTTGTACCACCAACAAAATATGGAGTACTTTTAACACCATACATATATAAATCAAAGTGTTTGTGGGTGAAGTTGACGACATTTCCAAAGCTGCCCACATCTACACACAGGCTTTTGTGTCTATTGCTGGTCGTTGTTCTCCCGTGGTGCACTGTAGTTGACTGTGTGTTGGTGGCGGTTGAGGTTGTGGAGATGTCTTCAAAATGTGTGTGAAATCTTATGGGACTTAACTGCTAAGGTCATCAGTCCCTAAGCTTACACACTACTTAACCTAAATGATCCTAAGGACAAACACAGACACCCATGACCGAGGGAGGACTCGAACCTCCGACGGGACTGGCCGCACAGTCCATGCATGACTGCAGCACCTGAGACCACGCGGCTAATCCCTCGCGGCGTTGTGGGGATACGGGTGCGTGTATTTGTCGCCTTCACACTGTGGTGCTCACCAGGACGTCTTCTCTTTCATATCAATGTTTTTTTTATAGTTTTCTCGAACTGTTGCGAATATCCTAGAATGTAAACAAATGTTTTCGAATGTTCCAGAATATTTGCGAATGTTTTAGAATTCAACTTGGGAAAAGGCACATATCGCATTCATCTGCACTGTGGTAAAGTCATTGTAAATGATGAGTTGAGCAGTAAATACGGAGGAGCAATTCATCGAAAAAGTGTATCCGCTTATACAGAGAAACAACGTACAAAACAGTGATTTTGTGAGCCTACAATTTCAACAACAACGAAAAATACTAAGTTCTACAAGAAAACTAGCAAATGCAGAATATGTCACTAGATGAAGAAAAAATATTTAATCTGGTGAACCGAGAAGAAAGTGTAACCTTCTCAACAGAATTCCTAAATTCGGTCAATGTTCCCAGTATGCTCGCGCGGAAACATTTCCAAACAACATCACAGAAACAGAAATATTAACCGGGAAAGGAAAAGGCAGGTCAGTATGCATACCACGAATACCAGTTCTTTCAGCTACCTTACCATCAGCCACAAAAGGCTGCAAGTTTCTGGTGAGATTAGCCTAAAGCATGACTATAAAAAAGCCAAGAGCAGATATTCCATTAAATCGGAATTAAATTAAAAGACTCAAGCACCGACAGCTACAGGCAATTCGTTCGCTTTTTGGACAACATCAAAACTTATTCGGTTTCGCATTCGAAATCGAAACACCAAAAATATTTTTAGTAAGTTAGACCAGGTGCAAATGATATGATCAATTGCACATTTTTTGGAAACTCACAAAATAAAAGTGAAATAAAGAACAAGAAAAGCGAGTCCTTTTCAAATAGCAAGGTGTAATTGTTAAGGTAACTCAAGAAGTATCAATAATTCGCTCATTTTCATAAGTGGTCTCGATATTTCTTGATACCCTTGAGCTGCGTAATTTCTTAACTTTTGTCACTTTAAAAGAAATGTATGGAAATATTAATGTGCGCGAAGGTTTGTGTTACTGTAGTGGAAACATTCGCACAGTTTACGAACATACCGTGACACAAGAGCGCAAGTGAAATTAATGTTCACGCCACCAGTCCATGGTGGTAACTCGTGAAAGATTTTTTTCGACGCGAGCTGGCTTCACGGATGCACGGCAGTCGTCCAAACACTGCCGGCGCGGGGATTTCGCGCGATCTCGTCCCCGGCAGACGTCGACGTTAATTGAGTCATGAAATCCCCGCAGGTGTTGTGCCCGCCCAGGGGGTTTGCGCACCTCCCCACTTTACACTCCAGAAATGGATGTCAATTTTTACTCGGCTTATAAAGAAGACGGGCGTTCATTATAAATTAATAGTTAATTAACGGGTGGCCGGGAAGGGTTGTCCGGGTAGAGGGGGCGCCGCCACTCACCCCTAACTCTCCCGGCGCGTCCCTCATTCTCAACTTGGCACAGCCTCGGCGTTTTCTCTCCTAAGGTGCTGGTAGCTCTCGCTACACAGCTCGGGGGAAACCATCTCCACTCATACGGGCCTCAATACCTCACTTCCCTAATTCTTGGTTAAGTTCGTTTACTTGCTGAAAACTATCCGGTTCACTTGGTCTTCTCCCATTTTTTTTATCACTAGGGAAAAAAGGGTTCAACATATAAGGCATTCAAAGTGCATTCTTATAAACTAAATTTGGTGTTTTTCTTTCGAGTACAAAGACAAATACGTTTCATAGTTAACCAAACGGCTGTCTATGCAAGGAACACGATTCTTTAAAACTTTCGGTCCATTAACGGAAGGTTTGCCTTTGTACTTTATTGATATTCCTACTGCACGCTTATGTTATCGGAACTTGGAGCTTTTCATGGCCAATAAAACGTCGGTTGAGACGAGTGCAATTCAATTTATGCTTAAAGACTTACCTTCTCCTTTCCATGTTAATAGCCAGCCGTTCTATCCGAGTGGTTCTAGGCCCTTCAGTCCGGAACCGCGCTGCTGCTACGGTTGCAGGCTCGAATCCTGCCTCGGGCATGGATGTGTGTGATGTCCTTAGGTTAGTTAGGTTTAAGCAGTTCTAAGTTCTAGGCGACTGATGACCTCAGATGTTAAGTCCCATAGTGCTTAGAGCCATTTGAACCATTTACTGGGTTAATATTTCCAGTTCCATGATTTTGTTTCGGAGCCTTTTTGCAATGGCATGCAGGGTGCATTGAGCAAATTTTGGACTCTATTTGGATGCTGAAAATTTCATCTTGATTTATCATTGTATCAATGGAATAGATTTTTTACCCTTCGTGTCATTTTCTGTGTTCCCTGATTTTTTTTTCGAACTCTCAGCTATAGCAGCTACCACAGTGGAACCACTTTGGTGCAAAACGGGACGGGGGAACCTAGGGACGCACCACACAAGAGAAGTTCACCCACAAACTCTTTGCATGCAGGTGTTAGGGCTGTAAGTGCAGACTGGTGTTAGGGCTATAAGTGCAGACTTTTTTGTGACTGAGGACAGTGTACGGAACAACATTACATCACTTCATTTGCAGCCTAATAATTATAGCTATTAGGAGTAGTATTTTCCAACGGCCTTGCCACAGTGGTTAACACTGGTTCCCGTCGGATCACCGAAGTCAAGTGCTGTCGGTCTGGGCTAGCACTTGGATGGGTGACCATCCGGTCTACCGAGCGCTGTTGGCAAGCGGGATGCACTAAGCCTTTGTGAGGCAAACTGAGGAGCTACTTGATAGAGAAGTAGCGGCTCCGGTCTCGGAAACTGACATACGGCTGGGAGAGAGGTGTGCTGACCATATGCCCCTCCATATCCGCATCCAGTGACGCCTATGGGCTAAGGATGACACGCCGGCCAGTCGGTACCGTTGGGCCTTGATGACCTGATCGGGAGGAGTGAAGAGTAGATGTGCCGAGAACAAGCCATTAATGCTTATTTTCCCCTGAGCAGCATGGCAGATGGTGAAATGTGGACGTGTGGATGCAAAAAGGTAGTCTATATTGACAGGCGTAGTCCACTTAGTGGCACAGCCACGAGCATGCAGCAAAGATCAGGTAGTAAATTATGTGACGTGTTTGTGGGAAGACTAACACACTGAAGTAGGTACACATTAAGGCACCAATGATCACAGTATCTATACCGTTTATATATTGATTCACTTTTATTTTGTTTATTTTCTGTTCGTTTATTTTATTTCATTTGTTTGTTTTTATTTTATTTCATTTGTTTGTGTTTATTTTATTTCATTTGCTTCTTTTGTTTATAGGGTTTACAGACGACTCGAAGACGATGTCATATGAGATGGTGTTGCTTTGTCTCCAGTGAAGATGAGAGAAGGAACAGAGTGAGATTGCTGGAACAACCTTTGCTGAATTAACCTTTAGAATTATGAGGAAGCATGATATTCTAAGGCAGAATACATCAGTCTCTAAACTGATCTGACGTTATCCTCCTTTATCCATATGTCGCTGTGCTCTATCTTTTGTCATCTATTACACTGATTTTCGTCTATTTGCTGCGGCCGCGCGGTCTTGGGCGTCTTGTGACGGTGCGCGCGGCACTCCACGTCGGAGGTTCGAGTCCTCCCTCGGGCATGGGTGTGTGTGTTGTACTTAGCGTAAGCTAGTTTAAGTTACAGTAAGTAGTGTGTAACTTAGGGACCGATGACCTCAGCAGTTTGGTCCCATAGGAATCTACACACATTTGAATATTTATTTATCTGGTGCGGTTTCCTCCCGCTGCTTCTCCCTTCTGAATAGGGTTGAATAGTCTTGAATCCCTTGGTACGTCTCTCACTAAATTACTGTCGTAATAAATTCCCTCAGCATTCCTGCTTCACCTGTTCTGTCGTAGCTCATCTTCATTTTGCATTACATGTATAACATCACTCCGCAGCACCGCATTTTAAACGAGTGTTTACGGTGAAGCATTGAAATATGACGGGTAGCTGTTCAAATTCAAGTCTTGCGTTTCAGATCCAGGCTATCCATCTCTCAAGGAAAATGCCGATGTGGTTATTTTAAAAAAGAAATATTCCCCATCCTTTCCTTAACCTTGCTTGCGTTTTCGTCTCAAATGAACGCGTCGTCGACGGGATATAAAATTCTAATCGTTCATTTTCTTTCTTTCAGTCGTTCGACCTACCTTTTCGTCGGTATCCCCATGCTTTACATAGCTCCGTTTGGTACTTGACAGCTAACTTTGGTCAATGATAGTTTTCCTTTCGTAAATATTTTTCTGCAGCATCGTTACGTTTAATTATAGTACTGTCATTCGCAACAAAGATGTTCAATTGATCTCGTAGTGTGCCATTTCTGTTGTCTTATAGTCGCGCTCATACCCTTACCATTCTGCAAAGTACAATTTCAGTGTTGTACACTCTAGTTCTGCCATGGTCTTTCTTTCTCCAATGTCCGTCACTAGACAAAACTGTGGTTACTCAAATGTTTTACAATTTTTTTTGTATCTTTAACGTGAGTGTTGTTTCGCAAATTTTTGTTAATTTTTTGTCAGTTTACCCCTTCTCTTATACTTTTGATTTCTTATTCTGTTTGGTAAGGCAGGCTGCTTGAAATCGCGACCCATTGCAGAATACGAATCTATTTATACAGTTCCTGGAAAATTAGGATTGGGGTGAAAGTTGCCAGTTGGTAATGCTTGGCTGGGAATTCCACGTCTTGCATTTGCCATATAACCAAGGGAAATACCCTGAAAACCACAGTTATGCTGAGACGCTACTCTTCCAGTGAAAAATAGCTTAGCCAAATATTTGTGTAGGTACCTTCCGAGTGGGCTAAAGTACGAAGCTGATTTGCCTTGCATCTAGTGAAGCGTATCTGCCTCTTCAGTGACATTTCTTATGGTAATTACGTTAAATAAATGAACACAAAAGAGAGAGAGAGAGAGAGAGAGAGAGAGAGAGAGAGAGAGAAGACAGGGAGCAGGGGGACAGACGCTGTTCCTGTCTGTATGGAAGAGAATTTTGGAAGCTGCAAGAAACTGGGGCAGAAAATTACCTCAGAAAACTTGCACTTGCATTGGTATTTTACTTAAACCGATGTACAATTGATAAGCTTAAAAATACTATTAGGATAGGAACTGCAAATGTTTATTTGTAGACAGAGTGAACCCGACCCCACCGACAAAATATCAGACGTTGACATTAGCTAGAACTTCCTGGCTGAGAGACCGTCGTCAATCTGTAAGACTTTCTCTTCCTGACGTTTCGTTGCCACCTGCGGGCAACATAAGCCGAGGTGAGTCAACGACTGGCTGCCAGGCCGTGTCGGTCACGTTTATACAGAGCGCATAGAAGGCACCACCATGCCATATCATTTCCGAACGGCTTCTGAGAAAAATGGATACGCTGACAACTTCTTTTCTTCAGAAACGCATTTCTTCCCGTTTTCCATCTACATGTTATATCCTCTCCACTTCGGCCACCATGTGATTTTACTGCCTAATATCAAAATTCATCTATTTTACTTGTCTCGTTTCCTAATCTAATTCCCTCAGCATCACGTGATTTAATGTCCGCCCCTGGTAGCCGAGTGGTCTGCCGGCCGATGTGGCCGAGCGGTTCTAGGCGCTTCAATCCGGAACCGCGCTGCTGCTACGGGCGCAGGTTCGAATCCCGCCTCGGGTATGGATGTGTGTGATGTCCTTAGGTTAGTTAGGTTTAAGTAGTTCTAAGCCTAGGGGACTGATGGCCTCAGATGTTAAGTCCCATAGTGCTTAGAGCAGGGCTTAACAACTGGCCGGTTTTGATTGCGAGTACTCGCGTCTGCTCAGGCACGTGCTCGCGAGCAGGTGCAAGGTCGCGGAGTCGGAAGGGAGGGGAGGGAAGGGAAATGCGCGCGCACGTTTGAATGTGATCTCGCGTTCTTAGCAGATTTAACTAGCCATCTGAATGCTTTGAACATTTTACTACAAGGTAAAGATCTGCTAATTACTCATTTCATAGATCGAATACGAGCTTTTGAAATGAAATTGACACTTTGGGTGAGTCAGCTGGAAACAGGAAACCTAGCTCATTTTCCTAAATTATCATCCATGCAAGATGTTCACAAAGACTGTGAACGTTATTCACATAGTTTAGTTGATCAGCGCTTTCAAGATCTAACAGCACTAGACAGTGATTTTGATCTGTTCTTTCCATATTCAGCGAATATTTAAGAGATTCGTCCTGAGCTGCAGCAAGAAATTATTGACCTGCAGTGTGACAGAGAATACAGAGACAAATTTCAGAACAAGAAAAACATTTCGGAATTCCACAGACACTTCTCTCAGGATAGATTTCCTCGCTTGCACAAACTGGCGGCTACAATAATATCAATGTTCGGCTCCACGTATGTTTGTGAACAACTGTTCTGTGCAATGAAATGTTACAAGACGCGCCTGAGAAACGCATTGTCTGATCGAAATTTAAACTGCACGCTGCGCCTAAAATGCATAAGAACGATTACTCCGAACACAGACGCAATTGTAAAGGGCAAAAACTGCAAGATAACCGAGAATCCCACACTTCAGTGACACCTTTTATTGCGTAACAGTTCACAAATTAATGCGAATGTACAGGCATACACTAAGCTAATAAAATTATGTGGCATGTGTACATTCTCCTTTATTTGTTTCATTTGTCGCAGTAATAATTCGTGAGTGATATCCCTGCAGGTGGCCGCGGATTTACATTGACTGGCGGCAGCTGTTGTGTTCCCCACGTGACTTTCCCCACTCTCCGCTCTGGTCCGGTAGTGGGGGTAGCGTGCTCGCGCTGCTCCGTGCTCGCGCCTCGCTGCTCACAGCTTGCTCCGGGAGCACGTATGTTGTGAAGCCCTGGCTTAGAGCTATTTGAACCAATTAAAAGGCCGGCACGGTAGGTCAGCCTGTTCGGTCAGAGGGCTGCTTGCCCTCTGCAATAAAAAAAAACTGAGTAAAGGAAACTACGATAAACCTGAACGAATGTCTTGTGTCGTCCGCCCAGACCAAACGCAACGAACTATATCGAAAAAAGAAAAAAGAAGTGGTCAGCACGACATAATGTCAATCCTAAGGGCCCGGGTTCGATTCCCGGCTGAGTCGGAGATTTTATCCGCTCAGGGACTGGGTGTTGTGTTGTGCTAATCATCATCATTTCATCCCTATCGACCCACAATAGCCGAAGTGGCGTCAAATCGAAAGACTCGCACCCGGCGAACGGTCTACCCGGCGGGAGGCCCTAGTCATACGACATTTATTTACCTGATTTAGTTCGACTACATTCCATTATCCTTGTTTTCCTTTTGTTGATGTTCATTTGATATCCCCCTTTCAAGAAACTCTTCATACCATTCAATTGCTCATTCAAGTACTTTTCTGCCTCTGACATAATTAGAAAGTAATCGGAAAACATCAAAGTTTTTGTTTCTTCTCCCTGAACTTTAATTTCATCTCGAAATCTTTCTTTAGCTTCCTTTACTGCTTGCTCAACGAACAGATTGCGTAACATCGGTGTTAGGCTACAACACTGTCTCTCTCTCTCTCTCTCTCTCTCTCTCTCTCTCTCTCTCTCTTCTCAGTCACTGCTTCCTTTTTATGCCCCTCAAATCTTATAAGTGCCACTTGGTTTCTGTACAAGTTGTAAATAGCCTTTCGCTCCCTGTATTTTACCACGGCTACCTTCAGAATTTCGAAGAGAGTATTCTAGTCAACAATGTAAAACGCTAGATATTATTGTCTGTGATTCTACTAAACCGCAGATTTAGTATTAACTTAGTATACACTCTATTTTTTGCTTGTCATGGTGTTATTGGCGTTGGTTTGCAATGTTGTCGGATGTGAACATTTGTAGAACATTGAAGAAAAAGAGTTCTCGATCTTTCTAGTGTCTTTTCCTTGTACAGAATTTGACGATCTGCGTAAAGGGACAGTTGAAACGCTTTACACGTTATAAACATACTGTATCTGCATATTAAGTTACGTGCTCGAAACCCGTCGTCAGTTTCCACAAGACATCCCCTGCTGCAGTACTTCATATCAACAGTAATAATAATTCATTTTTAAAAGATAGAGCGATTGTAGTAAACTGTAGAGAACCCGGTGAGGTCATTCTAAACCTGTTTTCGCCTCTACTTCATGTGTCGATACGTTAGCATTAAGATTTTTTTTTTTTTAGGTGTAACGCGGGATAGAATTATGAAATACCAGGGTGTGAAAGGTGTTGGGCCCTTCTGAAACTGTATGAGGTGCAACCCAGTGCGACATGCAGCCATAGGGACATGATTTATGCAGACCACTTGCCATGGGCACACGATTACGTGCCACACCAGGGAGACCTGAACTACTTTGGTTCAGTGCCAGATCGTTAAATGCTGGTACTACCGATTAGTTTGATGGTGTTTTGAAAGGTTTCCCCCATCGATATTCGTACTAATAGTATAAACAGATGTACTTTGGATATACTAATGAAATATGCTTCCCTTTAAAGTAATAGACCTTCAAAAAATACTGACTGGATATACAACGAAGGCTTTCACAACCGGATGTCTTAGCTGCTGGCGAGTCTTCCAGGTTGTATGGTCGTGCTCCATGAAAGCATTCCATTTCCCAACGCTCCGGTCAGAGCTTCATTGGACGTCTGCCCAGGTGCTCTTGGATCCGCTGACACGTGCTAACTGAATCATCAGACGTTGCAGGGCGCTATAAATAGTACGGAAGAGGCCCACGGTAGTTTTGCACGTGATCGGTAGAGATAATCCTCGTCAGAGATAAAACATGTTTTCGCCGGTAATTTATCTGTGGATCCAGATGCATTAAGAAATGTCATATTTTATTTTTTTGGAAAACATTATGAAATACTATGGTTCAAAAGACGTTGAGACTTTTTGGAATTGTATAGGCGTAACAGAGCCCGACTTGCAGCCATATAGCCATAATTTATGCGGACTAGTTAACTACTTAAATGTCGGTTACCACCCGTCAAAGATAAAATCCATCGATGCTCTTGAGCTACTGTCAATACATCACTAAGTTTAATGGCCTCTTCTTTTCTGTTGACTTTATCGCCATGTTTATATATTTCGATGGCTCCACTTGCCGTCTTGGTAAAATAGAAAAATCAGTTCTAGCTGGGAATGCTCTTACATCATGGTATCACGAAGTGAAGATTTCGAAACCAAAATTTTATCCATGATAATGAATTACTGTTCATAGCTATAAGGAGAAGCCATCGAAATTTGTGAACATTGGAACAATTTTAACAGAAAGGAAGAGGCCTTGAAACTTAGTGATATTGGACAGTTGCTTTACAGAATCGATAGATTTTGTCTCTGATAAGCGATAACCAATATCTGAGTTTTCTCTCGGAAAAGAATTATTTCTGCCGACATGTAACCCTCTATAACGCATATATTTTTCACAGTATGTATGTCACTCTAAGACGTCCAACCTGTCAGTCGGCTAGACTCACCAGGACCTCTGGACAAAGCGTTAACAACGGAAAAGTTTCGAGAAGTACGGCCAAGAACCTGGAAGACTCAAAGACTGGATAGCTTTGAAACATTGAAGATACAGCAAAGTAGTGTACTTCTTGCAAAGTTCATTTATTGGGGCATGACACGTTTTCAAACTAAAGAAAGCAATAAAAAAGACACTTTTTGAATCTGCGTACCCCTACGGATGTAGAAGCGTCTCACTCTGACGCTTTTGGCCGTACCAGAGCGCGGTCGCCACAAGGACGCCGCGCCGTCAGCTGTTACCGAGAGGCAAAGGCGTCCCGGGGGGCGAGCGGCGGCGTAGGCGGGCGGTTTTTTGCCGCAGCGTGACAGGTCGGCGCATCGAGAGGCAAATCTGGCGCGCCTAACGTGACAGGCGCGCCTCCGCCTGTCTCCACTTAGCGAGTGATCATGGCCGACTACGGCGCGCACGCAGCGCGATCGATGCGCTGCGTGCGGCAGCGGCAGCGGCGGCGGACAGAGCGCGGGGCGCGCCCCCATTGGCGGACGCGGCGCCGGGTCACGCCCCCACCCCCCACCCCTCCGGCTCGCGGCGCTGCTCGGGCGCCACGCGCGCCCGTAAGACGGGCTCACCGCAAACGTTTGTCGGCCGCGGCTGGGCCAGCACGGACGATTAAGACGGCGCTCAGGCCGCGGTGGGAGGGACCGCCGGCTATCGACCGGCCGGCACGCCTACGCTGGCCACGGCGCTTCCTTTCCTCGCTTAAAGCTGCGGCCGCAGCACAACCAGCGGGGCCCTTACCTATCCTACTGACCACTCCCTTCCCCGTAGACACTTACTTCCCCTGTCCGGGCAAGATCTAAACTCACTTCTTCCAAAACTTTGCACCTTTAATAGCCTTGCCAGGCCATAAAAACAGATGTAATGCAAGCAATTCCATGTTGGATAAACGAGCAGACGTTTAATCTCCTGTGTTTCTCTGCATTCGGGCTTGTCGTCTTCAGAGTTGCCCCATTTAACCACTGTTGCTTTACATTTTGCGACTCTTGTTCGTAATCTATTCAATGCCCTCTGTGTACTACACTACAATGAGGGGACAAAAGTCATGGTATAGCGATAATCACATACACAGATGGCAGTAATATCGCGTACACAAGATATAAAAGAATATTGTGCTGCCGGAGCTGTCATTTTTGATGAGGTGAATTTTGTGAAAAGGCTTCCGATGTGACTACGGACACACGAGGGAAATTAACAGACTTTGAAAGCGGGATCGTAGTTGGAACTAGACACATGGGACATTTCATTTCGGAAATCGTTAGCCAACTCAATGTCAAAAGTGCGATGGAAATAGTGGCTGTTCGCTCGATAGGAGACGAGAGCCCTTGGAATGCTGAACACAATGAATTGAATCCATTCTTATAAATGTTTATCAAGACACCTTGCGACCCCTGGAGTCGTTGTGAAACCATAGCAGTGAGGGAACTCCGAGGGTATTTCGAAAACTGTAGGGTCTTTCATATATTACACAATTTAAAAAAATGCAATAATGAAGTCAAGAAAGCATCGAAATAAAATATTCATTTTTTTTTCTTTCCATCTACATACACTCCCATTTAAGTGCGGATCAGGTATGCATCCACCTCCTTGCCTCTGCAGGCAATTGCTCGATCTATGGAGTTCGCGATGACGCTTTCACACACGTCTCTGTTGATGTCGTTGATGACACGATCAATTTCTTCTTTAAGTTGGAGAACTGTTCGTGGTTTGTTGTTGTAGACCTCGGACTTCACAGAAGACCGTAATAACAAGTCACAATGACTAAGGTCACAAGATCTGGAGGACCATTCCCAACCGCCAAGAAGTGAGATTGCAGACTCAGGGAATTTTGTGTGCAGCACGGTTATTGTCTTTCGGGATGTGTGTCACGTAGCCCCGTCCAGCTGAAGCCACATATTAGCTGTAGCCACTTCGTCCAGAGCAGGCCAGAAAATGTTACTGATCATTCCAAGACAACGCTCACCGTTAACTGTTACTGTATTACCATCGAAATCTTCAAAAAAGACGGTGCCGACCATACCATCTGCCCATAATCCATACCAAACGGTGGTTCGCAGTGAATGCATGTGGCTCACTTGGATCACCCCAAATACGACAGTTCTGTCGGTTAACGAACTCACACAGATGAAAATATGCTTCGTCAGTGAAGATTTTTTTTGAAAATTGTTGTCCTCTCCTTGTTTTGTGAGAATCAACTTGGCGAAATTTCTCCGTTTCTGATTATCGGTGGGTTTAAGATATTGCGTCAACTAATTCTTGTAGGGGTGCCTATGAAGATCCTTTTTCAATATTCTTTGCAATGAGATTGTCAAAATTTCCATTTGTCGAGAACAGCACTGAAGGGACTTGTGAAGGCTCACAGCCACCCTATCCTGCACGAATACAATGTTTTGTTCCGAATGAAATGTACGGTTCCTTCCGGGAGATCTTATGGTTGCAACGGACCCCGTTTCCTCGAATTTCCTTATCAACTGCTGTTGGTGCTGTAGCGGCATTACTAGCCTACATCCGAAGATCCCGCGAAGTCTACGAACAGTCTCTGCATAGCACTCGCCGGTTCTATAACAGATTTTCGCAGTAATAACACGCTCCGTTTTTGTGAACCGCTGAAATCCTGAAATAGACAAACAACGATTGATCAAGTAATCGGAATGACGTCGACAATTAATAAATACAGTGCTGTAAACTTGAAAACAAAATTTTACCACTTTGTTTAAAAGCTGTGTAACATACGAAAGATCCTGTGTAATGGAAGTCTCGCGGCAGCTGCCAAATGCCGGACGCAACCATGTTCAACCGTCCTTCGAAATGTTTGTCACGAAGCCTTGCGATCCCTGCAGTTGTTATGGAACTACAGTCGCTCTGGGAAATCCGAGACTATTTTGCAAACCAAGAATGGAGATACGTTGGCAACTGCCAAGTCTTACCTTCCTGTTGACTGCAGGGGCGGTGGTAAGGGGCTATAACCCCCCCCTCCCCCCCTATTCACCACTCCTCCCCAAATGGAGTTTCATATTACACTGGATAAAATGACCAGAAATCAGCGAATATACTACTTCAACAGATTCACTCATTTTTTTAATAATTATGTAGCAATATAGGTTGCAATGTATTTCAAATACATTTTAACAAAAGAATAAGAGCGGCAAATAGCTTACTATCTAAACCAATAAACATCATTTAACTTAAAATGGGTGTCTTATTATTTATTAATATACATTGGATGTACCACTTACGATAATCAAGAAAGCCACATATACCGGGCATGCTCACCAACACTTAAATTGCTGACCCCAGACAAAACCTTCGAAATCGCCGGACATTTGGGTCAAATCGTATTATTTTTCAGGGCACACACATTCTGTAGAAACGTTTTTACCCTGAACTCCAAAACAATTACCAAAAACTACTTTAAGCAACACCAAATTTTACCAGTTTTTCGCTGGAGGACCCCACCTCTCCTTTTGTTACGCGATATTGCATCCCCCCCTCTTGACAGACTTCTAGACTCGCTCCTGGTTGACTGTAACAGCTGTGGCTCCCAGGGCACAGTTATAGCCAACCGGGAAATTCATCTGGGAAGAGTAAGAAAGGTAGTGTGGTAGCAGGAAACTGACGAATGAGAGTTCGTTGGCGTGGTTGCCAATCAAAAGAAGGCAGAGGCCATGATTTGTGTATCGGGGTACTGGAACGGAAAAAGCATTGACTGCGGTGGTGTTGGTCCGGAGTCGGGACCGGCAGTACAAATTTGAAGTGGTAATAGCAGCTAGAGGAACTGGAAACAGAGCGAAGAAATAGGGTGGTAGATTCGCCTTGGACCGGTGGAGAACGGAGAGTCGCGGCACTCACTGTCAAAGATAAAGCACCGTAGTAAACTTTCTGTGGGTGGGAGCAGGTAATTATAATCGGTGAAAGACTGGAGGACAGGTGTATGGTGGCTTTTACTAGCTGTCAGAAAGGACTAGAAGTGTCTGAGGGTGTTACAGAGGCCTTACGGTTTATTATTATACAGAAGGAGACTTTACTAGACAGTATAAATCATACACTAAATCAAACCTTACTTGTAAAAGTGTAAAAAGACGGAAACGTTTATTAAAGGATGTGAGTAAACCCCGTTTCACTTGTAATAGTTGGTCTCTTCACCTGTAAGTGTTTTAGATCCCACGTACGCTCGTTTCACTTTCAGTATCCATCAGAATCTTTTTACGATGACAGACTACGTTTATATATAGCTTTCAGTTTTTCTGCATTGGTTGCCCTACGATTCGACGAACGGACGCTGGATGTTTACAATAATCCCACTTGTCTCACAGTGTGAAACTTTTCTAGTGAAGCTGTCGACCCAGATCAATTGGGTATCGGTGTTGGGGGATTTTGTATTAAAGGCTGCCGAGAGCAGTTAACTTGATTGAACAGAAGACTTACGGGTGATACACTGCACTGCGCCACAGGCAGCACAGACTGGGAGATTTTCTCGCCGGAGTAGGAAGCCTTGGAGACTGCCGTCTTCAGATGCGGGCCAGGGTGAGGTTATATGGGAATCCCTGGACGGAAGGCGACCTTCTTTTAGAGAAAAGGTAGGGAGAAAATTTAGAGAACCGGCATTTGAAGCTGACTGCAGAACGATTCTACTGCCGCCAATCTACATTTCGCGAAAGAACCACAAAGATAAGATACGAGTAATCAGGGCTTATACGGAGGCATACAGACAGTCGTTTTCGTCTCGCTCTATTTGCGAGTGGAACGGAAAAGGAAATGACACGTAGTGGTACAGGGTACCCTCCGCCACGCACCGTACGGTGGCTTGCTGAGCATCTATGTAGATGTAGATGTAGATGTAGATGTTGAAGATTGCTGTTCGAGAGGAGTAGCCTCTCTTTCTTCTGCTCCACACATAACAACAAGGCGCTGAAATGCCAAAGACCTCATCACAGTCACCATTTTAATATCCCTACACACTTCATGCTTCGTGGCTCTTTGGAGGAAGGCAATGGTAAACCATCTGCACTGGGACACTGTCCGGAAGAGTGCCAGCAGGATCAGCTATTTTTTCAGTACTCTGTGTGAGTCTGAAAATGACGACGGCGATCTCATCAGTTTTTGGTGAAGTACTGGATGTTGACATCACTTCACTCAAATAATGTTTAGAATTAGACGTTGTCTACATCTAGCTTTAAATGATTACTCTGCACTTCACACGTAAGTTCCTGGAAGAGGGTCATTTAGAGAAGTACCGTAACTATGAAATTTTAACAACGAACGTTTTCGTACTCTACATATTGTTGTATTGCCAGAAATTGTTTGTGACAACACAGTGTCTCTTAGGTGGCCACTTTTGAACAGTGGGTTGGCAGGTTCAGAAAATTTGGGTAATTGCCGTTTAACTGATAGGCACTCACAGGTCGTCAGCTGCATATCTTAATTTGTAATAGCATGTGGAGGACAGCACAGTTCTCTGCTTCTTGACACCTGTTTTGCTCTACAAGCCGCAGCGAAGATCGGGATGTTCTACTTATAATGTGGATAAACTTCCAATGACCTCGAGTCTGCTAGCATAGCAACGGCCAACTGAGGGGAATGCTAGCAGACTTGCATGAGTTTCAGACAACGTGTTCCCCACCTCTAAATGAAGCAATGTGGCTGCACAGTTGTAACTACTGCAGCGATGGTGGACTGTTTTGAGTTTGCATGCTCCGTATTGATTATTCTATATGTCAGCCAATAACGTAACTGCTGTTGGTCCCTCACAAGTGTCATCTACTGGGGGGCCATGGAGAACAATGTTTGAATCTGTTAAATGAGTCATATACAGATCAAATTTTCTTGAGATTCCAGGTGTTACAAGAGGTTAGATATCCGCGAGTTTCAGACTAATGTTACTCGGCCTTTGCCAAGTAGTGGCTCAAAGACTCTTGTCCGGAAACTAGAGGGTATTTAACCACTTGACAAGGCTGGAATCTCGAAAAAGTTTTAATAGTGTATACCGTCGTGAGACCATGCATGCGTATACGAGTCGTTTGCAGTGTATCTTACCTCTGTATGTCTGCTTGAGCTGGGTAGGCGGCCGGCACGAAGTACTAAATGCAGGTCCCGTTTCTCTTGTTGGCAGCACTACATGCGGGAGGTGCAGCCAGCTACCTCAGCCCCCCACAACATTGCCGTCTGGGATGGAGCCCGGTTCGTCCACGCCTCTCTACATCCCTCCGATAACGGCAAAGAAAAAGTGCGTCAATACCAGTTGCTATTCAGTTCTTTCCTATTTTTATTAACTATCCAATAATTATCACTTTTTCGGTAAATAGATTAGAACTTTAAATCCCATATATCGGGAGCCCCGCCTAGAAGTAGTAGGGCTCCTTTTCTATGACGTCTCAGACGATATTTTCCGTTTCTTTTATCACTTATCATTTATAGGCGAAGAAAGCACAAACAAAACTTTGTGATCGGGCGCATCAGCGAATGTCCTCGTATATGTTCTTATTATCAACAATATTTTCTCTAAATTGTTGCGTCGTATCGCTAGATCAGTCTCAAAGTAATTAGCCATATGCAGGTGCACTGACTTCACTGTCCCATTACAAATAAGTGATTATGAATATGGAGACATTAAATCACCTGGATAAAAACCAAAGGCGAAATAAGATAATTCAAAATAATCTCGGTCTGCTCGTCCACGAGACACAGAACGCGGCAGACACCGATCTCTAGGTCGATGCCGTGTTCCTAGACTTTTAGAAGGCGTTCCATAAAATTCCGAACACCCACCTAATGAACAAAATACGATAGCATGGAATATCAAAACAGCGGTGTGACTGGATTCAAAAGTTTCCACCAAATAGAACACAGCTTGCATTCCAACGGAGAGAAACCTTCAGACGTATAAGTCGCCTAGGCAGAACCCTAAGAGAGCGTTAATGGAACATTAATTTTTTGTATCCACACACCGTATAAAATGGATGTATGAGGTGTGTATTTATGTATGTTACACATCTTCTTCTAAATCACTGGACTGATTTCAACCAAACCTATTACACACATCGCTTACTGTCAAGCAACAATCGCTGTCGGAGTAATAACCACTTACTAGTCATAGTTCAAGAGATGTGACGTCATAAACACGGAGATGTGTGAAAAAGTACTGCACCAAGCACGACATTTAACTTCACTTAATCTTTTCTGCTAACTCTACGCGCAGCATATCTCATAGACAGTATCCACAAATTCCGCTGAATGTACCTACGCAAATACATCATTTTACGACACACAATTAAATACATATGACGTCACAAACACTGAGATGCGTGAAAAAATATCGCATAATGCATGAAAATTCATTGATTCTCTACTACTGACAAGGAGAATTCCCCAGCGGTGCGATCGACCTTACCTATACGGTGATGTAGGTTAAGATCCCTGGTATCACACACTGCAGCCATTCACCCTGGTGGGCCCACGTTTGCGTGTAACTGACGCCAAAAAATTCGTAATTTTGTGTGATACTCAATAACATTAAACAAGCTATATCATATAATCTGGTTACGCGGTATAATGGACAGAATCTCAGTTTCATATGCGGGAGGTTGTGGGTTTAGAATCTCGTCAGGTGTAAAAGTATTTTTTTTAATTTTAAAATCTTTACCGAAATTAATTCAGTCATTATTTTTATTCAATTAATTGGTTTAAATTTTTAATTTTTACAATTTTATTCCTATGCCACCTCATTTTAATTACCGTATGAACTTTTTTCATTTGTTTCTTTTTTCTTTATGTTATTCTTTTTCCAGACGGAATTTTTTAAAATATTAATTTAGTTATATTTATCTATTATAATAAATATTCAACTATTTGAAAATTTCGATAAATGAGTTAAAAATCGAAATAGTCTATTTTGTGTAATTGTGTGAAAAATGTATTTTTGTTACCAGGTGTGTAATTTTTTTGCATGGAAATCGTCGTACAAACACTCAAAACTTTACCTAAATACGTACTGCACTATGGACAAAATAACGCGGATGAAAATTTAAATGAAAGACTGGTTTATAAGTAAAACGAAATTCAAGCAAAACAAGAAATAGTTACAATGAACATAATAATGTGGACGAAAAAACAGGGTGATAAAACAAAATAAATGGAATAGAAATGAACACATAAAATTAATTAAAAACACATGAACAAATATTTCAATGAGGAGGAAGAATGACAAGAGGAAAATTGGGAGCAAATGAAGAAGCCGATATTACGATTAAAATTGTGTGGCTAAGGAATGGAATCAAAAAATTACGTTTAAATCAATTAATTTAATATAAATGATTATCAAAGTCATTTCGATAAAGATTAAAAAATAAAAAAAATTGCTACAGTTGACAAGATTCGAACACACAACCTCCTACATGTAAAGGCTGTTATCCTATCCATTACACCACGCAATCAACCTACATAAGGAACTTTTTCAACGCTGTTGATATCACACAAAATTCCGAATATTTTTTTCGTCAGTTACTCGACCTGGCTCACCAGGGCGAGTGACTTCACTGTGTGATGCATGGAATCATAAGGTACATCACCGTACAGATAGTTTCAAAAAGTCGTTCGCACAGCTGGGTGTCTCTCCTTGTAAGGCACTCCTACTGTCTAGTCAACTTAAGGAAATCTCTGACAGCTGGCAGCGCTTTTGACAGCTTCCAACTACGAAGCGCAAACGGCTGTAGGCGACAACAATAGCCGTGTATAGAAGAAGAGACGTCTATAAAGAGGCGTTGCTATGGAGATGTTTACTATATCGCGTTGTGAACACGCAGTGCATCTGTACTTATACGTATGTACATTATGTATTGTTCTTTGTACGACTGTTTCATAATTTCAAAAGTGTTTCCAAGAACGTACGGAAAGAAAATTTTTTCGATATTACGCTACACTCACTGTTCATCTTCTCTTCCGTTTCTAATAGAAAATTGGCAAAATGAATAAAGGGGCAGTGGCAGGTTTCTCAGCAAGTATGATTATAAATGACTAACTGCATAGCGTCGGAAGTTCCATGAACCTTTCATAGATGGTGATGTGTACAGAAAAGTCGCAACGCTAGAAAAAATATAGCAAATGCAAAGGATTGACGCCTTGTGTGAGGATTGGCAGTTGACCCTCAACATAAATGTTAGGTACAGCCCACAAATACGCAAGGAAATTCATTATTGTATGATTAGACAATTCAGGAATAATCACAGGAAGTAGTTATAAGGGTAAAATGTCTAGGGTATGCATGCTGAGCGATTTAAAGTGGAAATACTACATAAAACTAGTAACAGTTAAGGCAGAACCAGACAGATTCGTCGGAAGAACCCTCAGGAAGTTTTGTTCACAAACAAAAGAAGCACCTTGTAAAAACTTTGTTCGATCAATACTTCAATGTTGTTCATCAGAGGAGAAAAGCAGCGCGTTTCATTACAGGTCCATTTAGTAAGCGTTAAAGAGTCACCGAAATTCCTGGGAAGTCCAGTGGCAGACCCTACGAAAGAGGCATTTTGCATCTCGACACTGATTGCTATTAAAGTTCCGTGAAAGTACGTTGCTAGAGGAGTCAACACATTGCTTTCTCGTATACGCGTATTTCGCGAAAAGACCGTGAAGATAAAGTTATAGAGATTAGAGCTCACACGCTGCATTACTAACAATCCTTCTTCCACTGGACCATTCACGACTGGAACAGAAAATGGGGTAAGTGGCAGCGGAATAAAGTTCCCTCCGCCACACACAAGAAGGTGGCTTGCAAAGTACAGGTGTCTGTAAATTTCTCATTAATACATACAGCACAGGTGAACAGAACACCCCATGTAATAAAACATACACTTTGTTCGTTCTTATTTTACAGGAGATACTCGAAGTAGCAACAACCGACAGGTGCTGAAGCCAAAAACTGCTGGTCAATATGTAGCCCAAATATTTTATAACATTCAAGATGTTTGGCACTGCAGCAATGAAGCTGCTGATGAAAAGGAAAGGGAGTAAAGAGATTTGGGTTTAGCTTTGCGACGACAACCAATTCATTAAACACGGAGAAAAACCTGGGGTAAGACTGGTATGAATATAGAAATGGGTCGTGTTATTTTTAGAGGAATCATCCCGGCATTAGCATCAGTCGATTTAGGGAAAAAACCCTAAATCAGTATAGTCGGAGTTGTATTTCATGATCTTCTCAACCAAATGCAAGTCCAGGGTCTCAATCAGCGCATCACTTCCGTAGGTGGGTGTTTTTGTTTCGTTTTATGTCAAGGCGGTAAGATCGTTTGATGTGATGCTCATGAAAGGTTCCCAAACGAAGGAGTCAAAGAGTAACGAATCACCTAATCGTGGTGGCCGACATAGAGTGGACCAACGTCATTAATATTTTGAGAGGGTACCCACTATGTGAGAATCGTCAAAATGCTCATCCAAGGGAGAAGGATGGGCACCACAGTAGCCTTTTGCTACCCTACACATGAAATAACTGTGTGCAAGTTCGTAAAAACCCCGTAAAACTTCATGATCGCAAGGCTTGCAACAGAAATGTGTGTCTTTCCATGCTTCCAGAACGGTCATACCTTGCCATACCCACTGCTACCTGACAGAGTTGAAACACGGCATTTCCTGTCCACCGGGTTTGTCTTTATTCCCACTTTAATGTTGACACACATTTTCAGACTATCTACTAATAAGGTGACTCAGCAGCACCTACAGCTCGGTTTTGTGCAGACCGCAACGCCTTTAAAAACCACTTGCAAGGATTTCTTAGTCTCTCGCTTGCTATGTGCAAACTGGTAGTCCTACAGAAACAACCCTTTTGTAGAACATTTAGTGCAGTTGAATTTTTTACTGGTATACATTTTCGCTGGAGGCCGCAGTTCTCAAGTTATTCAACATTTGAAGATCACTTTTGTGCGTTTTCTTGTATAATTCGAAACTACGGCCTCTAGTAAAAACGTATCACAGTGCAAAATTTAACTACATTAAATTTCCTACAAAAAGGTCCTGGTCATTCATTCTGTGGGACTAATAAATTGTACGTAGTGGGCGAGAGACTATGAAAATCTTGTATGTAGTACTTGAGGTTGCATAAAACCCAGTGGTAGGGGAATATGAATCATCCATTATATGGGAAGAATAGAAAAACGGTTTTAATTTTCCAGGAACATTGCTTTCCGAACATGTAAGATAATGTGTGCGATTCTCTCACAAACACTGGCAAATGAATCACTGATATTTACTGCGTCCGCTAGCAATCATTGACGCTGACCACTTTTAGAGTAATTGAACTGTGTTTATAATCGCTCTTTGACACAGCAGGTATTAATGGAGAGCAGGATACAAGTTCTCTTTCGTGAAGGACTGAGGACAATGGTTCCAGTTCAAACAATCATCTGCCCAGCACTCGTTACACGTCGTAGAATTTACTTTAAAAGTAAGGTTTCATTAGGTCGAATTAGTATTTTTTGCATAATATAAGTGAATGCATTATTATGAAATGTGACAGCTAGTTATTACATATGCAAAAAGCATAGACTTAAGTAAAGAGCCACATCAAGTTACAAACTGGACACAGTGACCGCGCAGCCTAAGAAAAAAACTGTGTCAGTTCTACTGTTAAGACAATGCACAACGTTTCTTGTTATCTACAGAGCTACTTCCACGGACAACCGTTTTATTAATCTCGGGTTTCCGTCATAACATTTCGTGAAACCTAGCACAAGAACACTGTAATCGTCCCACCTTGGTTGTTGCTTAATTAACAAGTATTTACTTTATGACGTTTTCGACAATTTCGGCCTTGCAAGCCATTCTGAAGTGCTACAGGTGCCAACAACATGTCGTAGTTCAGCGTCGATGTCGACATCTGAGTCGGCATCTATGACACACCATCTCACATTCACAAAGTGAATCTGCGAAAGAAATGCTACACTTGGCTTCCTCTGTTTGCTTGGTCATTGAAATGACACTGACTCAGAATAGCAATAATCCTCGGTTTGACTGTTTAAAGCACAACACATTATTAGTTACATAGCCTCCTGTCTCATTCTACCCCCTCCCCCTCCACATCAAACCCGTCATTCATGATAGATTGTTGTGCTTGAGGCATGAGTTATACACACACATCAAAAAAGTTTTGCATCGCCCAGGTTCTCAGAACTAATGAAGATAGACGTTGACTGTGGATATTGTACCACAGACACAGTCCCTTTGACTGTTCAGAGATGTCACTAGACCCGCCCAAAGATGGAAACAACCATGCATGAGCAGTGTCTGTTAGACGATGGGAGTCCGACAGCAGATCAGTTCCAGTCATTCCGCCAGGAAGGAGGTACACGGCTCGTGTTGTCTGTAGTTCAGCCATACCTAGAAAGTCAATACCGACGTTCGATCGCGTTCGCATTGTTACTTTGTGCCAGGAAGGTCTACTAACAAGGGAAGTGTCCAGGCGTCTCCGAGTAAAGCAAAGCGATGTTGCTCGGACATGGAGGAGATACAGAGAGACAGGCACTGTCGACGACATGCATCGCTCAGGCCGCCCCGTGGATGACCGCTACCTATGGATTATGGCTCGGAGGAACCCTGACAACAACGCCACCATGTTGAATAATGCTTTCCGTTCAGCCACAGGATGTCGTGTTACGACTCAAACTGTGCCCAATAGGCTGCATGATGCGCAACTTCACTCCTTCACTCCCGGCGTCCATGGCGCTCCCGACGTCCATGGCGAGGTCCATCTTTGCAACCGCGACATCATGCAGCGCGGTAGAGGTGGGCCCAACAACATGCGGAAGGACCGCTCAAGGTTGGCATCACGTTCTCTTCACCGATTAGTTTCGTTTATGCCTCTAACCAGACGATTGTCGTGTTTGGAGGCAAGCCGGTCAGGCTGAACGGGTTAGACAAACTGTCCAGCGAGTGCAGTAAGGTCGAGGTTCCCTGATGTTTTGGGGTGGAATTATATGGGGCCGACGTACGCCGCTGGTGGTCATGCAAGGCACCGTAACAGCTGTACGATACGTGAATACCATCCTCCTACCGATAGTGCAACCGTATCGGCAGCATATTTGCAAGGCATGCGTCTTCATGGACGACAATTCGCGGCCCAATCGTGCACATCTTGTGAATGACTTCCTTCAGGAAAACGACATCGTTCGACAAGCGTAGCCAGCGTGTTTTCCAGACATGAACCATATCGAACATGACTGGGATAAATTGAAAAGGGCTGTTTATGGCCGTCGGGACCCACCAACCACTCTGACGGATCTACGCCGAATCGCCGTTGAGTAGTAGGGCAATCTCGATCAACAGTGCCTTGCTGAACTTGTGGATAGTATGCCACGACGAATACAGTCATGCATCAATGCAACAGGACGTGCTACTGGGTATTAGAGGTACCTGTGTGTACAGCAATCTGGACCATCACCTCTGTAGGTCTTGCTGTATGTTGGTACAACATGCAATGTGTGGTTTTCGTGAGCAATAAAAAGGGCGGAAAAGATGTTTATGTTGATCTCTATTCCAATTTTCTGTACAAGTTCCGGAACTCTCGGAACCGAGGTGATGCAAAACTTTTTTTTATGTGTGTATATTGAATATCATTGATCGTTGTTACATGTGAGCTATAGTGCTATTCCTCTTATTTTACATTATTTTTTTTAAAAAACTAAGTTTTCCCAATTTTCAATTAAACCGTTATGTTCTTAAGAATTTTAAATTTTAAAGTTTCATTCAATGTTATCTTATTAAATAGACAGTTGTTAATGTTTAATTCACAATGATTCCCCAAATCAAAAGTTATACATTCCCTTATAAGAAAAGCGTCTACATAAGCAAAACAATACATCAGTCCGTAATTACACCGGCAATTTACATTATACGAAGTCATTTTAATTTATTTTCAGATAAAAAAATCATCAATTTACATGTGTTCAACATGGCAGTATGCGGAAACATTTACATCTACGTCACATCAACAACATACAACTACTACTTCGTACAGATAACAAAAAGATGATATACGTATCATAGAAATTCCTTTACTTAACAAATAAGTTACTTATCGGTATTCATTTGTTTGAAATTATTGTAAAAGTTTATGATTAACAGTATAAATTCAATAAGTTCAAACTTAAATAAAATAGAATAACGAAATTTCTAAATAATCGATTATACAGGGTGAGGCAGTGAAACGGCACGATTTTGTAAAACCACCAAAGATTTATTTACAAGTAAAATCATAATAGTTGAACATGGATCTCAAGTACAAGAGTGGAAATTAAAGATTTAACTTAAAAACAATCATTTTTTAAATATGGTGTCAGTGAGGTGTCGTCCTTGGTTTTGCACACATTGTCTAAGCCTGAGATGAAATTGTCCCATGACGTTTCGTAGCATCTGTACTGGAATGTTGTTAATTTCCTGTCGAATTCGCTCCTTCAGGTCTTCTTTTGTTCTTGGTGGATTTTCCTGGAAGACTTTGCACTTGAGGTAGCCCCAAAGAAAAAAGTCTGGTGCCGTCAGATCTGGTGAATGGGCAGGCCAGGGGAAATCGCCATTCCTGCTGATTAGACGTCGTGGAAATGCAAGTCTGAGCAATTCCATTGAGACATTAGCAGTATGGCTTGTTGCACCATCTTGCTGGAAGAGTGTTTCAGCATCTGGATCATGTCGATCAATTCCAGGCAGACCAAAAATGGTCAACATGTCAGCATAACGTCCAGAGTTTACCGTCACTGTGTTGCCATCTTCATCTTCAAAAAAATAAAGCCACACGATTCCACGAGATGACATTGCGCACCAGACTGTTACTTTTTCAGAATGGAGAGGTTTTTAATGAAAATCGTGCGGGTTATCTGAGGACCAATATCTGAAGTTTTGCTTATTTACGTACCCACTAAGATGAAAGTAGGCTTCATCACTCATCCATAAGTTATGCACTCTTTCTTCATTTCGTTCAATAACGTTAAGCATTGACTGGCAAAAGCGTATACGGTTATTGTAGTCATTACGTTTAAGGGCTTGCACTACCTGAATTTTGTATGGATGATAGTGAAGGTCACTCTTCAAAATCCGTCTTACTGATCGATTGCTGAGACTAAGTTCTGCGCTGTGCCGTCTCGCGGATTTTCGCGGACTTCGTCCCAACGCTTCGCGCACACGATGTTCTCGGGTGTCCGGATTGTTTTTGTGCTGCCGCCTCTTTTCTTTGTTGTGCTAGCAGTAGCTTCAAAGGTTTTAACCCAAAGGAGAATGGCTTTCCTTGATGGCACGGGAGCCCGTGGCGGCAGGTTGAATTCACGACGAAAGGCGCGTTGAGGACCAACCACACTATCCGCGTTTTTGTAATATGCCTTTACGGCATATGCACGTTGCGCACTCGACCAACGCTCCATGGCTACTGAAACTTCCACCACTCTAGACGCCCAAGGTCACTTCCCCCACTCTCGCAACCCCCCTCCGCGCCCGACAACCACTATCGAAATCGTGCCGTTTCACTGCCTCACCCTGTACGAAAAAGTTAAGTTTTTTGAAAAATAATTAAAGTAATATTATTTATGTCAGACTCATCATTTGAACACGTTTTGTATATAAGTGTACAACAATATTTTATTGATGTCGTTAAAACTATATTAAATGTGAAATTATAATATTTAACATGTTTGTATCATGTAATAAATTAATTAAGTGTATCAAGTAGTCCACTTCCTTAACTACACTCCTTGAAATGGAAAAAAGAACACATTGACACCGGTGTGTCAGACCCACCATACTTGCTCCGGACACTGCGAGAGGGCTGTACAAGCAATGATCACACGCACGGCACAGCGGACACACCAGGAACCGCGGTGTTGGCCGTCGAATGGCGCTAGCTGCGCAGCATTTGTGCACCGCCGCCGTCAGTGTCAGCCAGTTTGCCGTGGCATACGGAGCTCCATCGCAGTCTTTAACACTGGTAGCATGCCGCGACAGCGTGGACGTGAACCGTATGTGCAGTTGACGGACTTTGAGCGAGGGCGTATAGTGGGCATGCGGGAGGCCGGGTGGACGTACCGCCGAATTGCTCAACACGTGGGGCGTGAGGTCTCCACAGTACATCGATGTTGTCGCCAGTGGTCGGCGGAAGGTGCACGTGCCCGTCGACCTGGGACCGGACCGCAGCGACGCACGGATGCACGCCAAGACCGTAGGATCCTACGCAGTGCCGTAGGGGACCGCACCGCCACTTCCCAGCAAATTAGGGACACTGTTGCTCCTGGGGTATCGGCGAGGACCATTCGCAACCGTCTCCATGAAGCTGGGCTACGGTCCCGCACACCGTTAGGCCGTCTTCCGCTCACGCCCCAACATCGTGCAGCCCGCCTCCAGTGGTGTCGCGACAGGCGTGAATGGAGGGACGAATGGAGACGTGTCGTCTTCAGCGATGAGAGTCGCTTCTGCCTTGGTGCCAATGATGGTCGTATGCGTGTTTGGCGCCGTGCAGGTGAGCGCCACAATCAGGACTGCATACGACCGAGGCACACAGGGCCAACACCCGGCATCATGGTGTGGGGAGCGATCTCCTACACTGGCCGTACACCACTGGTGATCGTCGAGGGGACACTGAATAGTGCACGGTACATCCAAACCGTCATCGACCCCATCGTTCTACCATTCCTAGACCGGAAAGGGAACTTGCTGTTCCAAAAGGACAATGCACGTCCGCATGTATCCCGTGCCACCCAACGTGCTCTAGAAGGTGTAAGTCAACTACCCTGGCCAGCAAGATCTCCGGATCTGTCCCCCATTGAGCATGTTTGGGACTGGATGAAGCGTCGTCTCACGCGGTCTGCACGTCCAGCACGAACGCTGGTCCAACTGAGGCGCCAGGTGGAAATGGCATGGCAAGCCGTTCCACAGGACTACATCCAGCATCTCTACGATCGTCTCCATGGGAGAATAGCAGCCTGCATTGCTGCGAAAGGTGGATATACACTGTACTAGTGCCGACATTGTGCATGCTCTGTTGCCTGTGTCTATGTGCCTGTGGTTCTGTCAGTGTGATCATGTGATGTATCTGACCCCAGGAATGTGTCAATAAAGTTTTCCCTTCCTGGGACAATGAATTCACGGTGTTCTTATTTCAGTTTCCAGGAGTGTATATCGACATGTCCAATGTGTAGCCGAAGATGAGCTATTGACCCATCACATTAAAACATTGAATACGAGGTTGGATTGGGGAAGAAAACTGGCAGCACGAACAATCCTGGTATTCGCTTTAAACGATTTAGGAAACCAAAGAATATGTTAATCAGGATGTCTGGACAGGAATTCGAACTGCCACTTTCTCGAATAAGAGTCTGCCGTGTTACCAAAACCATTTCACGTGTTTCTTATTGATGATAATAGTGCTAATGGGAGCGGATATTGGTTTTCTGACAACGTTATTTAGCTTTCGTTAATTTAAGACTGCAGTTTTTCAAGAGTATTTCGGAGACGATATTAGAAGGAGGCGAATTCGCGTCCTTCTCAAAAATGAACTGTTATATCAATGTGTTATAGAATGACGACAAGTAGGATGTTATGAGAGCGTCTAGCTGTAGCCTTTTCACGCTTTGCCTAAATCTCTTCAATCACACTGATAAGCCTATTGGAATAGTTATGGTCGACTTTAACGCTACTTTTTTAGAATTCGAGCATATGCTCAGACCGTAACGACTTCGTTATCGACAGGACGTCAAACACTGCTCTTCTTTCCTTCTTTTTAGAAACAATGACTATGGTCTAATAAACAGCTGGTCACTGACACGTCCGAAATGTTGTTTTATGAGATTATTTGTTGGTTTTCTCAACATTCTCATGATTAGCAAGGAACGGCGACACTGAAGAAATTCTTCGGAGGACACTTCCATGTAAGAACCCCAACACAGTACCCGTGTAACTTGTTTTTTCTTGGCTTTCGGCATTTAATGGTCATTTAGCCAGCTACAAGGTAAATAACGAACATAAAATAAAAAAACATAAACTGATGACTTATATGATAATGTATAGAAGTAAGTTAAACAAGGTCCTTTTAAGCTTACAATTGATTTATATGTATTTAAAATATTGAACAATATGTTTTGATGATTTAAATGAAAAAATTGAGGAACAATATAACAATATTAACGCTTAACAATGGTATTATTAAACAAATATAAATACACAAATACATGTTAACAAAGGCTATTGCTATACTGTGTAAAATTTTACATGTAGTTGGACTGCAATAGTTGTTCTGTTACCACAAATTTAAGAAATATAGCGAAAATAAATAGAAACAATACCGATACAAATGTTCTAGGTCTAAGATGAAATAACTGTAGATGTAAAATAGATATTAACAAGAAAAGACTGTTGACATATTCCCAGTGATGCGTTATTACTACAAAGGTATCTACGAAGCTTGTCAGATTTTTAAAAGCTCCTTATTAAGTGAGGGATTACGGAAATAAAGCAGAATGGCAGCTCTTCTGGGGAGAACCTACCTTCAGATAATGTATTTGGTGCTAAAACAACTGTCTTTTCCTCTCGCATTTCGCACGTGAAAAGATAATGCCACTGATGCTGCTTCCTGTCATATTTCTTCAATCACAGAACAGAGTTGCATTCATTGCAGTGTGGAGAATGTCCATTGGAAAACTTTCATGGTTGAATCTAATGCTGTATTAGTGGATATTAGCCGCCTGGGTAGACGAATATCGTGAAACACGGGTATACATGGAGTAATAGGCTGAATATACACATAATATATTCCCCTGGATAAGTCAGATGCTTTCCAGCACTTTTACCATTTTTGAAAGGCATTATGTGTACCCAAAGCATACAATTCAGAGGGTGAAAGCTTCGATCGAAGTTCTGGGTTTTGTGGCTGCTTGAACAAGACAACGATTTCTCTTTAACGAAAAGTGTTGCTGGGAGTTTTAACACACAGAAATTCTAACATTTGGCTTTAAATTTCACATTGGATGCACTGCCAAATGATTGCTAAGATGAGGTTGCTTGTTTTGGAACTTCACTTCTTATGCTCTAGTGATTTCAAAACTGACATCGTATCGGATGGAATGAAGACCCTGGCACTTGAAGGGATCTAACTTATTTTAGGGTATGCTTCCACAGAAAATAGCGAAGTTTCTTTCGACAATTTAAACATCTTGAAGACTTGTGTTTATGAACAGAGAAACACGTCCTACAGTTTCTCCCTCCAATGAATTAGAACCACCGGTATATACGTAATTAGTTGATGCATAAGTTCGTAGCGTGTTTCCGTAAATTTAATAAATACAACAGATACACATAACAGAGACTTAAGTCATCAATAACATATTCTCCTTCGCTGTTTACAACAGTCTGCCAACCCTGGGGTAACTTTTTGATTCCGCTACAGTAGAAATCACGTGGTTTTGCGGCGAAGAACTCGTCGATCCATGTCCGGAGAACATTGTTGTCCGGAAAGGAAATTCCTCAAAGGTTGTTCGATAGAGAACGGAAAAGGTGAAAATCTGAGGGCGTAATGTCAGGTGAATAAGGTGGATGCGAAATCACTTCCCAACCCAGCTCCTGTATAGTGTTATTGTCAGACATGCAGAATGTGAGCGTGTATTATCGTGGAGTGGTATATTGGTCGTTTAGCATGGATGAGATTTCACCACGTTTCAGTTGTTGACAACAAATGTTAGCAGTGATGGTTACACCTTGGGGAAGAAATTCGTAATATGCCATCACCGTCACTGCTCCACCAGATGCATAACATTACCTTTTGTGTATGCACGTTCGTTTCTGTACGGGAAATGGCTGCTTTGTTTGGGCCCAGCCATTTCAACCATTGGATTGTTTTCCTCATGTTAGCATGAAGAAACGATTACCAGTCAGCAGTAACGACACAGAACAAAAATAATCGAACCAATTGATGACGAGCATGCAGGGATGTACATATGGCCACCTGCTGATTTTTGCGATTTTGGCTTAGAGCATGCGGAACCCAATCATAATATTTTTGAACGTCCCCCACTGCACGCGAATGTACCACAATGATGGAATGATCACAGTTAATCACTGTTGCCAGTTTTCGAGGACACTGACATCGATCTTTGTGTGTTAATGCGTTTAGACGATCACCACCAAACACCGAAAGTCTACCTGAACGTGGAGAGCCACTAATGTCAAAACGATT
The DNA here is from genome assembly GCF_023864275.1 of Schistocerca cancellata. Taxonomy (NCBI): domain Eukaryota; kingdom Metazoa; phylum Arthropoda; class Insecta; order Orthoptera; family Acrididae; genus Schistocerca; species Schistocerca cancellata. Next base: position 380,366,108 of record NC_064630.1, read on the forward strand.
CTCCTCATACCATGATCTGTATGGTTCAAAATGGTTCAAATTGCTCTGTGAGCACTATGGGACTTAACATCTGAGGTCATCAGTCTCCTAGAACTTAGAACTACTTAAACCTAACTAACCTAAGGACAACACACACATCCATGCCCGAGGCAGGATTCGAACCGCGCGACCGTAGCGGTCGCGCGGTTCCAGACTGAAGCGCCTAGAACCTCTCGGCCACACCGGCTTGTCATGATCTGTACAGTGGTATTACCCCATAAAATACGCAAATTTTTCTGTCGTCCGCTTCCATCACACCTGTATTGAACTCAAAAAGATATATCGAAGCCACGCGGATTGAGATGCCACGTCACGGATTGCGCGGCCTCTCCCTCTGACGTGTGTGTGTGTGTGTGTGTGTGTGTGTGTGTGTGTGTGTGTGTTGTTCTTAGCATAAGTTAGTTCAAGTAGTGTGTAAGTCTAGGGACCGGCGGTCTCAGCAGTTTGGTCCCTTAGAAATTCACACACATTTGAACATTTTTTTGATATGTCGGAAATGTTCCGATATATCCAACTGGCACTTGATTTTCTAGCGTTCATAGCTCCACTCACTATTTCCATGGGCCTATGACAAAGCGACAATTTGTAAACTCAAATAACAATAACTACAAAAAAATTACAATCGATAAATAAACTGATAGCAACCGGAATACCAACATGCCAAACAAAAATGCTACGAACTTATGCATGAACCTAATTCAAATAGTACGACCGTTTCTAGTATACTTGGCGCATTACATTACGATAGAAGAGTGGATTCTCTGCTAGTAATGTGCCGCCTAGATGCATATGCACGCCATGGGAGAGCACTGATAATTGTGCGTAAGGACTGGAAACAAACCTGTGCTCAGAATTTTTATTGACAGGTGACCCCAGAGTTCCACTGCTACTCATCATATTTCGGTACCGCTGTAACTTGAAATGGCTCATTTTTCTAAGTGGGAACCTCAACTGTCAAACAATGTAACCCGGGACTAAGTGATCGCGCGCCGAGTGTCGGCGGACTGCGGTCGGACCGCAAGCCTCAGAGCCTGACCGTCCGTCATCAGGCCAAATGGTGCGGCCCAGTCGGGCTGGAAGGCGTCATGTGTCACGGGGCGCTCGCTGCGCCGCGGCGCGGCTCCTCGCACAATTACTCTAATTGCCGTCGCGGGCCTCGGTGGACAATTAAGGCGGCGCTGCGGCCACGGCGCCGACGCGCCAATCCCACAAATTGCCTACACACGGCTCTCTGCTGCTCTGGGCGCGGGATCGTCTCTCACAAGCCTCGCAGCGAGCTAACACATCCCGCAGGGTCCTGCTCACTTCCCCACCCTCAAAGACGAATTCACTGTAAAATTATAAAACCACTGCGTGAAGTGACTCCAACAGCCACTCGTGTTATAGGCATGATCCCTCTGTTAACGAGACTAATATTACAAACATTATACAGCCCTCTGAAGGACGTTGATATCCGATTCGTCTGATTGGGGAGAAATCACTTGTACAGTTCCACGAGACGTAATCTTAGATCCACTACCGTATCTCGTATAAACTGGCGGAAAAAGAAATCGCAACACCAAGGAATCGTACGACATAAACCAAAGATGATAAGCGTATTTCTGCATCTGAAAGATGTCGTATATTCCAATTTCGCGCAGGTCGCATAAAAGTGGAGACAGTAGCGCTACTAGGACGCAAATCAGATTTGCTTTAAGTATTCGCTGCGTTAGTTACCTCTGAGACTGGACGTGGTGTGTCGATGGTAGTCAAGAATGCCTTTAAGACTACAAAGACGCCATTATCAACACCCCACAGAAGTCGTGTAATAGGGTTGCGAGAAAACGGATGTCCCTTCTGTAATATTGCAGAAAAACTTAGGAATGTAGCCACTGAACCTGGCAGCTGCTCGAGAATGTACGGTGGCAAGAAGATCGGGCTCTGGGTGGTCACGTGGTATTATCTAGAGGCAAGGCCAAAGTGCTCGGCGTATGGTTGGTTGGGTTGTTTTGGGGGGAAGACACCAAACAGCGAGGTCATCGGTCTCATCGGGTTAGGGAAGGACGGAGAAGGAAGTAGGCCGTGCCCTTTCGAAGGAACCATCCCGGCATTTGCCTGGACCGATTTAGGGAAATCACGGAAAACCTAAATCAGGATGGCCGGACACGGGATTGAACCGTCGTCCTCCCGAATGCGAGTCCAGCGTGCTAACCACTGCGCCACCTCCTTTTTTTTTTTTTTAATCTCATTTTGTTCGGTTTCGTTCGTTGCATCTGCTCAGGGCGGACGTCGTAAGACATCCATTTAAGTTCGTTGTTGATCGATTAACTCAGTTTTTTTTATTACAGAGGGCAGCTAACCCTCTGACCGAACACGCTGAGCTACCGTGCCGGCATCACTCGGCATATGGATCTGCCACTTCGTACTGTATCTACAGCAGCAATTTCAGCATCAGTTGTAACCACACAAAGAACTGTTATAAATCGGTTACTTCAAGGACAGATGTCCTATTGCGCGCATTCAACTGACCCCAAACCACCAACATTTGCGACTTAAATAGTGTCAAGAAAGAGCTCATTGAAGCGTGCGGTGGAGATCTGTTATGTTTTCTGGCGAAAGCTTGTTCTGCCTCGGTGTCAGTGATGCCGTGTGTTGCTTAGAAGGAGGCTAGTTAAGAAAGTGCAACCAACCCGACTGCGTGCTAGGCACACTGGACCTTCACGTCGAGTTATTCTCTAAGATGCGACTTCGTGTGATATCAGGAGTACTCTCGTGGATATCTCACAGACCCTGAATGCAAATCTGTTCGACATTCTGCTGATTCAACCTGTTGTGCTGCCACTCATGCACAGCACTCCAGGGAGTGATTTCCAACAGCATACCGCTCTCTCAAATACCACTTCTGTGACCCAACATATTACCTTGGCCTGCTCGACCACCAGATCAGTCTCCAGTTGAGCACATGTGGTTCATTATCACGCAACAACTCCAGCACAATCAGGGTTAGTTTGCATTGACCGACCAGGTGCAACTGGCATGAAACTCCATCCCACAAACTGGCATCCTGCATTTGTGCAACACACTGCACGCACGTTTGCATACTTGCATTCAAAATTCCGGACATTACATCGGTTTTTAATGTACCAGCATATCACATTTGCAATAGTTTATCTCGAGCGTACATTAATCTGTGATTTTGCAATGTTAATAACTTAAATATGCTACCTAACCAAATTTCGTTACTCTATATTATTTTTTGCTTTTGAGATATTTTCGTTCAGTGTATTATGCCCGTTTCAATCAGCAATGGCGTAAGGAATAATGTACTCGGGTAACTCATTTTTAACAAAGGAAGTTTTCAGTTCTTTGACACACGCTGTAAGAACCACCTTGTAGACATTTGTTTCAGGAGTCAGACAGTGTGATTGCTACTTCACGGTAGATTTAACCCCTCATGAGGTCTGTCTAAGTGATCCACTACGATTCGAAAAAGATAACGATGATTTTCTTTTTCTCGTCTCACCAGAGACCACCCTTCACTACCATGGGTTAAATTGTTCCCTGTTCTTTCTTGTTTCTGTATTAAGGTTAATAACTTACTCGTAATTCTCAAAGCTTGGTTAGTCACTGAAATTCTTATTTTAATATTCATTACACTTCTGTTGTCGTCTGTTACTTAACTGCCCAAGAACTGAAATTCCTAAGCTTGCGTTAGTTTCTTATTTCTTATCTTAATGTTTCGCCTTAATTGTCTAATCGATTTATGCATCACCATTACTTCAGTGTTTTTTGTGCTTACTTTTAGTTTGGGGTTGTCCAGTGGAACAGACAAGTTTTTTAACATATAACTGAGGCACTTTTCAAAATATGCTAAGAGTGCTACCATGAGTACTACACCATCATAAAATCGATTACTATGCAATTGCTTAACATTAATTTGGATCCCTTTATTTGTTTTGTACTTTCTACAAATAAGGTAAATAAATATGGACAGACAGGACAGCCTCATCGGATACCTCTTCTTATCATAGCCCCTTTCTCAGTGCCATTGATACTTGCTCCTGGTGTTTGTATGGACTGAGAAACCAACTTTTATCTGCCTATCCCAGTTTTATTCACTCTTCCGAATAGTATTTTCCAATCCGATCTATCAAAAGCCTTCTCTACATCAATGATGCATTTTACAGTTTCCTGAGCACCTCAATTTTTCTTTCCATGATCATTTGTAGTGTCATTGTAACTGCCTTCGTTTCTTTTCCTTTATTAAATTCTAATTGCGCTCCTCCTCTATCACGGTTAATCTTAGGTTTCAGTCTTTCCTTAACACTATTCGGTGGAATTCTTGAAGAATGCCTTAGTAATGTTAAGTTTCTGTAATATGAGCGGCCTTTTGGATTTCCTTTCTTATGTATGGCAATTGTTTTATTTTTTATTAATTCCACTAGTAATTTTCCATCCTCATATCAAACACAAGTAAATTTATACCGGTGTTCTTTCGCCTTTCATTGCGCTTATGCAGTCTGAATCTTCTCTCATCTTCTCCTTCACATAATTTTTCAATGTATTCTTAACACCTACCTGCATACCGCTGGAAGAGATAAAAGAAATGGTGCAGGCGTAATGGATTTTCAACATTGTGATGAGATTAAATTTTTATTTATGTATAAACTAGCTGAAATTTCCTGGCAGATTAAAACTGTGTGCCGGAACGAGACTCGAACTCGGCACCTTTGCCTTTCGCGGGCAAGTGCTCTACCAGCTGAGCTATCCAAGCACAACTCACGACCTCTCCTCATAGCTTTATTTCCGCCAGTACCTCGTCTCCTGCCTTCCAAACTGCACAGAAGCTCTCCTGCGAAACGTGCAGAACTAACACTCCTGGAAAAAGGATACTGTGGAGACATGGCTTTGCTACAGCGTGGCGAATGTTTTCAGAATGACAATCTCATTCCATATAAACTAGCTTTTTACCCTCAGCTTTATCCATGTACACATATGTCATATATATTACACAGATCTCCTACTCCCGCTCTCTCTGTCCATCATATCTTACATCTTCTCTCTGCGCAGCCTTCTTCGTCTATTCACATAATGCTAATAACGCATTCCAATACTACCTGCATAACATGCTAGTCTTGCAGGGCAGCCTTGATGTCTGGACTTACTAACCTTTCTGGCCCACCCCATGCCCGCCCCACTCTTACTGAACAGATAGACAAGAAAGCAAGTTAATACTGTATTGTCAACCAGTTCTGAGCTATGTTTAAAATTTCAGGTCTCTAACTCATCGGAAAGTTAGTTTGAAATTAATTGCAAAATTTGTAGCCAACAGTCAGACAGAAAAGAATAACCATGTACGTCCCACCTCTAGCCACCGAGCGAGGTAGCGCAGTGGCTAGCACACTGGACTCGCATTCGAGAGGACGACGTTTCAATCCCGCGCCCGGCCATCCTGATTTAGGTTTTCCGAGATTTCCCTAAATCACTCCAGGCAAATGCCGGGATGGTTCCTTCGAAAGGGCACGGCCGACTTCCTTTCCCCTAAACCGATGAGACCGATGACCTCGCTGTCTGGTCTCCTCCCAAACACAACCAACAACCAACCATCTAGCCACCTTGCAAAACGGTACTACGGACACTTTTCCATATTATCAGTTCTGACTATGAAAATTAAAATAACCACACAATACTGTCTTCCACACACACAAAAAAAATACTAGTGAAAAGGTTAGTCTGTGGTCCAGCTATTTCGATCGAACGCATCATAAAGGAAGTTTGTGTGTGTCGTGAGCATTAATCGGAAGATTTATGTGAGGAACGACTCAACGACACTGACAGTGAGAGTTGTGGTGGCGTGGCGCTCGCGACGCCTGCAGATCGCGGAGAAATCAGTCAGGAGGGAGTCGCTCGCGCGCCCGTGGAGACCGCATTAACTATTCAGCGGAGACACCTCTCGCCGGCTCTTGTGGCCTCGCGGCGCGCAGATTGCGCGTGGCGTGACGTCATAAGCCATTTCGCGGAGCCCGCATGCAACGCGGTCCGCTTTTAAAAAGTCCTGGGGCATCAAGCTCGCGTCCACTCGCCAGGCGCACCCAGGGAACGTGTACTCTGAGCTGACGAGTTTCCCTTCTGCACAAATTACCCTAAGCACGCCCCCTAACTTCCCTCCCCCCACCCATTCCCATAAGAGTGCCTCATCACCACGGACATTTCTTTGTATCGCTTTCGCTTTTTGGTAAGCTGTCTGATGATCAATACAATATCTGATCAAAAGTATCCAGAGACCCCTATATAATGCGCAACTGACCACTAGACGCAATAAGAGGCGCACCAACCACTATAAAAATAGTTGGAGACATATGTATTGTCAGCAGAGAAGAAACTACAGAGAACGGTGCTTTCAAGTGAGCTAAGTGTCTTCGAACGTGGATTAGTCACGGGATATCGTCTCAAGAGATTTATAAAACTACCGTAGGCTATCGTAGATTATCATGAGTAAACATAGCCTACTGTAGTTTACCCAATAGCTTTGGCCAATTAACGTCGTAACCGCGTTATCTGTACTTTAGGCGTGTTGCGTACCTATTAGCGGTTACCTCGTTTCGATCGCTTTTTCTTCCGCATACGATCGGTGTTTCACTGATACCTCTAGAAACCGGAGGCGGTGGACCGTCCAGGAACTGAATGAGGATATAAAAAGGACAGCGTAACCTGAGGAACGTTTTTGTGCTAGATAGTTATCCTGTCTGTTACAGTACTTATAGTAAAACCGTAACTGTCAAACCGCAAAACAAAAACATACCAAACATCTGTGAGATTTAAAGCTTTCCCGCCGTACATGTTGTTCCACAAAACTTCGGGCGAACTGCCGCATGTTTGCAACTTCCTGCCACAATATTTCGGTGCATTTCTTAAAATTAACTAAAAAACGTATTGCGAATAAATAGGCGAAAACATAAACAAGCTGCGACAAAGACGCAAATAAAGATAGTCATCCAGGAAGTACAGAATATCTTTTTTCCATTCTAGTCAGTGATCACAAATTGTCCTCAGACTATGGATTTCTGTTGATAATAACCATCTCGAGATCTGATTAAAACGGACGAAGCCTCATATTATCCTTAATATCATCAAGCCAAAGTGGCAGAACATTAGGCGTCTCCTGTTTGGATCAAATCGCAAGATGGGCATTCTGGACCAAAATCGAATGTGTGAGGACAATTTTTGTGAGCTCATTGACCTGATTTAAAGGAAGAAATTTCATTGTTCTTCGATTACATTATTGCGTAGCAGTACCCGACCGGTGCAACCTAAAGAGAAATGACCGCATCACACAATTTGTTGGTAAATCAGATGCCTGGCTAAGAACCATTGGAAGAATATTAAGGAAATGTAATTCATCCACACTTCTAAGACCGATTGTGCTCATTCAATTAGTTATTTAGTTAATTACGTGTAAATTGAACGATTGTTTTATCGAAATGATGTGGAACGAGTCATGCAACTACACTTAAAACAGTTTTTATTTTTTATTTAATTTATTTATTTTGCCAGCTAAGAGTTTTTGAGTAGAAATTCTTTATCAGTGGAATAGCAGAGTTGTCTACAAGTAAAGAGAAATGATTTTAAATTAGATTTTAAACTTGCTTCGCTACGTGTTAGACATTTTATATTATTGGGAAAATGATAAAAATGTTATTGCTGCACACTGACCTCCCTTATGAGTCACTCACAACTTTAACAACGGGTAATAAAAGTCATTTTTCCTTCTGGTGTTGTAGGTATGTACATCAATGTTCTTCTCAAATTGTGATGAATTATTTATGACGAATTACACCAGGGAAAATCTGTATTGTGAAGGCGCAGTTAAAATTCCTAGCTCCTTGAAGAGGTAACTACATGATGTCCTTTGTGAACAACCTATATAATTCTTACAGTTCACTTTTGTGCTATCAGTATTTTCTAAGTGATGAGTTACCCCAGAAAATTATCCTATACGACACTGAGTGGAAATAGGCAAAACATGTCTGCCGATTGATATGTTTGTTTCATGACTCAGAGACACTTCCCAGGTTGGATTTATAGAAGGAATACAAAAAAATTCAACAAGAAACGGGATCGGTTAGTGAGCTCGAGAACGTTGCAGAGATGTGCAACGACTCTATTGGCAGACGCTACAAGAGAGGTGTTGTGTATCTCGGAAAGATTTACTGCAGAAATTCCGAAACTGTCCGTTTCAAGAAGAGTCGAGCAACACATTATTTACTTCTGCATACGTTTCGCGTAATTACCACGACGAGATAATCTGCGGAATAAGAGCTCATACGAAGATTTAGCGGCAACCTTCAGTTGTACTTCGAGACACCTTCCGCGAATGGGTCTAAAAAACGGTAATAAATGCAACAATAAGAAACGTCCTCTACCCAAAGTTCACAGTGATTCGCAGAAAATAGTAGTAGCAATCTGTAGATATACGTAGATTCAGGTGACATATGTTGTTCAGAAGAACTGTTCTAGTCTGACAGGCACACACCCTGCTAAACGTGCGCGGACAGTATGCAAGCCGGTCGCTTGATAACCGCCATTTTATTCCCCTCCCACTTCACGGCCTTCCATTTTCGCGTGGGGTCGCACCGCCGCGCATGCGTATCATAACAAGTCCCCGTATAATACATATGACGAGCACTTTGCTGTGCAAATCACCGACGCAATACCTTTACCGCGGCCCGTAATAGTCCTCAAGCAACACGTACTGTTTGAAGGTAAAACAGAGCCTGTTGTGGCCGTGGCTCGCCGTGCCTGCACTAATACACGCCGCAAATACGGGCCCTTTGATTGCCAACGCCTTGTTTAAACTAGCTTTCTCACGCCAATACGTTCCCCAAACTTGATTTACATTCTCAAACAGTGCTCATTAACCTGCCAGCGGATTTCAGTCATTCACAGAGTCTGCTGCGGTAGCGCAATTACATTTTCAATTACTCTCTGTACAGTTCTTGGAGAAACAGAACCTTGTTTTTCGCTGCGCGTCGTCGTTCGGATGTAACTTGTAAACGTTACAGTTAGCAAGATAATGTTTATTATGATTCAAGCTTTCCACGTAAAATCGTCAACAGAAACGTTACTCGCACTGTCATCGGCACATTTGCTCAGTAGCCATTCGTCATTTTAGGCAGAATAATTTATCGAGAGGTGAGTACTCTTGATGAGAATCAGTCCGCCGGAACTAAAACTCTATCTTCGCAAAATGACAAGGTTTTACAATGGGAAATTCTGTAAATTCGTGTTTAAGCCTTGAACACTGATGGCAGGAAAGCGTTAACATTGTTACTAAAACATCGTAAATTTTAGTGATCTATATTTCACTCAAAGGAAGTCATAATTTACTGTCTATGCACTACTTAATTACAGCTATAAGGTATGACACATATAAAGTAAGTACTAAATGTCCCATTTTACGCCCAGTACTGACAACACCAGACTGGCGGGAACCGCGAATTGGTACCATCTGCATTCGTAAATTTTACGAGGGTTTAATAATCTAGGGTGAATAATATTAACTTTGCCAAATATTTTTTTCTTCAAGTTCTGCAAAGCAAAAGAGATTGCTTTACCCTAGATTACTAGACTCTCGCGAATTTTACAATTGCAGTAGGGTATAAAACATGAAATTTTGTTCTTTATGCTACTGGAGATCTGAGAATTGAAATTAAGGAATGCATAACGTATAAATTATGTCTTCCTTTGAATAAAATTTGGAGTAGTAATATTTACGATGGTTTTACCAACTTTGGTGTTCTACGGTTAATGCTATGGGAGATAAGTGGTTTTCGTTTACTAGTTTAAATGTATCAAAGTAAACTTTTCTCAATGTTCTAGCTAGTCTGAGGCGCCTCTCTATGAATTCCTCTCCTTTGTGCCAACCTCTTCATCTGGAAGTAGTACTTTCATCCAACGTCCTAAATTCTTTGTTGGATATATTTCAACCCCTGTCTTCCCTTACAGCTCCCTCAAGTACCACAGAAGTTATTCCTCGACCTATCAACCTATCACTATTTCTCGTCAATTTTTCCGCATGTTTCTCACCTCGCCGATTGTAGGAATAACCTCCTCTTTCTTATCAGTCTATCCAATTTTCAACATTCTATAGCACAACACCAAACCTTTCGATTCTCTTCTTTTCCACTTTTCCCACAGCCCATAATTCACTTCAATATAATTCTGTGCCCAAAACCTACGTCAAATATATCTCCTATAATAAAATAAAAGCTCTTAAAATGTGGCGGGTAAAGTAAAAGGATGAATTGCTGGAAAACAAACATAAAATTCATGTAGATAAGCTAATGATTTAACAAACAACTTTATTTACTACCAGTTTCATCGTATGTTACCACAAAATATTATTCCAGTGAACTTAAAACAGAAAATGTTATGCATTCAATAACGAATAAAAAGCTGTGGAATTCAGTTATAGTCATAAATAATCGTACGGCATCATAGCTATTATTGTCACTTAGGGCCAGCTGCAAACTGTGAATAGTTGACTTCATTATAAACCATAATAATAACAATTATGTACGATCAGATTCAGTTCACGTAAGATATACATGGTGTGTCACGTAAGAAGTAACACCCTTTGTATTTCGTGAACGGTTCAATATACTGAAACGAGGTTTTCGGCAACTGATCGTACGCTAAGGAACGGCATACGAGAGTGTTTGAAAAGACAAGTGTAATGGTTCAAAGTTTGTTAATTTTGAGGCTGAAACTCTTCGCAAAAGAATCCGAGGAATATTCTGAAATGTCAAGCCAAGTCGGCTATAATCGGCTGTTGCATTGTTAACACGCTTATCTCAGGCTACGCTGTTTTATCTAGCTTTCCGATTGTTTACTTGTCTGCCCTGAAGAACTTGGAGGGTGGTGTCATTTATCGGCAGGTCATTTCTGCTTAAACATTATTAGCATGCAGACATGTACACCTGTGAGAAGTTGAAGATGCTATTTTTATACGGTGAATTACAAAGAATTGCTGCCGAAAGTGATCGTTGCTGTCTGTCGCACCGAATTATTAGGCGACTAGTGCGAACAGGCAGCTTCAACGTCAAATAGAGGACTATGACACGAGCGTCGACATAAATTCAACCCTTATCATCTGTCACTAAACCAGGCACTCGGAGAAGGTGATGTTGGCTCCGTCAGATACAACGGTGACGACCGCGGAGTGTAGCCTATCGTGAAATTCCTCTGTGGAACCTTATTTCATCCCAGGGATGTTGAATGAAAATACGCATGGAAACTTTCTTACTAACATTCTATCCATTCTATCCGTTCTTCTAGAAAACGCACCACTGGATAAGTTTCAATATATGAAGTTTCAAGATCACTCTTCCCGTTTAGCAACTCAAATACTGAATGAAACGTTTCCTAACCGTTGGATAGGACGGTATACTTCAATACAATAGCAGGCGGTATCCTCCGATTTGACTTCATTTCTTTCGGTGGGGAACAATGAAAGATTCAGTCTACGAGGCAGGTTCCAAAAGTTCCCGGCCAGATTACAGTTTTAAAGATGTGAAAATAAATAAATGATGCTATTTTTCAGCGTAATCACCCTTTATATCAATGTACTTTGCACATCTGCGAATTAACAGCTCTCTACCTTTCAAACAGTAATATGTCCCATTGCAGCAGCTTTCACGTATCATCAGCATCATTATCATCAAATTTCCTTCCTCTAAGATCTTTCTACGGAGATAGTAGTCACTTGGGGCTAGATCTGGACCGCAGAGGGTGGTCAATCTCCTGGAAGCCATAGTCCTTTACTGCAGCTTTCGCAACTGCCGGCGTGTACACTGGCGCATTATCGTGAAGAAGACGAACACCACATGGCAACCTTCCTCGCCTCTTTATTTTGAGTCGCGTAATTTGCGCAGGAATGAAGCAGTGTATTGTGCGTTCACAGTGGTACTCCTTTCTTTGAAATCAACGTTAAGTGAATTCCTCTGGAGTCCCAGAAGATTATTACCTTGTCCTTCTTTGTGGACTGAGTGACTTTCGTGTTTCTTGGTGGAAATTTACTTGATTTACGCCATTGAAGAGGTTCTATTTGGCACAGAAGATCGTAATGAAGACCCATAGCTTTATCCCCTGTAACAATGGATCTCAGTACTTCTTTCCCGTTGCCAAGGCACAGCTTCAAAATCTGTCGTGTAGGGGTCGACTGCATAGAACGACTCGTACATGTCGTATTACATTTGAGTGCTCTGAGGCCGACAGATAGTGGCCTTACAAGGCGTGCATTACTGAATACAATGTCAACAAGAGAATGTCCGACTGTAGTAGACACTTGTCCCTGTGTGAAGGCTACAGGCAACTCACTTGTAGACTAAGTCTCGCAGGCTGATCTCCACTAACTGGAATCCTGGAACTCTGTATTAGAACTGTCGTACGCCAGCGCCAAACACGAACCGTCTGTTGCTGCCTGGTGTCGCCGGTTACCACAAGGCCGGAGTCGTCCTCATTGGCGGTTGCTGATTAGGTCGCGCTTGTGATTGGCGGGCTTGCGTCCACTGACGAGGACACAACACAAACTTGATGCAACAAGTCACGCGCTGCAACTTCTGCACTGCCGAGAGAAGTCTGGGCACCCATCTTCACGGACCTTTTTCATGTGCAAATGATCACGCTTGATACGGAAAACGTTTGTTTTAGATAGCCCTAACCTTGCTGCAGTTCCTGGAGTTTCAACCGCCTGTCACTCAGAACTACATTTTCAACAATAGCGATAGCATCCTCAGTCATCACCTCAACAAGTCGACCAATACGTGGGTCATCAGCAATGCTCCCTCTGCCCAGAAGATACTGTTTAGACGATTCCTTCACTGTGGAGTATGAAGGGGACGCATCACCATAAGCCCTATCCAGGCAGACATTCATTTCAGATTTCACCCGGTGCAAGCCCTTCTTTTGTAAGGAACATTATCACTGCACGATACTCGAAATTACCCATTACGACATCGCAACGTCTTACTCAAACGAGTGTTACCATTCGCCTGAGGCTAGCAGCGGACTGCGATTCGTGTGTACATCTACTGACAGGCACTTTAGCCCACGCGCTCGTATTCAAGCTCAGTCCGGAAACTTATGGGACCTATCTCGTACCATGAAGCCTAAACTACGCCAGGCGATGTACACCGTCGAATCTTCACTGCTTGCAAGCCGTATCATTCTGTGTACTTCCGTCTGTCTATCTGTCTCTCGAACGGCGATTTCAAATATGCCTCGCAGTTACTTCTAAACACTTGGAGCATCTACTTAATTAAAGAGTAAAACTACGTTTTGTTAAGAAAAGTTTATTTTGTGAGTGACATATCGTCATGGCAATTAAATTCGGATGAGCATGCAGCGTACTCACTGACCATGAAATTATTTAAAAAGTAATATCGATTCTTGCCCTAGTAACAGACGTTTCCCGGTTGGCGAGCTTGTAATATAAATGGTGTGGCAATCACTAAACCGTCGGGGCACACTGAATGTTTGCACTTCCTGTCTGTCGGAACGTCGATTTTGATGCTACGGAAAAGTTGGCTGCTTGTTTCCAAGAGAGATGGTGATCAGGAAACCATAGACGAGAAGAATGGAGCACATATCTTTGCAACGCAGTAGTTGAAATGCATCAGGTTTTACCACCCTCCAGCGAAAAAACGAGTAAGCAGTAGCCTTTCTCTGCTGGGTAGTTGGCAGAAGAGGTTCGCATGCCATTGGTGAAGGGCTGAGCAGTAGAAAGAATTATTTGGAATCAGTTAAGGGATAATTCATTTAGGTAGATGGAATGTATGGACGGTTGGGCGAACTCCATGCTGATAAAATCACGGGAGAAAAGCACTATTACGGTTAAAATTATACACGCAGTAATCTTAAACAGAATATTTTGAGACTAGAAAGCAATGGTCGAATATGAGTATTTCAGACGGCATGAAATGTTGAATGTGCATACTTGTAACGCCTTTGTTTATAAACTGGTTACTTTCACAACAAAAAATGCATTTGTTTTTCTCATATTTTTATCACAGTCGGTTCTCGTGTTTGTTTGGCCGGCCGCGGTGGTCTAGCGGTTCTGGCGCTGCAGTCCGCAACCGCGGGACTGCTACGGCCGCAGGTTCGAATCCTGCCTCGGGCATGGGTGTGTGTGATGTCCTTAGGTTAGTTATGTTTAAGTAGTTCTAAGTTCTAGGGGACTTATGACCTAAGATGTTGAGTCCCATAGTGCTCAGAGCCATTTTTGGTTCTCGTGTTTGCCTCTACAATTATTACACTCTTCTTTCACATTTTGTACAGTTTCAGATCTGTGAAAGCAAATAAAATACACATTAGGTTTGATTTTGCATAAATTATCTGAAACACTTCTATGATAAAAAATAATAGTGTATACTATGCCCGCTGGAGTCGAAGAGGAACCCAGTAGATTTTTCTGTACTGTGGGCAGCCTCAACAAGCCACTAATGTACGTAAACTGTAATATCAGAAATTTGAGTAAGCATGTTGGGAGGTATCTAGTGCATCAAAATGGTAAAATCATTGTGTTAAAACGAGCCCGACGACAAGACCAGTCCCACAGCGGGGCTGAACTGCACAAAGTAAGAACAAACGTCACGCACAGGTTGAATACTCGCAAGAGATGCACAGTAAGCTCCAAAACTGGAGAAAACGTGGTCGAATGTGAAATGCGCGATACTCTTCCATTATGGCTTTAGTTTTATACATAACACATACTTTTAACTCTTTTTTAACAAAATGACTTCACCTATAGAGGTCGATACTCCTAAAATGCTTACCAACACTAATTTAAAGTTCCTCACGTTGTAACTTATGAGCATTAGTGACTTGTGGAGGCTGCGAACACCACATAAAATTGACGCGTTTCTCTGCAACTACAATCGGTGTCATACAGAATATTAATTTTACCAGACATCAGATTAGTTGCGTGAAATTAAACTTAGTATGTCTTGTACTTTTGTTAAAATATGTCTGAAGATGTTCAGAATATGAATGAAATCGGTAATCATTGTAAGAGACAAATGGGACAACAGACTGCAAGAAAAGTATTAGAATGAGAACTCAGTTTTCGCGGAATTGCCTCCACAACATCACGTCAAGTTCTCATAAACAAATGTATGTTGTATGGACGATGGCGACTGTACCATGAAAAACAATGCGCGGGTGTCTATGGAGTAAATACGATCGGGTTTACCAGTGGTTACAGTTCATGGGTACTTGTCGAAGACGAAGTATTACTCGTTACAGTATCTTGCCACCATGCATTTAACTGCATGATGCTACAGTACGTAGTGCCTCGTAAGGCCGAACGAGTGTACAGAGGAAAGTTTCGCAGCAGTAGTCACCAATACATGAAGAAATTTATCGCTACAGATATAAACTCACAAAGACAACATCGTTCCATTCACAGAGGGTTCGTTCAGGATCTCTATGAAAAATTATTGGCCCAGGGGAATTTAATCAGGTGCTGTTGACGAGCAATAGGATATCAGTGTTTAACGTCCCGTCGACAACTGCGTCGTTAGTGACGGAGCGCAAGCTCAGATTAGCGAAGGATGGGGAAGGAAATCGGTCGTTCCCTTTCAAAGGAACCATTCCGGTATTTGCCTGAAGCGATTTAGGGAAATCACGGAAAACCTAAATCTGGATGGCCGGAACGAGTGTTTGAACTGTCGTCATTCCGAATGTGAGTCCAGTGTGCTAACCACTGCGCTACCTAGCTCGGTATGTACTGTTGAACCTTGTAGGAAAAGATTAAGCAGTACACACCTGTCACTTTTCCCGTGAAAAGAAATACTCTGCATAACTCAGTGCGGAGACTTCTGGTGGAGAGGGGGATTGGGGAGAGGGAGAGGGAGATGCAGAGAGAGAGAGAGAGAGAGAGAGAGAGAGAGAGAGAGAGAGAATGTGTATGGCCCGCTACTGCACAGGGAGAGTCACGCTCCTCAAAGTAAATACCCGCCGTCCAAATGGGACGAGAGGTCCTCCACAGCTAGCAAGCTCAAGCCGCCATCCAGAGTTACTCCCTCCCAGAGAGTCAACCTTCAGCAGCCATGCCTCATGTGCGAGTTATGCGAGCACTAAAATCCCGCTCGAGGTGCTACAAGACCCCCATACCGAGACGTTAGAAAACCTTCAGCTAGGTACCGAAATTCTAAGTGTTCCGCAAGCAAAGGGATCGATAGCAGCGCCCGCACGGCTCAGCGTAATTCTGTCTACATTGCGACTGGCGATCGTCGATTTGAATTGTTTCCCTAAGCTTAATACCTTTATACATTAGTTGCTAGTGGTATGTAGTCTCCTATAGGTGAATATTTCAATGGCGGTACAGTTAAATTTATGCAGAGATCACCAGAAAATGATTAATTTGACCAAGTGCTATTTTCACGTCTGAAAAGTGGTGATATCAGAAAAACACTTTATGAAGCAGTGCATTTCATTTTCTCTGGCTTAGTGTAGCTTTATGTTCTAGCACGACTGGATTAAATTTCCAACACACAGTTACACATCAGTACGTTTGCATATGTACCATGGACTTCGTCGACAGTTTTCTAAAAATTTGTCCTCCCCAGTTCACGTTCTCCCCTCTTCAGCGACAAAGTTTATTAATTAAATTAGACGATTAAAGTGAGAGTCATCGTCTGGGTCACAACACCAAAAAAATAATTAATGTAGGGTAATGAAACTTCGGGAATCATTTGTCTAGGGAACATATTTAACTGATTAACATTGCAAGATCAGAGGTTAGTGTAAGATCGAGATAATCCACTGAAAATGTAAAATTCTGGAACATTAACGATAGGTGCAACCTCCAGAATGTTGAATGCAAGCATGAAAAAGTGCATATTTTGTGATGTACAGATGCCGGATGTCAGTTTGTGGAGTAGAGTTCCATATCTGTTGCACTTGATCTGTCAACACGGGAACCCTTAATGCTGTTTGTGGATGACGCTGGAGTTGTCCATTAATGTCCCATTTGCGCTCAACTGAGGACAGATCTGGTAATCGAGCAGTCCAAGTCTGCAGAGAATGTTGGGATACGACAGCGGTATGTGGGCGAGCGTTATATTGTTAGAAAAGACTCCATAGCTGTTCGTGAATGGCAGCGCAACGGGTCGAATCAGCAGACTGACGTAAAAATTTGGCGTCAGGATGTGTGTGATAAAGACGAGAGTGCTCCTGCTGTCATACGAAATTGCAACCCAGACTCAAGGTGTAGGTGCAGTATGTCTAGGACGCAGACAGGTTGGTTCCAGGACCTGTATTGGCCTCCTTCTAATCAACAGGGGGCCATCACTGGCACAGAGGCAGAACCGGCTTCCATCATAAAATACAACAGATCTCCACCCTGCCCTCCAATGAGCTCTCGCTTAACACCAGTAAAATCGAAAATGGCGGTGGTTTGGGATCACTGGAATGCTTGCTACGGAGCGTCTGTCTCGAAGCTGTCCTTGGAGTAACCAATTTGTAACAGTTCATTGTGTCACTCTGAGGCCGGCCGCGGTGGTCTAGCGGTTCTGGCGCTGCAGTCCGGAACCGCCGGACTGCTACGGTCACAGGTTCGAATCCTGCCTCGGGCATGGGTGTGTGTGATGTCCTTAGGTTAGTTAGGTTTAAGTAGCTCTAAGTTCTAGGGGACTTATGACCTAAGATGTTGAGTCCCATAGTGCTCAGAGCCATTTTGTCACTCTGATGCGAACTCGTGCTGAAATTGCTGCTGTAGGAGCAGTGCGATGAGCTGGAGCCATGCTCCGAAGACGATGGTCTTCTCTCTAGGCAGTCTGAAGTGGCCGTCTGGAATCCTCTCTTCTTGCGACTGTACATTCTCGTGACCACCACTGACAGCAATCACGTACAGTAGCTACATTCCTGCCAAAAGTTTCTGCAATATTGTAGGAAGAACATCCATTTTGTCGCAGCCCTATTACAGGACCTCTTTCAAACTGTTAAGTGTTGATAATGGTTTCTTTGTCGCCTTCAAGGTATTCTTGACTAAAATCAACTCACCACGTCCAATCTCAATGCTAACTAACGCTCACGACCGTAACAGCGCGTATTTAAAACAGATCTGATTTGCATCCTTATAGTGGCGGTACTAGCACCAATCTCATGGGACTGGCTCTAAACTGGAAGTGGCATCATCTTTCAGATTGTAACGTCCTTCGGATCTTCGGTCTTGACTAACACTCAGCGGTAGAGCAATGATATTGTTATTTCTTACGTATCGATGTCGACGTTACGAAAAGAACATTGATGAACTAAACTCGCGACTTGTGCGAGTTATTTACTTCACCAAATGTCGTAATTAAATCGTTTGTAATCGATGGTTTATCAGTTGCTATTTAAATATTAATGATAAGTTCAAATTAGTTCCAGGGAACAACAAATTCCCTATAGAGTGGTTGTAATTTCAAATCTATAATCAGTCGTAACACCGTTATTAATTCCTAACGTCAAGGAGTTTCTACATAAGCGCCGAGCGCTTCAGTCAAATAATATCGCAGCACGTTAGCTCTATAAATAATACAGTAAAACTTGAATGATACAGGCATGAATTGACACGATATGCTGGTTTATTACACAATATTAGTCACTTCCTAACAGAGCCGTGAGGAAGAAGCTTTCCCTGGTATTGGGGGGAAGTATAAATTATATGCTTCGTAACTGTCGCCAAGTTCCATAGTCCATTAGTTATTACGAATGAAATTGTCTATCTGTGTTCACTTCCTAAATAGTGTTAACTTCTCAAGTTATCCAATTAAAAGTCACTTCTGTCTAATATATGCAAGTCCTCTATCTGCATTCTAAATAACGTAATATTTAAGTCAAAGTATTGTTTCACTGCCTCTTAGTAGATCGCAATAATCAATTCTGAAAAAACAATCTAATTGCACCTACATATACGAGCATTCAAAAGTATGACCTGCTTCGGCTAACTCTCGTAACGTAGTGACAATGGATTTGAAACGTCCACTTAGAACAATTATACAAGACTGTGCTTAAACTGACATACAATATTTTTAGCGCAACGCAATCTGACTTTCAAAAATCCCTACAAAAGAATGGCCCTGACTAACATTAATCTATACCTTTCACAAATCACTTACCTCACCAAAAATCTCCGTTACTCTAACTACTGCAATACAGCGAGCGCCACTACTGCCAGCTAAATAAAAGATTCAAACTACGGAAGCCACTAACTACTGATAGGCATAGTTAGCAAATGAAAGATGATAATAGAGAACAAACAATGTATTTACCTTAATAGTGTTGAAAAAGCCTAATATACATAGCAGTTCATAATATCCATTCTGTACTCAAAAAATCCGCCATGTCATTTCCCACATCCACCACTGCTGGCGGCTCACCTCCAACTGCGCAACACTACGCGCTGTTCACGTCCAGCTGCCCAACACTACAATGGCAGACAACAATGCAAACTAGCCACAGACTGCACACAGCACAGCCAGTGATTTTCATACAGAGAGCGCTACGTGGCGGCGGCGTTACCAATATAAGAACCTAAATAGCCTACTTACAGATTGAATTATCCTTAGCCATTACTCGCGAATCTCAAAGAGTACTCACACAGAGTATTCTTTGAGAACGGTGGTTCTACTTTGCGAACTTGAATTAAAATGGTTTTGCGATTTACTATGATTTTGAATTTTGAGTTTGATTTTACTGGAATCCTATCTTTGTTTCGTATGTTAATAAATTACTAAGTATTAGATTCCTGATTCAATTACTGGTTAATATCCAAATAATAGTGTTAACTGGAAATTTGTTTGCTTGTTCATTTTTCATGGAATTTGGAACTTATTTTTGGAAAATCTTTGGGAATTTTGGAGCTAATTTTTGATTTTCATTTCTCGTCCGAGGAAGTGGCGTTACAAGATGTAGTAATACAGTTACCAACTTTCGTTTATATCACACAAATCGTTCTTACTGTTGAGATTCTTTCCGTCAGGGTATTTCATCATTGCACCTTAATTTCTATGCTTCTGCACTTCTTATAGGGCCGTATCATAATTATTTCGCCACATCCGTTTTTAAAGTGAACATTTACCTAGTATCAAGAACGTTCATCTCTGGTATATAATTAATGTGGTAGGTATTTTGTAATACAGTGCCAAAGATAAGTCCAAGGAGGGAACGTAATCAGCAGCGCTGATTGTTTTAGGGAGAGGCACAGCAGGCTGTAGAGAGCGGGCCGCGCCGCGCCATAAAAACGTCGGTGCAGCGGCTGTCGATGTTTAATTCAGGCCGGCTGCAGACGGTGTCGCACGCACGCCGGGCCCCTCTAATGTGCTCCGTTTACGGCCCAGAATAATAAATTCCATTTTCTTTTCTTCTTACGCTAATTTCCACTTCTGAGAAAATTTCGGAGCCCTTCTTTCGGCGCGCGCGCCGACCCCTTCCGTGCCGGCCGTCGTAAGTGGGACCAGACACCTACACGGCGCTCGTAAAGGTGGGCTCATAAAATACTAATTAGGCGAAAAGGGGCTGGCGGCAAGACAAAGGCCCGGGGCGCGCCATCCGTTATTAATAAGCCGGCGCGGCGCGACGCCGGGGGCAGCACAGACGGCGCGAGCCGGCGCGCTGGACGGACTCGCCGGGTGGAGGCGGCCGAGGCCTGCGCGACCGCCCCACCTGGGCGCACGCTCTCTTACGCCGCTCCGGAAGCTCTGCCGTCATCACGAGGCGCAGTACGCGCTGCGTCCTTGGCAAGTGCACCCGCTAAGCGTCCAATTTCCCTAAATCTAGAGTTGCATTAAAGTTCACAATAAAGAGTCCACAGATGTCGACCATCGGGTAGTGTTGTTACTTCTGTAAAATATCTGGGAGTATGCGTGCGGAACGATTTGAAGTGGAATGATCATATAAAATTAATTGTTGGTAAGGCGGGTGCCAGGCTGAGATTCATTGGGAGAGTCCCTAGAAAATGTAGTCCATCAACAAAGGAGGTTGCTTACAAAACAATCGTTCGACCTATACTTGAGTATTGCTCATCAGTGTGGGATCCGTACCAGATCGGGTTGACAGAGGAGATAGACAAGATCCAAAGAAGAGCGGCGCGTTTCGTCACAGGGTTATTTGGCAACCGTGATAGCGTTACGGAGATGTTTAACGAACTCAAGTGGCGGACTCTGCAAGAGAGGCGCTCTGCATCGCGGTGTAGCTTGCTCGCCAGGTTTCGAGAGGGTGCGTTTCTGGATGAGGTATCGAATATATTGCTTCCCCCTACTTATACCTCCCGAGGAGATCACGAATGTAAAATGAGAGAGATTCGAGCGCGCACGGAGGCTTTCCGGCAGTCGTTCTTCCCGCGAACCATACGCGACTGGAACAGGAAAGGGAGGTAATGACAGTGGCACGTAAAATGCCCTCCGCCACACACCGTTGGGTGGCTTGCGGAGTATGGCTCAAATGGCTCTGAGCACTATGGGAGTTAACATCTCAGGTCATCAGTCCCCTAGGACTCAGAACTACTTAAGCCTAAATAACCTAAGGACATTACACACATCCATGCCCGAGGCAGGATTCGAACCTGCGACCGTAGCGGTCGCGTGTTTCCAGACTGAAGCACCTAGAACCGCTCGGCCACCAGCGGCCGGCGCTTGCGGAGTATAAATGTAGATGTAGATGTTGTCAGATCAAGGTCTGGTTCTTAGGGGCTAGTGGTTTAATATATAACAGGGGACGTTAGAAAAAACGGACAAGCGCGGATAGAATTCGCTCTCTGATAGTTCCGCGCCAATCCACAGATTTTGACCAGTGAGTTTGCTACACTAAAGCGCCAACGAAACTGGTATAGTCATGCGTATTCAAATACAGAGATATGTAAACAGGCAGGTTACGGCGCTGTGGTGGACAACACCTATATAAGACAACAAGTGTCTGGGACAGTTGTTAGATACGTTACTGCTGCTGCAGTGGCGGGTTATCAATATTTAAGCCAGTTTCAACGTGATGTTATAGTCGGCCCACGAGAGATAGGAGGTAGCGATCAAGCGGGGATTTTCCCTACGACCATTTCACGAGTGCACCGTGAATATCAGGGATCCGGTAAAACATCAGATCTCCGAAATTGCTGTTTTTGGAGAAAGATCCTGCAAGAAAGGGACCAATGAAGACTGAAGAGAATCGTTGAACGTGACGAAAGTGCAACCCTTCCGAAAATTGCTGTGTATTTCAGTGCTGAGCCATCAAGAAGTGCCAGCGTGCGAATCATTCAACGAAACATAATCGAAATGGGCTTTCGAAGCCGAAGGCCACTCGTGTACCCTTGATGACTGCACGTCACAGTGCTTTGCACCTCGCCTGGGCCCGTCGACACCGACATTGGACTGTTGATGACTGGAAACATGTTGCCTGACCGGACGAGTCTCATTTCAAATTGTATAGAGCAGGTGTACGTGCACTGGATTGGTAATGGAGACAACCTCATGAATCCATGGGCCCTACGCGTCAGCAGGTGCCTGTTCAAGCTGGTCAAGGCTCTGCAATGGTGTGGGGCGTGTGCAGTTTGTGTGGTATGGGACACCTGATACGTCTAGATACGATTCTCACAGGTGCCACATACGTAAGCATCCTGTCTCACCACCCATTGTGCATTCCTACGTACGTAGGCAATTCCAGCAGAACAGAGCGACACCCCGCACTCCAGAATTGCTACCGAATGGCTCCAGGAACACTCTTTTGAGTTGAAACACTTCCGCTGGCCGCCAAACTCCCCAGACATTAACATTATTGAGCATTTGTCGGATGCCTTGCAATGTGCTGTTTAGAGGAGATCTGCATCCCATCGTGCTCTTACGGATTTATTGACAGTCCTGCAGGATTCATGGTGTCAGTTCCCTCCGGCACTACTTCAGACACTAGTCGAGTTTATGCCACGTCGTGTTTCTTAGGCTATTCGGTGTATAGTTATATATCAGCAATTTTCAATTTTTTTCTCTTATTTGTACTGTGAAATATTGATTCTTGTCGCATTTCATTATTCTAGGTCAAAGGGAAGTACGCTGTACATTTCGATGAGTGAGTATGCGAGTATCAAAATGTGGGACTTTTTGCTTGCATTGAGGTAGAAGCTAATTTTTTTTTTCGCCATCAAGGAACTGTAGACTTAAGTACTTGTAAATTTCAACTTGATACGTCCACCCCTTCCTGTAAAAAGGTGGGGTTAACAGACGGACAGTAAAGTGATACTGTGCCGACTGAGATACCAAATCGTAAAAAGGACAGTTTTCAATCAATAGATACGTATTTCCCTGTACAGGATGTTCGGGAATCCCCTTTACAAACTTCTAATACTTCTACAGGAGAGTGAGTACATATTAACGAATAGCAACCTATGTCTGGAAACGTATAATTTCCGTTTTACGACAGTTTCATTCAAATGTGTAACGCGTCCAGTCTGATTATGGAAATAAGTCTCAGAGTTGCTTGTCCTGGTAGACAATAGGCAAGATAGAATGACGTGTACTACGTCCGACAGTTACCTGATGCGCAGGTTAATTTACGAGACTCCTATAGAGACAGAGTAAGAGCTGCTGGCATGAATTCTGGCCGCTGCACTAGAAATTGAAGACACAACGTAGGATGGAGTGTGTGTGCCAGAACATGCTTCCTAGGCATACTGTCTGTAACAACGTTAACGGTCGGCACATCGAGCGACTATTGTAAGGCATCAGTACTTTTCAGCATGTACAGTATGATGTGTTCCTTTTTGTTTCGAACTTATGTAAATATGTAATATTTAAGTGTTAATATAAAAAAGTCATTAAGTGATAAATGGATGTTCCGTTATGTTTTATTTGTAACTGTTACCTAATAACTGAACTGCATTGCGCCTAATTTAATATCTCAAGTAGACGTTTATGAGTTTAAACACATGAATTGAATGCGTCGTAGAACGGAAACGGTACCTTTCCGGATATGGGTTTTTATTCAAAATATTACACATAGACTCCGCTCTACGAGTCCTAGAAGTTTATAAAGGGAATTTATGAACACTCTGTATTATGAACTTGATTGCTACATTGGTACAGCTGTGATCAAAATTTCTGTTTTGTTCATCAAAAGCACCGACTTTTGTCTCATGATAAAATGTTTTCCATGCTCTTCAGCGTAAGTCAACAAGGAACAAAGATCAGTGCCTAAGATGATGGCAACAGTAATTAAAATCCACAATGAATAGAACAAAATCTCAAGAGTGAAGGGACAATACTAATGGCAACAAAAAAGTGCAGAATTAAATTACACTGCGCCAAATCAATACCTATCTTTCACGTAAGAGTCATCAAAATCCACAATAAATATACCAAAACCTTACAAATAGAAGCCGATACTAATGATACCAAAAACAAATGTAACGTTCTGTGCATAAGTAGGAGGGAAAAATAGTTGCTTTTAGCTTACATGATTGGCCGACATTCACTGAAAATCGTAACACTAATTAAATATACGTGAATTTGCGTTCAGAGCGATTTAAAGTGGAACGACTACATGACCAATTTTTACAGAATCACTGCCCACGTGAACTCCATTACACTAGTGCCTTTTCTATTTTCTGTCAGTACAGCCAGACACCCGTACAACTGTCAGATAAGAAAGCAAGTTCCCACTGGTCCTTGGGAATCCTTGAGCTCTCTAGGAAAAGCTAGGAACACCGCCTCAGACACCAAGACAACAACCGAGCGAGGTGGCGCAGTGGTTAGCACACTGGACTCGCATTCGGGAGGACGACGGTTCAATCCCGTATCCGGCCATCCTGATTTAGGTTTTCCGTGATTTCCCTAAATCGCTTCAGGTAAATGCCGGGATGGTTCCTTTGACAGGGCACGGCCGATTTCCTTCCCCATCCTTCCCTCACCCGAGCTTGCGCTCCGTCTCTAATGACCTCGTTGTCGACGGGACGTTAAACACTAAGCTCCTCCTCCTCCTCCTCTTCCTCCAAGACAACACTGGCCGGCCCGTACTCCTTGCGTCCGGGAGCCCCTCTCGCGTTATCAGTGGCCATCCGCCACAAGGCTCGATAGGTGCACGTGCCAACACAAGTCTGTTCCGCTGCTCCACAACAGACGCCTTCCAGTCACTGCAGCCGCTGGCCTCTCGGTTCCTTGAGGCACTGGTACAGGCTCAGCTCTTCATACTAGCGCCCTCTTGGCAAGGCGAGAAAACTCCTGCAGTATTACTCATTCGAACGTTGAACGTGCCGAGTTTCTGATGTCAAAGCGTGGAAAAAGAGCATTGGGTAGTCTTCCCGAAAGTGCAGAGCAATGCCTAGCTTGTCAGACATTCTGAACTTGCGTTTGAAAGTAGACCAGTGAGACGGGAGACAGCCACCTACTTCACATGACGCCATTTCTCTTCAGCACAGAGCCGTGAGACACCACATTAGCTTTCAGTTGAAGATTTATGTATATATGCCATTTATAAGCACCAGTAAATTGAGGATCTCTCGAAAAGCCGTCGTCAATTGTACGATTTGTTGTAATAAAATGACAGGAAACGTCGTATTGATGGTTACACAATTATTGTGACTTGAGTATTACGAAAGTACGCTGTTTCAAGGCAACGGTACATTGTTGATCCATTACAAATACATTGTTTCTGGTACAATTTTTTGCAATGAAGTATCAGTTAATAACTGCTATTATGGGTTTCAGGCGATGGTAACATACAAAGCACGGTCGTAAATCACTCGTGGTTGGAATGGCGTAATGAGGAGAGATGTAGATTTGTAAAATAATAGGTGTGTTCTTCGTTCGAATCTCACTGCATCTAAATATATTTTTCTACTAACTTTCGTGTTTTGTAATAGGTTCTTATACTTTCCATTAGTCTAATAGAAGTATAGTCTATAATATTCGATGTTATGTGAACAAAAGTGCGCTCTTCCTGCGGAGTCAGTTTATTCAATTGGATTGATCTGCAAGACAACTTCATTTACTTGTCGTAAGATTTTTTCACAGTGTTCTTTCAAGTTTTGTGTTTCACAAGCTGTGAAGATTCTACTACTGAATAGAAGTAGTGATCAGGTAAGGATCACCTTAGGCTGCAACTAAAACGTGAGGATGAAGTAATTTTTATTTGAAATGAAGAGCTGTTGTAAATATGTATTGCACTGTTTGCAATGGAAATGCTATAAGCCGCCGGCCGCGGTGGCCGAGCGGATCTACCCACTTCAGTCCGGAACCATGCGGATGCTACGGTCGCAGGTTCGAATCCTGCCGCGGGCATGGCTGTGTGTGATGTCCTTAGGTTAGTTAGGTTTAAGTAGTTCTAAGTCTAGGGAACCCCTCAGATGTTAAGTCCCATAGTGCTTAGAGCCATTTTTTTGCTATAAGCCGATGTACTTACTGAATGGACATGGTACTTTCCTTTTTGCCTTATAATATGTTCGTGGACATTGAAGTCTTTATTTATGTGTACTACAGACAGAACAACGTGACTAGCATATGGACAAGGGAGGAAATGTGCGTTTTAATAGACCTCACGTAGGCATATCACGCTCGTCCATTTCCTAAACAGAGCCAGATACAGCCGACAACTGCCGCTGGAGCTCGCTGTAGTCGAGTATACTGCGTTGAGGCACACGTATCGTACGCACGAGCTGCACCACTTCTGAGCGTTAAGCAGCACGTTGTACTTGGCTCACTCAGCGTTGGCGTTCTGTAGTACGGCCCGTGTGCCGGCGGCTTTAGTCCACCTGCTGAGCGGGGTCGAACTTGCTCTGTACTGCGAAATCACGACACACAACATTTTGGAGAAAATCAATCAACACAAAAATAAAAACCTTGGATTCTTCGTTCATCTTCCCAACAAGTATGAATCATAAGTCTCTATACACAAAATCCGAAATTCAAAAATACCACGCACTAAAGTGACTAGGTATGAAGAACTGATTTTTATTCGCACTTCAAACGAAAGCACGAAACGAGCAAATAGGCGGGCGCTAGGGACATTCATGGGGTGAATGGAAATACAGCAGTGAGTGGGACGCCAAGAGAAGTCGCGGCCAATCAGTTGGCGAGAGGAGTGAAGTTGGAACACTGTTCAGAAATGAGCGCCTTGGCAGTAATGATGCAAGAATGGAAGCAACGCGGCTGTTTTCGAAACGGTACTGTTCGGACATGCGCTGAGGGGTCACTTTACTTCATAGGCTCATTGCGAACTCCTAAAATATCATATTGTAACTTTCTTCGTTTGCTGCCATCGACGCGTTCAGAAACTTATTTTGGAGCTCCCACATAATCAACTATTTTTTAAGTGAATAAGAATTGTATTTCTAACTGTGGCAGTGTCCAAAAGTCGGAATATTTGGCGTCATCCACACAGCTTACGTCGCATGGGACATGACACCCCTTAAAATAGAGCTCCCACGAAAAAAGGCACATACGGCACCACTAGGTACAGCTGATCCGAGGGTTATGGTGAGAAGCGGTCGGGATGGTTTAAGAACAGTCCTTGTGGCGTCACCTATGCCTGGCGTCGGTTAAAAAAGTCTGGGTCCCGATTCTATATAACGCCAGCAACGCACAAACGCAACACGTGGATTTAAGCAATATAATATGATGAATTTCTTGGCCAGAGCCGACTTTAGGATTCTAGTGCTGAAGTTCACTTGTGCAGTCAGGTGTTACAGATATGTGCAGCGTCATTATCGATTAATAAGAACATGTCTTTCTAGCGCAGCATTTATTCTGAAAACAAATGATTGAAGTCGCGCGTGACTGACATTGGAAATATTTATACTATTGCCAGTTCCACATGTGGCTGGACTTCACATAAATTAAAATGTTGTGTTTATACGTGGCCTACCATAAATCAACACAATCTCTATTGTCGCTTGACGACTGCATAAAGTGTGTGTTTCAACATATCACTCTCCTCAGAAGTTTAACGGGTGTGATGCCACAAGACGAGTGAAATATTGTATGCAGTGAAAGAAATACGCTGCCAAGCTCTTTCTTTTTATTAACTTAGAATTAACTTACAATATTTTTCCCTTTGAACGTTAAACTTGCCTGAATGTATATTAAAGTGGTAGCAAACATACTTAATTCCATTATTATATCCTCAAATATGTCTGTCGTAACAGCCAAACAAAGCAAGCACATTTTCTACGAAATTTAAAAGACTGAGAAATTTTTTATGAATTTCTTCTTTTTAAAGAAATTCTCGTGTTAATTCCAGAATTGTTTTTAAATGCTGCTACTCAGTAATTTGTCCGAAATTTGGGAGTATTAGAAGTTATGATATATACACTCCTGGAAATTGAAATAAGAACACCGTGAATTCATTGTCCCAGGAAGGGGAAACTTTATTGACACATTCCTGGGGTCAGATACATCACATGATCACACTGACAGAACCACAGGCACATAGACACAGGCAACAGAGCATGCACAATGTCGGCACTAGTACAGTGTATATCCACCTTTCGCAGCAATGCAGGCTGCTATTCTCCCATGGAGACGATCGTAGAGATGCTGGATGTAGTCCTGTGGAACGGCTTGCCATGCCATTTCCACCTGGCGCCTCAGTTGGACCAGCGTTCGTGCTGGACGTGCAGACCGCGTGAGACGACGCTTCATCCAGTCCCAAACATGCTCAATGGGGGACAGATCCGGAGATCTTGCTGGCCAGGGTAGTTGACTTACACCTTCTAGAGCACGTTGGGTGGCACGGGATAGATGCGGACGTGCATTGTCCTGTTGGAACAGCAAGTTCCCTTGCCGGTCTAGGAATGGTAGAACGATGGGTTCGATGACGGTTTGGATGTACCGTGCACTATTCAGTGTCCCCTCGACGATCACCAGTGGTGTACGGCCAGTGTAGGAGATCGCTCCCCACACCATGATGCCGGGTGTTGGCCCTGTGTGCCTCGGTCGTATGCAGTCCTGATTGTGGCGCTCACCTGCACGGCGCCAAACACGCATACGACCATCATTGGCACCAAGGCAGAAGCGACTCTCATCGCTGAAGACGACACGTCTCCATTCGTCCCTCCATTCACGCCTGTCGCGACACCACTGGAGGCGGGCTGCACGATGTTGGGGCGTGAGTGGAAGACGGCCTAACGGTGTGCGGGACCGTAGCCCAGCTTCATGGAGACGGTTGCGAATGGTCCTCGCCGATACCCCAGGAGCAACAGTGTCCCTAATTTGCTGGGACGTGGCGGTGCGGTCCCCTACGGCACTGCGTAGGATCCTACGGTCTTGGCGTGCATCCGTGCGTCGCTGCGGTCCGGTCCCAGGTTGACGGGCACGTGCACCTTCCGCCGACCACTGGCGGCAACATCGATGTACTGTGGAGACCTCACGCCCCACGTGTTGAGCAATTCGGCGGTACGTCCACCCGGCCTCCCGCATGCCCACTA
The DNA here is from genome assembly GCF_023864275.1 of Schistocerca cancellata. NCBI lineage: Eukaryota > Metazoa > Arthropoda > Insecta > Orthoptera > Acrididae > Schistocerca > Schistocerca cancellata. The sequence continues at coordinate 380,395,572 of NC_064630.1, forward strand.
TACGCCCTCGCTCAAAGTCCGTCAACTGCACATACGGTTCACGTCCACGCTGTCGCGGCATGCTACCAGTGTTAAAGACTGCGATGGAGCTCCGTATGCCACGGCAAACTGGCTGACACTGACGGCGGCGGTGCACAAATGCTGCGCAGCTAGCGCCATTCGACGGCCAACACCGCGGTTCCTGGTGTGTCCGCTGTGCCGTGCGTGTGATCATTGCTTGTACAGCCCTCTCGCAGTGTCCGGAGCAAGTATGGTGGGTCTAACACACCGGTGTCAATGTGTTCTTTTTTCCATTTCCAGGAGTGTATTTTAGTAATATTAATACAGCCGACGCGTTTGAATTACAACTTAATGTGTAAATTATGTTCCGTTGAGCTCCAACTTGTGCTGAATAAATGTCACTTTTTCTAACAGTCATTTAAGTGAATGTGAATGTTATGCAACAGGTTACTTTGTTCATATGCAAGAGAATTTTCGAATATGCGAAATGAGTTGGTCCCCTATGAAACCTATTATGCTAATATGGCCACTCGTTGCTATCGATTCTTAGTTCGTGATAGCCAAATATGGGGCAACATGTTAAAGTGGTTTCAACATTCAAAATATGGATTTCTTGAAGGAATTCTACAACACAATTTTGTCTGGACAATATTTCATCAATGGGATCAGAAATATAGTAATGTTGTCATTAATACGTATTGTGTATAAAAACGTGAAATTCGCTCAGTAAAAAAGTTTGTTAGCTCCAAAGACTTCGTTGTTAGATGTCACGAAAGGCTTCACTTTGATAACTGATTATGAAATTATATCACAACCTCAACCCGAGATTAAAGAAGGACTCACACGTCAGGAGGGAAATAAATCTGCGTATTGTACCTAGTTGTTGGGAGACGGTATTAAGACGGATTTCTGGCGTTGGTCAAATTACCGATGGAGGAGGATGTAGGAAATATGTAGTTCCAATGTTGGGCGTATGTGCCAAGTTCGGAATTGAGAATACCAAGATCCTCCCAATCTTTCAAAATATAAATTATTTAATAGATAATGTTTGAAATCCTATGAGGCTCTTTTCAAATGATGCTATTGTTTATAAGGAAATCGTAACCCTGAACGATTGTTGCGAAATGGAAAGGATCGACTCGTGGTGCAGGGATTGGGAGCTGACATCAACAAAAATGTGATGTTTTGTGGATACATAGGAGGATGAACAGTTGTTCTTTGTTTACCTGACTGTTGAACAATGTCGTCTGGATACCGTAACATTAATTAAATACCTGAGAAGATGCGTACAGGGCCATTTAAAATGGAAATGACCGCATGAAACTAATCGTAACAGAGGTAGATGGCAGTCAAATTTCATAGGGAAATCTTCGGGAAATTTAAGCTGTCCACGTAGGAAGTCGCACATAAAACCATCCTTAGATCTCTACTTGAGTACTGTCCATCGATCTGGGTATTATTGATAGTGGAAACAGAAAAAGTCCAGTTAAGAAGAGAACAGGAAATTTTTTGAGGTTTTCGTAACAAAATCGGGAAATAATGCGTGCTACCACTTGTACAGGCGTGATACATGAGTCTGGTTGCGTGGATATGATTGCTACTATGAGCAAAAAATCCGGGGTGAACGATTCAAATTTCCTCCGCTGGCATCTGTGATATAAGCAGAAGCCACGACCGTACTAGATGATGACAAACAGAAGATGATGTAGTCATAATCCTGTTGATGCAATTAAAGCCATCAGTTCGGATGGTTTAGAGTAAAGCTCGTTTTCCGCTTCGTGGGAGATGCGATTGTTATAAAGCTTGACGAGTTCTCTCTTGTCATTACATACGTGAACCTGTACTGCTTGATGAATTTTGACTATATAGTGCTATTATTACCTGTCTGCCCCTGGAGTTGTGCAAAATCGTTGGAGCTGTGAAAGTCGCGTGAGGGAGCAGTGTTAACGAACTGAACAGAGTGTTTTGATTGAGATGGTTGCTGATGGACTATAAATCACAGGTGAACACGTAAAAATTTTATATTCATTACGGGAGTAGCAGTTATATCGGTATGAACTGTGGAACAAGTACATGTAGTCGGTACGAAATTAATTACACAAATAGCATAATCCACCGTGCCCGAGGTCGCCAGCACACGCTTGTGCGGTGGCGACCGACTCGGAGATAGTCGGTTCGAATCGTGGTGGTGGTGGTGGTGGTGGTGGTGTGGTGGTGGTGGTGTGGTGGTGGTGGTGGTGGTGGAAGGAATTGTGCCGACAAGGTAAGGAGAAATTGTGACTTTAAGTTCCTCACCAACTAACTTTGAGAGAATGTTGGGGAAAAATTTCCACATCTCTCCGTGCGAAAAGTGTTTACAACACGTACAGAAACCAGACTGCAAATAGAAAAGTAGAGAGATATCCCAGATGTTATTCAATCTGTGCATTAAACAAATAGTGAAGAAAAGGAAGGAGAAATTTAGAAAGGGAATCGAAGTTAAAGTAGTTGAAATTAAAACTTTGAGGTTTGGTGAAATTCTGCAGTTGTGTCAGAGACGACAAAGGATTGCAGTTGTAGCAGTTGACCAGAATGAGTGGTGTTAGGCAAGGATGTAGCTTGTTACGCGACACTCTTTAACTTCTATACTGAAGATTATGTAAGACAGTGGAAGAAAGAAGAACATGAAGGTATATAAATGAAAAGAATCAATCAGCTGAACGCTTTGCTATATGCAGATGATGTAGGCTTAATACAGAGTGAGGAACCAGCTTACAGCATTCGATGTTTAGATTCTACGAACTAGGAAGACAATGCTACAGCCCGAAAATATCCACCACTGAAGCCAAATGGCTCTGCTTGTGACGTATAAGGTGATTTTGGCCACGTTCCCTTTTTTTATTTCTTTATAGCGTATGGTTGAGACAGTAGGGTCCTTACATCCAGTTACATAAATATTTTGTACAATTACCATAATATCTCACCATCAGCGCAAAACATTTACCATGCAGGCAGTAAGAACCCCACAACATGACGATTACAGATGAATAATATATGAAAATAGATTTGTGTTATAATATGAGTAGCTTGTAATTATATTTGAAATAATGGCAGGTTTAAAAGGATTTTCACAGTAAGTACTGTATACCTCGTTCAGTGCTATTGTTTACAATGATATTTGACCTGGATACGTACACGAGTATGTGATTGTTACATTTATGGTATTGTATGTCAGTATCTTTGTTTATTACCAAAGTGAAAATAGCACAAAATTCACACATTTACTGTCGTTCTGGTCATGTGACATATGAACAGTTTTAATTTTCGCGTCATTAATAAACAGAAGGTCGTCTCTCAACGGAAAAAGCAGTCTCCCACTTCAAATATCGCAGCAAAAAAAAGAAAAAAAAGAACACGAGAAATGTATTCTTGCTCTAAAAGGGCGTGCTGCGTGTACACATACTAAGCAACTTCAGGCTGTCTAAAATAAGACATCGCGAATAATATTAAATGCTTCATGGCTACTGTCCAAGAGGTAGAAATCGGACATGTCTTATTCAGCGTTTCACACTTCTGCATGCTCTGGACGCGAAATTCCATGTTACAACGACACAAGAATCGACCACGTCCACGTGCAAGAACGACGGTTTTCGGGCCGCGCAGGACACGTGGACAGGTGATTTGCCGCTTGGGCGCGCGTCGATGGCGTTGGCCGGGGCCCCTTGTGTCGTGCAGGCCGAGTTGATTACGAGCGTAGGACGTCCACTTTCCGAAGGCGACCCCTTTTTCCACGAAGGAGGAGCGCGCAAAAGTGCTCGCAAGTATTTTGCTGCCTCATCATCAGGATATGACTGAAACAAAGTTTTGCACGCGGCTGCATCAGGTATTCCGTTTGTGCCCAGGCCGCCGGCGCACATAGATAATACAATTCTCATTATGGCAGTGCTGTCGGATGGCAGGGCAAGGGGTGGGGGGAACGCGCCCCTCCCCGCTGCTCTTGTGACGGTGCCACGGCCCGGCTCTCCCCCCTCCATTCCCTGTCCCCCTCACCCTTCCAACCTCGCACACCCCTCCGGGAGTGGGCTAATTATTGCGCGCAGTGTTACATTTCGTTACGCGCGCTCCTCGCAAAACATTGTTAAGCGCCGCGCGGCGCCGCTTCCTTGGAACAGACGCTTCCGTGAAGGGCGTCTGGCAGCTCAGCTGAAGACCCGTACTCTCTCAAATCTGCGACCGAGGCTACACTCTGCACTTTACCTAATAGCGTATAGAGGTAATTACTCTCGTCGATACCACTGGTGACGGTACATACGAGGTCGGCCCTGTAAGTTTTTACAATAACAACGGGAGAAAATATTTTTTTTGTGCAGAGAGCTCCATTGCTTTTCATATATCCATCTTTAAATTTGATACACTGTTTCATGCGTTGATAGAACTAATTACCAGGATAATCCCAAAAGTAAGGTCTCCTATTTTTTTATAATGACATAGACCTGTTCATCATTTCTACAATGGCTTACAGCAGTTTACAGCTTGAATCTTTAGCTATTTTTCGACATAATCATCATTTCTGCCGATGCATTTTTGTAGACGCTGTGGCAGTTTTTGTATGCCCATGTCATACCAGCTCGCCGCTGTGCTGTTCAGAAAGTTATGAACCTCTTCTTTCACCTCGTCGTTGGAGCTGAATCGCTGGGACCACAATTAACGCTGACAGATACTGTGAGACTCTGAAAAAACTCAAACGGGCAATTCAGAACCGGAGAAGAGGAATGTTGAGCAAGGGCGTACACATTGCCCACGACAACGCTCGCCCACACATTGCTCGGCAAACCGTTGCTCTCCTGCAACAGTTTCAGTGGAATATAATCACCCACCCACCCTATAGTCCTGAATTGGCGCCCAGTGACTATCACCTGATCCCTAGGTTAAACGAACATTTGGCCGGAAAGCGATTCAGCTCCGACGACGAGGTCAAAGAAGAGGTTCATAACTTTCTGAACAGAATGGCGGCGAGTTGGTATGACATCGGTATACAGAAACTGCCACCGCGTCTACAAAAATGCACCGACAGAAATGGTGATTATGTCGAAAAATAGCTAAATGTTCAAGCTGTAAATTGATGTAAACCACTGTAGAAATAAACAGGTCTATGTACTTACAAGGGAATGGTCAGACTTGTCATGCCGAAACATGTATTGCTTTTTTTAGCACTGTTATTTAACTGTGCAAAAGGTCCGTATGCAAAATTGTAGCTGCTGACATGAACTGGAAGTCACCTAAAAAAAATCACGAACATGGCTGTGTTTCCTGCTTGGCGCTTGCAGTGACGGCTGGCCACCCCTGGAAATGGCGAGTCGCGGGCGTTGTGCGCATGGTCGGCTTATCGCGGCGTTCACTAAAGAGGAATATCGCTGCATGGTTTTGGTGGAAAGGGGAAACGAATATTCATTTCTGTGGCATGCACGTCCTTTTAATTTCTGGTACGTATTTCGAAACATACCGTCCTGAAACTGGTTAGAGATGTGAAAGATGTTCTGTACATGTTCATCTATACTCCGCAAGCCACTTTACGGTGAACATTCAATCTCCCCTCACAGGTGATGGCGAACCCTGTAAATGTTTTGCTGCTTTCCATGGAGATATACCACAGACGCCAAATGAAGCAATCAACAGAAAACACGCGTGAAGACTATGTGTTGTGCGACATGGTTGTTAAACTTCTAGACGAGCACGTAAATGGCTCAGACATGTGGCTAGAAACAACTGAAACACTCGATATTGCAGACTGTGAATCTACAGACGGCGAAGCCACCGACGAAAGTTGCACTCATGAAGAATCTTCGAGTGATAGTGCCACGTACCATCATCAATTATCTCTGAAAGTAACACCAGCAACTACAATTACCTTATCAGACAAAGAAAAAGCGGTGACGTATTAGTTGAACGAAAGTGGTAAGAAACCCCTACGTGTCAGTACTGTTCAAAATAAGTATCGCTTTGTCCGTTCTGAACTTGAATTGTATAGATGGAAAAAGGAAGTCGCTGGACGACGTAAGAGTCGACTGGAAATTGCGACGGAGATAAATGCGCGACTTTTTGAGCTATTTACCGATGCCAGACAACAGTCATTTAGTGTCAGCGATACAACTTTGCGTGATTGGGCGTTAGAGATTGCCAACGCGATAGGAGCTAAAGAATTTACAGCTTCTCAAAGTTGGATTAGTCGCTTCAAAAGATCACATAAAATTATGGCAAGAAAAATAAAAAAATTGTATAGAGAAATAGGTCGGAAAATGAAGTGACACAAATCGAAATGATAGAAGCTTTTCTTACGAATGCAAAAAGTAAGATCGCTATTTTTAGTGAATCGTACGTGGACAATTCCAATCTGTGAGGTTTTAAAAAAGAAATGTGTGCGAAAAGAACACTGTCATTCAAAGGGGAAAAACATATTGAGACGATTGCGCAGTCCACGACTGCACTCACCCATTCATACACTATAATGCCCATAATTAGTCTGGATGGTCCATTGCTTCCTAAACTATATGTGTGTCTTCAAGAACAAACTGGACGCTTTGGACCACGTGTCAAAAGAACAATGTTCTATGCAAACACTCTTGTGGTAGACGCACCGAAGTCTGGAAAAATGGGAAATGAAAACGTTACACTTTTCATGTGTCATGCTTTTCTTCCGATCTGCGGGAACAAATCTCTTCTCCTTCTAGATTCGTGGTCAGGTCATAAAAGGTCTGATTCATTAAAAGCTGTATTTCGAGCCCACCCTGACAAAGAAGTAGAGATACTTCAGATTCCACCCGGCACGACGAACGTAATTCAACCTTTAGAGAGAGAATTTTTCCGTCAATGGAAGGCATTTTACAGAAAACTAACAGAGAAAACTATTGTGTGCAGATCACTGCAATTTTCTGTCTATCACAGTGACAATATTCTCAAGCTGCAATCAGTAGTACATTATCAATTTTCCTCCCCACGCTTTCAGAATTTGATTAAATATGCGTGGCACTCCTGGAAATATTCTGATACTAGGTCTGATTCATTCCTAACACCAGCCCAGTTTCGTCTACGGACATCAAACAACGTCTGTGATTCGCAGGGCTGTCATATGTCGTCTTTGCTTGAATGTTCTTGGTGCCCAAATAACCTATGTTTTGAACATTGTATCAATATTTCGCATTTTTGCGGTAATTACAAGAAATAAAATTTGGACGTGTTCTAAACCGTATATTTATTTGTGTCTATTTCATAGCTATTTGGAAAAAATGTTGTAGATAGCATATCAGCCATATTTGTCAACGAATGTTTAATTATCATACGATCGCTTTCACTGGGGGAATCAGCTCTCACTGCTGTGGCAATAGAGCTGCGATTAGCTAACACCACCTTGTCCCTAGATGGCGTTGGTATAACGTAGCGAGAGAGGTCAGGGTTGTACAAGAGGCAGTTATAAGCGCGGAAACCATGCGACAATAATGTCTTACTTCATAAAATTGTTTACGTACTTCCAGGTCATGTCAGCAGCTAAAATTCTGCATACAGACTTCTTGCAATGTTAACTCACAGTGGTAAAAAAAGCAAGACAGGTTTCGACATGACAAGTCTGACCATTCCCTTGTTAGAAAAAAAATTAGGAGGCCGAACTTTTGGGATTACCCTCGTACCTACAGTCAGAACCGCTGATGTCTGTAGAAACGAGGGGCGTTCAATGAGTAATGCAACAACCATTTGTTCTGGAAGCAGGTTGGTTTTATTCAGGATTCCAGTATACCATACTGTTCACTACTCCTTTCGCTAAAAACTGTTTTTCAACATAATCTCCGTTCGATGCGACGGTCTTATGCCACGTTACTGTGAGGGCCTGCATACACGCATCGTACCACTTTACTGGTCGACGTCGGAACCGACGTGTTACTGCATCAATTACCTCCTCATTATCCCCGTACTGCTTCCCTCGGGGTGCATCTTTCATGTGGCCAAACACATGGAAGTCGGAATGTACCATATCCGGGCTGTATGAAGAACAACAGTGTGTTCAAGGTTTGTGAGCTCGTCTAGGATACGCAGAGTCGTAAGAGGTCTTGAGTTGCCATGGAGAAGAAAAATTCGTTTTGGTTTTTGTGGACACGAACACGGTGAAGTCGTTTATTTTATTTCCTGAAATTAGCACAGTACATTTCAGAGTTGTTCGTCGCACCACGAGGGCAGAATAACCTCTTCACAGTCCCAGAAGACCCTCGCCATGACTTTATCGGCTGAAGGTGTGGCTTTGAACGTTTTCTTCACTGGAGAGGTAGTGTGTCACCACTCCATGGTTTAGCGATTAGTTTCCGGTTCGAAGTGATGAAGCCATGTTTCATCACCTGTGACGATGTTCTACAAAAACACGCAATCACAAATGGTCCACCGTTGCTCTTTATGATCTTGTGTTAGGCGGCGATTAACTCATCGGGCACACACCTTTGAGTACCCCAGCTGATGGACGAGTGTGTCAGCACTGCCAACAGAGACGTCTAGTTGTGCAGCGATGTGTTTGATTATGTTCCGTCGATCTCCTTGAAAGAGGGTGTCCGCACGTTCCAACATTGCAGGAGTCACACCTGTGTGCGGCCGGCCGGCACGTGGGAGATCGGACAGGTTTGCGTCATCCTGTTGCGATGATGATAGACACCTCGCCCAACGACTCACCTTGCTTTTGTTCACTGTCAGGTCTCCGTAGACATACCGCAAGTGCTTCTGAATACCTGCAACGCTCCGATTTACAGCCGAAAGAAACTCACTGACAGGTTACGGCTTGGAACGCACTTTTCATGCTCCGATTAGCGCCGCCACCAATTGGAACTTCATGAAAGTATGGGGCTGAAGCGGAAGTATTCCACGATGTCCCACAACAAATTCCGCTCTTTTGCAACGGGAATTGGCTCAGAAAAAAAAATGTGATGGATTACTTATTGAACGTTCCTCGTATTTACGCTAGATGTACATCGGTTAAATAGGAAAACTCACGATCTGATCAAAATTATACTGACACCTCAATGCGAAAATGGCAACTAGATGTCACAAGAGGAGGACCAACCGATATAAAAGGAGATGGAGAATATTGTGTTATCAGCAACTAAGCAGTAACACCTAAAATGGTGAATCATGAGGACTTATTAACTGGACTAGTCATTGGGTGTGTGTAACAAATCCATCGAGATGACTAAGTCGACTGTTGATGTAGTTATGAAGTGGAAACTCGAAGGAACAACAACAGCCTAACTTCAGGTACTGATGGACAGTGACCGACGAGCATCTCGGAGGGTGGTTGCAAAAACCCGCATGAAATCAGCGGAAGCAATCTCTCTTCAGTTCCAAAGAGCAGTAATGCAGCTAGCCATGACCGTAGGTAGATAAAAGTAAAGGGGTGCGATGTTCGAGCAATTCCTTACAAGCTACACAGTTATGTAGTCAAAGTTGAACGACTCTTGAAGTTGTGTAAAGAGCGACAGTGGAAGAGTGGGAACGAGTGATTTGGAGCGATGAATCACGGCACAGCCACTAGCAGTCTGAGGGGGCGGTTTGATATTGCATAATACCTGCAGAAAGTTATATGCCATCACGTGTGGTGCCAACAGAGAAGTGTGTATGAGGTATGGGAGTGTATTTCATGTAGGGTGTGGTCCTGTTATTGAGCTTAAGGAAATTTTGCTTACATTATAGGAGCAGTCCGGAGAGGCTGGTGGTTTATATCAGCATGACAATACACCCCGTCAGAAAGTAGCGTCTATGTGGTAATGGTTTGTGGAGAAATTCCTGAAATGGACTGGCCTGCCGACAGCACATTTGCCATGAGTTAGAACATCGACCTCGATCCTGACTGCAGCTGCAACATATCCAACTTGTCTGGTTTCGCCACTTAAGAAGAAAAAGGTGGAGCGTACACTATTAGTTAAGAAGTGGTTTTGACTTTGTACATATGTACTGTTTGTCTTTTCCTTTTCTTTTTCGTTTGTAAATGTATAGCTATGGTGTTCTTTTAATAATTGACAAAGGTCTTATTAGGCACTAGTGGGTTTTACTGTTGTTCTGAAGAAGGTGTAGTTATCTACGCCGAAACCTGTGTTAACACCAGGTGCTTTTTCCGCAATCGAGGCGGGTTTTTAGTTTTATAATATATTAACCAACGATTGCTGACGCGCTGCGATGTTAAAGGTTCTTAAAGATACATGCATGGTGAGAAAAGTGGCAATCAAACCTTCAGATTAAAAATGTGTTAGGTCCTACACAGAACACTAAAAAATTCCGCGCAATTTCGGTTTCTCGATAAATCACAAAAATGTAAACATTGTCGATAAAGGCTTTCGGGGCGTGCCCATATAGGCATCTCAACAGTGGAAGATACGACAGTGTGTTTCGACAGTTCAGAACATTGATGAGGCCAAGCCATACTATCATACGAAGTTACCTATGATTAGACTTGTCATACGACGCCATTCAGGCAAATCTCGTATCAGTTATGACGCTGCGAAGATAAGGACAACATGACATCTATTCCCCACGCGAAGAAAATCTCCTACCCATCCGGTAATCGAACCCGGACCCCTTCGCTGAGTACTCTGCTATGCTGATCCCCCATCTACCGTGGTGGAAGCGTTGTCGAATCAGTTATATATCTAAAAACTACAGTTATGAACAACTTAAATTGGAAATGTCACATAGAAAGTACTGTGGGGAAGAAATCCAAACACTGCGTTTTATTCCAGAACACTTAGAAGGTGCAACATATCTACTAAAGAGACTGCCAAGTCTACGCTTGTCTGTCGTATTCTGGTGTAGTGGAGCACGGTACGAGGTCAGGTCAGACTGATGGGGGTCATCGACAAAGTTTAACGAAGGGCACCACGTTTTGTTTTATAGCAAAATAGGGTAGAGAGTATCAGAAACATGATAAGTGAGTTGGGATGGCAGTCATTAAAACAAAGGCGAGATCTTTGCACGAAATTTAAAACAAAGACTATCTCCTCCAAATAACAAAATATTTTGTTGACACCGACCTACACAAGAAGAAATGACCATCGGACGAGGGTCACTCCAAAAGAATGTACACTATTTTTGTAAAAATACAGTTTTCATTATGCATGTGTGGAAGTTTTACAGTGTATAGATACATCCTTCCCGCTTGTTTTCAAACTTAGTTCAACTTGTTCCCGTAAGTGGCGCCGTCCAGCATGTCTTCAATATGGCTGCTACACTTGACGTTCGTCAAAAGCAACTTGCTGTCACAGAATTCCTGTGCTATGAAAACGAGATAGTGGGAAACATCCACAAGAGGTTGAAAAATGTGTATGGAGATGCTGCTGTCGACCGCAGTACAATTAGTCGGTGGGCAAGCAGGTTATGTGATGAAAGCGGGCACGGCAATATTGTGGATTGCCCTCGTCGCGGGAGGCTTCGTACTGCACACACCCCAGACAATGTGCAGAGAGTTAACGAACTGGTGACTGCCGACAGACGCATCACAGTGAATGCATTGTCACGCTACTTTGGGATAGGGGAAGGAAGTGTTTGCAGAATACTGAAAGTGTTGGCGTTAAAAAAGGTTTGTGCCAGGTGGGTTCCCAAGATGTTGACAGTGGCTCACAAAAAAACAAGAAAAACGGTACGCAGCGAACTTTTGGAACAGTACGAGAATGGTGGAGATGAATGTCTTGGAAGAATTGTGACAGGTGATGAAACATGGCTCCATCAGTTTTCACCAGAGACGAAGAGGCAATCAATGGAGTGGCACCATGCACATTCACCCAAGAAAAAAAATTTCAAAACCACACCTTCTGCTGGAAAAGTTATGGCTACGGTGTTTTTCGATTCCGAAGGACTCTTGCTTGTGGACATCATGCCAAGTGGAATCACCATAAATTCTGATGCATATGTGACGATATTGAAGGAACTTCAAGCTCGACTGAGTCGTGTTCGACTACATCTGCATCTACATGATTACTCTGCATTCACATTTAAGTGCTTGGCAGAGTGTTCATCGAACCACAATCATAGTATCTCTCTACCATTCCACTCCCGAACAGCGCGCGGGAAAAACGAACACCTAAACCTTTCTGTTCGAGCTCTGATTTCTCTTATTTTATTTTGATGATCATTCCTACCTATGTAGGTTGGGCTCAACAAAATATTTTCGCATTCGGAAGAGAAAGTTGGTGACTGAATTTTCGTAAATAGATCTCGCCGCGACGAAAAACGTCTTTGCTTTAATGACTTCCGTCCCAACTCGCGTATCATATCTGCCACACTCTCTCCCCTATTACGTGATAATACAAAACGAGCTTCCCCTTTTTGCACCCTTTCGATGTCCTCCGTCAATCCCACCTGGTAAGGATCCCACACCGCGCAGCAATATTGTAACAGAGGACGAACGAGTGTAGTGTAAGCTGTCTCTTTAGTGGACTTGTTGCATCTTCTAAGTGTCCTGCCAATGAAACGCAACCTTTGGCTCGCTTTCCCCACAATATTATCTATGTGGTCTTTCCAACTGAAGTTGTTCGTAATGTTTACACCCAAGCCTTGAGAATTGTACTACTTATCGAGTAATCGAATTCCAACGGATTTTTTTTGGAACTCATGTGGATCACTTCACACTTTTCGTTATTTAGCGTCAACTGCCACCTGCCACACCATACAGCAATCTCTTCTAAATCGCTTTGCAACTGATACTGGTATTCGGATGACCTTACTAGACGGTAAATTACAGCATCATCTGCGAACAATCTAAGAGAACTTCTCAGATTGTCACCCAGGTCATTTATATACATCAGGAACAGCAGAGGTCCCTGGACGCTTCCCTGGGGAAGACCTGATATCACTTCAGTTTTACTCGATAATTTGCCGTCTATTACTACGAACTGCGACCTTCCTGACAGGAAATAACGAATCCAGTCGCACAACTGAGATGATACCCCATAGGCCCGCAGCTTGATTAGAAGTCGCTTGTGACGAACGGTGTCAAAAGCTTTCCGGAAATCTAGAAATACGAAATCAACTTGAGATCCCCTGTCGACAGCGGCCATTACTTCGTGCGAATAAAGAGCTAGCTGCGTTGCACAAGAACGATGTTTTCTGAAACCATGCTGATTACGTATCAATAGATCGTTCCCTTCGAGGTGATTCATAATTGGCAAAAGCAGGATGTCTTGCTGTTGCACGACAATGCACGGCCACATGCCGGTCAAAAAAACACGGAAGCGATCACAAAGCTCGGATGGACAACACTTAAACACCCGCCTTACAGTCCTGACCTGGCTCCATGTGACTATCATCTCTTTCGGAAACTGAAAGACTCTCTTCGTGGAACAAGGTTTGAAGATGATGACTCGCTTGTGCACTCTGCCAAACAGTGGCACCAACAGGTTGGTTCAGAATTTTACCGTGCGGGTGTACAGGCACTGGTTCCTGGGTGGCGTTAGGCAGTTAAAAGGGATGGAAATTATGTGGAGAAATGAAAATATTGTTCCTAAAGGATGTATCTATACACTGTAAAACTTTCAAACGTGTAGAATAAAAGATGGATTTTTAAAAATTGTGTGCATTTCTTTTAGAGTGACCCTCGTAGTAAGAAAAACTTAGCTCACGCAGAAACATTTATGCATTCAATTATTCCACGTGTTATTCGAGAGTGAAACAGTCGAGGAATTGTCATAAAGTGCTTCTGTGAACCCCTTGCACACACCTAGGTATGAATTCCAGAGCAGTAATATATAAGTAGATGCAGATAGTGGTATATAATAACGATACCACCCTATGGGCGTCATAAGTTCCCGTCAGACGCTAATAATGGCAGCACAGGATCTGGAGGACCAATGGTGTGCGCCCATTGAGCCACGTCCCTAGCCGCTCTGTACCATGAGCGCCCTCCGCCGCCGAGATATAGGATGACCAGAGGCAGCCACATAGCCCACTTACATTTGGAGCCTGTCCGCCACGTGACACTATGCAGACGCTGCCTAATTGCGGCTCTGTCACCATCGTTCCTGGTTTAGTTCAGAGAGCCTCATCCTTTGCAAAAACAGACATAATGTCTTATGGGATAACAGCAATCAGTGATTTTATAATGTTACTTAAAATCCGTCTTGATTGCAAAAAATTTTTTTATTATTCATATGACATGTGACGTAGCATGTGAAAGTTGCTGGATTTGGACGGGTTACTCCTGTAACTGAAATATCAGATCTGAAGATGGTTCTGAATGAACCGAAACCGGTCATATGAATAATAAAAATTTTTTTTGCAATAAAGACGGATTTTAAGTAACATTATAGCCTCATCCTTGTTGCTATTGTATGAGCTCGACTCTTTTTCTTGCTGTACTATATGTAATGAGTCTTGGTATGCTTTGAAAAATACAACTTAAGTAAATGTTGTGTTTATTGTATTTGCGTCTTCGCTCATGATTTCTGCTCCTGCCCAGCTTCCCTACGACAGCTGCCACACTACTCTATAGCCCACCTCCTCGTACCATTCTGTACGAAGTCATCTACCACACAGGTGTTAAATACGGAAGACGTGCTGGGTACTGCTGTTCGATGTTTAGTTGCTCAGTAGCTTTTCACTCAAAACTCAAATTCATATTGCATAACACGAACATAATTCGGAACTGAACTGTGATTTATTTTCAAAGAATATTCTTAAGAATTTATTTTATTTACTAGCGATTCATCAAGAACATTAACACATTTAATCACACTGTGTAGGCGTGGAAGTAATTGCCAGATAGTAACTGATGAAATCATAACCAAATTCCTTTTAACAAAGTGGGAATTTTATTCACTTTAATAGTGCCTAAAGGCATTTTCTTAAAAGAAACAGATATAAAATTATAATCAGAAAGCACCCTCTAAATATCAAAGTTACAATTTATTCAGAGGCAGAAAGAAACAAGTTTTGACTGTGTGAGCTTTCGGGCAGAGAACTTTGCCACTCCCTTTTGACACGGCCGTAGTTACGACCGCTCACAATAGCCTCTGAAAGACTACACTGGTGCAAATCTGCAACACACCAGATAACTTTAAACTAAGAGTTTTAACAATTTACACAAGCAAACAAACTATGCATCCCCCGTAGGAGGGATGGAAATGGTACAAAACACTAACAATTAAAATATTAACCTTGCCACCGAAGGTGCAACTTGATTTTAACTTCTACGAAAAGTCTTACGGTGAAAGGGTGGCAACTTTATATACTAATATGATCATTTAAATAAAAGCCCATGAAATGCAATCTTATATAAAATTCTACAAAGTTGGCCAAACAATAGTTAAGATGCTCTACAGTACACAGATACCGCCTCTGAAGATCATAGGCAATAATATCAAAGTTTCCAAAGATCAAAACATATTTCAGGTATTAGGCCGTTACATTACAAGCAACAAATTCGTTCACACACACCAAATCCGACAAACATGACACAGGCAGCTACTAACGTACGGTACATTGATAGGGAGGTTACAGAACAACCCGAACCGAAATTGCTGTAACACGCCCCTACTCCACAAGGGAAAAACGGACCACCCAATTTATAAACAAAGACCTTCCCGCGGGTGGGGAAACGGAGAAGAATGGTGGGACGACCCCAAAGTAAAACGGCTGATGACCTCACCAAGAAAAAAAAGTAGAATTTAACAAGAGTAAATCAAACAAGATATCACCAATCACTTAACTTCTAATAAACTGCGATTTCTCGAGAAGACCTGGCGCAGCACCCCCAAATCGCTCTCGCGAACCGTCCGCTGCCAGCCGCTTCAACGGACGCAGGAAGGCGCCCCGATCTCCCGTCTCACGGCGTCGCAGCTCGCACGGGCCAGACACGTCGTGGGTTGACTCCTGTTGCTCTCGTGTCGACCGCGAAGTCACTACCCCTCGCTATACACCGCGGCCCACTGGACTCACGTGGCGACCTCACATACGCCGACGCTCAAGACGGACAAGTCATCTTGTGTCTCAGTGCGCGACCGACCAACAGATCGATCCATTGCCTGAGTAAACTCGAGCAGACTGGCGGCCTAACGCTCAGACTCAGATGCAGGAACTAAGCCCCGACCTGGCGACCACTCGCTGAGTTCTCTTACTGGCGGACTGGAAAGACTCGGATTTTGCCGGCTTTAAAGGTTGATCCGAACGACAGACATACTAGCACTACGAACGACAGACAGACACTAACTGCCTAACAAATGCGGACGAGAGACAGACTAGCAAGCTGGGGACGAGAGACTGACCCAGACTGACCCACTGGCGACCTTTTTTTTTTTCCTTTATTGAATTTCGATTCCCCCCGATGGGGGCGGGCCGGCAGCAGCTTAGTACGCTGCTCTACAGCCTACAGACTTTTCAAAAACGTAAGAAGGAAAGAAACAATAAAAGAAGGCGATAAAACGGTGACTTAAATTGTAAAATGGCGGAAAATGGTGGAAAGTTAAAACATAAAGCAAAGGGGTTGGCAATGCTAATAAAATACATAGGAATCAGACAAGTAACATAGTAGACACACAATTTAAAAAAAAAACAAAAAAAACACGGCGAGAGTCTCGTTTCTGTTCACACCCAGCGACAGTATGATGGCCGTTCGTAACACTTCCCAAAAGACACACAACACTGACCACTCACTGTAAAACACCGCACGAAAATGTCGGCACAAAGATGACACTCCCTAGCCAAGGGCTGATTGGGGGGGGAGGGGGGGCTGGACAGATGAGGGGGAAAACAAGGAGGGAGGAGAGGAAAAAACGAAAGGGTGGAACACTGGCGAGCTCATAGCGACCCTTAAATGCACGTGAACAGGCAACCTTTCCCCTTTCCCACCAGAGGGAGACACCAAAGCTGCGATTGCCACAGCGGCACCACCGCCAGAAACGGAGGGCGACTGCTTCACACTACGCGCTGCGGCGCGCTCTTTAAAACAGAAATTTTTTACTTCGGCACAGGTACTATCTACATAATTCGATACCTATAGGTCGGGTTGAATCTCACCTTCATTAAAAACGTTGTGTGTTTTATTCTGCTTATATAGAGCCAAGTAAAGCAGATTTATTTTTGGAACAGAAACATGTAAAGTTGAATAAATTTAGCGTGAAGTAGTGAAGTGTGTGAACACGAAAGCTACTGCACTGTGCATGCGATTACTAGTAACCACGTTACGTCACGCCACATGGCGCCGCTTTGCTATCAAATTAATGCGACGCTCCCCGCTGCTCCCCACCACAGCCACACACGCGCATTCTTTTTAAGTGAGCGTATCTGGGAAACAGAGTGCGCCCGCGGCTTGGGTGGCGTGACGTACGAGCAGCGAGGAGAGCGGCGTGTCGTGACGCGGCCGGACAAGTGGCTGGCGAGCGGCGGCGGCGGCGGCGCGTGCGTGCCCGTCATAAAGATGCCGCGCCGTCACGGGTCGAAACGCCGCAGTGGAAATAGCAGCGCGTCGATAGCGGGCCCGTTCCAGGTCGCCGCGGGCGGCGGGCAGCGGCCGCCCCCATTCCGGTCACGACTTGGGGCGCACAGCCAGAGGCAGGCCGCTTCTGTCGCCCACTCTCACTTGCTGTGGCGCGCCTTGTGACAACACACTCAGATCTACCTGTTATTTAACCTTCGTACATCCATATTTAAACTGGATGAAGGAAGGAGACACAGCTCGTATAATTTTTATTAAAGATGAAATTCCTCCAGCTGTACTTAAGATTTTATATTTACTTCATTACTAGTTTCGCTATCTTCAGGCCCACACACAACTGATTTCATCAAAGTGTACGGGCCTGAAGATGGCGTTGACGAAACGTCGAAACTAGGAGCGAATTAAATATAAAATCTTAAGGGATGTAGGACGTCAAACGGGCTGACTTGGAGCAGGAGAGGCACCACAGAACATTTTAGTTTCCATTGTATATGCTTTTACAAATAAATTCATAAAACTCTGAACATAGCTGCTAAGGCTCAGTGACAGTGTCAGAATTATATTAGAACAAATAAGCCCTCGGTCAGAAATATTAAGTCAAAATTGACCAGGTTTCGACGCTACTATGAGCGTCGTCTTCAGAATTAGACTAACTGTTCTAAAACATATTAGGTATATAATACATTAATAAAATTAAAGTTTGTACTGACTGGAAAAAGATGCAGTACTTACAAGTCACATATTAAAAAAGATCTAAGCCGGAAAGGCGACGTCATGAATAGTTGTAAGTGAGATGGCGACCCTGGTTCACAGTACGAGCAGCCCTTAGCGGCTCGCCATCTCACAACTATTCATCACGTCGCCTTTCCGGCTTAGATCTTTTTTAATATGTGACTTGTAAGTACTGCATCTTTTTCCAGTCAGTACAAACTTTAATTTTATTAATGTATTATATACCTAATATGTTTTAGAATAGTTAGTCTAATTCTGAAGACGGCGCTCATATTAGCGTCGAAACCTGATCAATTTTGACTTAATATTTGTGACGGAGGGCTTATTTGTTGTAATATATCATAAAACTTTGACAGCATGGCCAGGAAGGATTCAGAATTCACCCCAAATGCAGTGGATGTTCGAAAACATAGCGAAATAATTTTTTTTACATGTGAAATTTCATCATTTTTTTCACTTACTAATGGCTGCATTTGTTGCTATAGGTACACTTTTCTTCACAAGTAAGAGAGATTCTTCGATGAATTTTGCACAGCATACGAACCATACTTAAAGGTATATGAAACTCTAGAATTTTCAAAAAAATGGTTCAAATGGCTCTGAGCACTATGGGACTCAACATCTGAGGTCATCAGTCCCTTAGAACTTAGAACTACTTAAACCTAACTAACCTAAGGACATCACACACATCCATGCCCGAGGCAGGATTCGAGCCTGCGACCGTAGCAGTCACGCGGTTCCAGACTGAAGTACCTAGAACCGTACGACCACCGCGGCCGGCTAGAATTTTCGAAATCTATTAAAACCTGTAGAAAAAATTGAGGTAATTAACTAAAAAATTTGTGTTTTTTCTAAACATGAAGTTTAAAATATAACAGTTCATTGGTTTTTTCATAAATTAAATGAATTCTAGAGTTTCATACACCTGTGAGTATGGTATGTATGCTGTGCAAAATTCATCGAAGAATCTCTCTAACTTATGAAGAAAAGTGTATCTATAACAACAAATGCAGCCTTTAGTAAGTGAAAAAAATGATGAAATTTCACACGTAACAAAATTTATTTTCTTATGTTTTCGAACTTCCACTGCAATGAATGTGAATCCTGAATCCTTCCTGAAGATGCTGACAAAGTTTTATGAATTTATTTGTGCAAGTCCGAAGTCCACATCCCTCGTGTATATTACTAGCTTGTAATCGTTGTTGTCCAGAGCGCAGGTCCGCGGTTACATATGTATGTTTGAAGTCGTATTGTAAAGAGGTTGAAAAGCGATAGTTGTAATACTGTGTATCACAGAAAAATGTTAATATTGAACGTCTCTGCTAATGTTCTGTATTTTAAGAAATACTAGATGCGCGAGAAAAGTAATGAGACTGACAACATTGCGAGCGATCTGCCTACTCTGTATTGCTGTACTTGAGTATACCGGTGTGGTCATCCGTTCCAGATGCTCATTCCCACTTTCTGTTCCATACTGCTATCTGGTGATTTTTGGGAGCACCATCAATGAAGTGGTGTTTTTTGTTGTGTGTTACGAAAATGGAACTGCGGAATTTAGAGCAAGGTTATGCCATCAAGTTCTGTGTTAAACTAGGCGAATCCGCGAATGCGACCTTTGAAAAGTTGAAACAGACCTGCGGGGAACATTGCTTATCAAGAGCACAAGTTTCTCACCTCCTCAAATAGTTTTTGAATGCCAAGAACACATTGAGGATGAAACTTTTTTTTTCTGCGGGGGTATCGTGTATAAAGAATTTGTTCGTCCAGGACAAACTGTCAACCAAGTGTTTTACAAAGACATCATTGAAAGGTTCAGGAAAAGGGTGAAGCGGGTGAGACCGGATATTGCAGACAAGTGGATGAGTCCTTGTGATTTTTTTTTCGTTCCCTGAAATTGAAAAATGTCTTTTACGAGTCTGGAGAACACTCAAAAGATAGTGATCGATGTGTTGAGGCCCTGCCAGTTGAAGTCTTTCAGCTCCGCTACCGTACTACCAAGCCTGGGTATAGGGACTCTGCCGGTGTATGGCTGCCGTTGGGAACTGCTTTGGAGGGGACGGTATTGTTGCTGGAAAAAAGTAAAAGCTTTGGAGCATAAAAAAGCAGTCTCATTACCTTTCTCACACACCTCGTGGGTACAGATATTGTGATCGTTGGTACCTTAATAGGTACCCGCTTCAGTGTGTTAGCTACTTTTTCTCTATGTCTAACAGTCTTCCCCCGGACATGTCACATAATTTACTGACTGACGTTTGCTGCACAGTCGTAAACGCACTACGAAGTCGAGTACGCCTGTCAGTTTAGACTACCCCTTTCCCGTCCAGGTGACCACACTTCAATACCCGACTGTAGTTGATAGCCTACACATCAAGTAAACACTGATATAATGTTGTTCAGTACGCTGTCCTCAGACATCAGTAAAAATATCTGCATTTATACACGTAACACACTGTACAGAATGAGCGCTGAGGTAGAACTACACAGTCTTAACTGAGAACAGGTCAGGGAGAGACTGCTGAACCATTAGAACTAGGTTTGGGCAACAAAAGGAAGGGGGTCGTGGTAACAGGTTTAGATGAGGCTTACGGCATGGCTAGTGTCGTTGCTCTCGCACAGTATAGCGCAGTAGTTGCAATCACCAACCGATTGAAATGGCGATCAAATCCGAGCATCATCACTAAACTCTGAATGAACAGTTAAACTTTACAGCAGCTTGGCGGCAGACGCCTAAAGGAAATAGACGGTTGTGAGCGAGACGGCTGCTGGTGGTCCTCCTGAGATTTTGCAGGACAGAAGAGTGCAGTGGCGGTCAGGTGTTTGGTTAGCTGGCTGGCTCTTCACACTAGTGTGCATACGGCTGGAAAATAAAAATAAAAGTTATGGTACAAAATTGCTGGGTGCTCAAGCGGCCAGTTCTTTCCTGCTGGGCCATATAAAGTGGCTCAAATGGTTCAAATGGCTCTGAGCACTATGGGACTTAACTTATAAGGTCATCAGTCCCCTAGAACTTAGAACTACTTAAACCTAACTAACCTAAGGACTTGAAAAAAAGAGACAGCATTGGTCGTATATTTTTTTACTATCGTAAAATCGATTTTCTGTCACTGAGTGACTATCTTCAGTGCTAGAAGTTAAAAATTTTTTCACATTACGATCAGAGAGTACAACATAGAAAATCACAATTACATCTGCATATGAACATAACACTTGTTAGAAACAAACCTATATTGTATAACTTAAATTAGGATGCACTGTTGTCACTAAGCTTACGGCAATCACATAGACTGAGGTCGCTGTTTACCTGCACTTGTTCAGCAGACCTCGGTGCGACGTAATGTGAAAAAATTTTTAACTTCTAGCACTGAAGATGGTCACTCAGTGATAGAAAATCGATTTTGCGATAGTAAAAAAAATATACGACCAATGCTGTCTCTTTTTTTTTCAAGTATACCTGTTATCTGGTCGTAGTGCACAAGACAACATGGAGTCGCCAATCAATAACCTAAGCACATCACACACATCCATGCCCGAGGCAGGATTCGAACCTGCGACCGTAGCGGCCGCGCGGTTCCAGACTGTAGCGCCTGTAACCGCTTGGCCACCACGGCCGGCTATAAAGTGACCACTTCCTTTTTGTCAAGGAAGTTTCCTAACCTGGCGCAACGTCAGCCATTTGAACGGTAGGCTTTTATGTAGTCGTGCGCACCTAACATCCGAGAAGACGCTCTCGTTACACTAGTATCTTTTTAACGGCCGTCCCGTGTTGGAAAAATTATTAATTTCCCACGAATGACGGCAGGCGAAATCTGTTTGCCATGGTTGTGAAAGAAGTGACGAAACTTTTAATTAATTCCATAACATTAGCAACTGGAAATTTCACAGCCTCGTTGCCAGGTCACTGGGGCTCGGCTGGTAATAACCGAGGACTCTGCAATATTCTCTTCTACTGCGTTTGGGTGAGACATGAAAAATATAAAACCAAAAAATATCATCAGTTGGTAAGTAAATAATAAATGTTATTTCACAGTTCTGCTACATATCTATATTTTAACAGAAGGACATAATTTGTCGTAGTAGTAATAAAATGATAGTCTTGACAGTAATACTGTTTGTCCAGTGTAGCAGATTTATAGTGTGGAACTACGTTACAGGAATACATTTGGTCAGATAGTGTGTGCAACGAAAGTAAGCAACTTAGAGGAATCTCGCAGTGAGCAAGAAATGATCAGACTCTTGCGAATGCAAGAATTTTTAAGCGCTATCTTTTACAAGTGATTGCATGCGCTTTATACTTTTATGCAACAAAGTAACATTTGTTACGTGTGACTGCTTCACTGGGTCATGAAAGAAAACCTTACTTGGATGTCAGAAATCATGATCATGGAGCTTTCGGTCTGAAATTCGTATCGGAAACAAAAGCCCAGAAACCGAAAAGTAGAGTATTAGCGGAATTTTGTTTACAAAACCGCCAGGTTAGCCGAGAGCGTTAATGAGCTGCTTTCTGGACTCAGGTAGGCGCACCGACCACGGATCGAATCCGTCTGGTGGATTACTGACGAGGGCCGGTGTGCCAGCTAGCCTCGGTGTCGTTTTTAGGCGGTTTTCCACATCCCATTAGGTGAATACCTGGCTGGTCCCCACGTCCCGCCTCAGTTACACGACTCACAGACGTCCTAACACGTTCGCACTATTCCATGACTTACACTAAACGCAGACAGCTGGGGTACACTCATTCCATCCTGTGGGTTACGGGGTGCAACAGGAAGAGCATCCGGCCACTCTCTCACACTAACAACTCCAACTCCACAAAAACAAGTCCGGCCCCATGTTGAGGTGGGGCAAAGACACAAGGAAGTGATGAGCGGAATTATGTATATACTGGCTCTGAGCACCATGGGACTTAACACCTGAGGTCATCAGCCCCTAGAACTTAGAACAACTTAAACCTAACTAACCTAAGGAAATCACACAGATCCATGCCCGAGGCAAGATTCGAACCTGCGACTGTAGCAGTCACGCGGTTCCGGATTGGAGCGCCTAGAACCGCTCGGCCACAGGGGCCGGCTACAGATAATACTGCGTGACAAAAAATGTGATTCACAAGGGAAGAAGGCGACGAAATGAAACTTCACGAGTCCAGAGAGTTTGCGATATCAGTGATTACAAAGTTGAGATAAATTTACGAAGGACTAAAAAATATCAACCTATTTATCAGTATGTTGTTGCACCTTCGCTGGTCTGGCCGCATGGACTGACGGTTAGAAAGGGTGTCATGACGCTGCTGTAGCCTATCCTTTATTAATGTTGTAGCTGGTCTGTGGTATCCTGGGTACTGGGGCTGGGACGGCGTTGGCATTTGAGCTGGACTGACGCATGTTCGCGTGTCGCCGTGGTTAAAGTATACAGTGCAATGGAGACAGATCTGGGGATCTTGCTGAACACCATCTCGCACACAGTTCATAGAGATGCGTACCACGTGTTGTCAAGCATTGTCATACTGACAATACTGTCGCAAAAGATGTCAGCGACGTCCTCTTGTGACATCAAAGTTTCCTTATCATTGTCAGTCGTCACCTGACGTCATGTTCGATGGTTTCCATGATCCCAGCAGTAACACTGCTGTGCCTCTCCAAAAATATTAGAAGAATGGGATGTTTTCTCCAGGTCACCACCATACTCGTCGACGACGAACATCCGCGGTAGTGTGGAACGGCGACTCATCGCTGAACACAATATGATACTGTTAATCGGCAGCATTGCTTCCCGGTGCCTGCCCCACTCCAAACGCAGTTGTCTGTGTTGCGTTGTTAGTGGCAGCAAACGAATAGGATGTTAATTCCCAAATCTGGTTCCTGCTAGTCTCCGACCGGTCGTGCAGCGTGACAAAAAATGTTGCAAGTAATAAGGCAGTTGTTTCCGGACTGCAGACACAAGTGTGAATGGGCTATGATGTGTTTGATGCACTAAATAGGGATCGCCTCTTGTGTTGATCAGATATGGTAGACAATGGCCTTAACAGTCCAACATCGGCCCACTCACATATACGAATGCCTCATAACTCTGGATGTTGGACTATTCGAGCAGCCTGCCAAATGGATACCCACAGTGCGTCCCCTTTCTAGCTCCGTGAGGTGCTGTTAAAGTTGTCTCAGGCTACTACGCTTCAGTGATCAGCCAACATCTGACTCTGTCCACGCCCCTTGCATTCCTAGCAGGCTTGGTAATAACACGACCAACGACAATGCATTCTGATGGCCGTTCTAACTGTCAAAGAGCGTTGGAACTTTAATAATTTACATACCAACCGATACTGTGTACATGTTCGAAGTTACATTGGCATCCAAGAGTGTGTTCTGGGTGCTCCACATTTTTTTGTCCGGCAGTGAGTCATTAACAATATTTCTGTGCCACGTGAAACCGTTACTGATACGTTAACGTCAGATAAACGCTCACGGAGTCAGAGTCACGTGCAGTCTGGACAATCTACGTCAATCGATGAAGACGTTAGAATCACTCTTGACTAGCTCCCATATTTCTGCCCGAGTACAGCTCATCGTTTTAGAGCTGCGAAATAGCGTGAAGCGAGATGAGCGCTGGTGCGGTGCGCTCTGCTCGTTGCGTGGAGGCGGCAAGCCCACTCGTCACAGCGCGTGTCGCCTTTGTGCGGTCGCGAGCTGCCGATGGGCGCGGATAAGCCGCGGCCGCGGCGGCCCCTGATGACGCAGATAGCGGCGCTCCAATCTCGGCCGCCATCAGCTGCGCACACACCGCCTCCGCTGCCGCTGCCGCTGCCGCCGCTCTCCGGGCTGTCTCGGCGCCGCGGTGTCATCTCGCAACACCAGCAATGAGCTGGCGTCGCACGGCCGCCACTCACCGACGAGTTTCGCGCCAACTCGAACCGAGCTCCAGCGCAGTACGTCGACTGCTGTAGAGCACGTACATTTGTAATCGAAGCGGTCACCATCTCACCGTCTTGCCGTAACACTATATTACAGGACCGCAACATACTCTTGTTTTTGTTGACAGACACAGTTAACACACAGTGCAAGAAAAGGTAAGGTACATATGTAATCTAAACTCATAAGGAGGTCGGGAAAATGGAGTGGAAGCTGCCGGTGTTAAATTTGTTACCCAGGAATATCGCACAAGCTTTTGTTGATAGTTGATTAATATTCAGTTACATATTTTTTAATCAAATTATCAATAGATAACCTTTTCAAATTACCGAAGGAATTCGAAAAAATAACAAAATACGTAGAACGCGTTTTAATACACAAGTACAAAAATTTTTAGTGAAAAGTCCAATAGATAACTTTTTTGAAATTTGTGAAGAAAAATCAAAAAAAGATAGCAGAATACGCACAAGGCGATCAAAGGAATCAGAAGGCAGTGCAATTTGTATAACAATCACTATTTGGCAAGATTGTACAGAAGCCGACTACCTGCTTTTAGAGAATAACACACTTATAAACTTTTTAGTCGAGGTACATCCTTAATAAGAAAACAATTTAGCAACACACACGAACATTAGAAAGAAAACACAAGGTCTGATCAGCTGAACGCCATTGATTAAATGAAAGGCACAGTTTTTCCAATTACAACTGTACAAGAAATGCTTTTTTATTTAAACTTAAAGTGTTAAGAAAATGGTTCAAATGGCTCTGAGCACTATGTGACTTAACTTCTCAGGTCATCAGTCGCCTAGAACTTAGAACTACACTCCTGGAAATGGAAAAAAGAACACATTGACAACGGTGTGTCAGACCCACCATACTTGCTCCGGACACTGCGAGAGGGCTGTACAAGCAATGATCACACGCACGGCACAGCGGACACACCAGGAACCGCGGTGTTGGCCGTCGAATGGCGCTAGCTGCGCAGCATTTGTGCACCGCCGGCGTCAGTGTCAGCCAGTTTGCCGTGGCATACGGAGCTCCATCGCAGTCTTTAACAGTCTTTAGCATGCCGCGACAGCGTGGACGTGAACCGTATGTGCAGTTGACGGACTTTGAGCGAGGGCGTATAGTGGGCATGCGGGAGGCCTGTTGGACGTACCGCCGAATTGCTCAACACGTGGGGCGTGAGGTCTCCACAGTACATCGATGTTGTCGCCAGTGGTCGGCGGAAGGTGCACGTGCCCGTCGACCTGGGACCGGACCGCAGCGACGCACGGATGCACGCCAAGACCGTAGGATCCTACGCAGTGCCGTAGGGGACCGCACCGCCACTTCCCAGCAAATTAGGGACACTGTTGCTCCTGGGGTATCGGCGAGGACCATTCGCAACCGTCTCCATGAAGCTGGGCTACGGTCCCGCACACCGTTAGGCCGTCTTCCGCTCACGCCCCAACATCGTGCAGCCCGCCTCCAGTGGTGTCGCGACAGGCGTGAATGGAGGGACGAATGGAGACGTGTCGTCTTCAGCGATGAGAGTCGCTTCTGCCTTGGTGCCAATGATGGTCGTATGCGTGTTTGGCGCCGTGCAGGTGAGCGCCACAATCAGGACTGCATACGACCGAGGCACACAGGGCCAACACCCGGCATCATGGTGTGGGGAGCGATCTCCTACACTGGCCGTACACCACTGGTGATCGTCGAGGGGACACTGAATAGTGCACGGTACATCCAAACCGTCATCGAACCCATCGTTCTACCATTCCTAGACCGGCAAGGGAACTTGCTGTTCCAACAGGACAATGCACGTCCGCATGTATCCCGTGCCACCCAACGTGCTCTAGAAGGTTTAAGTCAACTACCCTGGCCAGCAAGATCTCCGGATCTGTCCCCCATTGAGCATGTTTGGGACTGGATGAAGCGTCGTCTCACGCGGTCTGCACTTCCAGCACGAACGCTGGTCCAACTGAGGCGCCAGGTGGAAATGGCATGGCAAGCCGTTCCACAGGACTACATCCAGCATCTCTACGATCGTCTCCATGGGAGAATAGCAGCCCGCATTGCTGCGAAAGGTGGATATACACTGTACTAGTGCCGACATTGTGCATGCTCTGTTGCCTGTGTCTATGTGCCTGTGGTTCTGTCAGTGTGATCATGTGATGTATCTGACCCCAGGAATGTGTCAATAAAGTTTCCCCTTCCTGGGACAATGAATTCACGGTGTTCTTATTTCAATTTCCAGGAGTGTACTTAAACCTAACTAACCTAAGGACATCACACACGTCCATGCCCGAGGCAGCATTCGAACCTGCGACCGTAGCGGTCGCTCGGCTCCAGACTGTAGCGCCTAGAACCGCACGGCCACTCCGGCCGGCTAAAGTGTTAAGAAATTATGTTATTAATATAAGGAATAAAACAGGAAACTACCCCCTTCTTTGAGTCTCCCCCTCCCCCCCCCCCCCCACGAAAAAAAAAAACAAAAGATAAAGACACGGCAGAAAAACCAAAGGCCGAAATGTCAAGTTCAGGCGAGCCGATTGGTAAATGCCTTAAGTAAAAAAAAGCAATAGTAAAATTAATTTTATATTCCGCTTCAAGTACGTTCAAAACCAAATTCAGTCACGATAGATAACTTCTGTGTATTGGTAACATTTCAAAATTTACAGTGAACTATGTGACTCCCAGCCAATAGCTTTCCACGAGCTTAACTGCTGTAGTAACATCAGATAAACTTGCGTTGAGCGGCAGGCCGGCACGGCCCTCAAATCGACAGTTATTACTGACCAGACAACAGTGACCAGTGTTAGAACAGATAAAACACACAAGTAAAGTCAGCTTTATAATAAACAGTGTTAAACTCTATAGAATTAAAACGGAAAATCCGAAGTAGTATATGTACGTTTTATTAACTCGACCCAGAAGAAAATAGTGCTGTATTACTCTCAGGACAGCCGAACTGCAATTTTTTTTATTGTTTTTTATAGCAACTCACCCAATCGATATTGAAGATGAATCAGTGATTATTCCGATGAGAGCAGCTACAAATGTCTGACGTGCCGAACAATATATATCAGCCTCGTTAATCACCTTCGACAGCATAAGGAGTATAAACTCCAAAAACTGCTCACCACGCAATCTTTTACCGGCGACAACTAGTCCACGTTCGTTACAGAAGTTGACAAACATTTCTAAGTCCAGGCTGCCTTCCTTTCTAAGACACAATTCCATATAACCACTGTCGCTTGAAATTCAGTATCAGTGTAGATCCAAGTCCACCGTGCTGTCTCCCACACAATCACCAGCCTAGCCGACTCGCGGTGTTGTGACCAG
This sequence comes from Schistocerca cancellata, assembly GCF_023864275.1. NCBI lineage: Eukaryota > Metazoa > Arthropoda > Insecta > Orthoptera > Acrididae > Schistocerca > Schistocerca cancellata. Next base: position 380,423,952 of record NC_064630.1, read on the forward strand.
CCAGCAGCCACGAGGAAAACTGTCCACAGGCACTGAAGTCAGCAACTTCTCTCTCTTTGCCGGCGGAACCGCTTAAGTCACCTTCACCGACCATGCGCCGTCTCTGTCGGCTTGAGAAGTCATAGAATTCTCTGAACTAAGATAGGAGAGCGCAATAAACATCGATAGGCGCACTCGCACGGACTATAAACAGCGATATATTCTGATGATATATTCCTAACCTGCGTAAAATTTGTGTGTATATATTTCAAAAACAGTAAAAGCAAAAAACCTTCTGAGGATGTCACAACTGTGGTCAAACATGTTCGGTGACAAAATAAACCAAAGCTGTGTTCTTGCAAGAGGGCGGGCAATCTTTAATTCAATATTATAAGCCTTCCTCAATTTGATAAACTGCAAAAGAAGCTGCAGATACCCTGTACTGCTATGAATTATACCGATGGAAATGTTATTTCTTAATTGAAGATATGCGACGAGAATGTCTACAGCAGAGAACAGCTTTGAAACTGGCGAAGCACCTTAGTTACCGTCAGGTCATACGTTGTACGAACTCTGTGGGCTTCCATAACTGATTTGCACTCACCTGGAACCATTTGCAGGAAGTCATTCAAGGATTATTGAAGAACGTTCTCTACCTCTCAAGAAGTTCATGGCATCATACGATATGAGGATCTGGGTGAAATACCTCTTCCAAGCAATTGTAACCGATGTCACAAATGATTCAAGTTCGATTACAGTGTTCACCATTGTAATCATAAGTGAAAACTTTATAGGGCAGAATGAAAAATTCATCCGCAGGAGACAATTAATCTGTGTAGAAGCATGTAAATTGCTTATGGTACTTTAAGCAATTACCGAACGGAAGAACCAAAATTGACCGAAGAATTTAACACTGATTGCAGACAAAAAACCACTAATTATTAAATACGACAAGTACGCCATTTTTATAATCCTCCATTGTGTCAGATTTTTTGATATGCGACAATTGAGTTATTCTTTTTGATAATTTAAATTTATAAAATTTTCCAGTTTTCTTTGTTTTAATCCTGTGGATCGAAAAATAAAGTTCTACAAATAAAGGCAATACTCAAATAACAAAGTTGCGTGGAACGAAAAATTTCTCAGCGGGACAGAATATTTTGTTAACAAGCAGTAAGACGTGTATATCACGAGGGTATGCTGAAAAGCGCCTCTGAATTTTTTTATATGAAGACTTTGTAAATAAATCAAACGTTATTGACATTGTACATCTTTATTTTTTGACATAATCAGCCCGGAGACGAACAAATTTCTCCCAACGAGAGACCAGTTTGTTGATACCGTCACTGCAGAATGTTTGATCTGCTTGACGGAGCCACAAACACATCTCTGCTTGTACCGTTCCATCACTATCCAAAGCGAAGTCTTCGAAGGTGTTCTTTAAGTTCTGGAAACAGATGCAAATCGGATGGAGCCAAATCTGCACGGCATTGAGGACGATCGATGACAGTGAACCCAAAGCACTGGATTGTTGATGTTGTCGCAGCGCTCGTATGTGGCCTTGTCATGCTGAGGGAGAGGTTGCTCAATGTATGGACGAACTCTTCCGATTCGAAGCTCAATTAGGCATTCTATTTCTCACACACCGACATAGTTTCGTTACACACCACCATGTTACACGCTGCAATTCGGAGCCCTCTAGCGGCAAGGGCTGCAAATATGTAGATTAAAATGGTTCTGAGCACTATGGGGCTTAACATCTGAGGTCATCAGTCCCCTAGACTTAGAACTACTTAAACCTAACTAACCTAAGGACATCACACACATCCATGACCCAGGCAGGATTCGAACCTGCGACCGCAGCAGCAGCGCGGTTCCGGACTGAAGCGCCTAGAACCACTCAGACACAGAGGTATGTAAAGATGAAGACAGAAGGTGCGGAGTGTTAATAATGATTGTTTTATTTAGAAATCTTTAAAGCATTATCACACGAAACATTCGTATACACTATCTTTTGAGCACGCACTCGTATGTTACAGCCGATGCAGAACCGCCTGTTTTCAACCTTTCATATGATCCGACACCAATTTCGCTATCATATTATCAGAAATAACTAAATTTCTCCACACCACAGACTTACCTATTCAACGCGAGTGTGATTGCTGGTTACGTCATTTATTTTAAATGCATGTAGTATTTACGGATCAAGGAGATACAAGCACAATAGAATTGATATGGCACAAACAAAGGGAGATAACGACAGAGATCGAGGCTATCACTAAATTCTGTAGCCATTTCGAGTAAAATTTCTTTATTCCACGCACCTTAATTCCTGTCTTGTAGTAATATTTTTTGTTTATGAATTCTATACACAATTTGGAAGATTCTGCGGCCTGTTAGCCTGTTATTTTCTTGCTTAACTATTTTTAGTTTGAAAGAAAATAACTGACTGTCATTCTGAAAGACTACATCATACTGGTGAACAACCTTGAAAATTATAGCAACCCCGAAATATGTTGAAAAACTCGAACAATAAACATTTATCTGATACTCCTTCTACAGCAATACACAGGTTCAGGCCAAGTGTTCAGTGGCACACCGCAGTTTGAGAGCATCTTCCTTGTGTAGTTATTTCCGTTGGCAGCTGTAATACTTATCGCCTTCTTAACTGATATTTTCACTTAATTTGTTATAATTTACGTTAAATTAAGATACACTGCTTTTAGTGACACCTCACAGTTGTTAACTAGTCCTACTATTCTGATAAGGGTTTTCGTAAATCATTTTGTGCGACTGAAAGATTAACCCCAACAAGAGAGCATGGATCCCACGTTGTTCCTACCCCGCTCTCATTACTGTTTTGAAATTCATGTCATATAGCGTCACAGTACTATTATTGCTATTATCACCATTGTACTTTTAATGACTTTACTTATTATTTACTTGCTGCGGTATTTACTTACTGTCCTGATACATTTCTTCATGGGGATGCCGATGTTAACAGAAGCAAATTCTGACTTAAATAAAGAAATGATAATATCCTTATAAGCTATCAATGGATTGATAATTAATAGTTAATGTTTTTATATTCATATGGTCAAGTTATTCTACCACGGACTGACGGAAAGTTCATTAGTATGATTTTACTTTTAGGTAACATAAGGATACACACCCACTGTAGAGGTTTCGTTTGATTTCTTTCCTTTTATTTTGGTAATGTGGAGGACGCGTGTCAAGGAAAAGAAGTTCAGTTTCCTGGAACACCTTGAACTCAGTGGTATTTTTGGCGATGGAAGGGTAACAGACGAAGTTTATAAGTTTCTGTACAAGAATTTTTCAAACAGAGATTATTATAACGCGCGCGCGCGCGCGTGTGTGTGTGTGTGTGTGTGTGTGTGTGTGTGTGTGTTTACAGATACGAAGCTAATGTACTCGTACATGATCAAGTGAGGCATTGTTTTACTGGTAACCATGTACCTAGAAAGTATCTCACTTTTCTGAAACTGTTGACACGTTACGAAACATTCTGCACCGTGATTAACAGAACTCGTAACAAAACAGCCAGTGTTTATATTATGCAGACTGGACACTTAGCAGTGAAGTTCGCTTCTGCGTCGTGCCGTGTCGCCTTCCGTGCCGTCGCACGGCGGGAAGGAGCCAGGAATATCCACTATCTCCGCCAGCCGCCGACTGCCTTTGTCACGTGACCCGCCTGCCACTCTGAATCAATGTCTTCCGTGCGTCGCGACGCAGTGAACAAAATACTGTGTGCTGCCGTTTACGACGCCCTTCCTGTTCATTTCTCGTCCAGTTCGATGGTGCTGAGGTGCAACCTTCTAGGGTGAAAGTCCAACAGGCAAACACACGGCGCACGTGTCACAGTTTACCTACAGAAATGATACCTTTCTTGTATGGAACATAATCAAGTTACATATAACTTACGCGAGTTAGTTTGGTTAACCTATAATACGTGGTTGAGTTTAGTCAGCCAACAGTTGCTGCACAACTATTATTTCTTACGTACATAGTATATACGTGAAATCGTAGATCTGCGGGTTTCACTTGTCTCATTTTTAGCCATAAAAGGAAACTTAGACTTTAATGTGCTTGTTATGTTTGATTATGTCTGTCTCTTCAGGTGGTAGAAGGATGCGACGTGGTGTTTGGAGGCTGCATAGCGAATGCTGATTGTGTCTTCCCTGTTTATTTACAGAGTCGAATTCTTGAGGATGCGTCCATTATGTGCAACTCCTGGTCTCCACGGCATAATGTACGTTACAATCCGATTAAGTTTTGCCGCATGTTTCTAAACATCGATTTTCTTACATTTTTAATGCTTGATAACTTTTTATCTGCTTTGTTTATAATATGCATGCAAAAGCTACATTTTTTTCTTTTTTTACTTTCAAATAAATGATAAATACTTGTAATTTATCATATTTAAAGCCAAGATGGCTTGATGTGAAATAGTTTGTTTCATGGCCAGTTTCGACAGTAATTAGCTGACGCCCTCAGATTCTCAAGATGCAGATAGAATAACGTTAATTCAGTAATGTGCATGGTCGTCCAACAGCTATAGACAAGGAACCATGAATAATACAAATTACATACCTGCCAGAAATAGTTACACATCAGTCTCGTAGACACATTGAGAACATGCTCCAATTACAATAATACAGCTCCACGCTAGTTTGTCAGATCTACAAGATGAAGCGTCGACGACGACTCAGGAAGGCTGAACCGCTGCGTTTTAGAGTCCATGTTAAGTGGTTTTAAGGTCAGTCAGCAGGCGTCGCCACCCCAATAACGCAACAATGTGTTCGCGATTATTTCGCAGATTGTACTAACCAACTATTCAACAAAATTTATTTTAAACCATGTTACATACATAAACTAGAAAGAAGCGTAGTTCCAACTTGACAATGAACTCTGACATGGCTCACAGACAGCACAGAAAAGTACATAACCAGGCATCTTTAATGATGTACCTGTTTTTGCTCCTGTGCTCCTTATTGGTGCTATGGATATTTAATTTAGCAAGTTTTATGTATTTGACAAACCACTGTGGAGCTGTATTTTTGTAATCATGTTCTCAGTACGTCGACGTGACTGCCATATAATTGATATGTTTCCTTGTGTTGTACCCTAATGCACATTACTACTGTATATTAAATTAATTGTATTCGTACATCTGGGAATCTGAGGATGATAGTTAGCTACTGTCGAAACCGGTCATGAAATAAACTATTTCACATCACGTAGTCTTTTCTTCTAATATTATAAATTACAGCGTTAGGTTACCCCTACAACATTTGTAAATATTTGTCATATTAGATACATTTAACAACATCTACAGCTTTCCAAAATTATTTCAAACGAGAAAAAAATATACACACGCCAGAAGACGGCACTAGCAGTTGCAAAACTAGCGACATTGTTTTCATAGCCTGCAATGCTGGTTGCAGAAGTACCACTAATGAAAATATTGTCAGTTGAATGTACTGAAATGCACTGCATACTCTTTTACATCATATCGTCGCTGCTTCAATTGTACATAATCATCACTGCTTTGCTCTGCACAGCCTAACTGTCGCTACAAATTATAATCCGAATAAGGAGATTCCAACGCTACAAAGCATTACTTCGACTGGCAAGACAAAAGAATGGTATATACACACGAAAAAGATTTCTTTTCCAAATGTGTCGTAATTTTATTTTACTAGGTGTACATTTATAACACAAGACTTGTTAAATGGCTGTTTGACAAGAATTGTATCACTTGTGAATACGTGTGAAATTTTTCTACTTGTTCAACTCACCAATGTCCAAGGTGGTCAGAAGCAGTCTGGAAAGACTGTAAGGATGTTGTAGGGGATGTTATGATAAGAAATAAATGTTATCAAAACAGTTTGATACGTTGTGCCGTTCTCGAGTCTTTTAGCACTGAAGCTATAAAATCATGTCGTCACGCGAGCTAACTGAAGCAGCCTGCCAGAGACAATATCGCCAAACTTGTTCTTCGTTTGGTGTCCTCAAATCGGACAACAGTAGCTCTTGCTTTCCTATCTTAAATTTGTTACTTCCGGTAAACTCACATTTTAACTGGTAATGAGCATTTGAACAAGTGATGCACGGACAGACATGTGGTCTGTGCGTTACCGCATTTTAGCGTGTGCAAGTGTTTGAAACTGCGCGCTCGGCGACCTGATAACTCTGAAACGGTGAAACGCATCGAATTTTTTTTAATAACACTTATTTCTCAGGACAACCTCCCCTGCAACACCCTCACAAGCTTTCCACACTGTTTTTGCCCACCCTGTATATAAGTTTACTGTGAAATTGGAGAAATATTATTATTCTTCTAATCACTTGTCAATGCTTACTTGGCTACAATAACGAAGGTGCATGAAATATAGATTTAGTTTCCAAGCAGTTATAACGCTATCTAAGTTATTTATATAAAATAAGCATGTCCTTATCGTAATCTGCAGATTTACATTCGTGAAGAAACTGCGTGGCATGTTCTTTATAACATAGTCAATCCATTTTCTAAAGAACAGAGACTACAGAGGGAACCAAGATTACCTAGAATCTACACAATCTGATCCTTTACAGAGCTATAAATTTTGCTTTAATGCTGAAGAGAGATTATTTTTCCTTGCCCAGGCTTCTATTCGACCGATTGGCTCCGCTGTCAAAATGAATAATTGTCAATTTCAGAGCTTTTGGAACGTTGAAAGGTCGTAATATGTACTTCACTTGTTACATTATGACTACTACTGGCGCTGAAGGAAGCAAAGAAAGAGCACCAGTTCTCCACTTAGCTTAGCATACTCAAAGTGCATAGAAAACGAGATGATTCAATTTTTAAAAACTATTCAAAGAAGCAGGTTCGCTTACATCAACGATAATCTTAACTAATCAAATTGCTGTTTATTAATGGTATCTGGCTTACAAAACACTAATCATGTATACATATCCTGTAAACTGACTCATTCCAAATCATATCTATGGAACATGTAACTAACTAACTGAGTAGTTTAATGTCAATAAGCTTTCACCTGCCCACGTTGGAATGCTTCATTCCATCAGTTTTTATAGCATCCTAATACTACTTAATTATATCCTCAGATGCAAGTCACCGATTTGAGACAGAACATTTTTATTGATGAGACCCTTGTTGTCAAACCATAAGAAAAATGAAATGTGTGTGTAGTGTTTGTTTTCTATTGTTAATTAACTAATACAGAGTGCCACCATGCGTACAGTCTTTTTGAAAAGTTTTCTGAACAGTTCTGAGCTCCAGCTGTCGTAGTCAAACAGTAAAAGGCACCCCACTAAATTACATTCCACTGCTAAATGTAGTTACGCAAGAACGGTTGAAGTAAGTACTAAGGAAAACCGAGAACATCTTCCCTGTCGAAAACATGGTGAAACAATTCGTCCAAAGCTCTTTGAGGGACCCAAATATGAACTCGTTTAGCCACTACATAATGTCAGGATGGTGACGTAAATGTGTTCCTACTGCTGGTAGAAGTCGGCGAAACATTTATGTCATATATTCAGAGTGCCCTGCGTAACGCGGACACCAGTGAATCAAAGTTGTTGGTAGTACCTCTGCGTGCAAAGTGCATACGCGGTATAAAAGGGGAGAATGTACTACCGACTTTACAGGGGAATAATACAGAAGTCTGATGTGATCTCGTTGCTAATACGGAAGCCATTGGTCGACGATATGCGACGGTTCGTTCACCTATAGCACATTGCTTGAATTATGAACTTTCACTAAGGCAACTGACCTTGCCATCATTTCCAAGCTATGTCACACTAGTACGAAGAACACACGTAGGACATGAGAGTCGTTACCTGGCTTATCTAGGTGATGTGAAACAAGCCCTGTTGACTATAGTGTAGATACAGTCGAGTGGTCCATGCGTCTCTTGGAATGTACTGCGGCAAATCTACTGGAGGTTATAAGGAACTTCACTGTTGTAACCGTGGCGCGATGGTCCTCTGTGTATATTTGTTAGTCAGAACATAACGCATGCTAATTCACATTTATTCGTCCAACTGTGCAGTAAAATTCAATTAATACAAACAAGTCCACTCTCTAGTAACCTGTTCTGGAAGCACTTTTTTTAATGTGCTGGAAAAACTCATGGTGATAGGCCTGTCATGATCGTTCCCCAGACTAAAGTTATGATTGCAGTAAAAACCGTATTTCATTTAGTGCTATTAATTCCCTTAAATCTGTTTTCAGTTTTGACACAACACAATCCTCACGAAATTCCACTTACAATTCGCTATTCCAAAATTATTTTCTCAGCTCATCAGTTATATCACACTTTCCAATCCAGTGCTTTCAACATGTTAAAACAGTTACCAGATTTAGTTCCACTGTGGACCAACCTCAGCACTCGGTTTCTGCAGTATATTTAGTGCAATGTTTCAGCATATACAGGGTAATCAAAAAGTCAGTATAAGTTTGAAAACTTAATAAACCACGGAATAATGTAGATAGAGAGGTAAAAATTCACACACATGCTTGGAATGACGTGGGGTTTTATTAGAACCAAAAAAACAAAGTTCACAAAATGTCCGACAGATGGCGCTGGACAGCAAAACTGCTACCGTGACGGGTGAGAGGTACGCCGATATGTTACAGAATCGCATCATCCCCAGCCTGGCTGATAATCACCTGCTAGAACGTACGATGTTTATGCAGGATGGCGCTCCACCCCATATTGGTAGACGCGTGAAAGATCTCTTACGCGCAACGTTTGGTGATGATCGTGTGCTCAGCCGCCACATTCGTCATGCTTGGCCTCCCAGGTCCCCAGTCTATGGTTGCTTTGGGGTTATCTGACGTGGCAAGTGTATCGTGATCGACCGACATCTCTAGGGATGCTGAAAGACAACATCCGACGCCAATGCCTCACCATAACTCCGGACATGCTTAACAGTGCTGTTCACAACATTATTCCTCGACTACAGCTATTGTTGAGGAATGATGGTGGACATATTGAGCATTTCCTGTAAAGAACATCATCTTTGCTTTGTCTTACTTTGTTATGCTAATTATTGCTATTCTGATCAGGTGAAGCGTCATCTGTTGGACATTTTTTGAACGTTTGTATTTTTCGGTTCTAATAAAACCCCACGTCATTCCAAGCATGTGTGTCAATTTGTACCTCTTTATCTACATTATTCGGTGATTTATTTAGTTTTCAAATTTATACTGACTTTTTGAGCACCCGGCATTTCGTTACCATGTAATCCACATTCCTTCCAAAATATTTTTTCCCTCCCTAGTCCGACAAACAACTGTCACGTCCACGCAATTGGCTCCGCTTCTATTTAATTATTTTTCTGGTATAGTAGATGCTTATATTCATTTAACTAGTTATTGTCGGAGCTACATTGACGCATGTAACTATGCTATGACCAATAGTACGATTTTTCCTTTGTCCTACAGCATGTTTGCAATATTCCTACGAGGCACGATTCATTATTAAGCGCCGACCGCATATAGCGAGTGAATGGCTCTACTGATTGGATAGTTCAAATGGTTCAAATGGCTCTGAGCGCTATGGGACTTAACATCTATGGTCATCAGTCCCCTAGATCTTAGAACTACGTAAACCTAACTAACCTAAGGACATCACACAACACCCAGTCATCACGAGGCAGAGAAAATCCCTGACCCTGCCGGGAATCGAACCCGGGAAACCGGGCGCGGGAAGCGAGAACGCCACCGCACGATTGGATAGTACATTTATATTCCCGCTAACTAGTCTATTGGGAATGAAGCCTCAATATCACTGTCATCAATTTTTTAATAGAAATTTGGAAACGAGACAGAGCTGTTCCAAGGCGTTTGCGAGAATATCTCACAACACAACAGGCGACAATGCGAGGAATGTGTTTGCAGAATTCTCAATTGAATCTAAAATAACCCAGACTCCTTGAATAAGAGAAACATGCTTACAAGTACAGCGGTTAGAGAAAAATATGGAAATACCGCGAGAAATGTAAATTTGACCATAAATGCAGGTGCTAGTCAAGCCTGCAGGTGGCACCGTTGTATTTTACCAGGAACAGCACCCGTGCAATCTCCTAAGTACTTGCAAGAGTTATTCGTGTTCGAACAGTGTTCTGTATAGTTGTGAGTACGTTATGACGGAGATCTACATCTACATGCATACTCCGCAATCCACCATACGGTGCGTGGCGGAGGGTACCTCGTACCACAACTAGCGTCTTCTCTCCCTGTTCCACTCCCAAACAGAACGAGGGAAAATGACTGCCTATATGCCTCTGTACGAGCCCTATCTTATCTTTGTGGTTTTTCCGCGAAATGTAAGTTGGCGGCAGTAAAATTGTACTGCAGTCAGCCTCAAATGCTGGTTCTCTAAATTTCCTCAGTAGCGATTCACGAAAAGAACGCCTCCTTTCCTCTAGGGACTCCCACCCGAGCTCCTGAAGCATTACCGTAGCACTCGCGTGATGATCAAATCCTACCAGTAACAAATCTAGCAGCCTGCCTCTGAATTCCTTCTATGTACTCCCTCAATCCGACCTGATAGGTATCCCAAACGCTCGAGCAGTACTCAAGAATAGGTCGTATTAGTGTTTTATAAGCGGTCTCCTTTACAGATGAACCACATCTTCCCAAAATTCTACCAATGAACCGAAGACGATCATCAGCCTTCCCCACAACTGACATTACATGCTTGTCCCACTTCATATCGCTCTGCAATGTTACGCCCAAATATTTAATCGACGTGACTGTGTCAAGCGCTAATGGAGTATTCAAACATTACAGAATTCTTTTTCCTATTCATCTGCATTAATTTACATTTATCTATATTTAGAGTTAGCTGCCATTCTTTACACAAATCACAAATCCTGTCCAAGTCATCTTGTATCCTCCTATAGTCACTCAACGACGACACCTCCCCGTACACCACAGCATAATCAGCAAACAGCCGCACATTGCTATCCACCCTATGGAAAAGATCATTTATGTAGATAGAAAACAACAGCGGACCTACCACACTTCCCTGGTGCACTCCAGATGATACTCTCACCTCCGATGAACACTCACCATCGAGGACAACGTACTGGGTTCTATTACTTAAGAAGTCTTCGAGCCACTCACATACTTGGGAACCAATCCCATTTTCTCGCACCTTAGTTATGAGTCTGCACTGGGCACCGAATGAAACGCTTTCCGGAAGTCAAGGAATATGGCATCCGTCTGATACCCTTCATCCATGGTTCGCAAGGTATGTGAAAATTCGAACTGTGTGAGTTTGTTGGTGCTCTTATAGTGGTGACCGAAGTGTTTCGTGTTTCAAGTGGCACCATACAAAAGATTTATACCTCCTACGGAAAAAAACATCATCCTCTAAATCTCAACGCAGTCGAAAGTATGTGTCGAGTGATTGTGACAGACGGTCACGGAAGAGGATTATGACGAAAAATAAGAGGACGACAGCTGTAAAAATCACTGTAGAACTGGATGTCGCTCTCGTGCCTGTCAGCATCAAAGCACCACGAAGTGAGGCCCATAAGTAAGAAACTGGAGGGCGATCTGGAATTCCAAAACTACTCATCAGTGGTGCAAAGCCCGTAACAGGAAAACGTGGTGTCGAAGAAACAAAACGTGGAGTATGGAGCAATGTCACTTGGTTGGACGAATCTTGTTTCACACTGTTTGCAACATCTGGCGAAGTGTACGTCCCAACAGTGGAACACAGTGGGGGTTCGGTGCTGATTTGGAGAGCCATATCGTGGTACTCTATGGGCCTCGTGCGTGTTTGTTGTATAAGGTCGCATTACTGCCAACGATTATCTGACAATTTTGATTGATCAGCTCCAGCCCATGGTAGAATGTTTATTCTTCGATGGAGATGCTGTGTTCCAAGACTACAGGACTCCTGTTGACAAAGCTCGCATCTTCTAGAACTAGTTTTCCGAGCGCGAGGATGAACTGTCGCAATCCCCCTGGTCACAACGGCTACCAGATCTTAATATTATTGAGCCATTGTGTTCTACTTTGGGAGAACGGTGGGTGACCACCTCTTCACCGTTACCTGAACATGCCATCATTTAGCACAAATAATGGTATAACAGTCCCTTGAAAACCGTACAGGAGCTGCATTTATCGATTCCGAGATAGCTGGTAGTTCTTTTGAATAGCTACGGTTTTCCTACCCCGTGTTAACCATGGCGATGTGTTGTGTTTTTGGTGTTTCCATATTTTTCTCGAATCCTGTAATTATAAATAAATCCTTGAAGGCTAAGAAAGATATGCTCTGTTTCAGACGGAACTTAATGTAATACACCACCATGACAATGCTCTCTGTCACACTGCCATTTTCGATCAACTAGTTACTGACAATAACAACAATATCGAAATATTTCTGCCGTTCTCCAACCTTCCATTTTCCGAACACCGAGTGACTTTTAGCTGTTTCTCAAGATTAAGAACAACTTAAAATGACGTCACCTTGTTACAGTCAATAACAGCCAAAGGTGCGTAACTGGGCGTTTCAACTGACTCTTTTCAGCAGTGTGACGAAGACCGGAAGCTGCTCCAGAAAACTGATCTGAATCGGGTAACACTGATTTTTACAAATAAAAGACAGTGGTTGCAGAAACAAATATCATTTGCATTACTTTACTGCCACATTTGGTACTCAAATTGTATGGAGCAAAACTTTTAAAGTATAACGTTCTTCAACACACAAAGTGTTATCGAAATGGGGGTTGGGTTGTTTGGGGAAGGAGACCAGACAGCGAGGTCATCGGTCTCATCGGATTAGGGAAGGACGGGGAAGAAAGTCGGCCGTGCCCTTTCAATGGAACCATCCCGGCATTTGCCGGGAGCGATTTAGGGAAATCACAGAAAACCTAAATCAGGATGGCCGGACGCGGGATTGAACCGTCGTTATCGAAATGTAATGAGCTAAACTTTCTTAATTTGGGGCTAGTACACGCTAAACTGCCTTAAAATTCGAATATTAGCTCTATTTTTCGAACTTCGGCCATTACCTGTAAGGAGTGTTTTCGCTAAAATCGGGATCGACGTGTAAATAAAATAGTTGGCACCTCTTCTGAGCTTTTCGTGTATTCTCACAGCGTGGAAATAATCACGTGACAGCACAAACGGTTATCACGTGTTCATTAAGAGATCAGCCGCGTTGTGGACAGATGTATGTCATCAGTTCCTGCAAATTGAACTAATGAAGTAGTCGGTTTTTGTCACTTCTCGGAGGAGCTTTCATGATACTTGTCCTGTGATATGTTTCCACTTGGAAATTATCTATTAACAAGCACTTAACAACAATTTTTCAAAGTTTCTGTGTGTGTAAGACTCTTCCCTTGTGTCGTCTGCTCTTACTAAAATGGCCACCTGCCCTACAGCACCAGTTCCTGAGTGCGACACATCAGCTTCTCCCCGTAATTTCGTCCATAATTAATTGTGTCTCTTCGACTAATCACTGTGATTATGATCAAGCCACTAATATAAATTAAGGAGCGACGAGGAGATTATAATGTTACATAAATAAAAGTCATAGATAAATACAAACGAACAGATACATGGTGGTCAGAAATAGTCTGAGAAGATTGTAAGTGTTTTGAGTTACGTTGTGCTGAGAAATAATTTTTATGAAGAACATTCAGTACGTTGCTCCTTTTCCGTGTTAGTTACTATTGAAGTTAGCCAATCAGGTCGTTGAGCGCGCAAATTCAATCGGTCCTCCAGAGAGGTGTTGTAAGACGTGTTCGTCGTTTGCTTTCCTAAAATCGAACGAAAGAGCGATACAAACAATGGACATGGGACAGCAGTAAGGATTGAACCTGTGTCAAAGTTTGAGCAGTTTCTTGTTCTGTTATCTACTTTATGAGAGCAAAATGGTTCAAATGGCTCTGAGCACTATGGGACTTAACATCTGTAGTCATCAGTCCCCTAGAACTTAGAACTACTTAAACCTAACTAACCTAAGGACATCACACACATCCATGCCCGAGGCAGGATTCGAACCTGCAACCGTAGCGGTCACGCGGTTTCAGACTGAAGCGCCTATAACCGCACGGCCCCACCGGCCGGCTTATGAGAACAATTGACACTAATTTTGTCTGGTGGGTCACTTGAATTTGTGCGCCCAACAGCTTGGTTGGCTAACTTCAATGATAATTAACTAGGAAACGGCGCAACGTATCGATTTTTTTCCTTAGCAATTGTTTCCCAGCAAAACCTACCCTGCAACACACTTCCAAGCTTCTCAAACTGTTTCTGATCACCCTGTATGCCGAATAAAAGGCAGATATCAGAAGTTCATTTAAGATCTTGATGCAATAGCACTGAAATGAGTGGGAAAGCGTGCTTAAACTGTTCGACTTGCACAGGTTATACGATTGACAGTCACCGTTCGGTTGACAGAAGAAAATTACACACAAATCATTGTGTGTGTGTGTGTGTGTGTGTGTGTGTGTGTGTGTGGTGTGTGTTAGAGAGAGAGAGAGAGAGAGAGAGAGAGAGAGAGCACTCTATTAATGAAGTCATTGCGACGAACGAGCGACAAGATTTTTAAACAGTTACCACACTGAAAACTGGCAGTCTTCCCTAAAATTATTGAACTTCAGAACCCAACAATACTGCTCTAACATTCCACATCAACTGTTGGTCCATGTGGTGTGGAAACTGACTGTGCTACCGTGCGGTTGCATGTGAACTTCTTTAGAAGGGTGTAAAAACCGTGATCTACTGTTTTCTTTAGGGGACGTTTAAAAATTCTGTTTTCAAAGGAAGTGGTACTACTATCTTTCGCAGCTGTTTTGAAAGGGATACCGTGGGTCCGTTAAGTTGCCAGGCACTTGCTTCTCTTAAAGGCTAGCGTCACCTTGCAGATGTATTGCTGTACGTGAAAGTGTTCAATTTCCTACAACGACTTGGCTATAACGGTAATCGGCCTCTTGGCGATAATCACTAACTTTTTAATACAACTAGGAATCGACTCGCTATGACCTGGGAAAAATATCTCTATAGGGTGTAAAAGATCATTGTATCAAACTTATATAATGGAAGCCGATACAAAAAAATTTATAAGGAACCCTTTTGGTCTATCAAGCCAGGAAACAACCTCAAATTGGCTTACAAAGACACCTAAGCTCCACTTAAATGCAACCGGCTTAGTCGGTCAGGTCTTCGAAATTTTTTGTTTTGTTAACAATTGGAATTTTAACGTTCGCGTGACGGTAATGAAAGAAAAAACACTGGTTAAACGTTATACAAAACTATAGGCGTTTACTATGTTATTTGAACTTAAACCTTGAAAGAACAAAAGTCTCATAGTAAGAAGGCGATTTAATTATTTTTTTACACTGTTAAAATTCAGAAAATTTTGAGGTAGAAGAACACAAACGTCAATTTTACAGTTTGTAAGTGCAGGAACGGGGTGTTTAACATTTATGAGTGACTTTAGCGAGAAAATGAATTCAGTTGAAACTATTACGACAGATGAAGTCGGTGGCTTAAGAGGCGGGACTAAATGCACGTGACGCTTGTGGACTGTAGATTAGATGGTTTCTATTGGCCAGATTGAGGATGTTTCCCGGTTGGATAGAGCCTAAGCGCCCCATGTCAAATTGTTTGTCTCAAATTCCCTTACACCACTGTCGTCCGTTCTAAACAGCTGCCGAATATACAGAGGGAAAAAAAAGGTCAAGCCATGTAAGTCAGATACAGTGCTGTAGCGAAAACTGACGGTGTCAGACGTCACACGACGTTCACAGCCAGCGACACGGTGGCGATGACCAGCGGATAGCATGTGAACGCAGCAGCATTACATCCCTGCGAAGAGTACTCAATACACATCTAGGTCAACTTAAGGGGATGGAATGTTTTCCGAAGTAATTATGAGTACAGGGCTAGAAGAGAACAGAGAGAAGTACTCTGGAAAGGGAACCTACACTGAGGTGGCAAAAGACATAGGATAGCGATATGCACATTTACGTATGGCTTTAGTATCGTGTACAGAAGGGATAAAAGGGCAGTGCACTGGAGGAACTGTCATCTGTACTCAGGTGATACGTGTGAAAAGGTTTCCGATGTGGCTGTGGCCCCACGAAAGGAATTATCGGACTCTGAACACTGAATGATGGAGCTAGACGCATGGGACATTCCATTCTGGGAAACGTTAGGAAAGTCAATATTCTTAGTTCCAAAGCGTCAAGAATACCAAATACCAGATATTACCTCTCATCACGTACAACGCAATGGTCTTCACTTAACGACCGAGAGCAGCGGCGTTTGCGTAGAGTTGTCAGTGCTAACAGACAAGCAACAGTGCGTGACACAACCGCATAGATCAATGAGGAACGTACGACGAACGTATCCGTTAGGACAGTGCGGTGAAATCTGGCGTTAACGGGCTATGGTAACAGATCACCGACGCGAGTGCCTTTGCTAATAACAAGACATCGTCTGCACCGACTCTAACGACTAGTAACCATATCGGTTGAACCCAGTACGACTGGAAAAGCGTGGCCTGGTCCTTCGAGTCCCGATTTCAGTTGGTCAGAGCTGATGGTGGGGTTCGAGTGTGGTGCAGACTCTACGAAGCCGTGGACCAAAGGCACTGTGCAAGCTGGTGGTGGCTCCATTATGATGTGGTTTGTGCTCACGTGGAACTGTCTAGGTCCTCTAGTCAAACTGAACAGATTATTGACTGAAAATAGTTATAGTAAACTACTTGGAGACTATTTGCAGCCACGTGCGATGGAACTTTTGTGAATGACATTGTTCCCTGTCACCGGGCCACAATTGTTCGCGAATGGTTTGAGGAAAATTCTGGACAGTTCGAGCGATTCGTTTGACTACCCAGATCACGCGACATGAATCGCATCTAACAGTCACGGGACATAACTGAGACGTTAATTTGTGCACAAAACTCAGCATCGGCAACAATTTAGCCATTATGGTCGGCTGTAGAGGCAGCATATCGCAATATTTCTGCAGGGGACCTGCCACGAAGATTGCTGCACTACGGCGGGAAAAAGGTCTGAAAGGATATTAGGATGTATGCTACGTTTTTTGTCTCCTCATTACATACGTTTTGGGTAGCCAGTGACAATGATTTTATATCGGCTGGTCTGCCTCATGTATCGTCTCCTCATTATATAAAAAATTAAAAAATTAAAAAACAATTTTTAAATTTTTATTTCTGTGACAATGATTTTATAACAGCTGGTCTGCCTCATATATCGTTATATCCAAATTATTTATGCATGTTAAGTTACATTCAGGTATTTGGTACTGTACTAATAGTAACGTATATAGTGTATCTCATGTAAGCCCTCCCTCAGACCTCCATGTTATATCTTCACAGATCCGATGATGGCACCTTTAGTGTGTTGAAACCGGTCATCTAGTGAACAGTGTTTAAGCGATCTTGGCTTCTGAATTATTTATACAACAGAGTGAACGCCCCACAACACACTATGTGTTCACTGCAAATTGGAGCCTTTGAGAAGGCAACAGACTTTCAGCATCACATCATGTCAGAGACAGACTGGGATGAAGGGGAAAGGCTGAACAAAACTCGGGAACACGGCACTCCTCGGCAGAGTGGCAAGGTCTGAGAATAGTAGAGAAATATAGTAAGAGAGTCAGAGATATTTGTCGTAGAGTGGGTACAGTACCAGTTAACAATAATATTCAGTATAGACGGAACTATGCTGTCATATCATCGTCTCAGTATAAAGACATGGTCTCTTTATGGGTACGAAACCCAACCAGTGAGAGTAGCAAAGGAGAAGCCATTTTAGGAAATTAACTAGGAATTGTAACGCACTGGTTGGGGAGATTATCTCAAGCTACCGTCCAGTCCTTATCCTGATTTGCAAGTCAGAATACCTAGGTCAAGACACCCTGTCGCATTAACCAGTCGGCTAATTCATTCCCAACGAGCCCCCGTCGCTCAATCCGCGACAACACTCACGTTTCGGACGCGACGTAATTCCCGTTTACACACGTTTATCATCCTTCATCACAAAGAACACTTATGTACAAATTTGCACACTCATTAACTACAGACTTTTTTGCGTTAACTTTAGCCCTAAGTGCCTCATTCTCTCCAGTTCAGTTAATTCTCAAGTTTTATTGCCGTCTCTTGAGGGTATGACATCACTAATGTAATCCTCAGTAATCATAGCTGCCATTCCTTACTTCACAGTGACGTGTTCACGAAAGCCGTATTTTTACTCGCTACAGCTAAACGCCGCGCCAGACGGAGTACAAATGGCGCGCATTACCTGCGCCACTGGAAGAGTGGGTGGTAGTGTGAGGCGTGGCGACACACTTGGGCGACGCGCGGCACGTGAGTTCCGTGCTCTCTCCAGCGCAGGGCGTAAATCACACGATAACATCCGAACAAGCGCGCGCTAAATATTTAATGCGGCGCGCAGCCCCAACTTATAATGACCGGCAAACGACTTGCAGGCCGCGCTCTCCCGCGACACGACACCACTCCGCTCTGTCATTCGTTTAACAACTTCTCGGCTTTATTACACATAATGTCCCACTTACGCGTTAAGCATTCTAATAGCGTTCCCGGAACAAGCGCCAGAACTTGCCGCAGATGGTGTCTCAAAGGAGATACTATTAACGTTAAAATTGTTACGGCTGCAACTTCTCAAAGTTGTTTTAATCTTCTCTCTTCTTTTTAAAAAAGTCAGAACACGCAGTTAAAACTTGCTTCTCTTTATCTGCAGGTACTGCGCAGGCACTGAATGCTCAGAATGAGAAGAGGTGCTTTAATAAAAGAGTGAGAGATCACATGATTACAACTGGAAATCGCTGTCAGCTGTACTATCTAGTTAGGCTTATCGTGTCTGCCAGTAAGGAAAGCACCCAGAAGGCGGAGAACGATAGGGCTTGTAATGTTATTTCAGTGATTACGAGATAGCGTCACATTTGTAGAGAACTTGCCACTATGAGACCACTTACGAGTATGACATTGTAAACTCTCTGGCCTGGATGCATGAACTGATTCGGTTGGGAAGGATGTCAGACAGCCGTTCTAATCTCTCCTGAGCCAAGCTGCCCCACGACTGTTGTAACTGGTCCTTGATATGCTGGATATTGACACTGGGATAGGGTTGATGTCCGAGCTGGATCTACATGTTCTATTGAGGAAAGGTTTGGAGATGTTGTTGGCCACGGGGACACTTCAGCACCACACAGACAATTCAGACATGTGCCATGTCAAGACGATCATTGTATTGTTCGAAAATGGTACCACGCCGTTGTCGCACGACAGGTAACAAAATGAGGACGCAGGATGCCTTTGACGAACAGTTCTGCCATCAGAATTCACTCAGTCACTACCAGCAGTGTCCTGAGTCATACTTCCCACATCGTGACGCAAAACAATTGAAGAATGGGACGCCTCCCAGCAGGTGGCCATAGTTGTCGACAATGGTTATCCGTGTACTGTAGAAGGGCGATTCATCGCTGAACACAATGTGTCGCCTTTCGTCAGCAGTCCATGCTATCTGATTGCAGCATCACTTCAGATCCTGTCCGCCGCTCCTGGTCTCGCGGTAGCGTTCTCGCTTCCCGAGCACGGGGTCCCGGGTTCGATTCCCGGCGGGGTCAGGGATTTTCACCTGCCTCGAGATGACTGGGTGTTTGTGTTGTCCTCATCATTTCATCATCATCCAGGAAAGTGGCGAAATTGGACTGAGCAAAGATTGGGTAATTGTACGGGCGCTGATAACCACGCAGTTGAGCGCCCCACAAACCAAACATCATCATCATCACTTCAGATCCAGTCGTTTGCGTTGTGGTGTTAACGGTAGCCTATGCACTGAAACGTGTTTACTTACTTTGGCTGCTGCTAGCGTCCGACTAATGGTGGTGGATAACACAGAATGCTGCAGGGAGCTCATCACTAGCTATCACACGGCAGGCGCAGATGAGAAGAAGTAGCAGTCTGGTGCGCCGTACGGCGATCCTCCCCTGCGGTGACCAGACGTGGTCGATTGGTAGCTTGTCAAGGGTTACGATAGCCCGAACGTTTCTGTGCAGTCCAACACTGAGTCACTGTCACATGCGAATCCCCAATGGATATGGCATAATTCGACCAGCTGGCGAAATGGAGATTCACTATTAGGCTCCTTTCAAACTCTGCCAGATGCTGATAACGCTGACTCAGACGAATATCTCCGTGTTCTTCACAGTTATTACTCTAACATCTGATGCTGTATGCGCCATTTACGTACCTGACCAGATCTGGTATCACATTAAACTCGAACAACACTAATTCACTCTGGTGGCCGACACACGGCATTGCAGTTCTGATCATTTACAGACCCGATGATCGGGTGTCCTTTACGAAGTTACACTGACATCAGACCATGTCTCGTGTCTACTTTACCTTTTTTTTATGTCAGGCAGTATATTTCGTTACGTAGGGGTTAACTGTAACGAGTACAAATAGTTCTATCACCTTCACTCTCCTACAGAGTATGTGTTGTCACCGCCAGACACCACACTTGCTAGGTGGTAGCCTTTAAATCGGCCGCGGTCCGTTAGTATACGTCGGACCCGCGTGTCGCCACTATCAGTGATTGCAGACCGAGCGCCGCCACACGGCAGGTCTAGAGAGACTTCCTAGCACTCGCCCCAGTTGTACAGCCGACTTTGCTAGCAATGGTTCGCTGACAAATTACGCTCTCATTTGCCGAGACGATAGTTAGCATAGCCTTCAGCTACGTCATTTGCTACGACCTAGCAAGGCGCCATTACCAGTTACTATTGATGCTGTAAAACATGTACCGTCAAGAGCTATGTTCACCAATTATGGGTTAAAGTTAAGTATTCCAGCAGCTACGTACGTTTTTTGCTAGTCTCATTTCCTTAACCTGTTCCAGACCTCACGCCAGCTTGCGTGAGCTAAAACGCGTGCCTTTCGGCTTCCTCTTATAGTAGGTTGGCTGTCTTGCCAATCCACAACAGAGTATTTTTCCCGTTATCAAGTACTACACATTTGGAAATAGTAGCTGATGAAATAACGTTTCCACCAAACGATCATCTTCAGATAACATAAAATTCACTGCTGCCGATATATTCGTGACAACTGCGCAGCCACTTAAAATTTATCATTTATTTTGTCTTCTAAGCTGCACATATGTTTTTATGGTATCAGTAGTTTACATGAAAGATGATCTCCTCAGATCTACGTGAGTGGATAGGCAAGGCGTCTTTTGTCGATATGGAACTAACATCAGAGTATTGTATTGTGATAGGTCTGAAGATGATCAGAATACAGTGAACCGATGTGTAGCTCCATACAGACACGTCGCCTTGCTTTCGACACCTCATACATTGGAAGATGAAGGTGATGTTCGTTTTGCGGGGCGCTCAACTGCGCAGTTATCAGCGCCTTTACAAATTCCTACTTTGCTCAGTGCAATCTCGCCAGTTTCATGAATGATGATGAAATGATGAGGATAACACAAATACCCAGTCTCCTGTGACGGAACTTGCCGCTTGTCACTGGATCTTGCCAATCTCTTCTATCGTAATCGTCCCAGGATGATGAGCAATGCTCCAGAATGGGTCAGATAAGTAAGTCACTTCCTACGTGTATGAATTATATGTACAGGGCTATTACAAATGATTGAAGCGAGTTCATAAATTCACCGTAGCTCCATTCATTGACATATGGTCACGGCACGCTACAGATACGTAGAAAAACTCATAAAGTTTTGTTCGGCTGAAGCCGCACTTCAGGTTTCTGCCGTCAGAGCGCTCGAGAGCGCAGTGAGACAAAATGGCGACAGGAGCCGAGAAAGCGTATGTCGTGCTTGAAATGCACTCACATCAGTCAGTCATAACAGTGCAACGACACTTCAGGACGAAGTTCAACAAAGATCCACCAACTGCTAACTCCATTCGGCGATGGTATGCGCAGTTTAAAGCTTCTGGATGCCTCTGTAAGGGGAAATCAACGGGTCGGCCTGCAGTGAGCGAAGAAACGCTTGAACGCGTGCGGGCAAGTTTCACGCGTAGCCCGCGGAAAATTGGCTCATGCCAGAACTGGAGACCGACAGCGCCGACTTCATCTTTCAACAGGATGGTGCTCCACCGCACTTCCATCATGATGTTCGGCATTTCTTAAACAGGAGATTGGAAAACCGATGGATCCGTCGTGGTGGAGATCATGTTCAGCAATTCATGTCATGGCCTCCACGCTCTCCCGACTTAAACCCATGCGATTTCTTTCTGTGGGGTTATGTGAAAGATTCAGTGTTTAAACCTCCTCTACCAAGAAACGTGCCAGAACTGCGAGCTCGCATCAACGATGCTTTCGAACTCATTGATGGGGACATGCTGCGCCGAGTGTGGGAGGAACTTGATTGTCGGCTTGATGTCTGCCAAATCACTAAAGGGGCACATATCGAACATTTGTTAATCCTAAAAATACTTTTTGAGTTTTTGTATATGTGTGCAAATCATTGTGAAAATATCTCAAATAATAAAGTTATTGTAGAGCTGTGAAATCGCTTCAATCATTTGTAATAACCCTGTAGTTAAGATTTTTCCGGTGAATCTCAGTCTGATATTTGCTTTTCCTATTAATCGTTTTATGTGGTCATCCCACTTAAGGTCACTCCAGATAGTTACTTCTTTATATTTTATGGCAGTCACTGCTTCCAGTGCTTTGTCAACAATCGTATAACTGTACAGTAGTGGATTTCTTCACCTATGTATGTGCAATTTGCGTTCAGCGTCAACTGCCAGTCCTCCACCACACATCAGTCCTCTGCAGGTCGTCCTGCAGATCGGTCTAGTCCTTTGGCGTTGATACTTTCTAATAGACAACTGCATCATCTGCGAATAGCCCATGGGGCTTCCGATGTTATCCAGTATGCTATTTACATACAAGGTGATTCAGTGATGATGCTACAAACTTTCAGAGATGATGGAGAGGGTAACTGCACCAGTCTGAGGTAAGAAACCCTCATCCGAAAACGATCGAGTCGAAAGTTATAGTTGAAATTTGTTCTACTACCTCTTATTGTTAGAATACGTGTACCGGCAATGTTGTTAAAACTATAGGGTGGATAACTCTCAGAGGTGGTTGCATGGAAAAAAAAGTTCTCGAAGCGTAGGGTGCAAAATGCATACGTTAAGAGCTATTGGCACTTGTTAAGGAGAAGAGATGTGCTTCAACGCAACGAAGATGAACAAGTACCCATAGGTTTTAAAGTACGCGTTTTAGATGTTTTTTCATGTTTTGGTCCATACTGTCTACCACCCCTGAATATTGCCTACCTACAATCATAGAAACAACACTTCTGGTAAACGCACGGTCCAGTCACATTAATGTGACCACCTCCTATGTTCGACGTCAGCGTGCAATAACCACTCACAATCGGCAGATGGCAGCACTAGCAGAGGAGGGTAGGTAAAGCGCGTCGGGAGACGCCGGAAACAGTGCAGTTGTTTCGTAATGCGGAAACGGAGCGATTTATCTGACGTACAAAAGAGGACACTCATAAGCTTTCGGCCAAGGACGGAATCATTTCTAAAACGAGCAAGTTTGAAAGCTATTGACGTGCCACCGTGCTTAAAGTATACCGTGCATGGCAAAATGGCGCTGTCCACAACGGGGGCTCAGACGACTGTGGCGGATGACAGGGTTGAATCGACGAATGCACAAATGTGTGCTGCCGAACGCACGTGGAACTTCTGAGCCGTTGATCGCCCAGATGGCCAAGCAGCTAGCAGCAGTGTCTCCTCAACGACCTTCCAGCGACTGTTACTGCATATGGGCCTACGCAGCAGGCGCATGGTTCACGCAGCCATGCTAACTGCTGTTCACTGGCGACGAAGGCTGAAATCAGCACACTTGCACCGCATCCGGACGTCCACTGAATGGTGGTAGGAGCCCTTCTCAGATGAATTACATGCTCCATCGGCCGTTGGACTGTACGGCCCTGCAACAATCGTCGGAAGAGCGCAGGTCGGATGAGGAAGAATTATGGTCTGAAGAAATTTTCTTAGTATGCCCTGGATGATCTCGTCGTACTGGAAGGAACAATAGGCCGGCCTCTGTGGCCGAGCGGTTCTAGGCGCTTCAGTCCGGAACCGCGTGACTGCTATGGTCGCAGGTTAGAATCCTGCCTCGGGCATGGATGTGTGTGATGTCCTTAGGTTAGTTAGGTTTAAGTAGTTCTAACTCTAGGTGACTGATGACCTCAGATGTTAAGTCCCATAGTGCTCAGAGCCATTTCAAGGAACAATAAATCAGCACACGTATGTATCTATCTTTGGGAACCATGTCCACCCCTACATGCAGTTTGTTTTTCTTCGACACGATGGCATCTATTAGCAGGACAATGAAACCTATCACATGGATCGCAGTCTACGTGCGTGGTTAGAAGAGCACCAGGGTGAGTTTGCCCTGCTCCACTGGCCACCAATCCCCCGTCTCGGACTGACACCTAAACGAGAATCTGCGGGACCACCTCGCCATGGATCCTCAATCGTGAGAGGAGTTCGCCACGGCAGTACAGTTGGCATGACTCCACATCCCTGTTGGTAGCTTCCAGAACCTCACTGACTCTCTTTCTACACGTCCGCGCTTTTGGTTATGTACGCTCTAGACAGGTAGTCACATTGATATGGATAGACCATGTATATTCCAGTGACAGACGAAATTCCTGAATGCTTGTAACATCTTCAAGAAATCAAACATGTATTTTAAATAGTAACGTTCCTATTGGGAGGTTCCTACCCCATTCTATGGCATCTAATAGACAGGCCTACTAGATGAGTGGCTTGCCAAGCGAGTGCAATTATTATTCGTACATCAGAAATATTTTCATGATTATCATATCCACTGCAACTATGCTTGAAATATAAGCCCTAGAGCCTTTCAGTTCAGCTATAATTTATTCTCGTCCTTATTTTTTAATGCAACGGAATGGATAGCGCAACTGACTAAGAACTAATGCACATATCTGATGGACTCACTCCACCCTGGCAAGGCCACATTTCCTTCCTGTCGTATATATTTTATCCAAAACTCGGACAACCCAGCAAGAAAATAGAGGTTATGTTAAAATGTCTCAACAAAATGGTTACCCACAACTCAATAAGCAAGATCACTATTTGTCTCATATATCTCCTCATTTGTTAAATGCTTTCATGCTAATGTTGCAAAATTTCTTGCATTACACATAAACACAATAGTAACACAAGTGATTCTCCAACCGATGGGCACGATATAACATAAGCATTTTACTATTCTATGGTCACGTAATGTTTCTGTCTACTGTGCATTTTGTGGATTGGTAAGGAATTTTTTGCTACTTCATTCTCTCCCACACTCTCGTAATCTCATTCATTAGCAACATAACGAATTTACTGACTTTCGTGCTGTATTGGGAAAAATCATGCTTGACCCACTAAATTCGCTACTGTCTCATGCAAATCACACAGGTTAAATACACATAATAAATCACACTGACAGTATAAAACACACCTCTAACAAACAAAATGTTTGGTTTTCTACTCGTTCTAGTTTCCCACATCAAACAATAGTCACCCCAGATTCACACGTCACTGACCCACGTAATAATGTTCCTACCACAAACTGTGGAGGATTTATGCCCATCTCGCTGTGCAATGCAACTCTCGTGGTGTTGCAGGGTAGGTGGCTGACTCATCTTAATTCACTCTCAGAGTATCTGAATATCATGCTGGCGTCACACGAATGTACCTCATAATGGAAGTTTTGGTATCTTATTTATTCCACACACGGGTCCTCAACTGAATGCTAGGACAAGCACTTCTAATTCTTTTTTATGTCTCATAGTCCGGTTGTGACTCGCACTGTACTCACTACGTGGAAGTGCTTGTCTCTAATTCAAGTTCTGCACACGGAAATCTTAATTATTTTCAACTTAGATTTACACACGCCAGTATTTCATCTTAATACTACCACAAGCTAGTATTTCGTCTTATGATTACAATACGTGGTTTCTTTGACACTTCCGAAGAATCCTATGTTCCAAAAATGGCTCTGAGCACTATGGGACTTAACTTCTGAGGCCATCAGTCCCCTAGAACTTAGAACTACTTAAACCTAACTAACCTAAGGACATCACACACATCCGTGCCCGAGGCAGGATTCGAACCTGCGACCGTTGCGGTCGCGCGGTTCCAGACTGCAGCGCCTAGAACTGCTCGGCCACTCCGGCCGGCAATCCTATGTTCCCCACGAATTTTTACCTGCCTATCTTCTTCAGAACAATTTGCATCAGCCTCCCACCAGAAGTTTTGAAAAGAGAAATTATTAGTTCATCTACTTCTAAATATTCTACATGCGTACCATTTTCATTTAACTTTGTTTTTCTGGAGCACACATAGAGCACGTCTTCACACCTCAGGAACGAGCGACAGAGTGCTGAAACTTGGCTGTTCATCCGATCATCCCGCACTTCCGCAGAAGTGGAGGAGGACCTAGCGACCGTATTGGTCATCCACATTCCAGGCCCTCTGGTGCTCTGGTATACTTCCTCTCCTTGGTTCAGCCAAAGGTGACCAGATAACGGTCTAAAAGATGATCATATCTACCTTCACTATCTGTGGTCAGCAGATGACCAGCCATTCATTCAATTCACAAACATTACCAAACTGGATTCGGGGATCTCCTTTAAGGAAGTGCACCTCTGAATAATTAAACATACAAATTCTCCTTCTTTACTACATTGGTATCCGGCTTCTGTGTTAAGTAAAATAGTGTTCTTCAACAAAAACGTTGTTTTGACAAGAACAACAATGTATGTTGTTGTACATCTTTTCTACGTCGGGCAGTACTGTACCCTTTCACTATTACACATCATGTCCCCTTGAAACATTTCTGCTAGGGGCCTTGCTCGCTTTATCATTAGCGACCTGAACCACAGGTTACTGTCCGTCTGTGGCTACAATGGTGCGTGGACACGACCGAACTACTTTCGACGAGAGCGTTGCGTAGAGCGTGACAGAGCTGCCGGTGGATGTGGGCCGCGAGGCCGGCGCGACTGGCGGCCGCCACGTCGCAGCTGTCCGCGCGTCGCTAATTGTCGCGCTGGTGAGCGGGGCGCGCGGCTGATGTATATTTCAGCAGGCGGACACCCGCCGGGACCTGCCGCCGCCCGGCGCCGCCACGCCACGGCGAGCGACGCGCTTTAAACGCGCCCGACCCGACACTCCCACACTCCCGTCGCTTCCTTCTCCGAACCTCGCATCTCTGCCGACGTGCTCGTCAACAGGTATACCTCGTATCAAATCTCCTCGCTGTTCAGGTCGTCAAATCGCAGTCGAGACGAACCAACAGCATTCCTCTTGTTCCCCGTTCAGGTCGTCAAATCGCAGTCGAGACGAACCAACAGCATTCCTCCCGTTCTCCGGAGCGATCTCATCAGGCACATGCTACGTAAATACACTACTGGCCATTAAAATTGCTACACCAAGAAGAAATGCAGATGATAAACGGATATTCATTGGACAAATATATTATACTAGAACTGACATGTGATTGCATTTTCACGCTATTTGGGTGCATAGGTCCTGAGAAATCAGTGCCCAGAACAACCACCTCTGGCCGTAATAACGGCCTTGATACGCCTGGGCATTGAGTCAAACAGAGCTTGGATGGCGTGTACAGGTACAGCTGCCCATGAAGCTTCAACACGATACCACAGATCATCAAGAGTAGTGACTGGCGTATTGCAACGAGCCAGTTGCTCACCCACCATTGACCAGATGTTTTCAGTTGGTGAGAGATCTGAAGAATGTGCTGGCCAGGGCATCAGTTGAATATTTTCTGTATCCAGAAAGGCCCGTACAGGACCTGCAACATGCGGCCGTGCGTTATCCTGCTGAAATGTAGGGTTTTGCAGGGATCGAATGAAGGGTAGAGCCACGGGTCGTAACACATGTGAAATGTAACTTCCACTGTACAAAGTGCCGTCAGTTCGAACAAGAGGTGACAGAGACGCGTAACCAATGGCACCCTATACCATCACGCCGGGTGGTAAGCCAGTATGGCGATGACGAATACACGCTTCCAATGTGCGTTCACCGCGATGTCACCAAACACGGATGCGACCATCATAATGCTGCAAAACACAACCTGTATTTATCCGAAAAAACGACGTTTTGCCATTCGTGCACCCAGGTTCGTCGTTGAGTACACCATCGCAGGCGCTCCTGTCTGTGGCGCAGCGACAAGGGTAACCGCAGCCATGGTCTCCGAGCTGATAGTCCATGCTGCTGCAAACGTCGTCGAACTGTTCGTGCAGATGGTTGTTGTCTTGCAAACGTCCCCATCTGTTGACTCAGGGATTGAGACGTGGCTGCACGATCCGTTACAGCCATGCGGATAAGATGCCTGTCATCTCGACTGCTAGTGATATGAGGCCGTTGGGATCCAGCACGGCGTTCCGTATTACCCTCCTGAACCCACCGATTTCATATTCTACTAACAGTCATTGGATCTCGACCAATACGAG
This sequence comes from Schistocerca cancellata, assembly GCF_023864275.1. Classification (NCBI taxonomy): domain Eukaryota; kingdom Metazoa; phylum Arthropoda; class Insecta; order Orthoptera; family Acrididae; genus Schistocerca; species Schistocerca cancellata. The sequence goes on from NC_064630.1 coordinate 380,452,515, forward strand.
CAGCAATGTCGCGATACGATAAACCGCAATCGCGATAGGCTACTATCCGACCTTTATCAAAGTCGGAAACGAGATGGTACGCACTTCTTCTCCTTACACGAGGCATCACAATAACGTTTCACCAGGCAACGGTGGTCAACTGCTGTTTGGGTATGAGAAATCGGTTGGAAACTTTCCTCATGTCAGCACGTTGTAAGTGTCGCCACCGGCGCCAACTTTTTGTGAATGCTCTGAAAAGCTAATCATTTGCATATCACAGCATCTTCTTCCTGTCGGTTAAATTTCGCTCCTGTAGCACGTCATCTTCGTGGTGTAGCAATTTTAATGGCCAATAGTGTACGTTCTGGCACTAAGCCGGTATGCTGACCACCGCGAAAAGTTAAACATTAGCTGCGTCCACTGAAAAACAACCTGAACTTGAAATTACCTGGTGCCTAAAAAGACGGTTCAAATGGCTCTGAGCACTATGGGACTCAACTGCTGAGGTCATTAGTCCCCTAGAACTTAGAACTAGTTAAACCTAACTAACCTAAGGACATCACAAACATCCATGCCCGAGGGAGGATTCGAACCTGCGATCGTAGCGGTCTTGCGGTTCCAGACTGCAGCGCCTTTAACCGCACGGCCATTTCGGCCGGCCCCTAAAAAGACGGACGTCTCGTATAAAATCGCTGGAAAAACGTATCTCCAAGTCCCATATACTTGGAAGTATAGTACGGAAAGTGTAAAAGGACAGATAAATTCAAATACTTTAAAGGAGTCCAATCCAGTGGAATGGGTAAAGAAGTAGTCGAAGGAAGGACTAGAAAACTGGACCTTGATTACATACTAATACAGAGCATATAATACATGATGCAATAAATTTCTTCTGTATAAAGGATTTGACAGCCTCTGGCGGACATTTAAAATGGTTTCAACATTCAGCAATAACGAAGAACTTGCACAACAAACGAGCGAAGTTCTACTAGAGCAAAATCAGCAACTGTAATTCAGTTGTAAACCCAGGAGGACGCTATTGTTAGGAACGTTTTATTTCTCTTTGGAAGAAAATAACGGAGCAGATGTAAAAAGTTGAAATGGTCAGAGCGAAGATGCCCGAAAAGATTCTGGGACCCCTAAAAAATGGTTCAAATGGCTCTGAGCACTATGGGACTTAACATCTGATGTCATCAGTCCCCTAGAACTTAGAACTACTTAAACCTAACTAACCTAAAGACATCACACACATCCATGCCCGAGGCAGGATTCGAACCTGCGACCGTAGCGGCCGCGCGGCTCCAGACTGAAGCTCCTAGAACCGCTCGGCCACTACGGACGGCCTGGGACCTCTGAGAACTGCAAATAGAACTTGGAAGAGGAAGAAAAACAAGGAGCTCTAGACGTATACCGATAAGACCAAGTCTAAATTAATTCACTGACTGCAACTGCTCGACACCGGCTGTATTAGATACAGATCTACTACCGAACAGTGTCACACGAAAATTCGTGCCATACCAGGACTCGAACAGGAATTTCCTACTACCGATGCACTCTCTATGAACTGACCCAAACCTCCATATGTCACACTGTCTGCACCTTTTGTCATAGTCTAGTAGATTCGTAACCTAATGCTTGCAACTTTACTTGTAGTGGACTACGATATACGATGTAAGCAGTGTGACACACGGAAGTCTGTGTCGCTCCTGGAAGCGTGCATGGATAGCCGAATGGTTAAGGCGACCGCCGGCAGTAAGCGGAAATTACGGATTCGAGTCCTGGTCCGGCAAAAATTTTCATACATCGCTGTTGGGTAGTAGATTTATAGCTAACATAGCTGATGTTAAGGAATCTGCAGTCAGTGAATTAACTGCGAAGTACTTCGTTCAGCTGTGCATCGTCAACGGTGTCCGTTCTTTGAGACGTGCAAGTAAAGAAACAATCACGAACCCAACAAGGATTGAAATTTTATGGACTGTTAATATGAATGGACGAAAACTGACTGGGCGAAAACAACTTCAAATACATTACACCGCTCAAGTCAAAAGAGATGCACAACGAACTGATACTACACTAAAGATGATTCAAAACACAGAAGAATTGAGAAGCAAACTCAACAGCATAAAATTATTTGAAGAATAACCGTTAAAAAGGAGGTCCATGTATTACATTTACGAAGAGCAGAGAAAGAAACGAAGTGAACGAATGAAAAGGTTGTGGGAAGAAAGGAAAAGAATGAAGAAGAAGCATGAAGTTCTACGAGGGCTGTACGAGATAGTTGGCCAAATTCGGTATAAAGAATAATAGTGTGAGTGTGGCGAAAATTACGATGGCCAGACAATCCGCACAGTAGCTCAGGGTTACAATGAACATAAGCGGCACATTAAGTATGGAAATATAGAGAGATCAGCGATAGTGGCCCTCAGCCTTATGGAAGAGCACAAGATCAACTTTGACAAAACGAAGATCCTCTCTTTCGTATCGACTACTGAGTGTCTGTAACAAAAGACGCGATTCGTATCTGCAAAAACAGTTTTAACCGAGACGAAGGTCATAATATGACTGATACGGTCAAGCACTTGAGGTGGAGCTTCTTATAAGAAATACAGCCAGAAATCGTAACTGTTAATGAAATAGGTGATACTGATGGCAGACTCCAGTCCTCGACTACTGCTAAGTCGTGGCCTTGCAGGGTACGGAGACAATCTTAATTTAAGTTTGATCGATTTGTCACTATCTGCACACCGCCGCGAGAATGACGATCTCATAACAAGTAATCCTGAGAAACATGACATAATTGTTGCTCTGAGGATGGTCGTAATTGCAAAATATTTTTTATTATTTTTATAATTTTTTATTCTTTTGATAATGTTGACTGAAATACAATCTTTAAACTTCTGAAAACTGCAGGGATCACAGACGCCGTCCGGTGTGGTCGAGCTGCGGTCGCAGGTTCGAGTCCTGCCTCGGGCATGGATGTGTGTGATATCCTCCGGTTAGTTAGGTTTAAGTAGTTCTAAGTTCTAGGGGGCTGATGACCTCTACTGTTAAGTCCCATAGTGCTCAGAGCAATTTCAACCCATTTTTGGATAACAAACAGAGAACGAAAAGCTGTTTACAGCTTCTACAGAACGTAGACTGCAGTTATAATAGTCGCTGGGCATGAAAGGGAAGCAGTGATTGACAAGGCAGTGAGGTAGTGCAGTAGTCTACATTCGATATTACTCAGTCTGTACATTGAGCGAGCACTAAAGGAAAGCAAACAAAAATTTGGAGAAAGAATTAAAGTTCAGAAAGAACAAGTAACAACTTTTAAGTTTTGGCAATGACATTGTAATTCTATCAGAGGGCAGAGTAATTCAACAGAATGGGTAGTTTCTTTAAAAAAGATTTTGAGATAAACATCAATGAAAGTAATACAATGCTAATGGAATGTTGTCTAATTAAATCAAGGTATGTTGAGGGAATTAGGTTCGGAAACGAAACACTGAAAGTAGTCGATGAGTCTTGTTATTTGGGCAGGAAAATTACCGACGATGGCGAAATAGAGAAGATGTAAAATACAGATTGGCGATAGTAAAAAAGTATTTCTGAATAAGTGAAATTTGTTAACATTGACCGTAAATTAGGTGACAATAAGTCCTTTCTGGTGGTATTTATGTTTAGAGTAGCCTTGTACGCAAGTAAAACTCAGGCGATAAATATCTCAGACAATAATAGAACATTTTCAAGTATGGTGCTACGGAAGAGTAATGAAGACTAAATGAGTAGCTCTAACAGCTAATGACAAGACGAAAAAAAAATGGTACAGCATTATTCGAAGAAGAGACCGATTCATAGGACATTCCTTGAGGCATCAGCGAATAGCCAATTTGGTAATGGAATTAAGTGTGGGTGTAAAAATTGAAGAGTGAGACCAACGGATGAACACAGTAAGCAGGTTTATATTGATGTAGGTTGCTGTAGTTTTCCAGAAATAAAGAGACTTTCACAGGATAGAGTAGCTTGAACAGTAACATGAGACCATTCTTCGGTATGCCGATCACAACAACAGCTCTTTATCTGCCAACAAGTTTGATAATTTTTTTCTTGTAGAATGACAGGTTTCAGCGGTAGTCTTGAGGCAATATTGCAGCTTAAGAAAGCTCCTAACAAAGAGGCCCATGCTGGAGATCTTCGCCACAGTAGTGTTAGGTAGTCAGCGCTCACGATTAAATATGCAGCTGCGTGTATTCCATAAGGTGTACCAGCATGCAGCCATACAATCATTCCAAAAATTTGTCTTTTCTTAGGATTCCGTGTGTTTATTCAAGATGGGAGAAATGAACCTTATAAAGTCAGAACGGTAGGGGACGCCTAACAGAGCGAAATATTCCAATAATTGTAAATCCAAAATGCACCGTTGCGGAACATCGGCAAACAAAAGACAGCCAATCAGCAATTAGAGTATGGAAGTTTGTGCTTTTAAAGTAATATGCTCCAGATAATACCTGTAACGCTAAAGAGAGAACTCACTAATTAAATCAGCTGAAGATAAAAGTTTCAGCTGTACACTGAATCTTTAAATTCCTATCCATGGTTGGTTACAGTGGTCACGAATTTTTTTTATGATACTTGCATGAGTAAAGCTTGACTCTAAAGTCAGCTACGCTAAATTATCGTATGGCTGCTAACTTGTTTAGATATTAGGCGGACAAGACCGCACTACTACACACATTTAGATACGTTCACTTACAGGACAAACCACCGAGCGCTTGTCGCTTATGTCCGTTGCCCCGAAACGGTGGATTTCGGACCTACGATTATTTTCAAAGTTTGGCTCAATTAGACGTCACCTACTCCGTCTGACATTATTAGCAGTTTGTTTACCGCCAACATAATCATCTCCCAGATATTTAGAATAGCAATTATCCTCATCGTTGAGGAAACAGTGCGTGTGATGTGATAATATACAAGATATTTACTAAACTTATCGTCAGCCAAATTGAAAGAAAATGTTGGATTTTAATCAAGCAAAGGAACAAGCTGAATTTAGAAGCGGGTACGGCACAATGGATCTCTTACAATGAAACGAAATTACAGCAGAAAACATTGAAAATGAATTATAACACCGTCTGGGATTAACTGATTTTGAGAAAATTTTTGTGTCTCCTTCAACAAAATCGGTTGTAAGAATCCGTGAGAATGAAGCTAATTATACAGAAAATGTACAGTGTCTTTTATACTTAATAGTGAATGACTAACGCGGGTGTACAAATACATAAATAGATGTAAATCGTTCTAGTAAAAATAGCTCAGCAGACGAACCGTTTGCGAAATAATTACGAATGTGTGGCTGCCAATCGCCAGTCAGTACAGTATGAAGCACCGTATTTGAAACGTGACTGTGATCTTTCCATGTCGTTCCCATCTAGCTGGCTGAAATTTAACGTAATCCCACATCAGTAACGTTCGTTTATATTTTCCTCACAGTTCGGCAGGTCTACGTCATATTCATTGTTACAGAGAAAAATGTTAATAAAGTCAGTCAAAGAAATGAGCTTCTATGCTGTGTCTTGAAAACGTTCCCTGTAGTGCTGAAATCGTCGAACGGACATACTGTAGTGCAAAACTGAGGAGCGTAAGTTCTTAGCGTAGCTCGCTTTCTTTTGAAGTTCGCTCGCCGGTGTTCTGTGTGGCAACATGTCTAAAGACGGCTATATTAGAATTGTTTGAGTGCATATGTAAATATCTTAGACGTCTGACAGAGAGCATATGCCTAAATGTAAAACGAATTAAACTTTTGTTGATTTATTTGCTGCTCTGTGCGAAACCTTACAATCTTACAATGCAATGCAAAGTTCATAAATCACGCCGTAAACATTCTTTTGCGATGGTATAGAATAAACTTACCTGGTGATCCAGTCCGACGTCATTTCCTGCAGCGTGAAGTAATCCGTTACTTGTTGAAATCATGCAGTAAATCGCAATTTCTACACGTTTCGGCCCCAAAATATTATGGACACACACCACTGAAATTCCAATGTAGCACAGATTTATTTATTTCGGAAATAACGTACATCATGGCGTAAACAACACAGGTTAAGTCACAGATAATCAGTACAGTCAGAGTGTCTATAATTGGAAGTATCAAACATGGAGGTATAATAAGAGGAAATGGCACTACAGACTTCCGCTATACGTTGCTTTGAAGCTGGAGCCGCCATGTTAGATGCCCCAAAACATTAGCAGACTTCTGTTAACGACTGCTTCTTGTTCCTAGTTGCTGTCGCGTGCACACAACTGCTGTTTTAAATAGAATATTTTTAAATAGAATATTTTTTGAATAACACAGCGCCAGGAAGACTTTTTAACACGTTTTTTTTCTGATCTTAAACGCGTATTTGGTCCAGTAATACGACGTATTTCGCCTCTTCAGTGTAACTTCTGTTGTACGTTTCGAATAACCAAGAAGAAAAGTATGTTTCATGAGACGGCTGGTTTCGTATTTCACAATTTTTCTTAATACGGACTGACGGAACTGATGTTTAGACTATGTCCTCTTTCCGAAAATGCTGAGAAATATTTTTCTATGTTTGGTCGGTTTGAAACCTTTCCTTCTCACATTGTTCTCCCAGAGAGCATTTCGGGTTGGATGGATCGGAAATCTGAAGTCAAATGACAGAAATAAAACCACTACAATAAAAGTAAACAGCGCAGCCAAAATTCATGAAGATATAAAAAAATATCGCTTTAGCTAAGGCACTTACGAATTAAATGTGATTCCTTTGCAGTTTAGTCTACAGTCAGAATGGTTAGTACACTCGTAAATGACGCAAATCGGCCTTTCGGCATTTCCACCAGAAGCTAATATTTGGTACAGCTAACGTGGCAGAAGTCGGCTTAAAAGTTTGTGATGTCGTGATAACTCCCCTTATTTTACCTCTGTGGTATCAAACCGCAACAGCAGCGATAAGTGATCGTCTCACTGGGACACACATTCTTTGAACAGAAGGACGAGGCTACCGTCGGTTTCAGCAACGGATCTTCCCGTATTGTTTGAGGCCCTTCCAATTGTGTAACATTTTCGATTGTGATAGATATATAACAGGACACTGTCATATTTTGCTTCTGATATATGACGGCACATAACGCGCCATTGTAGTCCGAGGTGTACAGCTCGAGCAGTTCCTGTACGCTGGCATACAACACAATCCTCTGGATTTTTCTATGTGGAGTCATCTCGCAAGTGAAATGTACAAAACTCCCTTTGACATGGTTGAAGAGCTCAACCAGAGAAAAGCACAGTCTAGTTGAAAGCGGATGTACGTAAAATTGGTCGAAAATATTCATTTTTCCCCACCAGCTAGTTGTGTAGCATGTTAGAAAAGTTGTCTCCGATTTAAGTATTATTCAAGCTACAAATGGTGTAAAATCCATCTTGTTCCAACCAATGCGCAGTGCCACGCTAGCTTTTCTACACGATTCTGTCCTTGATTGCGATGTTTTGTTGTTCCCTGCCACCAGAAAGATATATGTATAGTACTGATGCTGTAAGCCCATTTACGATGCGATTAATTATGATTTATTAAGTTTGCATATTTTTGTCCAACCCTGTGTGTATGTACACTGATGTACCAAAGAAAGCGGTGTAGACATGCGTACTCAAATTCAGAAATATGTAAACGGGCAGAATACGGCGCTGCGGTTGGCAACGCCTATACAGACAACAAGTGTCTGGCGCACTTGTTAGATCGGTTACCGTTGCTACAATGGCTGGTTATTAAGATTTAAGTGAGCGATGGGACGCAGCCTCTCATAGGTAGCGATGAAGTGGGGATATTCCCGTACGACCATTTCACAAGTGTATCATGAACATCAGGAATCTGGTAAAACATCAAATCTCCGTCATCGCTGCGGCCGGAAAAAGATCCTGCAAGTACGGGACCAACGACGACCGGAGAGAATCATTCAACGTGAGAGAACTGCAGCCCTTCCTCAAATTGCTGCAGATTTCAATACTGGGCCATCAACAAGTGTCAGTGTGCGAACCATTCAACGAAACATCATCGATATGGGCTTTCGGAGCCAAAGGTCCAGTAGCGTACCCTTGATGACTGCACGACACAAAGGTTTACGCCACGCCTGGGCCTTTCAACACCGACTCAGGACTGTTGATAACTGGAAACATGTTGTCTGCTCTGACGAGTCTTGTTTCAATTTGGATCGAGCGGATGGACATGTACGGGTATGGAGACAACCTCATGAGTCCACGGACCTTGCATGTCAGCAGGGGGCTGTTAAAGCTGGTGGAGGCTCTGTAATGGTGTGGGGCGCAAACAGTTGGAGTGATGGAGTGATATGGGACCCCTGATTTGTCTAGATATGACTCTCTTAGGTGACACGAACGTAAGCATCCAGTCTAATCATCTACATCCTTCATGTCCATAGTGCATTCCGACGGACTTGGGCAATTCCAGCAGGCCAATGCGACTTCCCACACGTCCGAATTGCTACAGAGGTGTCTCCAAGAAGACTCTTCTGAGTTAAAACACTCCCGCTTGCCACCAAACTCCCCAGATGTGGACATTATTGAGCGTATCTGGGATGACTTGCAACTTGCTGTTCAGAAGAGATCTCCAGCCCCTCGTACTCTTACGGATTTATGGACAGCCCTTCAGGACTGATGGTATCCGTTCCATCCAGCACTACTTTAGACATTAGTCGACTCCATGCATTGTCGTATTAGGGCACTTCTTTGTGCTCGCGGGGGCCCTACACGATATTAGGCAGATGTACTTTTTTGGGGGGGGGGGGGTTCAGTGTATAGTACCCATCATCTCCGAATCCACTGGACCGATAGCAGCCAGACTTGTTACACATACCACTTACCATCTGGAAAGAAGCTCTGTGGACTTAAGAACCACTTGCCTCCCTTAAAAGTTGCGGTGAAAAGGAGATGACAGAAGCATAACTCAGTAAATTCGGGAGTAACTTAAACCAAGTTTTGTATATAGTGACTCATTATTTTTTATTATTTATGTATTTTTTGCATGAAAATACTGTGGAGGTAATATACCCTTACCACCTCATGTTGTGGGGTAGGGTTGAGAAGCAGTAGTTGAGAAGGGTACGAGAATCGCAGCCTCTCTCTAGTGTTATTCGTCTCTACATTGAACAATCTGTCAAGGAAACCAACCAAAAATTTGGAAAGTGAATTAAAGTTGAAGGAGAAGAAATAAGAACTTAGCGGCTTGTCGATGGCATTGTAATTCCTCCAGAGACGGCAAAGGACTTGAAAAGTAGTTGAACGGAATGTATAGTGTCTAAGAAAATGGCTGTAAGATAATTATGCATAAACCTAAAACAACGGTAATGGCATGTAGACCAAATAAACCAGGTGAAAGCAACAACAACAACAGCGTTGATAAGAAAATAACTGTCAGAGACATTAATAAAATTATTTTATCGATAATTTTATAGCAGAAACTAATATGTATCACCCCGTTAGCAGATACTCACATTGCATATGACAGGAATTGAATAGCTAAAAAGTGTCTTTTAGGTTAGTATATTATTATAGCGAATGGAATAAGCTTGTGTAGTTCTCTTTCAAGAAATAATTTCGCATGGTGTCACAATTATTTTTATGGATCAATATCCAGCCAGTAAAGTATCAGGAATAACAATGAACACGCATCATCAACTTTGAAAAGCATCGTAGAATAAAGAATTTTTTTCATTCTGTTAATTAAGGATTCGTTGATTTTGTTTCCCACGACATACACTCCTGGAAATGGAAAAAAGAACACATTGACACCGGTGTGTCAGACCCACCATACTTGCTCCGGACACTGCGAGAGGGCTGTACAAGCAATGATCACACGCACGGCACAGCGGACACACCAGGAACCGCGGTGTTGGCCGTCGAATGGCGCTAGCTGCGCAGCATTTGTGCACCGCCGCCGCCAGTATCAGCCAGTTTGCCGTGGCATACGGAGCTCCATCGCAGTCTTTAACACTGGTAGCATGCCGCGACAGCGTGGACGTGAACCGTATGTGCAGTTGACGGACTTTGAGCGAGGGCGTATAGTGGGCATGCGGGAGGCCGGGTGGACGTACCGCCGAATTGCTCAACACGTGGGGCGTGAGGTCTCCACAGTACATCGATGTTGTCGCCAGTGGTCGGCGGAAGGTGCACGTGCCCGTCGACCTGGGACCGGACCGCAGCGACGCACGGATGCACGCCAAGACCGTAGGATCCTACGCAGTGCCGTAGGGGACCGCACCGCCACTTCCCAGCAAATTAGGGACACTGTTGCTCCTGGGGTATCGGCGAGGACCATTTGCAACCGTCTCCATGAAGCTGGGCTACGGTCCCGCACACCGTTAGGCCGTCTTCCGCTCACGCCCCAACATCGTGCAGCCCGCCTCCAGTGGTGTCGCGACAGGCGTGAATGGAGGGACGAATGGAGACGTGTCGTCTTCAGCGATGAGAGTCGCTTCTGCCTTGGTGCCAATGATGGTCGTATGCGTGTTTGGCGCCGTGCAGGTGAGCGCCACAATCAGGACTGCATACGACGGGAGGCACACAGAGCCAACACCCGGCATCATGGTGTGGGGAGCGATCTCCTACACTGGCCGTACACCACTGGTGATCGTCGAGGGGACACTGAATAGTGCACGGTACATCCAAACCGTCATCGACCCCATCGTTCTACCATTCCTAGACCGGCAAGGGAACTTGCTGTTCCAACAGGACAATGCACGTCCGCATGTATCCCGTGCCACCCAACGTGCTCTAGAAGGTGTAAGTCAACTACCCTGGCCAGCAAGATCTCCGGATCTGTCCCCCATTGAGCATGTTTGGGACTGGATGAAGCGTCGTCTCACGCGGTCTGCACGTCCAGCACGAACGCTGGTCCAACTGAGGCGCCAGGTGGAAATGGCATGGCAAGCCGTTCCACAGTACTACATCCAGCATCTCTACGATCGTCTCCATGGGAGAATAGCAGCCTGCATTGCTGCGAAAGGTGGATATACACTGTACTAGTGCCGACATTGTGCATGCTCTGTTGCCTGTGTCTATGTGCCTGTGATTCTGTCAGTGTGATCATGTGATGTATCTGACCCCAGGAATGTGTCAATAAAGTTTCCCCTTCCTGGGACAATGAATTCACGGTGTTCTTATTTCAATTTCCAGGAGTGTATGTGACATTTTCATCCCATACTTCATTCGAGCATTGTCAAGTAAACAGCCAGTTACAGTTGCACAAGCAGAAAAAATGCCAGGATTTGTTTTGCGACAGCGTACGCACACGCACACGCACACACACACACACACATACACACACACACACACACACACACACACACACACAACTAACTATTTGTAGTCAGGTGAACTGTATTCAACCTATTCCTAGTACAGCGAAAACACGCTCATTCGTTGTGTTTTAAGTTTACTAGGAGCAAACGTCTGCTATCGTGTACACAAATCTGCCGGCATTCTTTGTTTTTTGTGACACCATACCTATAGCTTTAATTCTGAACGTTTTGACGACTGCTGTGTGACGATGTAGTTCATAACTAAGGGCGCTACTGACAACATACAGCAGATCGGTATAAAGTGATATGTATTTTCTACTCACAGTTCACATACTTGAACGTATAGAACTTCACTTGAGCTGTGGCAGAATAACGTATCAGTTTTTATGACCCAGTGTTTGTTTTGCTGGGAATTTTCTTCTGTTTATTGACACATGCAGAACAATAATCATTACAAGAATCGCAATTACCGTCCTGAAAATTATGAGCATAGTTATTCCGACAAGTTTTCTCCTGCAATTCACAACTAGGTCACTAGTCAAAAACGTTCCTTCAACCCTACGGGATTACTGGGCCGATAGCCCTAGAAGATCTGCCGAAAGCCTGAATTCTCATGTAATAACGTAAGAATTTGTTATTTACATGGAAATTTAAAAATATATTGAGGACTGAAACATTTCTACTTTCTTGCTAAAATATATTTCAATTGTCCATCTCAAGGTGGATTCAGTGCCGTTGCTGACACACTAGCAACGCGATCATTCTACGTTACATACGTCGGAAACCAAATTGAATAACGAAAGCGGTTGTTAACCAGACATTTTTAGCCAACACAAGTTAAACATTTATGCAGTGACGGAAAAATTGCAGCACCAAGATGGAGTTGAGTGACATAAACGAAAGTTAGTAAGCATGTTTCTACATCTGAAAAATGATGTCTATTTAAATTTCGCGCCAGTCGCATAAGATCGACGCTTGTAGTGGCACTATAAGAACGCAAATCAGGTTTGCTTTAAATACATGCTGTAATGGTCGTGAACGTTAATTACCATTGAGATTGGACGTAGTGACTATATGTTAGTCAAGAATGTCTTTAAGGCCATAGAGACGCCATTATTGACAGCTCATTGAGTTTGATCAAGGTCGTGTACTAAGGCTACGAGGAGATAATATTCCTTCTGCGGCATTGGAGAACGACTTGGCAGGAGTGCAGGCACTGTACAAGATCGCTGGCAGCGGTAGTCACGAGAATGTACAGACGCAAAGAGTCCGGGCTCCGGACGGGCACGTGGCACTGCCGAGAGGGAAGACCATAGTTTTCGGCAATTGGGATCACACTGCAACTGCAACAACGACGTCCGCCTGCTTAACCGGAAGGTAAGGTGCTCGCCTACCATACAGCGGGCCCGAGTTCGATTTGGAGATTTTCTCCGCTCGTGGACTGGGTGTTGTGTTGTCCTCATCATCGTCTCATCATCACTGACGTGCAAGTCGCCCAACGGTACGTGGCCTGAAATAAGACTTCCAACTCGGCGTCCGAACTTATCCTGCTGGGCTTCCAGGCCATCAATCCCAGACGTTAAGATTTTTTTTTTTTTTTTTTTGCGGCAGTAATTTCGGCAGCAGCTGGCACCACAGTGACTCAACGAACTGTTAACAAACCGGTTACTTCAAGGAGAGCTCCTAGCCAGACGCCATGTATCGTGCACTCCATTGACGCCGAACCATCACCGTTTGCGACTTCAGTGGAGTCAATCGAGAGCTCAGGACGTCGGGTTCAAATGGTTCAAATGGCTCTGAGCACTATGGGAATTGACATCTAAGGTCATCAGTCGCCTAGACTTAGAACTACTTAAATCTAACTAACCTAAGGACATCACACACATCCATGCTCGAGGCAGGATTCGAACCTGGGACCGTAGCAGCAGCGCGGTTGCGAACTGATGCGCCTAGAACCGCTCGGCCAGGGGTGGATGTCTGTTGTGTTTTCTGATGAGAGCCGGTTCCTCCTCGGTGCCAGTTACGACCGCGTGTTGGTTAGAAGGGGACCAGTTGAGGACCTGTCGGAATGCTAGACACTTGGACCTATACCTGAAGTTATGGTCTAGGCTGCGATTTCGTATGACAACAGGAGTTGTCTCGTGACTATCACACACACTCTGGCTGCAAATCTTTACTTCAGTCGGGTGATTAGACCTGTTGTGCTGCCCTCCCTGAACAGCATTCCAGGGAGTGTTTTCTAACGGAATGACGCTCGCCCACATATCGCTGTTGTAACGCAACTTCAGCTTCATCCAGAAACGGCACGAACCGTCCCTATATTGATCGACCAAGTCCAACAGGCATGAAACTCCATCCCAGAAACTGACATCCGGTACGTTTACAACACGATGCGTGCAGGTTTGCATTCTTGCATTCATCATTCTGGAGGCTACACTGGCTATTAATGTACCAGCACTTCACATTTGCAGTGGCTTATCTCGTGCTTACATGAACCTGTTTTCCTGCAGTGTTGACCTCTTAAATATGCTACCTAGACAAAAGTATACCCGAAATTTCACTACTCTACATTAATTATGATTTGCTGTCAGTATAGAAAGTAAATGTAGTCTTCGTGGCCGTTGTTTTATACATAATTTCATCATCTCATTGTATTTTTCATGCACTGTTGCGTAAAGTACTCTTTCAGGTATCACGTGTTATAATCTTCAGTTTTACACTTCCAAGTACGTGTTCCCCGTTTTATGATGTCGCCTGCTAGTGAACTATTAGGTCGTCGTCTACATACTATGTTATCAAAACCTGCAAAAAATTTCTTTGGTGTAACTTAAATCAGTTCGTCCGGTTCTGTCCACTCCTCCTATATATTCCTTTACCATTTTAATCATCTTCGTGTCCCTTTTCATTATTTCTTGTTTCACTGATAAACTATAAATTTGTGCATCGGTTTTTCATTTTTATGCTTAAAGTTTCAAGGAAATTGGGAATTAACTTTTGAATATGGCATCATTATTTCCAAATGAATTCTATGACTCCTATTCTGCTATTATTTTATACCGTAACCGAACACTTTTCATTTTCAGCTGCCGTAAGTAGGCACTGGTATCAAGTTATCAGTAACCAAAACTGAGAAACGATTTCCATTCACTAACCAGTCTCTGCAGTTTGTCGGTTTTATTAATGTTTACTCTGTACAAATTGCAAATAGTTGTCGAAACATCAGACAAAAAGCGACTGTCGACTCTTTGGAGAGACACCCTATATAGTACAACGAATTATAACCGGGCTGTCTTCATAGGACTATTTGAGGCACATGGCACTATAGTAACCAGTTTAAATCTGTATGAAGCAGTATGGAACGAAGTACCCATATACAGGGTGGTCCATAGATCGTTACCGGGCCAAATATGCCACGAAATAAGCGTCAAACAAAAAAACTACAGAGAACGAAACTGCGTTTTTTTTAAATAGGAACGCCAATTTTAATTACATATTCGTGTATTACGTAAATAAATTTTAATTGAATAGTTGGACCACTTTTTTCGTTTTGTGATAGATGGCGCTGTAATAGTCACAAACATATGGCTCACAATTTTGGACGAATATTTGGTAACAGGTAGGTTTTCTAAATCCAAATACAGAACGTAGGTACGTTTGAACATTTAATTTCGGTTGTTCCAATATGATACATGTACCTTTGTGAACTTATCATTTCTGAGAACGCATGCTCTTACAACGTGATTACCTGTAAATACCACACTAATGCAATAAATGCTCAAAATGATGTCCTTCAACCTCAAGGCATTTGGCAATACGTGTAACGACATTCCTCTCAACAGAGAGTAGTTCGCCATCCGTAATGTTCGCACATGCACTGACAACGCGCTGGCCGGCCGGGGTGGCCGAGCGGTTCTAGGCGTTACAGTCTGGAACCGCGCGACCGCTACGGTTGCAGGTTCGAATCCTGCCTCGGACTGGATGTGTGTGATGTCCTTAGGTTAAATAGGTTTAAGTAGTTCTAAGTTCTAGGGGACTGATGACCTCAGAAGTTAAGTCCCACAGTGCTCAGAGCCATTTGAACCATTTGAACAACGCGCTGACGCATGTTGTCAGGCGTTGTCGGTGGATCACGATAGCAAATATCATTCAACTTTCCCCACAGAAAGAAATCCGGGGACATCAGATCCGGTGTACGTGCGGGCTATGGTATGGTGTTTCAACGACCAATCCACCTGTCATGAAATATGCTATTCAATACCGCTTCAACCGCACGCGAGCTATGTGCCGGATATACATCAAGTCGGAAGTACGTCGCCATTCTGCCATGCAGTGAAACATCTTGTAGTAACATCGGTAGAACATTACGTAGGAAATCAGCATACATTTCACCATTTAGATTGCCATCGATAAAACCGGGGCCAATTATCCTTCCTCCCATAATGCCGCACCATACATTAACCCGCCAAGGTCGCTGATGTTCCACTTGTCGCAGCGATCGTGGATTTTCCGTTGCCCAATAGTGCATATTATGCCGGTTTACGTTACCGCTGTTGATGAATGACGCTTCGTCGCTAAATAGAACGCGTGCAAAAAATCTGTCATCGTCCCGTAATTTCTCTTGTGCCTAATGGCAGAACTGTACATGACGTTCAAAGTCGACGCCATTCAATTCCTGGTGCATAGAAATTTGGTACGGGTGCAATCGATGTTGACGTAGCATTCCCAACACCGACGTTTTTGAGATTCCCGATTCTAGCGCAATTTGTCTGCTACTGATGTACGGATTAGTCGCGACAGCAGCTAAAACACTTACTTCGGCATCATCATTTGTTGCGGGTCGTGGCTGACGTTTCACATGTGGCTGAACACTTGCTGTTTCCTTAAATAACGTAACTATGCGGCGAACGGTCCGGACACTTGGATAATGTCGTCCAGGATACCGAGCAGCATACATAGCACACGCCCGTTGGGTATTTTGATCACAATAGCCATACATCAACACGATATAGACGTTTTCCGCAATTGGTAAACGGCCCATTTTAACACGGGTAATGTATCACGAAGCAAATACCGTCCGCACTGGCGGTATGTTACGTGATACCACATACTTATACGTTTGTGACTATTACAGCGCCATCTGTCACAAAGCGAATAAAGTGGTCGAACTAAAACATTCATATTTCCTTACGTACTACACGAATATGTAATAAAAAATTGGGGTTCCTATTTAAAAAAAAACGCAGTTGATATCCGTCTGACCTATGGCAGCGTCATCTAGGGGCCAACCATAGCGCCATCTGGTTTCCCCCTTCAAGCTAGACGATTTTCGTGCGTTATAGTTTTTTCATTTGATGCTTATTTCGTGAGATATTTGGCCGGGTCATTATCAATGGTCCACTCTGAATATCTGTCATCCAAGTCCATTCAAACTCGCTGCTCTCTCGCTGTTGTTGCCAGAGGTGTCAGCTCTGCGCACTAACGTTCGCGTACTGACTCCACTTACAAATTTAATCATATATTCTTTGTTATTTGCTATCCTATATGGTTTTTCAGTCGTGAAGAAGCTTTTCGACCCTCTGCTGAAAAGACAGAGATTGCTAGAGTGCCGCAAGGACGTGATGAACTGGGACATGTGTGGAGTCGCACAGACAGTGCGCGGCTGCTCGTGAACGGGAGAGGACAGACAGCACTAATGCCAGCACACAGACGGCTGACAGATGTAGCGCAGCTTTGGAGGAGACGCAGAGGCAGAAACGCACCGGCCGGCCTGCCTGGGCGGGGCGGTATTACGGCGATTATTTACGGCGGGCTCGCCAGCTAACCCCGCCTCCCCCACCACGCCAAGGCCGGCCCGTTATTAATTTGAATATGAGTGGGGATTAGTCAGTTAATTTAGAAATTATACCTACGGTACTTTATTTAATGTGCTGATTTCGCATTTGGGAGCTAAGCTGCTATTAGGGCGAGCGCTCAATCACCATTTGCGCAGGCCAGAGAGGACTTAAAAAAGCTTTCGCGCGCTCCACCGATTCTTCGTCGCAGTCATCGCCGTAATGAGATGGCCGCCGGCGGTAAGTGGATGACGTCGCGACGCGTTTGTTTGATAGTTTAAAATACGCACTCGCCGCGCCGCGCTACGCTGCGCTGTGCCGCGTCTAATTTGCGATATTGACTCTGTGCACGGCCTGACCCATTCAGAGAGGATTTTTTTTTCTTGCTAATATGTATCAATTGAACAAAAACCGGTAGAAAAGTGCATTTTAACAAATATGTAATAGAACTATGTAATCTTCAGTGCACACAGCTTCCTTCCCATCACGTTTTCACGAAGTGTCGTATGTACTTAGTGAAAAATATCGATGATTACAGTATAAAAGAAATATCGATTAAATAAAAAATCGATACAATGGACTGCAGTCATATATACATATTCATGGACTGTAAGGGTAAGTGAAAATACTGTGCATACTGATAGAGAGATCTTGAAACCTTGATTACTGATAAACTAGGAACTCTACTGAACGAACCTAAACTAGGATGTAATGGTCATAATAACCACTCCCTCTACAGGCCACAAGTGGCCCATCGGGATCATCCGACCGCCGTGTCATCCTCAGAGGTGGACGCGGATAAGAGGGGCGTGGGGTCAGCACACCGTTCTCCCGGTCACTATGATAGTATTCTTGACCGAAGCCGCTACTATTCGGTCGAGTAGCTCCTCAATTGGCATCA
Organism: Schistocerca cancellata; assembly: GCF_023864275.1. Classification (NCBI taxonomy): domain Eukaryota; kingdom Metazoa; phylum Arthropoda; class Insecta; order Orthoptera; family Acrididae; genus Schistocerca; species Schistocerca cancellata. The sequence continues at coordinate 380,470,530 of NC_064630.1, forward strand.
CGAGGCTGAGTGAACCCCGAAAAATGGCAACAGCGCATGGTGGCCTGGATGGTTACCCATCCAAGTGCCGACCACGCCCGACAGCGCTTAACGTCGGTGATCTCACGGGAACCCGTGTAACCAATGCAGCAAGGCCGTTGCCATGTAATGGTCATAACTAAATGTATAAAAATTACTTTTACGTTTGTGTTGACCTCAAGTATTATATTAGTTTATCGAACCGTTTTGGCCACTGGTCATAAAAGAAAGGATACATGAAATAGGTTGCTATCCAGTAATGTACGTACAAAGACATTTTAAACTGAATGACCAAATTAAAGCCGGCCGGAGTGGCCGAACGATTTCTAGGCTCTTCAGTCTGGAACCACGTGCCCGCTACAGTCGCAGGTTTGAATCCTGCCTCGGGCATGGATGTGTGTAATGTCCTTAGGTTGGTTAGGTTTAAGTGGTTCTAAGTTCTAGGGAACTGATGACTTCAGAAGTTACGTCCCATAGTGCTCAGAGCCATTTGAACCAACCAAATTAAACTAATCGTGGAAAAGGCAGATACCAGATTCAGATTCATAGGAACAGTCTCAGGAAGTGTATTCCATCAACGAACGAGGTGGCTTACAAAAACCTAGCGCGACTGATACTTTAGTATGTTCGTCAGTCTAGATTCGTAGCTGAAATAGAGAAGAGCGAAGGAAGAGAAGCGCGTTAAGTGACAGGCTCGTTCAGTAAGCATGGTACAGTCACAGAAATACTCATCCAACATCAGTGACAGGTGGTACAAGAGAGACGCACATATAGACATTGGTGCAAACATATTGTTCCCCTTTCGCTCTTTAACAATCATTTTTCGAACTAATATGATTTTAGGCACGAGATTCACTGTCTGTAAAATCGAAATTTGAGATGGTGAGGTAGATAAACACTCGAGCGAGTCTCTCTCTCCGTCCAAACAGGCTCGGAAGGCCCGACGGTGCCGACCGAACACCGTGACATCTTCAGACCATGTGTGTCACTGGATGCGGATGTGGAGAGGCATGTGTTCAGCACACTGCTGTGCCGTCCGTTGTCAGTTTACGAGATCGGAGCCTCTATTTCTCAGTCAAGTAGTTCCTCTTTGTCTCACAAGGGCTGAATGCTCCCCACTTACTACTAGCGCTCGACAGACCCATACGGTCACCCATCCACGTCGTAGCCAAGTCCGACAGCGATTAACTACGGTGACATAATGGGAACCGGTGTTATCACAGCGGCAAAGCTGCTGGCCACTTAAAAGCGTCGCTTTACGGATATCTACGATAAAATACAACATAAGAAAACAAGTTTAATGCTCTAGATGGAACGAAGGGAGACGTCAGGTGTTACACAGCGTGGCTTGACACGTTAAACGACAAGCCCATGGGTCAGGCTAAGAGAATTTCCTTGTTGTCGACAACTCCCATGTAAATTTCTGGCTCTTGCAGCCGTGAGTACTTTATTGTCTGTGAAAGCATCCTGTATACAAATGGTTCAAATGGCTCTGAGCACTATGGACTTAACTGTCGTAGCGGTCGCGCGGTTCCAGACTGTAGCGCCTAGAACCGCTCGGCCACGTCGGCCGGCTCATCCTGTATACCGTAGGAGGTAGTTGACAGCAGAATAAAGTACTCATATTAATCAGTGCATGTGACCGAGGAATGCTAGATGCATTGGTTTGCACACAGTATGAAAGTTCAGTGGGCTCCTTCATTTAGCTGACTTCGAACCAGTGTAGTGATTCTGTGCTCTGATTTGCTACATGGGTGCTACTTGCTCATCGGCAGTTATAACTTCATAACTTATTACTTGTTAAATAAAAAGTGAAATAGCATATTGCATAAACGTTTCTCGTAAGATTCACCCTTCGAAATCTCGAAGGAATTAGCACTGCCGTCACGCATGATGTAAGTCCACTTCCGATCCGTTTAGGCTGATGCAAACTAGAGGGCATAGCTTTGTTCTTGACGATCTCGTAAAAGTCTCCAGGTTCGACGTAGCAGTTCTGCAGGAATTTTACATAATGGATCTTGTGAAATTATCCGAAGTAAATTATCGAAAGGCCGTCAGTTATAGTAAATTTTATGGTTTATTTTTGCTTCTGATTCCACTTGTTTATCATATCCATTAAAGTTTAAACATGGACACTAACACTGCTCAATAGTTTCATCTACATAGAAATCACATATACGTCTTTCCCATAACAAACCTGACGAACACCTCGCTTCTCAGTTTCTCTGTGCCAACATGCCGCACGATCACCACAATTTTTACATACTGACTTGTTTATGATGGGCACTGATAACTGTTCGGATACAGACTACACTTCAAAGACATGTTGGTAACTGCACTTCTGTGTAATGACCGCATTCTGAACAATTACAGTTCAGCGATCCGATGTCCAGTAGCCTAAGTAATCTGATCCGGGTAATTGTTGATACCGTCAAATATTATAGTTTAGTGTAGTCTTTTCAAGTTTTAAATATTTTTTTATTGCTACAAAAATACAAACCTAATATAAGTAGCAGTATTTGTGTGAATCAAGGGTCTTTCTGAAATTCAGTTTGAGACGCAGTTCATATAATTAATACTTGAACTTTAATGCAGCTCAACATTTTTGACATAATCTAAAATTCACAGAGATGTAAATTATTGAAAGGTGAGAAGTCTATATAAAAAGATAAATTTTGAAGCTAAGTATCAAAGTATGTATCAATTTGCAGTCCCTATTAATGTGGTTGAAATTCCGGAGTTTTGTACAAGACGTCGCCATTTTTAAAGTAAAATTGTTTCTCAAAATACTATATTTATACAGGACGAGAAAGCTGATACAAGCTGCCCAAAACCTATCCAGAATCAGTAAGTATATCGAGAGGCGGTTTGCGCCAAGATATAGCGAGCAGTATGGCGAATATCGTGACTTTCGCAAGTAATTTTTATCGTTTATAGTCAGCGAATTACGACACCGACTATGATTGTTTCTAATTGAGTTATATACTTTTTCTGTGGAATTTGAAAGAACCTTCTAAGAGAGCTTCAACGACGCAACATGTATGGGACAAATAGTGCCAAGACAACAGCGCCGCAAACTACTGTCCCGCCGTCGGGAGAAGAGGATCCACAAACGTATGGCCTTATGTACCAAATGTAAGCAAACATGTAAATTAGGCATGATTCTTGTGTTTACCTGCACGCCAGTGCTGTTGAGGCAGTCAGATAGCTTGCTCGTAAAACTATTGAGACAAATTTGAAATTTGTATTAAGGTCTTATGGGATCAAACTGCTGAGATCATCGGTCCCTAAGCTTACGCACTACTTAATCTAACTTAAACAAACTTACGCTAAAGACAACACACGCACCCATGCCCGAGGGAGGACTCGAACCTCCGACGGTGAGAGCCGCGCAGACCGTGGCAAAATGCCTGAGACTGCGCGGTCACCCCGCGCGGTGTATTGAGACATTCACAATGTGTACGAGAGTCGAAAATGCGAATGTCCTTTATGAAAAATATCGCCAAATTAGTAGAGCAGCTGTGTGGTTGTATGCTGAAGAGTATAAAGATTGTGGTGCCTCTGCAAACATTAAAAAAGAAAGTTCTGTAAACTGGAAGTGTGGAGAATAAAATATTCCAAGAAAAAAGAAAAGCAACTGATGAAAGAAATGAAGCGAACATTTTAGTAGCAGGAATACAGAATGAAAATTTCACTAAGAGGCATCTCGAAAGTACGAGAGGGATGAACCATCCCATTTCATTCTCTTTACATTTCGCTGCGTCTACAACTTCATGGCAATGTCTTCCAAATTACGTTACAGAAAGAAGCATCGTTAACAAACCATGGGAAAGTCAATCTTAGCAATACGCACTAACCATCAGTTGAAAATCCACGCTGACTCAAAAAGTGTATAAAAATAACACTCTTGGTCTAGCAATAGTTGGTACGAGTTTTATAAGACCCGTGTCGTTGGTCGCGAAAATCGTTATAGTATCCGTCAGAAACCTTTGCTTCCTCAATACACGAGAATATTGAACGATTATTATGTAAGCTAATGAGCATAGGCATAAAGGATAGTAATCCAAAATGTTTTTCTTCATCTGAGACTTATTTACCAATAATCAAGCATACGAAACGGTATTACAGTATCCGACAAAAGGCTTATTTCGTCACAACCCCCACATGGACTGCAGTTTTAGTAAAAATGAGACAAGTACCGTGAGCACAGTTGGAACATCTGTAGGCGGACGGTTATTAACCGAAAAACTAACAGTAAAACCATCGCACCCAGAAATAAAATAACATCAGGAAAAAAAGTCATTTTATTTTTCATTTTCATTTAAAATAAATGTAAATGTCGTTTGACTAGGGCCTCCCGTTGGGTAGACCGTTCGCCAGGTGCAAGTTCTCAGATTTGACGCCACTTCGGCGACTTGCACGTCGATAGGGATGAAATGATGATGATTAGGACAACACAAAACCCAGTCCCTGAGCGGAGAAAATCTCCGACCCAGCCAGGAATCGAACCTTTTTTTTTTTTGTAACCGTATATATTTATTTTAATATATTAACAATTCTAAATTTTAAAAAAATTTCATTCTATTAACCTATTATGTCCTCAGAGCTGGTTAACATTTTTGTCATTTTGTAGGTTTATGATTGTATATTCTTTTCTTTTTCGTTTTTCTCTTATTGTTGTTCCTTGAACCCTTCTACATGGCCATTTGTAGTCTTTTTTTTGGGGGGGGGGGGTAAAGCATTGCAGGACAGGAATAATAATTTCTATGTAGCATCGACATATTGATTTTGAGTTCAAATTTTTGTTTGTCATGCACTTGTTATGCCACAGGCGCATTGTGCATTCTGGTTTGATCTCTTCCTCTAGTTTGCACTGTTAGGTGGGACAGTATGAGGGAAAACATCAGCATGACAGATGGAGCAGAGGTGGAAGAAAACCTTCTTATATATACTACAGATTCTACATAAATCCCAAACAAAGCAGGTGTTGACAGATGTGAAAATTACCGAACCATCAGTTTAATAAGTCACAGCTGCAAAATACTAACGCGAATTCTTTACAGACGAATGGAAAAACTGGTAGAAGCCGACCTCGGGGAAGATCAGTTTGGATTCCGTAGAAATGTTGGAACACGTGAGGCAATACTGACCCTACGACTCATCTTAGAAAATAGATTAAGAAAAGGCAAACCTACGTTTCTCGCATTTGTAGACTTAGAGAAAGCTTTTGACAATGTTGACTGGAATACTCTCTTTCAAATTCTGAAGGTGGCAGGGGTAAAATACAGAAAGCGAAAGGCTATTTACAATTTGTACAAAAACCAGATGGCAGTTATAAGAGTCGAGGAGCATGAAAGGGAAGCAGTGGTTGGGAAGGGAGTGAGACAGGGTTGTAGCCTCTCCCCGATGTTATTCAATCTGTGTATTGAGCAAGCAGCGAAGGAAACAAAAGAAAAATTCGGAGTAGGAATTAAAATCCATGGAGAAGAAATAAAAACCTTGAGGTTCACCGATGACATTGTAATTCTGTCAGCGACAGCAAAGGACTTGGAAGAGCAGTTGAACGGAATGGACAGTGTCTTGAAAGGAGGATACAAGATGAACATCAACAAAAGCAAAACGAGGATAATGGAATGTAGTCGAATTAAGTCGGGTGACGCTGAGGGAATTAGATTAGGAAATGAGACACTTAAAGTAGTAAAGGAGTTTTGCTATTTGGGGAGCAAAATAACTCAAAATGTGTGTGAAATCTTATGAGACTTAACTGCTATGTTCATCAGTCCCTAAGCTTACACACTACTTAACCTAAATTATCCTAAGGACAAACACACACACCCATGCCCGAGGGAGGACTCGAACCTCCGCCGGGACCAGCCGCACAGTCCATGACTGCAGCGCCTAGACCACTCGGCTAATCCCACGCGGCAGCAAAGTAACTGATGATGGTCGAAGTAGAGAGGATGTAAAATGTAAACTGGCAATGGCAAGGAAAGCGTTTCTGAAGAAGAGAAATTTGTTAACATTGAGTACAGATTTAAGAGTCAGGAAGTCGTTTCCGAAAATATTTGTATGGAGTGTAGCCACGCATGGAAGTGAAACATGGACGATAAATGGTTTGGACAAGAAGAGAATAGAAGCTTTCGAAATGTGGTGCTACAGAAGAATGCTGAAGATTAGATGGGTAGATCACATAACTAATGAGGAGGTATTGAATAGAATTGTGGCACAACTTGACAAGAAGAAGGGACAGGTTGGTAGGACATGTTCTGAGGCATCAAGGGATCACAAATTTAGCATTGGAGGGCAGCGTGGAGGGTAAAAATCGTGGAGACCAAGAGATGAATACACTAAGCAGATTCAGAAGGATGTAGGTTGCAGTAAGTACTGGGAGATGAAGAAGCTTGTATAGGATAGAGTAGCATGGATAGCTGCATCAAACCAGTCTCAGGACTGAAGACCACAACAACAACAACATACATAAATTGAAGAAGAAAGAATAATTATGTCATATTATATAAGAGAAGCAGAGAGGAAGGTGTGAGTAAACAATAAAAATTTTTATAGGGCACATAGTAAAGGAAATCGTGAAAAAAAATTATGAGTAGTTGGCACTTTCCACTAGGTGATGCTTGTATCCTACACAAAAAAAATAAAGAAAAAACTGTTAGTACTACTGGGCATACTTTGACACTGGCTGCGAGCATGAACCCGGGCCCTTAGTTACGATATTCTGTCGCGCTGACTACTCAGCTACCAGGGGCGGACATATTTCAGTTTATCAAATTGAAGGTTCTGGGAAGTGTGTACGATGGCGGCGGAGGGAGAACGGGGGGAAGCGTCACTGTGCTATCAGAGCACTGCGCATCAGTCGTAAACACGTGGAAGCAACACTGTGTAAGCGTATAGCGTCTAGTGGTGTGGAACAGGATGAGAACCACGAAGCAGGTAGCAGGTAGGAGAGCTGCCGGCAGCGGCAGCGGCAGCGGCAGGTAGCACGTGGGGGCGGGGCGCAGCGGCGGCGGAGCCGGTGTTTGCTCGCACTTTGAAAACTCGCCGTGCCCTCTCCAGCAGGCCCACATCGATTCCCGCCGCTCGATAGCGCGCCGGCCGCTCCCCGCCTATCTCGGCTCTCCGCCGCCGACGTCCGCCGGCCACTAAACCGAAACGCCGCCTTCGTCACGCTCCTCGGCAAGCGGGCACCGCAGGCAATGGCGAGAGCACGCGTTTACGAGTACGCAGTCCTTTATCACACTCAGTACTGCGGTTGCCTCCGCACACTTTCCAGCAGTAACAGAGAACGCGAAAACTGACATAATTGCCATCTTTCCTTCTCGACAATATTATGATTCTCGGGAAACACGAACGGAATTTTCCTAGCCTGGATTTATCATTATTGACGATCTGCGTGCCGGGAGGTGTGGCCGAGCGGTTCTAGGCACTTCAGTCTGAAACCGCGCCACCGCTACGGTCGCAGGTTCGAATCCTGCCTCGGGCATGGATGTGTGTGATGTCCTTAGGTTAGTTAGGTTTAAGTAGGCCTAAGTTCTAGGGGACTGATGATCTCAGAAGTTAAGTCCCATAGTGCTCAGAGCCATTTTTGTGATGAGCCGTGGTCCCCCATCACCTTGTCGCCTACTTACGGTTTCACGGTTTTCAGCCTTATTTCCACAGATGCTCGCAACATTAGCACGCTGCAAGACAACCAGCTGCGTCGTTTCCGAATATCTCTTTCACAGATGCCGGCTCATAAAAATCTTCCATTTGTCGAACTCTATTGTGTCGGTGGATTTCTGCATTTGCGGGTCACATTGTCACTAAAGTGACTCACCATTTGTCCCTGCTCACACAGAGTGATTCAGCTGCCCCAATCCACAACCTCTTCAAATACCAAGCTCGAGAATTTTAATATTCTCTTGAGTACTTTGCGCAAACAATTAGTCCTACACAAAAATGACGGAACGTTTTTATAGGAATTTTAATTAAGTTAATTTTTGTACTGAGATACGTTTATAGTAACACCATAGATACAGTAAGCAGTGCTAGTAATACTCTATGGCTGTGAATAACAGATAATATTTGCGCAGGAAAAAAAGATACTAGCACCGTCGCTGTGGTGTAGCGGTTATGATACTGCACTGTTGCGTGGAGGGTGCTGAGTTCAAAACTCATCTGCATCGTAATTTTTTAATTTCTGTATTCCGTTCGAGGACATTTTAGAAGTATCCACAAATATAAAGAATCATTGTACTGGAATGTTCTGTAACTGTATATATACCGTATGTATTCTGGCCGGAGGCAGTTCGCTCCGCGTTCTTGTATGTGCAAGTGCTGAATAAACCGTCGGTAAGTGAAGTTAGCGTTCGTCATTCATCTAATTACACCTTCATCTAAGTGAAAACAAGCTAGAGATGAGAATCATTAGAAAGTTGGTGGAAAAAGAATCCAGGGGAAACAGAAAGATATTTAACGTGAATGGCAAATAATGGAACCAGAATAAAGACGCTGCTGAACTATAAGCCGAAACGAGCAAAGATGATAACAGAACAGAACAAACAAGTAATAGTTACTGTATATTTAACTCTGTTGATAGGATTGTAATTCAGTGCTCCTGCATAGCTCAGTAACAGCTTTGGTTATACTGCAGATGCACTGCGTTCAAATACAAGTAGTCGTACCAGTTGTTGTGCCTTTATTTTCATCTTCTTAGGACCTTAGTCAAGGTAATAACGTGGCATTACCTCCAGTTATCACAGTGCCGGAAACTCAAAACGTTACTTAGTAAAATGCAAGGCCAATTCACGTGTGAATAGCTTGGTTCCTATACATGTATTATCATTTTGGCTAGAGGCAACTTACCACTGGATGATATTGCAGAAAATGTCGACAAGTCATATACAGACAATCGCAAGAAAAATTCTTTCCTAACGAAACAGTTTTCTCGATGAACAAAACGTCGATTAAGGTTAAATTTCTCTTTGGTGTACATCAGAGGAGCAGGTTAGTATGTAAGGGAAGACGGTTAGGCACGGATCTGCACTTTGCTTTTCAGATGTCTACACATGCAAGGAAGAGAAATGTTGGCCGGATATGTGTTCGAGGTAGAAATGGAGAAGAAGAAAATATGTAAATATCACCAATGTTTACAATTATCACATTTTGTTCAATAAACAAAAGGAGTATGATAAATGTTGATAAATTGTATGTCCAGAACTTTCGTACAGTGTTATGATAGTATAACCATACGAATTCCGAAGGGTTCTATTGGCATTAGCCTAGGCTTCTCAGATCCTCGTTCAACAGAAGCAAATACTTCGCATGCATTAAAGGAACTAACTATGAATCTTTCTACATCTACATCTACATTTATACTCCGCAAGCCACCCAGCGGTGTGTGGCGGAGGTCACTTTACGTGCCACTGTCATTACCTCCCTTTCCTGTTCCAGTCGCGTATGGTTCGCGGGAAGAACGACTGTCTGAAAGCCTCCGTGCGCGCTCTAATCTCTCTAATTTTACATTCGTCATCTCCTCGGGAGATATAAGTAGGGGGAAGCAATATATTCGATACCTCATCCAGAAAAGCACCCTCTCGAAACCTGGCGAACAAGCTACACCGCGATGCAGAGCGCCTCTCTTGCAGAGTCTGCCACTTGAGTTTGTTAAACATCTGCGTAACGCTATCGCGGTTACCAAATAACCCTGTGACGAAACGCACCGTTCTTCTTTGGATCTTCTCTATCTCCTCCGTCAACCCGATCTGGTACGGATCCCACACTGATGAGCAATACTCAAGTATTGAGTTGAACCCGATTAAACTATGTGGCATGCTGATGGGCCAATAGACATCGCATACTGCGCCGGCGCGTCGCTCGAATCGCCAGGATCTTGCACTGCAGATAAGCATACACAGCAGGCGATACGCTTGTGGCATGCCTCAGATAAGATCTTTTACGGTTATCTTTGTGTGGTTTATTTGGGCAATAGCTTCCATTACATTTTAACCATAACTGATTAATTTAAGAAAACGGCAATATCCTCACACTATGATTTTTGAAAACCGAATTAAAGACAGCACTGTTTACCCCTACCTGTTTCACTGACAAAACCATAAAATTCATAACGTGGCAATTGCCCTCCACTATGCCAGTTAATATTTCTTCTCGTTTTGTGCTACACAACACATTCATATTTAAGTGTCCTGAAAGCTTACTAATATCAGAAAAACGCAGTGAAACAATTACTAATCTGTGACGCCTCTTTTTGTTCTTGTAGCAAACAATTTACATCTGTGATCCAATAAATGTGATCTCTGCTGTTAAAAAAAGGAATCTTTCATTTCATTCTATTTGTTTTGTAGACAAATTGTTTAGTAGTCTGGAATTTCAAACACACTTGCCCGTTTCTTCAAGATTTGTTCTTATTTCTAGCCAATCGTAGAACCATTGTGAGCTTACCTGTCCGCAGCTCGTGGTCGTGCGGTAGCGTTGTCGCTTCCCACGCCCGGGTTCCCGGGTTCGATTCCCGGCGGAGTCAGGGATTTTCTCTGCCTCGTGATGACTGGGTGTTGTGTGATGTCCTTAGGTTAGTTAGCTTTAAGTAGTTCTAAGTTCTAGGGGACTGATGACCATAGATGTTAAGTCCCATAGTGCTCAGAGTCATTTGAACCATTTTTTAGCTTACCTTCTCGCTGTTCTCTCTGCGTGAGTTTGGTAAGGCGTTGTACTGACATTAACAAAGAGCCAAAGGAAAGGAAAGGACACTGGAATTTAACGTCCCACCGGTGACAAAGAAGCTACACTCGCAGTACAACCTCAGAATGGAAAAGGACGAGGTATGAAACTGGTCGTGGAATGATCAAAGGAACCAGAACGGCATTCGTCTTAATTGTTACAAGAAAACCCAAATCATTTGAATTCATTTCGTCTCGACGGCGAATTCAGCGCCTTAACCACGGAGCTAAAGCGTTCCGTAGCATAGGGTGCGTAAACTTTTCCTCTCCACAGACGAGATTTCAGTTATTAGGGTGCTCACTATTATCATTTGAAACAAATCTTGTTAATTGAAGATAGATTTATAGACGATAGATGTTAATTTTATATGCGGGGTGTTCAGTGCACACTTTTGCTCTCTCTGTTCTTGACAACTGATTCTACATATGCCTTAACTGCAACTGCAATTTACTCCAAATTAATGCGTTAGTTGTAACGCATTTTTAATTATTCATGAACAGGTACCGAAACATACATTATCTTTCTGGACTGATATTCTCGAGGAATGTTGGTTGAAGTTATTCCGCTAGGTGCCCGGATTCTTTGGATTTTGCGTAAAACTTGTGGAACTGGTGATTTTTGATTCGAGTTCAACACGTGATTTTGAATAACATTTCCAGTTATTCTTAACGTCTTGGTCGTCAAACGATAGCACTTTGCTTGGTCATGCATAACTTCCGTCACCACTTGCAATAATACAATCGTAATACAATTAAGTCAGGCAAAACTTTCGATACTAAGGAAATCAATGCCATAAATCACATAAAAAGATAATGGAATACGATTTTTGTGAGTTGACAAACAATAATACTTTTCGTTTTAAGTTTTCTTTTATGTAGGCTTATTACAATAACTTTGATTCATGTACATTAATTGTACAAAATGAGATAATTATTTTGGAAAATTTGAATTTTGTATCGTAAAAATAAAAATTTAATGCAAAATTACGAATAGTTTTGGTTGCGACAGATGCGACAGTATCACGATAATCGTTGTCTATACAAACTTTACATCAAAAATGAATCTATAATGATTTATTTGAATTTTTGTTTACGAAAATGATAAATTCAATTTATCGATCCGTGTCATGAGATGAAGTGAAGAGAACGACATCTGACGAAGCGACCTTCCGTGTCTTCAATATATAACAGCAGTTAATAGTTATATTTACAGAACGTATTTACCTGACCCTACCATTAATATTCTCTCTTAGATATAAGCAAGGATAAGAAAATGGATTCCTTAAAAGAAAGATATGTATCGTAACTGTAATCTTCCGTTGTGTTCTCGTTATAATATAAAAACAAGTGTTCACTTCGCCATAATATTTTCTGTCTCAGAGTTTGTTTTTAGTCTTACTAGAACCGACAGAAGGAAGCAAGGAGCCTACCTCTTTCCTGATTGAACAGGAAATTGCAGTGGTGGTGGATGGAACTTCTCATTCGGGACAGCTGCCGTTCAAATAATTTAGATCTTCCGTAATTACCCTAAAATGGTATAGAAAAATACCTGGATTGCTCCTTCTATGCACGTCAGGAGAATTTTTTCCAGTGTGTTGGAATACGTGAATAACTAACTGAAAGATTTTTTTCTCTTGCAAGCTTAGGGAATTGTTTTGTATACTGTTCTTCATATAAAGATACGAACTCAGTGGTATAACGTTCCATACCTCCACACTTTTCCAAACGTTTCTAAGATGATTACCGAATGCTATAATTTGTTACCAATGCAAATATAGAAGTTTAAAATTAAACACTTAACTAAGCTAAGTGTAAGAAACTTTTACAATGCCTTCTTAATTTGTTGTGAGCCAAGAAGTTGCTGGGCTCTTATACCAGGCCTTAGAATAAAGTGCTGTTAATTTACACTTGGAATAAGTATAACATGTTGCTACATGTCATTAACACAATAATCAAATGAAATAAGACTAAATGAAATTAAATGTGGACAAGCGCACATGCGTTAACGCCTAAGCATCATTTCGTGAAGATCCTTTGTTAAGAGGGAGTCTTCAGTAGTGCGTCATAAGCTGTTGCTTGGTTTTGTACGATTCTGTAAACACAACGCCCACAGATATCAGTAATCGGTTTCTCTCTTTTCCAAACAGATATCCTGATATTTTCATATGTCTTGCGTAAGATATACTCGTCAGACTTTAGTTTTTTTCCCCACAGCGAATGACGTATAAAACTTCCTTTCCGAAACACGCCTTCCTTGCATTTATAAGCGTCACACGCAAGGAACTGTACATTATGAACACGCCACCAGCACAAAATGTCGATTTCTACTCAATACGGTGGTTTGGCTACTTAACTCGAACTAAAGCTTGTAATGTTCACCCCCTGCGTGCGTTCTGGAAGCAACTGTGCCATAAACAGCTTATTTCATAAAACATCTAACTAATGGCTTGATTTATGAATGGCTGGGAAGAGAGACTTTGCAACGAATGTTATACATTTACAGAGGAATTACTCGACATATAATACGAATATGTGTTGTCTGCGTAAATACAACTGTTATGATTGTGAGAAACTAAGCAAATAAGACACTTGGTGAAATGCAAGCACATCACTGAAGCAATTTTTTAAATTATTACTCTGCATGATTATCACACAGAATATATATTTTGCAAACATTTCCCATCGGAGAAGCACAGAGACGCAAACGGTGTGAAATGTAGTTAACAACAGACAGCATCGCAGACCAGGCACTTACTCTGAACAGTCGAAGACGCTCTGAAACTTTCATTTAGTGCCGGTTGGGTAGGAAACACATTTTCACCAACTGCGACATAGTCGCGTATACAAACAGTGATTCAATGCTGTCACATGTTTTTTATTCCAGTCTTTGATCACAATATCAATTCTTTAGACGATGACCGGTTTCAGATGGGGTAAAAAAGATATGAGGATGGTCATTACGGACTGAAATCGGTTATCGTCTAATGAATTGATATTGTGATCAAAGACTGGAATAAAAAAAATTAGAAAACATATTTTTAGCCCGTGATAGAAACGACCTGTATCACTGTTATCTAAAGATCAAGTTTTATTGATCGGAGACTGTTAACTGGGTGCATACGATCCAGCCGGCCGGATTGGCCGTGCGGTTCTAGGCACTACAGTCTGGAGCCGAGCGACCGGTCCTGACGCAGGTTCGAATCCTGCCTCGGGCATGGATGTGTGTGATGTCCTTAGGTTAGTTCGGTTTAATTAGTTATAAGTTCTAGGCGACTGATGACCTCAGAAGTTAAGTCGCATAGTGCTCACAGCCATTTTTTACATACGATCCGACAGGAGGAGGAATGCAGACAGTAGAAAAGAACTGGGAAGGAAAAGCTTAAATGAACAGATTAAGGAATACAGGAATGTGAAGAACCATCGCACAAGAATGGAAGACGACAGAATACCATAATTAATGATAAATTATTAGCCAGTGGGCACAAGGTCCTTAAAAACAACGAGGAAAACAGGGGAAGATAAATAATTTCAACTAATTACTTTTGCTGACGGTGGCAGAAAGAGGGCGATAAGAGATTTTCGGTCTGTGCCAGAACAGTTAAAGTAGACACTGCATACGCCTCGCTAACTTAAACGCCTTGGGAAATGTCATGGCGAGAAAAGAGTAAAAGAAGGACATTAATAATCGGAATGCACGGTCACCCATTGGCCTGTCTGTGCGGTCTGTGTGTGTAATGAGGAACATGGTAGAAGTCTATCTTAGAAAGAAGAACCACATTGCCTTTTTCATGTTTCACTCTGTACCGATAGTTTAGAAGTTTGAGATACTATGAACTACGTAATGTGGTTCCATCCACTCTTTTGCAAGTTCAGGTTGGTGAAAGCAGTAAGCGTTACAACTGAAGTGCTAACTTGGTTTACTGTTTTATTTATTAATCTAACTTCACACCATGCTACTGTCCTGGGAGAACTTGACTGTATCAGTAAGCTCCACTGTTGACACAGAATATAACGTGACAACTAGGATGTCTCGTTGACTGTTTACCTCAGATAACCTTACAAAAGATTCAAAATATTTGAATAACAGTGTGACCCAAACCACAAGAAACAATAGACAATATGGCCGCAAGTTAGCAAACAGCTTGCGTCCATCCAAACAAATTCGTTGCGGACAAAATGTTGCTAACGGGAGAACAACGTTCAATAGCCTTCACGTGGATGGTACAGGATAGCAGTCTTCAGAAACTGTGCATTTTCCCTGATATACAGGGTGTCCCAGAAATGTTGCGACAAACTTCGAGACATCGTAGAGGTTGTCTTGCGAAATGAACATCCGTCCAAAAACGTCACCCAGCGACACCACAGACCGTCGAAGGTAAAAGGCGCCGTCGCCTGCCACTAGACCATCCAATCGGCAGCAAACAAAGTTTGTGCGCTGACGGACCATTGGCGGATCGGCTCATAAAGTCTTTTGTTAAACAGTGATCGCGACGGCTTGCCACGATCGCCAGTGAAGAAGATGGAACTAGTTGTTGCGTAGACATGCCTTGTTTCCTATGATTCGTGCTATGTTGCCTTGGTTGATGACGATTTCGCACACGGAAATCCGCGGTTAATTTTCCTCCTCGTCCGCTCTAAAATCTCCAATGTTTTTCGGTATACAATCATACCACGAAGCTGCCCTCATTTCTACCTTCGTTAGACGAAGTGTGACATAGATAGCACATTTAGTAGGGTAAACTTTATTATTGGAAATAATGGTGGTAAAGATGCCTCGAAATATTTAGGCTGGTAAGAAGGTCGCCAATTGCGACCGTTAGGCGGAAGGATACTCTACAGTCCCGACAACCTGGCGCCATGGGCACAGAACATTATACTCCTCCGCTGCCTTCAGCACTACATAGCCGCGTTTTACCAACGATAGGATATATTCGCCATTGAATTAGACTGGAGAAGGGTCGGAGGGGGATGCTTCAGATCACACCTTCTTTTGTCGGTACTGGAGCCAGGTGCTTTTGGCCCTAGCCGACGGTGAAATGGGAGTGTATATAGCTGCCAAGATGCCGTTGTTCTACCTTAAGTTCGCTCAGTTGTTTGCAGTCCTTAGTTACGTGGACCTCCGTCTCATCCGCCGTCGGTACCTCGAGGCGAGCCGTTCCGTCATTCTGTCATTAATCTCCTTGCGGCATATTTCATCAATTCCACTCGTATTAGGCTCTTCCTAGAAAAACACCTGGGGTGACTAGCTGCAGCAGAGTAATGTACACACATCAAAGAAAGTTTTGCATCACTTCGATTCCGAGAGTTCCCGAACATGTACAGAAAATTGGAATAGAGAT
Source organism: Schistocerca cancellata (assembly GCF_023864275.1). Lineage (NCBI taxonomy): Eukaryota > Metazoa > Arthropoda > Insecta > Orthoptera > Acrididae > Schistocerca > Schistocerca cancellata. The sequence continues at coordinate 380,486,614 of NC_064630.1, forward strand.
CAATATAAACATCATTTCGCCCTTTTTATTGCTCATGAAAACCACACATTGCATGTTGTACCACCATACAGCGAGACCTTCAGAGGTGGTGGTCCAGATTTCTGCACACACTGGTACCTCTAATATCAAGTAGCAATTCCTCTTGCATTGATGCACGCCTATATTCGTAGTGGAATACTATCCACAAGTCTATCAAGGCACTGTTGGTCCAGATTGTCCCACTCCTCAATGGGGATTCGGCGTGGATCCCTCAGAGTGGTTGGTGGGTCCCGTCGTCCATAAAGAGCCTATTTCAATATGTCCCAGGCATAATCGATAGTGTTCATGTCTGGAGAACATGTTGGCCACTCTAGTTGAGCGATGTCGTTATCCTGAAGGAAGTCATTCACGAGATGTGCACGATGGGGGCGCGAACTGTCGTCCATGAAGACTAACGCCTCACAAATATGCTGCCGGTATGGTTGCACTATCGGTCGTAGAATGGCATTCACCTATCGTACAACCGTTACGGCGCCTTCCATGACCCCCAGGTGCGTACGTCGACCCCACATAATGCCACCCAAAAAACAGCAGGGAACATCCACCTTGCTGCACAGGCGTTCGGCCTGACCGTGTTGCCTCCAAACACTTCTCCGACGATTGTCTGGTTGAAGGTATATTCGACACTCATCGGTGAAGAGTATGTGATGCCCTTCCCGAGCGGTCCATTCGGCATGTTATTGGGCCCATCTGTACCGCTCTGTATAGTGTCATGATTGCAAAGTTGGGCTTCGCCATGGTCGTCGTGAGTGAAGTTGCGCATCATGCAGCCTAGTGCGCACAGTTTGAGTCGCAACACGACGCCCTGTGGCTGCACGAAATGCATTATTGAACATGGTGGCGTTGCTGTCAGGGTTCCTCCGAGCCATAATCCGTAGGTAGCGGACCTACGGGGCGGCCTGAGCGAGGCATGTCATGGCCAGTTCCTGCCTCTTTGTATCTCCTCCATGTCCGAACAACATCTCTTTGGTTCACTCCAAGGCGTCTGGACACTTCGCTTGTTGAGAGGCCTTCTGGCACATTACGGACGCGATCGAACCGCGGTTTTGACTGTCTAGGCGTGGTTGAACTACAGACAACGAGAGCCGTGTACCTCTTTCCTGGTGGAATGACTGCAACTGATCGACTGTCGGATTTCCTCTATCTAGTAGGCGGTGCTCATGCATGGTTGTTTACATCTTTGTGTGTGTTTAATGACATCTCTGACCAGTCAAAGGGTGTGGGTCTGTGATACAATATCCACAGTGAACGTGTATCTTCAGGAGTTCTGACATCTGGGGTACTGCAAAACTTTTTTCGATATATGTATATATGCTGAAGAGCCAAAGAAACGGTACGCCTGCCTATTGTCGTGGCGTCTGAAGGAGTGCTGTAAGGAATTGACACCATGAATCACGCAGGGCTGTCCATAGATCCGTAAGAGTACGAGCTGGTGCAGATCTCTTCTGAATAGCACGTTGCAAAGCATCCCAGATATGCTCAATAATGTTTATGTCTGAAGAGTTTGGTGGCCAACGGAAGAGTTTAAACTCAGACGGGTGTTTCTCGAGCCACTCTGTTGCAATTCTGGACGTGTGGTCTGTCGCATTGTCCTGCTGGAATTGCCCAAGTCCCACTAAATGCACAATGGACATGAATGGATGCGGGTGATCAAACAGGATGCTTACGTACGTGTCACCCGTCAGAGTGGTATCTAGACATCAGGGGTCCCATATCACTCCGATTGCAAACGCCCCACACAATTAAGGAGCCTCCACTGGGTTGAACAGTCTCCTGCTGACATGCAGGGTCAATTGATTCATGAAGTTGTCTCAATACCCGTACACGTCCATCAACATGGTACAATTTGAAACGAAACTCGTCCAACCACACAGCATGTTTCCATTCAGCAACAGTCCAACGTCGGTGTCGGCGGACCCAGGCGAGGCGTAAATCTTTGTGCCATGCAGTCATCATGAGTACACGAGTGAGTCTTCGGCTCCGAAAACCCATATCTATGATGTTTCGTTGAAAGGTTCGCATGCTGACATTTGTTGATGGCCCGGCATTGAAATGTACAGCAATCTGTGGAAGGGTTGCACTTGTGTAACGTTGTACGATTCCCTCCAGTCGTCGTTGGTCCAGTTCTTGCGGCCTCAGCGATGTCATATATATGGTACGGTGGAGTTAGCTTATCCCTTGCAAAATGCAGTAAAATTACAGGACATAAACATCTCCTGCAAGAAATAACATTGTCTGTGTGAAGGATAAATTTCAATTATCTTAGTTGCGTGTGAGTTAATTTAACTTGCACGAAGACACATTTACCAGTCGCTTTGCGGTCGGGCCACGGCTTCGCTTATATACTTTTCCTACCGCGTCACGTTGAATATTCTCTGTTCGTTGTCGGTTGTGTGCTGAAACTGCATGTAACTTGATTTCTCGGTAAGAGTCTGAAAGCTGTCTGATTTCTAAATTCCTATAACAGATTCAGATCTGGAATCGGCATAGCTACCCTGGAACGAATATGACTGACTGTGAAAGAGATTGCACAAACCAATGGTTCACAAGAATACTCAGAATGCACTTTTGTCATATGATGACATGGTTGGAGACCGTGGCTGTCATTTGAAGATAAATGTTGATGGTGTTGAGACAGCAACCAGACACAAATTTATTTTCAGTTCCTTTATTCAAAAGGTAGAGTTTGTCACTTTAAATTTGTCACAGAATAGATTTCTAACACGCACCACATGTGGTGTTCAGTGAGAGAAAAATTTACGTATGCACTTATAAGAATGCAGTGGGAATGTATTCACATCTGTTGAACGAAAACTATGAAAACAAACACTCCAAACCGACATTTCACGACAGTTAATCTGGGAAAAAAAACGCACCACATGTTGTAATGAAAGCATGAAAACCACCTGAAGATGAATCGTAATGATTCGAAACCGGTAACGGTACCTTTTGAATAAAGGAACTGAAAATAAATTTGTGGCTGATTCCTGCCTTAACTCCCTCAACAAATACTCAGAATGACTAACTATTACGTTATTTAAATGTGCCTTATTAAAAAAACGCATCTGTTGAATTTATATGGAATTTCAATAATTGAACTGTTACGTTATTTAAATGTGCCTTATTACAAAAACGCATCTGTTGAATTTACATGAAATTTCAACAATTGGAAATTGTTCCTAACTTTCTGTCAAAATGTTCGTTTAGTTTCAAAATGGTCGAAATGGGACTTAACTTCTGAGGTCATCGGTCCCCTAGAACTTAAAACTAGTTAAACGTAACTAACCTAAGGACATCACACACATCCATGCCCGAGGCAGGATTCGAACCTGCGACCGTAGCGGTGGCACGGTGCCAGACTGTAACGCCTAGAACCGCTCGGCCAGGCCGGCCGGCACATTTGGGTTCCACAACAAATTCTTACCTTACAATGGATGACTTGACTCTGCTCTAGCTGCACGATCAAGTTGATGATATCAAATAAATCACTTGCGTGACAGTTTGCCTTCTTATTCTTATTTCTTTTAAATTGCTGTTTTACCTAATTAGTTTATTAATTCCCTTTCCAGAATTATTAATTATTGTTCACGGCAAACTGCAAGACATGACAACGCAAATCTTACCAAACACATTTTTCTTTGAACAGTGGGGTTATGTTTTGTGAAATATTTATAAATGACAAAAAGGAGTACTTTGAAATCACGTTCAGTCCTTTTAATGACACAAAGGTAAACTCAAACTAACATGAATAATCAGCATTTCCTTTCTCCGCATTGTCATACGCCATAATTTCTGCTTCTACAAAATACTTCTATTACAAATGTGTTTTCTAGGATTCCTGATGCAGTCCTATACTATTCCGCCGTGGTACAACACCCTCTTTCCACTACTCAGCAACTACTACTGCCCTAGGCTTCGACTCGAGCATTACCTTTTTACCTGCCCGCGCTCTGCTCACCAGGGCAACTTCTGAGAACCAGATACGGTGTATCGCTCTTGTGTTCACCATGCAATAATATTTAAAGTGGTAACATTCTGAATAAACTGATAACCTTCACTATATTTGTATTCGAAGGTGAACCAAGTTGTAACGTAACGAACAAACTGTGATTTAATATCACTTCATTTAATGTCTAAACCTTTCAGCGTGCTGGCTATGCAAGCAGGTGCCTTTCAGTTTCGCGGTGGGCAGTGGTTGTAGTATTTTGGCTCATCAGTGTATCTCAATATCTGTGACTTTGGGTTTCGTGCAATTATGGAACTGTAGAACATATTATGATCTTCCACTATAATTAATCTCGAAAGACTGAACTGACTATTTCGGCCTTCCTTCAAGCATCTTCCAGTTCGATGAAAGTATAGTCACTGAGCCACTCAGTGGATGACTCCTATGTCCTGCGCTGATTGAGGTGTAAATAGAACGAAGCCTAAGTAATCAATGAAGAACAAGTTTATTAGTAAGTACATAAACAAAAGCTCTTCGCCGCGCGGGGTATCCGTACTGTCTCAGGCGCCTTGCCGCGATCCGCGAGGATATCCTCGTCGGAGGTTCGAGTTCTCCCTTGGGCATGGGTGTATGTTATTGTCCTTAGCGTAAGTTATGTTAAGTTAAAATAAGTAGTGTGTAAGCCTAGGGACGGATGACCTCAGCAGTTACGTCCTATACGAACTTACCACCAAAAAGCTCTTCCCTGGAGTAAGTTAATTACAAGAACTGTTTGTAGAAGTTCATGGCAGGCACAGATGTTACACACGTTCTTCAACGAGTAGAAGACCCCAATAAAAATAAAGTCGGAGTTCACTCTGTAGTGGAACAATGGCCAATACCGAAGTCCTTTCCAGTGCTCAGTGCAGAGGCCACTTCCAGGCAATACGTGAGGTAGTCTCTGGAGGCCCCACGTCGGCGGTGGCACAGCATTGACGGTTTCGACAGTTCCCATAGCGAAAGCTCTGACTGATGGACCACTGCTGCAATCGGCGCCTGATCCGGAGAACTCGAAGGGAAAGACTGGCTTGGAGAGGCTCGGTACTGGGCTACACCAGGGCAGCCCCAGGATATTACTGTAGCTATTCGGGACCACGTGACTCGCGAAAGCAATAACGTCCGCAGGGCCAGAGACACGTAGTGGCACTCAGGCTACCGCCTGCCAGCCCGGTGAGCATGCACGATTTTCTACCTGTCGTCTGCTGGAGTGGCCCCTGTGACATCGGCGGGTTTGGCCACTTGCACAACGCTAGTGTTAGACGGGTTGCTGGTAGAGGGGCAAACGGCCCGTAATCGAGGGATGGGAAAAACTGATTGGTTAAAACCTATACCGATATTCAAGGTCTGAATAATCGTTTTTTCTCGGTATTTGTTTGTTCTCGACTATAACAAGCGTTTTTTTAAATGTTTTTGCGAATAACCGAGTAAAAATAAAAAAGGAAATATCGATTAGCCTTAGCAGCAGCGCTAAAATTTTTTCTTTGTAAATAAACCTATTTTATAAAACGAGTAACTTTTATTCTTAAAATCTGAATTTGTTTGAAATATTGCGTTATTATAAAAAACGGGAAAAGTGATAGTGCTATTTTAATAATAATGGCCACAGAATCGAGGAACAAGTATATGGCTTAAGAATTGGTACAGCATTGCTGAGGCAATAACGTCTCCATTATTGTGGATCGTGGCTTAAGGCGTGCGTGTGCGTGCAGTGTGCAAGACTTACCCCCACCTGGTCTCCTGACCCGGTACTTTATGTCGTAGCAGGACATTTGTGGTGTTGCAGAATGGCGACAACCCTAGTCTGGAAATATTTTTATAAAATGACGTAGCAGTGGAGTACAACGATCCAAGTGCTTTAAAAGAGTAAAGATTCGTCTGCTTCTTCTATGAAATAATAAAAGAGGAAGGAAATTATGGTAACACTAATAAATTAAAAACAATTCATTCATGATGATGAGGTTCCATACTCAGAGGAGCGTAGGGGACGTTGCGGGAGACCCGCACCGCCGAAAAGGCAAGATACTAGTGGAGGTGGTTTCCCATTGCCTTCCTCCGAACGTAATGGGAATGAAGACGACACAACAACAGCGAGTCATCTTGGGGCAGGAAAAATCCCTGACCCCGTAGGGAATCGAACCGGGGAAGCAAAAACGTTACCGCAAGACCACAATACCCCAATTCATTCACAGTATTCAATAAAAATAAAAAGTAGCTGTGTCTACATAATATATCTTTATTTGCTTGTAGCCCTTGACAACGGACAAATTAACACGAAAAACAGAGTTCTTCAACCTCATTTTGCACCCGTTAGCACTGCTGACTATTCGTTAAGCCCAAATAGTGGTACGATCCTCGACTAGAAAAATGATTTGTGAGCAGAGTTTCAAAAAATTAGAATCACTAGGGGAATACTGCTGATCTCTTGCAATATTGAACTACTAATCGCAGCCGGCCGGGGTGGCCGAGCGGTTCTAGGCGCTACAGTCTGGAACCGCGCGACCGCTACGGTCGCAGGTTAGAATCCTGCCTAGGGCATGGATGTGTGTGATGTCCTTAGGTTAGTTAGGTTTAAGTAGTTCTAAGTTCTAGGGGACTGATGACCTTAGAAGTTGAGTTCCATAGTACTCAGAGCCATTTGAACCATTTTACTTATCACATTTCGAGAAAAGCAGCGAAAGGGAACGGACTACTTTATCTTTCATGTGCCTATTTCATTTGATGTATTGACTCTACTTATCTTGAAACTGAGAGAGTCAAAATTTTTCAACCGAAAGTGGATTATTTCAGAAACAGTTTATTTTGAGGCACGAAAAAAAACTACATGACCGAAAACCAGTTATTTCAGCAGTAACCGCCATTTCTACCGTAGGTTGCAATTTCTATACACTTACTGACTTCATGAACGACAAAAACTCTTCAAGATTTCTTACTCTTTAAGATTTCTTATCAGATCGTTTGGCAAAATTTTACTTTCTAGTTCAATGTGTGCTTCTCGTATTGCCGTCCTTACCCACACTTTCGATTCGGTCAGCCTCTTATTTGTCAAATAGGATTTGACGTCAATTAAATCTGTGTTGAAGTTCTCTTTGCATTCGCAGACACCTTGCAACGCAACTGCTGAATTACGATTAGTCTTCCATGTCTCCGTGTTGTTTTGTTAGACTTTGTTTGTGTTTGTTGCAACACTGCCAGACACCTCCGTCCTCTGCAGTGCAACAATTAAAGGACGTGCTTAAGACAACAGGTAGGGCCTGATAAAAGTAGTGCCCGCCCCGCCACCCAACGTAGCGAGTGCCAGGTCCTGACAGCCACCGCTCGTCTGTGGGCGCGATTTGTCGCGCTGTTAATTGCCACGCAAGACGCTGAGACGTGGTTCGCTTATCGGCCAACTTGTCGTCCTGTAGTCAGCGATGGCAATCGGCCGGCGTGCATTAGCCGTGGCACAAAGGCGCCGGTCTCCTTATTGATCCCGTGCTGGCGGCCGCACTTCGTGCCCCGCCGCCTCTTCTGTCTGGCCCCGAGTTATCACACACCGTGTGACAAGTGTTTCATGTCAGTGTTAATACACGCGGGGCCCTTATGGATGATGCGGAGAACAATAGTACGCAGATATAAAAGCCTGCAGCCCCGTGAACTTACACTTGTTTTCACAATTTAGATAAAAGCACATGGACTACAATAGCTCGGACATGCATTAAAGCTAACACGTAGAGTGTGCGCAAGATGAAGTACCAACTACACAAAAAACACATTCTCGGCCTGTGCGCTGGGCCATTCCATACTGATGCTCCGATTGGGCAGCCGTCCAGTCAACTGTCATCTGCCATCCTACGCACTTCAAGCGTTCTCGTTGCTATCTTCTTCGCTGTTAATGGCATTAAAGGCAATGGCATTAAATTTAAATTGGAAGATGCCAACGAGGAAGCAATGTAGAGTGCTCATATGTGGTCGTGTATTGACGGCCATCACTATTTGTATGTCACTATCTGTGTCAGGCTTGGAAATGTGGCCCTATCTAAGCATAGTTGCATGTCTTCGCCGACAGTACATAGCAAAAATTTCGGCTAATTACGATTAATGCGTTACCCGCAGTTGCTACACGATTTCTAGAGATGCCTAAAAATGCAGAGCGCTTCAATAAAGCTTACACCATTTTTGTACGCTAGACTGGTGTTTCATACTGAAAATGTAAATCTGCGTTCTTTATCATCTGTCAACATGCATGTTGTGATCGTAGTGAGTCCGTAAGATGGTTGGCGTCAGCCGCTCGGCCTCAGAGGGGGTCTGAGGGTAAAGAAGGAGGAGCGAAACACAACTACAAACAGTTCCCAGATCTTCATTACTTCCTAAAGACCGGAAGAAGGAGGGGAAACTTTTATTTTTATGTAATATGGGCATACAGGTTGTCAGAAGACTGATACATAATTTCGACGTGACACATGTTCTTTATTTAACTCTGTCAGTATCGTAGCAAGTGACGTTACCCGCTACGCTACATTTTTAAACTTTTTTTAAATGAGATTTCTTCTGACAACAAGATGTCAGACTTGTGTTGTTGTAGTTCGTCCGTTCTTTCTGCTACTATTTCGTTATCGTCTCTTTAGTGAGAAACTATTGACAACGTCCGTTTACCTCGAATTATTGGTCTTACATAACCTGTTAACACCATAGTTTGCAGATTCGCTAGTTCTAACTTACAAGTTATGTAAGATACGCGTTTGAGTGTAGACCTTACCTAATTATGCCTGCCCCACCACACGGTGATCTTTGTGATGGAGACACATTGCCACCGCTTTCCCCTACCCTACCACGGAGCCTGTGCAGGCACGGGCCAAGGTGTGCACGTCTGATCACAGTACTTTGTCGCCTCATCGTCAACCCATCATTTTCACTACAAGCATTACGCCTTGTTTTGGTTTATTTGCTACTGCAGCCATCGCTTCCTAGGTCTTCCTGGATCTCTTCTCTGCAGAGGTGAACTTCCTTAACTTCAGTTTTTTCATGATGTTACTTCCAGTTTCTCCTACTTTGTTGCGTTTTATTAGGGATATTAAATACATACAGTTCCTCCCTAAGACTCAATAATCTCTACTAGCGTACAGGGTATCCCGAAGAACCACCGACAAACTTTAGGGACAGGTTAATTATAGAGAAATAAGTAAAAAACGTGTAATAAACATGGGTTCTGAAGTGGATACATTAATATATATGGGAATTTGTTTATCATCGATATTATAAAACTTCTACTGCAAGGTCATTGCTTTACATGTTTGGGAGGGGAAAGTATTGAGCAAAATAAGAAAGAAGGGCTAGTAAACATGGGGCCTGAAAAGAATATCGTAAGAGCTATTACCACTTGTTCATCTTCGCTAGTGTGAAACACATCTCTTCTGCTGAACAAGCGCTCATACCTCTTAAGGTACGCATTTTAGACTTCATGTTAACTAGACATTTTTTTTCCTATATTGTTACAAATTACCTCCTTCCACAATACGAAAACAAAGCGATTGCAACGGAAGAGATGTGTGTCATAGTATCGAAGATTAACGATTGCCCATATCTCTTACGGTGTGCGCTTTAGAGCCCTTGTCTACTACACATATTTTTCTTGTTTTGATGTAAGAAAACTGCCCCTGAGGACGGTCGTGTAAGTACAATACATAAATTTATATCTAATGTATTTAAACGACAGTTTCCTGTAAAATTGACTGTGAGAAAGAAAATGCTGTGCTGTGAAAATGTGTAGTTTCGTTTTCTTTTCCGCAGTCAGTTTAAACTACGGCAGGAAGACACGTAAACTATAACATAAATTGTTTTTCACATGCCTATTACTTCTCCTTGTATATAATTTGAAACGAAAACTGTATATACAACAATATATAGTGCTTTGTTTTCTTCTTTGCCGTCGGTTTTACAGAAAACAGGAAAGGCGAGTTTATGGTTTATCGACCTATGATTGGAATACTGCTACTGAATCTGAATCGACCGAAACTTTGTAATCCCACCCATTCGCACATACCACTATGCGATATACTGTCACTGAAGATACTATCCTCACAGTTCCAGCAACTGGTGAGGTCTCTCTCATACCCCACATACTAATGATTCCAACCAATATACTCATTCGTTTTAAGCTACCTGAATTTCCAACAAAGGTTTTGTTTGCAGTAACCATGAACAAGGCTCAAGGTGAGAGGAACAAGAAGAGAGAAAGGGGTGGTGGAAAATGACATAGAGAGGGGAGGATAAAATGGACAGAGGGAGCATAGAGGAAGTAATACACAAAGACAGAGGGGAGGAGGGACAGGAGACGGACAAAAAGAGGTGAGGTAGAAAATGGTTCAAATGGCTCTGAGCATTGAGGTCATCAGTCCCCTAGAACTTAGAACTACTTAAACCTAACTAACCTAAGGACATCACACACACCCATGCAGGATTCGAACTTGCGACCGTAGCGGTCGAGCGGTTCCAGACTGTAGCGCCTAGAACCACTCAGCCACTCCGGCCGGCAGTTGAGGAAGAGGAGATGGGCAGAGAGAGAGGGAAGATGTTTAGGATATATATCCAGTTGTCACAGATAGTTAGGAATTGCGAAGTATTGCGAGCTTCGCAAGCGATAAATAAAGTAACCGCAAGCACACCAAGTACTCAGTAATTCATCTACATCGTGTGTACATAGCAAGAAATGCTTTGCAGTACAATCAATAAACGTGTGTTATGGAAGGAGTGAGTGAGAGTAACGGGGCATTTGCGATGTTGATATCACTTATCGATCTTTGATGAAGGACCATATATAACTGATGAAATATACATAGTGTTACTTTAGCTCGTGGCTTTTCGGCGATATATTTTACTTTCGATTTCTAGTGCACGTTTTTGTAACTACTTTTATGTCGCAAAAATCTGACTTTTATTTCAGAGCGTCGACATTTTGTTGAAGACCATTTTTTAAAGTATCCCAACATACTACGTTAGACAGTATAATCAGTTAAGCAGTTTACCAAAATTTATTCTCGGTTTAAAACTGTGGCGTTCATAACTCCCACCAACCAACCTCACATTGTGCTAATGTCTTTCGTCGATGTCGTGTAGTGTCAATGGCAGCAAGCTTTTTACTTAAAAAATACATAACACAATGTTAAGGGTGCACAAGAAACGTCTAAAGTTAGTTTTGTAAATTGCCTGTTATTTCATTGAAAAAAAAATCATGAGTATCGGTTCGAAAGTCGAGCTTCACCTTCGTCTACCGCCTTACACAGTGGTGGCTGGTAACAAGACAGACGACAAACGTTTGCGAATGTCTTTATTGAGATTTTTTTGCTCCTAGCATCGTGCACTTTCTGCTACACGTTTACGTCCTTAATTATAGTACACCGTGTATATTTTACTTCGCTCAAGGCTATCTAAATTTTTAACATTTTTTAATGGACTAGTAGATTCTTTTGCCAGACATTGTACCGCAACTCGGGTATACTTTGATCGCCACGGTTATTTTGACCTCTCATACACCAAAAGTTGTACAGCTCTCTGCTAGCTCTCAGTTAGGTGCTCAGTATATGCTGTTTGGTGGTAAAGTTTGTCAATATCCGCTAGCAGGAGCCACGCTGTGTCGCTTTTTTGCGCTTGCGCTACATCTGGCGAACCCGTTGTGACTTATAATTGTGTACGAAAAGCGTGTTTAAATCTGGTTGTGTAAAATCCACCGACATTATCTAATTGCAAAGCCATCGGCGTTTTCAGCTGTATCATGTATGTTATGCGATTAATTCTCAGAACGGAGCACTGATTAGTTTTTAGCTCATATGTATATGTCTGCACTATGTTACGATTCCTGAAGTCATGTACATGATTTCTCTGTTTCGGGGTTACTTCGACCACTGGTCATTGTTACCCCAGGATTACAGATACATGATTTACTAAACAATTTTGATTCCAGTGACTGTGCGTAACTAAGGAATACAAACATTAAACATCGGTATACAGGCGAAGCCTCATTTTCTGTATTGTTATCGTGTCGACAACTAAGAAAAGCAAATTTTAGTCGTAAACTGCTCAAGTTGCAAGTTGTTGTGGTTCAGGCATTGATTCAGATATAACATATAATGTAAAATGTCTCCAGAAACAAGGACTGACTTATTTTTGGCCAGAAGTGCCAAATAATGACTCAATACGTGAAGAACAGTTAACCTTAGTTCTAACTGCACCGGATGTTTTGAAATGAGGATTTAGATATCAGATGGTTGAAACTGAAGGTATTATGTTCAGCTAAATATGGAGCTATGAGTGTGAACTCCAGCGTAGTACCTTTCATTATATATGCAATCTTGCCGGCCGCGGTGGCCGAGTGGTTCTAGGCGCATCAGGCCAGAACCGCGCGACTGCTACGGTCGCAGGTTCCAATCCTGCCTCGGGGATGGATGTGTGTGATGTCAAATGGCTCTGAGCACTACGAGACTTAACTTCTGAGGTCATCAATCCCCTAGAACTTAGAACTACTTAAACCTAACTAACCTAAGGACATCACACACATGTATGCCCAATGCAGGATTCGAACCTGCGGCCGTACCGGTCGCGCGGTTCCAGACTGTAGCGCCTAGAATCGCTCGGCCACCCCGGCCGGCTGTGTGATGTCCTTAGGTTAGTTAGGTTTAAGTAGTTCTAAGTTCTAGGGCACTGATGACCTCAGATGTTAAGTCCCATAGTGCTCAGAGCCATTTGAACCATTTTTATGTAATCTTGACTATGGACCACATTGTTTGATTTATTTACGGTATTAGATATTTTGTTTTATAAGGCTTAATAAAGCACTTAAGAAGACTTTAGATCAAACTGTTTATTCCCAGGTGGTCAAAGTTTCATAGTATTTTTGAAATATTTATCACAAGTGGAGTGGCAGTTCACAGTTCATGCTACCTTTCACCAGCTGCAACTTTTTCCATTACTTTCTCTGCATTTTTGAAAAAATATTGTACTGATTAGTACGTAATCGTTTCGTACAGGCCCCTAAGTTCACTAACATAAATATCATAGAAGTTAAAAAACAGTCATGGTAATCACGTCTGAATTTGAAAATCCACCAATTACCAGTGCTCTAAATGGAAGTTTCTGGGTAATATGTGGAGAGAATATCAATAAATTGTGATCTTTCGTGTAAGACTCTATACGGTTTCACAACTCGGCATTCCTTTTTGCACGTAGCACAGGGCGAGCAGTGTATCTGCATTGTGACGGCCCGCGCGTGTTGGCGCGGCCGGCAGAAATAGCTCTCCAGGCCAGGGCAGAGCGGGTTAAAAACGACGCAAGCCGAGGCCGGAGAGACAGCTTACCGTGGCGTGACGTGGCGAGGTGCGGTCGCGTTTCGTCATTCCGTGTACGGACGGAGCGGCGCGCTGCGGCGCAGCGAAAACTCCGTGGGAGACGAGCACGTGGCGCGGCCGGCCAGTAATTTTGAGCCGTGGAGTGAGGAGCGAGTTGGGGCACGTAACCGCGGCCCGGACGGCCGCGCCGCCGCTCCAATCGATTGATTGCGACGGCAGTAATCGAGTTTTCTGTGAGACGCAACAGCTGAAACACGCCTCCCCCTCCCAGCCCAACCCGTCCGTCGCTGTGCCACCCCTCCCCTATCCCCCCCGCCTCCCCTGTCTTTCCCCGCACTTCGCCTCTTCCCCTGTCGGATTTATCTCATATACCCGGAGAGCGACACACCCACACACACCCACACACACACACGACGCTGTGCATTAACGGTTCTTTCTCTCCGTTCTAACGGCAAAAAACAAATGTTTTTCGCCAATGCCGCTTACGCACAACTGAGCTTCCTTCAAAAGCTCTTCTCTTTCGGTGTGGACTGACGCTGCGCGATATCTCGAACGGAATTACCCTATCCATGCCAACCGGCCTGTATTTCGAAAACATCGGTCATGCGAATACCAGCTTGCTCTTTTTTCACATGACGTCCTGAAGGATATGGGTCAAGGCACACAGCTAGACGCGGTATTTGTTAACTTCCGAAAATGAATCAGTCATATATCAAACATAGGTAATGAAGATATGATAGTGGGCAGTTGTTTTTTTCGTTGTGTTTGATGCGGTCCGTCTCGAATTCCTCTCCTGCGCCAGTCTCTACTTCTCAGAGCAGCACTTCCAAACAATGTCTTTAGTTATTTGGCCGGCCGGAGTGCCCGTGCGGTTCTAGGCGCTGCAGTCTGGAACCGAGCGACCGCTACGGTCGCAGGTTCGAATCCTGCCTCGGGCATGGATGTGTGTGATGTCCTTAGGTTAGATAGGTTTAAGTAGTTCTAAGTCCTAGGCGACCTCAGGAGTTAAGTCGCATAGTGCTCAGAGCCATTTGGACCACTTTTTAGTTATTTGTTGGATATATTCCGCCTTCTTTCTTCCTCTGTAGTTTGTGTCTTCTACAGCATCCTCAAGTACCATGGAAGTTATTCCTCCAAGTCTTACCCATGTCCTACCACCTGTCTCTTCTTCTTCTACTTCTTCTTCGCAGTGTTTTCTACACCTTCCTGTTCTCGCCGATTCTGCAAGAACCTCCTCAGACCTTATCTTACCACTCTTCCTAAATCCCAATAACCTTCTATAGCACCTCTCGTTTTCCTGTTTTCCCACACTCCATGACTCACTTCCACGCAATACTGTTCTCCGAACGTACTTTGCTAGAAATTTCTTTCTCAAATGAAGAATGGTCATTGATAGTAGTGGACTTCTTTTTATTATTTCTTAAATGTACACACCACCATTCGACTGTATCGTTGTTTATATAATTACAACCCAGGTTCCGGCCTTTTGTGCCATTTTAAAGTGATACCAGAACTAAAATCATCCTCTTACATCACGAAATAAATAATAAAGAAAAGTGTGAAGTTATTCACATGAGTACTAAAAGAAATCGGCTAAATTTCGATTACGCGATAAGTCACACAAATCTGAAGGCTGTAAATTCAGCTAAATACTTAGGTTCAAAAATGGCTCTGAGCACTATGGGACTTAACATCCTAGGTCAACAGTCCCCTACAACTTAGAATTACTTAAACCTAACCAACCTAAGTACATCACACACATCCATGCCTGAGGCAGGATTCGAACCTGCGACCGTAGCGGTCGCGCGGTTCCAGACTGAAGCGCCTAGAACCGCTCGGCCTCACCGGCCGGCTAAATACTTAGGGATTACAATTACAAATAACCTAAATTGGAACGATCACATAGGTAATATTGTGAGTAGAGCAAACCAAAGACTGCGATTCATTGGCAGGACACTCAGAAGGTGCAACAGGTCTACTAAAGAGAGTGCTTACACCACGCTTGTCCGCCCTATTCTGGAGTATTGCTGTGCGGTGTGGGATCCGCAACAGGTGGGACTGACGGATGACATCGAAAAAATACAAAAAAGGGCAGCTCGTTTTGTATTATCGCGAATTAGGGGAGATAGTGTCACAGACATACTACGTGAATTGGAGTGGCAGTCATTAAAACAAAGGCGTTTTTCGTTGCGACGGGATCTTCTCGTGAAATTTCAATCACCAGTATTCTCCTCCTATTGCGAAAACATTCTGTTTGCACCCGCCTACATAGGGAAAAATGATCAGCACGATAAAATAAGAAAAATCAGGGCTCGCACAGAAAAATTTAAGTGTTCGTTTTTCCCGCGTGCGTTCGAGAGTGGAACGGTAGAGACACAGCATGGTGGTTCACTGAACCCTCTACCAGGCACTTTATTGTGGATAGCAGAGTAATCACTTAGATTTATAGCAGAGTAATCACTTAGATTTAGATGTAGATGAAATTACAGATGTAAAATCATCATCTTACATCCGGTATTTCGTGGGGAGCGAATATTTTTCTTAATTTATGGTTATTTTTGAGTTTGATATCCTGCAGTATATCTTAATAACATAAACTCAATCACTTAAAAATGGCATAAAAGGACTAAGCCTGGGTCGTAATAAAATAAACAACGATACATTCAAATGGCGGTGTGTTCGTTCAAAAATTATTGTAGACTCTCGCTCAGCAACATCAAAAACTGTTTAGTAGGCTTGTGTCGGCCAGAAATGCCCTCTTTGAATGTGCGGTTAAGCTATTTACGCCCTCCTTGCTTTCGGTTGTGATGTGTTATTTTGCATCCAAGATAACAAAATTCCATAACTTCGCCTACTTCGTGGTTCCCCAGTTTTGATGTTAATTTTATCACCAGTCTAATTTATGCTGCTCCTCATTATTTTCGTCTTTTTTCGGTTTACTTTCAATCCATATTCGATGCCTAATCGAGTGTTCATTACGTCCAACAGATCCTGTAATTCGTCCTCACTTTTGGTTAAGATAAAACTGTAATCAGCAAATCTTATTATTGACATTTTTCACCCCAAATTTTAATACCACTCCCGAAGAGCTTGTATAGGTTGAATAGTAGAGGCGAAAGGCTGCAGCCCTGGATTACACTCTTTTCAATCCTAGCACCCCATTCTTGGACTTCGGTCTGTTTATTCTCTCTTCGTTCTTGTACATATTTTAGTTTACTGTCTTTCTCTATAGATTACACCTAGTTTCCTGAAAATTTCAATCATCCTGTATCATTTTACAACTTTTTTTCTAGGTCCACAATCCTATGAACATATTTTGATTTTTCTTAATTGTTGATTCCATTTTCAGGCGCAGCTTCAGAACTTCCTCTCTGCTACCTTTACCTTTCCTAAAGCCGACCTGATCCTCATACCCCTAATTTTGTTTTCCGTTCTTCCGTATATTAATCTCGTAAGAAAATTCGACGCATTATCTGTTAAACTGATTGTGCGTTATTTCCTACGCTTATTAGCTATTTCTGTCCTGTGTATTGTGTGGGTGATATTTTTTCGGATGTCTGGTGGCATCAAACAATATTTGTGACTGGATTACTTGCTTCTTGGTAGCGAGGACGCAGCATTTTATCTTGTATACAAACTCGTCGACATATGCAGAAGCCTTTTCAAGTGTACCTTGTGTTGGGATCCTTACTTTTAATGTTGTATATTAATGACCCGGGAGAAAGTATTAATACAAAGTTATGTCATACTTGTAGAACATTTCTTTAATTTATTGCAACAGTGTAAAAATTACAGTATCACTTCTCAACACATTCACCTTGATTTTCAATGCACTTGGTCCGTCCTTGCACACGATTTCCAAAACCTTCAGAAAACACGATTTTAGTTTGAGCAGCAAGCCACGTATGCACAGTTTTCTTCACCTCC
Organism: Schistocerca cancellata; assembly: GCF_023864275.1. Classification (NCBI taxonomy): domain Eukaryota; kingdom Metazoa; phylum Arthropoda; class Insecta; order Orthoptera; family Acrididae; genus Schistocerca; species Schistocerca cancellata. The sequence continues at coordinate 380,503,882 of NC_064630.1, forward strand.
TCATAGAAGATGAACCTACGACCTCTTAATCCATCTTTAAGTGGACCAAACAAATGAAAAGCCGACGGGGTGAGAACATGTCTGTATTCAGGATGCTCCAACACAGTGGAATCCACATTCTGGAGTGTCTGAACGATTCTAGCAGTGATATGAGGACACTCGTCGTCATCCAGAAAAGGAATGCAGTAAGACAATAGCCTTGGCGTTTGATCCGTATTACGCGCTTCAACTCGTTTTCGTTTTATGTTGACTATCTACTGTTGACTGTTTTCTTTTCTCCAGTTTTCCAGGTAATGTTCAATAATTCATAACTGTGCCTTATACGTACAAAAAAAAAAACTTATGAGCATCAGTTTTCCTGCTGAGCGGTGACTCTTAAATCCCTTTTGGCTGGAGATATTTCCATTCTATGTTTCCATTCTACGTTCAGTATCTGGTTCAAAGTGATGAACCCATATTTCATCTCCAATAACGACTCGTTTCAAAAATATTTCACCTTCATTAACACGAGTGTCGAGTAGTTGTTGACAGATTCTGATATGATTACGCTTGTGCTCTTCACTGAGTTTTTCAGAACCATTTTTCACAGACTTTGCGTTTGTTTTGCTATTTCATCCACAGAGACACCTGCTGCTAATTCGAAAGCAGGTCACTTGCCTTCTCAGTGTTGGCAGTAATTGTGAATGGGACTAGACGTCCTGCTATTTCCTCTCCTTTTTTTCGGTTTTATTGAGTTGTAAACACCACGTCGTGGTAAAACAATGCTTTGTTGAAAGTATTTTACGGATTTCAGCTCTTTTTTTTCTTTTCTTTTTTTTCTTTTTTTTTAAGGAAAGAATCACAGAACGCTGTTTTCCGTTGGTACACACGGAGAAGGTATAAGTACGTAATGACTTACCCTTGTTGTAACATCAGACTTCTCCCGGATGATGCATTTATGCAGTTATCTATAAGGTTTGAAAAATGGTGCACACAAATTATTCAGATTTTGATAAGACTTAAAATCGGTACAAATGTTGGCATCTTATTTTACATCTTCATAAATGCAAAACTGTGCACTTGTAAAAACGAAAAAAACAAGTAGTTTCCTGTGGCTACAGCATCAGTGAATCACAACTGGCATTAGTCCGCTGATACAAGTACCACGCTGTACAGCTTTTACGAATATGCAGGGTCAGTCAACCTCTCACAGATGGCACGTGGCACTATTCATAATGAAGGATATACAAAGTGCGTAGGGGGCACGCGGAATGCGGAAACGGTTAATCTGATGCCAAAAGCTCATTGTCATTGGCTTCCAGGCAATGGATGTAAGCATTCCCGAAAGGGCTACGTTTGTCAACTCTTCGCGCGCCGCCGTGGTTAACATATACCGTGCATAGTAAAAAAGCGCTATCCAAAACCATCACTGAGCAACTGTGGTTATCACGGATTTATCACGGACCATAGATAACAATGAACCAAGGGGCTACCTGCTAGTGTCTCCTCAACGACAGTTCAGCGACCTCTGCTTCGTAGGGTCCTATTTAGCAGGCGCCTCATTCTTGAACCCATGCTGATTGCTGTCCATCGGTGACAAAGGCTGGAATTTGTACGCCAGTACGGCAACTGGACGTCCACTGAGTATCGACGGGTGGCTTTTTCATATGAGTCACGTTTTATGCTGCATCGGACACGTGGCCGTTGGCGTGTACGACGTGAAGCTTCTAAAAGCAAACAACCGTCAGAAGGCTGCATGGCGGAGGAAGGAACGGTATTGTCTGCGGAATGTATTCGTAGCATTCCCTGGATGATAGCTTCATTCTGAAAGGCACAAAAGATCAATACAGATACACATCTTTTCTTGGGTATCCTTTTCATCCTTATATGCAGTTTGGTTTTCCTTAGCAAGATAGCAGCTACCCGCAAGTCGATGCAACATGTCACACAGCTCATAGTGTACGTTCGAAGAGCACCAGAATGAGTTAACCCAACTTTCCTGGTCACCAGTGACACGGAGTCGACGCCCTAGCAATCTGAAATGCAAAAAACGTAGGCTTTTGAAGTACGGTAGCGGCGCACCATTTCTCCCTTTCTATACCCGACTCACAAATCCTCCGGCACTTAACAAGCTTGGGCCAAACTGGTGAGTGGCTCTGTACCTCCAGGGTGCCTCTGACCAAACGTATTTAGATTCCTCCCCTACTCTGTAGGCAGCGATGTTTCTGAATTTTATATTAACAAACTTCAAGTTTGGTGTCAACAGCGCTCAGTTGAAAACTAAACGCCATTTCCACTCCTATAATGGCCAGCAACAATTGTTTTACGTCACTTGGCCCCGCCCTCCGACCTTCGACGTTGCAGTTCTCAGGAGCAAGTATCAAGCTTGATGTCTCTGCTAAGACGTGCCTTTTCGTGGCCATCTTACGAATTACGACAGCGTCAGGGTGGTGGATGGAGTTATCAGTCAATTCTCTGAAGTGAAACTTCTCCCCTGCGACAGTTGCCGAGAGCATCTGAAATTTACACAGCTCTAGTGTTACTATTTATCTCCGGGAACCCAAACGCTACCGCTTTTGCCTACTCTCTGTATTGTATCTGTGACTTCCTACCTTGAAGTGCTCTAGATGACTCCAATAGCCTTAAGCGTAACAGCATACAAGTCATCATGTCGTCAATGTGTGACAAAATGAACTTAGTCTAAAAATGAGATTGCTTATGAAACACTTGTGAGAATATGTTAGAATATTGTCTGAGGGTGTGGGATCCATATCTAATAGGACTACCGGCGGATGCGTACATATACAAAGAAGGACTACACGTATGATCACATGTTTATTTGACCTACGGAAAAGCGTCACAGAAATGTCGAAAAACTTGAATTGAAACACACTCGAAGAAAGCCGCAACGCCAGCTATTACGTGATAGTCTACTTAAAAGGTTCAAGAACTAGTACGAAGCGACGAATCTAGGAATATACTACAGCTCTCTACGTCTCTTTCACGAATGGGAGCCGGCCAGTGTGTCCGTGCGGTTAAAGGCGCTTCAGTCTGGAACCGCGTGACCTCTCCGGTCGCAGGTTCGAATCTTACCTCGGGCATGGATGTGTGTGATGTCCTTAGGTTAGTTAGGTTTAATTAGTTCTAAGTTCTAAGCGACTGATGACCTCCGCAGTTAAGTCGCATAGTGCTCAGAGCCATTTGAACCACGAATGGGACGGGAAGAAACTATACGAAGACTCTACCATCCACGTCACAATGGTTTGTAGAGTATGGATGTAGATATAGAGTAGATATAAATACAATGCAACGAAGCGAGGCGCAGATGTCGTGTCTGTGTTTCAGACATTATGGGGTGGTTGGATCTCATGTTCCCATCTGCGCTGTGACAGGTGCACGTGGAAATCTTAAGGAAACCGGCAAACAGAAACAGGAAGCTGTTATTAAAACGTCTCCTTCGTACAACGTAGCTGCCTGCACTCTGTAATCGAGAAATCGTTACTTCAGAACAGAAAGCTCGGAGCTGATCCTGAATAGATGTTTACAAGTCTGCTAGGGAGGGTTTAGCGTGGCTTTCTTCTCACTTATATTCATCCAGCACTTGTTGTAAGCTTATCATGCGCATGTATAGGCTCCTAAAACAACTTGAATCTTCTCTCTGATTAAGAGTCAACTGTTAAAGGTGAAAAAAATCGTACCTCAGATAAACGTGAGCTGAAATGGACGTTTCTGAGAAACGCAAAGACATAAATTCATTTTCCTTTTGTCTTGGGCAACTCTCTAAAATTGTGTCATTCGATCCCATCCTCGGAACCAAGCAAAGTTTCAATGTGTCAGTATCGCCCTCTAATTTTTTTCCAGCAGGGTAGAGTGCGGTTTACTGAAGTTACAGATGCAGAATCCAGACTCGCTGCAGCAGGCATGTGTAATATATTATAGCGATTCATTTTTACATGATTTTGGTACACACCCGCATGTCGAACATGTCACTGACATTATTCTGTACACCCATAAACAAGTAAGCTTACAAGTACGCCAGGCTTTAATTTAAGAAAATTTCCCATCTCACTGCTCTGATCAAGATATTCGGAAGGTCCCTCTTGGTTGTAAAGCAAATGCCGGAACTGGAAATCTCCTCCAAAATATTCCCCACTGAGGCACCCTCTGCCCTATATACTAGCTTACCTGATATTTACCTGGAAAGTCCCTGGCTCTACATGGAAGATTATTCGACCAGCCCGCTCTGCCTAAAACTGAAAAGCATTAAAAGTTCGTGTAGCCTACATTTAATTTAGTCACAACTCGCAACCTCCCTATCGATTCACTATCTTATCTAGTAGCCTGCTGCACAGAACCACGACCCTATAATAGGCGTACGTCTACTAGTACACTCCATTTATTGAAGTAGAGATTGAAAAATTTAAACAAATAAAAATAATAAAAAGTTCGACAATTACGTGGTTCATCAGTTACATACCAAACAACATGCACACAAACGTTGCGTATCTCAACTGTAATCTAATGTGGTGGTCTCCCTCTCCCAGTCATATACACTACTGACCATTAAAATTGCTACACCAAGAAGAATTGCAGAAGATAACCGGGTATTCATTGAACAAATATATTATATTAGAACTGACATGTGATTACATTTTCAAGCAATTTGGGTGCATAGATCCTGAGAAATCAGTACCCAGAACAACCACCTCTGGCCGCAATAACGGCCTTGATACGCCTGGGCATTGAGTCAAACAGAGCTTGGATGGCGTCAACAGGTACACCTGTCCATGCAGCTTCAACGCGATACCACAATTCATCAAGAGTAGTGACTGGCGTATTGTGACGAGCCAGTTGCTCGGCCACCATTGACAAAACGTTTTCAATTGGTGAGAGATCTAGAGAATGTGCTGGCCAGGGCAGCAGTCGAACATTTTCTGTTTCCCGAAAGGCCCGTACAGGACCTGCAACATGCGGTCGTGCATTATCCTGCTGAAATGTAGGGTATCGCAGGGATCGAACGAAGGGTAGAGCCATGGGTTGTAACACATCTGAAATGTAACGTCCACTGTTCAAAGTGCCGTCAATGCGAAAAAGAGGTGACCGATACGTGTAACCAATGGCACCCCATACCATCACGCCAGGTCATACAAAAAAATGGTTCAAATGGCTCTGATTACTATGCGACTTAAGTTCATCAGTCGCCTAGAACTTAGAACTAATTAAACCTAACTAACCCAAGGACATCAGACACATCCAGACTGTAGCGCCTAGAACCGCGCGGCCACTACGGCCGGCCGGACATGGGTTTCTTACCAGAAGTTTATCTACTAGTTCCCCTCTACAACCCCTATAAGTCAGTAATACGGATTGTGAAACACCCTGTATACAGGACGTTTCCACCGAGTGGGGTGGCGCAGTGGTCAGACACTGGACTCGCATTCGGGAGAACGACGGTTCAATCCCGCGTCCGGCCATCCTGATTTAGGTTTTCCGTGATTTCCCTAAATCACTCCAGGCAAATGCCGGGATGGTTCCTCTGAAAGGGCACGGCCGACTTCCTTCCCAATCTTTCCCTAATCCGATGAGACCGATGACCACGCTGTCTGGTCTCCTTCCCGAAACCAACCAACCAACAGGACGTTTCCGTAAGAGCGTGGAAAAATTTAAGTGGACGTAGAGAATGCAACACTGAACAATTTTAGGCTGGGAACCTGGGGTCGGAGAAGCCAGCTTAAGGAGATAGGGATGTAAACTTGTCTACCGCTTCGTCTACATTAGTGTTTCCAGCTTATTTACAACTAATATGCGTACAAATTTACACGTACTGTACTGTTTATTTACGTGTACATTCCTTATTTCCTGTAAGGAAACAAGGAGGACGAGCCTGATTACCAGGAAGTCATGATGCTGATTTTATTTACTTTATTTGCACATAAGGTACCGTATTTACATTGACCTATGATAGAACGTGCTATGAATCAACGACAGACTCAGTCATTACTCAGTGCTATTCAGAGACGTACAATATAATACGACATGCAGTACCGATACAGTATTTCCTTGTCACTGGAATGGAATGGGAAGTCCTATTCCATGGCCTGCGAAGTCACCTGGCCTTAATCCCCTTGTTTATTTGCTATAGGGATATCTAAAGTCACTTGTGTAAGAGACCCCAGTGGATAGGGAGATGGGTTTAGCTGCCAGAACTGTAGCTGCCTGTGATGTGATTCGAAACACACCAGGGATATTTGTCCATTTTGTTCGACGATGTCACGTTTGCTTTGAGATTGATGGCTGTAAGTTTAAGAACATTTTTTTAAGATACAGTACAAATGGTACGTTCATTGAATCAATAATGGTATTTACAGTTAACTAATGTAAATAAAAAAGTACACAGTAATGTGATTTTATACCTATTATCTCCTTAATCGGGCTTATCCAACCCCAGGTTCCCCACCTCAAATTGTTCATTGGAGCATCCTCTATGTGCTGCTATATTTTTGCTCGGTTTTACGGAAACACCCTGTATGTACGTGTTGATGTACAGAACAGCGACGAGCTTTAGGGACAGGTTCCTTACACCAAAACAAGAAAAATAAGTCTAGTAAAGAGGGGTCTAAAATGCATACCATAAGAGATATGAACACTTGCTCATCTTCGATTCTATGAAACACCACTGTTCTACTGCATCGACTTTGCTTTCCATATTTTGGGAAGAGCAGAAAGGACAAAAACAAAAAAAAAAAAAAGAATCTAGGAAATACGAGCTCTAAGATGCAAACTTTAAGAGCTGTTAGCAATTGTTCAGTAGATGAGTTGAGTTTCACACTTGCGAAGATGAACAAGTGCTCATAGTTCTAAGGGATGGATATTAGGCTCCATGTTTCCTGTACTTTTTTCTTGTTTTGCCCAATACTTCATCTTTCCAAAATATGGAAAGTAAAGACCTTCAATAGAAGAGATCAGTTTCATAGTATCGAATATAACAAGTGCTCATATTCCTTAAGGTATGGGTTTTAGAACCTACGTTTACTAGATTTTTTTTAGTTATTTCTGTGTAAGGAACCTGACCCTAAATTTGTCGGTGTTTTTTTGGGACACCCTGTATATGTAGGTAAAATTTTACGTACAATGGACAACATGCTTCTTTCAGAAGAAGACACAAGGAAAGGTCAAAGATACGCTAAATTTAAGCCACAGCTACAATTTTTCGATACAGAACGCTAAAAATCATCAGAAAAGAACAAAGCTCTGCTCTTAAAGGAAATGCTAAGTAAGTTAGAAGAGTAATGGGTAGCGCTTAACGATAACAAGCTTTAAAGGCACATGTAGGTCGTCATTTGAATTCAGAACGCTGGCGCTTTCTGCTTTCTCTGTAGCGTGAAATATCGATTCGTGCCGTTATTTTATTAAATGCCAAGTCGCCGGAAGCCGAGCAAATAGACACAGAGATTACCTTGTAATTTTAATTATCACGAAATAATATTCGACTAATGCATAATAAAACCACACAAAATTTTATATATTGGTTATTTAATCTACATAAAAACCAATGAATATTATATTTTCATATTCAAACTTCGGCACTTTGATCTCCCTAGATAACCGGAATTTTATATCGAATTAACTGCAAACACAATCGTTTAATGTTAATGAGTGAACGAGATTAAAAATTTACTGAATACAGATTCGCGGTGCATTTTTGTCGCGCACAGCACTAATTCTAGCACTCTTTCCGCGACGGGCGCCGGAGCGCACGCGCGGCATTCGCTTAATTGTGTTACGCCGCTCATAGTACTACTTCCAACCTCCTGACACGCATTCAAGATTTCAAAACAACATGTTACCGTTTTCCCTTACTTTTCCACTTTTATCGCTCCCATTTCCATTTGTTTGATGCAAGCTTCCGGTCTTTTCATTCTATGTTAAGCTGTAACATGTCAGAAGGACCTATCACTCACCGCCCTCAGGGACGTTTGTTATATATAATTGTGCGTGCCATTTTATCAAAGAGTTTTAGCATGCGCCGATTGTAGCGGCGTCGAACTAGTCACCTGTCGATCTTCAGCATCCCCCGCACCGATCTTTTGCTGGTAGTGGATTCATTCGTACGACTTTCACTAGCTTATATGTGCATTCATTATGATACCCTAGGGTGTATCATAATTAATGGCGTAAACTCATAGACGATACTAGAAGCAAAAAAGTAAACATAGGGTCGAAAATGCATACCTTAAGAGCTACAAGCAATTTTTCATCTTCGATACAGTGAAACAAATCTCTTCTATTGCAAGTTCTTTGCTCTCCATATTTTGGGCAATGGTAGTGTGGACCAAGATAAGAAAAAAATGTGCAGCAAACATGTGCTCTAAAACGCATACCTTAGAAGTTACGAGCGCTTGATCATTAGAAAACTTGTATTTCAAAGTACCAAAGATGAACAAGTGCTCATAGCTCTTAAGGAATGCATTTTAGATCACATGTTTACTGGAAGTTTTTTCTTGTTTTGGTCCACATTACCAGTCCCCAAAACATGGAAATCAAAGAACATGCATTAAAGAGACTTTCTTCACAGTATCGAAGATGAAAAAATTATCGTAGCTCTTCAGGTATGCATTTTCGACCCTACGTTTACTGAGACTCTTTTGTTTGCTTCTAGTATCGTATACTTTCAACTGTATGAGTTTACATAATTAATTATTTAATTATGATACACCCCATATATATATATATATATATATATATATATATATATATATCCAATGGGGTACAATGCTGGGGCACGCACAAGTGTTTCGGAGCACACTGGTCATGAGACATAGTTGAACTTGGAATTCCGCAGCAGGCGACCCCTACGTGTTCCCATGTTGAGATAACACCATCGACAATTACGACTGCACTGGGCTCGGGACCATCTGGATTCGACCGTGGATCATTGGCAACGTATCGGCTCTTCGGATGAATTATGTTTCTTCCTACACCAGGTCGATGATCGTCTCCACAATCACCACAAACGCCGTCATCGAAGCGAACGGTGTCTGCAAACATGCATAGCGCCATGGGCACACACTGGTGTGAGTAGTATTATGTTATGGAAAACAGTCTCCTGCTCTTGCATGATACCTATGGCAGTAGTCGAAGACATCATTTCAGCTACGGACCGTTTGCATGCGTCCATCCTTGATGACTTTCCTGGTGGCGATGCCATCTTTCAGCAGTGTAACTCTCCAGAATCGTGCTACAGTTGTTTGAAGAGCATGGTAGTGAAATTACGTTTATATCTTGGCCACCAAATTCGCCTGACGTGAATGAGATGTAAGCCTTCTCGGTAGCTACCGGGTGCTGTCACCACGTACGCAAATGCCACATACCTCCAAACACGTACCAACAAATTGTAGAGTCGATGATACGCAGAATAAGTGCTGCATTGCGTTCCAAAGATGGACCGACAAGTTGTTAAGCAGGTGGTCATGATGCCTTGGCTCATCAGTATATCGGCCGTAATATTAGAACAAATGAAAAATAAAGCTTAAAGTGTGATGAAACAACTGGAAACAATTATGAGTTGTTAAAAATTAACAGGTGCTACGAAAATACTCATATATAGAACATATTAACAGTTCACCAGTTAATTTTTTAAAATAAATGTCAATGTCGTGTGACTGGGGCCTCCCGTTGGGTAGACCGTTCACCGGATGCAAGTCTTTCGATTTGGTGCCATTTCGGCGACTTGCGTTTCGATGGGGATGAAATAATAATGATTACAATAACACAACACACAGTCCCTGAGCGGAGAAAACCTCAGACCCAGCCGGGAATCGAACCCGGGCTCTTACGATTGACAGTCTGTCGCGCTGACCAGCCAGCTACGGGAGGCGGACAATGTGTTTACTTTTTTTAGTAACTCATAATTATATTTAATTGTTTCGTTCTTTTGTACCACCACATTTAAAATTTTCTTTGTCTTTTTCCTTTAATTTACTGTTATATAGCTGTTGATTTCGGTAACTAACCATTTTACTATGTTTTAAGTGTTTACTATCGCAGCTGTCAAGCCATTGCATAATCAGATGACGTCACTCAGGAGAGCTATACACTGTCCAGTCACATTAATGTGACTAACAGTCAAAAGCCCCAATAACCATCTTTAGCAGCGCGGACCGTTGAGCAGGAAAAGAGTCAGGTTCTGGAAGACACCGACTGACTTGGACCCACGCCGATTCGAGTGTCGTGGTGAGAAGCACTAGGATTCTCGGTTGACGGTATATGGCCCGAAGAGCCCGATCGAATTGGTCCCACAGACTGTCGACTTCGTTTACTTCAGGGGAGTTTGCTTGCCATGGGAACACGGTAAACTCACCCTGGTGTTGTTCGGACCACGCACGGCTACTGCAACCTGTGTGACACGACGCGTTTCTCTGAAACTTCCTCTACAGTTGGTCCCGAGTTCGAGTGTCGGTCCGGCACACATTTTTAATCTGCCAGGATGTTTCATATCAGCGCACACTCCGCTGCAGAGTGAAAATCTCATTCTCGATGCATTTCCCTGCTTGTAGATGCCATCGTGACGATGAAAAAGGAACTGCATATAAGGGTGGACATGGTCTCCAAAGATATATGCATACTAGTATTGATCCGTTGCGCCTTCCTGAATGACGAGATCACCCAGGGAATGCCCGATCTGGACCCACCCGACGACTGTTGCTGGGTGTTTGCTTTCAGAGGTTTCACGCCGAAGGAGCATAAATTCAAATGGTTCAAATGGCTCTAAGCACTATGGGACTTAACGTCTGTCATCAGTTCCCCAGACTTAGAACTACTTAAACCTAACTAACCTAAGGACATCACACACATCCATGCCTGAGGCAGGATTCGAACCTGCGACCGTAGCAGCAGCACGGTTCCAGACTGAAGCGCCTAGAACCGCTCGGCCACAGCTGCCGGCGAAGGAGCGTGAAACTGAATTCATCTGAGAAGGCCAACTTTCGTCACTCAGTGGACGTCCATTTGCGATACTGATGTGCAAATTTCAGCCTTCGTCAGAGATGGACAGCAGTCAGCAGGGGTGCACGAACCGAGTTACCTGTTACTGCCGGCCGCGGTGGTCTAGCGGTTCTAGGCGCTCAGTCCGGAGCCGCGCGACTGCTACGGTCGCAGGTTCGAATCCTGCCTCGGGCATGGATGTGTGTGATGTCCTTAGGTTAGTTAGGTTTAAGTAGTTATAAGTTCTAGGGGACTGATGACCATAGATGTTAAGTCCCATAGTGCTCAGAGCCATTTGAACCATTTGAACCAACCTGTTACTGAGGACCATCCGCAGCAACGCTCGGTTTTTGAGGAACCCCTTAGTTCATGTGGGCGGCCAGTTGCTCAACAGTTCCACCTCTATTCGCCCGTACACATCTACCCAGCCGTCGTTCACCACTGACATCTATGGCCCGTGGAGCACCACAGTTTCCTCGGCGCTGGTTTTGTATAACGCCATGTTACCATGCACGGTCTACTACGCTGGCAAGATATCAGTTTACAAAAACTTGGCTATTTAGGAAATGCTTCCATCCTTGTGCCGAAAATGGGCTTCACATAAATCGGTCCGTTCCCGCACTATAACAACAAGTGCACTGTTTTCCGCGTCCTGCAGACACACTTTATATACCCTCCACTGCTAGTGCTGCCACCTACCGTTTCTGAGTGGTCACTACACTTTAATGTTGAACATAGACGATGATGTCTACAGTGTGACAGGCCGTGTAGCTTGTAAACTACATGCAACTATTGGTAAGGATTTTCGTCCTGGTGTAGCTAACTTGACCTGAAGTATGCACAGGAAATGAAAGATAGTTTCTTAACTTACACGTCACAGGACCAGGGGATTTCGATAAATGTAATTTGAAAGTATCCACTGTAATGGCCACAGAACCACAATAATTTTCAAGTAAGAGATTTCCTTGCGGAATACAAACATTCCACTCAAACGGAATCTTGCAGCTGAAGGGCATTTTTCGCTATATTCAGTGTCGTATAACCTGTAAAAATACCTGTATATAAAATTTTATGCTTTCTTTCTGTGTACTCTATCTACTGGTCTACCGATCAGGTGTGCTGTAATTGTCCATCGTGTGACTTTTATATCTTTTATTTCTTCAAGTGTATAGTTCTCCAGAAACATCCCCGTTTGTTTTACAAAAAATGGTTCAAATGGCTCTGAGCACTAAGGGACTTAATTTCTGAGGTCATCAGTCCCCTAGAACTTAGAACTACTTAAACCTAACTAACCTAAGGACATCACACACATCCATACCCGAAGCAGGATTCTAACCTGCGACCGTAGCGGTCGCGCAGTTCGAGACTGTAGCGCCTAGAACCGCTCGGCCATCCCGGCCGGCGTTTGTTTTACATTTATGTCTGAGAAGTTGTACAGCTCTTATGGCGACTGATCTTTGTGAGAGTGTGGTAGATCTGCATGCGCCGCAGCAAAGCATGCGTTGAGACTGGCGGTCGTCAATTTGAACTATTACTATGAGCTATATTGTTGTTATGCGATGTATGCTTTGTATGTTCATAACACAGTAAAATTGCACTCCCGACCATTGGTTGCCCGATCTTAACATAATCGGTTGTGGACCCAACATCACCAGTTTCAATTTCATCCAAAAGGTATGAGGTACCCTGTACGTTAGTGTACTTCGATCAGCTGCTACGAAGTTTACCCCGTTGGTGCTAGTTCCTTCAAAATTTTCATCCCGGCATGAGAACACTTTTCTCAAAATGAACCAAATCGTCTGGAAGATATTTGCCATTTATTGAGATGATAATCACAATATGTTGGTTTCGAGTCGTCGTTGCTCATCCTAAGTGGTAATGTTATTGTTGTGTTCGTCAGCTCAGTGACTGGTTTGATGCAGCTCTCCACACTAATCTAGGCTGAGCAAGCTTCTTTATATCTAAATAACTAATACAGCCTGCATCCATTTCAACCTGGTTTCCCTGTACAATTTTTACTCAGCTCACTTCCCTCTGTTACTAACGTCCAGATTCTGTCTTTTACAACAGTACGAAGTCTTGTTTGGACCAGACCTACTACAATTTTTTAAAGCATCTTCAGTGGTCAGTTCTTTAACTTGTGCATTAATGCCAGGCGTCCTAGTACATACAGATGAACGCCCGTGTATAGAAGAAAGCACGGAAATAACAGGAACGAAATATATTAATAACTGAGGGTGCTTTAAATAAAGAGAAAGCGTCAGGTCCAAATAATACTTGGGTGTATATAGCAGCATAAAACGAAATAATCCCATGTTATTTGGAATATCGTTAAATGCAGAAAGCTTAACTTTAAAATTCAATACGACAGGTATCACGCACCTCAAAGCGTGATCAGTGTTTACTATAATAGGCGGAAAACCCCATGTGTAGCTGAAAATCTAACTTTACCAACAATAAATATTTAGTACTATTTTTTGTCTGTGTATTTCTGCAATTATTGCATCTCATATTATCACTACCACCCGAATTATTGATTTTTTTCACATATAAACTCCCGTACTTTTGATATTCCGAAAGCACGAACATTTCACGACGAGAACACGGAATAAGTTTAGTTCTCAATTTCCTAAAAATATACATTTACCGTATGTACGTCACGTGTTAGGTATAGGTTCCATTTCCCCATGCAAGGAGCGACTTTCAAGTCATATTTGCCAAGGGCTGCCGGCGAATAACACGCACTGCGTATGCGAGTCGCAGTGCAGAAAGAGAGAGGGGGGGGGGCGATGGGGGAGGTAGAGAGAGACAGAGAAAGACGGAGAAGAAGAGACAACGCAGCGTATAAACGGCAAAAGGAGGACGACAAATGTCGGGGAAAACACGCGGACAAAACAGGAGACTCTGCGGGGACTGTTTCCCTGCAGGAGGCGGCCTAAAAGAAGGAGAGTCGGGCTCATAAATATTTTACCAGCAAACTTAGTAGTTTTGCCGGAGGGGAGCGAGGGCGCTGCGTCAAGTGGACGCCCTGCCCCCTTCCCCCGCCCCCTCCTCCCTCCCGCAACCCCCTTCCCCTCCTAACCCCCTCCCCATTTATTGCGCCCCTGCGGTCGCGCTGCGCCGGGCGCACGCTGTAAACGCAGCCCCACGCAATCCGCCACCGGCTCGCGAAATTCGCTGTTTCGCAGACAAGCTTCACTCTTTTTTCCTGAAGAGGATCGACGGTGTCGAAACGTTCCGGAACAACACGGTACGCGGTGACGCAACAGTTTCTGTCACAATATGTTGTACGTATATACTCTGTTAGTTAGTTACTACACTGTACATGGCCGGGAGTACTTCGTGCCAGTACTAGTGATTTAGTGTCCTATCCCATGTCGGGGTATTGACCGAGGCAAAAATGAAAGGAATGGAGCAGAACAACAATGAATTTGGGGTAATACAGAGAAGAAACATATGGATTAGTAATAAATAAATAAATAACTGTTGTAATATTAACTATCAGACAGAACAAAAAAGGAAAAATAAGGCTGGAAGATACACAGCTGGAAACAGATCACTACAAATATCTTGGGTGCATCATGTAAGCTTTTTATGCAATTCGGTCTATATATGTTTTTTTTTTTAATTCTCTTCTCGCTTAGCGTGTGTTTTAGATATTGTATTCAACTGCTGAGCAAAACTGACTCCTTGTTGGTCCTTTGTTACGCATGTGAATAGTGTCGTGAAACACTACTTAAATCTTAATGAAATGCTGAATTTGAAATAATGAAAACAAGTCTAATTAAATGCCAAAAGAAACCAATTACATCCTCAGAGAAAATTATTTTATTGACACTCGATGCTGAAGTACATTATAAAAGTTACGTAATATGAAGTGCAGTACCTGACTTGAAATATCCACAAAATAAAATATTGCTAAACACGACAGAAAATAACTGTTTCAGACAACCTACACTGTTTACTGTAGAATAATCTGCTTACTTAGCACAACACCTGGATATTCTGACTACATACTGTTTACCCATAAGAATGCAAAGTAGGGTCTGCCCTGAAATAAAAGTAACTTACTTCTGACCCAGCGTGCTGTTTTATGGCTGGTGTACTGCACTTCTGGAAAGTAAATTGGAATCAATAAACGCAGCAGTTAAACAAAAATGATCTACTCTAAATTTTTCTTTGCTCTTCAGAAATAGTCCTCGTGTCTGCGTGTGGCATACGGTGCAATCCGCACACAACAAAACATTTTAAACTTCACTACGAATGATGGAGGTGGGTTTTACTTTATAAAAATCTTTGTTGAGAAAATAACTCTGATTATTGTCAAAAAAGACTGTACAACCTAAGAACACTCTAACAATTATGGATCTGTCTCATCACAAAAATTACAAACATTTAAACCAGTTGCGTAATTACGATGTATACGACTTTCAAGTACAACGTCTAATCTGTACAGGAATACACATAATGGATGTATGAGTACAGGTCGTAGATGCATGGTTGACGACATATGGAAGTTTGGATCTGGCCGTGAGTCATGCACGGATAGCCAGATGGTAAGGCAAGGAATCTGAGTTCGACTCATGGTTCGGCACAAACTTTCATTGTCGTCATTCCATTCTACAGCTGATGATAGTCCTTATTCGTAATTGAGATTTCATTTGACGAGCTGCGTAATTTGTGCCACAATGAAAACAAAGATATCAAATTTACGCAAATTATGAATATTATTATAGGGACAGAGATTTCCTTCAATTGATTGTTCTGACTAATAAACATTTCATTTTTGCACGCCCATGGGTTACCTTAAAATATTCCATCAAAAATCTTCTCCATCAATACAGTCAATAAAATAGTTTTACGAACAAGTTTTGATCGTCATAATAAAGTATTCTAGATAGTTTCAGATTCACAAATATCAGATCTTCTTCCCTAAAACTCAACTGCTTGCTACTATAATGATAATAATGTCGTGTGACGAGGGCCTCCCGTCGGGTAGACCGCTCGCCTGGTGCAAGTCTTTCGATTTGACGCCACTTCGGCGACTTGCGCGTCGATGGGGATGAAATGATGATGATTAGAACACAACACCCAGTCCCTGAGCGGACAATCGAACCCGGGCCCTTTGGATTGACAGTCTGTCGCGCTGACCACTCAGCTACCGGGGGCGGACTGCTTGCTACTATGCCTGTAATAATAATGTCTCAGCGCTGCACAATTGGCTGGCGACCGAGCGCACCACAGATTATATTAAACACAGAGTCGAGGATCTTATCCACTACTAGTGCAGCTCGCTCATGTATCCTTATCCCAGTTCAGTAAAGGTGAATTATTTACAATGGCAAAAATCATACTAAAACCATACAATCACTTCAAGCGGTAACAGGAATCAGCCTGAGATCAATAAATGAATTAAAAAAACAATCACTTCAAGCGGTAACATGATTCAGCCTGAGATCAATAAATGAATTAAAAACTCATCTCAGTTCTGCAATCAAGTTTGGAATATCCTCTGGAAAGAACAAACAAACTAAACTCCTCCCGAACTGGCCATGAAGGCCCAACGGTACTGACCGGCTGCCGTGTCATCCACAGATCACAAAACCAAAACATATCTTATCACCTAGTAACACATGGCGTAGAAAACGGGACAACAAATAAACAGAGCGATAGCTAACTGTAGGTCACAGAAACGAAGCTCTTACCAACCACGGCACAGAAAAATAGGAAGGCTATGATAAGAAATGAATAAATAAGGGAAGGAGTATATATCCTTACGAAAAAATGACAAGGACTCGTTTGAGGTGATTTGCCCATGTTAAACGAATGGACGAGGGAAGGATATCAAAACAACGGCTACATTCAGACGTGATTGGTAGAAGATCGGCAGAAAGACTAAGGAAGATGGCTGCAGAGTGCTAGGTTATTGTGGCTTTTTTCGCAGCTCGTTTGTGGCAAATGGATTGTCGTATCATGCTATAACCAACCTCACCTCTAACAGTTCAATAACCTTCAGATCAGTTGATTAGTCCTATCATGTGATGACATTCCAAATTTTACATACCTCTTCAGTATTTTCCTACAAAAAATTGAACAGATTATGTAACCAAGCTTGTTCACCGTAGATAGGATATCTTACAAAACAAACAATAACAAAATTACAGAGACAATTAAAACTATCTATGGTTATGATTTTTTCTCTTATATAACAAAATTGTGGGCATATGTATTCATATCTTTAGTGTGTCAACCCGGTCTTGTCATGAGATTCACCCATTTCGTGAGCAACGTTAACATCTACAGCTGCTATCTCTGAAGTTTGTGTTTTCGAGTGAAAGACGTAATTCAAAGAGCTTTTTCTCTATACAGGCGTTCTAAGGCGTTGGTGAGGTTTTGTCGAGTATCTGTCACTAGGGATAATTGCAGTAGATTGCAAATGATCTCAGTATAAGAGAAATGGCGACTATTAACTATAGAGAAATGGTATCAAAGGATGAAAACGAAGTCCAGTCACAGAGCGAATCATGTATAGCACGTAACAGATATCGTGAAGCTAGACAACATGAAACTAACAACAAGCGAACTGAGAATACAACGCAGGCTTCCGTTGCGTGTCTTACAACTTACATCAAAGGCAAAAGATCACGAAATAATATTCATTTTTGTCATCAACAGAACTTAACTCCCTCGGTAGATATAATTATTCCAAAAAGAACAGGTTTGATTACAACGCTATTATTTTCGATTAACGATCTCAATAGCGAACGGAGCCAGGAATAAGCGTTTCATGATTTTTTAATGTTTCCGGTTTCAGGCTGAATACGCTGACTTACTGTTTTGTTCTCGGCCTTTCGAGATCCTTTTTGAGTGGCAGACCACCCTAAAGACGTTATTTAGAAACACTTGTACACGACATACATCTGCTGAGAAATCTTTTTCGTTTTATGAACTTTGCTGTAAAGTTTAGTGTCTTATCCGCGATTGTGAATTTTGTCTCTGTTATACTTCCTTGCAAGTATTTGACTAGCTCATATAGAGTTCTTAAATAAAGAATACAAACTGTTGTCATAATAATTATCCGTATACAAGATATATGTAAAAATTTTGCTGTGTAGCCCAATGCAACATTCCGGCTGAAAGAAGGCTAATACGACAATATCCTGATGTATGTCTAATGCAAAGACGCTTTTACATTTTATGGTTTCCAAACTTAAATTTGATTTTGGAGCTTGGCGGAAATGTGTACGAATGTGTAAAAGCGTATACGCTGCAAACAAAGCAGTATGATGCAGTGGTTAATACGCGGGAAGTGTAATGCGGTAGCTAAAATCCACGATTTCTCTGCACCTTTTAAGCAAACACTGGCATGACTCGTTTGGGAACGAAACAGCCGACTTCCTTCTCGATCTTTCTCAATTGCTGTCTTGTGCTACTTGTTCAAAGGCTTCGTTATTGACGGAAAGTTAAAGCTTAATTTTCCTTCCATACTTTGTAGTGTTCAAAATGAGAAATCCATTGCATTGTTTAGTAAGTCAAGAGAAACAAGCGTAGCTGAGAAGAGAAGAATGAAGCGCAAGGGTACATACCCAGTAGAGAATGTCGAGTTTACTCTACAGTGTTTCCGACGACGCCGAAGTACATCTCTTCTTCACCTAAGTTTGAAACTTGGTATTCCCACTCGACTTCCCACGATTTTATCCAGTCCACATTCCGGTAGTACTCATACAAAATTCACCTACACCGCGAAACCACTGCGATTAATAGGACGAAACAACGAGCTCCTAAATAATGTACTAAGGGGGACAGATGCCAATGTAACCTCATATACACTTCTGGAAATTGAAATAAGAAGACCGTGAATTCATTGTCCCAGGAAGGGGAAACTTTATTGACACATTCCTGGGGTCAGATACATCACATGATCACACAGAACCACAGGCACATAGACACAGGCAACAGAGCATGCACAATGTCGGCACTAGTACAGTGTATATCCACCTTTCGCAGCAATGGAGGCTGCTATTCTCCCATGGAGACGATCGTAGCGATGCTGGATGTAGTCCTGTGGAACGGCTTGCCATGCCATTTCCACCTGGCGCCTCAGTTGGACCAGCGTTCGTGCTGGACGTGCAGACCGCGTGAGACGACGCTTCATCCAGTCCCAAACATGCTCAATGGGGGACAGATCCGGAGATCTTGCTGGCCAGGGTAGTTGACTTACACCTTCTAGAGCACGTTGGGTGGCACGGGATACATGCGGACGTGCATTGTCCTGTTGGAACAGCAAGTTCCCTTGCCGGTCTAGGAATGGTAGAACGATGGGTTCGATGACGGTTTGGATGTACCGTGCACTATTCAGTGTCCCCTCGACGATCACCAGTGGTGTACGGCCAGTGTAGGAGATCGCTCCCCACACCATGATGCCGGGTGTTGGCCCTGTGTGCCTCGGTCGTATGCAGTCCTGATTGTGGCGCTCACCTGCACGGCGCCAAACACGCATACGACCATCATTGGCACCAAGGCAGAAGCGACTCTCATCGCTGAAGACGACACATCTCCATTCGACCCTCCATTCACGCCTGTCGCGACACCACTGGAGGCGGGCTGCACGATGTTGGGGCGTGAGCGGAAGACGGCCTAACGGTGTGCGGGACCGTAGCCCAGCTTCATGGAGACGGTTGCGAATGGTCCTCGCCGATACCCCAGGAGCAACAGTGTCCCTAATTTGCTGGGAAGTGGCGGTGCGGTCCCCTACGGCACTGCGTAGGATCCTACGGTCTTGGCGTGCATCCGTGCGTCGCTGCGGTCCGGTCCCAGGTCAACGGGCACGTGCACCTTCCGCCGACCACTGGCGACAACATCGATGTACTGTGGAGACCTCACGCCCCACGTGTTGAGCAATTCGGCGGTACGTCCACCCGGCCTCCCGCATGCCCACTATACGCCCTCGCTCAAAGTCCGTCAACTGCACATACGGTTCACGTCCACGCTGTCGCGGCATGCTACCAGTGTTAAAGACTGCGATGGGGCTCTGTATGCCACGACAAACTGGCTGACACTGACGGCGGCGGTGCACAAATGCTGCGCAGCTAGCGCCATTCGACGGCCAACACCGCGGTTCCTGGTGTGTCCGCTGTGCCGTGCGTGTGATCATTGCTTGTACAGCCCTCTCGCAGTGTCCGGAGCAAGTATGGTGGGTCTGACACACCGGTGTCATTGTGTTCTTTTTTCCATTTCCAGGAGTGTATTGCAGTCGGATTCTCCTTGTGAACGGATGCAATGGTCGCCACGGTTGTTGCATTTGGGGTCGGAGTAACCAAACAAGATGTCCGGAATTTTCCGTTATTCATCCTAAATGCGCTTGTAGTGGGCGCTTAATTGTAAGAACAATAGGTTTTTAATTTAAGGGAAAACCGGCACATACTCCAACTGTTCCTGTACTAACAAATTAAAGTACTTTACAGCTTTTTAATTGAAGGGAAAACCGGCACATACTCCAACTGTTCCTGTACTAACAAATTAAAGTACTTTACAGCTACATTGTTTCCCAACAGAACCGTCTGCTAACTCATCCAATTAGTGTATTTAACTCCGTAACACCAGATCTCACATTGCAGTTTTTTGTGGAACCACGTGTAGGTCGGTGACTGCTAGATTAACTTAATACAAGCGATTAGATTTCGGTATATACGTTTAACTTGGCGTATACTGGGGCAACTGCAAGGGTTTCGAATATATTTGCGTTTATTGACATCCGCACAACGACGCCACTGTTTGTGATGTTGCCAACAGGTACGGGACCAACGAGGATGGGTTCGCATGTTCTTCATGGATGAGAGCAGATTCAGTCGGAGTCAAGGTTCTGGACGTACCCTCACGTGGCGACAGCTGGGAACACAAAACGCACCCAGGAACATTGTCAAACGTGGCCGCTTTGGAGGTCCAGGTGTTCTGGCGTGTAGAGGCACGACGTTGCATGGGCGTACTGACCCCCGGGTATGCGAACATAGTGTTCTAACCGGTCAACGTATTGTGACAATATGCTCCTTCCTCCTCTGCGTCTCTTCAGAGGTGAATTTAGCCATGATGTCATCTTGGGGATGACAATGCACCACACGGATCGAACACCATAGGTGGAGGAGTTCTTGGAATTAGAAGATATTCGGTAAATTTACTGGCCTGCCTACTCCCCCGACTTAAATCTGCCGACGATCACGTGTGGGATATGTTGTGGAGATGTATTCCAATATGTCCACAAGCATCAAAGACCACCCATAGTTGCCAGTGACGCTGGGGTGGAATGGAGCGACCCACGGCAAGAACTCCATACTCATCTGCTAGCCACCATGAGAGGACGTTGCAGAACAAGCATTTCCGTCCGTGGTGATCACACATCCCATTAAGAATCACGTCCCGCTCTTTGCATTGTCGAGGGGACCATTATAAATCAGAAAAACTTCAGTGTACTTTCTGTCTTTGAATAAAAGAGCCATTTCTGCTCGTCTCTTTGCGTATTTCTTTCATTTACCTTCTGTACCATACCGTTGTTGTTTTTTGTGTGTATCGTCCAAGTTTTACCGAGCCATGCCACTTGGCAGTGACACATCATGCGGAAGTTACTTTCGTCCTGAAGTTTTGGCCACCAGTGTATAAATATACAGGTGTCCCAAATTAAAGCAACAAACGGGAATTTTTCAAGGTTGCGTTTATTTTGCCACAAAACAGTATAAACAGGTGATAATAAAGTAGAAATAATCTAAAGAATACATAACATAGACAATTGCAACATTCATAACGGTAGACGTTTTTTCCAACTTAACGTATTTGCACACACATTCCGGTAACTGGTTAATGTGTTCAGTGTAGCCACCTCTGGTAGCAATACACAACTGACAACGACGGTGTTTACTGTGAATGTTGTCATCAATCTCATGTTGACGGAATAAGGCCCATTCTTCCTGCAGAGCTGCTCACAAGTCTTGGAGAGTAACGGGGAAGGCGAACTCTAGTTTGCTGTTTATTGGTAGAATCCTGAAGCGATGCAGTCCTTCAACAAAGGAAATTGCTTACGATACGTTAGTTCGTCCAATCTTATTGTTCGTCTGTATGGGACCCTTACCAGTTGGGTCTGATTCAAGAGATTGAGAAGGTGCAAAGAAGAGCGGCAAGATTCGTGACTAGTACATTTAGCCATGGCGAGAGCGTTACAAATCTTATAGAAAGTTTGAAGTGGGACACACTTTCAGATAGACGACGCGCTAAACGGAAGGGGCTGCTCACTAAATTCCGAAATCCGATCTTCGCCGAGGATGTAGAGCACATATTATTGCCACCAACTTTCAAATCGCGCCATGATCACCATTCAAAAATAAGGGAAATTAGAGCTCGTACTGAGACGTTCAAACAGTCGTTTTTCCCTCACGTGATCCACGACTGGAACAGAGGAGGGGAAATATGACGTTGGCACGAATTGTGCTCTCCACCATACACCACTTGGTGGCTAGCGGAGTATATATGTAGACGTAGATGTAAAGTGGCTGATGGATGCTGACGTGATACAGCCCAGGCGCTACAGTCTGGAACCGCGAGACCGCTACGGTCGCAGGTTCGAATCCTGCCTCGGGCATGGATGTGTGTGTTGTCCTTAGGTTAGTTAGGTTTAAGTAGTTCTACGTTCTAGGGGACTGATGACCTCAGAAGTTGAGTCCCATAGTGCTCAGAGCCATTTGAACCATTTTTTTTTATACAGCCCGTCTCCCTAGAGCATACCAGATATGCTCCAGGGAGTCAAATCGGGTGAGGGAGCAGGCTACGCCACGAGTGCAATTTTTTCCGTTTCCAAGAAAACATCAACCACCCATGTTCTATGAGGTCGAGCATTATCGTCAATCTGTACGAAGTGTGAGCTCACAGCACCTCGCAACATCCACGAACAAGATCCCAAGATCAGGTCACGATATCTGACAGCAGTTAAACCTTGCCGACTCACCCTTACAATTTCATGAAGAGGTGTTCGAGTGGTCGACATAATCCCTGCCCACGCCGTTAGAGCTCTTCCTCGATATCGGTCTCTTCCCACAATGTTTGGGTACCGAAATCGTATTCCCTCCAGGTGTCAAACCGCCGAGAATCACTCTCCAGACCAAATCGGGACTCATCAGTGAAAAGAACATTGGCCCACTCTTCGATCGTCCTGGTGGCATGTTGACGACCTCACTCTAGACGTTCCCTTCTGTGAAGACGCGCAGAGGTACACATACGGAAGGTCTCTGACATTAAAGACCACTCTGCCAAAGCTTCCTGTACACTGATTCGATACATCACGTCTAGTGGATGCTGCGAGGTCAGAAGTCAGTTGCTGTGCAATACTAAGGCGGTGCCGTCGTGCCCTTAAAGCCGAATAACGGTCCTCTCATTCTGATGTCACACGTGTTCAGCTATTCCCTGGTACTCGGGACAGAGTTTCGGTCCATCAGGCCACCTTAGTTTGCGACTGTCCTGCTTCAATTCTTCGTATGGCTCTCCAATACAGAGAGTCTGGTAGGCGTCTTCTCTACATATACATCTACATCTACATCTACATCCATACTCCGCAAGCCAACTGACAGTGTGTGGCGGAGGGTACCTGGAGTACCTCTACCGGTTCTCCCTTCTATTCCAGTCTTGTATTGTTCGTGGAAAGAAAGATTGTCGGTATGCCTCTGTGTGGGCTCTAATCCCTCTGATTTTGTCCTCATGGTCTCTTCGCGAGATATACGTAGGAGTGGGCAATATACTGCTTGACTCCTCGGAGAAGGTATGTTCTCGAAGCTTCAACAAAAGCCCATACCGAGCTACTGAGCGTCTCTCTTGCAGAGTCTTCCACTGGAGTTTATCTATCATTTCCGTAATACTTTCGCGAGTACTAAACAATCCTGTAACAAAGCGCGCTGCTCTCCATTGGAGCTTCTCTATTTCTTCTATCAACCCTGTCTGGCACTGATCCCACACCGGACTACGTGGACAATCACAGGCAATTGGTGGCAGTAGGTACAGGTGTGTACTGCCACGAAAAGTGATCTTCCAAGATGACACCGAGCGAGGTGGCGCAGTGGTTAGCACACTGGACTCGCATTCGGGAGGACGACGGTTCAATCCCGTCTCCGGCCATCCTGATTTAGGTTTTCCGTGATTTCCCTAAATCGCTTCAGGCAAATGCCGGGATGGTTCCTTTGAAAGGGCACGGCCGATTTCCTTCCCCATCCTTCCCTCACCCGAGCTTGCGCTCCGTCTCTAATGACCTCGTTGTCGACGGGACGTTAAACACTAATATCCTCCTCCAAGATGACAACACTCGTCCCCATGCCTCTGTGCCATACTGCTCCATCTATGACTGTCTACATAGCGATTGTGGATGTGAGACTAGACGGCAAACACCCGTTTGGTAGGTGCCCTGACGTCATCGTCGGCGTGGTTGTTCGTTGACCTCGACGCCATCTTCCACGCAGATCACGGTCATACGGACATCTGTTGACATTTTGTATGATTATGCCGTTAACTAGACACAGGACGGGGAAATAGCGGTTTGTTGCTTTAATTTTGGACATCAGTGTATGCAGGCCTGTGTTGTTAACAAGTGAGTGATGACATGTGAGGTGACGGTGTGCGCGTGTTTCGGTGTTGCAGGGCGACCTGTTCAGTGGGCTGAACGACGGCCTGCTGAGCCGCGCGGAGGCGCTGGCGGCGGTGGACATGGGCAAGCACCAGGCGAGCGCCACGCCGGGGCTGCCGCAGCTCAAGCACGACGTCATGTACCACCACGGCATGCCCGCGCCGCACCCCGCGCCCGGCGCCCGCCCGCACCAGGTAGCCCAGACCACACTCCCGGCGTCACCCCACCACAGGCCAAGTCGCCACCCTGACATCGTCTCCAAGCATTAACAGCACAGAACTCACTGCAAATCCAATTAACCTGCAAATAACCCCCCACCCTTCCCAATTCTCAGTGTAATATGCAGGGCGTTCCATGTTGATTTACACTTTATTTTGTACCGTCATTGACGGTGTGCCATTTGACTCACCATAACAGTTGGCAGTATGTAGTGCGTTGGTCTGACCGTAGGTGGCAGGACAGGCACTAGAAGTGTAATCCCCGCACAGTAAAACCCACGTCACCAACTGTCATTACGTGAGCGGACAACACGGAGTGTGATCATCGAAGAGGGCCCTGGACGACGTGGTTTCTATGAAAGGAAGGTGTAAACTCTGTGCGTAGTCACAGGCGACTGGTGCCAATATGTACAGGTGTGTACTACCACGGAAAGTGGTCTTCCAATACGACAACACTCGTCCCCATGACTCTGTCCTAACAGGCCGCGGAAGACCCAACGCCACCGACCGACCGCCGTGACATCGTCAGCCGATAGGTCTCAGAGGATGAGGATATGGAGGGGCGTAAGATCAACACACCCCTCTCCCGGGAGTTGTCAGTTTTCGTGACCACAGCCGCTACTTCTCAATCAAGTACCTTCTCAAGCTGCCTCGCAAAAGTTGAGGGCACCCCGCTTGTCAGCATCGCTCGGCAGAACCGGACGATCACCTATCCAAGTGTAATGATTATAAAGAATCCTCCTCGATTGCAAATACAAACCGGATGTTGACCTAGGTTTCGGCGCGAATAACCACGCCTTCTTCGGAACACACTAAAACTACAAACTGTCTAAAGAGGCATAGTCCAACATTAATACAGAACGCTCAAAAGGGCAAAAGACCTTCATAAAAGTGCTGGCCAAGCCCAAGAGCACTTACCTTCGATGATCTGACTTGATCCAGTGTTACAGCTGCGGCAAGTCCGTTGGCTCTCGCCCCCATACGAGTCGGCAAAACACGGTTGCCATCGCTGAAATAGTATTTGAGGTACTGTCACGCCACCTGTATTCTCCTGACTTGGTCTCTTCTCATCACTGCGAATTGGGGGATATGAAGAAACCTCTGCGCGGACATCACTTCGCAAACTTCCAGGAACTGCGAGTAGCTGTCCGGTAGTGCGTGCGACAGACTCCAGAGGGGTTCGAGGAGGGTCTACATAACTTAAAAGAGCTAAGTGAGGAGAATACGGTGGGTGTGACAGTAGCTGGAACCCCATTTCAGTGATGGTAGCCATGGTGTTTCGACTCGTATGGGAACGAGCACTTTCCGTAGTGCTGCGCTCTCTCCACACACCAATAGGCTGCGAATATCCGCAGTGTTCACACCCTCCTTTCACAGAAACCACGGTGTGCAGCGTCGTTCCTGACCATCACACTCCATATTGGCCGCTCACGTTAAGACATCAGTCTGGAAAATGGGCTGTACTGTGCAGGGATTACACTTCTAGTGAGTATCCTGCAGCCTATGGTCAGACCGAAGTACTACATAACTGCAACTGCAACGATGTGTCAAATGGTGCACCGTGAACTATGGGAAACAGTGAAGTGTAAAGCAATATGGTGCGTCTCTTGTACTTGTAACTAATCCGTCACTATTCTTTGCTGCTCTCTTCTTTTTCTTCTGATTTATTTGGCCTTTAGTATTTAGGAAGCTAAAACGAAATTAACTGTCATACAGCACAAAACACATATTAGTGACATAATATGAGAACATACAAATACATTGATTCATTGATCATCTTTCTTGCTAAGAAAATTGGAAAGGAATTCCACCTTACGTATGACACCTCTGCAGTTTTGTTTCCATTCAGATGTGTTTCAGCACTTCTTGTGCTATCTTCAGTGGGTTTATTTGTTTGTTTTTCTTCTATGAAGCGTTATTATCATGATACATAATGGATCCGGTCAGAGATTCATAGTAAACAGAAAAACAAAATAACGTTTTGCTGGTTACAGATGACAAGCTGCAGATTGCGTAGTATATTTAGAGCTACTAGCATAAGCATCGGTAGCTTCATGTGAGGTATGCAAACAATGACATACACCCACTTTATTTCCAAATATACTGCAAAACTAAGAAATTTAGGTATATCGTAGATAAACAACATAGAATGCTTCAACACAGTGATACATGCCTCAGTTGTGTATGTATCCTAAACAATGTAAATTATTTGACAATAATCGCACATTTTACACATGTAAATATTTTTATCAAAAATTTCTTTAAAGATAACATGTAACAACAATTTTGCAAGTAGAAAATACACAAATAAACCTACTGAAGATAGCACAACAAATTCTGGAACGCGTCTGTGTGAAAACAAAATTACAAATTCCTCTCCAAATTGATTGAGTGATTGACATATAGGTAAAATGCTGAACAACAGGTTTCCTTAATTTAAAGGGAAAGAAAGAGGGACAACACAACAATGTTAACGACTAATAATGCTTTCGCAGCAAAAATATAAATGAAAAGTGAAAATGTCAAACATTCTAAGTGCCAAATCACACATTTGTCTAGAGAATCAAAAAAATAAAGTAGAACGTATTTTCATACCACAGAAATATGTTGTTAACCACGTCACTGAAAACTATAATGAGGCAAATTAGAAGATAAAGAAGCTATTAAAAACGTTCTAAGTGCCATACCCTGGAACTGATTGATTCTAAGTGCCAATAAGAACGTTTTCCTTTCAGGTACCATTAATACTGAGGCACTGCGTTTTATTTGCGATAATACAAGTTCAGAAATACAGCAGTAATATTTTAATTAGTAGAACTTAAGTCAACAAATACATTTTCTCATAACTTTTAAATCTTTTACTCGAGAGTAACAAAATGAAATTCAGGACAACAACTCTCAACTTTCACTTCTGTTTCTTACAACTACCTGAGCTTTTGACGGAGAAATGACAACATCCTCCATAGGTTCTTCTCTTTTGCAACGGATAAACGTCGCTGGTTTTTCAGATGAAGTACCGTATGTCCATACAGCAGCCATGTTTTTTCCTCTTTTGAATACATAGATTTTTTTGTTCTTCTGTTTCAGAGTACCAATTTTAATAGCTATTTGGTCCATGCCTTTTTGGGTTCAGTGCCACACACGAAATCTACCATTAGCTCTTACTGACTGAAATTGGGACTCATCTGACCATGCCAGAGTTTTCCAGTAGTCTAAAGCCCAACCTCGGGTAGCCTAGACAATGTATGTAAAGTGCTACAAGATGTTTGAAATTCTGTCAAAAATAGGAGTAACTTACACGTAAAGGCAAGTAATATGCAATATGTACATGAGCCAAAATGGAACAATAACATTCGAAGACGAAGAACGATGTGCTCAGATTAAATAGGATGGAAGAAAGGGATGCAGTCTTTCGCCCGTATTGTTCAATCTACATATCGAAGAAACAATGGCAGAATTAAAAGGAAGGTTAAAAAGAGGGACTCCACTCAGGGTGAAAGGATAGCAATGATAAGATTCACTGATGACATTTGAATCCTGAATGAAAGTGAAGAAGAATTGCATCTGCTGTTGAATGGGACGATCAGCCTAATGAGTAACAGAATATGGACCGAGAGTAAATCTAAGAAAGACGACAGAACGAGTAATAAGAAGTAGCAGAAATAAGAACACAGAGGAACTTAACGTCCAAATTGGTAATCACAAAGTAGAAGTAGTTAAGGAATTCTGATACCTTGGAAAGAAATTAACCAATGACGAACGGAGCAAGGAAGACATCAAAATCAGACTTGCATAGACAAAGAGAACGTTCCTGGTAAAAAGAAGTCCGCTGGTATCAAACATAGTCCTTAATTCGAGATTGTAATTTCTGAGAATGCACATTTAGGGCAAGGGATTGTGCGTAATTGAATCGAGGACTGTGGGAAAATCGGAGAATAAGTCAATGGAAACGTCTGAGACGTGGTGTTACGGACGAATGTTGAAAATTAGCTGTGCTGATAATGGGAGGACTGCGGATGCAGAATCGGCGAAGAGAGGAACGTATGGAAAGCACTGACAAGAGGAAGGGACAGGATGACAGGAGAAATGTTATTTCTTGACGCAATAATTTACCAACAGCCTTATGTATTGTAGAAATTTATTTGGTCAACTTCTTATGTGGTACCAGTTTCGGCATTACACTGATGCCATCTTCAAGCCCCACACGTCATAGTCGTAAAATCGCTATACACGGAAGGAGCCATATAACTGGATGCGTGAATCAAATCGTCATGAACTGCTCTTGGTGGCCAGGCGACGCAGATTGCTCAAATGGGTAGGACGTCAAACGGGCCGACTTGGAGCAGGAGAGGCACCACAGGACATTTTAATTTCCACTGTCTGTACTTTTACAAGTAAATTCATAAAACTTTGTCAGAATGACCAGGGAGGATTCAGGATTCACACACATAGAAGCGGAAGTTCAAACACATAACAAAATAAATTTTTTTACATGTGATATTTCATCATTTTTTCACTTACTATTGGCTGCATTTGTTGCTATAGGTACACTTTTCTTCATAGGTAAGAGAGACTGTTCGATGAATTTTGCACAGCATACAAACCATACTTACAGGTGTCTGAACCTCTAGAACCTATTTAATTTATGAAAAAATTAATGAGCTGTTACGTTCTAAACATTATGTTTAGAAAAAAATCAAATTTTGTAGTTAATTATCTCAATTTATACCACAGTTTTTAATAGATTTGGAAATTTCTAGAGTTTCATACACCTGGAAGTACGGTTTGTATGCTGTGTAAAATTCATCAAAGAATCTCTCTTACTTGTGAAGAAAAATGTACCTATAGCAAAAAATGCAGCCAACAGTAAGTGGAAAAATGATGAAATTTCATATCTTGTAAGTAGGCTGTTTATGTTTTCTTTATGTAAGTAGGCTGTTTATGTTTTCTTATTGGCAACGTTACGTAGCGCTCTGTATGAAAATCACTGGCTGTGCTGTGTGCAGTCTGTGGCTAGTTTGCATTGTTGTCTGCCTTATACACGACTGTGCTTAAACTGACACACAATATTTTTTAGCGCAACGCAATCTGACTATCAAAGATCCCTGCAAAAGAATGGCCCTGAGTAACATTAAACTATACCTTTCACAAATAACTTACCTCACAAAAATCTTCATTACTCGAACTACTGCAATACAGCGAGCGCCACTACTGCCAGCTAAATAAAAGATTCAAACTACGGAAGGCACTAACTACTGATAGGGATAGTTAGCAAATGAAAGATATTAATAGAGAACAAACAATGTATTTACCTTAATAGTCATAATATATATAGCAGTTCAATTTCAAAACTTCCGCCATCTCTCTCCCCACATCCACCACTGCTGGCGGCTCACCTCCAACTGCGCAACGCTACGCGCTGTTCACATCCAGCTGCCGCTGCCCAACACTACAATGGCAGACAACAATGTAAACTAGCCACAGACTGCACACAGCACAGCCAGTGATTTTCATACAGAGCGCTACGTAACGTTGCCAATAAGAAAACATAAACAGCCTACTTACATAAAGAAAACATACATACTTACAATCTTAAAAAAAAATTATTTTGTTATGTTTTTGCACTTCCGCTGCTATGAGTGTGAATCCTGAATCCTTCCCGGTCATGCTGACAAAGTTTTATGAATTTATTTGTAAAAGTATAGACAGTAGAAAATAAAGTGTCCTGTGGTGCCTCTCCTGCTCCAAGTCGGCCCGTTTGACGTCCTACCCCTCTTAAGTCAACAGGTAATAACAGGTAATAACCTCCACGCTATTAGAAAAAGGGGTGTGCAACCTTTTATCGTATCTGGGGGACAATGAGAGAGGACAAGTACTTTTGGGTGGCACACTAAGAATAACCACTGCTGAAAAAAAAAGAGAGAGAGGGCGGGAGCTTCGTAGTAAAAGTATTCAGTTTATTACAAGCTCACGTAAACATTTTTTTTTCCACCGATCGTATGATAGATGCTCACTTCTTACAAGGGAACCTCCCCATCGCACCCCCCTCAGATTTAGTTATAAGTTGGCACAATGGATAGGCCTTGAAAAACTGAACACAGATCAATAGAGAAAACAGGAAGAAATACGCAAAATATACAAACTGAGTAGTCCGTGGGAACATAGGCAACATCAAGGACGATATGAGCACAGGAGCGCCGTGGTCCCGTGGTTAGCGTGAGCAACTGCGGAACGCGAGGTCCTTGGTTCAAGTCTTCCCTGCTTAATGGTTTAACTATATATTTTCAGACAATTATCAGAGTTCAGGCCCTCACACATTATCAACTTCGCTCCCCAAAATTCCAGGACATGTTCATATTTGCTTGGACATATGCAGGCTTTGACGGTCTACACACGGTAAAGTTTGAAAACGTTAAAAACATATGTTTTGACAGAGCACAAAGAAAGCTGTGCGACTGTGAAACTGTTGCATTCATTTGTTGCCGTTTATGTGACACTTATGTTTTCATAACTTTTTGGAAGTGATTATCACATCCACAAGAAAACCTAAATCGGGCAAGGTAGAAGAATCTTTTTACCCATTCGTCAAGTGTGCAAGTTAGGTGGGTCGACAACATTCCTGTCATGTGACGAACATGCCGTCACCAGTGTCGTATAGAATATATCAGACGTGTTTCCTGTGAAGGAATCGGTTGACCTATGACCTTGCGATCAAATGTTTCCGGTTCGCATTGGAGAGGCACGTCCTTTCGTCTACTAATCGCACGGCTTTGCAGTGGGGTCGCAACACACAGACACTAATCTTATAACAGTGAACAGAGACGTCAATGAACGAACGGACAGATCATAACTTTGCAAAAATAAAGTATGTAAACCTTTCTCTCGAGGGAATACTTGAACCGAGGACCTCTCGTTCGGCAGCTGCTCACGCTAACCACGGGACCACTGCGCTCCTGTACTCAGATTATCCTTGCTGTTGCCTATGTTGCCCATGGACTACTCAGTTTGTATATTTTGCTCATTTTTTCATAGTTCCACACAACTTCTTCCTGTTTTCTCGATTGAACTGTGTTCAGTTTTTCAAGGCCTATCCACTGTGCCAAATTATAACTAAATCTGAGGAGGGTGCGATGGGGAGGTTCTCTTGTTAGGTCGCTTTGGTACTTGGTTTGGCCCGCATGTGGCCCGCGTGTTAGACACCCCTGTACTAATGGATGCTGCAGAGGGTAAAAACCGCAGAGGAGGACAGAGACTGGAATACATCCAACGTACGAGGGCTATCCACAAAGTGCATTGCGTTTTGGAATTAAAAATAAATAAAGTATTGGAATTTTTTAAAATTATGTACAGATGAAAGCCACACTCCAATACTACTTTTCTACATAGTTGCCATTTAAATTAAGGCACTTATCGTAGCGATGAACAAGCTTGGAAATTCCTTCGTCGTAAAATTCGGCCGCTTGCGCCTTCAACCACGTGGTTACCTCTTCTTGAAGCTGTGCGTCGTCATCAAAACGCTGCATAGCCAACCACTTCTTCATTGCTGGGAATAAGTGGAAGTCGCTCGGTGCCAGGTCGGGACTGTACGGCGGATGAGGAAACAACTCCCACGTAAAAGATTCGAGAACTTCACGAGCGGCATTTGCCGTGTGGGCCCGGCCGTTGTGAATCAACAATATCATTGAGCCCAACTTTCCCCTGCGCTTGTTCTGTATAGCACTTCTGAGGTTGTGCAGAGTTTGGCAATATCTTTGAGAGTTTATTGTAGTGCCTCTTCCCAGGAAATCCACAAAAATCGTATTTCTACTGGGTTACTGATTAAACACGCGGTTGAAGGCGCAGGCGGCCGAATTTTACGACGAAGGAATTTCCAAGCTCGTCCATCGCTACGGAAGTGCCTTAATTTAAATGGCAACTATGTAGAAAAGTAGTATTTAAGTGTGGCTTTCATCTGTATATAATAAAAAAATTCCAATACTTTATTTATTTTTAATTCCAAAACGTAATGTACTTTGTGGATAGCCCTTGTATAATTGAGGACGATAGGGTGCAAGAGCATGCTACTGTGAGGTAAAGAGGTTGACACAGGAGTGGAGAGGTGGGCCACGTTAAACCAAAAAGAAGTAAAAAAAAAAGAAGGCTCAAATTCTGATCTGATGTGAACTGCTGCAAAAGACAGGGAATTAATTCGTAGGAGAGAGTCGTGTAGCAGAATCCAATCAGATAATGGACGCTCGGATATCGATGGGGCCGTGCGGCGGGCGAGACACTCGGCCAGTGTGGCGTGTAGTTAGGCGCTCGATGAGACGCTGCCGGTCATTTACGAGTGCGGACCGCAGCGGGGATGACGGACAAACAGCTCATTCCGGCGGCGGCGGCGGCGGGCGGCGCGCGCGGCTGCGACACGCGCAGCAAGTGTCCGGCGGCGGGGGCAGCCCGGGGGACGCGCCAGGCCGGACCGGACCGCATGATTCAGCGCCGCGCCGGCGCTCCCAGCGGCCGCATAGCTCATCGTTAGCGCGCCGCCCCCGGCCGGCGCCGCGGCACAATTTAGTGCGCCTAAATGGGAACCGAGGACGGCCCGCCACGGCGCCGCGCCGCGTTACGCTTCATTTGTCGCCCGGCTGACAAGCGGCCGGCCCGCCTAAATAAATCCGCTCCGCTCTGCCCTGCTGCGCCGCGCTCCACACTGCGGGTTCCCTCTCAAACGCCACGTCGGCCCGACCGCGCGCCGCCAGCAGTCTCTCTTAACGGCAAAAAAGTTACGTCCACAACGGCTTCGGTCAGAGGCCGGCGCACGGGCTGATTTACGGCGAGTGGCTGAAATAATGTTGAGATCCGCAATGTCGGGGGAAACTTTTCAGCGTGGGTACGTTCGCGTAGGCTCGACCCTTCGCAGGTCCTATAAGCGACGGGGCAGAAAGAGTAACGTTTCCGGACGTTAATATCGTCGAAAGTACCAGTGGTCACGGCCATGATTATGATATGTAGATCCCTAGGCCGAGCCCATGCTCCATTCTCTACCAGTTAAGGTTTTGTTACAACTGCTGTGTTCACTAAATCCTTAAGGCACCAAACATACACCACTGGCCATTAAAATTGCTACACCACGAAGATGACATGCTACAGACGCGAAATTTAACCGACAAGAAGAAGATGCTGTGATATGCAAATGATTAATTTTTCAGAGCATTCACACAAAGTTGGCGCCGATGGCGACACCTACTACGTGCTGACATGAGGAAAGTTTCCAAACGATTTCTCATACACAAACAGCACTTCACCGGCGTTGCCTGGTGAAACGTTGTTGTGATGCCTCCTGTAAGGAGGAGAAATGCGTACCATCACGTTTCCGACTTTGATAAAGGTCAGATTGTAGGCTATCGCGATTGTGGTTTTCGTATCGCGACATTGCTGCTCGCGTTGGTCGAGATCCCATGACTGTTAGCAGAATATGGAATCGGTGGCTTCAGGAGGGTAACCTGGAACGCCGTGCTGGATCCCAACCGCCTCGTATCACTAGCAGTAGAGATGACAGGCATCTTATCCGCATGGCTGTAACGGATCGTGCAGCCACGTCTCGATCCCTGAGTCAACAGATGGGGACGTTTGCAAGACAACAGCCATTTGCACGAACAGTTCCACGACGTTTGCAGCAGCATGGACTATATCAGCTGGGAGACCATCGCTGCGGTTACCCTTGACGCTGCATCACAGACAGGAGTGCATGCGATCGATGGTGTACTCAACGACGAACCTGGTTGCTCGAATAGCAAAGCGTTTTTTTTCCCCGGACGAATCCAGGTTCTGTTTACAGCATCATGATCGTCACATCGGCGTTTGGCGATATCGCGGTGAACGCACATTGGAAGCGTGTATTCGTCATCGCCATACTGGCGTATCACCCTGCATGATGGTTTGGGGTGCCATTGGTTACACGTCTCGGTACCTCTTGTTCGAATTGACGGCACTTTGAACAGTGGACGTTACATTTCAGATGTGTTACGACCCGTGGCTCTACCCTTCATTCGATCCCTGCGAAACCCTACATTTCAGCAGGATAATGTACGACCGCATGTTGCAGGTCCTGTACGGGCCTTTCTGGATACAGAAAATGTTCGACTGTTCCCATGGCCAGCACATTCTCCAGATCTCTCACCAACTGAAAACGTCTGGTCAATGGTGACCGAGCAACTGGCTCGTCACAATACGCCAGTCACTGCTCTTGATGAACTGTGGTATCGTGTTGAAGCTGCATCGTCAGCTGTACCTGTACTCGCCATCCAAGCTCTGTTTCACTCAATGCCCAGGCGTATCAAGGCCGTTTTTACGGCCAGAGGTGGTTGTTCTGGGTACTGATTTCTCAAGATTTATGCACCCAAATTGCATGAAAATGTAATCACATGTCAGTTCTAGTATAGTATATTTGTCCAATGAATACCCGTATATCATCTGCAATTCTTCTTGGTGTAGCAATTTTAATAGCCAGGAGTGTAGATCCCTAGGCTGAACCCATGCTGCATTCTCTACCACGAACTGCTGTGTTCACCAAATGCTTTAGGCATCCAACATATAAATGAGGCAGGGAAAGAACACACTACCTCCGAAAGTACGAAGGGGGTTCAATATGGAATACAACACATTTATTATCTGAAACCAAATTGGATTTCTCCTCAATTCCAATACACCAAATTATTTCCCACTCTTTTCGCTACAAAACCCTATTTTTCAACACAATCTCCGTTAAATGCGACGGCCTTACGCCATCTTACTGGGAGGGTCGATACGCCACCATGGTATCACTCCACCTGTCGACGTGGCAGCCAAGACGTTGCTGCATCAGTAACCTCCCCATCGCCCACGTACTGCTTCCTGTGGAGCGCATCCTTCATTGGGTCAAACAGATCGAACTCGTAAGGTGCGGGATCCAGTCTGTAGGATGGATAAGAAAGAAGAGTCAAGGAAGTTTTGTGAGCTCCTCTCGAATGGGCAGACGTGTGTGAAGCCTTGTGCTATCGTGGAGAAAGAAAAGATCGTTTGCATTTTTGTGGCGACGAACACGATGAACCTTCAGTTTCCTGATGGTAGCACAATACACTTTAGACTTGACTGAGGCATCATGAGGTAGGAAATGAAATAGAATAACCTCTTCAGAGTCCCCAAAAGACCCTCGCCGCGAGTTTACGTGATGAGGATGTGGCTGTGAACTTTTTCTTCGGAGATAGGTGGTGTGCCGCCACTACATGTATTGCCGTTCTGTGTCCGGTTCAAAGTGATGGATGAATTTTTGATCACCTATGATAATGTTCAACATACATTGTCTCTACCAGCGTCTTAACGCGGAAGCAATTCTGCGCAGATGGTCCTTTGCTCTTTATGTTCTTCTGTTAGGCGACTATGAAACCCATTGGAAACACATCTTTCAGTAACCTTAGTGCTCGCCCGTCTAGCCGCGCGGTCTAACGCGCTCCTTCCCGAGCGGGAAGGCGTGCCGGTCCCCGGCACGAATCCGCCCGGCGGATTAGTGGCGAGGTCCGGTGTACCCTCCAGCCTATGGATGGTTTTTAGGCGGTTTTCCATCTGCCTCGGCGACTGCGGGCTGGTTCCTCTTATTCCACTTCAGTTACACTATGTCCTCGGGGAAGATCAGTTTGGATTCTATAGAAATATTGGAACATGTGAGGCTACGTATAGCGCCTTCACATATCAGGACTTCATGAAACTATAGATCTGAAGTGGGAATATTCCACAATGTCCCATAGCAAATTCTGCATTTTTTCAAACGAAACGGGCTGAGGAAAAAAGTACTTCATTGCTTACTGAACGCCCCTCGTAGTCGCTATTATGGCGTGGGTCGCTTGCACGCAACTGCTATGAAGCCTCGTCACAGTGAAAAGGGATTTAGGCTAAATGCGGCTGAAATATGGCAACACAGATTAGCAATAATTTACAACCATCTGTTAATGTAAAGTACACATTATTTGAGCTGAGTGTGAAGAGGATACGTGGCAGCGTAAAGGGTGTACCATAAAGAACGAAACTTTTGAAATGTCCAACATTTAAATTCTAGTAAGGCGGCAAAAATTTTCATCTGTTTCCTTTGTGATTAAGAATGGCGGAAAAGCGTGTAATCGTAAGGAAAACTTATTACAAACGGGGCGAATGTACTGCAGAGACTGTTCACGACCTCCATGAAATGTTTTCTCAACCTAATGTACCGAATAAGTCGACTGTGATGAGACTGATTGATAATTTATAATTCCGGTTCTGTTGTGGACATTGAACCCTGGGAGCGTCTTAGTGTTAATCTTGCGGAAAATATCGTCATCGTGAATGAAAATGTGGCTGTAAATTTATTCTCTGAGGTTCACGATGATAAGATATCCCCAGAACCAGCGTGCAACGAATTCTCAAACAGGATCTGCAACTTTGGGCCTATAAGATCCAACTGACACAAGGACTGAAGCCGAACGATCACGGAAAGCGCCGAGAATTTGCCCACTGAGTGCTTGCGGAACAAAGAGCGGACAATAATTTCAAATGGCTCAAATGGCTCAAATGGCTCTGAGCACTATGGGACTTAACATCTGAGGTCTTCAGTCCCCTAGAACTTAGAACTACTTAAGCCTAACTAACCTAAGGACATCACACACATCCATGCCCGAGGCAGGATTCGAACCTGCGACCGTAGCGGTCGCACTGTTCCAGGCAGTAGCGCCTAGAACCGCTCGGCCACCCCGGCCGGCTCAATAATTTCATCAAGAAAATTCTGTTCACTGACGAGGCGCACTTTCTGTAGAGTGGCCTCGCAAAGAAGCAAGACTGCGGGATTTGAGGCACAGAAGATCAGCGAGTAGTTATGGAGAATGAGTGTGTGGTGTGCAATTTGAACTCAGGGCGTAACTGGGCCATACTTGTGCGAAAATGAGGCCGGAAACTCATTAACAGTGGACGGCTAACGCTACTGCCGTATACAAAGACAGTTTTTTCTCGTCTGCACTGTAATGTGTGAATGCTAATGAAGTTAGATTTTATTAAAGATGATACAACTTGCAACAGATCCACGCCCGGGTTCCCGGGTTCGATTCCCGGCGGGGTCAGGGATTTTCTCTGCCTCGTGATGACTGGGTGTTGTGTGATGTCCTTAGGTTAGTTAGGTTTAAGTAGTTCTAAGTTCTAGGGGACTGCTGACCATAGATGTTAAGTCCCATAGTGCTCAGAGCCATTTGAACCATTTGCAACAGATCGATTGCCGCAATAGATTTGTTATGAGAGAGGTTTCCTGGCCGGGTGGTTTCTCACAACGCTGATTTGAATTAGCCATCAAGATGATTTGAAGCCATGTGATTTCTATGCCTGGTGGTATTTGAAATCTCGAAGTACGCTAGCAAATCACTGTCACTTCCAGAGTTCAAGGCCGAGATACAATGTATAATTTCAAAACTGGATGTATAAGTATGTCAAAAAGTTACGAAAAATTTCTTCGAAAGAACGAGTGTGTGCCTGTGTAGTTATGGTAGGCATTTGAGTAATATCAAATTCCTAACATAATCGCAGGTGGCGTACATACACTGTAGTGATATGTGAATTACTTATATTCATACATGAATTTGCTTGTTATTATGTACTAAAAAGTAGCTTTCTGTATGTTCACTTACACTAATTTATCTTTGAATACTGGTCAAGTCCTGACACGAGTGAACAACTACTAACATAACTAATGGAATATCCAGTTGGGCTGTTCTGCGTGTCGCGTTTCGGTAAGTCTTGATGATGTGTTTAGTCATGGTGTTTATTCTGTCGAACTAAGTGTTGATACACTCTGACGGATGGAGCCGTGCGTCCGCTCATATCCGCCTCCGGCGGAGTGATGTCCACTTGGGGTGTACTTGCATAACATAGTCCATATTGTGTGCGCTATCTGTGGCATCTAACCATCGGCTACTACTAAATCAGCAACATACCGATAATGTTGCTCCTGTGAAAGGATTTTAATTTGAACATGATCATGAGTAGAATGATTAAGATATCGGATTATTTTCGTTTCTCTAAAGATTTCTATCGAAAAGAAGCAGTAGCAGAACAAACGAGAACCGAACCAAGATTCTATTGGTAATCAAGTAACCTGTAATTGCGTACAAAAGAACGGTCGCCAGCCTAATTAGGCAAAACTATACCCAGTATTAGCATGGTTCATAAAGAATCCTAACTATCTGGGTTGACTTTACTTCATATTGAACTTCTGTTTTGCAGATAAGATACAAGACAGAAGCACAATTTAGCAAGTAATGTACCAGTGATTTAACTTGAACTACACAGGAGGAGTATTCATGCGTTGCCCCTGCAACTACTGAAAAGGCTGCTGCCCCTCTTCAGGAACCACACGTTTTTCTCGCCTCTCAACAGATACCTCTCCGTTGTGGTTGTACCTACGGTGCGGCTATCTGTATCGCTGAGGCACGCCAGCCTCCCCACCAATGACGAGGTCCATGGTTCATATTACCACTTACGAAATCTTCATTCTACTTTCTCCTTGATTATTTGTGAGAAAATCCTCATTAAACGACGCATAGACTCTTCTCTATACGGAAACAGATATCGTTTGAATCTCATCCTCATTGTGCCTTTGACTTTGACATACATGAACGTTTCTTAGCTCTCTGACATCAAAACCTTCTGGGTTTGATGGAGTGTATTCGGAGTTCCTTAAAGCTGAATGCACACAGACGAAACAAATGCTCCTACAATTCCTCAACGATAACTTGCTAACTGGAAATCTATCAAAGTTGTCTAAGAAATCTAAAGTGTTTGTTGTTCTGGAAATAGCGAAAGCAGGAACTTATGCGGTTAACTTCTGACTGGAGAAGCTAATTCCCCACCGCGTCGAAGAGGGCATTGATAAAATAATCCCAGTCGAGCAGGATGTTTCAGAAAACATCTGTGTTGCAGCGATCAGGTGATAACTGCCACAGCATTATCTGAATCTCTATTTCAGAGAAGTCTCACATAGGATGCAGTTTTCGTAGATTTGGCGGCAGATTACAATACGGTATGGAGAGAGGGGGTAATGATCTCGTATGTTTATGTTACTGCACGAAAGAAATTACCAAGTTTTCTCAACAGCATACACTCTGATGGAAGATTTTCAGTT
Organism: Schistocerca cancellata; assembly: GCF_023864275.1. NCBI lineage: Eukaryota > Metazoa > Arthropoda > Insecta > Orthoptera > Acrididae > Schistocerca > Schistocerca cancellata. The sequence goes on from NC_064630.1 coordinate 380,543,864, forward strand.
TTTATGAATAGAGAAGCTAGCGGATGAAGAACTCCGAACAATGGCCTGTCCCAAGGATCAATTCTGGCTCCCATTCTGTTTAATTTGTCTGTCGACGACGTTAGAGCTACTAGCTTCAAGAATGTCCAGTATCAGATAACCAGCTGTTAATATGTCAGCAAGGAGACAAGCAGCATTGCACGCACCTGTCAAAGGAGCGAAGTTCAAGAATAAGTCTAGTCCACAAAATAGCCTGAAACAGCTAGGGAACTATTGCAGACACGTCAGGCAATGCTGTACTTCCACTTGAGGGTTCAGCTGCTGTGTACTGTGTCTCTGCGTGGGAATAGCAACGTACGTACAAATGAAATAGCCGCAATACTGAATGATACAATGAGAACCACCTACTCTCACTCAGTACAAAAGAGGGCTTGGTGCAAATTCTTAAAGTCGAGTTAGAACTCATTTCCAAGTAGCGATTCCCAGAATGTACCAGCTATACGCCTGAAGTCACGCGAGCCACCTTTAGGTAGATCTTCGGTTCACAGACATTTTCGATGTCACCGAGAAGTGGGAAGAAAGCTGAAATGAATACCTACGCCAGAACCCCTACCTCATTCAAAATTCAACTACAGCTGTGGCAGGATTTGACCGCGAATGGTCGATACTCAATCGAATCCGAAAGGCAGAAGGGATACGTGGCCCCATCTTGAGGACGTGGGACTACTGTGAAAGTGATGTGTGCGACTGTGGTGTGGAGAAACAGAGAATAAGACATATTGTGGGAGAAAAACCCTGAACGTTTCCGTAGCTGATCTCAAAGTTACAGAAAACTGCTCCAATCTGGTTTTCAAGTTTAAACATTACCTCTTACATTCAATGTACGTATGTGTATCTCTTCTGTTATGCCCAGTAATGATGATAATAATAATAATAGTAATAACTACGTTATAGATACATCAGTAACATATTTTTCAAATGTACGTACGGACGTACGGACTGGAAAGCCGTTTATGGCTGTTAGGTGTGCGTAAAATGCGCATGCTTGTCTGAATGAATTGCGTGTTTTCTTTTCTGAAGAGGGCTTCACATGAAAGTTGAAGGTGTGACAGTCTTTTCGTTGTGTTTACACTATGTAATCAAAAGTATCCTGACACCCACAAAAACATAAGTTTTTCATATTAGGTGCTGCCACCTACTGCCAGGTACTCCATATCAGCGACCTCAGTAGTCATTAGACATCGTGAGAGAGCAGAATGGGGCGCTCCGCGGAACTCACGAAGGGTGATTGGGTCTCACTTGTGTCATACGTCTGTACGCGAGAATTCCACGCTCCTAAACACCCCTAGGCCTACTGTTTTCGATGTGATAGTGAAGTGGAAACGTGAAGGGACACGTACAGCACAAAAGCGTACAGGCCGACTTCGTCTGTTGACTGACAGAGACCGCCGTCAGTCGAAGAGGGTCGTAATGTGTAATAGGCAGACATCTATTCAGACCATCACACAGGAACTCCAAACTGATTCAGGATCCACTGCAAGTACTATGACAGTTAGGCGGGAGGTGAGAAAACTTGGACTTCAAGGTCGAGCGGCTGCTCATAAGCCACACATAACGCCAGTAAATGCCAAACGACGCCTCGCTTCGTGTAAGAAGCATAAACATTGGATGACTGAACGGTGGAAAACATTATGTGGAGTGACGAATCAAGGTACACAATGTGGCGATTCGATGGCAGGGTGTGGGTAAGGCGAATGCACGGTGAACGTCATCTGCCAGCGTGTGTAGCGCCAACAGTAAAATTCGGAGGCCGTGGTATTAAGGCGTGGTCGTGTTTTTCTTGTTGTTTAACGTGACACTATCACAGTACAGGCCTACATTGATGTTTTAAGTACCTTCTTGCTTCCCACAGTTGAAGAGCAATTCGGGGATGGTGACTGCATCTTTCAACATGATCGAAGACCTCTTCACAATGCACGGCCTGTGACGGAGTGGTTACACGATAATAAAATCCCTATAATGGACTGGCCTACACAGAGTCCTGACCTGAATCCTATAGAACTCCTGTGAGATGTTTTGGAACGCCGACTTCGTGCCAGGCCTCACCGACCGACATCGATACCTCTCCTCAGTGCAGCACTCCGTGAAGAAAGGGCTGCTATTCCCCAAGAAACCTTCCAGCACCTGATTGAACGTATGCCTGCGAGAGTGGTTCAAATGGCTCTGAGCACTATGGGACTTAACTTCTGAGGTCATCAGTCCCCTAGAACTTAGAACTACTTAAACCTAACTAACATAAGGACATCACACACATCCATGCCCGAGGTAGGATTCGAATTTGCGACCGTAGTGGTCGCGCTGTTCCAGACTATAGCGCCTAGAACCGCTCGGCTACCCCGGCTGGCTGCGAGAGTGGAAGCTGTCATCAAGGCTAACGGTGGACCATCACCATATTGACTTCCAGCATTAATGATGGAGGGAGCCACAAACTTGTAAGTCATTTTCAGCCAGATGTCCGGATACTTTTGATCACATAGTGTAACTCAAACACAACGTGTCATCTTCACGTGAGTAGCAATCTATCCTTTCACGTGTCCTGGTGATATTCTAATCTGGAGTCTCCATTGTTTTAAACAGATAGGAAAATGATGTAATCTAGTCGAAGATGTGACCAAAGGAAACATTTATAACTAATGAACAAATGACGCAAATTTGAGCAAATGCTTATTAAGAATGCAGTGTAAGGCGAATCAGAGAAGATACAGTAAGTGACGGCTCTGAAAACTGAAATAATACTGGACAGATACGGTGAGGAATGAGAAGGTTCTCCCCAGAATCGGCGAAGGAAGGAATACAATAAAAACATTGACTTTAAGAAGGGACCGGGTGACAGGACATGTGTTAAGACATCAACGAGTAACTTCCATAGTACTAGAGGGAGCTGTAGAGGGTGAAAACTGTGGAAGAAGACAGAGGCTGGAATACATCCAACAAATAACTGAGGGCGTAGCTAGCAAGTGCTGCATCGAGATGAAAAGTTTGGCACAGATGAGGAATTCATGACGGGCACTATCAAACCAGTCAGAAGACTGATGACACAAGAAAGGGCAATCAGTATTTATGAAATCGACTTAGATCGTATGAAAGAAGAAACGCGGAAAAGCAAAAACAGAATATTAATATATTACAGTTGATGTTGCAGTTTAACGTGGTGGTGATGAAATGAGGACATTAGAAGATTAGCGAGGAACGGAATAAATGGGTTGCTGAATGGCATAATGAAAGATTATTTATACAGTGTTCACAAGGTGGGATGTCAAGCAGAAGTCAAGATAGGGCATGTTCAGAGAAGTTATCGATGTAGCAGTCAATAGACCAGTGCAGAGAGGCTACAAAGGTAAGAGTGGAATAGCTAGATTAATTCAGAGGAAACTCGATGTAGTGAATACACAAAAATGAGGAACTGGGAGTCAGTAAGGAAAAACTGAGGATAACATTTGTCAGTCGCATCCTTGTATGGATGTAAAAGGTGTCCTGAAGGCCGTAATCTGATCACGTTCAATGAATAAAAAAATAAAAAGAAGTAAATACATGACGCGTTGAATGTGCCGTCCCTAGGATCCGCTGGGTTCATAAATTATTTATTACATTATTTATGTAAGCATCAAATTTTTATTTTGGAGCAAGACACATTGTTAACACACGGTGGCAGGTGCCCTCTCTTTTGCCTTGGGCCCCGTGGAATGTGTGATGCCGCCAGAAGTAAAGATTTCATGCACCCAAGTTCGCAAGCTCCCACACAAAGGCGCCTGCTCAGGAAGCCGAAGGGCTCTTTTCAAAATTAATCGTGAGCCTTGGCAACCGCCCCCACCGAATTTAAAAGTTAACGCCTGTTCAGCGCAACGAAAACAGAAACAGATTGTTATAAAATGAGTGATACGTTTAGTGATACTAAAAATATTTATGGAAGATACAGGAATACACTATATTGCATTGTTCAGCCCCGGTATATGCCGATATGGTGTCCAGAATTCTCTTACGGGTACAGCCGATTTCGAATAACAGAGGACTGAAATACTTATACAGCTTTTACAGATTACATTTATTTAAACTAAGTAATTAAGTTCACTTCTTTTGTTTTAAAGTATCATATCTACGACTGAACTGCTTATAAATTTAAGCATCATTTTCGTTATACAGTTGATTCATACTCAACTATAGGCAACAATGAGATAACACAATGTTTTACTTAATTTTGCAGAATACGCAGAGGGAGGATGAAAATTAACCGAAAATCGAACGCTTGCACAGAAATCGCTTGATATTCAAGACTTATCTCCAGTTATCGTCTCACGTTTGAAACCACACAGTTCGTGAACAAGTCGATGTCATGTTTCTCGGTTGACATAATGTTATCGTTTTAGTGGAGAGCAGTGTCATTATATACAGGTGACGGAAACCTTTGTCTCATTATGCATATGAAATATGTGAACATGCCTGACACGAGGACAATTTTCTTTTAAAATGATGATGGTACATAGATGCACTTCATAGTGAGATAGGAAAAAAAAATGATAATTTGCTTTTCACAGAAAGTTTTGAGAACAGAATGTATGCTTAAAGCTGAAGTTGTCTTTAAGCAGTTTATGTTGTTAGAGCTGTCGTAAGAATGGCATAATACACCGAAATAGAGAATGTGAATAAATACATTTAAGAACAGCTGAGGAGAAAAATGTTGTCATTTCTTACAAAAAGTTTCTGAAATAGTATGCCTCTAAGTTGCTTTCCTCCGAAAAATGATTCAGTAAGTCATTAGTAAAATGAAACATGCAGAATAAACAAGTGTTTCGTTTTCATGTAACCTACAGCAGTATTCAATCTTAATGCAATAGTAGCTGAACTATAGTGCTTCACTACTTATAGGTAGTGATTTTACCAGTTAATGTTTTGATCTACATGAACCACCAGTAAGTAGAAAAAGGTTTATACAAATAAGAGTATTTTTAATTTTATACACATTCCGTAGTTGTGGACGTGACTGTACTGAATACACTGAGACTATATTGAACAACGCCTTCACCAATAATTAGGTTTTATTATGCAATACTACGCATTTCAAGACCTGTGGTCCCATCCTACGCTGTATCTTGTAATTACATAAATTTTTTGCTCTTAAATGTGATGATGTTTCAAAATAGTACGTTCCTGTTATTAAAAGGTTGTAAAGGTAGGGTCCGGAAACGCTTAATTTCCATGTTAGAGCTCATTTTAGTTTCATCAGTATGTACTGTACTTCCTCGATTGACCGCCAGTTGGCCCAATTGAAGGAAGGTAATGTTGACTTCGGTGCTTGTGTTGACATGCGACTCATTGCTCTACAGTACTAGCAACAAGCACATCAGTACGTACCATCAACAGGTTAGTGTTCATCACGAACGTGGTTCTGCAGTCAGTGCAATGTTTACAAATGCGGAGTTGGCAGACGCCCATTTGATGTATGGATTAGCATGGGGCAATAGCCGTGGCGCGGTACGTTTGTATCGAGACAGACTTCCAGAACGAAGGTGTCCCGACAGGAAGACGTTCGAAGCAATTGATCGGCGTCTTAGGGAGCACGGAACATTCCAGTCTGTGACTCGCGACTGGGGAAGACCTAGAACGACGAGGACACCTGCAATGGACGAGGCAATTCTTCGTGCAGTTGACGATAACCCTAATGTCAGCGTCAGAGAAGTTGCTGCTGTAGAAGGTAACATTGACCACGTCACTGTATGGAGAGTGCTACGGGAGAACCAGTTGTTTCCGTACCATGCACAGCGTGTGCAGACACTATCAGCAGCTGATTGGCCGCCACGGGTAGACTTCTGCGAATGGTTCATCCAACAATGAGTCAATCGTCATTTCAGTGCAAATGTTCTCTTTACGGATGAGGCTTCATTCCAACGTGATCAAATTGTAAATTTTCACAATCAACACGTGTGGGCTGACGAGAATCTGCACGCAATTGTGCAATCACGTCATCAATACATATTTTCTGTGAACGTTTGGGCAGGCATTGTTGGTGATGTCTTGATTGGGTCCATGTTCTTCCACCTACGCTCAATGGAGCACGTTATCATGATTTCATACGGGATACTCTACCTGTGCTGCTAGAACATGTGCCTTTACAAGTACGACACAACATGTGGTTCATGCACGATGGAGCTCCTGCACATTTCAGTCGAAGTGTTCGTACGCTTCTCAACAACAGATTCGGTGACCGATGGATTGGTAGAGGCGGACCCATTCCATGGCCTCCACGCTCTCCTGACCTCAACCATCTTGACTTTCATTTATGGGGCATTTGAAAGCTCTTGTCTACGCAGCCCCGGTACCAAATGTAGAGACTCTTCGTGCTCGTATTGTGGACGGCTGTGATACAATACGCCATTCTCCAGGGCTGCATCAGCGCATCAGAGATTCCATGCGACGGAGGGTGGATGCATGTATCCTCGCTAACGGAGGACATTTTGAACATTTCCTGTAACAAAGGGTTTGAAGTCACGTTGGTACGTTTTGTTGCTGTGTGTTTCCATTACATGATTAATGTGATTTTAAGTAATAAAATGAGCTCTAACACGGAAAGTAAGCCTTTCCGGAAACATGTCCACATAACATATTTTCTTTCTTTGTGTGTGAGGAATATTTCCTGAATGTTTTGCCATACCTTTTTGTAATACCCTGTATATTAAATTTGGAAATCGTGTAAAAAGAAGCTAATAAAGACGATTAACTAGGAAAACGTGGGAAACAATTCTCTGTGTGGAATGCTTCTGCGTTTTATGTTGTCGTTTAATACCGGTAATTGTTCATTATTGTAGTACTACCTTCTAACAGCAGGAACGCACTATTGTCCAGCATCAATCTGTTCTAGACAAAGAAAATTAATGTAATTCGATACATCTGGAAATGAGGCTACGGAAACTGAAATGCCTAGTGCAGTGACAAAATACAAATAATAGTGGAAATGCTTGGCTGGGTAAAACTGTGTGCCAGACTGGGGCTCGAACCTGGCCTATGTTTATTATAGCCAAATGCTCTATCGACTGAGCTATCCACAGATACGACATGCCGTGAAAGCGTCAATTCCGTTAATGCCCCCCCCCCCCCCCAACTCCTAGCTTCCAAGGGCGAAGGACCACGATTCGACTCCCGGTGTGGGACACATTTTTCATCTGGCCAGAAGAATTAAGCTGCCGGGTCAATAGTTATTCTGGAAACAAGTATGTGTGGAAGAAGGCGTTGTTCGGTGCACTACCTGATCAAAAGGATCCGGACATATATTAGTGGACAGTATGCGGTGTGTCCACCCTTCTGCTGAAGGACGTCTTGAAATCTACTGAGGATACTTTCAGTGATGTGTCTACATGTCTGTAGAGGAGTGGCTGTGCGTACGTCGTCAAGAGCCGAAACAATAGAAGGCTGTGACGTTGCACGCTGGGGTCTCATCGCAGACAGGTTCCAATGTGTTCAGGTCGGGACACAGAGCAGGCCAGCACATTTCAGGAATGTTATTGTTCACAAACCATTGCCTCACAGATGCTGTTTCATAACAGGGTGCATTACCATGCTGATACAGTTTTCGTCTCCGAAATGTCCCTCTACTGTACGCAGTACACAGTGCTGTAAGATGTGTTCACATCCTTTCATATTTAGCGTTTCTACGAGCAACGAGAGGACCACACCCTAATCACGCACAGCACCCCACACCAAAAAAAAAAAAAAAAAAAGTTCAAATGTGTGTGAAATCTTATGGGACTTAACTGCTGAGGTCATCAGTCCCTAAGCTTACACACTATTTAACCTAAATTATCCTAAGGACAAACACACACACCCATGCCCGAGGGAGGACTCGAACCTCCGCCGGGACCAGCCGCATAGCCCATAACTGCAGCGCCGTAGACCACACGGCTAATCCCGCGCGGCCACGCCACACTGCAACACACATCCTCCGTACTTCGCTTTTAGCATTATACACGAAAGTAGGTAACGTTCTCCAGTATTTTACCAAACTGAAACGTTTCCATCGGATTACCAGAGGATATATCGTGATTCACGACTCAAAATCCTTTGTTTTCAGCCATCCATTGTCCAGTGGCGTGAATCCTTACACAACCTAAACATTGACTATAGAAATGTGTTGCTTTTGAGGAGCTACTCGTTCATTGTATCCCATTCGTTTTAATTTCCTGCGCACAGTCACTGTGCTTGGTGGACTGCTGACAACACTTGCGACTCATGAGTGATCTTTCCGTCGATTTCATGCGAATTTTACAACCTTCCCCTGCAATGCTCGACGGTCCCTCTTCGTCAGTACATGAAGTCCGCATGGTCTTGGTTTCGCTGCTGTTGCCGCTTCTCGTTTCCACTTCACAATCACATCATCGACAGTCGACTTGGGTAGCTTTAAAAGAGTTGAATTGCCGTTGATGGATTTGTTAGTCAGGTGGCATTCCACGTTCGATTGCACTTCAATGACTAGTCCACGTTCTGAGTCTTGATCGACCCAATTAGCTGTTACTGCTTTTCTAATGATAACACAATACTCTCCACATACTTTTGTACTGGTGGGCCCACCTCTCGTGACGTCTACACCGCTTTACTAAGGATGTGCTGGATACTTTTGGTCAAATAGTGTATGAATCTTCTTGATTTTATGAATATGTTGACATGAAATTCCGAAAATACTTTTACGGCCAGTTTTAATTTGGATAATGTGTATGATGAAAATTGTGCTTGTTGGGTTAATGACGATGCACAGTAGCACAGAAGTCCAGGACGAGCACTAAACGGAGGCGTGTCTCGTTTCTGTGACCGCAGGACGGCCGGGAGGCGGTGCTTGACAAGCAGTTGTGGATGCTGCAGATGGGACACCACGGCATGGAGGGACTGGACATGCTGGACCCCATCTCGAGCACCTCGATGACGACTCTGGCGCCGATGGGCGAAGGCGGCGGCGGCGGTGGCGGCGGTGGCGGAGGCGGCAGTGGCGGCGGCGGAGGCGGAGGAGGCGGCGGAGGCGGCGCGGGAGCGGGCCAGCAGGTGCACGGGCACGCGCCAGCGGTGTACGGGCCGATGGGCAACGTGATGGCGAGCCACCACGCGCACCACGCGCACCACCACCACCACCACGGGCACGGGCCGCCGCTGCCCGGCGCGCACCACGCCCACCCGGCGCACCACCACCCCGCCCACCCCGGGCACCCCGCGCACCACCCGGCCATGGCCGCCGCTGCCGCCGCCGCAGCCGCCGCCGGCCTCCACCCCGACTCCGACACGGTACGTAAAGGCACAGCTTGATCCCACTGTATGTACTCTGCTGTCCGTATACTTGATTATACAGCTACCTGTGACACCAAAGAGTAAAAATTTATAAATGCTATTATTTACTGAGACTTTCCTCAATACAGAACCATCCCTCCAACATAACAAGGTGCTCTGAACTTATTACAATGGATATACACTGAAGAGCCAAAGAAAGTGGTACACCTGCCTAATCTCGTGTAGGGTCCCCACGAGGACGCAGAAGAGCCGCAACACGACGAGGAATGGACTCGACTAATGTCTGAAGTAGTGCTGGAGGAAATTTACACCATGAATCTTGCAGGGCTGTCCATAAATCCGTAAGAGTACGAGGGGATGGAAATCTCTTCTGAACAGCATGTTGCAAGGCATCCCACATATGCTCAATAATGTTCGTATCTGGGGAGTTTGATGGCCAGCGGAAGTGTTTAACCTCAGAAGAGTGTTCCTGGAGCCACTCTGTAGCACTTCTGGCTGTTTGGAGTGTCTTATCACATTGTCCTGTTGGAATTTCCCCAGTGCGTCGGAATGCAAAATGGACATGAATGGACGCAGGTGATCAGACAGGATGCTTACGTACGTGTCTCCTGCCAGATTCGTATCTACACGTATCAGGGGTCCCGTATCATTCCAACTGCACACGTCCCACACTCTTACAGAGCCTCCACCAGCTTGAACAGCACTCCGTCTTCAGGTCACGAGTGGCCTACCGGGACCATCCGACCGCCGTGTCATCCTCGGCGGAGGATGCGCATAGGAGGGGCATGCGGTCAGCACACCACTCTCCCGGACGTAAGTTGGTATTCTTGACCGAAGCCGCTACTATTCGGTCGAGTAGCTCCTCAATTGGCATCACGAGGCTGAGTGCACCCCGAAAAATGGCAACAGCCCATGGCGGCCTGGATGGTCACCCATCCAAGTGCCGACCACGTCCGACAGCGCTTAACTTCGGTGACCTCACGGGAACCGGTGTAGCCACTGCTGCAAGGCGTTGCCTAGCTTGAACAGACACATACTGTAATGCAGGGTCCATATATTCATGAAGTTGATTCCATAATCGTACACATCCATCCATTCGATACAATTTGAAACGAGTCTCGTCCGACCAGGAAACATGTTTCCAGCGATCAACAATCCAATGTCTGTGTTGACGAACCGAGGCGAGACATAAAGCTTTATGCGTGCAGTCATCAAGGGTATAGGAGTGGACCTTCGGCTCTTAAAGCCCATATCGATGAAGTTTCGTTGAACAGTTCGCACGCTGACACTCGTTGATGGCCCAGCATTGAAATCAGCAGCAATTTGCGAAAGGGTTGCACTTCTGTCAATTTGACCGATTCCATTCAGACGTCGTTGGTCCTGTTCTTACAGGATCTTCTTCCGGCCACAGCGATGTCGGAGATTTGATGTTTTATCACATTCCTGAAATTCAGGGTACTCGTAAAATGGCCGTACGCGAAAATCCCCACTTCATCGCTACCTCAGAGATGCTGTGTTTCATAGCTCGTGCGCCGACTACAACACCATGTCCAAACTCACTTAAATTTTGAGAACCTGCCATCGTAGGAACAGTAACCGATCTAACAACTGTACCAGACAATTGTTGTCTTTTATAGGCGTTGCCGACCGCAGCGCCGTATTCTGCCTGTTTACATATCTCTGTATTTGAATACGCATGCCTATACCGCTTACTTTGGCGCTTCAGTGTACAAATACTCAACATTATCTCCATTATCTCCCTCCAGTTACTTCCATCTTGTGTATTCTCTTCTTCTGCACCAAATTTTCTCATTGTCACCTACATTTTTTGGAGACAGGTAATCATCGGTCAAACTCTCCTTCTTCCCTCAGTTTTCCACCAGGGTACCAGTTTTGATGTTCTTGATTTCTCCATTCTTCTTGAATGTCCGTACCACTGCAATTCTCTTCGATGCACTACAACACATATTCCTTCTTCCACTTCCATTATGTTTATAGCTTCGGTGTTCCTTGCATTGTTTTTCCTTGAGATTTTTGCTGATCTTCTCCAGAAATCCAACTTTTTGATTTTCCCCTCTCTGTACAGTTCATCCAGTTCGTTAGTAAGATATTCTGTTTTTTGATAACTATATTTTATTGCCAGCTGATTACATATATAACCTGAATCCTTCCGTTGTGTGATGATGGCTTGTTCATCAGCAAATGGTAAGTGGTGCAGACACGTTCCATCTACAGTTTCTAATCCCATTCTCTTATATTTACCCGACCATTTCAGGATATAAATATTTACACACATTTTAAATAGCACTGGTGCATTCGAAGCCGTATAAAATGCCTATGCTTGCTTTATATTTCTCTGTACGTGTATTACCAGTTTTTATTACGAATACACTATCTTTACACATTACTTGCGTTACTTTAATTACGAGAGCCTCTATGCCTACCATACGTAATGCTTACCAAATATATAGTTTCTTGTTGCTGTTGTGGTCTTCAGTCCTGAGACTGGTTTGATCAGCTCTCCATGCTACTCTATCCTGTGCAAGCTTCTTTATCTCCCAGTACCTACTGCAACCTACATCCTTCTGAATCTGCTTACTGTATTCATCTCTTGGTCTCCCTTTACGATTTTTACCCTCCAAGCTGCCCTCCAATACTGAGTTGGTGATCGCTTTATGCCTCAGAACATGTCCTACCAACCGATCCCTTCTTATAGTCAAGCTGTGTCACAAACTCCTCTTCTATTCAATACCGCCTCGCCGGCCAGGGTGGCCGAGCGGTTCTAGGCGCTACAGTATGGAGCCGCGCGACCGCTACGGTCGCAGGTTCGAATCCTGCCTCGGGCATGGATGTGTGTGGTGTCCTTAGGTTAGTTAGGTTTAAGTAGTTCTAAGTTCTAGGGGACTGATGACCTTAGAAGTTAAGTCCCATAGTGCTCAGAGCCAATACCTCCTCATTAGTTATGTGATCTACCCATCTAATATTCAGCATTCTTCTGTAGCACAACATTTCGAAAGCTTCTATTCTCTTCTTGTCCAAACTATTTATCGTCCATGTTTCACTTCCACACAAAGTGAGTGATTGGGAGTCGTGGCTGGATAATGCAATCAGGAAAGAACATTGCTCGCCAAAGGCTAGGTTCCTTGTCCGAGTTCCGGAGCGGCACACAGTTTTAATCTGAAATTTCAAAACAACGCACTCTCCAGTGCAGAGTAAAAGATTCAGTCCACAATGACGTCATTGAAATATAACGATCCACAAGAGATCATGGGCCCCTTGTAATAAAATACTCCGAAAATATCTCTGAGCGGCCTTAGAAAGTTTGTCTGTGTAGTTAGGCTTCATTTTGTATACGTTTTTAATGAGAGGGACATTCTAAAATTGAAGAACGTTTGTTTCTCCAGACATGTTTATTCAAGATAACGAAAGAAAACGTATTCCACAACATATGTTGAAACCTTAGCTATTTTTTTTTCTATGTAGTCGCCGTTCAGATCAAACATTTTTTGTAGCGCTCCACAAGCTCTCCTATGTCTACTGCGTACTCAGTTGCTGCTACGTTTTTGAACAAGTCACTAACTTCCTCTTTAAATTCGTTGTTTCTTCCGTAGTGCTTTCCGCCCAAAATTCTTTCAGATTGGGAAATAAACCTAACAGCTTGGGGGCCAAGTCCGGGATATAATGCGGACGTAAAAAAAAAACCTGTTTCCACAGTCACCGTAGCCCATGTCCGCCAAGTAGAGGCGGGCCATTTTGTTGAAACGAGTTTTTACTTATTTAAAATAAAATAACAGATCCGTAAAAGGTAAACGTGAACAAATTTTTTGATATCTTAGGAGAAAGAGAAACAGTAGATAGGGTAGATGACAGATGTTAGAGGCGCCCGTTTGATGTCTGCGGGTGAATACCTCGATATATATCATCAAGACGTTGATCCCCAGACATCATACTTTATTGTGCGTCACTGGTAAGATAATTTGATTAAGCTAGATCTAACTTGCTGGGTGTAATATAGATATAAGTACGCTTATGTACAGGTTTATAATGTCTTAGGTAACAATAACACTGGAATTGCCAAAAATACTACGGTATTTATATGTACAGTTTTAAAGTGACGTTTAGGTAACAATGACCGACCTCGGTTTAGCCTAATGTCCCTAAATGAAACATACCTGTTGTCAAAGTGCCTGGAGTTCATATTCAGTTAATGTGTCTTCTTCTTCTTCTCCTCCTTCCATCTCATAGATTCTCTCGTTTTGCTGGATATTCACTTGCCCTCTGTATGACGAAGTGTGTAGTTATCTTTTGTAAGATGTTTTAGAAATTTCGTCTGCTAATTATTTAGATGATTCCACTGATCAACTTTCCAAATGACTTCGCGTATTTGGCGTGACTCCATGTTCTGGGGTTCCTGATTCCCCACATGTGCAATTTTGTGTCTAACTTGGACTCAAGCGGTTTAAGTGCATGGTATAAGGTCCGTGTCCAGTTAAAAAAATGCACAATGCCGCTGCTAGGTTGGACAAGTTCCATTCTTAACTGCTCGGAGATGTCGGGGACATCGTCCCTTATCGCTGACCTCTCATTTACCTTCCTAGGTCTCCATTCTAAAGATTTTAAGGTCGTGCTTGTTGTTAATAGGTGCAATGGTTATCAGTCTAACAAGATATAGCCAGTACGTTGCTGCCCGCTATCTGACAGTAACATCAATTGGGTGTTTTCCTAAGCACCACGCACAGTGATGTCACTGATGTGGAACAGAACGCCCCTGATAGTTTAAGCAGGACACTCCATTTCTCTTGTCTAATAGCTGCTCTCTTTGTGTCGAGAGTTAACCGGTGTTAAACTGCAGAAGAAAATTATTCTTCAACGCAGCAGAATATAGGTGGGTGTTATCGTGAAGAAGCAGAGTCCCGCTGACCAACAATCCGTGCCGTTTGTTTTTAACGGAGTGGCGTATACGATGAAGGGTTTGAAAGGGCCCTCTCATTTATCGTCTCTGCCCTAGACTTAAAGTCGATGAGGTCTTGCTAATCGATCAAAATACTGAGGCTTATACCCTTCTGGTGTTCAGAATTTCTCTGTCTTTTCCGTCAAATCACCCCACTAACAATTTGATAAAGAAATCCTTCGTCGTCTTCTTCTTCTTTGCTTCATCCTGCATCATTTTGTATTTGCCAGTGTTAGTGGTAGAGGGGGAGCAGATGATCTTCCAGTCACCGCCGGTCCTCCCCCCCCCCCCCCCACGTCCCTCGATCCATCCCCTGGGACGGAATATGTGTACCCCACCTGTCTCCGTCTAGTGTTACCCCACGCAAAAGCAAATACTGGTATAGACTACTACGTTGTATGGACAAAATAACTGGTGGATGTGATGAGCAGCCAAAAGAGAAGGAAGAAGTCGATGGAATGTTGGTGGAGAACAGTTATACTATTTATAACAAACATCTTGCGGTGAGGCTGCTACTACTTTAGCAAAGATTGTAATGCGCCTCTTCAGCGCAGAATACTCAATGGTTTGTCTTCGAACCAGACTTTGAGCATTATTTTGAATTAAGCTGCGTCTAACTGCACAGCCAAATGGTCCGATGTAAGAGAGGGACTGATGGCCTTAATCGGTTCAGGTTAAATAAACAAATGAATAAATCAATAATAGAACTGTGTTTGATTCTTAAGGGCCAGGTCAGGAATCCGTGATTGATGTTTGTTGACTATCAATTTCAAGTACTGCATATTTCAGCTTTTAATATGTCTATGTTCCGCCGAGTATCGACGCAATATTTCATAATCGTTGTTTACTTTTAGAATGATCCTCGAACATCTTGTACAGTCCCTAACAGATCACAAACTCAGAACCTTTCCTTTCGTGGGAAAAGCTCTGATAAATGGAATTGCCGATAAGAGCACTGTCCTCGAAAACTCGCCGCCCGAACGGGCTTCGGAAAGCCCAACGGTACTGACCGGCCGCCGTGACATCCTCAACCGACAGGCGTCAGTAGATGCGGTTACGTATGGGCCTATGGTCAGCACTCCGCTCTCCCGGCCGTTCTCAGTTTTTGTGACCTGAACCGCTGCTACACAGCTCCTCAATTGGCCTCACAAGGGCTGTGTGCATCCCGCTTGCTAACAGCTCTCTGCAAAACCGGACGGTCACCCATATAAGTGCTAGTCGAGCCCAAGAGGGCAAAGTTTGGTGATCCGACGGGAACGGGTGTCACCACTTCGGCAACGGCAAGATCATTGAAGTCGAAAAACAAGGTGTCATAAGAAAGTTCTACATATACATCTACATCTACATCCATACTCCGCAAGCCACCTGACGGTGTGTGTCGGAGGGTACCTTGAGTACCTCTATCGGTTCTCCATTCTATTCCAGTCTTGTATTGTTCGTCTAAAGAAAGATTGTCGGTATGCCTCTGTGTGGGCTCTAATCTCTCTGAGTTTATCCTCATGGGCTCTTCGCGAGATGTACGTAGGAGGGAGCAATATACTGCTTGACTCCTCGGTGAAGTTATGTTCTCGAAACTTCAACAAAAGCCCGTACTGAGCTACCGAGCGTCTCTCCTGCAGAGCCTTCCACTGGAGTTTATCTATCATCTCCGTAACGCTTTCGCGGTTACTAAATGATCCTGTAACGCAGCGCGCTGCTCTCCGTTGGATCTTCTCTATCTCTTCTGTCGACCCTATCTTGGCACATACTCATCTGATGCATATTGTACGATGGTTTTGGACTTTGTCCACTGATCCTCAACACTGTACTTGAGATAAAACTTTTGTGTTGAGCCGCCAAGTAGTCTGAAATTTGCTTTTTGTCACTTTTGCTAAACAGAAAAATCTTCCTACCTTTTTTAATATTTCTATTTACGGCCGAAATCATCGATGCAGTAACCGCTTTATGATCGCTGATTCCCTGTTCTGCGTTAACTGTTTCAAATAGTTCGGGTCTGTTTGTCACCGGAAGGTCCAATAAGTTATCTCCACGAGTCGGTTCTCTGTTTAACTGCTCAAGGTAGTTCTCAGATAATGCACTTAAAAAAGTTTCACCGGATTCTTTGTCCCTGCCACCAGTTATAAACGTTTGAGTCTCCCGGTCTATATCCGGAAAATTAAAATCTCCACCCTGAACCATAACATGGTCGGGAAATTACTCGAAATATTTTCCAAATTTTCCTTCATGTGCTCTGCCACAACAGCTGCTGAGCCAGGGGGCCTATAGAGACATCCAATTACCATGTTTGAGCCTGCTTTAACCGTGACCTTCACCCAAATTATTCCACATTTCGTATCTCCGTCAATTTCTTTCGATACTATTGCACTTTTTATCGCTATAAACATGCCTCCCCCTTCACTGTCCAGCCTGTCTCTGCGGTATACATTCCAATCTGAGTTTAGAATTTCATTACTATTTACATCTGGTTTTAGCCAAGTTTCCGTCCCTAGTACTATGTAGGCACTGTGACCAGTCCCAAACAGAGTTTTAAGCTGGCCACCATTAAGTTTTAGCCTACGGAGAATTTACCGTAACTGGGAACCAATGCTGGGTGAGAATATTCGCCTGTGAAGCAGAGACTGAACAGCGACGTCCGGCTGTTGCAGGACCCGCGCGAGCTGGAGGCGTTCGCGGAGCGCTTCAAGCAGCGGCGCATCAAGCTGGGCGTGACGCAGGCGGACGTGGGCAAGGCGCTGGCCAACCTCAAGCTGCCGGGCGTGGGCGCGCTGTCGCAGTCCACCATCTGCCGCTTCGAGTCGCTCACGCTGTCGCACAACAACATGATCGCGCTCAAGCCCATCCTGCAGGCGTGGCTGGAGGAGGCGGAGGCGCAGGCCAAGAACAAGCGCCGGGACCCGGACGCGCCGTCCGTGCTGCCGGCGGGCGAGAAGAAGCGCAAGCGGACGTCGATCGCGGCGCCCGAGAAGCGCTCGCTCGAGGCGTACTTCGCGGTGCAGCCGCGGCCCTCGGGCGAGAAGATCGCCGCCATCGCCGAGAAGCTCGACCTCAAGAAGAACGTGGTGCGCGTGTGGTTCTGCAACCAGCGCCAGAAGCAGAAGCGCATGAAGTTCGCGGCGCAGCACTGACAAGTGGCCGGAGGGGGGGCGCTCGCCCCACCCTCCACCCCACACTGCATCTGAGCGCCTCGGCCCTCCCACCACACTCCAAAGTGCCAAACATTTCACTCCCCGCGTCGACTGGGACTACGTACACCTACTCGCACGCGGAGGCTTCACTCGCACACGAAGACTTTCTCCCCGTCGAAAAGACGACTCACCACTCACGTTCTGTGTTATTTACGCGTTTCAAAATTAAATTACTCCACACCCGGGGGTGAAGCACCTGTCTGCCTACTTATGTGTCTACCGCAAACGGCCTTGCATATACTATCATTCGTAATCACATCGACGACTGAGTAATGTAGTCAGAGCACAAGACACTGGATCTATCGAGGTGGCGCAGTGCTTAAGACACTGTTCTTCTGGAAGGTGGCAGTCCGATCCTCATACAACAATTTCGGTTCGGTTTGGAAATGACGTCATGAAACACCATTACCCGATGTTAAAACATATTCTTCATCTAAAGACCCACCTCAGCTTCGCACAGTTAACATGAATTATCTACGACCGTAAGACCTCTCTGCCATAGCAATGAGTTTGTTTACAAGACACTGCATACAGTTATTATTAAAAATCAGTGTACAAAATTATATTACCGAACGTTAACTCCCAATTCTAGTACATTTTAAACGATTTAAGAATGAGATCGAAATGTGATATAAATAAGTTCAGGTGAATGCCCTGTATTTCCCTTCCTTGCAAAAGAAATGCGACTGTTACTTCCCGACCTGTTTTTACTGGCTGAGTCTCATTCTCGTTCCCCATTTGCCTCTGTATCAATTCTCTTTGCTTCCAGTATTCAATGAACTTCCGAAATTCTTCCATGAATCTAACAGCCGTTTCCACTTTTTTACCGAAAAGTTCAAAGAAATTCATGATTTAAATTTTATGATGGTTAGCATCCTGTATCCAATATCATCGCCGGAGTTCGATAAGTCATTTATTACTGAAAGTATCGGCCATTATACAGGGCGTATCAAAAATAATCATCCGATTTGGCATGCCATTCCTGAAACTAATAAACACATACAATGAATTTTGTTTTCTGATTAACGTGGAACTTAAAAAGTTTTTTTCATTCCTTTTGAAAGGTGTTCAATACGCCACCTTCAGGTGCACGGGATATGTCAATGAAGTATTCAGACTGTTCCCACACTGCAGCGAGCATGTCTTGAGTTGCAGCTTCCACAGCTGCTGTTATGCGATTTCTCAGCTCATTCATTGTTGTTGGTTAACGGAGGCACATAAACAGTCTTTTATAAACCACCACAAGAAATAATCACATACAGTGAGGTCCGGTGACATTGCAGGCAAGTAATGTAAGGCAGAATCATTTGGTCCACTGCGACCGATGCATCGTACTGTAATCCCTTGATATGAAAACTCCTGACCCATCGTTCTGTAATCCTTTGATTTGAAAATTCCCGCACTCTCATATTCCAGTGTGGCGGTGCCCCATCCTGTTGGTAAATGAAGTCGTTCGAATCAGTATCCAACTGTGGGAAAAGAAAGTTCTGAAGCACATCAATAACAGTTATTTTTGACTCGCACTGCGCGAAACGTAGAAAACAAAACGCTTTCTGTTGTGCCATTTTTACTAGAACTGAAGTGAACGCACACTGCTGCTACCTAGCGGGAACCATGTAAAACTCGAGAGATGGCTCTTTCCAACGGTGCGTTTTTCAAGCTCATATTTCAAATAACATAGCAGTTATGATTTTTTAAAAATCGGATGATTCTTTTTGATAAACCCTATATTACCTCAGGAACCTTCTTATAACTCACCAGGAAAATCGCGAACAACTCGTTTTCAACCGATACCTTCTGAAGGAGAGGCATGTATGTCTTACCACTGCGCCAACTCGTCCCTCGCATGTATGTTACTTCATTTATTCATTTATACTGGACCTTACTTTTAACACTGTGAAGAGATGGGTGGATTTAACACCGTAAATAAGGCAGTTATATCGTTCAGAATTTTCTGACCTTTCTTAATATTACATAAATGAATTAAAATTATTATGGATCAGCAAAAATTTAAACCAAATAGACACCACAGTTCAACAATGTCAATACACAGATGTAGCATAAATTGAGGAAACCTGACAGAAGCTATATCCAAGGGCATGACTGCGGTAGGCGCATAATTGTATGAAATCATTTTATCATCGTAACACTACACAAGCATCCTACTGTACCTCGGAACGGATCTCACTGCTAATCTCACGAACACATACGTTTCATATTCCCACGATTTCTGTTGTCAAGCTTCTCGTTTGTGAAACACAGTGGACGTCAGTTGCCTATGGTACAAAACTGAAATTCTTACTTGAAAATGGACTCAATTTTACTTCAGTGCTATGAAACTTAAACAGAGCTCTCATCTTTGCATTATTCAGGAGGAAACTCAAAATTTGTGATACACTCTACGTAAAGCGCTAAAAAATATCTGCTTGCTGTAAAGCTAACTCTTTTTTTTCTTCAGCGGAGAAGGATTTATCAGACTTTTTACACAAAAAAAACTTCTGCACGTTTTCAAGTTCAAAGAAGTTCGAAGTCGTGTAGTGAATACTAGAATTTTTCCACTTCTGCTTTAGGACATGTTGAGAGTTGCCATAAGGCGGTTTGAGACGTTGGCGACGTGCGCTCGAACTTGAGACGGAAGTGACCGCACGTTGGACAGCTGCGAATGACTGGAGTGCTGCGTTCGACGGGCGCCTTGCCAGTGAGTGCACTGTGGCGGAAAGTGGTTGGTGCAACGAGAAAACTGTGATTCGTGGGGGCTCGCAGAAGCCCCAGTCTTTGTGCAATATTACCCAGACAATGGGACTGTTGAAACACACCCAGCAGATGTTGTGTACATATCAGTTATACTTAAGGTTACCAGCGACACATGCCTAAGTATGTTAGCATAGCTTTCATAGTGATCTCGGAGCAAATTGTTTTGTTAATTTATTAATTTATTTATTTTGCTAGCGTTTGTAGCAGAGCAGCTGGCCGCGAGAGAACCGTGAGTGCGTACAAATTTTGTGTCTGTGTCTGTATGAAAGATGATGTTACGAATTAGGCGACATGCAGAGTATCCACAAAATATGCAGATGGGACTATTACTTCTGTGATAATATTTATTAGTCACGTTGTTGGCACTAGAGTTGCGGTGTAGGTTACAAGTCGAAACTGAAATACAGTCGTCGTCGATCTGTGCTTGACTGGACACTGTGGACTGAGGTACAAATAAAAGCAATAAATAAAATTTAGACTTAGATACCTTTCGAAGCAGTGCTAAGTGACCTACGTCTCAACAACGTATATACCCAACTTAGTAAACTATTCTTGCCATTAGCACAACTTCATTCAGGTTTTCCCTTACAGAGAAACATATTCAGCGGAAGGAATAGTCATACGAAACCAATTCACAACGTTGACATTATTCTTTGCCATTGTTCTTACTGTTGGGATTTCGCGTGGGCAATACAATGTCGTATTTTTATAAAAATTATAAAACGCAATCGTTTGTCAGTTATTCATTTTTTCTCATATTTTTTTAATCAATGAACAACCAACACAAACTGCGCTCACATTAACCTTGTTCCTTCATTTTACAATTACAATACGCAATTGTTATAATTAATGGTCAAACGCTGAGATTGTTTGTGAACTGTGGGTTATTTATCAACTCTTGAAAGATGTTTTTTGACATATATCTAGTCATTTGCTTTAAATTTATTTCATTATGTTTGATATTAATGAACACAGTATTGTGACTTGTATTGAGTACTCGAAGTAACATTATTTTCATGTTATGATACAAAGATTTTTTATTCTAATGTTTCTTACAAAGTAAATATTTTTAAAGAGCTTTAAGTACCACTGCATATTGTAGAACTGTAACGTAACACTTATTTCTTTTTATTGTCACTATCGCTGTGCTGCATGGAATGAACGGATATTTTGTGGATACATCTGTATTCAAATTGTTGCAGTTATAGCCTCATATAAGCTCAAATAAATTTCAGGAGTCGCAGAAAAGTAAATATGTACATAGTTTATATATATATATAATAAAGAGCTATCCCGAATTTTGTGTTTTGCATCTTCTCCATGCATTCGGACAAATGTGCTACTACAGGGTAAAAGTTCATATCATTTCAAGAAGAGTATAAAGCGCCTATCTCAGGACGAATGTGTCGCCTTTGTCGTAAGCCCGCACTTTTCTGCAAGCCAGGAATGAGTGACGGCGTTCGCCAACTTCAACATATCATTGTAAGCGCCGGCGGGGCGCTGTTGTGTAGATATTACCGAACTCTTTACATAGAAACGACTGCTGTCACACGGACCTCCTGCTGTGTCGGGCAGTCACGTGGGTACTTCATATATAAAGTAATAGGCTCGTTTTTATACGTAGTTTCCATGAAGCCTTACCGTAAAGTATTGTAGAGTCTGTTTCCATCACAAAAAGCCATTTTCTTTCAATGTCATGTTCTAAGACAGAAAATTCATTCAATGAAAATAAAGTCTTGGTGTTAACATATCAAACTGTTCAGTGTGGTACTGTGATTTATTTTGTTTCTCGACGTCCAGTCCCTTTTTCCTCTGCACGTTTGCCTGAATCTAACTACAGGGATTTCAAGAGACTGATTTCCGCTGAACTGATAAACAGCTGCCAGCAGATGATGTTCAAGGCTGGTGCATGAAATGGGGGTACGACGACCCCCCACAATATCGGACTGTGACCGTCCGGAAAGTTGCATAGTAGTGTAAGTATACCAGTTCGGTCACAAACCGAATGCCGCAGCAAATTACCATTCCTTCGCGCCTTGAGAGTCATTTAGATAAGAAGCTGAAGAGTTGAAAACAGGCTGTCTGCGTATTCAAAACAGCGAGTACTGATCACCTGACTCGTGATGGTATATCCACTACAAATGACACAGCTGAGAACGAAAAACATGTTCATCTATGGTATTTGGCGTAGTGTAGTTTAGTGTGTTAATTCGAGAGTCTAGCATCCTTCTAAGACAATTTGTTGCCTAGAACATAAGCTTTGTTACATAGATAACCATTTTCAGCCAGTTCTGTAGCTTTCATTGGATTTGTAAAGGTTTACAACGAAATGTTGGTCAATGCATCTCATCCAAACAAAAAATGTCGCGATACAATTAAGCAGAGTATATAACCTATACGGTAATATCAATGTTGTTAAATAACTAATCGCATGCTCGTGTACAACACGTAAAAAATACAATAATTTACGGGATTGATCCGAAGTCACGATTTGTACATTAACACAATCCCGGAACTTGCAACATATTAGACATTGTATAGGGTACTGAGCACTCTCACATAGGGAAGAAAGTACGACGCAGAATCCCACGTGTATCGTGATCTTTCACTTTCTAAGATAATAACGATAAGCAATATAACACGCCATCCTGCATGACATGGGAACCAGTTGAAGTTATTCCGCTGACAGAAGTAGGCAAACTAACTGCCGCAGATCACTTAGACCATATGTCACAGACATTGTCACCAGCTAGCAGTACATTATTACACATCTAACATGTGAAGTTACTCCACTGAATATTTCGTTATAAATAAAATAAAATTCTTGAGTTCCTTAAAATCTGTTAGTAACCATTAGACTATGCAGTGTGTAGCAAAAATGTACGGCACAAATTGCAGGCCACATTCTTCACACGTAGATGAAGAAATTATGTTATATGAATATGGCTCTGGGAACGCTTTGTTTCCATGTTACGATTCATTCTCTCCAAGTCGTTGAGTATGGAAAACACACAAGAACAGAATGTTAGAATCATGTGGATGCATTGTCGATGATGTCTGGTTACGTTGTGTACCGCCAGTGTTTTGTTTTACGTGTACCTGTTGCCTTGCGACCTACGTCGTTGCTTGTTAACATCAAGTACGTCTGACGAAAGCTTACTGGTTACTAAGTATAGTTAATCACAGATTTGCCTCGTGCAGTGGCAGAGTACAGAAATACAGAGATGGCAGATGCTCATTTGATGTACGGATTAGCTCACGGCAATAACTCTCGCGCTAAATAACGGATTCGGTGACAGATGGATAGGTAGAGATGGACCAATTTCCAGGCCTTTACGCTCTCTGGACCTAAGCCCATTGGATTTTTGTTTGTGGAGATCGTTTGAAAGCTCGTGTGTATGGAACCCCAGTACTAGTTTCTGAGAGTCTCCGTGCCCGTTTTATGGAAGGATAAGAAACCTCGCTCAATACTCCAGAGATACATCAGCGCATCCGAGTTTCACTACAACGGTGGGCTGATGCATGTCTCAATGCTCAAGAAGAGCTTATCGAACCTCTCCTGCGAGGAAGAGTTGCAAGCGATATGCTGTTGAGTTCTGTTCGTGTGTGTTCCCCATGATTATTGTGCCTACGTGTGAGTAACGTGTCCTGCAATTTGTGTCATACATTTTTGTTACATCCTTTATGTCACACATAATAATATGTAATAGAACATATTGGAACTGGTTACACGCCTTTAAATACTTAAAACATAAGCTGCACAGAAATTTAATGTTGGAGACTCAAGCTCGTTTATTAAAATTTGTTTTGAGAAAAATGCCAGAAAAGATGCATGAGGCCTATTACGTTCCCAAATATATTTCTAAAGCACCTGTCTCTACCGGTCATATGTTGGAACGTACTACATCAAGAAGGTAATAAATAGTACTCCCACCTGCAATATTTGAGTGCATCTCATGTACAAGTTCTGTGCATGGTCTGTTCATGAATCGTAATGTAGTAGTTGTGAAAGGTTCCCATCCATTTAATTACCGGATGTCAGGTTGTTTATATGGACTTATTGCAGTGGTACTATTCTGTCTCATGGCGTTTTCATGTAACCAGTTTAATAAAACCAGCCTGAATCTATTACCTTAAAAATCTGTGCAGCTTATATTTTTTAACACATTATTGGGTATCAGGTTGTTTATAACCATTTTTTACACGGGTGCTAGTCTGTTAATGGCATTTTTCACCAAAAGGGAATTTTGAATAACGAACTTAAATCTATTACCTTAAATATCTGAGTAGCTTATGTTTTAAGTATTTAACAGCAGGAGGACCGGCGTTAGCGAACTACATAGAAGGACCGCTACAGCTCATTTGGACCAGTGAAGTTTTTCCTTTTTGTTTTCAGTTTTACTTCTTAAGTTACTTCACTATGGTGTCTTTATAGGTCAGTAGTGCATTATGCTTATCCTGCAAATGTATTCCGCTTAAAAATTTCTGTAGAAGGTATGTTTAATTACACAACAGAGATTGAAGTAAAGAATACAGTGTAAATATAAAATCAATTGAAATTAAATTTGCAAATGCAAATAAACATATAATTATACAATAACATTTTATCTGTTTAACTTGTACTCAATAAAAACCCACCCCAATCAGGTCATAAAAATACATTCAGTAAAAAAAAAAAAGAAAAATGGACACAAACTTCTGTACCAATAACGAGAAAATAACGTTTTTCCAACTATGACTTCTTTTCAATCAAAGTCACCATCTTTGTAAAAATAAATTGCATACACGTAGTGAACACTTCTAGTACTTGGACCACATACGAATTTCTTGCACTGCACACACAGATCTTTAGTTTTGTTTGACCTTTTGCATCCTCCTATCTGGCAGGTCTAACTTGGCGTTACCTTAAGAATTTCAGTCGCCGCAATGAATGTATGAACAGATCCTTTCCCTTACATACACAGTGGATAGATCTTCTACTAAACTGAAAAGAAATGTTCGCTGGCACACTTTTTCTCCTGTTGTCACTCTGTAAAGGATCCGGATGTTGACTCCAGCAAGGCCTATATCGCTGAAAAACACGTGCATAGACCATCTGCGGCAGCCAAACTTGACACTGTACAGACGAGACATCTGGTCCACAACATCAATTGCAAATTTAGTGGAATTGTAGAAGCTCACAGTTTCAGGGAGTTTCTTCTGCTTTTGTTGGTCCAGTGCAACTGACTGGTGCATTGCGCTCAATAGAAGAACGTTTTCCTTGGTCTTACCCTGATAACAATTAATTTTTGGCTCAATAGGTTTGCATAAAATAGTATTATACAAAGATCCGGCAGTAGAATTCACTGATGGATTAACTGTGAAGAAATTCTCGCATGTTACATTTCTTCCTTTGGAAGTGTAAGGTTGCGTGATACGAGTGACAATATACTCTGCAACAGATATGTTAGTAGATCTTTCACTTTGCTTACCCAAGTGAGGAAATCCATTCTACAGCAAGCCAGAGCATCGAACCAAATTTGTCTGGTTTATTACTCATGTGCTGTATTAGCGGCATCGAGCCTTGCATCGATAGAGCTGCTGATCTACGGTTATAAATGAAGTTGGTTTATAGTTCTGGAAACAGCTACAAATGAATTCCAGACTGGGGTAGCTGCTGCGAAGCCGTCAATCTTGAGTCTTTCGGCCCAAGTGTGTTTCGTCATCAGATCTTAAAAATCGCGTGACTTCTATGAACTTATTTCTTCCCATAGGGTGAGATAAACTTGCTTGCCATCGCACTTGAGACCACAATTTCACGGGGAAATTATTTCCTTTATACACTCCACTACATACATTATAGCTATGGCAGCTTCTAATTGCGCAATATCAAGTACCCAAATGTCATCCTGGAGAAGTACTCGTTCTCAAATTTCTGTAAATTTTTTTATGTTTTGTACAATATTATTGCCTATCATCACTCGCCATTCACTCAAATAACTATCTGCGACTGTAAGTTTCTTAGCGTTACACGTCGGCCCAAGAGTTTCTACCAACACGTTGTGATGCCCTAATCTTTCAGGTGCACGCCCTGGTGCAATTAGAGTCCACTACGTTCCGTCGGCTACAGTCTCTGCTCTTCCATCTTCCGGATGCTGAGATGGATGCGATTTTTTTCCATTTTCTACTCGACTGCGAGTAGGAATTTGTTGTGCCAATGGAATCGAACGTGGAAGCACTAGGTATTCTTATGTTGTTGTACAGGTTCTGAAAATTCATCTTCCGATTCTAATGATTGACCTTGTTCTGTTTCGTGGGGCTGATATTAAGTACCATCTTTATAATCTTTGTCATCTTTACCATTCAACTCACCACATTCAAACTATCTTCTGCAGAATCTTCTTCTGGTAAACTGTTCACGTAATTCAGTAGTTCTTCACCCGATGAAAACACTTTCGCGCCATAGTAATGAGGAGGAGCACTAAACTTCTGCAGAGCGCAACAGCTTGTTGACAGAGAACAGCAAGTATGTCCACTATTCCACTAACTGAAGTGAAATATAATGAGAGAGAGGAAACAAGATCATAACAATCAAACAGAATAAGCTAGGCGGATAAAAAAAATCCTTTGTTGAGCCTTTACAGACTTGAAACGTAAAAAGTATCTCAACGGACAGAGTGACAGGCTGAAACCCTTTGAGGTAAAAATGTTTCTAATCCGTTCCGTTTTTGTAATAAACTTTTGTCTTTTACAGAAACTATAAACCACAAAGGTACATTAAAAGTCATGAAAAATAAGTAGTGGTAGTACCTTTATTCATCTGTAGATCTCTTTTTACAAGGATATAGGACATGTCAAAGTATTTACATGTTTAAATCAGTTTAAAATAAGCTAATTCGTATACACATATATTTGCAGACTTCTAGTTAGAGACAATCATTAGATTTAGCCCTGGTATACAATACACACTGGTGGTCTCTGGGCCGTTTTCTGAAACGCAACTTCCCATTTACTAACCTGAAAAACTGAGTCAGCATCCCTCCATAATGATTGAGATGTTGAGCTCAGAAACAGGAAGAGGTGCATAACTTGGCGGTAAATATTTCTAGAGAGGAAAAAAGAAGGAAAAAATAAAATGATGGTGTTATGTGGAATGTTGGATGTTTTATAATCATTATTATTATTATTTATTTGTATAACATTTATTTATCAAACCCCTACTCTGTTTTATTTAAGTAATCCTTCAACATGTAAAATGTGTTGCATAGAAGGTACTTTCAGCTGCCTGTTTAAATAAGTGTATTTCTGCAATTTCTTTAGTCTCTTTTGCTAATTTCTTGTACAGTTTTATTCCTTGGTAGAAAATGTTGTTTTGAGTTTTATGTTTATTTTTTCTTGGTAAATGTAAGTTGAGTCTATCTCTCGTTGCATGGTCATGGACAGAGCTGTTTGTGCAGTAATTATGAATGTTTTTTTATGTGTATAACTGACTGGTAAATGTATTCACATGGAGCAGTTAAAATCCCAAGTATTTTGAACAGAGCTTTACAATGAGCTCGACTAGTATATTTGGTTATTATTCTTATGGCTTTTTTCTGGAGTTTGTGTTCATATTTTGCGCATTTGTTCCCCAAAAAAGAATGCCATAGCTAAAAATTGAGTGTACATATGAATAATATACAACTAAAAGACACTGCATGTTACACACTGATGATAGGATTCTAAGGGCATAACATGCTGATGACATTCTGTTTGCAAGTACCTTTGGGTGTTCACACCACTTCAACCGAGAATCAATATTCATTCCTAGAAATTTTTCATTTGCTACGCAGTCTATAGACGTACCATCTATATTTAATTTAACATTGTCATTTTTCCTCTTCAAACTAAAATTTATGGCCTCCGTTTTCTTTATGTTCAACGTCACTTTATTGCTTATTGACCAGTCATAAACTTCCTTGAGAGTTTCATTTGCTTTCTTGGCAAGGAGTTCTCTTGCTTTCTCAGTGACTATAATATTGCTGTCATCAGCGAAGAGAATTTTTTCACCATGAGTAACACTACTGGGACAGTTATTGATGTATATCAGGAAGAGTATTGGTGCTAATATGCTACCTTGCAGAACCTCTACATTAATGTATTTTGATTCTGATAAGTGTTTAACTAAATGTTTAGATCTATTTGAAGTATGTGTTAACTCTACTCTTTGTACCCTACCTGTTAGGTATGATCGAAACCAGTCATTAGCTATCCCTCTTATTCCTAATACTTGTAATTTATTTAATAGAATCTTGTGATCGACTGTATCAAACGCCTTAGAAATATCCAAAAATATGCCTGTGACACTCTCATCTTTATCAAGAGCATCAAGTACAACTTTTGTGAATTCTACTATAGCTGATTCCGTATTTTTGCCACTTTGGAAACCAAACTGTGATTCGCTTAAGAGATTGTATTTATTCAGATAATTCATTAATCTGTCTTTCATAATTGCTTCTATAATTTTTGAGAATGCTGACAGCAGGGAAATGGGCTGGTAATTTTCTGTCTTCTGGCTTATCTTTCTTAAGCGAAGTTACAACTCTTGCCTGTTTAAACTGCTCTGGAAATGTTCTTGGTGTGAAGGATTCATTTGTTATATTTGTTAAGGGGCCTTGTATAATCCCTATGAATTGTTTCCGAGCACACATATGTACTTCTTCTAAGCCTCCTAACATTTTATATTTTAGATTTTGAACAATTTTATTGACTTCACTCTCTGTGGTTGGAAGTAACATCATTGCATTTAGGGAAACATTATTTACAGGTGTTATATTTGTTTTGGGGAATTTTTGCTGTAACTTCTTTGCAATACTTGAAACATACTCTTTACATAGTTTGCTAAGTGTTGTAAATCATTTATTACCTTATGCCCCTGCCTAAGCAGTATGTTATTCTACGTTTGTTTGCCTCTCCCCATTTCCTTTTTCATAACATCCCAGACTGCTTTGCTTTTATTCATTGCATTATATATTATTTTGTCAGTAAATGACTTTCTTGCAGCAGTGAGCACCTTCCTATAGATCTTTTTGTATCTATGATAGAAATTTAAGAATTCTGGATCATTGTGAATCTTTTTCATGGAACTGAGGTGTTTAAGTGTTTGGGAGGACTTCTTAATACCTGCTGTTTTGTGAGATGTTGATACAGACATGCATACTTTTGGAAATGGCTTTTCAAAGTCCAATTTAAACATTGTGGAGAATTTAGAGAATTTCATATTCACATTGGTTTCCTTATACACTTCATCCCAGCTTTGTTTTTCTAGTTCTTTTGAACATTCTTTTATTTTGATTTCTTATAGTTGTCGTTTGTGGGCTTGAGTTTAGGGAATGATTCGATGTCTGATTTTACTGTTGTTATTTGACAGAGATTGTCTGATAGTCCGAGATCTTTTACAGCTACATCAAATTTTTCCCAGTCCATATTTGTGGCCACATGTTCGATTACTGATGCAGTCATTACGATATTAGTGTTGATGTTAATGTCCCTACACAGTATTATCTTGACCTTTGTACTTGAGACTTTATCTAGAACTTCTGTTAATTTATTGAAAAAAGTGTCCACACTACCACCGGGAGATCTATACACACACAAAATGATTAATTTCTTGGTGATATCAAGCCCTGTTAATTCAACAGCTGATATTTCAAAGTGTTTATCTTCACTTACTGTACTGAGGTCAAGTCTTGATTTGAACTGTGTTCCTTTTCTGATATAAATGCGTGATTCTCCACCCCTTGAATAAGTAGACCCTTAAGTTAAAACGTACGCTATTTATTAAATGTAAGACAACGCTCACCAATGAAATTAATTGGTATGGTCCTCCTATTGTTAAAGGCATGTAACAAATTTCATTATGTTCTATTACATACCGTTACGTGTAACATATAATCTAATGGCTACTAATAGGTTTTAGGTAACTGGTGTTTTTTTTTAAATTTATAACGGAACATGCAGTGGAGTAACGTCACATGTTGGATTAACCATACTGTATTGCTACCTGGTGACAATGACTACGACTTAAGGTCTAAATGATCTGCAGCAGTTAGTTTGCCTGGCCCCTATCAGTGGGAAACTTCAGTCATACAGGGTAGAGTGTTATATTGCTTATGGTTATTATCTTAGAAAGAGAAAGATCACCGTACAAATGAGATTCTGCGCTTTTTTCTTCACTATGTGAGAATGCTCACAACGTCTATTATGTTGCAAGTTCTGGGATTATGGGTAACGTACATATGATGGCTTCGGATTAGTTTCGTAAATTATTACATTTTTACATGTTGAACATAAACATTCGATTAGTTACTTAACAGCGGTGATATTATTGTATAAGTTATATACTCTACTTAATTGCATTATAACGTTCTTGGTTTGGATAAATGTAATGAACTGCATTTCGATGTAAACCTTTACAGATCTCAAGACGGCCGTTGAAGTGTCTGAATCTGGTTATCTATGTAACAAAACTCGAGATCTAGGCAATAAAGTGTTCTAAAAGGATGTTAGACTCTAAAATATGGAAGACAGCCCCATGCTTTCACTGGCGTAATCATGCTCCATTTACCTTAACCACTCAGATAACATTTTTTACAGCAACAAAATTAAAAAAAATTGGCTAGCAAATGTTCTTTAGCTACCAGGGTGACATGAACCAGCGTGATTGCCTTTCTTGTAACTTTGTTCATTACGAAGATATGAATTACTGTCTGTCTTTTTAAAATAACCTGCTTTTCTTCATTCGTTAATCCACTTTCACTCTTTAAGACCTATTCAAAAACTTACACTATTCATGTAAACATAACGTTATTTAAAACAAATTACAAAATTGATTTTCACTCTTCTGTACTGGTACCAAGGGTAACATATGTCACCCACTTGCTAGAG
The DNA here is from genome assembly GCF_023864275.1 of Schistocerca cancellata. NCBI lineage: Eukaryota > Metazoa > Arthropoda > Insecta > Orthoptera > Acrididae > Schistocerca > Schistocerca cancellata. Next base: position 380,574,959 of record NC_064630.1, read on the forward strand.
AGCATGGATAGTTGATCAAACGTCTGGGCTGCGTCCAGTTGAAACGGCTGAAACAACAGCAGTTCTCTACAGTGGGAGAAATATTCAGATAGGTGCAATTTTAATTTTAATGTTAATTTTATGACACACTGCATGAGTACCCGTCATGCCCGGGTATGTGTTCCAATCCCGTTAGGCGATTTCCTTCTTCTGCTTCTGTCAATCTCCTCTCACCCAATCTCTGCCTATCTCGTCCTCCCCAGTCTCTCTGCCCATCTCTCCTTCCCTCACTCCCCGTTCATCTCACCCTCTTCCCTTTCTCTGTCCATTTCCTCCCTCCCCCCACCCCCGACTCCCGGTCTGTACACCTCTTACTTCAGTTGGGTCCATCTTCTCCTTCCCCCCTTTGTCCACCTGCTTTTCCCCCCTTTTTTCCTCCAGATCATCATCCCCACCTCAACAGCAGGTTGGTGGCTCTTACCCCCACAGTCTTCCAACACAGTAGGTAATATGTCTACCAATCGCTGACCAATGGCTGAAATCGATTCAGTGGTTCAGGAGGAACTTTTCATCCACGGATATGCCTGAGTACTCACATGTGGCATATATTTCACACACATTTAACAAATTTCCCAAAATTATGTACACATATTTTTTCTGTATCAGTAGCGAATTTCGTCCTACAGTTTCGTTTTCTCGCAGCTCAGTCCCTATGACGTTACATCTTCTGAACAATGTCTGCAATTATTTAGGCAATATTTCTACCTGATGCAATGCAGCTCACCTTGGAAGAAAATGCAAACCGATAGACATAACCACGGGGGTGAGTCACCTCATTTTTCGTAAAGCTCTAGACTCTTCAACATTGAATAACCATCTAGATGGAACGTTATGAACCAATATGAAGTGGAGTTTTATTTATAATGTGTAGTAGGGAAATCTGGTTTAGTGAAGATTTTGAAAAAGTACAGTGCCACTGCTAAGCAAATTGGAAGAGTTAGGCTGCGAGGGCAGGAAGGTAATTTTACGCCTAGCAGTCGGAAATATCATTCAAAGTGTAAACTGCACACAGTTATCAACGTAGTCCATTTTTTACATCTGTATATTCTGACATTTTTTTCAGATCCTTCAACGAGTGTTCCGTCCACAGTTACTCAACTGTATTCTTTGGTTCAAATGGCTCTGAGCACTATGCGACTTAACTTCTGAGGTCATCAGTCGCCCAGAACTTAGAACTAATTAAACCTAACTAACCTAAGGACACCACGCACATACATGCCCGAGGCAGGATTCGAACCCGCGACCGTAGCGGTCGCTCGGCTCCAGACTGTAGCGCCTAGAACCGCACGGCCACTCAAGCCGGCTCAACTGTATTCTTTGTAACACCGTGGAAACATTACTGGGAAATTTCTTATCACGTTTGGTTTTCGTTAGTATTCAACAAGAACGGCACCCATAGCATTCTCGTATTTCCTCACTTATTATACTCTTATTCTAAGTGTCAAAACACAGAGAAAATTTTTCAAATATTCATTACACAATGCCGCATGTTCTTGGCGCTGAGCAGTTCTTCCCTATGGAGTTCCAAATTCCATGCGTGGAGATCTTACCTTCCAGCATGGGATCGTTGGAAGAGGCAGCACACAAGGTTTTGATGAAGGGGCACAGCTTTTTGAGCAGCGACATACATTTTGATATTATAGAAAAACGAACAAACGTAAGCAAGGCCTTTGTTCCATAAGATTTCACTAGAACGTTGAGTCAGCTAAAGTTTCGAGGCAATTCCATTTAATTTCAACACATACAACTGAAAAATTAAAACATTTGCAGTAGTTTTAAGCATACAACTTACTTCTCTGATTTTAAAGATGCTGCTGAAATGTTGTTGTCACCCCCTGGCACGTAAGATAGCCAAATGTAATGCACTCGAAATGTCTCATACTTATTCATCTCAAATAGCTATCCAAAAACACATATTATGAAACAGAAAAATGGAGAAATGTCAGTGTATTCGAAAGAGGAAAGAACAAAGCAGATACATGCCACATGGTACGTCATCTGAGAGACCATCCATTGTTTATTAGTTGCAGAACAGAAAGACATGTTGACGATGTTACCATTTCCTCCTCAATATCACATAAAATTGTGCTCCGCCAGGCGCTGAAGAAACGCTAATGGTACAGATCTGCAGACGACAGTTAATTGTCAAAACTGGCAAATAAAAAATAGTTTTGAATGCGATATTGGCTACAAAAAATTTCTTTAGAGTACATGCAGGTCGCTCCTTCTAATTACCCATTATGAGAAACTTGAATTATAGAGAGTGTTACATTAAACTTTGCAATAAATGTTCCCAAGAATGGTCTTGCGTAAGAAACAGAAGTCAATACTGAGAGATTCTTTCTTTGAATATAATATCGTTTTTCTCCTGTAAAAACTTTAAAAGATATGATGAATGGTTTTACTGACTACAGTTCTACTATTTAAAATATTTATGCAGTATTCCTGTGCTTGTATTATCACAAATAAAGAGTAGTGCCTCTGAATTAATGGCACTTGAAAAAAAAAACTTTCTTGTTACCACACAGAATCAGTTTCTTGGTATGGCACATAGAACGCTCTTAATAAATTATTTATTTTTCTCATTTGTCTCATAATTTTTTGCTGTTATGATACGCGCAGTATAATCCTGCGATTTCAGACTATCTTCTCGATTTTTTAGATAGAAACAAATCGTGTACAAAAAAAGATAGGTTGTTTCTCGATTCTTTTGACAAATATGAGATTTGACATTAGAATCTTTTCCATTCCTGCTCTTCGTTTGGTACACCTCTAAGCGTTTTTCGTCTAATACACGTTATCCCTTCTCGAATTTCCCATCTGCTGTTGCAGTTTTTCGGATGTGCAGCACGTGCGTTATACTTTTTGTTATGAAGGTGACTTATTCTTGTAACTTTTTGTGTGCTGAATCATAATACGACACAAAATAAGCAATATAACCCACAACTTCTTTTTCACATTTAATGTATAAAATAAAGGTGTTTCTGTTGTTTTTAATAATGAAAATTTTAGATCCTATTATAGTTATAACTGAACCAAGTGCACCGTCGTCATCTTACGAACACGCTTAAGCCACAACTATTTCATTTCCACTAAAATTTCTGTCCCTGATCGAAGATTGATTGTGCTTTTCTTGTTTAGATAAAAAGGAATTGTATTACCACCTCTGCAAATTACGTTGGGTCTACTTAAACAGTCTGTGAAAGCCTTATGCGAAAATGGAGAATGGTTAAAGCACTTCTGTGAGCTGTTTCCTCACCTATTAGAAGCTTAATTGAAATTAGGAGTGTTTTTGGAACTGACATTCAAAGAAGAGTCCAACTTTGAATCAAAAATGACTGTGTCTTTGTGTGCCATTCAGGGAAGCCGTATCTAAACTCTTAGGCAGCAGAATGGATCTACATTACACGTCTTTTGTAGTCAGAAGTTCTAGAAGTTAGAGCCGGCCATTGTGACCGAGCGGTTCTAGGCACTTCAGTCCGGAACCGCGCTGCTGAAACGGTCGCAGGTTCGAATCCTGCCTCGGGCATGGATATGTGTGATGTCCTTAGGTTAGTTAGGTTTAAGTAGTTCTAAGTCTAGGGGACTGATGACTTCAGATGTTAAGTCCTATAGTACTTAGAGCCATTTGAACAATTTTTTCAAGCAGTTAGGAGGTTTGAATAGCCTCAGAACTCACTTTTTGAATACTCAGCTTGACGTTTTCTTTAAAAGTTTTGTTTATTTCGCGGGGAACATGGTGAACTCTTTCATCAAAGTATCAACATGATGGAAAGATGGAATCAGAAACTCTGAAATAACTGGACAAAAATCTATTTGTATGATTTAAGGAGAATAGAGAAATATCAGCTATAAGTCTGTGGACACAATTCCTACTGCGGTATAACATGCTACTACTATTGCTGTATCGTTTCCACGGTCGGTGCCAAATTTTTGATAAAATATGTTAAATTGAAACTGAGGTGCGATTTTAATTAATCTGACTTTTGATAGGTGCCAGGATTGAACGTCACTAATCACACCAAACGTCACTTCCCTCTTCATTTGTGTGGCCATATTGTCCAAATTTGTTTTATAAGTATTGAAAGTTTTTTAAATCCGTATTTGCGACTACAAGAAAATGCATGCTTTTGTCACCAATCGCGTTTCTTTTTTCTTTTTTTTTTTAATAAAACATCATCAGTGATCTTTAAAAAAAGATATTTGCAATTCCATTTAATTTTTAGATCGAGAAACGTTGATTTTACTTAGGTGTTGTACGACAGATTTTTACTCACATCAGAAATCGTCGCCTGATAGTAAGTTTTTGGGGTAGTCCCTCGATTGGCACTGTTTTTGTCAGCTTAATCCCACATTGCTTTGCTGAATTGAATATTTTTTTTTGGTGTGAAACACGACAAAATTTAGCAGCACTCTGTTTATTTATATCTTTCTGAACAAACTTGTCTATGAGTGTGCTTAGTGAGTAGTGTAGCCAACTTAAAAAGCAGTTTTCGTTTTCCTTGATTACTATTTAAATGTTTACCTCCATCATTACTCCTTCATTTCACTTGCATACTGAATGAATGCTTGGTAACATAATGAAATGAGATAAGACACATGTGACGAACTGCAGAACGAGAATCTTTTTAGATCATGGAAAACCAAAACAAGGCGTTATTTTGATGAAGACTGGGTTCACAGACTGCGTGAAATTTCTGAATGAAGTCTTCCCGCTTTAGGCTGCTAAAATGTTATTTCTTGCCTTGCAATTTCCGCGCATCGTCATTATGAAGCATTTTCAAAGCAGTCAGTCACCAAATAAAATACATGTAATTACAAAACTGACTGACGTTGAAAAATGAAAATTTCAGAAATTCGTGGAATGTTGTAACCCACTCTCCAAAATGTGTGCGCATAAAGGAGGAAAGAATGAAAATAACATAACAATGTGTTAAATAAAAACGGAATTAACAAATGATATTGAAATGTAAATTAAAAGAACGTTAAAAGCTGAAGTGACTATCAAATCACAATTAATCAGTACCCGTAAAATACAAGTACAGAAGAGGATCTAAAATGAAATAGATGAAAGCACAGGGGTCTGCACACGCAAAACCATCACAAATAATCGGAGTGTGCTAAAAGGAAAGTAATACAGAAATGTAGGAGAGAAACAGTAATAAGTGTAGCTTATTCAATAACCAGCGGTCAAGTTCGCAACACTACTTACACATTACGCAGAGAGACATGCTTAGCCAGAAGGCTGCTGAGTACTGTACTTCACATCAGGAAATATGTAACGCAGCAAAGCAATGTGGGATCAGTCGGGAAACAGCAACGCCAAACAGCGGAATACCTAAAGTTCGTGCAAGCAGACGGCGTTTTCTGATGTGAGCGGAAATCGGACATAAAATACCGTAAATAAAACCAACATCTTTAGTACGAACTGTTTTTCGACCTAGAAGGCAAACCAGAATGTAAATATTTTTCAGTACAGACCATCATGCTGTGTATTTTAATAAAACGAAACCCATTTGGTGACAAAAACGCGCGTTTTCGTGTAGTCGCAAAGAAGATTTTAAAATACCTTCAATAATTACGTGGCGTGTTTCTTAAGTAAGTACCGCTTTGAAATATATCTCAATAATTTTATTTTTACATGAATGCCTGTACCTTAATCTACTTCTCTACATAATTTCCGTCAATACTGAGGCACTTGTCATAACGTTGTACCAGCTTTTGAATACCGTCCTCATAGAAGTTTGCCGCCAGACTTGTTAACCACTGCATCACCACTGTTTTGACTTCGTCACGGTCTTGACGCTGAACGCCCAGGTGTTTCTTCAAGATGAAAAATGGGTGGCCTACGTCACACCAGAATCGAAGCAACAGTCCATGGAATGGCAGCATTCAGATTCACCCGGAAAAGTAAAGTTTAAGTAAACAATTTCTGCCCGGAAAGTCACGTGCACAGTTTTTTGGGACAGAAAAGAAGAACTGCTTGTGGAATTTCTGCCTCGTAATGAGACAACCGATGCAGCAGCTTACTGTAAGACGTTGCACAATCTGCGCTGTTCAATTCAGAACAAAAGACGTGGCAAGTTGAGCAAGGGCATCGTTTTGCTGCAAGACAATGCCCGTCCGCATGTGGCGAATCAGACCAAAGATCTCATCAGAGCTTTTCGATGGGAAACTCTAGATCATCCTCCGTACAGACCCGATCTTGTGCCCAGTGGCTACCATCTGTTCCTGCACTTGAAGAAACACCTGGGCGGTCAGCGTCTTTATGACGAAGTCAAAACAGTGGTGATGCAGTGGTTAACAAGTCAGGCGGCAGACTTCTATGAGGAAGGTATTCAAAATCTTGTACAACGTTATGACTAGTGTCTCCATATTGACGGAACTTATGTAGAAAAGTAGGTTAAGGTATAGGCTTTCATGTAAAAATAAAATTATTGAGATATCTTAGCACGTCTTTTTTTTTAATTTCAAAACGGTACTTACTTAAAAATCACGCCTCGTATAATGCAACTATGGACAACATAGTCGCACAAATAAAGTATTAAGTAACGTTTGCTATGATTAGTGGTGACGAAGCCTGGCACAACGCAAAAAAGAGATTAAATAATATTTCAGCCAAATTTCAACGTCCCACATTTTACCAAATTTTTTGCGCCTGCTATGGACATGATACATGAGTACTAGCAGTATGTTATACCACAGCGTTTACTTATAGTTGCATTGGCAGACTTAAAATGCCTTCAGTAAACATCACCTATTTGCTGAAATAAAACTTCTAGTGGTGATGGGGGCAATATACGTATGTAACTGAGAAATGACATGAGTTGTAACTTCTAAGGTCAGTGTACTAGAGTAAGGAAATGAATGAATACTACGTACAGACGGGATATTTGATCTGTGGGCGCTTTGAATGGGCTCAAAAGTCACAATTACTGGGTTTGTAGAACGCTACGTGCTCTGTCTGACGAGATGACATGATACACTCCTGGAAATGGAAAAAAGAACACATTGACACCGGTGTGTCAGACCCACCATACTTGCTCCGGACACTGCGAGAGGGCTGTACAAGCAATGATCACACGCACGGCACAGCGGACACACCAGGAACCGCGGTGTTGGCCGTCGAATGGCGCTAGCTGCGCAGCATTTGTGCACCGCCGCCGTCAGTGTCAGCCAGTTTGCCGTGGCATACGGAGCTCCATCGCAGTCTTTAACACTGGTAGCATGCCGCGACAGCGTGGACGTGAACCGTATGTGCAGTTGACGGACTTTGAGCGAGGGCGTATAGTGGGCATGCGGGAGGCCGGGTGGACGTACCGCCGAATTGCTCAACACGTGGGGCGTGAGGTCTCCACAGTACATCGATGTTGTCGCCAGTGGTCGGCGGAAGGTGCACGTGCCCGTCGACCTGGGACCGGACCGCAGCGACGCACGGATGCACGCCAAGACCGTAGGATCCTACGCAGTGCCGTAGGGGACCGCACCGCCACTTCCCAGCAAATTAGGGACACTGTTGCTCCTGGGGTATGGGCGAGGACCATTCGCAACCGTCTCCATGAAACTGGGCTACGGTCCCGCACACCGTTAGACCGTCTTCCGCTCACGCCCCAACATCGTGCAGCCCGCCTCCAGTGGTGTCGCGACAGGCGTGAATGGAGGGACGAATGGAGACGTGTTGTCTTCAGCGATGAGAGTCGCTTCTGCCTTGGTGCCAATGATGGTCGTATGCGTGTTTGGCGCCGTGCAGGTGAGCGCCACAATCAGGACTGCATACGACCGAGGCACACAGGGCCAACACCCGGCATCATGGTTTGGGGAGCGATCTCCTACACTGGCCGTACACCACTGGTGATCGTCGAGGGGACACTGAATAGTGCACGGTACATCCAAACCGCCATCGAACCCATCGTTCTACCATTCCTAGACCGGCAAGGGAACTTGCTGTTCCAACAGGACAATGCACGTCCGCATGTATCCCGTGCCACCCAACGTGCTCTAGAAGGTGTAAGTCAACTACCCTGGCCAGCAAGATCTCCGGATCTGTCCCCCATTGAGCATGTTTGGGACTGGATGAAGCGTCGTCTCACGCGGTCTGCACGTCCAGCACGAACGCTGGTCCAACTGAGGCGCCAGGTGGAAATGGCATGACAAGCCAAGCCGTTCCACAGGACTACATCCAGCATCTCTACGATCGTCTCCATGGGAGAATAGCAGCCTGCATTGCTGCGAAAGGTGGATATACACTGTACTAGTGCCGACATTGTGCATGCTCTGTTGCCTGTGTCTATGTGCCTGTGGTTCTGTCAGTGTGATCATGTGATGTATCTGACCCCAGGAATGTGTCAATAAAGTTTCCCCTTCCTGGGACAATGAATTCACGGTGTTCTTATTTCAATTTCCAGGAGTGTACATTGCATGTGTTAGTATAAATTAGCAATTTAATATATTTCGCACAAGAACCCTAGGAACAACAGTTGATGGATATTTTGTACACCTTCTACAACTGTACTTGGTGCTTGGAACGTGTTCTCTGCAAAAATGTTTAGATCCAAAAAAAAAGGACTACATTGAAAAGTATGGTTAAAGGAAGAAACATTACAATGACTTACTGTTATCGTTGTTTCATTCTTTAAACGGATAAAACGTAAAATGGAGTGACTGATAATGATAATAAACACAGAGTGCCCTGTCAAGTGCGTAGTGATTTATGGAATTCATATCTTGATGTAGATAGTAGAGGTACAGGAAGCCAGTGCTTTCCGAGCGCTAAATCGATCAGTGCTGGCCGTAGCTGCAGTACAACATACTCGACGGCTTTTTATCATTCTATGATGTTCTTTGGAGACATTTGATTTTCAAGAAAACAACTAATTTTCCATATTGGTATTACATAATACGAAAAGACGTTCAACAAGTCACGCTTGATATCCGGAAAAGCAACTGTAATTATATGTTAGTAATATGCATACGAAGATAAGCTAGACTGGCATGAAACCGGTTGTAGGATGATGACTAGTGACAGATTGTGTCATTTCAACCTATTCTACATTGAAAATATGAAGCACGGATTCACATCACTGTAAAAGAAAATCCATGAACACAAACGTTTTACATCAAATTTATGTATTTACTAGATGGCAGTCCTGGCGTTGACCGGGAATTCATTGTGCCTCTTTTCTATAAGATACGAAACCTTATACGTACTCCTGCAGTATATTCGTTGTGGTATGATCCCGAACTGTTTTTGTACGATGGGTGCAGCTGCTTCGTGTGTGTACAATGCGATTTATCAAACGCCTCTATGGGAACTCCGCTTCATAGCGCTATAGACAGCCATTATTTTTACCTACAGCCGTTTGCGCTTCGCAATTGAAAGCGCTGACAGGAAGTGTCAGAGACTTTCTTCAGTTGACTCGACTGTAGAAGTGTCAATGTAGTAAGGTGTGGTAAAGAATAAATGTACTAACACTTCATGCAAAATACGCCATATTTTCACATAACTCAGTGTTTATGGTGTCACATCTCTTGACCTACACGTCTTACAATGATCTACTTGTGTAAGTACAGTCAGCGAAAAATGTGGATACTGTCTGCGAAATTTGTTGTAAATAGAATTATCAGCAAAGAAGTAATAAATTTAAACGTCATGCATAATCCAGCAGTTTTTCACTCATGTGAATGTTTATGGTGTCACATCTCCTGAACTATGTGTCATACAATAATATAATTTGGTAGATAAATTCAGTGGCCCCTTTGGACACCGCCTGAAAAATGTGCTTCGAACAGAGTTCATGACGTCATTCCTCCTGAACTATGATAGACAGGTGGTTCTTACCCCCACAGTAATTGTTGACTGACAGTAACGGATACGTCTAGCAAGTGTGGTTGAAATCTGTCCAGTGGTTTAGGAGGAACTGTGGAATATATATACATGCACTCACAAGCATACATCCATTTTTATAATATGTATGGATTGAAACCCACCATGAACCATGGACCTTGCCGTTGGTTGGGAGGCTTGCGTGCCTCGCGCCTCAGCGATACAGATGGCCGTACCGTAGGTGCAACCACAACGAAGGGGTATCTGTTGAGAGGCCAGACAGACGTGTGGGAAGGGAGTGAGACAGGGTTGTAGCCTCTCCCCGATGTTATTCAATCTGTATATTGAGCAAGCAGTAAAGGAAACAAAAGAAAAATTCGGAGTAGGTATTAAAATCCATGGAGAAGAAATAAAAATTTTGAGGTTCGCCGATGACATTGTAATTCTGTCAGAGACAGCAAAGGACTTGGAAGAACAGTTTAACGGAATGGATAATGTCTTGAAAGGAGGATATAAGATGAACATCAACAAAAGCAAAACGAGGATAATGGAATGTAGTCGAATTAAGTCGGGTGATGCTGAGGGAATTAGATTAGGAAATGAGACATTTAAAGTAGTAAAGGAGTTTTGCTATTTGGGGAGCAAAATAAATGATGATGATCGAAGTAGAGAGGATATAAAATGTAGACTGGCAATGGCAAGGAAAGCGTTTCTGAAGAAGAGAAATTTGTTAACATCGAGTATAGATTTAAGTGTCAGGAAGTCGTTTCTGAAAGTATTTGTACGGAGTGTAGCCATGTATGGAAGTGAAACACGGACGATAAATAGTTTGGACAAGAAGAGAATAGAAGCTTTCGAAATGTGGTGCTACAGAAGAATGCTGAAGATTAGATGGGTAGATCACATAACTAATGAGGAGGTATTGAATAGAATTGGGGAGAAGAGGAGTTTGTGGCACAACTTGCAAGAAGAAGGGACGGGTTGGTAGGACATGTTCTGAGGCATCAGGGGATCACAAATTTGGCATTGGAGAGCAGCGAGAAGGGTAAAAATCGTAGAGGTAGGCCAAGAGGTGAATACACTAAGCATATTCAGAAAGATGTAGGTTGCAGTAAGTACTGGGAGATGAAGAAACTTGCACAGGATAGAGTAGCATGGAGAGCTGCATCAAACCAGTCTCAGGACTGAAGACCACAACAACAACAGCTAATAGTTCGAAAATACACTAGCAAAATGAAAATGTTTGTTTCCATTTCCCAAATAAAATTAATCTCACAAACAAGAATCTCTATCTACATTGAAACACATATTTTTCAAGTTATCTCGTCTATACTTTAACTAGTTACCTTCCAGAGTATTCAAATTATTTGACGATAATTTCAAAAGAAATCGAAACAGTATATGATAGAATCTGTGTGTCCTGAGGCTAGGAACATAGAAAAAAACTTTTTTTATTGCAGTTAACTCCAAGATTTCGCTGTAACTCAAATAAACGTGTCAGCACATTGTACAGAAAGAGAGAGTAATAAATGGTGGCTAAGATAAAACATTCGTATTAGCGCTTAACCTACACTGATGTGAAAAATTAATGCAACAAACTGCTATTTCCCCGCCTTGCGTCTAATTCACGATATAATCACACAAACTCTTCAACAGATGTTCGTACGATAGTGTTCTGCACAGGAGATGGCATTGCCGTCAACGGACAACCAAGTCAACGATGACGTCAGGGCACCTATAAAATGGGGTTAATTTTGCCTCGTAGTCCCATATCCACAATCGCTGTTTACACAGTGACAGACGGTGCAGTATGGCTCAGAGAAGACGCCTACCAGACTCTGCAGGGGAAACAGACGAATTACGGAAGCAGGACAGCCACAAACTGATGTGGTCCGTTGGCTTAATGTGAATCGTTCAGTTGTTTCCGAGATGTGTCGACAGTTTATAGAGACCGAAACTGTATCCCCAAGACCAGGGTAGGACCGACCATGTGTGACATCACAAAGAGGGGACCATTATTTGGCTGTGAGGGTAAAACGGTATTGCCTTAGTACTGCTCAACAACTGGAATCTGATATCGCAGCATCCACTAAACGTGTTTTACCGAGGCAAGCGGTGTACAGAAAGCTTCGGCAGAGTAGCCTTTATTGTCTGAAACCTGCTGTGTGTGTGCCTCTGATGGTTCTTCACAGAAGGTAACGTCTACAGTAGAGTCATCAACATGCCACGTGGACGATCGAACAGTGAGCCAATGTTCTTTACACAGACTAGTCCCGATTTGGTGTGGAGCGTGATTCTCGACGGATTCGCATCTGGAAAGAACGTAGAACATGATTTTGGGACCCAAACATTGTAGAAAGAGAATGATATCGAGGAATGTAGCTCCATCTTCTGGTGGAGTATGGGACTACGGCTCTTCAATGTTCAATAAAAACAATACCAATCGCCGTTGTATAGGTTTATTTCTAGGCAACAACTTTCGACCAGTTGCTGACTGTTGTCCAGCGAGCATGCATGACGGTAATAGCTATGACGAGACCAGTTAAATGCAGTGCAATATTTGTAACACGAAGGTTACTGGATTGGAGCAGTTTAGGACCGAAGATGACGTAGTGTAACGTCGAAACTGGTTGCCTAGAAATAAACCTATATAACGGCGATTGGTATTGTTTTTATTGAACGTTGTTGATATCGAGAAGGATCCCTAATGGGCAAGGTTCATGTTGACCACTTGAACACCTCTTTATGAAATTGTACGACTGAATCGGCAAGGTTTAACTGCCATTAGGTATCGTGACGTGGTCTCGGGACCTCATGTGGGGTTGTCGCGAGGTGCTGTGGGCCCAGACTTTGCGCTAATGGACGATGATGTTCGACCTCGTACAGCAAAGTGGTTGATGTTTCGTTGGAAACGGAAGATATTACTGCTATGACGGGACGTGCTCGGTCTCCAGATCTTAATTCCACAAAGCATGTATGGGATCCACTAACGAGACGGGTTGCATCACGCTAGTATCCATCAACCACTCTCCAAAACTTGCGAGCAGCTTTGCAGGAAGAATGGGCATTGTTGACTCAACATGAATTTGATGACATCATTCACAGCATGCCCAGTCGTTGTCAGGCATGTACTGCTACCGGAGGTGGTCGCACCTCATACTGAGCACATTAATCAGCTGTAGGAATGAGTATCAAAATCCGTTGAGTTGTGAAAAACAAAGAACGTTTTTCTCTATCGTTATGCATGCTGCAGTTGCTTACGTTCTGTATCTTTACAGTGTTTCTACTTTACTGTCACCTGTTGATACTCTTTTGTGGCAAAGTAAACGCAACCTTGCAAAATTTCAGTTCGTTGCTTTAATTTTGGACACCGATGTGTTAGTATATTCCAAATTACGCGTTTTGTAAGTACTCATCATCATCCGTTGAGATAAAACCGCAGTTAGCATAAGGCAATGTTTTGTATTTAAAATCAGTGCTCTGACTAGTTTGAGATGTCCCCCACGACTTCTGTTCCAGTCACTTCAACTCAGAATAGCACTTACACCTATCCTGCTCAGTTATCTGGTGGATAGCATTCCAGTCTCTGTTTTCCTCTACAGTTTTTACTCTCCACGACTGCTTCTAATAGCATGGAAACTATTCCCTAAGGTCTTAACACATGTCCTATCAACCTGTTCCTCCTTCTTCTCTATGTTTTGCGTATATTCGTTTCCTAACCAATTTTTGAGGCTACTTTCTCATTGCTTATCTTACCAGTCCACCTAATTTTCAGCATCCTGCTGTGGCACCACATCTTAACTTTTCTATCACTTCTTTTCTGGTTTTTTTTTTTCGCAGCCCAAGAGTCGCTTCATTACAATTCTGTGTACATTATCAGAATTTTTTTTTTCAATTTGAGGACAACATTCTTATTTTGGCTGGTAAAGACCTCCTTTCTTCGTTTCTCACGTTTTATTTTGCTTCCACGGTAGTAGATTTCCTTCACCTTTTTCTGTTTCTTAGTCCCCCCAGTAGTGATGTTAAGTTTATCGTTAATCTGATTTGAGCTACTCCTTATTGCTTCCACGTTGCTTCGGTTTACTCTGAGTCCATATTCTGTGCTCACCTGACTGTTGAACACCGCCTGTAATTTTCGCCACATCCACTGAGGATGGCAATATCAGAGGACTTTGTCGTTATACTTCAGGATCTTGCATGTAAAAGCATTCTACATTAATATTCTTCATATCCACATATTTGCAGCCATCAGCCGCTAACGGGCTCAGAATTGTAGCGTGCCACATAGCGGTGTGTAACGTAACTACGTCAGCGCGTGAGAAACAGCATGCCACAACCGGGTTTCCCTTTCGAAGAGTTCGTCCACACACGGAGCAGCCTCTTCTTCAGCATGACAATGTCAGATCGGAAACAAGTGCTATAACATCTGTAACAATCCGACACGTTGAGTTCCCTATCATCGACCGTCTTCCATACAGAACCGCCCCATCTGATTTTCATCTGTTTCCGGAATGTAACTACACTACTGGCCATCAAAATGGCTACACCAAGAAGAAATGCAGATGATAGACGGCTATTCATTGGACAAATATATTATACTAGAACTGACATGTGATTACATTTTCACGCAATTTGGGTGCATAGATCCTGAGAAATCAGTACCCTGAACAACCACCTCTGGCCCTAATAACGGCCTTGATACGCCTGGGCATTGAGTCAAAAAGAGCTTGGATGGCGTGTACAGGTACAGCTGTCCATGCAGCTTCAACACGATACCACAGTTCATCAAGAGTAGTGTCTGGCGTATTGTGACGAGCCAGTTGCTCGGCCACCATTGACTAGACGTTTTTAATTGGTGAGAGATCTGGAGAATGTGCTGGCCAGGTCAGCAGTCGAACATTTTCTGTATCCAGAAAGGCCCGTACAGGACCTGCAACATGCGGTAGGGAATTATCCTGCTAATGTAGGGTTTCGCAGGGATCGACTGAAGAAGGGTAGAGCCATGGGTCGTAACACATCTAAAATGTAACGTCCACTGTTCAATGTGCCGTCAATGCGAACAATAGGTGACCGTGACGTGTAACCAGTGGCACCCCATACCACCACGCGGGTGATACGCCAGTATGGCGATGACGAATACACGCTTCCAATGTGCGTACACCGCGATGTCGTAAAACACGGATGCTGTAAACAGAACCTGGATTCATCCGAAAAATGACGTTTTGCCATTCGTGCACCCAGGTTCGTCGTTGAATACACCATCGCAGGCGCTCCTGTCTGTGATGCAGCGTCAAGGGTAACCGTAGCCATGGTCTTCGAGTTGATAGTCCATGCTGCTGCAAACCCTTGCAACTGACGTGCATGGTATAGCGTGACTGATCATTCAAAATAACTCGTATTCAGTCATCCACTTCCCAATGACGTCGCTCTTTTCAGTACCTCAATCATCGCTTAGCATTGACTACAGAAACGTATGACAAATGACGAGCTGCTCGACCGTTGTACCCTATTCTTTTAATCTCCCTAAGCACAGTCGTTGTGCTAACTAAATTTTTGGTAGCACATTAGTACTCACGAGTATTTTCTTCCTCTGATTCAATGCTATATTTTGTAACTCTCCTTCACAACGCTCGTTAGTCCACGTCTGTCAGCATATGAAGTCTAACTGATCTTGGTTTAGCTGTGGTTGTTACTTCGCATCAAGATGATGATGATGATGTTTGGTTTGTGGGGCGCTCAACTGCGCGGTTGTCAGCGGCCATACAAATTCCCAACGTTTGCCCACTCCAATCTAGCCGCTTTCATGAATGATGATGAAATGATGAGGACAACAAAAACACCCAGTTATCTCGAGGCAGGTGAAACTCTCTGGCCCCGCCGGGAATCGAACCCAGGACCCCGTACTGGGGAAGCGAGAACGCGACCGCGAGACCACGAGCTGCGGACTTCGCATCAACAGTCTACTTGAGGAGCTGTAGAAGCGCTGAAATGTCCCTGATTGATTTGTTACCCAGGACACATATAATGGCTAGTCCACGTGTGAAGTGAGCTCTCCCGACGGACCCATTCTGCTTTTAACTGCTTCTCTCCTGATAACAGATTACTCCTCGCCCCCTTTTACACTGGCGGGTCCACCTCCCGTGACATCTACTGGTGAATTTCGCATTACGTATGGATGTCTGGATACTTCATCAACAGGACACGAATTTTACGAAAATGACTCAACTTACACCTGGTTGGAAAGCGTTGCATCTCTCGCTTTACTCGAACTGCCAACGGCCAGTAACTGGTCTAACAGGATCGCGAAGGCCTGACACACCGCTTAGTGCAGACAGGTTACCACTTTGTGTTAACCATTCCCTCTATTTCGTATCTTTGACAGGCGTTTTGGATCTTTTCCTACTGTAATCTGACGCTCTTTCTTTATGTCAACATGTCATTCAAAAATTGCACTAAAATGTTTCCATTGCCGTCAGTGTTTCTTCCGTAACTGTACTACTTTTGTAAAATAAAAAACAAACACCTTCAATCACAATAGTGATTTTATATCAATTCACAATGCATTTCGACCCCTTGGAGCTCACCTTCACGTATTTTGAGGGTCTACGTCAATTTTTTTAACTAAATTTTTTTCGTTTTCCCAAATCTAGGTTCATTCCTGTCTTCTTCCAGTAGTGAATACATCGTTTTGAAATACTGCGTGAGTAGATCATATATATATATATATATATATATATATATATATATATATATATATATATATATATATCGCGTTACGTCGTTCTTTTTAGTTCTGAGCACACAGGGAATACATAAAGATACCTAGAACAATAGTGTCTCCCGCCAAGTACGAGGGCCTCGTCAGAAATTTCGCCTGAAGATATGCGGCCAACATTACATAACTGTCGTGCGCTTTCTTCTTCAAGACAATTCTCAGCCGCATTCTGCAGGGGCAATGAAGATGCTCCCACATCGTTTTCAGTTGGAAATGCTTGATTACCCACAATACAGCCCGTAACTGTCGTCCTCTGAGTTTCATCTCTGCTCACATGAGCCGCTGGCTATGAAGACAACATTTTGGCACAGACTACGAGCTGTAGGCCAGCGTAGAGAACTGGTGGAAAGCACTGGCGGCTGCCTTCTATAACGAGGGTATTGGAAAGTTGGTACAACGCTATGACAAACGTCTAAGTCGGGTCGGCAACTATGGAGATAAGTAGCTGGAAGTTGTAGCTAACTGTTGCAAATAAAACAGTTTTGATTTTCACTGTGGTTTCCACATCGCGACCTATCGTTCCTTACTTTCCGAATAACCCTAGTACAAATATACAGGGTGTCTCACCTAACTCTGCCACCTCAAATATCTCTGGAATTGGAATTCAAAAACAGTTATAGCGAGCATGAACGTACGGCGGGGGCTTAGGAAACCAAATACTATGCGAAATTTTAAAACGTAAATAAATACTATTTTCAACAAAAACTTGTGTAATTTTAAATGAACACTCCGTATTATTTCATATGGAATCAATAGCATGAAAAATCACAAACATAATGCCGTTGGTTGCATCGCAATACGTCAGTTACATCCCGAGAAATTGCGAAGCGAAGCTGAAATAAATGAAGCACACAGCTAGCGCACGCCCTGAGACTCAAGCGTGCACCTCAAGCTGCCTGTGTCAGGGGCTCACACAATGGGAATGTATGCACAATCCACAAAAGTAAACAAGTAACACGTCCAACGCAAAGTTATGTTTTTCGAACTGTAAATGTATGTTTATTCTAGCGAAATGACAGCTAGACCTACAATCAGAGATAACACACTTGAATTCACTTTGCTAAGCACAACAGCTCTTTTGAAACTTCCTGGCAGATTAAAACTGTGTGCCGGACCGAGACTTTGCAGAAGAGCTTCTGTGAAATTTGGAAGATAAGAGACGAGGCATAGGCAGAATTAAAGCTGTGAGGACGGATCGTGTGTCGTGCTTGGGTATCTCAGTTGGTAGAGCACTTGCCCGCGAAAGACAAAGGTCCTGAGTTCGAGTCTCGGTCCAGCACACAGTTTTAATCTGCCAAGAAGTTTCATATCAGCGCACACTCCGCTGCAGCGTGAGAATCTCGTTCTGGAAACAGCTCTTCTGAACAGCTGCAAACTCTGTATGTTGACTTTTCCTCTAAATGAGCACTCTGCGAGCAATCCCGCCTCCCAAAATCACAGTAGCCGTGTGCACAGCGTTGCACGGATACGTTTCTGATTTGAGGAACAGTGATGCCCCCAGTCGCCACTATCGCTGAATTACTCGATCCCAATCCAATAGAAAAATGTCTGAGAGTATTTGGAAGAGCGTGTGAAACGTGGCAGTCAACATCTCCAAAATTTGGTGGCTTTGCAGGATCTAATTCACAATGAACAGCTTCTGTTAGTTGTGGCATGACTGAGAAATTTGTGGACTCTCTTCCTCGCCGAATGGAGGTCATTAGGAAGGCTGAGGTCTGAATTATACGGCAGAACCAAGATGTTTCGTATGGGTACCTAATTCTTTACCCAGTGTGACTACACCATCGCTGCGCGAGCACTAAGACAGACGTGCAGCATAAGAAAGCAGTGTAGTGTACCGTTGTTGTAAGAAGGCACGACTATGACTATGTTGGCTCTCAGGGAGAATCTACATATTTGCATACGGTCACCTGCAGAACACACCAAAGTCTGTCGGGTGTGTCTCATCTGAATTAGTTCATGGGCGTTTCTTTAGAAAGCCCCCATACAGATTTTCTTACCGCTTGTTTCGTATCAGAACCATCGGGCACCATTCAGTCTCGTGGTGAGCAGTTATGACAACTGCTGGTTCATCAGTACAAACTGTGCGTAAAGTAAATAACCTAGTTTTCATCTTTGTATGTGGTTTAAAATGTTCAAATGTGTGTGAAATCTTATGGGACTTAACTGCTAAGATCATCAGTCCCTAAGCTTACACACTACTTAACCTAAATTATCCTAAGGAGAAACACACACACATCAGCCACACAGTACATGACTGCAGCGCCTGAGCCTGCTCGGTTAATCCAGCGGGGCTGTGGTTTATATACTCGTATGTATACAGAATTTTGTGGCCGTCGCCAAAGTATCTAACATATTATGAGTTGCTAGGCCGACTTATATTTCAAACGATTTGGACTTACTTTTGGGACTTCTTGCAGGAGAAGCATTCTTGGATAGTCACCTGCTCAACTAGCCCGTTAACGAAGTTGTTTGTGAATTTCGGTTTGAGAGGTTGGCGTACTAACAATTCAGCATCACAGGGGAGAGATGGTCGTCAAGCTTAGAAAACTGTGATTCCACCGGTAATTCCGGTTGCTTTTTATATGGTTTCTGTAAATTGCTTCGGGAGAATCCTGGTATAAGTTCTCAAAGACATAAATAGCTCCCTCAGTACTGAACAAATAGTTGAGAGCGATTGAACAGCAGCAAAAAATAAAAATAAATTACAGACACATTCTATCAGGTTTCAGTATATCCTGATTTCTCTTTCTTTTATTATTTGTATTTGATCATTATGTTAGCTCAAGACTTCTAAAAGAATATAAAAATTTTAAAAGCCCGTTGACGACAGAGAATAACGTTTGAAAATAACAATAAAAATTATTTCACAATATTATTTATTCGTATAATGTTCCACCTGTTATGAGCTATTGTTCATTTCAAAACTACAAAAAAGATTACACTTTACTTTGGGAGGAATCTGACATACCTGATTACAGCTTTTTTCATTGCATTGTAGCTACACGCCTTTCTAGTGCGTGGTAATGCTTTCGCTCTTGAGGGCTTAAAGAAATCATCATTTATTAATATGTGAAACAAAACGAAAATGTTGTTCTGGTGAAGCCTCTGCTTAGTTACGAGCATTATGGACGTCGAAAATATTGTGCTCTGTATCTCTAAAGATTTCTGGTGGTAACGCTCGAAGCACTGTTTAACAAGCTAGAACGGCAATGACAACTTACGCAGAACGATCTCTTGAGGGCTTAAGCAAATCGATATTTACTAATACATGACATAAAATGAAAATGAACTCTGCCGAATGCTCTGCTAAGTTACGAGGATTACGCGAATGTCGAAAATATTACACTCTGTTGCTCTGAAGATTTATTTTCGTAACACATAATGCCCTGTGGGGTAGGCTAGTCCGAGAATGACTTCCTATACTGAACAACGCAATACCAGTCACAACTGCATCTAGTCAAAAAATCTATAACTACTGCGCCGCTTTTGAGAATACATCATTCAGTACTATGACTTATTAAAGAAAATTCTCCCTGGCATTAGTAAGAATTATGAATTTCGTACGAACGGTGTTGTGGTGACATTATACGCTACAGTTCTCGCAGTGATGTGCTCGCTTGAGATATTCCTTATATGAAAATGTCTCTCTAGTTATACTAACATAATTGTTGTATAAACGTACAGTTTTGAAAGCCGTCATATCCTCGGGCAGTGGAACCTTGTAGTTGTCTTACATGAAAGAATGTGTGGTTAAACCATGGATTAAAACGTTTCTAAGGTTCTTTGATAAAACGTTACCTTGGGTTTTATCACAGTCTTGCCACAGGTAGAATGGTACCAGCTAGGGTTCGACCACAAAACTGATCATTCACCTAATCAGGCAGTCACATGTAGTGACAAACTTTACATGGCTGTATGTAAATAATCATCCGTGAACTAGGGGTAGCGGCTTTGACTACTAACCAAAACATTTCAATATGAATAAGAACCACCACAGACGTATTTCATTATTTCATGAGCAGTTTCATTCAAAGAATATATTATCGACAGTCTTAGTAACAAATTCTCATCGAATTCGAAGGCACATTCTAGAACATGATGAGCCGACAAACACTCACCATGTTTCAAAATGCGCCTTCAGTGTTATGTATTTAGACTTCTTATGTCACGATACCGGCGCAATTCTGTGAGAATTTGTTTCGAAGACTGATTACAGTGTCACCTGACAGTGTTGGTTGAACGAAGTCAGTTGCTCCGTCATAAAGGTACCTTACTACAGTCCTGGTGCTTCTTATTAACATGAACCAGCTGCACAGCACAAGATGATCAAAATTACTAATCGTAGCGTTGTGAGTCCCGTGTTCGATCCCAGTAGTTACTTAAATTTTGAATTAAAGCCATGAGCAATGGCAGTCGAAGAATTCCGATGTAGGGAGCCACCCTCTCTCTGCCAACGGCATTGCCAAAGCGGAGGAAGAAGTAGACAGAATTTCAGGGTAATCTCTTATCTATGGGGTGTGAAACTATACCTAGAAGACGGAAGGTTCAGTAGTATTACAACAAAAGGGTACAGAAGGCAGTGGAAAGTGCTGCATTAAAAACACATAATGTTAAGCCACGGCGTATGTGGCCTGTAATTGAAAAGGTTTGATGATGACCTCTCCAGTGACAAACGATTACGCATTAGTATCTCCATGAGATGACATTGAGAAAAAGCCAGAATAACCAACGCAAGGATAATATTTTCAGAAGTTTTAAAGTTGTAGGAAGTTAAAATATCTCAAGAGGAATTTCAGAAGCTCAATAAAGATAAATGGCTCCACTGCCCGAGGAAGTGAAATGGCAAAAAGATTATGATTTATGATCAGACGAACATAAGGTAATATCAGAAATAGCAGAAAATAGTATAACGGCAGTGCGATTCGTTGTGAATAGGAAGGTAGGGAGAGAGTGAGTTACAGAGTACATTTCAGTGATGAGGTTGTTCTTGTCAGAATCAACAGTAAACCCACACCAATAACGATAGTTCAGGCACAAATGTCGACGTCACAAACTGAAGATGAAAAGGTAGAGAAAATATATGAGGATATTGAAAGGGTAGTTCGATGTGTAAAGCGAGATGATAATCTAATAATCATGGCGGATAGGAACGTGGTAGTAAGTGAAGGAACAGAAGAAAGAATTACTCTAGTATATAGTCTTGGAAGTAGAACTAAGAGAGGAGGAAGACTGACAGAGTTCTGCAATGAAATTCAGCTAGTAATAGCGAATACACTGTTCAAAAATCACAAGAGGGGGATGTGTACTTGGAAAAGGACCGGACTCGGGAAGATTCCAGCTGGATTACATAATGGTCTGAGAGAGATTTTGAAATCAGATATTGGATTGTAAGATGCACCCAGGTGCGGAATAGGAGCAGATCACAATTTAGTAATGATGAAGAGTAGACTGAAGTTAAGAGAATCGTCGTGAAGAATCAGTGTAGAAAGACGTCGGGTACTGAATACTGAGAAATGATGAGATGTGGTTGTAATACTCTAATGTTGTAGATACTGCGATAATTAATCTGACAATAAGCTGATCAGTTTAAGAGGAATCGACATATCTAAAACGAGCAGTCAGATATTGGTACAAAGAAGACAGGGCGAAGAAGCCTTGGGCAATAGAAAAATATTTCAGCTATTAGACGAAATAAGGAAGTACAAAAAACGTTCAGGGAAAGAAGTTCGCTTGGGAATCCAATAACTAGGAACTACAGGGAAGACAACACGAAATGGCTGGAGGAAAAATCTGAAGAAATCGACAAGGAAATCATCCTCGAAAGGACTGATTCAGCATAAAGAATATCTGAAGAGTCTCCGGCTTAAATAAAAACAAGGACGGCAACATTCAGAGTGCAATGGAAATTCCATTGCTAAAGACAAGGAAAAGAGGGAATAGGTAGAAAGAGTATGTTTGAAGGCCTCTACGAAGAGAAGGACATACCTGATGACGTGATAGAAGAAGAAATGTGAGTGAATGTGGGAGCAATTGGAGATCGAGTATTACGGACATATTTTAACAGAGCTTTGGAAGACTTGCGATCAATAAAACACGAGGAATAGATAGCTCTCCGTCGGAATTTCTAAATATCATTGAGATAAGCGGCAATCAGACACCTATTCAAGTTGATGTTTAGAACCTACGAGACTGGAGACATATCGTCAGACTTTCGGAAAAATACTAAGAGCACAGTCCCAAAGACAGCATGGGCAGGTACGTGTGAGAACTATCACACGATCAGTTTAAAAGTTCATGCATCCAAGTCGCTGAACAGAATAAGAAGAAGGGAAAATAAAACTGAGGATCTGTTAAAAGATGATCAGCTTGGAATCATAAAAGGTCAGTGTGCCAGAGAGGCAGTTCTGACGTTGCGCCTGCTAATTGAAGAGAGACTGAAGAAATATCAAAACATATTACTGGAAAAAATGTTCCACAATGTAAAATAGTGGAAGATGTCCGCAGTACTGAGAAAAATAGGAGTAAGCTATATGGAAAGACAGATAATGTACAATCAATGAGAATCAAGAAGGAATAATAAGAATGTAAGACAAAGAATTAAGTGCTCGGATTGAAAAGGGGGCAAAACAGGGACGTAGTATTTGGTCCCTTCTGTTCAATCCATACACCGAAGAATTAACAGCGTAAATAAAAGGAAGGTTTAAATGTGGGATTAAAATTCAAGGTAAAAGGACTACAATGATAACCTTCGCTGATGGTGTTGATATTCTCAGCGATAATTATGGGGAATTAGATGATTTGTTGAATAGAAAGAACAGTTTAGTGAGCACATACTATGCATCGAGAGTAATAGCTCCTCTCATAGGAGTTCAACTACTATAACAGTGATTAGTCTATACTAACGCGTTTGTTGTCTTATGTTTCAAAGATGTGTGTGTGTGTGTGAAATCTTATGGAACTTAACTGCTACGGTCATCAGTCCCTAATCTTACACACTACTTAACCTAAATTTTCCTGAGGACAACATACACACCCATGCCCGAGGGAAGACTCGAACCTCCGCCGGGACTAGCCGCACAGCCCATGACTGCAGCGCCTCAGACCGCTCGGCTAAGCCCGCGCGGCAAAGATGTGTGAAACGCGTCGCTCAATTCCCGTAAGTTGAGAAGACCACTGCAGTTACTGTTCCAGTTTTAATAACTTTTTTTGGCTCATTCGTTCCTGGATCGAGACAATACAACGAATTACAGTAATGAATATCAAAAAATTTCATACAAACTTCTCTCTGTGTTAAATCGGACTTCGTGAAACGACAGCATCCAAAGACGACGGTGGATCGAGCTGGACAACGTTTTGCTTAAAAGTGCGGAACCTTTTACCATGCCAAGTCACCTAACAACCTTATAAGAAGATACAAAATAAAACACACACAGGTTAGTACTAACACTATATTCTGAAATAGACACAATTTAAATTACAATACTAACACTATGCAATTACGAGTGCCATTTGGTTGCAACTCGTCAATGTATTAACAAAGTAATGTAGTATTAATGGCGGTGCGCCTAAATATGCCCGATCTGGACAAGACCTACAAAACAAAAGCTGCCTCTTATTCTAATGATATGACGATCAAAAATCTTCAAACGTTTCCAGCAGCTGCATACAATATTTATACACCCGTGGACTACATCTATGGCTCAAATTATTTCTTTATTTCATTACTTATAATTACGTTTTCTGCTAATAAATGCCCAGCATGCAAATGTCGCTTAGATTGCGTGGCATCTTTCTTCGTTATACGTGAACTAACAAAAGAATTATTAGTAACGCTTTTTGATGACAAATTAGCTTGTATCAATACATTTTTCTGTAAAACACAAATTCGGAGAATTCTTCTAGGAATACCGTGGCGGTACAAAAATTTTCCCTTACAAATATCGATTTTCCTGTCACATTGGCACAGAACGCCCTGTACGTAACTGTCGAAGTGCAATCGTTTATTTAACAGAGAAAATGAATAAAATAGTTAGATATGGTATATACTCACGAAAGTATTGCTTAATAATTAAATATTCGTCTCCATAATTCAATAAAGGTGCCGTCACTACCAGCATTATTGCTCCTTTTATAGCCCATAAGTGGCGCTTCTAAAAATTTGCTAGTAGAATGTCAATCATTTGACATAATGCAGTATGTATTCCTCTTCCTTCCTCCCTACAGTGTTCCTACTTTCATGATCATTCTCTTGCATCTATTTTACATTAATATATTTATTTCTCTGGATATAGCCCATGAATAAAAGCATCTATGGAGTAAGAATTCATATGTAGAACGGAATTCTTGCTGCCGATATGCGTTCAACATGTTTTTGTTGTGGCGTCAGGTTTGTCCTTAAGTACTCTGCAGACTTTGAAAGTCATTATATCGCTGTTACATACATATACTCTTCTAAGGTTCCGCGGATTTTGTACGTGGGATTATAGGTATCGATATCGGAAATGATCTTAGATTAAAGTTTTGAAGAGATAAACGTAAGGACATTTCGCTTGAGACCACTATCACCTGTTAGATGTCGCTACACCAAAGTTAAATTTTCCTTCGAAGTTTTAGCTTCGACATGCATAAAATTGTCGGATTATCTCATTTCAATATATTTTTAAGGACGAAATTCTTTGGTTTTTTGTGATACAACTTTCCTAGTCTACTTTCTTTTGTTCTCATGGAAACTGAATCATTAATCACACATGATCATTCGCCATGCCGTAGGAATTTTATGATTATAGTAAAGTAGGCACAGTGGTTTGAAAACGGATTAATACGAAGTAAAAGACTCAGACTGTCATATATAAATAATTGGTGAACATTGCTCGATATGTTTATACACTCTACAAAATGGTTCAAATGGCTCTGAGCACTATGGGACTCAACTGCTGAGGTCATTAGTCCCCTAGAACTTAGAACTAGTTAAACCTAAGGACATCACAAACATCCATGCCCGAGGCAGGATTCGAACCTGCGACCGTAGCGGTCTTGCCGTTCCAGACTGCAGCGCCTTGAACCGCACGGCTATATACACTCTACAAACGGACTGGGAGCACACTCCTATGCTATCAAATTTATCTAGTCTCATAAACTTGCACAATCACATATATACACTCTACAAACGGACTGGGAGCACACTCCTATACTATCAAATTTATCTAGTCTCATAAACTTGCACAATCACATAAAATAGAAATAAGATTTTATGCCTTCATTACGCCTTGTCTCAACATTAATTACTAGTGTAATAACTATAATTACACTTTTAGGGTACTTACCTACGAAACACCATTTTTCATCATTTGTAAATTTGGATTTGCATCTGTAGGGCGCAATTTAGCACCATTACTGTTCCTAATAATTAATTTGCGAAAACAGTTTCGCTCTCAGCGAAAAATATAAACAATAGTTTCGTACCAACGGCACGTGACTCGTACATCTACATGGATACTCTGCGAATCAGACTTAAGTGCCTGGTAGAGCGTTCATCGAACCACTTCCACGCTGTCTCTCTATAGTTCCGCTCTCTAACATCGCGTGAGAAAAACGAACACTTAAATATCTCCGTGCGAGCTCTCGTTTCTCTTATCGTGCTGCACTGTTCCTTTCTCCCTATGTAGGGGTGTGTCAACAAAATGTTTTCGCATTCGGAGGAGAAAGTGGGAAACAGAAATTTTGTGAAAAGACCTCGCCGCATCGAAAAGCATCTTTGTTTTACTGATTGCCACTCCAAATCGCGCATCATACCCGCGAAACTCTCTCCCCGACTTAGCGAGAGTACGAAACGAGCTGCCATTCTTTGAATTTTTTCGATGTCCTCCGTCAACCCTATCTAGTAAGAACCCCATACCGTACAGCAATACTCTAGGCTTAAGCAGATTTATTGCATCTTCTAATTGTTCTGCCAATAAAACACAGTCTTGTTCACATTCGTCACTATAATATCTATGTGATCATTCTAATTTAAGTTTTTCGTAATTGTTATCATCAGGAATTTGATAAATTGACAGCCTTTAGATTTGTGTGATTTACCGTGTAACCGAAATTTAACGGGTTCCTTTTAGAACTCATGTGTCTGACCTCCCAGTTTTCATTATTTAGAGTCAATTTCCACTTTTCGCACCATACAGATATCTCGTGTACATCATTTTTCAATTGGTTTTGATCTTCTGATGACTTTACTAGACAGTAAAGGATAGTATCATCTGCAAAATCTCTAAGAGAGCCGATCGTATTAACTCCGAAACCATTTATTTCGGTTAGGAGCAAACAGAGGGCCTGTAACACTTCCTTGTGGAACGTCAGATATCACTTCTCTCTTACGCAATGATTTTCCGTTAATTACTATGAACTGTGGCCCTTTTGACAGGAAGTTGTTTGTGAGGAATGGTGTCAAAAGCCTTCTGTAAATCCAGAATTATGGAATTAATTTGAGATCTCATGTCGTCAGCACTCATTACTTCGTGAGAGTGAATAGGCAGTTGTGTTTCAGAAGAACAATATTTTCTAAATCTGTGGTAACTATGTGTTAATCGATCGTTTTCTTCCAGGTAATCCATAATGTTCGTACGCAGTATATGTTTCAAAAGCCTACTGCAAATCTACATCTGTGATATGTACTTTACATTGTCTGTAGTTCAATGGATTACTCATATTTCCTTCCTTGAGTATTGGTATGACCTGCGAAAGTTTCCCGTCTTTAGGTAGGAATCTTTCATCGAGCAAGCGACTGGGTACGATCTCTATGTATAGAGCCAAGACGTCTAATTGGTATACTATCTACACCGGAAGACTTGCCTTTATTGATTTGCGATGCTTTGCTACACCGAGGACATCTACTAAGTTACTCATGTTGGCAGCAGTTCTTAATTCGACTTATGGAGTATCTACTTCTTCTCTGACGAAGGTATTTCGGAGAAGCGTATTTCGTAACTACGCTTTAGTGGCAATGTCATCGGTGACATTAGCATCGTTGTTACGCAGTGAATATATCGACAGTGTCTTGCTGGTGGTGTACTTTACATACGACTAGAATCTCTTCAGAATTTCTACCCGATTTCGAGGCATAGTTTCCTTGTGGAGGCTATTAAAAGCATCACGCATTGAAATCCGAACTAAATTTCGAACTTCTGTAAAACTTTTCCAATCTTGGGGATTTGTGTTCCTCTTGGGGATTTGTTTTCTTTAAAATTTCACATGCCTTTTTAGTTGCTTCTTCGACAGTATTCTGACCTATTTTCTTTAACTCGGGGGATCAGTTTCTCCTCATATTAATTCACTTGGTATAAATCTCCCAATTACTGTCTATACTACAGTGAGGGAAAAAAATCACAACACCAATGAGAAGTTAGGCGACAGGAAAGGAAGTTGGTAGGCGTGTTCCTACATCTGAGAGGAGATGTTTATTCACATTTCGCACCAGTCGCGTGAGAATGGTGTTACTTGCGCCATTATGAGGACGAAAATCAGGGATGGTTCAGATACACCCTGTACTGGTCTTGAGTGCTATTTACCTTTGAGATTGGTCGTGGTGTGTTGACGTTAATCAAGAATGACGGAACTGGATGTTCCGTCCGCGATACTGCAGAAAGACTTGACAGGAATGTAGCCACTGTAGATGATTTCTGGCAGCGGTGGTCACGAGAATGTGAGGGTAGACTTTCTTATTCGGCACATGGCTATGTGGCATCGTATCGCATCTGCAGCAACAATCTGACAATCTGAGCAGCAGTTGGCACCACAATGACGCAACGAACTGTTACAAATCGGTTACTTCAAGGACAGATCTGAGCCACACGTTTTCTAGTGTGCACTCCTTTGGCCTCAAACCACCGCCATTTGCGACTCCAGTGGTGTGAAGCGAGAGCTCATTAGAAGCCAAGGTGGAGCTCTGTTTTTTTTCTCTGATGATAGCTGGTTCTGCCTCTGTGCCAGTGATGGCCGTGTGTTGGTTAGAAGACGACTAGGTGAGTACTGCAACCGATCTGTCTGTGCGCTAAACACACCTGGAGTTATGGTCTGCGGTGTGATTTCGTTTGACAGCAGAAGCGCTCTCTCTCACCCACCCTGACTGCAAATTTGTGCGTCAGCCTGGTTATTCGACCTGTTGTGGTGCCATTCATGAACAGCATTCCAAGGTTTTATTTCCAACAGTAAAACGCTCGCACACATACCGCTGCTGTAACCAAACACGCTCTGCATGTTGTCGACATGTTGCCTTGGACTATTCGATCGCCATATCTGTGTCCAATCGAGCACATATGGGACATCATCCGACGACAACTCCAGCGTCATCCACAACCGTCTCTCTATTGAGCGACCAAGTGCAGCACACACGGAGCCCCTCCCGACGGAGATTCGGGTCCTCCCTCGGGCATAGGTGTGTGTGTGTTGTTCTTAGCATAACTTACTTTAAGTAGTGTGTAAGTTTAGGGACCGATGACCCTAGTAGTTTGGTCCTTTAGGAAGTCACACCCATTTGAACATTTAGCATACGTCGAACTGTATCGCACAAACTATCTTTCACCTGTACAACACAATGCATGCGCTTTTGCATGCTCGCATTCAACTATCTGTCGGTTGCACCGGTCATTAATGTACTATTATTTCACATTTGCAATTTTAATACTTTATATAATTTATTTTTTGGTGTTGTGAATTTTTTCCGTCAATGTATATCTTTGAATTTAAGTCACATCTGGTCTACTCTTACATACACTACGTGCTCAAAAGTATCCGGACACCTGGCTGAAAATGCCTTGGCGCACTCCATCCTGAAATTCAACATGGTGTTGGCCCATCCTTAGTCTTCATGACAGCAGGCACACGTTCAGTCAGGTGGTGGAAGATTTCTTGAGGAATGGCAGCCCATTCTTCACGGACTGCTGCACTGATGAGAGATATCGATGAAGTTCGGGGAGGCCTGGCACGAAGTCGCCGTTCCAAAGCATCCCAAAGGTGTTCTATACGGTTCAGGTCAGGACTCTGGGCACGCCAGTCCATTACAGGGATGTAATTGTCGTGTAACCACTCAGCCACAGGCCGTGCATTATGATCAGGTGCTCGATCGTGTTGAAAGATGCAATCGCCATCACCGAATTGCTCTTCAACAGTGCGAAGCAAGAAGTTTCTTAAAACATCAATGTAGGCTTGTGCTGTGGCAGTGCCACGCTAAACAACAAGGGGTGCAAGCCCACTCCATGAGAAACACGACCACACCATAACACCACCGTCTACGAATTTTACCGTTGGCACTACACACGGTACCAGATGACGTTCACCGTGCATTTGCCATATCCACACTCTGGCATCGGACCGCCACATTGTGTACCGTGATTCATCAATCCACATAACGTTTTTACACTGTTAAATCGTCCAGTGTTTACGCTCCTTACACCAAGCGAGGTATCGTTTGGAATTTACCGGCATGATGTGTGGCTTATGAGCAGACCCTCGAACATGAAATCCAACGTTTCTCACCTCCCCCCTAACTGTCACAGTACTTGCAGTGGGTCCTGATACAGTTTGGAGTTCCTGTGTGATGGTCTGGATAGAGATCTGCCTTTTACACAATACGATTCTCTTCATCTGTCCGCGGCCTCTTTCAGTCAACAGACGAGGTCGGCCTGTACGCTTTTGTGCTGTACGTGTCCCTTCACGTTTCCACTTCACTACCACATAGGGAACAGTGGACTTAAGGAGGTTTAAGAGTGTGGAAATCTTGTGTACAGACGTATGACACAAGTGACACCCAATCACCTAACCAAATTGGAAGTCCGTGAGTTCCGCGGAACGCCCATTCTGCTCTCTCACGATGTCTCTGATATGGAGTATCCGGCAGTAGGTGGCAGCACAAAGCACCTAATATGAAAAACGTATGTTTTTTGGGGTCTCCGTATACTTTTGATCACATTGTGTATTAGCTCATCCCATCTCACAGGAATTCCAAATTGCATCAGGATCCACTGCAAGTACTATGAAAGTTAGGCAGGAGGAGAAAAAATATAGATTTATTGGTCGAGGGGCTGCTCATATGCCACACATAACGCCGGTAAATGCCAAACGACGCCTCGCTTGGTGTAAGGAGCTGAGCATTGGACGATTCAACAGCAGAAAAATGTTGTGTTGTTTGACGAATGACGGTACACAATGTGGTGATCCGATTGCAGGGTGTGAGTATGACGAATTCCCGGTGAACATCATCTGCCAGTGTATGAAGTGCCAACGTTAAAGTTCGGAAGCGTATGTGTTATGGTGTGGTCGTGTTTTTCATGGAGGTGGCTTGCACCCCTTGTTTTTTAGCGTGGCACTGTCACAGCACAGGCCTACATTGATGTTTTAAGCACCTTCTCTGCATCGCACTGTTGAGCAGCAAATCGGGAATGGCGATTGCATCTTTCAACACGATCGAGCACCTGTTCATAATACGCGGCCTGTGGCAAAGTGGTTAAACGACAATAACATCTCTGTAATGGACTGGCCTG
Source organism: Schistocerca cancellata (assembly GCF_023864275.1). NCBI lineage: Eukaryota > Metazoa > Arthropoda > Insecta > Orthoptera > Acrididae > Schistocerca > Schistocerca cancellata. The sequence goes on from NC_064630.1 coordinate 380,606,127, forward strand.
CACAGAGTCCTGACCTGAATCGTATAGAACATCTTTGGGACGTTTTGGTACGCCGTAACAGACATCGATACATCTCGTCAGTGCAGCACTCCATGAAGAATGGACTGCCATTCCCCAAGAAACCTTCCAGCACCTGAGTGAACGTATGCCTGCGAGAGTGGACGCTGTCATTGAGGTTAAGGGTGAGCCAACACCATACTGAATTCCAGCATTATCGATGCAGGGCGCCACGAACTTGTAAGTAATTTTCATCCACGTGTCCGGATACTTTTGATTGCATAGTGTAAAAATGGTTCAAATGGCTCTGAGTGCTATGGGACTTAACAGCTTAGGTCATCAGTACCCTAGAACTTAAAACTACTTAAACCTATCTAACATAAGGACATCACACACGTGCATGCCCGACGCAGGATTCGAACCTGCGACCGTAGCAGTCGCACGGTTCCGGACTGCGCGCCTAGAACCGCGAGACCACCGCGGCCGGCAGACCCAAAAGACTTGATTTTGTTACAGATATGCTTAATGAGACCGACCATGATGAACGATTTATGAAAAAGACAGAATATGGCCTCTGAAAATCCTCGTGCCTACATCTAGTACTTACTTAACTCCCCTATGCTGAACGTGTGACGTGTCCTGGGGCATGATCAAGTTATAGGCAAATTTTGTCTGCGGAGCAGACTGTGACGTCAAATAACTACCCTGACATGTTGCAATTGTATGCAGTGACACAGTTTTCAGAAGGTGTCATCTTTCAACAACACGACACTCCTCCACACTACGCCAACAATGTTCGCGAGTTTCTGGAAACAAAATTTCCCCAGCAGTGGATAGGAAGCGTTGGTTTTAAGTCATGGCCAACACGATCCTTGGTCTTAACCTCGTCAGACTTCTACTTCTGAGGTTATGTGAAGGAACATGTGTACAGTGAACGTACCATTGACATCAATGATTTAAGACAGATAATCACAGACGCAATTCACTCTACACCAGGCATCCTCAAATGTGTGTGGGAAGAACTAGATTATCATTTATTTAAGCCACATCGAACTGCGCTAAACCTGTACGCACACTTGGAGAGTTTCATTTCCATCTTGTTAACATTTCTACCTCGTTTCATTGCTTTTATGTGGCAGATTAAAACTGCACGGTTACTTTATGGAAACATTGTACTATCAATTCCATAAAACCTCAGTTTATCTAGGAGGCTGTAATGATTCGCATAGTCAAATGCCTTACAAGGAAATGCCAATGATGTTTACGGCATTTTGCCGGTCGGAGTGGCTGAGCGGTTCTAAGCGCTACAGTCTGGAACCGCGCGACCGCTACGGTCGCAGGTTCGAATCCTGCCTCGGGCATGGGTGTGTGTGATGTCCTTAGGTTAGTTAGGTTTAAGTAGTTCTAAGTTCTAGGGGACTGATGACCTCAGAAGTTGTCCCATAGTGCTCAGAGCCATTTAAACCATTTTTGAATTTGTTTACGGCTTTCGACGCCCCACATATTGTCTACCATGTAACCGCAACACAGACTGCTACTGGCTCCAAGCACTATGGGACTTAACATCTGACGTCATCAGTCCCATAGACTTGGAACTACTTAAACCTAACTAACCTAAGGACATCACACACGTCCATGCCCGAGATAGGAATCGAATCTGCGACCGTAGCAGCAGCGCGGTTCCGGACTGAAGCGCCTAAAACCGCTCTTCCACAGCGGCCAGCTGACTACTTCTGGCAAGAGGTGGTGGGACTGTAGGCATTTTATGGTGAGCACAGCATGAGACTACGGAGCATAGCTGAACTGCTTAGTCGACGAGTAACTCACAACAGTACTATTAGTGCTAGTGGCGTTGAAACAAAGCGGATCAATGACAACAATAAACAAAGCAAACACAGCATTATAACAACAGTTGACGAAGCTGAAATTTCGTCAGAAGCGAAGTCCAGGAATTTCGCACAGTGAAAAGTGTCAGATGAAATATTAGCGTTTCTACAGGATGAATCGTGGAATGTGTGGTGTTGTATTCGCACCACTGTGCAGATAACGAACATGAGCAGTGCAATGATGACAATACGCGCTTAACAAGTGAAATTTATAGTGAAACAAGTATCGAGGCACGTAGTTCATCATCCTTGTCGGACAGGGAGCCACAAATTCCTTTCCAGTGAAATGTATTAAAGGACAATAGTTGTACATAATTATGTACATGGAAGATCATCCGCAGCATAGTTACATACGAGCCGTTTTCGATTAAGTACGCAGCAATATTAACGTGTAGTGCACAAGAAAAACTATAGATATTAAAGGGAGGACAAGGCGCACTTGTTACAAAAACTGGTATTTGCACATTTCAAGGATGCTCGATACAGTTTATAGGATGCGCGTGATAGCGACCTACTGCGGCATGCACGTCAAATTGCGCGCGATATAAATTACAGTGATTTCAAGTCGAGCAGTGGATGGTTGGATAAGTTCAGACAGTGCAAAAAATTGGTAGACGTAAGAGAACGAAATTTCAAACAAAGTTTCTGTTGTGGTTGGCAGGAGAGCCAAAACCGTGTTACTAGAGGAGGCCGAAATGCACGCGTTTTAGTTCACGCAGGCTGGCGTGAGGTCTGTAACAGGACAAGGAAATTAGAATTTAGAAAAACGGACGTAGCTGGTGGAATACTTAACTTTAATCCATTAATGATGAACGTCGGTCTTGACGGTACGTGATTCACAATATCAATAGTAACTGATAATGGCGCCTTGCTAGGTCGTAGCAAATGACGTAGCTGAAGGCTATGCTAAACTGTCGTCTCGCCAAATGAGAACGTAGGTAGGCAGTGAACCCTCGCTAGCAAAGTCGGCTGTACAACTGGGGCGAGTGCTAGGAAGTCTCTCTAGACCTGCCGTGTGGCGGCGCTCGGTCTGCAATCACTGATAGTGGCGACACGCGGGTCCGACGTATACTAACGGACCGCGGCCGGTTTATAGGCTACCACCTAGCAAGTGTGGTGTCTGGCGGTGACACCACTTTCTTCCCCCGCAAATCGGCGGACGGTTGTGGCATAAGGCTTCCGCCCGCCGTGGGGAGGACCCCATGTTGACGTATGCGACGAGGTGGGGAGCCTAACAACAGGCGAGGCTGTGCCACCCGCGCCCTACCATTCGGACCGAGGGGAGCTAGGAAACGCCTAAAAACCTGCTCCAGGGTGCACGCCAACACGCGGTGTATGCGCCCGCAGGGAGACAGGAGGCGCCGAAGGCTCGACCTCCATCGGGCCGGGGCACCCGACGGGCGAAGACAACATATGGTCCGGAGCGGGCAAGAGTTCCATGTCGGAGGACAACTGGTCACGGGAAGCGATCGGCGGCGCGGGACCCAGGGAGGCGCCCGGCGGTTGCAGCGACGCGTCCACTGTGGGCGTCGCCGGCGGGAGAACAGGCGGCGGCGGCGGTGGCGGCGGCGCGTCGCCATGGGGCAAAATGGAAGGCAGCGTCGGTAACACCTGGGGCTGAGGCGAGCCAGTAGATGGGTCCCCAGGGCGATGACCGGACGGCACTGTCGCTGAAAGCAGACGGAGAGTGGCAGATCCCGTGCGACGACAGAGGCGCAGCTGATTGAAATGCCGACGCACCTCACCAGAGGCCTCCAAAACCAGATACATAGCGCGGCCGAGGCAGCGAAGAATGCGCCCTTCCAGCCAACGCCGTGAACCTCGATAGTGGCGATAGTAGACAACGTCGCCTGGAGCAAAAGCAGGTGTCTGCGTTGCACAGGAACCTGATGCAGTGGATGTAGCAGAGACATCAAGGTTCGGTGATGACGACCGTGGAGCAACTCAGCCGGCGATGACCATCTCGGGGCTGAGAGCGATACGAGGACAAAAAGAGCAATAACGCGTCCTCCCGAGAATGTGACTCTTTCAACTTCAACATCTGTGACTTGAAAGTCCTGACCAATCGTTCAGCGGCACCGTTTGACTGTGGCGAAAACTGCGCGGATGTCAGATGTTGAATACCATTGGCCTTGCAGAATGACTGAAATTCTGCGGACATGAATTGTGGGCCATTGTCGGAAACAATAGTCCGTGGAAGACCTTCAATGCAAAAGATAGCAGATAACGCTTGGATGGTGGCAGATGACGTCGTGGAAGACATCCGGACAACAAAAGGAAAAGTACTGAATGAATCTACCACAACCAACCATCGAACATTCCAGAATGGACCAGCAAAATCGATGTGTTTAGCGTTGCCAAGGGGAAGTGGCTTTCGGCCATGAAAAGAATTTCCGCGGTGATGCTGATTGTTGTTCGGCATACACCATGCAAGAAGAGCACATATTCGTAATCGCGGCATCGATTCCGAACCAAGTACAGTGCTGACGAGCAAGTTGTTTCGTTCTCACTATACCCCAATGTCCTGGGTGGAGAAGCTGTAAGACTGAGGACTGTAACGAACGTGGTACCACGACCCTGGACTGATCATTATCAGAACGCAACAGCAAAGCACCACGTCGTACAAAAAGTCTCTCCTGTTGAGCAAAAAATCGGCGAACCAACGTATCCCCGATCCGTGACTTTGACAAGGGCCATTGCGTAGCAACAAAACGCCGAACGGTAGCAAGGACAGGGTCGGCAGCTGTGGCTATAGCTACACGACGAAAATCAATCGGAAACGATTCGACCACGTCATCGGTTTCCGAATCAATGAACATGCAAACAAGTTCGGAGGAATCGAATGTTCTATCCTCAGCAACAGGCAAACGGGACAGCGCATCGGCGTGTCTGTGCTTAGGAGTGGACCGATACAAGATATCGTAGCAGTACTGCGAGAGGAAAATAGACCAGCGAATGAATTTCTGCGCTGTACGTGGAGGTACAGGCTTGTTCGGATGAAAAAGCGATGTCAAAGGTTTGTGGTCTGTGATGATGGTAAAGTGACGACCATACAAGAAATCATGAAACTTTGTAACACCAAGTACGAGAGCCAATGCTTCTTTCTCGATCTGTGAATAATTTCTTTGTGCAGACGAGAGCAATTTCGACGCAAAGGGAATAGGGCGATCGTGCGATCTATCTTTGTGCGCAAGCACAGCACCGATCCCGAAATCCGATGCATCCACCATCAACAAAAGGGGCTTCTGGGGATCGAATGGCGTAAGGCAAGTATTGGAAGGCAACGCCGATTTCAACTGGCGAAAGGCGCGTTCGCATTCCGTCGTCCAGACGAACGGAACAACTTTACGGCGTAAGCGATGAAGCGGAGATGAAATGGAAGAGGCGTGTAGAACATATCGGTGATAATAGTAGATTTTTCCCAGCACTCTCTGTAGCTGCTTCACATTCTGCGGCGAAGGCAAGTCTTGTATGGCACGGAGGAGCTCGGGACTGGGATGTATGCCTTGGGCATTGAGTACATGTCCCAGGTAGGGCAAGTCACGAGCAGAAAACACACATTTGTCCTTCCGCAAGCGAAGACCATTTTGTTGCAAGACCTGAAATAATGTTCTGAGATTGGCCAAATGTTCTTCTTCCGTCTTTCCGGAGATCACAGTATCGTCTAGGTAATTTGCTGCAGTAGGGACCGACGCACAAACAGTTTGTAGATATTGCTGAAACAATGCAGGGGCGGATGCACACCCGAATGGCAGTCGTTTGAATCTATACAAACCAAGGTGCATGTTAACCACCAAAACGCGCTGGGATTCTTCGTCCACCGGTATTTGCAAGTACGCATCTGCGAGGTCCAACTTCGTCCGCAGCTCGTGGTCGTGCGGTAGCGTTCTCGCTTCCCACGCCCGGGTTCCTGGGTTCGATTCCCGGTGGAGTCAGGGATTTTCTCTGCCTCGTGGTGACTGGGTGTTGTGTGTTGTCCTCAGGTTAGTTAGGTTTAAGTAGTTCTAAGTACTAGGGGACTGATGACCATAGATGTTAAGTCCCATAGCGCTCAGAGCCATTTGAACCATTTGAGGTCCAACTTCGAAAAATATTTACCTGGCACAGTTTGTCAAAAAGATCTTCCAGGCGGGGTAAAGGAAAAGTTGCAATCACTAGTTGTGGATTCACTGTTGCCTTGAAGTCCACACAAAGTCTCAATTTTCCCAAAGGTTTCGGCAAAATTACTAAGGGTGATGCCCAGAGAGAAGCCTGCACACGTTCAATTACACCTTGTGATTCCAAATCGTGTAATGTTTTTGCGACCTCATCACACAATGCGTGGGGAACATTGAGCGCTCTGAAAAATTTCGGTTGCCGTTTACTTTCAGTTCCAAATGTGCTTTATAGTTCTTAGCGCAGCCGAGGCCCGGTGCAAAAATGTTTGCAAATTCTTCACATAGACGAGAAACACTGTCGGAAGGCACAGTCTGGTTCACTGATAGGACCTGATTTACTATAGACAAGTTAAACAACTGAAATAAATTGAAACCAAACAAGTTCACTGCAGAAGAAGAACGAAGGACGTAAAATGACACAAGTTTTGTTTGTCCTTTGTATGTTGCAAGAAGGCTGCACTGTACTAACACAGGGATCTCTTGACCTGAATAGCTAGTTAATTTAACATTTGTGGCACGCAACGGAGGTGTGCCCAGCAGTTTGTAAGTGTCCTGATTGATCAGTGATACTGCAGCCCCGGTATCGAGCTGGAATGGTATCACTTTGCTGTTAATGTCCAAGTCCGCAAAAAGTTTATTGTCCTGCTGACGACAAGAGCAACTGTCTCGTGCAACGTGAACTGACACTGGTACAAAATCATTTGTGACATGACGGGAGTTCCGGCGATGTCGACGCACACTATTTGTGGGACGAACACAGTCACTGTTAGAGAGAGTGGCACTGGGCGGACTGGAATGAACTACATGAATTTCCATAGGCGATGTTTCGCAAGCCTGAGTATCCTTGGTTCAATTCCGATTCCGGCGCAAAGCAAAGGGCCTGGAATGGTTTTGAGCTTCCGATCTGAGCTTTTTCTGGCAAACACTCTGAACATGTCCTTTTTTATTACAATAAAAGCAAATAGCTTGGCGTGACGGGCAATTCTCACGCGAATGTAAGTAGCGCACCGTGGGCAGGATTTGAGCACTGCATTTGCTTGCCGGCATGGCACACGTGGCTGAGAGCCTGGCGGCAGCGGCGCGGCCGGGCGCGAGGGCTGTTTACTGTTCCGTGCAGCTCGCCCGGCGCGCCGGTTAACCTGACACACAGCTGGTGAAGTTTCAAATTATTCCTGAGCAAAGTCAAGTGTGTCCTACCGATCCAATATGTCCATCACTTGTTGAAGGGAGGGATTGACTAGTTACAAAATCTGTTCCCTTATACAAACATCAGAAACGTTCTGTGCAATTGCATCACGTACCATAGTATCTGAATAAGGGAGTCCACATTGACACTCAAAAGCCCAATCATAGTAAGGCCTTTCAAGGTTGCAACCCACTCCCGATTAGTCTGACCTGCCGTATGTTTTGTACGAAAGAAGGTATACCGTTTTGCAACTACATTGACTGATTCTTTGAAATATGTATCTAATGCAGACAAAATTTCTTCGTAGGACAGAGTTGCTACGTCGCATCGGGGAAATAATGTGACTATCACACGGTATGTGTGCACCTCGACTGATGATAACAAAAAAGTCTGCCGCTCATAACCTTGAATTCTGTAGGCGGCGAGATGGAATCCAAATTGGCGTGACCACTCCGTCCATTTTCCAGTGCAGCATCAAAAGGTCGAAAAGTTGGTGCAACAGCATGTTGTAGCTGCGTTAGCGGTGGAGCGGCGGCTGCCGCATCGTTTTACATCGCATGTTGACTCTGGACGAGCTGTCCAAGGGCATCCAGTAATGCCTGCGTCTGCTGATTGCTGATTCTGTAAGCGATAAAATTCGGACAGTACAACTGGAGATAGTGGCGAAGCCATTACACAAGTAAATCAGGGCAATATCGATAAGAACGCGGTTTTGCCTCGTCGCCAATGTTGTGGTTGGCAGGAGATGGTGCATGATTCACAATATCAATAGTAACTGATAATGGTGCCTTGCTAGGTCGTAGCAAATGACGTAGCTGAAGGCTATGCTAAACTAGTGTCTCGGCAAATGAGAACGTAAGTAGGCAGTGAACCCTCGCTAGCAAAGTCGGCTGTACTAGCAAAGTCGGCTGTACAACTGGGGCGAGTGCTAGGAAGTCTCTCTAGACCTGCCATGTGGCGGCGCTCGGTCTGCAATCACTGATAGTGGCGACACGCGGGTCCGACGTATACCAACGGACCGCGGCTGATTTAAAGGCTACCACCTAGCAAGTGTGGTGTCTGGTGTTCACACCACAGTTTCAACTTGAGAATGCAGAGCAAACTGCGGAATCGGCCCGGAAGTGTATAGGTGAGATAAGCACACTTATTCCATTGTTCAGTAGCTAATTTGTTCTCCACTCCAACCATTCGGTATTTGAAGAGGAAATGCATATGGAAGGAACCCTGGGAATTAGAGATACCAAGAGAGCTGTATCAAGATCAACTAACGTTAATGCCTTAACGCATTGGTGTACAACTACGCCGACTGTTAATCTGGACGGTAAATTGGCTGCAAAGTTATTTATCATGCCGCGAGAATTTGGAAATGCTCTCCCCCCTACGATTCTTTCTCATGTGCGTGATCTTGTAAATGCAATAGGGAATATTTACGTCACAGCAAGCAATATTGGAAAAATGGGTGTAAGAGAACTATGACTACGTTATAAGCACTGTTTTTGACCAGTAGACGGTCAAAATAACTTGCTTTTGTTTGATTTCTTATTTGTGGATAAAATTCATACTCCTTTAGAGCAAACTATTCCTGCTGGAAAGTGTGTGACAGCAGTTCGTACATCGGACCTCTGGACAATTTCAACCTCTGGCTGTTTGTGTTTTCCTTGGCTATAAAAGATATTATCACACTATCTGAAGCTACATCTTAAAGGCTAGCCAGTTTTACGATAAGTTGCACGACAGAATGTTTTGCATCCGGTTGCATGGCATCACATTCCATCATTTCTCATCACCCCGTTACACTTGTAAGTAGGCTGTTTATGTTTTCTTATTGGCAACGTTACGTAGCGCTCTGTATGAAAATCACTGGCTGTGCTGTGTGCAGTTTGTGGCTAGTTAGCATTGTTGTCTGCCATTGTAGTGTTGGGCAGCGGCAGCTGGATGTGAACAGCGCGTTGCGTTGCGCAGTTGGAGGTGAGCCGCCAGCAGTGGTGGATGTAGGGAGAGAAATGGCGGAGATTTGAAATTTTGTAAGACTGGATGGCATATATATTATGATTATTAAGGTAAATACATTGTTTGTTCTCTATTAAGATCTTTCATTTGCTAACTATGCCTATCAGTAGTTAGTGCCTTCCGTAGTTTAAATCTTTTATTTAGCTGGCAGTAGTGGCGCTCGCTGTATTGCAGTAGTTCGAGTAATGAAGATTTTTGTGAGGTAAGTGATTTGTGAAAGGTATAGGTTAATGTTAGTCAGGGCCATTCTTTTGTAGGGATTTTTGAAAGTCAGATTGCGTTGCGCTAAAAATATTGTGTGTCAGTTTAAGCACAGTCGTGTATGATAGTTCTAAGGGGACGTTTCACACTAATAATTCTGTATGCATTCTTTAAGAGTGGATACCTAACTGAACTTCCTGTACGGTTTGTAACTCCCAAGGAGTTCGACTACAAACTTAATGTTGGGGCCGCGGGTGATTAGCCGAGCGGTCTAGGGCGCTGCAGTTATGGACTGTGCGGTTGGTCCCAGCGGAGGTTCGAGTCCTCCCTCGGGCATGGGCGTGTGTGTTTGTCCTTAGGATAATTTAGGTTAAATAGTGTGTAAGCTTAGGGACTGATGACCTTAGCAGTTGTCCCATAGTTAAGTCCCATAATATTTCACACACATTTGAACATTTTTTTGATGGTGCGAACCTTTGTGATCACTATTGCGTGCCATTTTTCATTCTGTGTTCACAGAGAATATTAATGGTTTGTTTTAGACATTTCTTGAATGTCGACTATGTCCATTTTGTAAAGTGTAATACAAACATCCCGTAGAAGGTCGGTCTCCGCACCTCCTGGACGCTCATTTTCTGTCACCCTCCTAATGCTCATGGTGAGTCATTAGCAGTTAATATTTTTCCTTTCATAATTGTTAACACAGTAATTTCAAACAAGCCTTACTAAAGATTGAACTTGCGACCTCGCACTCGAGGGGATCCTTGTTAGATAGGCCACAGAAGATGAATGGTGCTATATTGTGGAGGATCCTGCGTCTGCAGACAGCGTCGAAGGTGAAGACCGATGATGACATCAAGAGAAGAGGCGTCAGTAAGCTGCGCCGGCTGCCGCAGAGGGAGCCAGCAGCGAGCAGCTCCGGCTGCCGGCTGCAGCAGTAACAGCGCTCCAGTGGCCGCGAGGCGCGGACTGGCCTCGGCGCGGCGCGGTATTCGCTAACGGGCCCGACAGACCGTTCACGCGGATGCTCGCACTCCTCTAATTGCGAAACACTGATTTGTTGACCCCGTACATTATGGATGCCGGCCCATGGAATTTTTATGCGCGCCCGCTACTATTTCATTGCGATTCGTGTGCCGCTGTGGCTTTTTTTCCTCCGGCGGAAACACAAATATTTGCCCAACAAATTTGAATACTGTATAACGAATCGCTGGTTATTTTCTGCCTTAGCACACGTAACCAGAGCGAAATATTTTAAATCACGGGTAAAAAAAAAGAAACAGAGAACTGGGTCCGACACCAGAGAGTTTTCCAGCTGTGGCAGCGCTTGAACTTTGTGATAGGTACTACACGCACTGGAACTTGTATATCACGTAACTTGATATGTTAGCTGATGTTTATGGTAGCGGCTTACACGTTTCCGCGCATCCATCAAACCTATTTTGGAGAGATTCATCACACGTCTCTTCTACCTTCCATAAATACTTAAGAATGTTTCGAATAGCTTTTGTCCCCAGCAACTATACCTCGACAGTTACTCATGTCGAACGATACAACTTTAATAGGTGATAACGGTGGCGTACACTGAAGAATATTTTTAAGCATGATGATCGTGTTGAGGTACGGATTAGGATAATGCCTCTTATGCGTATGTGTAAATCCCTTGGTGGACCTTTTACACCTTCACTTCAGTCTACCTGTGGTCCTAATTGCAACCAGCTAGAAGGATTAAACCAGACGCTCAGCAATTCTGTGCCGATGTTCGTTGCAGATTTCTAAACCTCTGTTATCTAGTGAAGGACTGTACGACTCGTGTTAAGAAGTCGGGAGTGCACTAATAGTAAGAAGCGGCTTCTTTTTCTTTAGAGTTTGTCCCCCCTGGTGGCAGCGTCCGATGAGTGGATTCGCTACCTCCAATTTGGTTGACCCTGCCCCACGTCTGGATGAAGATATACAGCGTTCAGGATGCTGTGTGGAGTGCCGGTCAATCGCTGTCTAGGTCGTTATTTGGGCCTCTTTCCCATGACTTCCATTGTCAATGATTTTATCTTGGACCTCTTCCATTTGGTCCGTGTTTGCATAGAAAAACAGTAATATGAGAAATTGAGTCCGCCTTGATGCAAAACACCTTGTTATTCGTTTATTTCTTTATTCTCCCAAAGTAGTTTCGGCGACAAATATCACCATCATCAGTGTTGTTTTTATCTAAAACATGCAGAAAATAGCATGGTTACATAAACACGGTAGCACATTATTTCATTTTTTACTATTCGTTTTTTTGAAATTTAGTTTACTATGAATATTTTCATACTACCTTATTTATTGTATGTTACAGATTGTTTTAAGCATTTATTGTCGCTGTTTGCGACATATTTTCTGTGCGCTTTTTTTCTGTTGCCGCTCATATGGTTGCTGATGACATGATGATCGCTAAGTAAAAAATGGCAACAGAAAAAAATATATGGCGATAACGAATATTTCAGCAGGCATTTCAGCTGAAGAAGAATGGGCAACTCTAGAAAGGGCAGTCACAGAAATTGGAAAGAGAGAAATAGTTACAAAGAAAATAACTACGAAGAAACCATGGATAACAGAAGAAATACTTTGGTTGATTGATGAAAGAAGTAAGTACAAAAATGTTAGGGGAAATAGGAATGCAAAAATACAAGTTGCTTAGGAATACAACAAATATGAAGTGCAGGGTGTCTAAGGTAAAATGCCTGCATGGAAAATGTGAAGATATCGAATAAGAAATTATTGTCGGAAGGACTAGATCAGCATACAGAAAAGTCAAAACAGCGTTCTGTGAAATTAAAAACAAAGGTGGTAACATTAAGAGTGCAATGGGAATTCCACTGTTAAATGAAGAGGAGAGAGCGGATAGGTGGAAAAAGGAAGGGTTTCTGTGAGGGGGAAGACTTGTATGATGACGTGATAGAAGAAGAAAAGGGACTTGATATAGAAGAGATTAGGGATCTAGTATTAGAAACAGAATTTAAGATAGCTTTGGAAGACTTAAAATCGAGTAAGGCAAAAGGGACAGATAGCATTCCACCAGAATTTCTAAAATCATTGGGGGAAGTGGCAACGAAAGGGCTATTCACGTTGGTGTGTAGAATATATGAGAAGGGCGACTTACCACCTGTCTTCCGAGAAAACATCATCCATACAATTCCGAAGATTGGAAGGCCAACGAGTGCGAGAATTATCTCACAATCATGTTAACAGATCATGCATCCAAGCTGCTGACAAGAATAATATACAGGAGGATGGAAAGAAAATTGAGGCCTTGTTATATGACAATCACTTTGGCTTTAGCAAAGGCAAGGGCACCAGAGAGGCAATTCTGACTTTGCGGTTGATTATGGAAGGAAGACTAAAGAAAAATGAAGACGTATTCATTGGATTTGTCAACTTGGGAGAGGCGTTCGACAATGTCAAATAGTGCTAGGTGTTCGAAATTCTGAGAAAAATAGGGATATGTTCTAGGGAAAGACGGATAGTATACAATACGTACATAGCCAAGAGGAAACAATAGGACTAGATGAACAAGAACGAAATGCTCTGATTAAAAAGGATGTATGACAGGTATGTAGTCTTTCGCCCCTACTGTTCTATCTATAGATCGAAGAAGCAATGACGCAAATAAAAGAAAAATTCAAGACTGGACTCAAAATTAAAAAGTGAAATAATATAATGATAAGATTTGCTGATGACTGTCCTCTCCTCAGTGAAAGTGAAGAACAATTTTAGGATATGTTGAATGGACAGTCTAATCAGTACAGAATATGGATTGAGAGTAAATTGAAGAAGTATGAAAATAATGAGAAGTAGCAGAAATAAGAAGAGCGAGAAACTTAACGTCAGCATTGGTGATCACGAAGTAGATGATGTTAAGAAATTCTGCTACCTAGGCTGCAAAATAACCCATGACTGACGGAGAAAAGTAGACTAGCACTGGCAAAAGAGCAGTCCTGGCAAAGAGAAATCTAGTAGTGTCAAACATAGGTCTCAGTTAGAGGAACAAATTTCTGAGAATGTAAGTTTGGAGCACAGCATTGCATTACAGTGAAACATGGATCGTGGGCAAACCGAAGAAGAAGAGAATCGTAGTATATGATATGTGATGCTACAGAAGAATGTTGACAATTAGGTGGACTGATAAGATAAGGAATCAGGAAGTTCTCACCAAAATCAGCGAGGAAAAGAATGTATGGAAAACACTGTCAAGAATAGGGAACAGGATGGTAGGACATCTATCAATACATCAGAAAAGAACTAGGAAGAGCTGTAGAGGGTAAAAACTGTGGGGGAAAACAGAGATTGGAATACATCCAGCAAACAATTGAGGTCGTCGTCGCAAGTGCTGCTCTTAGATGGAGAGTTTGGTCCAGGAGAGGAATTCGTGCCGTATCACACAGACCAGTCGGAAGACTGATGACTCAAAAAACAAAACAAAAAAATCACGATTGGCTGTGATGAATCGGCATAGTAAGATTCACCATTGGTATGAAGTGCGGCTGAAACTGCGTAACTGGGATGTGGACTACATTACTGGTTCTTTCTCAAATCAACCTCCGTTTCTATAGACTACTTTTCAGTGGAACATCAGGACACAGCAGCACGTCAAGGTATGGTTCTAGTGTGACGGATGTACAGTCTTCCGTTAGATGAGGAAGAAGAGTGGAAGAATCAAGTGGGATCGTAAAGCCATTGTTTATGGGTGTCATTATAAATGTAAAGAAGGGAAGAAATATATGAGGCAAAAAGTACCACCAGACCTATATCTTGAGAATTGTCTTTATTCTATCACACTACTAGTTTCGGCGGCTCATTATCGCCATCCTCAGGCCCTGTTTACCAAAGAACAATAACAAAATGCGATATTTGAAAACTAAACAACTCTAAGACAACGAAATCATGAAATTATGATGCTGTAATGCATTAGTTGAAGTGACCTAAATGTAATGTTCTACAAAATACCAATAGAGCACATGTGTCAATACCTCCATTCTTTTTATTAGTGCATAAAACATAAACAAAGAATAAATCTGAATCACAATCACAAAACAGATGCCTCTCGTCATATTAAAAAAATGGACCTCTAAAAAGCAACTTTCGATCCTTTCAAACCAACTCTTTGAAGACAAAATGTACAAATTTAACAAAGAGTCCCAAATATCAGACATGATCCAACTAAAAATATTCATTAATGTTTAAAGAAGTATACTAAAGGTGTGTACTTGATGTAAGAACCTAACGGTAAAAGTGAAACTAACTTGGTAAAGGCTAACCACAGACCTATTGCAAATGTACATAAACTACACGATTTTGTGACAACCTATCTCCAAAAATTGAAAAGGCTCCCCTCTCAAAACCCTTGATAACCATGTACCCTTAAATAACCAAATACACCAGGCCTCAAATATTATGTTCACAACTACACCCTTGTGTGATAAACACAAACACCTAACCGCAATAAAAAAAATTAAAACACCCACTTCAAACAGAATATTCCTCCATAATAAAACCCTTCTAGAAATGAATCCTAGAAACCCGAAAACACGTATAAAGATCCACAACCTACCTGCTACCACTTCATTGTCTCAGGGTTGGGCACAGGTGCCTAATACAAACTGCTGCCCTCTGGTCTCAGTCATACAAAATATACATAAATATGTCGGTCAGTACACCGTCAGATAAAATGTGACAACAATAAAATGTGTGGTACAATTCCTTCTGAAATACACAATATTTATCACGAAAACTGTAGTGACTCTGATAAACATCTATAGCAATATATCTATTCTTTACCAGAATTTATCGATATATGGCGCCAATACTTTTTCCCCCAATATATCAATATCAAAACGGCAATATCGAGAGCTGATATTTTTATTTTATATTATATTTTGTTTGTAATGTTCGATAAATATGTGAAGCTGTTGATTTGAAATGTTACTACCTTTTGATCTTTCATCACGTCCAGTTTTTCTCTTTGACTCTGTGAAGCAAGTGCAGATGACACAAAGAAGAAGTCTGATTTCACTCGTGAGTGGCAGTGTGAATGGAATGAAAAGATATCCGATGTGAAGAAATAGCACACCAGTTGCGTTAAATAAACAATTTTTAACACAACTAGTGTGCTCTTTCTTCACGTTGGCATTCTTCCAAAACAGTTGCTGAAACTGATGAACAAAAATCTAAATGACAAGATTGGTCTTTGCGGTGGCCGGAGACGTGTGAGGGAAACGCTGAAATAATCTGCGCTCATTGCTACCAACAGAAACTGCAACGTCTAACTTCATCACGCAATTTTGACACCACAACTGCTAGATCGCTGGCGTTTGCAGAAATGAAAAAACGGGGAAGTCGATAAGAAGTGTTTCAGACAAATCCGATATGTGACGACGCACCCATCGGACATCTTTCATTATGCCAGTTACCTGCAGATGCCATTGTTAGCAAAGTGGCTATCGGCAAGCGTTAACGTGAATTGTGTTCCTTTCAATTCTTGTTCTAAGGGGGATAATTCGTCTACTAGCTTATTGATGTACAGAATATCTAATAAGCCGGCCGGTGTGGCCGTGCGGTTCTAGGCGCTTCAGTCTGGAACCGCGTGGCCGCTACGGTCGCAGCTTCGAATCCTGCCTCGGGCATGGATGTGTGTGATGTCCTTAGGTTAGTTGGGTTTAAGAAGTTCTAAGTTCTAGGGGACTGATGACCATAGATGTTAAGTCCCATAGTGCTCAGAACCATTTGAACCAATATCTAATAATAAATCAATACTTAAGTATATTCAACTAAATACCTTAGAATTACAATTACGAACAACTTAAATTTGAAGTAACACATAGAAAATGTTGTGGGGAATACTAACCAAAGACTGCGTTTTATTGGCAGGGCACGTAGCAAATGTAACAGATCTACTAAGGAGACTGCCTACACCACGCTTGTCCGTCCTCTTTTAGAATACTGCTGCGCGGTGTGGGCTCTTTACCAGATAAGACTGATGGAGTACACCGAAAAAGAAAGGCAGCTCGTTTTTTTATTATCGCGAAATATGGGAGAGAGGGTCACTGAAATGATACACGATTTGGGCTGGACATCATTAAAACAAAGGCGTTTCTCGTTACGACGGAATCTTCTCACGGAATTTCGATCACCAACTTTCTTCTCCGAATGCGAAAATATTTTGTTGACACCGACCTACATAGGGAGAAACGATCACTACAATATAATAAGGGAAATCAGAATGTAGCTGTTCGCCCTTTCCGCGCGCTATACAAGATTGGAATAATAGAGAATTATGAAGTGGTTCGATGAACCCTCTGCCGGGCACTTAAATGCGATTTGCAGAGTATCCACGTACATGTAGAAGTAGGTACAGATGCAGGTCTAAAATTGGCAGTATATTTACAAATTGCAACCGATACTTTTTTGGTCAGTAGTATATTTTGCCGATAAATCGTAATATCGATAACTTTCCTCGATATATCGATGACCGATTACGATATGTTATTAAATATCGATATACCGCATTCACGATATTTTTAAAAATATCAACCACAATATATGAATCATTACAAGCTTTGTCATACCTATGTAATATACACTCCTGGAAATGGAAAAAAGAACACATTGACACCGGTGTGTCAGACCCACCATACTTCCTCCGGACACTGCGAGAGGGCTGTACAAGCAGTGATCACACACACGGCACAGCGGACACACCAGGAACCGCGGTGTTGGCCGTCGAATGGCGCTAGCTGCGCAGCATTTGTGCACCGCCGCCGTCAGTGTCAGCCAGTTTGCCATGGCATACGGAGCTCCATCGCAGTCTTTAACACTGGTAGCATGCCGCGACAGCGTGGACGTGAACCGTATGTGCAGTTGACGGACTTTGAGCGAGGGCATACGGGAGGCCGGGTGGACGTACCGCCGAATTGCTCAACACGTGGGGCGTGAGGTCTCCAC
Source organism: Schistocerca cancellata (assembly GCF_023864275.1). Lineage (NCBI taxonomy): Eukaryota > Metazoa > Arthropoda > Insecta > Orthoptera > Acrididae > Schistocerca > Schistocerca cancellata. The sequence continues at coordinate 380,623,541 of NC_064630.1, forward strand.
AGTACATCGATGTTGTCGCCAGTGGTCGGCGGAAGGTGCACGTGCCCGTCGACCTGGGACCGGACCGCAGCGACGCACGGATGCACGCCAAGACCGTAGGATCCTACGCAGTGCCGTAGGGGACCGCACCGCCACTTCCCAGTAAATTAGGGACACTGTTGCTCCTGGGGTATCGGCGAGGACCATTCGCAACCGTCTCCATGAAGCTGGGCTACGGTCCCGCACACCGTTAGGCCGTCTTCCGCTCACGCCCCAACATCGTGCAGCCCGCCTCCAGTGGTGTCGCGACAGGCATGAATGGAGGGACGAATGGAGACGTGTCGTCTTCAGCGATGAGAGTCGCTTCTGCCTTGGTGCCAATGATGGTCGTATGCGTGTTTGGCGCCGTGCAGGTGAGCGCCACAATCAGGACTGCATACGACCGAGGCACACAGGGCCAACACCCGGCATCATGGTGTGGGGAGCGATCTCCTACACTGGCCGTACACCACTGGTGATCGTCGAGGGGACACTGAATAGTGCACGGTACATCCAAACCGTCATCGAACCCATCGTTCTACCATTCCTAGACCGGCAAGGGAACTTGCTGTTCCAACAGGACAATGCATGTCCGCATGTATCCCGTGCAACCCAACGTGCTCTATAAGGTGTAAGTCAACTACCCTGGCCAGCAAGATCTCCGGATCTGTCCCCCATTGAGCATGTTTGGGACTGGATGAAGCGTCGTCTCACGCGGTCTGCACGTCCAGCACGAACGCTGGTCCAACTGAGGCACCAGGTGGAAATAGCATGGCAAGCCGTTCCACAGGACTACATCCAGCATCTCTACGATCGTCTCCATGGGAGAATAGCAGCCTGCATTGCTGCGAAAGGTGGATATACACTGTACTAGTGCCGACATTGTGCATGCTCTGTTGCCTGTGTCTATGTGCCTGTGGTTCTGTCAGTGTGATCATGTGATGTATCTGACCCCAGGAATGTGTCAATAAAGTTTCTCCTTCCTGGGACAATGAATTCACAGTGTTCTTATTTCAATTTCCAGGAGTGTATATGGACCCATACGGAAAAGAAAAAAATGCAAACTGGACCTTGACCTCCATAATATCAAACCAAAAGTACTACACCGTAAGACGTAGGATACGGAAACACTAACCCATAATAAAAATCTACGGCCTAGATATACACAAACAACTTGTCAAGAGTTTCAACCCCTTATTCTAGTAACTGTGCAGTTTACCCTGATAAGAACTGCTAATCCTAAAATCTCTTATGAGAGTCTGGAATGCATAATGTGCTAGGAAACGAGTATCATTAGTAATCATTGTACATAGACTGGTAAAATATAAATCGCAGCTGAACTCATCATAAAATTACACCATGGTGGTAAGACAAGAACCAGCAAAATGCCACATGACAGGTCAACAAAATACCCATAAACATGGGTCAGCGTTCGTCAGATAAATAAGAACCGAATCCGCGCCAGAATCAATTAGAACTGTCAGTAAAATAACTATAATACAGGATATATGACAAAACCGTCCATATTCTCTATCAGCGGGTACTCGCAAATGTTATTAAAATGTCTGACTGTATATGAAGATACCATAACTTCAAAAGAGAACACATTTAGAAAACCAGGTAGCAGACCGCATTAGTACGAGCAGGAATAACAGAAAGGTAAAAAGATATTCCTGCTCAGTAAATGCGAAAAGAAACAGCTGTTATATTACCCCAACAGTTTACATTAAAAATTTATCTCCAAGGCTCGAAATCTTGAGTGTAATCGGACAACATTAAAGGGCATTGTACAGTACGCCTTGGACAGATATGTATGTGCGATACCGCGGAGGAACCAGGAAAAACCCTCCGTGATATGATAGCTGCTGAGAAAGCAAAGACAGCTTCACCGCAGGTTTAAATGTACCCAGAGTCCTTAGACAAATAAACACTGAACGACGTGAAAATGTGCGTAAGGAGAGCCATGCTTGAGACCTTCACTGACTTAGAAAGTAAATCCGTATCTACTGAACTGACAGGAAAATCTATGTCGCTTTAGTCTTACGCTAAATCAGGAAACGGATCAAAACCAACTGTCGTCACACTCTATGACCATAATGGCATAGAGACGGAGAATGGCAAAGGCGAGTCTGAAATTACAAAAATTTCTTTTTTAGAAAAATTTTAACTGAAGAAGAACGTAGCGCTGTTCCCCATTTCAATCGTTGTACGAACCTCGTAATTACAGACACCTAAACGAGTGTCCGTGGCGTTGAAACTCCACTAAACTGTTCAGTGTACGAAAATTGACTGGACTTCATGAAATACTGACACGATTCTTCACATACTTTAAAGCACTTGCTCTTCCCCGTTGGAGGTTCCAGTCCTTCCTCGGGAATGAGTGTGTGTGTCGTCCTTAGCCTAAGTTAGCTTAAATTAGATGAAGTAGTGCGTAAGCTTACGGACCGATGACCTCAGCGGTTTGGTCCCACAAGACCTTACCACAAATTTCCAATTTACTTGCTCTTCTTCATGTAGCCGTTTACCGCACGTCGGTAGAGGAGCGAAGCATTGCAACTGATTGGAAAAAGACGCAGGTCATTTCCTTTTGAATACGAATCGTCGAACAGATGCACACAACTTCAAACTTAGACCGGTGACATAATTATGTTGCATAATTTTGAAACATCTGTTATGGTCGCGTGTTACGATCTTTCTGTAGACTGAAAATCTCATCTGTACGAATCAACATGGATTCCGCAAGCAACGATCACATGTAACTCAGTTCGTCCACGCCGGTAGTTAACGGCACCCAGGTTGATGCCGGGCTCCGGAAGGCATTCAATACAGTTCCGCTTTGTCTCCCAATGAGCAAACTACGAGCGCATGGTGCATCAGACCAGCTTCGCAACTAGATTGAAGAATTCCTAGCAAGTGGAACACAGCATGCCATTCTTAACGAAGAAATATCTTCAATCGTAAAAGTACGTTTGGACGAATCCCAGGAGTTCTATAAGATTATTATTGTCCATAACATATAAAGATAATCTAGTAGTAACGGAGAGAGTCCAGTTGGTTTCCGACATCTATCTAGGTAACTACCAGACAGGTTTCCATGGCCTGGTTCAGATGCCCGCTACACAAACATTTAGAAACAATCCCACATCGGAACATAACATTTTCTTTAGATGCAGACAGACATGGTAAACATATTGCGTCCCGAGGTCGGCCAGTTGTGGTGGGATGATGATGGGGGCGGGGGGGCGAGGGGCGAGGGGAGCGGAGAGTGGTGGCGTCAAGAAGAGCATGCAGCCACCAATTTTCACAAATATTGTCAAAATACATATATCAGTTCCAACCTCGCAGACGCTCATGAATAGGTAGAAATCGTAGTGAGGTTATCCACGGATGATGCTGCCGTATATAGATGACGCAATGATAGATAATTATATTTGGAAACGTGTTAAGGATGTCTATACTAATCGTACGCACCTGATAAAAGTGTATAACACACAACGTACTATGAAGTTAGCACAAATCAGATAAACTCGGCTAGTAAGATACAATAATGTAATAGTACAAAGACTATAAGGGGAAACAGTCAGACAGAAGAGGTACTTGAATGTTGAACACAGTCTTCCTCATTTGAATCGAGAATAACTCCTTTTAGTTCCCAAAGAAAATTACAATATCCAATTAGACTATAGCGTTTTAAGGACTATATAGTTTTAGTATTAAAGCAGGAGTTATTACAAGTTTCTTTGTTTCTTCAAAGACTGAAGAAGTACATTTCTCGATACTATTTGCTGAAGAGAAAACTGGTAACGGCAGTGAAGCCAGGAACTCATTGTTCACGCGAAACGTATTTCAACTTCAAGAAGAATATTTATTTTTAACACCGCAGAATTTACATTTGTATTAAGAGAAGAAGAACTTTTGCTTTCAAGACAGACGACTTTTATTCTCCACTATCAAATTCTCAAGAGAAGGAGGCTAATGGAAATGAACCCAGGCCAAAAAGATACTAGTCAATTAGCCTAAGGGGAGGAAAACGGACCGTTCCAAAGAAAAAGTAAAATTAATAAAAAAATGAAAATGAATTTCGGAATAGTGGTGGCCTGTAGTGAACAAAACAGCTTGCGACGACTGCAATGGGAGACAGTGTGGCCAAACAGACCCGGATTGAATTTGCACAACGAATTAAAGACTGTTCGTAACGTACATCTGTCTACCTGGATGTCGCTTATAGGCAGTTTTCCACTTTTGTTTAGGCAATTTCTGGGCTGTTTCCCAATCTGTACCTCAGAAAATTCGACACACAAACAACTTGGATGCGCTAACGCACAGAACAAAGTTTACACGATTCAAAGAAGGTGCACTCGAATTCCATCCTTTAGGTCGAATGAGACGGTGACAGAAGGATGATGAAGCCACAGGCATAAAACTGGGCTACGGCGTCTGCGGATTGCTCCCACCAGCTTTTTCTGCTAACGTAGTCACTATGAGGGTCTACCGTACGAAGCCAGCTCACTTCGCCATCTTTTTGTCTTTCCTGTATAAATTTTCTTGCCTGTCGACTGCATTGTCTGACTCTTTTTAGTAATCTGTACGTATCCGATCTTCTTACGATAAGTACTGCCAATTCCGTTTCTGTCATTCGGTTTGCGACAATGCGTCCTTTAACACCGTTTTATTGCTTACGCCTGTATTTGTATCTCCAGATGTACGACTGATAGCTGGTATATGAGTTGTAGTGTTCTCCTCGTTGTTCTTAATTTACCCTATACATTGAAAAGAACTCTATTTTACAATCTGTACAAGAATTGATAATGGTTCGCGTCCAAATGTAGGTCGCCTTTCAAGTAAAATCTTACCCTTCCTAAGTTGTGTCCTTTTTACTTATTTCGTCCAATAACTTCTGCCCTTTATCCAGCACCAGTTGTCGAGTCACTATCCTCCAAAATCTAATCTTTGTATGTAAGTTGCTGCATGTATTCTAGCGAGGCAGTGGTTAACTTACGGAAGTTCTTGCAAATAACTTTTGATTGCTTTAGTTTCTATGCGATCCATGTTCCTCTCGATCTTTTTGAAATACTAACTTCTCTCTTCACATTGTCCATATTCCTACTTTGTAAATCATTTTGTTTCCAGTGTGGCACTTAAATTTCATTAATGCTTGTTTGACAGAGTTTTACATTGTTAGCACTTCATTTAAAGTGGTCAATCGATGGATTTCAATATCTAATGATTATTAGTTTCCAAGCGATGCAGATCTTAACAATTTTTCATTATATATAGTTTCCAGTTGTAATCCTGTCATACTAAGTGAAACAAAAACACTAAAAGAGCCAGCGTTGACAGTTGTCTTCTTACATATCATTATTTAGTTGACCGAGCGAGGTGGCGCAGTGGTTAGACACTGGACTCGCATTCGGGAGGACGACGGTTCAACCCCGCGTCCGGCCATCCTGATTTAGGTTTTCCGTGATTTCCCTAAATCACTACAGGCAAATGCCGGAATGGTTCCTCTGAAAGGGCACGGCCGACTTCCTTCCCCATCCTTCCCTAATCCGATGAGACCGATGACCACGCTGTCTGGTCTCCTTCCCCAAACAACCAACCAACCATTATTTAGTTGTGTTTGTGTCGCTTATAACAAATTGTTCATAATGTAGACTTGTGGTTAAGGTACAACAAGCAGATTATATGGTTCAACGAAATGACTGGGTGAAGAACAATCAAAGCCTGCGTCTTCCTCTAAATGAAATAAAGATGTCAAATTATATCCAAAAATGCACGACTGTAAATAGTATTTTTGTTATTTTCTCGATTACAGTGGCATTTGTCGCAGATCGTTCCTGAAGCGGATGTAGCCAAGTATAGGTCCATAATAACAGGAATAAGTTGAGCTGGTAGTTATGTAACACCTGATAGTTATATTGTTGGCGGTGAACTGTTGTATTCTCACAAACGAAACACCGCTAAATACGTAGACTCTTATTTTATGACAAGTTATTCACAATTTACTTAAATGAACATGCATACAGTTAAGTTAGTGACAAATCACAGCACGTCTCCTTTCACCAGAGTCATTAAGCAACTGCACTACAGCAACGCTTCAGTTTCGTCGAGTGCACACACTCAGGACTGAGATGTATCTTAAGTTACCCAATTAATACATTTTTATATTTGTTTTGGAGTACAAAAACACATCTCTTGCAGTTCAAAGAACACACACGTGTTGCTAATTTTAGGCTACCGACTGCTTAGTTTTGCATTGCATGAATATTATAATAATTTACAATGAAACAAAAACAGACAATACACAGTATAACCTCGCACACTATAAATAATGGTCCATGCACTACGTATATCAGTTTATATATTTGCAGCAGCTTGACTTCTTTACACACTCTGGCCTTCCTTTAGCGAACTATTTATGTAACGCTCGATTTTGTTGTCCAATTAAGCAGCGTATTAGTATCGACAAGTATGTAGTGGGTAGGCACTTAGCTTATAATGGTGGATTGAAACATTTAATTTTACGAGCTTGTTGGATGCCATTTCTTTTTAAAGCAGTTAATAACAATTTTCTCCACACTGAACCATGGATCTCGCCCCAACGACACAGATAGCCGCATCGTAGGTGCAGCCATAGCGGAAGAATATCCATATAGAAGCGAGATAAAAATGTGGTTCATGAAGAAGGTGGAATATTAGATCCCTCAGTCGAGGAGAGAAGTTAGATAATTTGAAAAGGGAAAACTGCAGGTTGAAGTCAGATATAATGGGAATTAGTGAAGTGCGATGACAAGAAGAACAGGACTTTTGGCCAGCTGAGTGCAGCGTTATAAATACAAAATGCAGTAAAGTGACCAGTAATAATGAATAACGAAACTGTTATGGGGGTAAGTTACTACGAAAACATAGTGAATGCATTACCGTAGCCAAGGTAGCTACAAAGAAATCCTCCCATCTAAGTAGTTCAAGTTTATATACCAACTAGCTCCTCAAATTATGAAGAGATTGAAACAATGTGTGATGAGATTGAAGAAATTATTCACGTAGCTGAGGGGGAGAAATATGTAACTGTGGAGGAACTGGAATTCAATAGTAGGTAGAGGATGAGAAGGAAAAATTATAGAATAATGCAGATTGGGGGAAAGGATGAAAAAATAATCCCCCACGTAGAATTTTGCACAGACCGTAATGAAATCTACATATACTCCTACATACATACTCCCAAAACCACAGTACGGCCCGTGGCGGTGGATAACCCGTTCCACTATGAGCAGTTCCCGCCCTATTCCACTCGCAGATAGAGCGAGGAAAAAATTACTATCTATATGCTTCCGCACGATGCCTAATTTCTCATATCTTTGTGGTCCTTAAGATAACTGTAAGTTGACGGAATTAAAAGCGTTCTGCATTCAGCTTCAAATTCCGATTCTCTAAATTTTATAAGAACGTAGGCGTCCGCGGCCGGTGTCATAGTGATAAAAAATCTTCTGTGTATTATGCCCCGTCATTGCTAAAAACTAACAACAATAATAAACTAAAACCGACGTTTCGGCCAAATTGCAACGGCCTTCCTCAGGGCATGACTGGTTTTGCATGGGGATAGGTGCTTCTATTTATTACAGACTATCGATGTCTGACGTCACTGTTGTAAAACTTTTAATTGGCCCTCTAATATGATTGGCTAGTCATGACGTAAGGGAAGATGGAAAGAAAGAGGCTATTCTTGGATGTCTATGTCGTCAACGATTGGTAGCTGTCCGTCAATCAGCGTTCGACTTCTGGTCGGCAAGTTTTCCTCCTGGTTGCGCGGAAGTGGACTGACAGTTGCTCTACAGCTGTTTGTGCAGATACGTCCGTGTCCCCTGTAGCTTCTGCCCCGCGACCGCTCGCGGCCCGTTGGACCGGGACGGCCGGCAGCCAGGACGCCGGGAGTTTGTAGCCATCTTCTCTGTTGATGTTGTCAGGTTGTTTAATAATTTTGATCGCCTCCCGTATTTTGCGTTCTCGCATCCACGATTCTTTCGTCAGTACTCGGGCCTCCTGGAACCAGATAGGTTGTCCGCAGTCACGGTGGCGTTCCGCTAACGCCGATTTGTTATGTTGTTGTAATCGTGCATAGCGTTCGTGTTCTGCTACTCGTAAGCTGACAGGTCTCCCTGTTTCTGCCGGCAGGAGTGGCCGTGCGGTTCTAGACGCTACAGTCTGGAACCGCGCGACCGCCACGGTCGCAGGTTCGAATCCTGCCTCGGGCATGGATGTGTGTGATGTCCTTAGGTTAGTTAGGTTTAAGTAGTTCTAGGGGACTGATGACTTCAGAAGTTGAGTCCCATAGTGCTTAGCGCCATTTGAACCATCTCCATGTTTCTCCTATGTAGGCAGCTCCGCACTCAAATGGTTCAAATGGCTCTGAGCACTATGCGACTTAACTTCTGAGGTCATCAGTCGCCTAGAACTTAGAACTAATTAAACCTAACTAACCTAAGGACATCACACACATCCATGCCCGAGGCAGGATTCGAACCTGCGATCGTAGCGGTCGCTCGGTTCCAGACTGTAGCGCCTAGAACCGCACGGCCACTCCGGCCGGCGCTCCGCACTCACACCGTAGTTCGTAACCACCTGCAGTGTTAAGAATGTTGACTACATCCTTGGTGGAATCTATCATTTCGTGGATCCTGTGACTGATTCGAAAAATCGGTTTGAAACCTCGTCGGCGGAGGACATTGCCTAGCCGTTCACTGACGCCTTTTACATCTGGTAAGTGTACCAGTGGAAGCTTCTCTTCTTAGCCTTCTTCTCGTGTTCTGCTCCCTTTGGTTTTAGCTACCTTGCTTATGATTTTGTCATCATAGCCGTTGGCACGAAACGTGTGTTGTAGCTCCTTTAATTCTTCTTTGATGTTATTTTCATCGCTTACCCGGTAGGCTCGGGCAGTTAACGTATGCAGGACAGAATACTTTTGAGCTGGGTGGTGGAGGCTCTTCACGTGCAGGTACCGATTAGTGTGCGTGGGTTTCAGGTACACTTTGTGTCCCAGTTTACCTTCGGCAGCTCTGTATACTTCCACATCCAGAAATGGCAAGGAACCATTGTTTTCGATCTCATGTGTGAACTTTATATTTTTCGTGCAGGCTATTTAAGTGCTGGAGGAAGTTTCCCAGTTCCGTTTCACCGTGAGGCCAGATAACGAATGTGTCGTCCATACATCGTAGCCAACAACTGGGACGTAACGTAGCAGAAGCTAAGGCCGTTAGCTCAAAGACTTCCATGAAGGTGTCCGCAACTACAGGGGTGAGCGGGGGAACCCAATACCACACCATCTAACTGTTCGTAATATTTTCCCCGCCAGGTGAAGTTCATAGATGACACGCATAAGCGCACCAGATCGCAGATATCTGGTGGGACCGGATCCTGTAGAATGCGCATAGTCTCCTCAATAGGAACGTTAGTGAAGAGACACTTGATGTCAAAACTGACCATAATGTCTGATGGCTTTATTCGCTGTTCCTTAGTCAGTTGTATGAGGTGGGAAGAGTCTTCCACGTAGGAGTGTGTTTGTCCCACAAGACGGCGTAACTTAGGTGCCAGATGTTCCGCAACATAATAAGTAGGTCAATCTATTCCGTTCACTATGGGCCTCAGCGGATAATCCTCCTTATGGAGCTTAGGTACTCCGTAGATTCTAGGAGGAATAGGCACCTTGGTGATTAGTCTCTTGGCTGTGTCAGAATAAATTCTCGAGTCCTTTACGAGGGCCTTCGTATTTATGCCTATCCCTGCCGTCGGGTCACTCCTTAGTACTCTGTAAATGGGATCGCTTAGCAGTTCCTCCATATATTTTTTTCATATTCAGAAGTCTCCATCAGAACCGTAGCGCCGGCCGGGGTGGCCGAGCGGTTCTAGGGGCTACAGTCTGGAACCGCGAGACCGCTACGGTCACAGGTTCGAATCCTGCCTCGGACATGGGTGTGTGTGATGTCCTTATGTTAGTTAGGTTTAAGTAGTTCTAAGTTCTAGGGGACTGATGACCTCAGAAGTTAAGTCCCATAGTCCTCAGAGCCATTTGAACCTTTTTTTTAGAACCGTAGCGTTTCCTTCGTCCGCATGTAGGACCACAATATACTTGTTATTCCTGAGCTCCTTTATGGCCTGTCTTTCTTCGCGTGTGGTATTGGCTCTGGGTGGTTTTGCTGCTTGTAAAATTCTCACAGTTTCCTGCCTTATCTTTTCTACACGTGGTTCTTGGTGGAGTGACGCCTCCACAGATTGAACGATCTCTTCTGTGGGAATCTTTGTGGGCGTAACTGTGAAGTTTAACTCTTTGGACAGAACTGACGTCACTGCCTCACTGATGGTCTGTGTCGAGATGTTAACCACGGTACGTGCTGTATCCAGACTTAGCTGTGAGTGGTGTTTGTTTCCCGTTAGCTCCTCAAATTTCTTTTTCTGTCGACTGATGACCAACCCATGCAGGCCTGGTTGTGGGTTATTCGGTCGATGTTATTCCAGTCCTTCGCTTATAACGTAGTTGACAGCCATAAATGCATGCTGTACAGTTGCCTGTTGTTGTAGTCTATGATACTCCGGTGGTGTTGTATCCTCTCCCTTAATAATGCATGGCTGGCGCGATGGTAAATGGTTCTTGCTCTTCTCGTATCGATTTGAGGCCGTACCCTGATGAATTTCGGGATTACATGATGATCTCAACATCTTTTAAGGAACGCCAAATCATTCAGCTGTTTCACGTTCCTCTTCATTAGCAGCTCCAGTTTCCGTATGTGTTGGTAGGTCAAAAAGGTGGCATGAAGGTCCATTTACAGAAGGTGTTCGAAGTGATGACCACTGGTATCAGTGCAGTGCTGAAGTCTTCTTATCATGGGTTGAATGGTATTCCTTATCACTTCGGCACTTAGCGAAGCACATTCACTGACGCTTCTCTCTCGCATATCTTCAGGTGCAGTTGGAACGTCTGTATAAACAATGTCTTTTAAGAATCCTCACAAGAAAAAATCCAGAGGCGACAAGTCTGGTGAACGAGCCGGCCACGACACATCTCCTCCGCGTTCAGGGATTAGGGAACTGTCTCTGCAACTCATTTCTAGCCATCAGCGAAAAATGTGCCGGACACCCATCGTGTTGATACCACATTCTGTGCCTTGTTTCTGAAGGTATTTCTTCCAATAACAGACCTAATGTTTCTTGCAGGAATGTAGTGTGCTTTCTACCATTAAGATTTCCTTCCATGAAACAGGGGCCTATAATTCTGTCCCCCAGAATCCCACACCATATATTCAAAAATGGCTCTGAGCACTATGCGATTTAACTTCTGAGGTCATCAGTCGCCTAGAACTTAGAACTAATTAAACCTAACTAACCTAAGGACATCACACTCATCCATGCCCGAGGCAGGATTCGAACCTACGACCGTAGCGGTCGCTCGGCTCCAGACTCTAGTGCCTAGAACCGCACGGCCACTCCGGCCGGCACCATACATTCGTCGACCACGGTTTTTGACGAGCAACTTGCCACAGTCAACATGGATTTTCAGTTTGTCCAATAACGCATGTTAAGAAAATTAACATTTCCATGGTTATTGAATGTAGCCTCATCAGTAAATAAAATCAAATTAATAAATGTGTCATCCCTCTGAATCTGAAGTTGAGCCCATCGGCAGAATTCAATGCGACACATACAATCTGTACCAGATAATGCTTGGTGGAGATTGATACGGTAAGGATGATATTTATGGCGATGCAGAACACGAACAACACTGGCTCATGCCAGATTCCCTTGCGATTTCACGTGAACTAACACAAGGAACTCGAGCCACAGTGGTAAGAGTACCAATTTTCGTTTCCTCGTTAGTAACTTTCCTTTGCCGGACATGTTTCCCATGCGTCAAAGCCGGCCGAAGTGGCCGAGCGGTTGAAGGCGCTACAGTCTGGAACCCCACGGCCGCTACGGTCGCAGGTTCGAATCCTGCCTCGGGCATGGATGTGTGTGATGTCCTTAGGTTAGTTAGGTTTAAGTAGTTCTAAGTTCTAGGGGACTCATGAGCACAGCAGTTGAGTCCCATAGTGCTCAGAGCCATTTGAACCATTTTTTGATGCGTCAAAGCTCCAGTTGTTCTTAGTTTATCATACACATATTTAAATGTACGACGTGTAATGTACGTTAAGGATCTCTTTCAGTGTATAAGCCTCTACCTGTCACTGATTTTCGTTGACATTCTCCGTAAATAAGAAGCATATCTTCTTGTTCTTCGAAGGAATACATAATTCACATTCGCTTTATTCGCCGATACTAGTCTTATTGTTCTTATTAGTGTTGTATTGCGAAACCGTCTAATGGTGTTTACATGTCAGTGACACACATTATTACGGAAAACTGTATTTATTAACTTCGCTTTAGGCACCATCATCGGTAACATTTCTATCGCTATCACGCAGTGACGGTATTGACTGTTTTTGCCACTGGTGTACTCTACATACGACCAGAATCTCTTTGGGTTTTCTACCATATTTTGAGACACTGTTTCATTGTGGAAACTATTAAAAGCATCTCCCATTAACGTCCGCACTAAATCTCGAGCTTCCGTGAAACTTAGCCAGTCTTGAGGATTTTCAGTCTTCTGAATTTGGCATGCTTTTTTCGTTGCTTCTGCAACAATGTTCTGACGTGTTTTGTGTACCATGGCGGATCATTCCAGTCTCTTATTAACTCATGCGGTATGTATCTATCTATTGTTGTCGCTACTTTATCTTAGAATTTGAGCCATATGTGGTCTACTTTTACATACTTAGCTTGGAAGGAATGGAGACTCTCTCTTAGGAAAGCATCAACCGAATTTTTATCCGATGTTTTAAATACATATTACTCAGTAGGTATCGTTGTACTTCCTGGCGTAGAGTGTAATTAGCCGGCCACAGTAGTAGTAGGTTGCTCAAGCTGTCACGGTAGCTCATCATGTTCGGTCAAAGAGCTGGCTGGTCTTTGAAGCAAAAAAAAAAAAAAAAAAAAAAAATGAGTGAAGGGATCAACAAGAATTTCAACGGATGTCATGTGACGTCCGCTACGACAAAATACAATGAACAAAATGCAAAAAAGTATGTAGCGCACTTGCCAGCGACAGGAAAGCTCCTGAGTTCGCATCTTGGTTCGGTACAACGTTTTAATCTGTCAGGAAGTTTTACATCTCTGTCGTTCCACTCTCGAATAGCGCGGGGAGTAACCAACACTTAAAACTTGTGCTTAACACTTAAAACACTTAAAACTTGTGCTTATGTATATGAGCTCTAGCAAAATACACTGACGGAAAAAAACGCGACAGCACGAAGGAGTTGTGTCACACGAGCAACAGATGATGTCTACTCATATATCAAGAGTCGCATAATACTGTCGCTATTAACGCCATTATAAGGATGCAAATCAGGTTTGCTTTAAATACACGCTATAACAGTCATCAACGTTAGTTACCAACAATGTTCAAATGTGTATGAATTCCTAAGGGACCAAACTACTTAAAATAACTTATTGTAAGAACAACACACACACCCATACCCGAGGGAGGATTCGAACCACCGGCAGGAGGGGTCGCGCAATCCGTGACATGGCGCCTCAAACCTCGCCCCTCCCGCGCGGTGTTAATTACCTTTGAGATTAACATGGTCAATTGATGTTACTCAAGAATGCCTTTAAAGCGACATTATCAGTACCTCATTGGGTTTGAACGAGGTCGTTCAATACGCCTACGAGAATCTGGATATTGCAGAAAGCCTTGGCAGGAATATAGCCACTGTCCATGTTTGCTGGCAGCGGTGCCCTCGAGAATGTACGATCGCAAGAAGACCGGGCCCCGGATGGTTAAGAGGCATTATCGAAAGGGAAATCGAGTCCGTCGTATGGCTCTGGCGCATTGTATTGCACCTGCAGCAGCATTCTGTGCAGCAGTTGGCATTACAGTGGCGCAACGAACTGTCAGAGATCAGTTTCTTCAAGGACAGCTCCGCACCAAAAAAATCAAATGGCTCTGAGCACTATGGGACTTAACTGCTGAGGTCATCAGTCCCCTAGAACTTAGAACTACTTAAACCTAACTAACCTAAGGACATCACAAACATCCATGCACGAGGCAGGATTCGAACCTGCGACCGTAGCGGTCGTCCGGTTCCAGACTGTAGCGCCTAGAACCGCTCGGTCACTTCGGCCGCCGCTCCGTACCAGGCGTCCCGTAGTGTGCGTTCCACTGACCTCAAACCACCACCATTTGCGACTTCATTCTCGTCAAGCACAGCCCATTGGAAGGCAGTGTGAGGTCTTTTGTGTATTCTGATGGATGCTGGTTCTGCCTCTGTGTCACTGATGACCGTGAATTAATTGGAGGTAGAGCAGTTGAGGGCCTGCAACGATCCTGCCTGCGTGCTAGATACTGGACCTACACCTGGAATTATCATCTGGGATCTGGCACTGTACAACACAATGAATACACGTCTAGATACTTACATTCAACATTTTGGCGGTTACATCAGTTATTAATGTAACGTATGACGGCGGGAGCGCTCTCCCCCACTCATCCTGAATGCACATTTGTACGTCAGTCTGGTGATCTGATCTGTTGTGCTGCCATTCATGAACAGCATTCTAGGGGGTGTTTCCCAACAGAATTACGCTCGCCCACATACCGACGTTGTAAACCACCATGCTAGACAGATCGTCGACATGCTACCTTGGCCGGCTCGATCACTAGATCTGTCTCCAATGGAGCACATAATTATGGGACATAACCGAACGGAAATTCCAGCGTCATCCACAACGAACATTAATCGTCTCTTATTGATCGACTCGGTGGAACAGGCATGGAACATCACCCCACAAACTGACATCTGGCACCTGCACAACACAATGAATGCACGTTTAGATACTTGCATTCAACATTTTGGCGGTTACATCAGTTATTAATGTACCAGCGTTTCACATTTGCTATGGCTTATCTTGCGCTTACATTAACCTGTGATCTTGCACTGTTAACTAGACGCATGTATTTCTGAAATTTCATTACTCTACATCAGCTATTTCTTGGTGTTACGACTTTTTTCCGCATCGTATTTTTATACGCTGAGGAAAAGTTGGTTATTGATATTTCATGAGAAGATCCTGTCGTAACAATAAAAGCGCTTGTTTTAGAGATTACCACCTCAATTCAATTTCACGATAATAGCTGATCTTTTCTTGAACTTTTTCGACGTCCTCTGTCAATCCTCTCTGATGCGGATCCCATAACGCACAGCCGTTCTCTGGAAGAGAGCGGTCAAGGGTAATGTAAGCAGCTTCTTGAGTAGACCTAATGCATTTTCTAAGTTTCTGCCTATAAATTGGAGTCTTGTGGCAAAAAACGCGTGACTAGAAAAATGCAAATTTCAAATTACTATAGGTGTAATTCACTGTATGTACGTGCAATTTCCGAAACCTATGTTTTATGGCGAAAGTACAGCGTGTAACAAATCGATTTAAAAAAACGTAACTATTACGTTATTTGAGACATGTGAGTGCACAAAGTACTGTTGAAAAGAGCAAATTTTCGAGTTTCATATGGTTCCCGTTATGTACAGCAGCGGGCGCCCACTTCATTGCTATTGAAAATGGTGTCGGGAAAACAGAAAACGTTTTATATTCTACGTTTCGCGTAGTGCGGGTCAGTAATAACTGTTCAGCGTGACTTTCGTACTGGGTATGATGTGGATCCTCCTACAATAGTGAGCATTAGACGATGGCATGAACAGTTCCGAGAAACAGGTTATTTATGTAAAGGCAAACCGCCAGACCGTCCCCGAGTGTCTGACACAGACGTCGAACGCATCCACCATAGTTTCACAAGGAGTCCGCAGCAATCCGTTCGCTATGCATCTCGACAGTTCAACATGCCCTCGATGTCCATCTCGTGAGTTGCGTCAACGTTTACTCATGAAACCGTAGAAAATTCAGCTACTGCAAACTCTCCGCGACTATGACAAATAACAACGTGCGGAGTTCTATAGTTTCGTTCTTGGCAAGATGATGACAGTTTACTTCCACGTTTAGTGTTCAGTGACCAGGCAACATTCCCTTTAATTGGAAAGGTGACGCTTCGTAATATGAGAATATGGAGTGCGGAAGTAGTACAACATGAAAAGCTTTGCAGAGAACACTACTACATGAAGCACATATCTTGATATGCTTGAGAACTTTCTTTTCCCACAGCTGGAGACTGATTCGAACGACTTCATTTACCAACAAGATGGGGCAACGTCACACGGGCTTCTGGAAGTGTGGGAATTTTTAAATCAAAGGATTACTGAACGATGGATCGGTCGCACTGAACCAAATGATTCAACCTTACATTACTGGCCTCCAAGGTCACCGGACCTTACTGTACGTGATTATTTCTTGTCGGAGTTTATAAAAGACTCTGTATATGTGCCTCTGTTACCATCAACAATAAATGAACTAAAACAGCGCATAACAGCAGCTGTGGAAACTGTAACTCAAGACATGCTCGCTGCAGTTTGGGAACAATTTGAATACCACATTTACATATGTCGTACATCTCAAGTGGGGCCATATTGAACACCTATGAAAAGGTATAAAAAACTTTTTGACTCTCCCGTACATCAAAAAACAAAATTCATTCTGTTTATTAATATCAGAAATATAGAAGTGCAAAATCAGATGATTCTTTTCGAAAATACACATATCAAAAGAAGTTTTGCATCACCTCGGTTCAGAGAGTTCCGGATCCTGTACAGAAAATCTGACTACAGACCAACATAAACATCATTTCCGCTCTTCTTGTTGCTCATGAAAACCACACATTGCATGTTGTACCACCATACAGCGAGACCTTCACCGGTACCTCTAATACCCAGTAGCTCATTCTTTTGCACTGATGTACGCCTGTATTCATCGTGGCATACTATCCACAAGTTTATCAAGGCACTGTTGGTCCAGATTGTCCCACTCCTCAACGGCGATTCGACGTAGATCCCTCAGAGTTGTTGTTGGATCACGTCATCCATAAGCAGTCCTTTTCAATCTACCCCAGGCATGTTCGAAAGGTTCATGTGTGGAGATCATACTGGCCACTCTAGTCAAGCAATGTCATTATCCTGAAGGAAGTCATTCACAAGATGTACACGATGAGGGCCCGAATTGTCATCCATGAAGACAAATGCCTCGCCAATATGCTGCCGATATGGTTGCACTATCGGTCGGAGGACGGCATTCACGTATCGTACAGCCATTACAGCGCCTTCCGTGACACCAGCGGTGTACATCGACCGCACATAATGCCACGCCAAAACAGCAGGGAACCTCCACCTTGCTGCACTCGCTGGGCAGTGTGTCTAAGGAGTTTCGCCTGACCGGGTTGCATCCAAAAACGTTTCCGACGATTGTCTGGTTGAAGGCATATGCGACACTCATCGGTGAAGAGAACGAGATGCCAATCCTGAGCGGTCCATTCGTCATCTTTTGGGGCTCATCTGCAACGCAATGCATGGTGTTGTGGTTGCAAAGATGGAACTCGACATGGACGTCGGGAGTGAAGTTGCGCATCATGCAGCCTATTGCGCACAGTTTGAGTCGTAACACGACGTCCTGTGGCTGAACGGAAAGCATTATTCAACATGTTGGCGTTGCTATCAGGGTCCGTCCGAGCCATAATCTATAGGTAGCGGTCATCCACGGGGCGGCCTGAACGACGCATGTCGTCGACAGTGCCTGTCTCTCTGTATCTCCTCCACGTCCGAGCAACATCGCTTTGGTTCACTCGCAGACGCCTGGACACTTCCCTTGTTGGCAGCCCTTCCTGGCGCAAAGTAACAATGCGAACGCGATCGAACGGCAGTATTGACTGTCTAGGGATGGTTGAACTACAAACAACAAAAGCCGTACACCTCCTTCCTAGTCGAATGACTGGAACTGATCGGCTGTCAGACCCCCTCCGTCTAATAGGCACTGCTCATGGATGATTGTTTACCTCTTTGGGCGGGTTCAGTGACATCTCTGAACAGTCAAAGGGACTGTGTTTGTGATACAATATCCACAGTCAACGTCTGTCTTCAGATGTTCTGGGAAGCGGGTTGACGCAAAACTTTTTTTGATGTGTGTATATGAATAGAAAGGATTACACTGGTATGAATGTGCAGGCTACACGCAATGTAAGGAACAGCTGACTAGCGTCGACGATAGATAGCCCGTGTCAGTACATGATAATAGAATATGGAGAATTTCAAGTGTCCTGGATGCGTTAATTGAATTTAAGAACACTGTTGAGTGATGAAGGCTATGGCCTGGAGCCATGGCTGATGACCCCCTATCACAATCCACCAGATGATGGGCACAAATCATTCAACACCTCCAGGGTGCGCACCTCCTGCTCACATTTACATTCCAAGTTTGGAATACACCCTAACAGGTATAGATTCACCGACCCGTCAAAGAATGGTGTCCCTCGTTCGGCAGATGTGTGCTGCGCGAACTTTAAGGCTTTAGTTTGTCCCACTGATCCACGGAGGGATACGACAGGGAGAATAAGGTCAGAAATCAAATTAGTTGGGCCAGAGGGGTGGCTTTTGCGGCGAGGCGGTCCACGCGGAAGAGGCCGGAAGGCAATCATCAAGGCCCGGCGGCTAAGCCCCGGAAGCGGCGCGGCGCAGTTAAACACCCCGCTTTCCAGGTAAGTGCGCACGCGCGGCAGAGCGCGACGGGCAAGATATTACCTGCAATATGCATGCACGGCGGCGGCTCCGAGTTAATTTCTATATCGCCGATTGATTGCATTCCGCGTATAATTAGCAGCAGCGTGACATTAATAATTCGTGCGGCGCGGCGGTTATCAATCAGAGGCGGCCGGCGGCGCGGAAGGGCGGAGCGGCGCGGTCCAGTGGTCCGCGTGATGCGGGTCTGCCGGCCTCTGCTGCAGAGCCGCGGCGCGGCGCGGCGCGGCACAGCGCGGCACGGCGCTGATTAATTGCGCCCGCGCCGCCCCCGCCCCGCCCCGTTAATTTGTTTATTGGGCTGCGGCCGACGCCACTGGCCCGCAAGGAGCGCGCCCGCCGTGCCGCGCCGCCCTCGTCTCCAGTTGGCTGACAGACACTGGCCGGGGGATCCCATAGTCAGGGGAAATCCCCCTCTCTCCGCCCAGTAACTGATACCGTCTCGCAAGCACCGCGCGCGACAGGCGCTGCCGTCTCCACATCTTACACTACCGATCATGTAGACCTTCATTTTGTAGACAGCGTTGCGAGCCATAAATACAGGTCTAAGCGCACGTCTGTGTGACGTCAGCAATGCAGTGCTAACTGTCGGCCGACACAAACACATGCATTATCAAAGATGTCGTCCAACTTGTTTGACCAAATTATTTCACTGGAACTATTACACGGTTGTAAAAGTTTTCGTCATGGTTGTTCGGTAAGGGATGCCGCACAATTAACAGCAGCGTGTGTTGGTGACAAGTGTAGTGCTTGAAAAGAAAGAGAAATGGAAACTATTGTGGGTGAAACCACGGATAGCGAGACGAGAAGCCCGAAGTGTGCTATAAGGAGGATAAAAAGAATGTAAAGGATATAAAGGACGACGAAAATTATTTGATAATGCGCGGACAAATGTTTCAATTTGCACTCACGAAAGTAGCACCTCATATTTGCATACAAAATACTCATTGAAGAAATCTTCTTCTTCTCTTCTCAAGGCATAACAATCCTGTGTGGGTTTTAGCCGCATCAACAAGTATCCTCCATTCTGCCCTCTCCGCCGTCCTCAGACTCTGAGAGATTTTATATCTTCTTCCACGTTTTCTTGGCCTTCCTCTCAGTCTTCTTCCGGTTGGCCTCCATTCAAAAACCTTTTTATTTGTATGGAGCACATTGTGCTCCTGTGGGAGCGATCTAGAGGCTTGTAAAACAATGAACTGGTAGCCAAACTCGCGGGAATTTTTTTTATTCCATTATTATCGGTTTCGGTGAAACTAAAGCCACAATCAGACCTAGGGAGGACAAAAAACACTAAAAAAGGGGACTTGGATTCCACTTATATGACATATATACATACAAATTTAGTTACATACTTTAGGATCACATTCAGGTTACAACATCAAGGCAAACAATGGTGATATTAATAGTTGCCTATAGCACGCAGGCGTTACAAAATAGTCGTGAGTAGCACATAGGCGTCCAAGAGAGATGACATTATAAATGTTAAGTGTCTCCATAACATACAAGCGCAAGCGCAAGCCTCAAAAATATATGTGTATGATCGTATATTCTTACGTATAGGACCAGACAGATGTACATTTTTGTAACTCCGCAGTTCTCATGAAATTTGCATTTGCTTTTCGATATGTCGTATATGTGACCAGGCAGATGTTCAGTTGTGTAGGTCTGCAGCTTTCATAAGTTTTGTATATGTTTACATGATACAGTAGTCTCTAGAATTATGTATAAGCCCTAATGAAGTAGTGTTACCACACACGCAGAGCTTGTTATGACACGAGATGTGACATTCATTGGCGCCTCTTCTGCTAGCGCCATCTCGCGATGCGGCCTGTAGTGGAAGAACAGAGCCGGAGTTGCGGTAGTACCTAGCTTGCGCTTGTATGTGATGGAGACACTTAACATTTACAATGTCATCTCTCTTGAACGCTTATGTGCTACTCACGACAGTTTTGTAAGGCCTGCGTGCTATAGGCAACTATTAATATCACCATTGTTTGCCTTGATGTTGTAATCTGTATGTGTCCCAAGGTATGTAAAATAAATTTATATGTATATATGTTATATAAGTGGAATCCAAGCCAACTTTTATAGTGTTTTCTGTCCTCCTTAGATCCGATGATGGCGGGTTTAGTTTCGCCGAAACCGGTGATCATGGAATGAAAAGAATTCCTGCAATTTTGGCTACCAGTTTATTGTTTTACTTTTTAGTTGTTCTTTCAGTATCCATCCTGAAGACATGTTCAAGCCAGACTACTCTTCTACTTTTTATAATCCTTATGATGTCAGCTCCTTGAGTGAGGCGGTCCAGTTCAGTAATCGTCCTAGATCTCCAGAGACCATTATTATCCTGAACTTCCCCATAGATCCTGATCAACACTCTACGTTCAAATATCCTGAACTGCTGCCCATCATCACTCGTTATCATCCATGTTTCGCATCCATAAATTACAACTGGCCTGATCATGACCTTATACAGTTGCGGCTTCAGCTGCTTATTTAATAATCTAGAGGCCAACTATTTCTTATTCGTGTGGAAGTATCTATTACTACTTAGTATGCGCAGTTTTATTTCAGTTGACATGTAATTTGTGCTTTTAATGTTAGAGCCCAAACAGTCAAAGTTCTGGACATGTTCAAAATTGAAACTGTCTTCTGATAGTCTATCCATGTCATTACTTTCCTACCTAGTGAAATTCACCTACTTAATCTTTGTTTTATTTATAGAAAAGTCTCTAGGTTCTGTGGCTTCTTTCAGCTCGCAAATTGTCTTCTCTAGTGATACCTATCTTCTACTAAAGTGCGCGTCATTTATGTTGGCGGCCGAGTTTAGGTTCGTTCTGCGCATCTGACGTCACAAAACACAGTCAGCCAATGAACAGAGAACGACGTTGCCACATCTCGACTGCAGTGCAGAGCATGGACGAGTGTCTTCAGTTTTAGAAACGTTCAGTCATAAATAACGTAACAGAACAAAAGCAATGTCTTGATAGCAGACATTCCTTTATAGAAAGTTTGGAAAAAGCATTCTTTATACCAATTGCTTCATATTCTATTAATTAATTAAACCAAACAAGCAATGAGACTCCTAAGTCAGGCGATAGCAAGGAAAGGTGTTTGTATCACTCTCACGAACCGCTTTTTCGCAATAAAGAACAGCTATAATTGTTTATTTCCTATTGTACTTCGACGAAGCGTGAGTCGTACCAACAGTGTTTGTCAGTATTTTGCGTGACGTGTTATAGTCGTCATGGCGTTATGTAGTCAGACGAGGTGCGTTAGCGTAACGGTTAGGGTATTGGGCTGCTACGCGAAAGGTTATGAGTTCAAACCTTGCTTAATATTTTCATTATTTAAAAACGATATCGAAGTGCCTTACTTCACGACTTATATTCGCTTGAATGCAATTTTTTGAAATTTCTAGTGCTTTGTCTCTTCATTAACCCTTTCGCTGCTGCAGACACGTGCTCGCCGCATTCCGCGCTGTGCGCAATTTTGTCATCACTGCACTGCTCGCCTGTGCAGACACATGGTGTTCCCACTGCTCTGACAAAAACTATTTGGCCCAAAAATTTGATTTTTACACGTCTTATTGACTGATACCTTCCCCCCATAAATGACTTAATTTTGTTTCGATGTTCAACGTAGTTATTATGCAGCATTAAATGTAGTAAACCATTGCACGAAATTTTGAAGAGATTGCAGAGGTAGAAGTCCATAGCGTATGCTTTCCATATGGTCGATTTTAGTTGCCACAATGTTGAGAATGAAATGTGGACAAGATACTTAAATTTCATATAAAATTTACTGTATAACAATATCTCATTTAATTTAAGTGCGACATAGGTGTCGTACGTAATATTGAGAAATATTCCGTCTTTCGCGACTGTAATAAAAGTATTATTTACACCGGACGCGTTTGGCTTTATTTTAAAGCACTTCAATCAAGGAAAGGTAAGGCACATGCACAATAGTACTCATGTTCTCTTTCTTGTTTTTGTTCCACAGTCGCAGTTTTACCAATGGTACTGAAATATATTCCTCTTCTGCAACTGTAATAAGGGGCTTATTTAGTGGACAGTATTTTGTCTCCTCCATTGCCAAGTCACCTTTCATAGTTTTGTGCTGCGGTAACACAATATTCAACGTTTGTGTTGGCAGATCAGTGTTTTAGCAAATAAATGATGTTTGTGTGTGCCACACACAAAAATTGTATTTGACATAGCTCAGAGCACTTCACTGGTGGACGGTATATTCAAGTCCTAATGTTTTTGTAAGTCCACAGTTTTGTTTAATGTATTTTGTCTACTTCCTTTTGATTGATTGAAGTGTTTTAAAATAAAGCCAAACGTGCTCAGTTTAAATAAACTTTTGTTACAGTCGCGAAAGACGGAATATTTCTCAATATTACATACGACACCTATGTGGTACTTAAATGAGCTATTGTTATACAGTAAATTTTATATGAAATTTAGGTATCTTGTCCACATTTCATTCTCAACATTGTGGCAACTAAAATCGACCATACGGAAAGTATACTCTATGGACTTTTACCTCTGCAAACTCTTCAAAATTTCGTGCAATGGTTTACTATATTTAATGCTGCATAATAACTGCGTTGAACATCGAAACAAAATTAAGTCATTTATGGTGGGAAGGTATCAGTCAAGAAGACGTGTAAAAATCAAATTTTTGGGCCAAATAGTTTTTGTGGAATCGATTGATAAGAGTGCCAAAGCAGTCTGAACACGATGTGTCTGCACAGGCGAGCAGTGCAGTGACAAAACCGCGCACATCGCGGGATGCAGGGAGCACGTCTTTGTAGCAGCGAAAGGGTTAATGCGGCCGTGGTGGCTTTACTTCATGAACTGCGCGCTCCCCCCTAAACGTAAGCTTGCGAACTATGCTATACTATGGCGCTGCTTCACTTGGCGCGTGCAACTGGCAACGCAGGAATCTCCCGCGTCTGGGCGGGCATGCGCGAGCCGCCAAGATAAAAGAATTGAACTATAATAATTGCTACATCATCAGCATATGTGCATACCTGAGAATGCTTCTGCATGGGTGTTTCAAGAGTCAAATTGAAAATCTTTGTAGAGAGTGTGTCCCCTTGTTTGACTCCTTTACTAATGCTAAGCCAGTTGTTTACTTCTCATCCGCTCGCACTGCAGCCTTGAAAACAACCAATGTTGTTTGAATTAATGAGACATACTTCCATGGTATGCCAAGCAGCAGCAAACCATTTAGTATTTGTGCTCTATAGAGGCTATCAAAGGCCTACTTGAATTCTACGTAGACGTTGTGAAGCTCAATACTATACTCATGTGCCCTTTCATGTTTTTCCCTCTACAGAAATACCTGGTCTGTTGTTGACCTATTAGGCCGAAATCCACACTGATTCTCCCCCAGAATGTCTTCTGCATATGGTGCTATCTTATTGTAGGTAATAGTAGAAAGGATATTATAGGTTACATTCAGCAGGGTAATTCCTCGGTAATTAGAACAGCACGTCTTGTTCCATTTCATGTGTATTGGTTGACTTACACCTAAGGTCCATTCTTCTGGGATTCTTTCCTGACTCCATATCAGCTTAATAACTTTGTGGATCCGCTTATGAACACCAGTTCCCTCTTTTTTAGCAGCTTCGCAGCTATTCCATCAGTTCCCGGTGATTTGTACTTTTTTAGAGAAAAAATTACCTTCCGTACTTCCTCCAATGTTGCTTTCTCTATTTCTGGGTCTAGGGTATAATAGAGTGGCTACTCATTCTTGATAGGATTGACCTCCAATATTCCCTCCATCTATCCAGTACATCTTGTAGCTGTCAGCAGATTTCTCTCTTTGCCCTTGCAAGCTGTTATTTTCGGTCTATGTTACTGAGTTCTTACTTCAATTTTCTTGTAGAATTTTCTGCTTTCTATCATTTGGTAGTGCTCTTTCATCCTCGCTATCTCCCCCTTCATGGATTCCCTTTTTTTATTCCTCCATACCCTATCTGCCTCTATTCTCTTTTCATTATATAATGACTGATTTGATCTAGTATTCCCCTGCAAGTATTTCAGCCTTGCTTCCTTTTTCTGTTCCACTGCCTGTCTACATTCATCATCATAACAGTCTTCATTCCTAAGTCTCCTTGTTTCTCCCAATGTTTCATGTGCTGTTGTCCTAATGGCATCTTTAATAGAGTTCCATTCTTTGTCTATATCATCTCCACCATCTTTTGTTTGTAGCTCCGGTATCAATCTGTTCTGGTACTCCTGAACAGTAGACCTACCTTTCAGTTGTTTTATGTTCCTTTACTCTGGTACTACTTCCTTTGTCAGCCTTTGTCCCAGAAACTTCGCTCAGTGGAAGCGGGGTAAAAATAACAAAATACGTGTCTCGGCTTATCCGTAGATAGTCGACCATTTCTGAGAAAACGACGGTCAAAACTTTCGATGTACTGTATTTGTCTTTTAGGGCGCAGTAGATTTAGCCGAAATGGTGGCACAGTGACCAGCATCGCAGCTTCTCAGTTTTGCGCCTGGTGTTCCAAACCTGGTTAATGTTTTTATTCATTTTATTTATTTATTTTTCATTTATCTGACCATAAGTGTAGAAGATTACTACCTGAAGGTTTCCAGTATACATTGGTGAACTACCTAAATCCTGCACAGCAAATATTTCGGAAATGGAAAGTGCTGTTGATGTGCGATTTTCACAAAATGGATTGGTAGCCAGGTGCTCGTACTGTTAGCTAATCAACAGATTGTAATAATACTTAGAAAGTGTATTTTTTGCACACATCACTTTTTGAAATGGAATAGTGGCTGCTGACATAAACTAAAAGTAGGGTAAATTACAGAGTCAGTTGTGTTGTTCCACGGTTTTAGCGCAAGTCGTTTACGAGGTATAGTATTTTGAAAAGTTTCTGCACCACCACTCGTACTATAGTTGTGGTAGCACACACTGCAAAACAACACAATTTCATAAATTAGTTATGTGGATTCTGATCAGTAACGACACAATAGACCATCACAAAAATGGTTCAAATGGCTCTGAGCACTATGGGACTTAACATCTTAGGTCATGAGTCCCTTAGAACTTAGAACTACTTAAACCTAACTAACCTAAGGACATCACACACATCCATGCCCGAGGCAGGATTCGAACCTGCGACCGTAGCAGTCCCGCGGTTCCGGACTGAAGCGCCTAGAACCGCACGGCCACCACGGCCAGCAGAGCATCTCATATTGCGTTCAAAATGACCACCGTGCTAGCATTTCAGCGGCGATTTCCAAGCAGGCTACAGTAAAACATCGTTGCATGTCATAGGGTGTAGTTGGTATGGCATTGTAGACAGTGTATTTCAGCTTTCCTGACATAAATAAGTCTACTGGCGTCAAATCCTGGGAACTGGCCAGCCAAAGTACAGGTCCTCTGCGTTCAATCCAACGATTTCGAAACAATTCGTAAAGACATGCTGTAGTTCCTCTTGAGCTATGGACTCGACAACCACCATGTTGGTAACACAGGTTCATCCTAGTCTGCAGAGGAACTGATAGTAAGTTAAGGGGAGTGGGAGGGGGGAGGACTGGTGCAGGTAGATGGAATTACTTTGGAACTCCATTTAGAGTGGGATAGCTTGGATACAGTGATCCTTGAGTAGAAAGCCACTGGACGATAGATTTATTAAACATTCATTAACATTAATTAGGGAACGTACATTGATACTTATTCAACAGGATTACTTATATAGTGATTCCAAATCATGACTTGTTTACTCAAATAAAAAAAAGTTAACATTACTGATTGGTGGGACTAAGTCACATGGAAGGTTCTTAAGAAAACTAGCAAGATATCTTTAATTACTTCGAGACACTACACACACATATTTTTTTTTAAAAAAAAGACAAGGTAATAACAACATACAATGATATATTGACCTAAAGCCCATGGGTGCATCTTCAGATTTGCGAAGTGGCCACCCGCTGATTATCCTTCAGCCTAAGACAAAACCAACAGCCATTAGTGCACGCGACTAGATTATAAGTATGCACTACAATGGTTGCACGACGACAAACAGTAGACCCTTTAAAATTTGTTATTTAACTGAGCAAAATCTATGGACTACAAAAAATAGGCACCAGCCCCTTCAGCAAGGCACAGGAAGTTTATAGACAATTTGTTTAAGACAAATCAAATTTTTACACCAAAACTGCATGAACAAGGTCCTTAGTCCTTACGAATTAACGATCTAAAATTTAAATCTCAAATTTAACAAGTTTTCCAAAATGACCTGGATCTAACTATTTTAAAACTCTAAAACACATGACCAATACTGAACCAAGGCAAATTACAAAACGCATTTCGAGATACGGAGTGTAAATGACTTAAACTTAGCGTACTAGCCTTCCTTGTAATTTTCCCCAAAGAAGCCCAAATCTATGGCACAATGCGATTATTTAAACTCCGACACCAGCCAGTTTGAACTAAAGGTTAACAGGTGCAATTTTTCTAAGCGCTATTACGTAACAGGAGTAAAGATAATTTCAGTTTGAGACCAACAACCACACAGAGCAACACGACAACTGTCAGTACCTTAAAATTTAACCTTTTAATTGGTACTTTGAGTTATTTTCATTAAAGAGAATGATATCTCAGTTTTATCCCAACAACCCATTTAAGTAACACGATAACTGTTTATTCCTATTAAAACTTAACAACTAAAATGTGAGCTTTACGTACTTGTTATCCAAGAGAACAACCCACATCTTTGTTCTTGGAACTGATGAAACAAGAATACGTGACCACTTACAGTACCTTGAGCCGACAGCCACTTTTTCAGCACTAGGGAATCAAAATTATATTTCCGATTCCATTGGAGACGGTTAACCAGCGCGTTTTGCTGTCAGCATAGAAACCAGCCGTCGATAAGCGCAAGCCATCAGCTGGTAACATTAAGCAAGCACCACACACAGGACGTTTCGTTGCTTACATGTAAATCTTCCTGCTTCTACAGCAGGTAACAAAAAGAAACGTTAATTCACACTGGAGCGTGAAAGACAGCACCCGTCACACTTCTCAAAGCATGAGCAAACAGCATTTTCAACATGCATTTAATGTGATGGATCGAAGTAGAACACAGTAACAACTCAAACACTCGTAGCGCACTCCACTCCCAGACGAACACAGGCACTTCACTGGGCCGATTTCGTCGCTCTTCTATAAATCAAAACAACTGTCGAAACCCGACTGCCGAGGCGCGGCCGCGTCCGAAAAACGCTTCAAGCGCACGGGCAGATGGCTTTCTCTATGCTCGGAACGAGTACAACCTCTTAATTAAGTCGCATCTATACAACTACACGGCCAATTGACAGGTCTAATCGACACGCACGTCTTCTACCATCCGTGGAAGATGGTCTGTTAGCAGGCTGTGGTACTTTTGGGCGTTCAGCGTTCCGTCTATGAAATATGGGCCTATAGGCTGATGGTTCACTATCCCACATCACACATTTACACTCCACGGACGACGTCGTTCCATCCCACCACGCCAATGGGGAGTGTCGAAACACCAATAGTGCATGATTCGGCGGTTTACCTGCCCATGATTGGTAGATGTGGCGTCTTCAAGAAGAAGATTCATGATGCACCTGGAATATCCCGCATTAACATCCATGTACGGATGATAGTTGAAGTGATCGCAGTATCAAGAACAAATGTACAGATACCACTCTTTGAATGCTGAACACTGTTTTGAGCGGAACCGAGTTTGGAATCTTCCTACACGTCGGCCATCAAGATGACGTAGTAAATCGCCTAAACTGGTAGCCTCATAAAATAACGGTTTGGCAATTAGACGGCTGAAAGGTGTTTCATTTGACATTCTGTACTGAACAGCCGGGTCCCGCAACCATCTCTGAAAAGATGGACATGTAGAATATGAGAAAATTGTTTGTGGCCAATAACATTTCTGAAATGGGAATTACAGGATTAAAGGGATGTTCTTTTCGTAAAGATAGCGATAAAAATCGTAGATTAGTGAACAAAACGAAATAATAAGGGGAATTTATGCAAGTCCATAAAAACAGGAAGAAATTAAAATTGTCTACAAATCTAATGAGAACCACCTGCATAAAAAATTAGTAAATGAGCCACGCAAAATATCTTCTCATAACACTGTCCCAATAGATTACTGTAACATACTTTATCACTTATCTACAAAACTGAAATACTAAATAAAAATCACATTTCCTCACCTAATGATTAGACGCTTTTCAAAAAAATGAGGGGTTAATTTCATTCTATGGAGTATACGATCTCCACATACTTTCTATAGTTAATTAAGATACACACTAATATGGTAGGAAGCTTTTCCTCCACACGTATCAAACGAAAATGTGTCTGGAACTGCGACATTCGGCATTTCAGCTGCCCTATTATACTTTATTTGACCCTCGCTCCAATCTCCAATATCCCTCTGCTGTACTTATATTCCCCAGTATCTTCTTCCGTAAGTTTGGACTGAATAGACCGCTAACAAATGTTGGTACTTAATCTCTTCTACCTCTTTTTAACTAGACCACCCATCTGGCACCATAACGGATAAGACTTGATGTATGGATTTTTATTAAGTTTAACATAATGGTAGCTGTTCGATTTTCGACTAGTTTGAAAACCATAACAGGAGTACTGCCGCCACATCCACTATTACACAAAATCACGCCTTCTGCCCCCTCCCTACACGCCGTCCTAATCATCTTATCATCGATAAATATTGATTTGAATGATAAAGCCGGGTTCGCCAAGTCTGCCCTTTCGTCCTAAGAAATTTTGAACATACTTTCCTAAAAAGCGAGGACTAATCAACAATAAAATATCCTTAATTTTAAGGTTTCATTCCTCTAAACAAATATCCCAACGAATAGACGACCAAACACTATCTTCATCGCATCGCCACGGTAATTGATAGTGAGTTTGTTTCTTGTAAACTATAATCAGCTGCAGTCGTAACCACACACATTACATTTACAAGTATTTGCTATGAGATTAAAAATTTCACGAAATTTACGGTCTTCATAGAATCTGTCGTCTTCTCAGTAAATTTTAAAATAGTGCAAAGCACTCGCGTCATTCCACTGTCGGCACTGCAGATATCTTCGAAATGATTATCGAAATCAGACGCAGTACCTGGGCCCTTAACCGGCTCCACGTTTTGCAGAAAGAATGATTAGTAGATAAAATCTTAGAATTTCCGCTGAAGCAGGAGTGACAGTCACGTGTCTTTCAAGTAGCCCCCCCCCTCCCGTCCCCTTACAAGAGAGATTTAACAAACAGTTATCTAGAAACCAGTGAACAAATGACAACTAACAATGAAATGCAGAGATGCAATGAAACACACTCTCCAAGAAGTGACGTCATAGCACCTTTTATCCTTAAGTCAGCCGGCCGGGGTGGCCGAGCGGTTCTAGGCGCTACAGTCTGGAACCGCGTGACCGCTACGGTCGCAGGTTCGAATCCTGCCTCGGGCATGGATGTGTGTGACGTCCTTAGGTTAGTTAGGTTTAAGTAGTTCTACGTTCTAGGGGACTGATGACCTCAGAAGTTAAGTCCCATAGTGCTCAGAGCCATTTGAACCATTTGAACCTTAAGCCATTGGTCACAGCGGACGGCTAGCGCTGCCAATTCGTTTTGACGCCAACACTTTCTCAGAGAGTATCCACGCTATTCACCATCACATCGTGGCTATTGGGCGAGGTATTGCTAGAAACAATTTGTGAATCCTCATTTACCTTCGAGTTTCTTGATTTGCGTTACGTTGCTTAGCAACTTCCTCATTCTATCGTTTAGGCACTGGCCTTATTTGGTTGTGTACGCCATGGCAGTATCCGTGGTATCCCATGTTGTAGCACTAATTTGTACGATAGACTCAATTTCTTCGACATCCGCCAGATAGTTTTAAACAGCTCCAAGCGATGATTGTTCCAGTGAAGTGGGCATGTTCTCACGAAGCTGCAACAACAGGTTAAAATTTCCAACTTCCTCGTAGATCGTACGAAACACGATAGGTAACTGCCAGGGAGAGAACATTAATTTAACGACTTGTAGAGATGGCCGAAGTATTATATCCTCAGCTCTCCCTGAGATTGAATGCTGCCCGTGCGCTGCGGATACGCGAACGGGTAGGGAAAGTGTACAAGCGCAGTACAGATAGATGGGGAAACATTCCACCGTCGATACGGACAGCAAATGGGGGAATATGTGACGTAAGCTGGTCAGGAAAAGGTCAGATTGTTATGGCCTGGCCCCCGGGAAAGAGCATCTGCGACTTCTCGGAGCTGGTCTGCAGTTCGCGTACTACTGTCTTGAGTACTTATGGTAAATGGTTGAAGGACCGTCAAACTACGAGTGTTGGACGTATCCATCCTATCACAGAACGTGGAGGTTAGACGTTTGTCCTCTCTGTAAAACACGATTGGTGGAGGTCTTTCACAAATCTGACGACAGAGTACAATGCCGGTTCAGGCACAGGAACTTCGGAGCACACTGTTCAACATGGGGCACCGCAGTGTATGACTACTAAGTGCTCCCGTGTTAACCCAACCATACCGACAATTACTATTTCAGTGGTCGTGGGGTCATCGAGGTTTGACCGTGGATCAATGGACATTTTCGCTTGGCTGACTGAACAACGTTTCTTGTTACATCTTGTCCGTGGACATATACAAATACCCCATCGTCCAGGTGGAGGACTGCTCCAGACATGTTGAGCGCCACAGACGCAACCCGGTTTCTGGTGATGTTAATGCAGATTTTCTCAAAAGCTTTTCCAGTAGTAGTTTATTGAGGTTATAAGCATTACTATTCAGCTTAATTCCTACCATAAACTTCCCAAGTAGGTTAACTAATAGTTCAGAAAAAACAATCAATAGTACATTGAATGAAATGATATTACAAAGCCAAAAGTCAATGATCTCCCTAAACATGACTTGTTCTCTTTGTTTAATAGTAGTACTAATCAGGATACAAAATCGACTAAATCTGAGTTTAAAAGAGTAATCAGAAAATCAAAAGCTGATTATGTCAGGAAGCTTCTTAAAGATATGAACTGAAGTGATATATACAATGGTCATAGAGTGAATGAAAAATATAACACTTTTATCAATAAAGTTTTTAACTTATTTAAAAGCTGTTTCCCCCCAAACAGATCATAATTAGACCAAAGCTTACAAAGAAGTCGTGCGTTACTCAATGAATAAATAATGTATCCTGTAAGACAAAAATGCACCTGTATGCGTCAGTCAGGAACAGCTCTGATGTTGATACTGTAGCTTATAAGACACACGGCAAAATATTGAAGACGGTAACACAGACATCAAAGTGGACCCACTAGGAGAAAACGGTAGTCAAATTAGGTAACAAAATAAAGACAAAATGGGATACATTGAAGGGAGAGACCGGTAGTATCAGGGCTTAATATTATACGAAGCTAAACCATATGTATTGATTTAGACAATACTGAATCTGACTAAACAGTTATGTATATATTTCAGTTAAGGAAATAAAAGTAAACTATAGCTTCACAACGATCAATTAAAGATTCATAGTTACGCAACCCTAGTACATACTACGAATAATAATTAAATGAATGATCCTCCCCATAGCTGATGCTGAAAGCCCGAATGGACATAATGTAAGACAATGAGTCAATCAATAGAAAATCTATAGGTGACGATCATTATGAAGCAAAATAAAAACAGCAATAAAATTCCACATATCTCTACAAGCACCTGATAAGTACTAGTAAACCAAAATAATTATAATTCAAATAAAACAAGAAAATATGATAATATAATGTCTATCTTCATTTTGTTTCCTAACTAAAAATTATCAAAATTTGCAAGGGAGGACAATCGCTCGCCTATAGTACGTAATGAAAATCTTCCAAAACGTTTTCACGGGACAAGTTACCCAGCAATAAGAATATAGGAGGAAAAACAGTCGCACAATACATCAAACAAATAACAGTATGAAGTAAAATACATCTAAAATAACAACAGATTAAAACTGGTATCAATGTTGAACTAATCCATCCTCTCATGTCATAATACATGAAAACCATCTGTAATATTCATGAAATAAACAATTATGTGAAGAACATGTCTCATTGTTGTTCATAAGCTGTTAACACAGTTCAAACGATGAGATAGCAAACTAATACAAATTTTGTAGGTTAATTCTTGAGGACAGTTTTCACCTATCGCATTTTGCATGGTGTTCTATGTGTTTTATGCCTAGGAACTTTCCTACACCACTGACACGATTAAAAAAGTATTCTTTGGGGAACGGAGGAGCAGTATTACAAGGAACAGAGGTGACACTGATTTGTATCTTTACACAGCCACAGTATCACAGGGGCCCAAACTAACTTCTTTCTCTTTACTGTGACAATGATTCTAGAGAGGACACACTGTATTATCCAGACGTCTTGAAGTTTTGATGACATTTGTCCGTGCCACGAATACGTTGGCAGTCTCTGTGGCGTGCCCCAAGCAATGTGATATTGTGGATGGGCCCAAGGATATCGTCTTTATTCCATGATGTAATTAGCACCTTACCTGGACCGGTAATTGCCCCCAGCAGTAGTGGTGGATGATATCCATGTATTGCAATGACACAGTAAACCCTAGGCGACAATACACGTTTAAAATACAGACACATTCTATCCAGCAATACATAAAATATATTTCCTCCGTTCGTTTACGAAATTTCACATAATCTGTCTGAAGTATTTCAGTATATATTTCTACTTGTAAAGCTAACAGAGTGTCACCTTGTAGTGGTGTAAGGAACTCTTTGTGTAAATGTTTTCATTTTCTTTCTCAGCAAAGTGGTAATAAGAACTTTCATTGTATTTTTGGGGCATTTTATATGCAGTAAAACATTACAGACACAGTAGAATCTACAGTGAGAAAAATAAAAATAGATAAACATTTTTATTACATCTGTAAGACAACTCCACTAGCTAGGCAAAGACTTTATTTGTTGTAAGACCGTAGAGTAATTGTCTGTGGCTGCTTGGTAATGTGGCGTATGCTTGGAATGCAGTACCGAGGTATCTGGAACAGTGACATGGCTTATCTAATTTCGGTGGCGATACCTTAAGGAAAGCTGAAGAAATTTATTGACCTCTACGATGAGACGAAAAAATACCACAGAAATGTCAGTAAAATTCTTCAAAGAAGCAAAAGTAAGATTCCATAATTGTGTGTGCTTAAAGAATTTTCGTTGGAACGCGGCGTTGTGTAGTCCAATACGCTTACGGTCCTCATTGTGGGATTGCACTGATAGCTCGGAATCTGGGTCATTTTCTTGCATGAATCGTAATTTTTTTCTCACCCAGCTCGTTGTTTATTATGTATTACTGCTTCTAACTTGGACATGTGACAACACAACTTACCACCTTGTTATTTGAAGCGGTAATGAAGGAACAGGTATGGGCTCACAATTGTAAAATAACAATGGAGTCCTACAAGACAACGTTTTTTGTAGTTGGCGCACATTATACATAAGCGCGCCTGCTCGAGGGTTTAAATGATCATGACTACTTTCATAATGAGGTATAGTATCACGCTCATATTCATGACCGGAATCCAGATCTTCATCAGACACTTAACTACTACCATAGCAACGATTTTCAGGAGCATCTTCACCGAACATTTATTCAACGTTAGAAGCCTTTTTGTTTCACCTCATGATCTAATTCCTTTTCAGTCTGACTTGTCTTGATTCTGAATAAACATCTTACCTCTTCTGAATCCCCAACATCAATAGGAAGAAGTAGAACACAATCTGAACTGTGTTCTGCACTGACAGCTAATTGTGCCGAGTTCAAATGGCTCTGAGCACTATGGGACTTAACAGCTGTGGTCATCAGTCCCCTAGAACTTAGAACTACTTAAACGTAACTAACCTAAGGACAACACACACATCCATGCCCGAGGCAGGATTCGAACCTGCGACCGTAGCGGTCTCGCGGTTCTAAACTGAAGCACCTAGAACCGCTCGGTCACCCCGGCCGGCTAATTGTGCCACGGCAGTATCTGATTCATCCACGTTTCCAACTGGAATCTGTACTTCCTTTTCATTCTCTAAATGCTCATTCTCTAAACTAATCTATAACTCCTCAAAAGCTTTCAAAAAGCCTGTAACAATGTAGAATTATTCTAAATCTCATCCTGATTAGCAGCAACAATTTCCTGACTTGGGACAGCCTCCAGCCTCTCTGGAAAATCTGATTCATATGCATGTGGTGTCTGTTCTTTCTGAAATGTGTGGAAGAACGGACACCAGATGTACATAATTAACGCAAGGACGATCACTGATTTCTTGAATGCAGATGCACACCAAGCTCGATCTCTCAATGAAATTGGAGAAATGCCGCGAATAATGAGGATGAGCGGTAAGGGGGTACTACATTCGTAGTGTGCGGATAAGTTGAGAATTTGGTTCTAATGGGAGGCGTGGTAGGGTAGTTCGTGGGGTTTGATGACCACTGTGTCTGGATGGTACAGTGATCAACACAACTGCCTAGTCAACAGGAGACCCTGGTTTTAATCCCAGTCCAGCACAAGTTTTCAACCTTCACGCTGATTTAAATCAATGCCCACTCGCAGCCTGTGACTGTATTTCCTTTATGTCTTAAATCTGATTTATTTCACTTATACTCTTCCTCTAAAATCCGTTAATTTTCCTGTAACTGCTTACAGTGCTCACCCGCAGCCTTGTGTAACCTAACCTGCCTTCCCTCTACAGTAAAAACTACACTCCTGGAAATGGAAAAAAGAACACATTGACACCGGTGTGTCAGACCCACCATACTTGCTCCGGACACTGCGAGAGGGCTGTACAAGCAATGATCACACGCACGGCACAGCGGACACACCAGGAATCGCGGTGTTGGCCGTCGAATGGCGCTAGCTGCGCAGCAGTTGTGCACCGCCGCCGTCAGTGTCAGCCAGTTTGCCGTGGCACACGGAGCTCCATCGCAGTCTTTAACACTGGTAGCATGCCGCGACAGCGTGGACGTGAACCGTATGTGCAGTTGACGGACTTTGAGCGAGGGCGTATAGTGGGCATGCGGGAGGCCGGGTGGACGTACCGCCGAATTGCTCAACACGTGGGGCGTGAGGTCTCCACAGTACATCGATGTTGTCGCCAGTGGTCGGCGGAAGGTGCACGTGCCCGTCGACCTGGGACCGGACCGCAGCGACGCACGGATGCACGCCAAGACCGTAGGATCCTACGCAGTGCCGTAGGGGACCGCACCGCCACTTCCCAGCAAATTAGGGACACTGTTGCTCCTGGGGTATCGGCGAGGACCATTCGCAACCGTCTCCATGAAGCTGGGGTACGGTCCCGCACACCGTTAGGCCGTCTTCCGCTCACGCCCCAACATCGTGCAGCTCGCCTCCAGTGGTGTCGCGACAGGCGTGAATGGAGGGACGAATGGAGACGTGTCGTCTTCAGCGATGAGAGTCGCTTCTGCCTTGGTGCCAATGATGGTCGTATGCGTGTTTGGCGCCGTGCAGGTGAGCGCCACAATCAGGACTGCATACGACCGAGACACACAGGGCCAACACCCGGCATCATGGTGTGGGGAGCGATCTCCTACACTGGCCGTACACCACTGGTGATCGTCGAGGGGACACTGAATAGTGCACGGTACATCCAAACCGTCATCGAACCCATCGTTCTACCATTCCTAGACCGGCAAGGGAACTTGCTGTTCCAACAGGACAATGCACGTCCGCATGTATCCCGTGCCCCCCAACGTGCTCTAGAAGGCGTAAGTCAACTACCCTGGCCAGCAAGATCTCCGGATCTGTCCCCCATTGAGCATGTTTGGGACTGGATGAAGCGTCGTCTCACGCGGTCTGCACGTCCAGCACGAACGCTGGTCCAACTGAGGCGCCAGGTGGAAATGGCATGGCAAGCCGTTCCACAGGACTACATCCAGCATCTCTACGATAGTCTCCATGGGAGAATAGCAGCCTGCATTGCTGCGAAAGGTGGATATACACTGTACTAGTGCCGACATTGTGCATGCTCTGTTGCCTGTGTCTATGTGCCTGTGGTTCTGTCAGTGTGATCATGTGATGTATCTGACCCCAGGAATGTGTCAATAAAGTTTCCCCTTCCTGGGACAATGAATTCACGGTGTTCTTATTTCAATTTCCAGGAGTGTATATATCCAACAACAGAAATCTTCTCAGCAAAAACTGAATTCAAATCTTTCCTTAACTTCCCTGAAACATCTACATTACTGGTTTCAAATTTCTTCTTCGAACTTTGGATTTCTATCTTCCGTGCGCCTACACAAGCCTGCTGTTCCCTGGAAATAGCCTCCGCCTTTTTATTCAACCTATCTGTAATACCCTTCTAACTTTCATTATATTCCTTTGCATTAGCCTCCATTATCTTTTATAATCCGTCAGCCATTTCTCTCGCGTTAATTCTGTTATCATCCTTTATATGTTTCTTTAATACTTCTTGAACTGCCATGAATGACGGAAATAATGAAATTAAATCAGTCTCCTGTGCTGTACACCTTATTAATGAGCCATAGAAAGGTAACCTGTTGCGCGGCCCCTCCCGCCGCAGGTTCGAGTCCTCCCACGGGCATGGGTGTGTGTGTTGTTCTTAGCATAAGTTAGTTTACGTAGTATGTAAGTCTAGGGACCGATGACCTCAGCTTTTTGTCCCTTAGAAATTCATACACATTTGAACATTTTGAAATCTGATGGGCCATACTGTTCATGAATTGGAACATTGCATGCAGGGAAAAAATACAGAATCATCTACCAAGACATCACAGTTACTAACAGATGCAAAAGGTAACCTTGTCCCAGAATCGGCTGTGCCTCCTCCATTCATAGCAACACCACTAACTTCTTGAGTTGCAACCTCAATTCCACTAGCCTCAGTGCTCTCTCCTTGAGTAACTAACATGTTATGTGAATTACTATAAGCCACACATTCATCACCTTGAATAAAAAAGTAAACAGAACGTCTCTAGAAGCAGACTGCATCCCTGACACTTTCTCTCGCCTCTCTAAACTTCTCTAAAATCTGTTGCTCCTAGTCCCTCTTTGCTTTATAGCAGCTATCTTCACTACGCAATGAATGATAAAAACGCAGGTGATTGAACAAACTCTTTTAGAATAACACACTAGTTTGCAAAAAAAGTCTCAAGTCCTACAAATGACTTTAAACCAAAATATTCTTCCTATAAATCTCCAGAAATTCCCTATCAAGAAATTCTCTATCAATGAATATTCATCAGGAAATGTAATTAATGATCTCAGAAACACAAACTGTCTCAACCCTGCAGAGTTCAGTAATACCTCAAGGTAGTTCCAGGCAGAATTTTTTCAATGTCTAAAGTAACCAGTAGTGAAAAGTAATTAAATGGTGACAACATAAAATAAGTGGCGTATTCCTATCTACTAAACACCTTCCAAACATCTGAAAACGATTCTACACTCACTCTTCCTTCACATCTCAATTTGTTCAGAGTTGTGATTGGGGAGGGAGCGGGGGAGGGGTGGGGAATTGGCAGAATTCTCCAGTCTGCACTCCCTCTCTAGATTGCAAACCCTGAATTGTTAACAAAAATCACACTACCCGTCATCCTATAATGAAATCATTTGTTGCAATATCCCGTATGTACTCCACAAATTGCTCCCATTAAGTTAATGTGAAGTCACTTGTAATATGTAAATTGCAAAACCTCACACCAAACTCAACTCCAATAAATAAGTAATAAGACTTTGAAAACACTATTCCAAACACTTCAGTACAGGTGCTTAAGGCAAGAATAATACATTCCAAAACAATAAAGATATTTGTCCCAAAACATTGCCATGAACATCAGTGTGCAATTCAGGTGAAAAGTTTTATCAGCATTAATAGTAAATGGAATTAAAATATATATATATTTTGTCCCTTGTGTTATAGCCTGACACTAATTTACTTCTATCAGAAACAACCCACAAGCATGTGACTTCACAAAAGAAAAACTTTTCACTGTCCCAGAACATTTCACCAGAATCTCAATCTCTACCAGTTCTCCAACAATTAACTATCCCGCAAGCACTGTTAAGTTTCTGCCAACAATAACCCATCACAATGTAATCTAAAATGTTCGATTACTCTTCCAGATAACGTAGCAAACGTAAACTCTTCCCATAGCACAGCACAAAGAGAAACTTCCCTCAGTGACACGCCCAGTGCAGTAGAGTACGAAAAAAAAGTTCTTAAGTAATGCGCACATCAACAAGACACAGAGACCAAATAAAAAAAAAAATTCGAGATAAGCTCTAGAAAATAAGAAATAGTTTCAGTATAATCACTGCAGTACTCATTAACTAGTTTAACCTCATAAAATCTTACAATATGTTAGCAATTCCCCCGTTTTTTATTGATTCACAAAGTATTGACATATTGTAAGAAATGTGTGTATTGCTTAATAGATATAAATAGCATCTAGTAAAAGATATGACTGTAAATGTTTTATACAATTGAAACAGAAAAATGCATACAAGTGTAATTCTCAGTGTCAGCTAATTCTAAAGTAGTTCGAAACTTCCACTAAAGAATTTAATTTCAAAAACAGAATAATGACAGGTAATATTATTGCACTGTAGCAGGCAAGATTAACTGTCTATTCATGTACTACAATTTCCTCCATTCACTACATTGGTCCACCGAAAAGAAAACCTTTACTGACTCCAAAATGTAAGAATTGTAAAACAGTATTAGACCTTCCTTCACATTAAATAACTCCCAGTTATTCACAGAAGAAGGCAGTCAGATCTACACCATCACTGATAATAGCACAGCTTGCGACTCGAAATCCATAAACGTACTGTGTAAATCAGCTGAACACTGACAATATACAGAGAGCGTTCAAAAAGTTTTGCACAGTCGTCTCTAATTTTTTGATTTTTTTTCAGGAGGAGAATGAAATTTTTGTGAACATACTTGGAACATTTAGCTATACATTGAGCCTAATCAATGTAGCCTCCATCAACTCTGAAGCATCTGGCCTAACGTTCGTTACATAATGTAAACTCACTTTGGTAAAATTCTGGGAATTGACATTTACACCATCGCTTGATACAGGAAATAAGATATTTATCACTATGAAATGTTTTACCGCGCAGGTGGGCCTTCAAACGACCAAAGAGGTAAAAATCAGGCGGAGCCAAGTCAGGACTGTAGGGAGCACGAGGAACAATTTTCCAACCCATTTTCCTTATTTCCTCCTGCGTCATAAGCGCTGTATGGAGTTTGGCATTTCCATGGTGTAGTCTGATGAGCTGATCCTGAAGCTGTGGTCCGTGGGTCTTGATAGCAGGCCGCAGCTTGTCCAATGACAAACAGTAACGGTCCCAGTTAATAGTGGAGCTAGGTTCCAAAAAGTCAATGAAAATGACACCACACTGATCTCAGACGAAGGAGGCCATCACCTTCAGCCTGCTGTTCGTGAAAGTCTTGGTTTCTTCTTCCAAGTGATGCCACTCCATGGATTAAGTTTTGCTCTCAGGTTCGGAAAAAAACAACCATGTTTCATCCTCGGTAATGGCGCCGTCAAAACACTGTTTCCACTCTTCAGTAAAGCTCTTCATGAGACCCTTGCACACATTCTTCCTCATCGTTTTAATTTCTCTTGTCAGTAATCTAGGCACCCATTGTGCACAGATTTTTATGTACCCTAGTGACGTTTCCAGTGATACCACACTACCCAATGACGAGTCATTTCAGCAAGCTGTCGTGTCGTCACACACCTGTCATTTTGGATAATTTGATCAATGGTCTCCTTATTCACATCACACTGACATCGATGGTTGTGGGTTGTCCAGTAGAGATAAATCACCTTCTTTCAAACCACCCCTGGATACTGTTGCGATCCACTGTGACCTCCCCATAAACAGGGAGCAACTTTCTGTGAATCGATGTGGCAGAGTCACCGCCGACCTTGAAGAGGAACTCCATCAACGACCGTTGTCGCAATCTGACATCTACTTCACGGTCCATTTTGGATCACCTGTAAATAAAAGAAAATACTTTTCTATACCAACTTATAGCTATATGTTCCAAGTATGTTCACAAAAAATTTCATTCTCCTCCTGCAAAAAATAAAAAAAAACTAGAGACGACTGTGCAAAACTTATTGAACACCCTTTATATAACACTAACTGAAGGAAATTGGTGCTGTACTTACTGGTCACAAAGTTTAGTAGAGCACTAATCCTAGGAGGGTAAGCAAATTTTAAGGTGGGCTTACATTAACAGGATAAATTATTAAATAAGCTGATTTGCAGTAGCTATTAATCAAAACTACCTGGAGTACCAGTTAATTCGAAGTTTCACAGGAAAATATCCTTAGAGATAGGTCGACAAAATGAAAGATAGCTACTGTTTCAGAGGAGGAGGAGGAGATTAGTGTTTAACGTCCCGTCGACAACGAAGTCATTAGAGACGGAGCACAACCTAAGATTAGGGAAGGATTGGGAAGGAAATCGACCGTGCCCTTTCAAAGGAACCATCGTGGCATATGCCTGAAACGATTTAGGGAAATAACGGAAAACCTAAATCAGGATGGCCGGAGACAGGATTGAAACGTCGTCGTCCCGAATGCGAGTCCAGTGTGCTAAACACTGCGCCACCTCGCTCAGTTCTGTTTTAGAAACTCGACTGCTAATTAAGTAGTAAAATTAGGCCCTGATTTACTGACACTATGCCTTATAATCAATGAACTCATGACTCAATAATCACTTCTGCAGTGCTGCCTGACTTTGAGACTGAAAAAAGAATAAACACAGAAGCTACATTTACAAAAAATCACTCATCTCTTAAATGTTATGCATAGCTTGTATAATTGAATATTAAACACTGTGAATATCACTTGTAAGATAATATCAAAATTACAGAGTGTTAAGAAAGTCAACTTGTAATTGAACACAATCCAGTGGGACCATGGATCCTATTTGTAATGACGATACTTCAATATTGAAATGGCTAATTACTGATAATACTTCTCCAAATCATTTCAATAAGGATGCATTTTGAAAGACTGAATTTATATGACCTTTTACAGAATACTACAGAAACGAATTCAGTGCTCTCTGCAATGGTGTAGGTAGGCAGTTTAACACCCTTGTGGAATTTTTACTTGTTACACCTACCACCTGTGTCACTTCCGTAAAAACACCAATTCTCTTGTTTCAGGAAGCAATTTGTTGATATTAGTGGTTAAGCAAGCTAAGTATAATGTTAACTATCTTGTAAACCCTTTTTATGAATGGAAACAAGTAAAGCGCATTTTTATAAATAACGCAGTATAATTAATTAGTAATGAAACGGTACAAATAACCATAGATCTCTTTTCCTGATGAAATTTCGACTGATAAAACTGCTAAACTAGGAAGTCGTGCTTGACTCACTGTGGACTTAATACAACTCTTAATTGGTTTCAGTTTTGAAACAATCTACTCACATGGCACTACCGAAACATACGAACATTATAAAAGACTCAGCATCAGAATAAGGTTGTTAACGAATCGGAAAATTCATATTCAACCACGAACTGCAAGAATCTTAAAGATTTACTACCAAGAAACTCTTCTTTTGGAACTTTGGCAACTTGCACAAATCTTCGAAGACGCGGAATTTCTGAAAGGATAATATCTCCATAAATCTCATCATAGCTGTCAACTAAACTTTTGACAATCGTGGAAAGTTTCGTTTCTGACGTTTTAAGCAGACTACTGGGCTCTAAACCAGGAAAACGATCTGAAATACGTTCCATGTTTTTGCAACGTATATCGATTTCTTATAGGGATTTGTCTACACACTGACATACAGCTTCTCAGTTTCTGGTCAGAGACTAGTCTGCAGCCTTCACTCAAGCTATCATTTTCTTCTTCCTGAGAATTCTACTTTTTCCATAGGAATACCCATCTCCTAACATGCGGCCTTCGCAAAACGAAGAGCTTCGTAAACAAGTTAATTCCTGTTGTCTCTCTAAAAGAGCTTTAGCTTTATCACCTTAGTAACATACACTGCCGAACTGACTCCAAGAATCTGTAAATACTTCTGAGCACGGTTGAATTCTCCTAAGATTCTTCTAAAACAGTACTCCATAGACACAAAAATCAGAAACCATAAAATACAGACAACAGAGTTTGAGTAGCTCCTGTAGCATTCATAGCAGTAGTATCTATAGCGGTCTACAGCAGTTCCTCAGTGGCACTGTATAATCTTTTCAAATCACAGAAATACGAGGCTCACAGTTTCGTAATGAGCCACCACCGTGTGTCTGAAAACTAAGATCATTGACATCGCTGTCTCAACTACTGTGTGAGAATAATTTTTGTTTGCACGTTATTTTAGCGGTAGAATGCTGGTATACATGCTGAATGGTCAGGCCCAGTCCATGAGCAATGTACTTACTTGCCTACTCCCGTATGTTTCAGGAATGAAACGACAAAATATTTTTTTTACAAGTCTCACCGTAGAACCTAGCAAGTTCCTTCATCCCGATGGAGCGCGTTTCCGAGGCGAATCGCACCCCTCACAGCCCCGTATCTACGTCTCTTTACCTGTGGAAGTGATTTCGAGAAAACATGAACATACACACAGTAGAAAATTGGCTACAGCGATACTACAGTCAGCTGTCGGCGAGAATATCTTACCTTTACATCTGGAAATCTTGTGTGGAAAGAACGTGATGTTCATCATTATCAAGGGGAAAAACTATGTGATCTCCGAATTATTTCATTATCTGACTATTTACAGTCTTCAATAAAGAAAATAGACCTCAGACGAAACGTCCCAGAAATGTATATGTATATTCAATCAGTGACTCCGGAGAGCAGAAATCAGTAATAGTAAATGCAAATTAAATGATCTATATTGTCTTCAAATTCAGTAAACGAAGAACCGAGCTACTTGGCCTCCAACACAGGCGTAGATATAAGTAGAGAATTTCGGTAATATACAGATTCAAATCTAAGTGCATGTCAGTCATCAAAATATACACTGAAGTGCCAAAGAAACTGGTATGGGCATGCGTATTCAAATAGAGAGATATGTAAACAGGCAGAAGACGAGACTGCAGTTTTTAGATCAGTTACTGCTGCTACAATGGCAGGTTATCACGATCTAAGTGAGTTTTAATGTGGTATTATAGTCAGCGCACGAGCGATGGGCATCGCATCTCTGAGGTAGCGATGAAGTGGGGATTTTCTCGTACGTAGATTTCGCGAGTGTACCTTGAATATCTGGTAAAACATTAAATGTCCGACATTGCT
Source organism: Schistocerca cancellata (assembly GCF_023864275.1). Taxonomy (NCBI): domain Eukaryota; kingdom Metazoa; phylum Arthropoda; class Insecta; order Orthoptera; family Acrididae; genus Schistocerca; species Schistocerca cancellata. The sequence goes on from NC_064630.1 coordinate 380,667,666, forward strand.
GCGACCGGAAAACGATCCTGCAAGATCGGGACCAACGACGACTAAAGAGAATCGTTCAACGTGACGGGAGTGAAACCCTTCAGCAAATTTCTGCAGATTTTAGTTCTGGACCATCAACAAGAGTCAGCATGCGAATCATTCAACGAAACACAATCGATATGGGCTTTCGGAGTCGAAGGCCCAGTCGTGTACCCTTGATAAATCCACGAGAAGAAGCTATACGCCTCGTCTGGGCCCGTCAACACTAACATTGGACTGTTGATGACTGGAAACATGTTGCCTGGTCGGACGAGTCTCGTTTCAAATTGTATTGAGCGGATGGACGTGTACAGGTGTGGAGACAACCTCATGAATCCATGGATCTTGCATGTCAGCAGGGAACTGTTCAAGCTGGTGGAGGCTCTGTAATGGTATGGAGCGTGTGCAGTTGGAGTGACATGGGACCCGTAATACGTCTAGATACGACTCTGACAGGTGCCACGTAGGTAAGCATCATGTCTGATCTCCTGTATTCATTCGTATCCATTTTTCATTCCAACGGATTTGGGCAATTCCAGCGGACAATGTGACACCCCACACGTAAAGAACTGCTACAGAGTGGCTCCAGGAACCCTCTTCCATACTTCCGCTGGCCACCAAACTCCACACACATGAAAATTATTGAGCATATCTGGAATACCCTGCAACGTGCTGTTTAGACAGCCCTGCAGGATTCATGGTGTCAGTTCCCTCCAGCGCAACTTCAGACAATAGTTTAGTCCATGCCACGTCGTGTTGCAGCATTTGTGTGCTTGCGGGGGCTCTGCACGATATTAGGCAGGTGTACCAGGGTCTTTGCCTCTTCAGTGTATAATGACTTACGTTTTACGTGACAATGCTTCGGACTAATTGAGCAAGATACAATCCCGTTGTCAGATACGGTTTCACGAAAAATACATTGACAACAAATTTTTGTAGCATCTTGCCCCCAACAAATAGTTCACTTTCGTATATTTCCACATGTCAGCGACGCGACGAATAGGAAATGACCTTGCGATACAAGTACCACATGTGTAATTGACTGCAACACAATATCTATTAGATACTTATTAGCAATAGTATTAATAATAATTGTTAATGAATGAGATTTTCACTCTTCAGCGGAGTGTGCGCTGATACGAAACTTCCTGGCAGATTAAAACTGTGTGCCGGACCGAGCTCGAACTCGGGACCTTTTCAAAGGTCCGGCACACAGTTTTAACCTACCAGGAAGTTTAATAATTATTAATATTATTATTATTATCAGATGTTGTTAGTATTTTTAAAATCTTAGGTATCTGTGGTTCCTTAAAAGTGATAGTGGCAAATATTGTACTGGGGTAATGAGGGTAGTGACAAGCTGTGATCCCCCGCCCCCACCCCCCCCATCCCCCACCCCCAGAAGCGGACACTAGTTGCGCCCCTGCCAGAGGGAACCTTTTGCTACAGGAGAATGTATTTGCGTAACGTCCAAGAAGTGACTGCCAGACTGAAGACTGTGTTTCCAGTTGTTGGATTATCTCCCCTGTTCACCTTATGTGGCCCCCTCGGACTGCTATCTGCTTCCTAAGCTGTAGAAACTGTTTCCGAAAACAATTTTTTCAGTCGCCTCTCGTACATTTCACACACCAAGAAACGCTTCCATAGGAAACAAACCGAGTTTAGTGTTCCTTACTGCAACAAATGCTGAATGAGTAGGTTAAATTATTATCACAGGTATGTCAAGTTCTTTGTTTGCCCTATTTCCTCTGTTAAGACGATTATACAGGTGGGCAAATAAAAGTGGCCCGCACGAGTGGATACGACTGTATGTGAATGTATGCATGTAACCACACCCCGTAACGCGCACACCACGTGTAAGCTCGCCACGGTATCAACGCCGGTTCACAGCGTACTAAGGCCTGTTTCAGTGTGGGTGTTCGTTACGGAAAGTTACGTGATAACAAAATCATGGAAACGGTGCGGTCAGCTGCTTGCTGAGAAGTTAAATGGCATCAAAGTGCCTTATAACGCTTAGTCCGAAAATGATGTCAGACAGGATCTGTTTTGAACAAGTCAAAAACTTTCTGAAACGTGGCCGCACTCCAGAAAAGGTGTCTGCATTTCACCAGAAAATGCTTCAGAGCTTTACCATATCAACCTGACGCCTGTCGCAAGCGACCAGCATATCACGTCTATTATTCGGACGAATACTCTACCTGAATTTGGACGTGCATCCATACCGAGTTCTGTTGTTCATGCATTGAAACCAGTAGATGCTCCTCAGCGCCTACTGTTTTGTGAGTGGATGTTCACTGAGACAACAATGAATGACTTGGACATAACTTTGATCTTTACGTCTGATGAAGCTTGGTTTCACCTGACTGCTTATGTCAACTCACAGAGTCGCCCGTGGTGGCCGAGCGGTTCTAGGCGCTTCAGTCCGGAACCGCGCGACTGGTACGGTCGCAGGTTCGATTCCTACCTCGGACATGGATGTGTGTGATGTCCTTAGGTTAGTTGGGTTTAAATAGTTCTAAGTTCTAGGAGACTGATGACCTGAGATGTAAAGTCCCATAGTGCTCAGAGCCATTTTCAACTCCCAGTATCACAGGTTCTGGGCAGCGGAGAATCCATTGCATAATCAGAAGGTCGGAGTTTGGTGTGCAATGTCTGCACGCTGAATTTTGGTCCCATCAGACGCTGAGTTCGCAGTGTTACACTGCCAACATTTTGAAATTATTTAAGGAAGCATTAGCGGAGGAGGAAAAGACCTACAGCTACTGCCAACAGAATGGAGCTACTGCCCGTACAGCTAGAGAAACCTTGGAGCAGATTTATACAACACGCCTGACACAATTGTTACCAGAGGTCAGTATAGTGACAGCCCTGGCTCTCCACCCCGGTCGTCTGATCTCTAATTGTGCGGTTACTTTGTGTGAGAAGCCCTCAAGTATAGCTGTATCGCAACGAGCCTCATAGTCTTCAAGAACTGCAGCAGATCATTTCGGATGAGACTCCAGCAATTCCAACAGTGCAACTTCTATCCGCCGTCAGCTACTTGCTGACCAGAGCCCAGAAATGCCAAATGGTGGCCACTTTTAGCATCTGCTACGGACAGGTTAAAACTACCGTGTTTCTTTGTACTCTGAAACTCTGTTCTCCGGGACACTTTTATTTGCCCCAAACTGTAGTTCGTTGTGCGCTTATTAATTAAATACAACCGTCATTTTCCTTCACAATTAGGAAGGTTGCGGCAGACTGAAGAATTGGTGACAGAAAGTTGGCCCCTCTGTCGTGTCCGCCGTCGGCTGCACAGTGCACAGTAGGCTACGGACGGTTAGCGCGAGGCAGCTGCTGACGCGGCCTCTGGGTGGAATCGCGGCCCGGTGACGCTGGCCCATTTTAATTACGGGCCCAGCGGCGGCGCCGGCCGCAGACCGATGCATAAAACACGGCAGGGCTGGCGAAAAATTGGAGCGCCTGATTTGGCCATCGGTCCGCGGCCGCTCCTCATTTAATCATTATCCTTGCGCGCATGAGCCACCGCCAGAAAGTTGACCCAGGAGCGCGGCGGTTGCGCAGCACCCAGTCAGATGAAAAATTTCCCTTAATTTCACCTGTAACGTCATAGCTGTACACTTTTCGTGCGTCGTTTGACGTGACCTCCTGTCAACATAAAATGACAGCGATTTAGATTTTCCGTAAGTAGCAGAAGAAACTTGTATCCGTAAACATCTGTGTTGTCTAAACTAGCAAGAGTTCTAGTTCCAATGTAACATAAGTTTGTCTCCATACAAATTATTTGTAGCCGTCAGTGAAATTATCCTCCGTGACATATAATTCATTGTCGTCGTCAACGGATGCCTAAAGTTTTGATAATGTCACATTGCTACTAACCCGTCGCAAAATTTTTCTACTCACATTTTAATCAAAGGAGGTCATAATTACATTTACATACCAAATTAAGTACAAAATTCCTCTCTTATACCCTACTGCAATCATAGGTCTTAGGAGAGTTAATAAGGTCAATGACAAAATGTATGTTCAGACACATTTCACAGTACAAAATCAGTAGAATTGACACATTTCATCAGCCAAATTACTCTATAAGAATCTTACAGAAGCTATAGAATTAAAAATGTAAATATTCACTTCCCTTGTAAGCATGTGTAAGGTGGCAAATTAAATGAAGGTCAACAATCACGTCTTACATGAGAGTTTTATGCTTTGTATTGGGAAGGTGAATATGACACCTAACTTAAAAATGGTTCAAATGACTCTGAGCACTATGGTACTTAACAGCTGAGGTCGTCAGTCCCCTAGAACTTAGAACTACTTAAACCTAACTAACCTAAGGACATCACACACATCCATGCCCGAGGCAAGATTCGAACCTGCGACCGTAGAGATCTCGCGGTTTAGAACCGCACGGCCACACCTGCCGGTACACCTAACTCAATTCAGCAGAAAAGAGCAGATTTCCTATAAGTATGAAAAGCAAAGAGATGACACTCAATTCACGGTATTAACACACTGATCCCATATACTGCATGTTAATGAGCAAAAGGTGAAACCAGCAGCTACAGGAAATGAGAAGAAACGTTTTATTTGGAAGCAGGCACGTGCAGGCGTGAAGGACGCACCACGGCAGTACAACAGAAAGCTCTTAGGGGGCGTCCTGCGACGGGACTCGACGAACGGGCAGGTGACTCATGCTGGAGAGCAAGTAGCGGGCCACCAAAGTAGGACAGAAAGAACCTTTAGAAAACTACATTTCGGAATTTCCAAATGGATACGCACAAAATGGTGACGTAGTTTATCATGTGAACAGCGCATGGTATAGTCAGGACGTACCTATGTAACTTTTAGGCGTCTGGAGCGGGCAAAAATTTCCGATTGGTGGAAACGAACTAGGAAGGTCTAAAGTGCAGAGATGGTAAGATCCTTGCTATTGGGAGAGAGAGTTTTTACAAAATCACAGGAACTCTCCTATTGGCCGGAAAAAACCATGACGTGGAGCACAAACGAACCCAGGTGGGGAGACAGTTTTGCTACAAGAAAGACAAGACCAAAAATTTAGGGGACACTCCTCTGAAGTGGCATCAAATGTAGAATGGGGCGCATTATGCTCTGTACGACGCAGAGGAGAAATGTGTGTGAACACTGTGTTCACTGCAGCTGACATTCAGCTAGATATTAGCTGTAGCATCATTGAACTCCAACTGTGAAGAAATGAACCAGCCACTTAGTTAATTTTTCTTATGACAACTGAGAGGGCTGCTCCAGCCATGTGCGTGCATATCGCTATATTCCAAGACTAGGGATGAGTACATGCTTTCTCGCCTAACGAGAAACATAGGAGAGTTTTTGCTGAAAAATTAGCAAAGGTTTGATTAACCTTTATAGGAATCTCAGAGGATGAGAGCAGCCATGCAGACGACGTCTCATCGCAGCTAAGGTAAATATAATGAGCAGAGGCATAACTTGTTGGTTCACCAGCTTGAGACCACTGTAAACTCGAGCGACCTTGGGTAATCTTTTGCTCAGCTTGTCACAAAACTAACCATCCTCTATAGACTTGATTGTCATCCTAAACAGTACCAAACTTGGAACCGGAATCGGATGATTTATCGTACTATTGGCCAATTTCATGACTTAGTAGTAAGAAAAATGTTGTAAAGAAACTTCTAGTTAAAAGTTGATATTGTTGTGATTAGAATTATTTAACTTACTCGGACGAGATGCGTTATCTTGACAACTGTCCTAAAATTGACACATTGCAAACTGTGTAAATTCGTGTATTTCTGCGAAAAAATTAGCATTAAAAAACCAATACGTTTACAGATTAACAAAGTTGTGCTCTGTCATAGAATAAGGATCCACACCTATACCGAAGTGTTGGCCATGTGTTCCTAAAATATGCTTCTCCATCTGGTGAAATAAAATAAAATTTATTGGTTACACAGTTCGTAAAGATAGGTACTGACACGACAATCACTAATAGCGTGTACATTGCTTATTCCCACAGGAAATACACAACCAGATACAACTACACATGTAGCGTTGCTGAGAACTTCCTGTGAATGATCAATACATCAAAGACAGTCTCATTAATGATTAAAGAAAATGCACAGCCCTACTGAGATGCTAGGAGGTTCGAATCTTACCACAAAGGGAAGTGATCAAGAGTTTGTAGTATGTTTATTTTTGGTTTTATTTTTATCGCTTTTATAAGATATTTTGGAGAGTAGTTTTTATGATGAACGCTCGCTTCTACGAAACACGACAATCTTGGTCTTTTGAACTGTGGAAGGTATTGGAGCCTACATTTTAACCTTGAGCCTAACAACCACCTCCTCCCCCCCCCCTGCGGGTCCGGGGATTAGAATAGGCCCGAGGTATTCCTGCCTGTCGTAAGAGGCGACTAAAAGGAGTCCATCCCCCTCACGGGGGTAGTTAGCGCCTGCGTCCGGAGACGGACGGTTCCACGACCTATGATTGTGGTCTTTTTGGTTTTTCACTTCTCGTTTCTTCCTTCCTTTGGTTGGTTCCTTTCTTTGCTCTTCTCCACCTCACTGTCTTCCTTACTCTTTCCCCTGCAAAATCTCCTTGCCTTCTCATAGTCTTCTTCTCTTTGCCTTCTCATTGCCTTCTTCTCCTTGCCTTCTCATTGCCTTCTTCTCCTTGCCTTCCCATTGCCTTCTTCTCCTTGCCTTCTCTGGTCCCCGCCTCGGCGTTTGAGACAGTCTGTCCTCTTTCTCCCTCTCTCTCTTCTTTTTCCTCTTCTTCCTTCCTCCCTGTGCGTGCCTGAAGGCCGACCCACGCGTTCGCACGCGTAGCCGGTAACGGGGTAACGCGTAATTCCCCGCCCTGGGTAGACATGTAAGGCACGCGCGTACCCCCTGGTAAAGGCCAGGCCCGGGGAGGGGTGATTGCCTGAGCTGATACCTTCTGACCATGCCGATTGGTCCCTCCGTCTGTTTCTCGGGAGGTGTGACCTGAGGTGTAAACATTCACCTAAGGCGGGAGTGCCCTCTGAGAGGGTCCCCACAAGGAAGGAGCGCGCCATCGGAGACGCTGGCAATCATGGGGGATTCCTCCGCAATGGATTTCACTCCATCTCTCTCGACTTCTGCCCAAAAACGGAAACGTGACCAGCCACCAGTGACAAAAGTACTACCGCCTGCCCAACAGTTCCTCGTCGTTTCTCGATCTAAGGACGGAAAGGATTTTTCCTCTGTCAACCCTTTCGTTATCCAGAAGGGCATAGATGCCATAGCTGGATCTGTCAAATCTTGTACCAGGTTGCGTAACGGTACCTTATTACTAGAAACTGAGAGCGCCTTTCAGGCACAAAAACTGCTTCGGGCCACACTCCTGTACACGTTCCCTGTCCGGGTGGAGGCCCACCGAACTTTGAATTCATCTCGTGGTGTAGTGTATACTAGCTCCCTCGACGGATTGACTGACGAGGAGATTCAATCTTTCCTCGCTGAGCAGGGCGTGACGGCTGTCCATAGGGTCATGAAAAAGGTCAACAATGACCTTGTACCGACCCGGACACTTTTCTTGACCTTCGATAGTGTTAAGCTGCCATCGTGCATCAAGGCAGGCTACGAGGTTATTTCTGTTCGCCCCTATGTCCCGACACCTACGCGCTGCTACCAGTGTCAGCGTTTCAATCACACTCGACAGTCTTGTTCCAATGCGGCTAAATGTGTCACTTGTGGCAGGGATGCCCATGAGGGTGACTGTCCACCTCCGTCTCCTCGTTGTGTGAACTGTCAGGGTGACCATGCCGCATCCTCCCGCGACTGTCCTGTCTATAAGGAAGAACGCTGTATCCAAGAAATTCGGGTCAAAGAGAAAGTGTCCACCTCGGCTGCTCGCAAGCTATTGGCTAGTAGGAAGCCCACGCTGCTCCCAGCGGGGAAATACAGTACTGTCCTCGCCTCTGCTCGGACTACCAGGGAGGTGGCAACCCAGACATGCGATCTGACCTTCAGCACCACGGTCGTCCGTTCGGCCAGTGCTAAGATCGCGCGGTCGACGTCTCCTCTTCCTCCCATCACCCCACAGACACCAGCCCCTTCATCAGCTTCTGCTAAGACGAAGACCCAGAAGTCAGATGCACGGGCCTTCAAGAAGGAACCATCCCATGCAGGCTTCCTACGTACCTCGACCTCCCAGCCTTCGACCGGTACTTCCACCAAACGTCCTTCTAAGAAGGCTCATAGGAAGCACAGTTCTCCTTCTCCGCCACGGCGCATTTCTTCTCCTGCGCCACCCAGCGGTTGCCGCCCCAGGCCGTCATCCGTTTCGCCTGGCCGCACCGCTGGTAGCCGAATATCTGGCCGTTCACCGGCGGAGGAAGCTCCCCCTCCCGGTCATCCTCCCAAAATGGCCGATGAACCTATAGACCCAATGGACGATGGCTGTCCGCCTACTGATAGCGGCGGCAGTGCTCGCTCGAAGCCAGGCCCTCAGCGGCCTTCGAAGTGACCCCTTCTTCCATCTCCTTTCTTCTTACGATGGCACTTATTCACTGGAATATTCGCAGCATTCGCTCCAACCGAGAGGACCTGAAGTTGCTGCTCCGCTTGCACCGTCCGCTCGTCGTAGCCCTCCAGGAAACGAAGCTACGCCCATGCGATCAAATTGCCTTGGCACACTACACCTCTGTGCGTTTTGACCTACCCCCTGTGGTGGGTATCCCAGCTCATGGAGGGGTTATGTTGCTGGTCCGGGATGATATTTACTACGATCCCATCACGTTGCACACCGGCCTGCAGGCAGTTGCCATCCGCATTACTCTCCCCACTTTTACATTTTCCATTTGTACCGTTTACACTCCATCGTCATCTGCCGTTACCAGGGCAGACATGATGCAACTTATTGCTCAGCTACCTGCACCATTTTTGTTAACTGGAGACTTCAATGCCCACCATCCCCTTTGGGGCTCTCCAGCATCCTGCCCGAGGGGCTCCCTGTTAGCAGACCTTTTCAACCAGCTCACTCTTGTCTGCCTCAATACTGGCGCCCCTACTTTTCTTTCGGACACATCTCACACCTATTCCCATTTAGACCTCTCTATATGTACTCCCCAACTTGCACGCCGGTTTGAGTGGTATGCACTTTCTGATACATATTCGAGCGACCACTTCCCGTGTGTTATCCATCTCCTGCAGCATACCCCCTCTCCGTGCTCCTCTAGCTGGACCATCTCCAAAGCAGACTGGGGGTTCTTCTCTTCCAGGGCGACCTTTCAGGATCAAACCTTCACAAGCTGCGATTGTCAGGTCGCACACCTCACGGACGTCATTCTCGCTGCTGCTGAATATTCCATCCCTCACCCTACTTCTTCTCCACGTCGCGTACCGGTCCCCTCGTGGACCGCAGCATGTAGAGGCACTTTACGTGCTCGTCGACGTGCTTTATGCACCTTTAAACGCCACCCTACAGTGGCGTATTGTATCAATTATAAACGATTACGTGCTCAGTGTCGTCGTATTATTAAAGAAAGCAAGAAAGCCAGCTGGGCTGCTTTCACAAGCACCTTCAACAGTTCTGTTGTCTGGGGTAGCCTGCGCCGGCTATCTGGCACTAAGGTCCACTCACCAGTTTCTGGCTTGACGGTCGCGAATGACGTCCTTTTGGCCCCTGAGGATGTCTCCAATGCCTTCGGCCGCTTTTTCGCAGAGGTTTCGAGCTCCGCTCATTACCACCCTGCCTTCATCCCCCGCAAACAGGCAGAGGAGGCTAGGCCACCTAACTTCCGCTCCTCGAATCGTGAAAGTTATAATGCCCCATTCACCATGCGGGAACTCGAAAACGCACTTGGCCGATCACGGTCCTCCGCTCCAGGGCCTGATTCTATTCATATTCAGATGCTGAAGAACCTTTCTCCTGCGGGTAAAGGTTTTCTTCTTCGTACATACAATCGCATCTGGATTGAGGGACATGTTCCCGCATGCTGGCGCGAGTCTATTGTTGTCCCGATTCCTAAGCCGGGGAAGGACAAGCACTTGCCTTCCAGTTATCGACCTATCTCGCTTACCAGCTGTGTCTGTAAAGTGATGGAGCGAATGGTTAACTCTCGATTGGTTTGGCTGCTCGAGTCTCGACGCCTACTTACCAATGTCCAATGTGGATTTCGTAGGCGCCGCTCTGCTGTTGACCATCTGGTTACCTTGTCGACCTTCATTATGAATAACTTTTTGCGGAAGCGCCCGACCGCGGCTGTGTTCTTTGATTTGGAGAAGGCTTACGACACCTGTTGGAGGCCGGGCATTCTCCGCACCATGCATACATGGGGCCTTCGCGGTCGCCTCCCTCTTTTTATTCGTTCCTTTTTAATGGATCGACAGTTCAGGGTACGTGTTGGTTCTGTCCTGTCGGACACCTTTCGCCAGGAGAATGGGGTGCCACAGGGCTCAGTTTTGAGCGTCGCTCTCTTCGCCATCGCGATCAATCCAATCATGGATTGCCTCCCAGCTGATGTATCAGGCTCCCTTTTCGTGGACGATTTTACCATCTATTGCAGCGCGCAGTGTACACGTGTCCTGGAGCGCTGTCTTCAGCGTTCTCTTGACCGTCTTTACTCCTGGAGTGTCGCCAATGGCTTCCGTTTTTCTGCCGAGAAGACGGTCTGTATTAACTTCTGGCGCTACAAAGAGTTTCTCCCACCGTCCTTACGACTCGGTCCCGTTGCTCTCCCAATCGTGGAGACAACCAAATTTTTAGGTCTTACATTTGACAGGAAACTTAGCTGGTCTCCACATGTGTCATATTTGGCTGCCCGTTGTACCCGTTCTTTAAATGTCCTCCGTGTTCTCAGTGGTATGTCGTGTGGAGCGGATCGAACCGTCCTACTTCGTCTATATCGGTCGATCGTCCGCTCCAAGCTGGATTATGGGAGCTTCGTATACTCCTCTGCACGGCCATCCATCTTACGCCGCCTCAACTCCATACAACATCGGGGTTTACGACTTGCGATCGGAGCGTTTTATACTAGTCCCGTAGAGAGTCTTCATGCTGGCGCTGGCGAATTGCCACTCACCTACCGGCGCGATATACTGCTTTGTCGGTATGCCTGTCGGCTACTGTCAATGCCCGACCACCCGTCTTATCGTTCCTTTTTTGACGACTCTCTCGACCGTCAATACGGGTTGTATGTCTCTGCCCTGCTACCCCCTGGAGTTCGCTTTCGTCGCCTCCTTCAACACCTTAATTTTTCACTCCCTGCAACCTTTCGAGTGGGCGAGAGCCACACGCCACCTTGGCTCCAGGTCCGCGTTCACCTTGACCTCAGCTCGCTTCCAAAAGAGGTTACCCCCGGTTCGGTCTACCACTCCCGTTTTGTGGAACTTCGTTCGAAGTTCATCAATATGACCTTCATTTATACAGATGGCTCTAAGACCAATGACGGGGTCGGGTGTTCTTTTATTGTCGGGGCACAAAGTTTCAAATACCGGCTCCATGGCCATCGTTCGGTCTTCACAGCTGAGCTCTTTGCCCTCTACCAGGCTGTTCTTTACATCTGCCGCCACCGACGTTCTGCTTATGTCATCTGCTCCGATTCCCTGAGCGCCATCCAGAGCCTCAGTGATCCGTATCCGGTTCACCCTTTCGTGCACCGGATCCAACGCTCTCTTCGGCAGCTGGTGGACGTCGGTTCTCCGGTTAGCTTTATGTGGGTCCCTGGCCATGTCGGTATCCCTGGGAACGAAGCTGCAGATGCCGCGGCCAAGGCTGCGGTCCTCCAGCCTCGGACAGCTTCTTGTTGTGTCCCTTCATCCGATTGTAGCAGGGTTATTTGTCGGCGCATTTTATCGCTGTGGCATGCCGATTGGGCTGCACTTACAGACAACAAGCTTCGGGCCTTGAAACCTCTTCCCGTGGATTGGACGTCCTCCTCACGCCCTTCTCGGCGGGAGGAGGTAGTTTTGGCCCGGTTAAGAATTGGACACTGCCGGTTCAGCCATCGCCATCTGCTGACGGCTGCGCCGGCGCCGTTCTGCCCATGTGGGCAATTGCTGACGGTCCGCCACATTTTAATGTCCTGTCCGGATTTTAACACACTGCGTCTATATCTTAACCTGCCATGTACTTTAGATGCCATTTTAGCGGATGACCCACGAGCAGCTGCTCGTGTTCTTCGTTTTATCAATTTGACAAACCTCTCTAAGGACATTTGATGATGCTGTTTTTTAATCCTATGCCTGTCAGTCTGTCTTTTATCGTGTTTTCCCTTTTAGTTGTTGTTTTAAACTTGTGCCTCGCGGTGCATTCTTAACGTAGTCAGGGCGCTAATGACCATTGAAGCTGTGCGCCCTAAAACCACAAAAAAAAACCTCCTCGCACCCATGATTGATAAAATTAAAGTTTAATGAGATGATGCGACATAGAAAGCAGGCAGTTATTTTTGTTTTAGAATGATGATACTTCTGCCTCGTTATTGCCTTATTTGCACGTTCCCATATGTATGTCTGAAACACTGGGTTACTGTCCCTACATAATTAAGGCGGTAGTGTTCTCAGGTGGTGAACATGTACCCTGACAGTACGAGGGGCGTTTGAAAAGTCCGTGCAAAGTCCAAGAGATGGCGCCACCGGCGGGTATCGAGGTCATGTTTAGTTAGTTAGTTCTTTGGAAATAATATACACCAAGTTTCAGCCACTTTGGTCTATTTCTTTGTGGTTGGCATTCGTGTGAATCAAGGAAGTCCAGTGAGTGTCAAAAAATGGACGAAAAAGAATGTCGTGTGGTGATTAAACATTACTTTATGAAAGGCAAAACGCCTCAGGAAACTGAAGAGAAGCTTGATAAACATTATGGTGACTCTGGACCCTCGATTAGAACAGTTTATAAGTGGTTTCAAAATTTTCGGAGTGGACCCCCCATCTCCGGACAATCCGAGCCAAGGCACACTCTGTCTCCTCAAGCTCCTTTCCGGCCGTACGTGGGGTCTGGACCCCTCCACCATACTCCACACCTATAAATCCCTCATCCGCCCTATCCTTTGTTACGCCCATCCGACCTGGATCTCCGCCCCCCCCCCCCCTTTCCGTTCATAAATCCCTTCAGATCCTTGAACGCCATGCTCTCCGCCTCGCCTTTCGCATCCGTCTCCCCTCCCCCACGCGGATCCTGTACGACCTCATTCCGTTCCCCCACCTCCTCCTTTTCCTTGAAAGGATTCGGATCCTGTACACTTCAGGTAAACTCGATCCTCCTCACCTGCTTGTCTCACCCATCCTCTCCCACCCCCACCCGCTGCCGCGCCTGTATTCTCACGTCCCACCTGGTCTCCATCTCTCCACCCTCCTTACCCTCTGCCAAGGTGGCTTCCGCCAGTTCCCTCTCCCTGATGATGTCCTCCTCCCCTCCATCTACCCCTCCTATCAACTTTGATCCTTCCCTCCCACCTCCTGTGTCTTTTCCTTTGGGCACCCTCCCTCCGTTCTCTCTCGTTTCCCCCCCTTTCCTCCACCGCTCTTCCCTCGGGCTTCCCCTCCCCCTTCCTCCCTCACCCCTATCCCCTGCCCGTGGCATCTACTCTCCCCGCTCCCTCTCCCACCCCCCTCCTCCTCTCTTGGCAGGTCCCCGGACTCGTACACGCTTAGTGAACATTCGCGCGCCGGAGATCAACGCCTCGTGTTTCTGTGTGTGCCGTCGTTTGTGCTTAAGTGGTTCAGTGTTATTCGTTTTCTGCACCTACGTTCTCGTGTGACAATTTTCGTCTATGTGTGTGTCCAAGTGTCTGAACAGATTTTATCTTGGACTCTACGCCCGTGAACGGCTCCATGTATTTTAAAAAGTGTTTGTCTCCGTTTCTATGTCCACCGTATTTTTTCTCTAATTGTCTTCATTTACATATTTTGTGTTTCTCTGTGGCCAAAGAGCGGCGTATTCAGCTGCTGCTGGCCTGCCTGTAAACAGGTTTAAAAATAACAATAAAGAAAAAAAAATTCGGAGTGGTCATATGGGCACAAATGATGCTGAACGTTCTGGACGCCCTGTGGAGGTTACGACCCCAGAAATCATTGATAAAATCCATGATATGGTGATGGATGACAGAAGAGTTAAGGTGCGTGAGTTGCTAGTGCTGTGGGCATTTGGAATGAACGGGTACATAATATTTTGCATAAACATTTGGACATGAGAAAGCTATCCGCAAGATTGGTTCCGCGATTGCTCACGCTTGACCAAGAAACGGAATCGTGTGAAGTGTTGCAAGGATAGTTTGCAGCTGTTCAGAAAGAATCCGCAGGACTTTAAGCGTCATTTCGTCACTGTGGATGAAACATGGATAGATTACTATTCTCCTGAGACCAAACAATAATGTAAACAGTGGGTTAACAAGGGAGAATCTACACCAAAAATGGCGAAGACCAGTCCTTCGGACGGAAAGGTTATGGAGACTGTCTTTTGGGATTTGCAAGGGATAATCGTGATCTACTGTCTATAAAAGGGTAACACTGTTCCAGGTGCATATTATTCATCGTTATTGGACCGTCTGAAAACCGAGCTGCAAGAAAAACGCTGGCGATTGGACCGCAAAAATGTTCTGTTCCATCTCGACAATGCACCATCACCCACCTCAGCAGTTGTGGTCATAAGATTAATGGAAATAGGATTCCAACTTGTTTCACATCCCCCCTGTTCTTCAGACGTGGGTCCCTCGGACTACTATTTGTTCCCCAATTTGAAGAAATGGCTGGCGGGACAAAGATTTTATTCAAAGGAGGAGGTGATTGCGGTAACTAATAGCTATTTTCCAGACTTGGACAATTCCTATTATTCGGAAGGGGTCAACGAATTAGAACAGCGTTGGAGGAAACGTATAAGTCTAAAAGGAGACTATGTCGAAAAATAAAAATGGTTTACCCCAAACACGTAAGAAGTTTTTACTGTTGCACGGACTTTTCGAACGCCCCTCGTATATTACGGTATGACACAGATGTTTTATTTCTTAACCACCGCAGAAAACCGGCGTCACATGAGTATTTATTCATTCCACTCTTCTATTAATTCTTCTCGTCCATCCTCTCTCGGTGCATCTCCTCCTCCTCCTCCTCTTTCTGTCCACCTCCTCCTCCCCCACTTTCTTTCCATCTGCTCTTACCTCCTCTCTCTCTGTCCTCCTCTTTTTCCCCTCTACCTCTATCCACCAGCTCCTTCTCTCCTCTCCTTCTTTGTCCAAGTTACCACCTCACAGAATGGGAGGTTGGCGGCTTTTATCTCTCGCAAAGAATTTCTTTCCATATAGTAAAAAGTGTACGAAGTTGAGAACGATCCAGTGGCTTAAGAGATGTTGAACATACGCATATATGAACGCCATACGACTCCAGAGAGGATTTTAAATTTTTGTGCGTTACCCAGCAGTGTGGCAAGGTCTTAAATCCCAAAACATATTGACAAAATTATTGGTTCGTTGCAGCGCCCATTCTCGCGACCTGGTTGACACACTGCACATGACATTAAGAGAGGAACTGCACTTTGTGATTTTAAAAGTTTCTCAAGTCAAATAAATAAAGGAAAAATACCAAAAGGTCGTTTTAGAGTATTACTACGTCATTACTACACCTAGTAGTAGTGGGGAACCCTACCGCAAAAAGTGATAAGTCATATATCCTACAAATTTTGCTGAAATTGCTGCAAGTGTTACTGAATTACACTTCAATGTGACTCTCATTTTCATTCCCTCGCCTATGGATGTGGGCGGTTCTCAAGGCCATGGTGCTTCTTTCCAGACAGTAATCAACCATTAAACGACCGAAACTTAAGGAATCGCGTACCCCTGTATAAAACAGCTTCAAACTTCTAATAACATTTCAAGTGAATTAACGTGTTAAATAATTTGACGTTACCCCCGTAAACGACAAAAAGATTAGAAAAAGTTTGAAATTATGTTTAAGGTTTGTTGGATGTTGCTAGCGCTCTCATTATCAAACGATGGGTGAGTATAGTCTGGGTAATTTGCGCTCTGTTTTAAGAAAACCCAGTTTCTCACCGAACTCAGTGTTTATCATGTAATATCCCTGAACTATGTATCGTACAGTGGTATAATTTTGCAGATACGTTCAGTAGATTGTGAGAATAGGCTCTACGAAATATTTTCCGAATAGAGTTAATAGTAAGGTTCAAATGGCTCTGAGTACTATGGGACTTAACATCTGAGGTCATCAGTCCCTAGAACTTAGAACTACTTAAACCTAACTAACCTAAGGACATCACACACATCCATGCCCGAGGCAGGATCGAACCTGCGACCGTAGTGGTTGCTCGGTTCTAGACTGAAGCGCCCAGAATCTCTCGGCCACATTGGCCGGCTAGTAGTAAAAAAATAATAATTTAAAGCGTCATGCATGATGCGGAATTTTTAACGACTCTCGGTATTTATTACGTCACATCTCCCGAACGATGTGTGCCCGCATCTCGTGGTCGTGCGGTAGCATTCTCGCTTCCCACGCCCGGGTTCCCGGGTTCGATTCCCGGCGGGGTCAGGGATTTTCTCTGCCTCGTGATGGCTGCGTGTTGTGTGCTGTCCTTAGGTTAGTTAGGTTTAAGTAGTTCTATGTTCTAGGGGACTGATGACCATAGATGTTAAGTCCCATAGTGCTCAGAGCCATTTGAACCAAGCCAACCCGAACGATGTGTCCTACAATAATATAATTTTTCCGCTACATTCAATGGTATATAAATATACTGTATAGAAGATGTGTTCTGAATATACTTATTAGTCAATAATTAATAAAATAAAACGTCATGCTTGTGCTTGTACCTGAAAAATCTGTTGACGATACCAGAAAATATCGATTTTTCTGTGAGTACTGTTACTTGGGCGCCGAACCACAACGGATGCATATCCAGTATCAAACGTAACGGATACATTAGACAATCTAGGAAAATGTAAATATTTCTCAACGATTAATCATACAAGAGGTTATTACCAACTAGAAGTGTTTCCTGAAGACAGACCCAAAATGCTTTCACAGCAAATTCAGGTCATTGCCAATACTGAAGAATGGTTTTGGATTGAAAAAAGCTCCAGCTACTACCTTCCAGCGACTATTAGACCGTGTACTTCGTGAATTAAAACGGAAAATCAAATCTGTGTGGTACATCTTGATGATACAGTCGTCTATTCAAAAACTATGTAACACGATGTTAAATGTCTGGTTGAAGTGTTTAGCAGATTGAGGGCAGAACACCTTGCACTAGGCGTGGAGAAATACCATTTTGCTAAGACACAGGTAACTTATCTTGGGCATATTATCAGTCAAGACGGAGTGATGACACATCCTCGACTTATTTCCAAGCAGTCCGTCTTCAGGCCACAGGTGGCCCATCGGGACGATCCGACCGCCGTGTCATCCTCAGCTGAGGATGCGGATTGGAGGGTCGTGTGGTCAGCACACCGCTCCTGGTCGTTATGTTGGTTTTCTTTGACTGGAGCCGCTACTATTCGGTCGAGTAGCTCCTCAATTGGCATCACGAGGCTGAGTGCAATAGCGCATGGCGGCTGGATGGTCACCCATCGAAGTGGCGGCCACGCCCGACAGCGCTTAACTTCGGTGATCTCATGGGAACCGTTGTATCCACTGCGCAAGGCCTTTGCCGACTTATTTCTAACCTTACGTTATATTCCGATACCACTAACTACTAAACAATTACAGTCATTCATTGGGTTACATAATTATTATGGCAAGTTCACGAAGGGGTTCATTGAAATTGTACAGCCACTAAGTCGCTACAAAAAGGTATTCGTTTTTGGTGGACATCATTCTCACTATGCACAGGAGGCCATACTTCCACATGATGCATCCAACAATACTTAAATCAGAATGTTGATGGGAAAGAATATCCGGTGGCATATGCCTTCAGACAATTTAATAAGGCTAAAACTAATTATTCAGCAAGTGAAAAAGAAATTTTAGCAGTTATATACGGAAGTCTTATACTTGTAACTACTTGTACGGTCGTAAATTCAAAGTGCTTACAGACCAAGCATCTTTAAAATGATTATTAGAGTTAAACGGCCGATCAAGTCGATAAGCAAGATGAGTATTAAAGTTAAGTGAGTTCGAGTTTGAGATAATTTTTAAGAACAGAGTCAAACACACAAATGCTGTTGTTCTAAACAAAAAGACAGCAGCCTTGCAAGCAGTAAGTGGAAGCCAGACAGAATGGACAAAGGCACGAGCAGCTGGCTGTGAATGTCGATTGGTTCGAAAACAGATTAAGTTTGAAATTCAAGAAGGCTTGCTATATAATTCTACAAAGTGGGAATCTCGCATTGTAGTTCTTGCAGTGCTGAGACTGGAAGTATTACACCCAGGTCATGAAGGAAAACGGACAACTGATAGATGTGTATTTGAAAGATTTTGGTGTAAAATGCGTCGCAGCGATATAAGGAACTGCAGCCCATGTGCACAACGAGCAGATCTGAGTCATCAGAAAATTCAGTTACAACGACTACCAGGAGCTGCCATAACATTCTCTTTGTTAGGGTTAGACATCCTGGGACCTTTCAATAGAACACAAACAGGTAATAAATACGAGGGTTGAAACTTAAATAGTGGCAACTATTTATTCACAACCGAGACAAAAGAGTTACATGTTTGCACCTGTTACTGTCCTTCAGATTAGTCACCAGCATTGTGTAGACGCGTTGCCAGCGATGTGGAAGGCGTAGTATACCGTTAGCAGAGCCTGTTCTGTTGTTGGTGTGAATGGTGCTGTCTACTGCCTGTCGAATCCCTGGAACAGTTCTGAAGCGAATGCCACGAAGTGGTTCTTTCATCTTCGGAATCAAATCAAAGTCATAAGGACTTAAGTCAGGGGAGTATGGTGGATGGTACAGTACTTCCCAGTCCCATCGACCTAACAGAACAGCCACAGCTTGCGCTGTATGCGCCAGCGCATTGTCGTGCAAAACGATGGTTGGGTTGCGCAGAAAGTGTCGCCGGTTCTTTCTCGAAGCTGGTCGCAGGTGATGCTCCAAAAACGAACAGTAATACCGTGCAGTGACGGTCTGCCGTGGAGGAGCGTATTGCGTTAGGATAACACCATCACAGTCGTACACGAGAATTAACTTTAGACCGCTCCACTCGCACCATCAACAGAACAGGCTCTGCTAACGGAATACTACGCCTTCCACGTCGCTTTTAACGGGTTCTACACAACGCTGGTGACTACTTTGAAGGATAGTAACAGGTGCAAACATGTAACTCTTTTGTATCCGTTGTGAATAAATAGTTGCCACTACTTCAGTTCCAACCCTTGTTATGTTCTTACGATGTTAGATCGTTTTTCACGATATTTAGTTATGGTAGCCATTACAGATGAGAAGACGTGTACAGTTATTGTGGTCTTCAGTCCTGAGACTGGTTTGATGAAGCTCTCACGTGTACAGTAGCACACGCATTAGTAAACAATTTGCAATTAAAATTTGGTGTGTGACAAACCATTATTACGGATCAAGGGAATAATTTTGTATCAGACCCATGTCACTTATTTAAAATTAAGAAGGCTCGTACCACCTCACACCATCCTCAAACAAGTGGGCAGACAGAATGAGTCCACCATACGTTATCCAAAATGTTAAGCCATTACGCGGATTCACAGCATTCAGATTGGGATATATATTAAATCTTTGTCGTCTGTGCAGATAATTCAAAAGTTCATACCGGAAATGGCCTCTCGCTTTACGAGGTAGTATATGGATGGAAAATGCCACCACCTTTTGATATAGCCCAACCTAAAACTAGGCCCAGTGGGTGAACCAGTGAAGAATTTTGCAAAGAAGTTGAAAGAAATCTGGCAAAGGATAAAGAGTGCCAACCCAAAAGCTTTAGAGAAGCAAGAACATATTGGGCAACAGGAGAGAAAACTGCCGCAATACAGGATATAACAATAGGTGTTACTAGCTAAAACGTGTACCCCTAAGGGCAGAACGAAAAACAATTTTAACAAGATATCATGAGCCTTACCGAATTATCTAAACGACTTTGCCATCAACGCCAAATTGCACTTGTCAACTAGAATTTCCCTAGTGCGTGTAAGTAGAGCCAAACCGTTTAAAGGTAAAACTGATGCATTGCCACAAATTCCTTCAGTCATTACGTAAAAAATCAGAAATACAAAAGAAGCAGCTACATCCGAGAAACGTACCTTATGCACTTATATCTAGAAGTAAGTAGCGCAAATTCTGGGAAACTATACAGATATCGTATTTGTTTGTTACTTAAGTTAGTTTTAATTTCCTTTACCTGTCATGTTCTGTGTTTATTTATTTGTATAAAGGATGGAGACTGCTGGTCTTCCCTTTCTCTCAGGTGGCGTGCCAAGATGCCCACTAGAAAACTTTTTTGAGCATAGCGCTACTATACTGTTGCAGAGGAGATGTGATACGGAATCAACCGCTGTACAATGAAATTTTATTTGGTAGGCAAACAGATGTTCTACTAACAAGTTACAGATAGACAGTCGTGTTTACATTTAACATTTTGGAACTAAGGAATGAACGCAAGATAGGTTTACAGATTTACAAAAGGAAGTAGAGGAAGAAGGATTATTGGATGACACGCAGAACGAGCATCAGGAATTAAAACTCTAGTATGAGAAACTACGGACTCGCAGCAGATAACAGAGAGTGTTCCACAACATTAAGCCGTAAAAACTTTGGTTGCTTAGAACAGGAGGGAAACAGCTAAAAACTGTGTTTGGAACAGCGGATAACGAGAATATCAAGAATTTAAACTGTAAAATTGGAAATGTACAAGAGTTAGCTGAAGATACAAAAGCAAAAATACATTGGTACAGAACACGTATAGGGAACATGGAGCAAGGAATACTCAGTGTTCCTAAAACAGACGAAACTTAACAACTGAATTAGAACAATATGCGTGCAACACCAGGAATGTCTTGAACAGTGATCTGAAAAAAATGCAAACCCAGTTAAGAAGCCTAGATGAAAAAGTGTTAATAGCTAGATCATTATGAACTTCAGCAGATAGATTGGACGACGCAAGAATCGATGTCGAAACCTTGCATAAAGCAATACATCACGCTACTCATGGGAAATTGAGTTCAACGTTATTAAATCTGTGGTGTCACCGCCAGACACCACACTTGCTAGGTGGTAGCCTTTAAATCGGCCGCGGTCCGTTAGTATACGTCGGACCCGCGTGTCGCCACTATCAGTGATTGCCGCCACACGGCAGGTCTAGAGAGACTTCCTAGCACTCGCCCCAGTGGTGCAGCCGACTTTGCTAGCGATGGTTCACTGACAAAATACGCTCTCATTTGCCGAGACAATAGTTAGCATAGCCTTCAGCTACGTCATTTGCTACGACCTAGCAAGGCGCCATGTTCAGTTACTATTGATACTGAGTCATGTAGAGTCAAGAGCGACGCTCATCATTAATGGATTAAAGTTAAGTATTCCACCAGCTACGTCCGTTTTTCTAAAGTCTAATTTCCTTGTCCTGTTCCAGACCTCACGCCAGCCTGCGTGAGCTAAAACGCGTGCCTTTCGGCTTCCTCTCATAGTGGGTTGGCTCTCTTGCCAATCCACAACAAAATCCACATCAAGTGCTGATGGCATTACAGAAAGCACAAAGAGACTTACCAGAGGGACAACAACACGTCGTTCCTATAAACAGTGAGAACATAGCTTTACTTTATCGTATAGCTGACCTAAGAGTAGGCACTGATCAGGCTATACTGCACTCTAAAATTGTATTTCCATTAGTAGGAATAAATGTCCAGTACCAGTGTTACTCGGCACATCCGTATCCAATTAAATGGAGTGCAATTGAGAAATGGATACAAACACAAGCTGATGAAGTATTATTAGTTTCAAGACTGAGAGATGCCTATATAGTCATGTCTGTAGCAATATCAAAGATTGCATCAGAGAAAATGTAAATATAAATAAGGACGAACAACAAAACATGTGAAATACAGTTGTTTTGGGGAAAATGGAAGCAGGAGAATACGAGAAAAAAGCTAGCGCCACAGACAAAATTTCAGAAAACTGGAAATCACTGGCTTTTCTCGATATTTGCACCAGAAACAGTAATTATCACTAGCTATAGACAATGTGAACCAACAGGGATAACGAAACTAGAACTACCAGGCAATGCATTTTAATTACTGGAACTAGGTGTGATGTAGCAGGAAGACAATTTCACCTTCCCGCTACCATCGCGGGCACAACAATGGTTAACGTGTCCCGATCCGTGTTGTATTGCTGGGGGAACAAACACATACTTTGTCTAATCAAAACATAACTTTTGTTGGCGATACCTTAGAGTCAGCTATGCTACAATCAATGGACGAATTAATAACTTCAGAAAAAGGACAGATTTCAGTCAATCAAGAATTGCGACACGTAGAACAATATCACGAGAAATGCAGACAAAACACAATCATTTACACTTTATCAATCACAAGCACAATCTTGGGTCTAGAATTTATTCGCAAAACTTACTATTGTATAACGCGTAAGATGTCTCATTCAAATTGGCTCTCAGCACTATGGGACTCAACTTCTGAGGTCATTAATCCCCTAGAACTTAGAACTAGTTAAACCTAACTAACCTAAGAACATCACACACATCCATGCCCGAGGCAGGATTCGAACCTGCGACCGTAGCGGTCTCGCGGTTCCAGACTGCAGCGCCAGAACCGCATGGCCACTTCGGCCGGCTGTCTCATTCAAATTAGACAAGTCACCAGATAACCATAGAGTGCATACATACCAAAAATAAGTAATACAAGAAGAAAATGTAAATAACGCAGTTAAGCAGGGAAATATGACGAAATACATTAATTAAGCTAACTAATAGTCAAGACTTTGGTTGGAAAGCAACACAGGAAACAGCAGTAAACTATTTTTTTTAAATATAAGGCAGTTTAATGTTAGTCAGGGCCATTCTTTTGTAGGGATTTTTGAAAGTCAGATTGCGTTGCGCTAAAACTATTGTGTGTCAGTTTAGGCACAGTCGTGTACAATTGTTCTAAGGGGACGTTTCAGTAAAACGGTGCAAATTAGGGACGAATTTTGTTAAAGAGGAGGAATGTATAACAGCACAAAATAGTACAGGGGTTGAAGATCATAAAATTTTCTTAAAACTCATCCACCTTGCTAAATGCAAAGTGGGGTTACTCTATAGGCAGAGACAGAACCAGGAAGTAAGCGCTATGTCGCAAGTGGGTCAGGCCTCAGCACGTTACAACACCGCGCTGAGAGAGAGAGAGACAGAGAGAGAAAGAGCTCAGCAGAAAACAGCCCAGGACAGAAAACCAACAGAAACGTGGCATGTACACTACTGGAAATGGAAAAAAGAACACATTGACACCGGTGTGTCAGACCCACCATACTTGCTCCGGACACTGCGAGAGGGCTGTACAAGCAATGATCACACGCACGGCACAGCGGACACACCAGGAACCGCGGTGTTGGCCGTCGAATGGCGCTAGCTGCGCAGCATTTGTGCACCGCCGCCGTCAGTGTCAGCCAGTTTGCCGTGGCATACGGAGCTTCATCGCAGTCTTTAACACTGGTAGCATGCCGCGACAGCGTGGACGTGAACCGTATGTGCAGTTGACGGACTTTGAGCGAGGGCGTATAGTGGGCATGCGGGAGGCCGGGTGGACGTAGCGCCGAATTGCTCAACACGTGGGGCGTGAGGTCTCCACAGTACATCGATGTTGTCGCCAGTGGTCGGCGGAAGGTGCACGTGCCCGTCGACCTGGGACCGGACCGCAGCGACGCACGGATGCACGCCAAGACCGTAGGATCCTACGCAGTGCCGTAGGGGACCGCACCGCCACTTCCCAGCAAATTAGGGACACTGTTGCTCCTGGGGTATCGGCGAGGACCATTCGCAACCGTCTCCATGAAGCTGGGCTACGGTCCCGCACACCGTTAGGCCGTCTTCCGCTCACGCCCCAACATCGTGCAGCCCGCCTCCGGTGGTGTCGCGACAGGCGTGAATGGAGGGACGAATGGAGACGTGTCGCCTTCAGCGTTGAGAGTCGCTTCTGCCTTGGTGCCAATGATGGTCGTATGCGTGTTTGGCGCCGTGCAGGTGAGCGCCACAATCAGGACTGCATACGACCGAGGCACACAGGGCCAACACCCGGCATCATGGTGTGGGGAGCGATCTCCTACACTGGCCGTACACCACTGGTGATCGTCGAGGAGACACTGAATAGTGCACGGTACATCCAAACCGTCATCGAACCCATCGTTCTACCATTCCTAGACCGGCAAGGGAACTTGCTGTTCCAACAGGACAATGCACGTCCGCATGTATCCCGTGCCACCCAACGTGCTCTAGAAGGTGTAAGTCAATTACCCTGGCCAGCAAGATCTCCGGATCTGTCCCCCATTGAGCATGTTTGGGACTGGATGAAGCGTCGTCTCACGCGGTCTGCACGTCCAGCACGAACGCTGGTCCAACTGAGGCGCCAGGTGGAAATGGCATGGCAAGCCGTTCCACAGGACTACATCCAGCATCTCTACGATCGTCTCCATGGGAGAATAGCAGCCTGCATTGCTGCGAAAGGTGGATATACACTGTACTAGTGCCGACATTGTGCATGCTCTGTTGCCTGTGTCTATGTGCCTGTGGTTCTGTCAGTGTGATCATGTGATGTATCTGACCCCAGGAATGTGTCAATAAAGTTTCCCCTTCCTGGGACAATTTCCAGGAGTGTATATTCGTTAGCTCGTAAGAGATGTCGAAAGAAACTGTACCTTATAAGAACCAATATCAGAGAACCTACACAGCTTTTAAGAACTTGTTAACGGAAAATAGCAGAATGTCACATGCAGTCATGACGAACCGAGCATCACGTCATTGCCTCATGTTAGCTCCCTTTAAATACTCGAGCTCTCCTTGCTCTCAATGAGGTGATCATTAGGATCGATGGCATTCACAGTAATAGCAATCTATTCCGGGATTATGATAGTGTAGAGAATCTATGTCCTAGATACTCCAGGACAAACTACGAACCAGCCGAAGATGTACCTGAGATGACGGTCTTCACCTGATAAACTTCATACTGTTCGCCTCCTACCACTGCTGATGGGAGAGCTGACTATTTCCCGACAACACCACATAATGGATTGCTGAGAGCACCGAACTTCAGCGCGGAAACCGATAGCAGGGCCTTGTAGGGTCCACGTTGCTGTTTCACACTTAGGTGCCTCCGTGTGTTGAAACCTACCTGGCCGGTAGGAAGGAGACCGACCAACCGCACGACTTCCAGAGAAACCACATTGTGAAAGGGTCATCAAGGATCAACATAGAATTCGGAGTGGGATCGAGCGCACTCCAGCAGCTAGTACGTCATTCGTGCTGGACCATAGGCGCGCCGGCACCACTAAGGCCGCGAAGTCCTAAAAGTCCTCTAATAGTCAAGACTTTGGTTGGAAAGCAACACAGGAAACAGCAGTAAACTATTTTTTTTTTAATGTAAGGCAGTTGCCGGCTAAGTATTAATAAGTATACGCTGACGAAGGTTTCTTCACATAACGTGTTCGGATAAATCAGGCTCAATCACGAGGAACAGCGATTTCCATATTGAATAGCATATTCTTCTCAATAACATAGTTAATCCAGTCATCCTCCATGTCTGTGAGACCTTCGCAGATGTATTTATGGTAAATTTACTCAAGGTCAGGAAATGTATAATGAAAAAAGTGAGTTACATGATTGCATTTTAGGTATTTCTGTTCTGGCAACAACAATTATCAGGTTTCGCGGCCGAGATGATTTTCAGTACATAAACAGACAGGAAATTATTTTGTTATCCCATCGTGAACTAACTGTTTCGTCCAAGATCACGCAGTAGCCATTGTTGGATGCTGCACCGTGAACAGTAAAAGTACCGAACATACACAAATAATTCCATAATTTCACGCTGAACCTGTGTATAATTAGACGATTAGCAACCAAGAACTGTATGGTCCCACGTGCTTGTACTTTTGACTTCGTTTCCAGTTGCCGCACCATTTCAATTGCGCAATGTGATACTGATGTTGAAACTTCCTGGCAGATTAAAACTGTTTGTCCGACCGAGACTCGAACTCGGGACATTTGCCTTACGCGGGCAAGTGCTCTACCATCTGAGCTACCGAAGCACGACTCACGCCCCGTACTCACAGCTTTACTTCTGCCAGTACCTCGTCTCCTACCTTCCAAACTTTACAGAAGCTCTCCTGCTAACCTTGCAGAACTAGCACTCCTGAAAGAAAGGATATTGCGGAGAAATGGCTTAGCGACAGCCTGGGGGATGTTTCCAGAATGAGATTCTCACTCTGCAGCGGAGTGTGCGCTGATATGAAACTTCCTGGCAGATTGAAACTGTTTGCCCGACCGAGACTCGAAAGGTCCCGAGTTCGAGTCTCGGTCGGGCAAACAGTTTTAATCTGCCAGGAAGTTTCGTATCAGCGCACACTCCGCTGCAGAGTGAAATCCCATTCTGATACTAATGTTGTCAGTACTGCAGCAGAACTGTGTCTACATGAAATGCGGGGCTCTCGTTGCGTAACAGTCTTGGCATGTGTGTACATGGAATAATTTCTGAAGTCCCTGCATATTTTTATCTTCAGCTTGCGTATTTAAGTTCTTTAAGCTAACGAACACATGCACCCCTCTGAGTCCAAAAAGTTACAAGACTGTATTAATAAAAAACTGAGAAAAAATTGTAGGTTTAATGCTTCAGGTGTTCTGCATAGTCTTCTCCCGCATGAGTGCAACGGACAGAATGTTCATATAGCCATGCGAAACAGTTACGTTGTTCAACTAGCACTTCGCGTTGGCTAAATGTCACTTATGTTGTCAGATCATTGACCCTTCATGTGAATTGCTGAGCTTTGTTGTTTTGTGGTAGATTCGTTCTGGTAACACAAAGTATCCTCACCCGTGACGATTTTTTTTTTAATAATTACCTGCCTTTTGCATTTCAGTCAGTCGCGACATACGTCTTAGCGTTGTTTTTGTTGGGGAGTCAAGGTATGCGGGGCAACCTTTCCACACACGTTTTCCCTTCTTCAGAACATTCTGGAGAATGTCTTGAGCACATAATTTGAAAACGTTGTTCCATTGCGATTTGTGACACAACAGCGTTGACACACTGCCTGCTCTTAACTGACTGCTGGAATGTTCCGGGTGGCTGCTATTAAAGTGTAGCTACTCACGGCTGTAATTATCATATGGCACCGTAACTTCGTAGATATGTTAATGCGTTAATATGGAACCAGTTGATCACGATGTGCGAATCTGGTGCTGTTCACTGTTTGTATGAAGGTATGACATCCACGCTGTCATTTGACAAATCATAGCGTTAGTGAACAGTGTGGTTTTCGAGAAGACAGATTGTGCGCTTCTAGTGGAACTATTTCCTGTGAACGCAGCAATTACAATGCTGCATTGAGAGACTATCGCAGACTGAAAGGTCTGAGAAGATCCCGTTGTCCTTAAACGGTTTAAAGGAGATGACAACGAAGATAAAAAACACGGGTGTGCTTGGTATTCCATGTTGAAGCGGCAGGCGTCCTATGTGACAGTTACTGACGAGGTTGCTGTTGTTGTAACTGATCACGCAGGACGTGCCCCATGGTCAACAACACGGAAAGTTTTGCGGTATGTTTTACTCTGGTACCCGTTAAAGATCGAGACAGAGCAGCAACTGAAACTTCGTGATCCGCAGTAACTTTCTGAATTTGTCTTCGGTTTCTGGCATGGACTGAAGTTGACGACATGTGATCGAGCGGTATTCAGCTGAAGTAAAGAAGCATATTTTACACTACAGGATGAGGTGAATACACAGAACTGCCGAATTAGGGTTTCTGTAAAGCCGCGAGAAGACAGATTGTGCGCTTCTAGTGGAACTGTTTCCTGTGAACGCAGCAATTACAATGCTGCATTGAGAGACTATCGCAGACTGAAAGGTCTGAGAAGATCCCGATGTCCTTAAATGGTTTAAAGGAGATGACAACGAAGATAAAAAAACACGGGTGTGCTTGGTATTCCATGTTGAAGAGGCAGGCGTCCTATGTGACAGTTACTGACGAGGTTGCTGTTGCTGTAACTGATCACGCAGGACGTGCCCCATGGTCAACAACACGGAAAGTTTTGCGGTATGTTTTACTCTGGTACCCGTTAAAGATCGAGACAGAGCAGCAACTGAAACTTCGTGATCCGCAGTAACTTTCTGAATTTGTCTTCGGTGTCTGGCATGGACTGAAGTTGACGACATGTGATCGAGCGGTATTCAGCTGAAGTAAAGAAGCATATTTTACACTACAGGATGAGGTGAATACACAGAACTGCCGAATTAGGGTTTCTGTAAATCCGCGTGTTATGAACTAAGAGCCATTCCACCCGCCGTTTACAAGCACCTTCTTCTTATTGAAGAGAATACACCTAGAGGGCCTGTCTAGTGTATACCGGAGTCTGCACGTTATCGAGATCTTCTTGGACAGCATGTGATTCCTGCTTTAGAAGAGCGCAACTCTGTGGAAACTATCGTTTTCATGCAAGATGAGACAACATCTCACATCGTTCTCCCAATGAAAGATCTGTTTAATGCAACCTCCCACGGCTTGTTATCTCCAGTGGTTTTCCAGATGCATGCGAGGTCACCATATCTGAATCCATGTAACTGTTGACTCTGGAATTATTCAAAAGAACGAATTTACCAGTGATACGTTCAATCTCTTCCTGATCTGAAGTCCAGTATACAGGAACATGTTGCTCAGATGCTACCGGAAATGCTGCGAGTCACTGTTGATCACGTCGTTTTACAGGTATGCATCTCGCTGACGTCTCCAATGCTCATACTGAACGAATTGTGTCAACGGTGGTTATTAATAAAATCAACATTACGCCTTTCTCGTTTGTTTGACCTTTACTGCCAGCCTGAGTTCTAGGCGCTTCAGTCTGGAACCGCGGGACTGCTACTTTCGCAGGTTCGAATTCTGCCTCGGGCATGGATGTGTGTGATGTCCTTAGGTTAGTTAGGTTTAAGTAGTTCTAAGTTCTAGGGGACTGATGACCTCAGAAGTTAAGTCCCATAGTGCTCAGAGCCATTTGAACCATTTGATCTTTACTGCCCACGTTCGTTCCTACTCCACTACATATGGAAACATTTCTATACATTTTTCTTGCATTCGCAACGCCAGATTTGCAGCTGGTGGCCAAAATTGGAATTTGAATATACATATATTCAGCCTGAATCATCCCCACATTGACGCATTAGAATGTCTACCAAGTTTGCTGCCACACTGGATCTCTGTTAGTAACTGCCTCTTAATTGCGAGGGCTATTTGGAAAGTAAGGTCCGATCGGTTGCGAAATGGAAACCATAGTGAAAATCAAAGATTTTGATTGCCAGCTATTTCTCTGCATAGTCGCCGCTCCGACTGAAATATTTGTCGGAATATTGTACCAACTTTCCAAGACGCTCGTCACAAAAGGAATCCAATTCTCTACGTTGATCTGCAGGTTGCTGTCTGTGCCAAAATGTTGTCTTCATAACCAGCGGTTCACGTGAGCAGAGATGAAAATCAGAGGGAGCCAAGTTCAGACTGTGCGGTGGGTGATCAAACACTTTCCATCTAATTCGCTGCAGAAAAAATTCATTGCTCCTGCAGTTTGCTGTCGAGAATGCGTGACAGTTACGTTGAGTGGGCTACATGAAATTGGGCGGATCTCTCACAGGCACTCATGCATGGCGGGAGACACTACTTTCTAGTCTTCTTCATGTGCTCACTGTCCGCTCAGTACTAACGAGAATGACGTGACACGATCGACGGTCGTACCAAAGACTCTTGCACCACATCTACGCAAAGCTTCATAGGATTTTCAGTATGGTTTCCATTTCCCGATCGACCGGACCTTACCTTCCGAATAGCCCTCGTATAACCGCCCGTACATCTGTTGTTTACATTCCTTAGTTCAAGCTACCTCCGTAGTTACTGAGTCGGCATCCCTTATACGACAGAAATAAAATCAGTCTCGGAATTTTTCGGCGGACAGTCGTTGCTTCAGACCAATTGGATTTCCACCATTATGTCTCCTGGAAAAAGTGGGAGGGGTGTGAGCGAGTAATTTTTTTTCCAAGTTACTTAACTGACATGCTACTGCGAGAGGAAGAGACTGGCACAAGACAGTAAACCGTGAAGAGGTGTGCAAACAAGACTTATGACTACAAAAAGGTTTGCATATTAGGGATAGTGTTTATCGCTGAAACAACAGGTTTTCGGTTGTATCGGTTTTTCTTCGCGCCGTTTTAACCTGAGCGTTAAAACTGCTCAAAATAAGTAGTTTCTGAAATAACCTATTTTCGGTTATTTATTCGTATTATTTTCTGAAATAAACGTAGAAATCGAAAAAAGATTGAAACATCGTGACTCAAAGATACATAGAATCAAAATAATAAATAGTCCATCAACAGTTCACTGCGTTTCTCGAAAAGTGATAAGTGGTTGACTACTTCAAAAACATCACCCGTTTTCTCCTACTGATTTTAATTTTTTGTGACTCCGCTCAAAAACATGTTGTAGTCGGAGTCGTACCAGTATTTGGACTTTACTAGCAGTCAGTGCTAAAGATTGAAAACTGAGGTTGAGGAACTGTATTTTTCGTGTTAGTTTGTCAGTTTTCAAGGGATACAAGCACATAAAGACATGTTATGTAGACACAGGCAACAGATAAGCTGCTTCCTATTTTTATTGTATCTGTTAATCAACTGTTAAGTTACAAGTTTTCCCCTTTTATTATGTCACAAGTCTGTTGTGGCTTCTGTCGTCTTAACGCAAATGGGCTACTGATACCACATTTCATAAAATATTTTCAAACTAGGGATGTCCAACAACGACAGTGAGAAACTGTGAGACGTATTCCGAAAGTAAGATCCTATTGATCACGAAATACAAACCACAACGAAAATCAAAAGTGTTTTATTTGCAATAGTTAGTCACACCTTCCAGCTCCGTCTGTGACATTTGCGTAGGGTTGTACCAAGGATGGGGAAGGAAGTCGGCCGTGCCCTTTCAAAGGAACCATCCCAGCATTTTCCTCGATCGATAAGGACCTAAATCAGGATGGCCGGACGCGGGATTGAAACGTCGTCCTCCCGAATGCGAGTCCAGTGTGCTAACCACTGCACCATCTCGCTCGGTTTGAGGAAAGGGATTTATCGTTCGCACACGTATATGTATATCCCTTCCTCTCCCTCTTCCTCTCTTTTTCAACTTGCCGTATTATTCAAAAAATGGCTCTGAGCACTATGGGACTTAACTTCTGAGGTCATCAGTCCCCTAGAACTTAGAACTACTTAAACCTAAGGACATCACACACATCCATGCCCGAGGTAGGTTTCGAACCTGCGACCGTAGCGGTCGTGCGGTTCCAGACTGTAGCGCCTAGAACCGCTCGGCTACTTCGGCCGGCAAAATGTGTTAACCTAAATTATCCTAAGGGCAAACATACACACCCATGCCCGAGGGAGGACTCGAACCTCCGCCGGGCCAGCCGCACAGTCCATGACTGCAGCGCCTCAGACCGCTCGGCTAATACCGCGTGGCGCCGTATTATTAGCAAAGCATAAAAGCACTTGTTGAAACGAAGCCATAGACAGAAAATACCGGTTATTCGAAACTTAAATACCGGTATCGGTCCTAACCGGTCGGTTTTTCCCATTCCTAGACCGTGTCAGTACTACAGCGCCAGCAGTTTTCCCCCAGCAGGTAGGAGGCGGGAGAGAGTGTATCTCCGCAGACGTCACGATATCGCGACTCGGTAATGGGCGACGTTCCGTTCCGGCTGCAGTGTTGTGGGGTGGAGCGGCGGGCCCCTAAAGAAAAGATGTAAGCAAAGTTCAAAACAAAACCAGAAATCGGATTCGCGCCGGGGGCAGGGGGCAGGGGCCGGGGCAGCCCCCCGGGCATACAGAGGGGCAGCGAGATGTGATGTATCGATTGCAGAAGGAAAAGCCGCCGCAGCCGGCGAGCGAGCGCCCTGCTCCCTCCCTCCCTCCGCCCTCTGCCTCCCAGCAGCTCTCTCTGGCGCTCCCCCTTTTCCGCGCTGCTTGACGAACAAAGCTGCGCGCTCCGCTGGAACACACAACAAACAGTGTAACAAAGGGCGCGCGCGCCCAAGTGGCCGGCCATTCTGCCGAGCGGAGCCGGCAGCGCGCCGCAGCGCTGCCCGGCGCAAGCCTCGCCGCGCCGCCTCTGCCTCGCCACCTGCCATATGCCTTGCCGGCCGGACCGGGCCGCGCCACGCCGCTATCAAACGCGCTTCAATACTTGATGAACAAACGGGACGCGACGGCGGCGGCACACCCCGTCTCCCTCTCCGCATACGCGCTCAAACACCGACCCGGCCTGTCGAACTGTTCGATCCCTAATTTTGGGCGCATACGTAAGTGAGCTTCTTCGATTTCTCAGTTTGCACGGCCGCCATTGTCCCGGTGCACTCGCGCGCGAGCGTTATTATCTTGCGCCGAGGTCCCCGCGGCAGCTTTCATTGCGCGGTCTCCTTCTCCCTTTCAACGGGAGCATCCATTTATGCGGTAGTCGCGCCGCGCTGGTATTCATCGCTGATACAGCATATGCAGGCTCCCCTCCCTCACCCAGATCGTATGACCATCCACAAACAGACTCACTCACTCTCTACAAGAAGGGTGACTCCCACAGATGTCAACAACTACAGCCAAATGTCACTGCTCACACCGTTTTCTAAAACGTTTGAGACAGTAATGTTCTCCAAGTTGAGGTTCGCCGATGATATTGTAATTCTGTCAAAGACAGCAAAGGAAGAGTAGTTGAACGGGATGGACAGTGTCGTGAAAGGAGGATATAAGATGAACATCAACAAAAGCAAAATGGCTCTGAGCACTATGGGACTTAACTTCTGAGGTCATCAGTCCCCTAGAACTTAGAACTACTTAAACCTAACTAACCTAAGGACATCACACACATCCATGCCCGAGGCAGGATTCGAACCTGCGACCGTAACGGTCACGCGGTTCCAAACTGAAGCGCTTAGAACCGCACGGCCACACCGGCCGGCAACAAAAGCAAAACGAGGATAATGGAATGTAGTAAAATTAAGTCGGCTGATGCTGAGGGAATCAGATTAGGAAATGAGACACTTAAAGTAGTAAAGTAGTTTTGCTGTTTGGGGAGCAAAATAACTAATGATGGCCGAAGTAGACAGGATATGAAATGTAGACTGGCAATGGCAAGGAAAGCGTTTCTGTAGAAGAGAAATTTGTTAACATCTAGTATAGATTTAAGTGTCAGGAAGTCGTTTCTGAAAGTATTTGTACGGAGTGTTGCCATGTCTGGAAGTGAAACATGGACGATAAATAGTTTGGATAAGAGAATAGAAGCTTTCGAAAGGTGGTGCTACAGAAGAATGCTGAAGATTAGATGGGTAGATCGCATAACTAATGATGAAGTATTGAATAGAATTGGGGAGGAGTTTGTGGCACAACTAGACTAGAAGAAGGGATCGGTTGGTAGGACATATTCTGAGGCATCAAGGGATCACCAATTTAGTATTGGAGGGCAGCGTGAAGGGTAAAAATCGAAGGGAGACCAAGAGATGAATACACTAAGCAGATTCAGAAGGATGTAGGTTGCAATAGGTACTGGGAGATGAAGAAGCTTGCACAGGATAGAGTAGCATGGAGAGCTGCATCAAACCAGTCTCAGGACTTAAGACCACAACAACAACAACGTTCTCCAGGATTGTGAACCATCTGTGTAGTAATGTGATACTCAGCCAGTCATAGATTGACTGCGCCACTCTACTGAGTCAGCTGTTTACGCACTGAAGCGTCAAAGGCACTGGTATAGGCCTGGGTTTGCAAATACAGAGATATGTAAACAGGCAAAATACGGCGCTGCGGTCGGCAACGCCTATATCAGACAACAAGTATCTGGGGCAGTTGTTAGATCGGTTGCTGCATCTACAATTGCAGGTTATCCAAATTTAAATGAGTTATTCGGCGTACGAATTGATGGGACACAGCATCTCCGAGGTAGCGACGAAATCGAGATCTTCCTGTACGATCATTTCAATAGCGTACCGTGAATATCAGGAATCCGGTAAAACATTAAATCTCCAACATCGCTGCGCCCGGAAAAAAAAGCCTCCAAGAACGTGAGCAACGACGACTGAAGACAATCGTTCAGCGTGACAGCAGTGGAGCACTTCCGCAAATTGATGCAGATTTCAGTGCTGAGGCATCAGCAAGTATCAGCTTATGAACCATTCAACGAAACATCAGCTACTTGGACTTTCGTAGCCGAAGGCCCACTCGTGTACCCTTGATGACTGCACGACACAAAGCTTTACTCCTCGCCTGGGTCCGTCAACCCCGACATTGGACTGTTGATGACTGGAAACATGTTGCCTTGCGGACGAGTCTCGTTTCAAATTGTATCTAGCGGATGGACGTGGACGGGTATGGAGACAACCTCATGAATCTATAGACCCTGCATGTCAGCAGGGGACTGTTCGAGTTGGTGGAGGCTCTGTAATAGTGTGGGGCGTGTGCAGTTGCAGTGATATGTGACCCCTAGATACGTCTAGATACGCCTCTGACAGGTGACACATACGTAAGGGTCCTGTCTCATCTCCTGAATCCATTCATGTCCATTGTGCATTCCGACGGATTTGGGCAATTCCACCAGGACAATAATCCAGAATTGCTACAGAGTGGCTCCGAGAACACTCTTCATAGTTTAAACACTTCCTCTGGCCACCAAACTACCCAGACATGAACATTATTTAGCATATCTGGGATGCCTTGCAACGTGTTCTACAGAAAAGATCTCCAGCCCCTCGTATTCTTACGGATTTATGGACAATCCTGTAGGATTTATTGTGTCAGTTTCCTCCAGCACTACTTCAGACAGTAGTCGAGTCCATGCCACGTCGTGTTGCAGCGCTTCTCCGTGCTCGATGAGCCCCTACACGATATTAGTCAGCGGTACCAGTTACTTTGGCTCTTCAGTCTAGCGATTCTAGGCGCTCAGTCCGGAACCGCGCGACTGCTACGGTCGCAGGTTCGAATCCTGCCTCGGGCATGGATGTGTGTGATGTCCTTAGGTTAGTGAGGTTTAAGTAGTTCTACGTTCTAGAGGACTGATGACCACAGATGTTAAGTCCCATAGTGCTCAGAGCCATCTTCAGTCTACATTTAATGAGTCGACGTAAACATCCCTCAAGGATTAAGCCATAAACCGTCGTCACATGGAACGTTGAATGTGCCAAGTTTCTGGCGTCATGGCGTAGAAGAACTACGTTGGGGAGTCTGCCGGCCCGTAACTGGCTTCAATTCCTCTCGCGAAAGAGATTCATGGGGGAGAAGAAGAAACGCTGCAGAATTCTGCAACGAAAACTTTTAATTCAGCCACTGTAAAGCGTCGTAAGTAATAAACAGTGTTGACAACGCGTAAATAAATGTAGACTTATGAAGGTCGTGTGAACATAAAATAGATGTACTCTCTGAAACGCATGTTTTGAGACCAATTTGTTATCGTGGCGTGTCGGCAAATGGGTGCGATTCACTGTCATGGACGCTATAATTTGGACATCACACGCTACGAGCGATTATGTGAATTACTCCACCGAGTTGCCAAAGGTTGCCCATGTCTGATCTAGAGCAACACCGAAGATGTCAGATATTCTCCGCTCTCATTTAAAAATAGACCAATGAGACGGAAAAACGTCACCTACGTCACACGCACGCCATTTTTCACTTCACAGGCTGGAGAGAGCATACTGTGTTTCAGTTGAGGCCCATATGTAGTGGGTTCTGTATTATAACTTACGTCCTATGAATCTATGCCGTTCCAGTGCACCGGGTAACTGAGGATGTCTTAAAAACTCGTCGTTTATTGGTGCGATTTGCTATAGTAAAATTACGGGGAACGTCGTATTGATGATTAAAAAATATTCCAATTGTAACTTGCCTGTTATGAAAGCATGTCGTTTCAAGGCAGAGGCTCAAAAAATGGTTCAAATGGCTCTGAGCACTATGGGACTTAACATCTATGGTCATCAGTCCCCTAGAACTTAGAACTACTTAAACCTAACTAACCTAAGGACAGCACACAACACCCAGCCATCACGAGGCAGAGAAAATCCCTGACCCCGCCGGGAATCGAACCCGGGAACCCGGGCGTGGGAAGCGAGAACGCTACCGCACGACCACGAGATGCGGGCAAAGGCAGAGGCACACTGAAGATTTATCAGATAACGCGTACCTCTTAGTACCATTTCTTACAATTAGATCTCAGTTAGTAACATATCTGCGATAAGGGACTTTAGAAGATCGTAACACGTAAAGTTACAGAAGTTCAATAGAGCCGCAGAACTGCAAACTGAAATGTGATGTGCAGCTGGTTGATATCTCACAATATCCTAATTATTTTTACACACCTTCGCGTTTTGCAGTGGGTTCTCATATTTTCTTATTAATTCAATAGAGGCATAATCTGTAATATACCATGTTTATGTAAATATAAGTGCGCTCTCTCTCTCTGGAGCGTGTTCATTGGATTGCCTTTCATTGCAATGTAGCTTGCACTGCTTGCAGTAATATATTTTTCAGTTTCTTGTTTAAAGTCTTGTATTTCACATGTGATAGAGATGTCGCTCTTGAATAGATACAATGATCAAATAAGAATGACCTGAAGGTTTTACTAAAAAGTGAGAATGATTAAACGACTTTTATCGTATGTAGGAGACAATTGTAAATTTGCGTCACACTATTTGCAAAGGAAGTTATATTAGCTGACATCCTTACAGACTTGACGTGGAACTTAGCTGTTTGCCTTATAACATGTTCATATATTCAATTTTTTATTTATATGTACTACACATAGAGCAACGAGAGTAAATAATGGAAAAGAGAGGATAGGTGCATATCAATAGAGGAAACATAGGAATTTTAGGCGCGTCCATTTTGTAAAGAAACTGCTTTGCGTGTCAGATACAGCCGACAAATGCCGCTGGAGTGCGCTGCGATCGCGTATACTACTTTGAAGCACACGTAAAGTATGCGCAAGTCGGGTCATTTCTGGCAGCCAAAGCTCCAGATGTCAGACACTCAGATAGGTACCACACGTTGCAGGCCGATAGAGCATCAACCGAAACTCCGATTTAGTTCGTAGTATATGCTGTCGTCCAACAGAACGGGCTTAGGCGTTAATTAAGTGTAACATTAGGACAAAGGACGACATCGAAAGCATAACTGTGAACAAGTAATGTTTCTTCCACTGAAAAGTTGGTAGAGTATTAGATTCCCGCATCAAGGATCCCGGGTGCAAATCTTAATGACGACAAATTTTTTTAGCGTCTTACGAGCGTAAGTGTTATATGGGACAACGTGTTTATAACATTGTTTGAATTTTACAGCAATGTCCTCTTGGCATTATGCTTTCTCTTCATTTCTTCGAAAGTAGTACACCTATAGAGTACATTTGTAGTTTCACGGAATATACAACCAGAACAGGAAAAAAAGGAAACAACTGCATCATACGTGCCGAAGTAATAGTTATAATAGTAATTAACAATAAACAAAATGATAAGATCAGTAACAAGTACACAACCTTCAGCTAACGAACGAAAGCAGACTGCCAGAAGAACATCGCTACAAACTCCGAAAAGTCGTTTTACATGGCAGTAAAATGTTCTACCATGTAACAGTTTCACGCGTAAACAATTAAAAGAAAGTGTCATTAGTAGTGCTTGAACGTGTGACCTTTGGTACGATGATGGAACACGCTAGCTTCTTGTTTTGTCTCATTTTGTACGTTATTGTTCGTTGCCCATGTTCGGGGCGGACGTCCTTCTTCTCACTCACGCCAGATATACAATGCGGTTACTCACAGATAATGCTTTTCCTGTGTCCCGTAGCTCTGGTTATACTTGTAATTACCTTTAACGCAAATTCTACTGCACGACAGCATACAGCACGACTAAATCAGTGTTCTGGTTCATACTCTACCGACATACAACGTTGGTTACCGATGGGAGTGTCTGACATCTGGAAGTTTGGTGTGAGCGTAAATCAGCGCGTTGCACGTTGAATACCACGTTTCGTGTCATGACGGCCTTAGGCCACTTCCGACTGCCGCATAAAAGGTAGTACGTGGAGCGACCTATAATACTGGGACTTGTGACCTGCATATCGCCAATCCCTCCAGCCGTTATTGCCAATGGGTGAATACTGATGATGTTGCTTCTTGTTTATTGAAGCAGCTCCTCATTTGACCTTAAGAGGCTGAGTGGACCCCGTTAGAGACCTGCATTCTTCAGAAAAAAATCTGAAAGAGATACTGGGAATCGAACCCGAATCCTTCCTCACGAAATGCAGTGGTGCTAACCATTTTTTCTTTCTTCGTTCTTTAAATCTGTTTCTTCGTCGTTTTTTCGTCATTGGTTCTGTGCGGCTGTCGCATGATATTTTTCAAATTATATGCATAAGTTACTTCACTCAAACTTTTGTCCGTGTTTTAATAATAATAAAAAAAAAGAGGTGGCGAGTCCCTTGACCGAACATGCTGAGTTACCGCACCTGCTCTATTCGGCTTTGCAGTAGCTTACAGTAACTGCGCAGATAATAAAATGTTTAAAGCATAAAATGTCACCAGTTGGGATCTTCTGTGGGTCATTGAAGGCATTTTATTGTGTCAGTCATAGTATTCTATTACAGAAGTTAAGTTTTTATTGAATACTGGTACATTGAAAGCATTTCACTACCCCATATTTTTAAACTGTAAACAATTTACGGTGACTCAAAAGAAAAAGCCTTTTGCATGTTGAACGTTAAGTTTCGTTATTCATCTTGTGCACCCAGACGCGTTTCGCCTGCAGTGGGTGTCAGGTCAGCGTGTAATTCATTATTTCTAAGCCAAACAGCTTTCTCTCTTGTGGCAAACTAGTTAAAAGTTTACACTTTCCGTGTTGTACTGTTTCCAACCTACAGCAATTTAACTGCCATTTTTTCTATAAGTTGGAAACAGTTACAGTTTGTCACCAGAGAGAGAAAGCCGTTTGGCTTAGGAATAATAAATTAGACGCTGATCTGACACCCACTGAAGATATAATTAAGGGGAAACGCGTCTGGATGCACAAAAAACTTAATGTGCAGCATGCAAAATGCGTTTTTATTTGTAAGGGGGGGGGGTTCAAAAAATGGTTCAAATGGCTCTGAGCACTATGGGACTTAAGATCTGTGGTCATCAGTCCCCTAGAACTTAGAACTACTTAAACCTAACCAACCTAAGGACATCACACACATCCATGCCCGAGGCAGGATTCGAACCTGCGACCGTAGCAGTCGCGCGGTTCCGGACTGCGCGTCTAGAACCGCTAGACCACCGCGGCCGGCTGGGGGGGGGGGGGGACACCACTGTAATTAATACAGCTGCTGGGAACGCAGCCAGTTCAAGAAACTTATTTAACCTGTAAGTTCATTAGAGATTATGATCACGAGCTTCAATGCCCGGAAACATTCCCCTTTGTTTGAAATTTGACCCATGAGTCAACAAACACAATCTGACTAACTTTTTCAGATTTCGTAGTAAAAAGGATCTTTCTCATAGTGTTGAAGAATAATTAAATGGTGTTTAACGTAAGCTAAACCGAAACAAGACTGAAACCATAATCTTTGTGATATGGGCCACGTAGCAACTCGCCAACTGCATCACCGAATTATCTGTACGCTAGAACATCATATAAATTCCAAAGATCTGCATTGGCGCGAAGGCAACCACGTGCTTTTGAAGTTCCGCTTTAACACCAACATATCTGACTAACTGAGGATTCGATTTAAAAGTAAGAAAGTGTCATCACTGCTGAATTTTGGTTATTCTCCCTCTGCTTGAAGTATAGTGAAAGCAGATAGCAACTCTTATGTAGACACATGTAATTCAAATGAGTTTGAAAATTACAGAGATATTCACAAACACCACACTAGAAGGAAAAAGATTTGTGTTGCCCTTTAGTGAATCTAATTTTGGCACAGAAAGG
The DNA here is from genome assembly GCF_023864275.1 of Schistocerca cancellata. NCBI lineage: Eukaryota > Metazoa > Arthropoda > Insecta > Orthoptera > Acrididae > Schistocerca > Schistocerca cancellata. The sequence continues at coordinate 380,707,751 of NC_064630.1, forward strand.
AGTGAAACAGATAGTGATAGAACTGTTTGACACTCTACCTGCGGAAATATCTGAAAGATGGCAAAAGTATTTCCAAATGCGGGTTAAAGATGTTTTTCCATATCATCTACCTCTATAAGTAAAGAAATTCTTAAAGTAATTTTTACATAAAAAAATTAAGTGGCTGGTGTGTAGCCATATAAACATTTCTTTGAGCTTTGTGTTCTACGTTGGTTCTGTAGTCACGTCCCACATCATAAGCTTTTTCGTGAATATTAACTATAAAACATTTTACTAATTAACTAATATACGTGCAACAAATAGTGCAGTGCTTTAAAGTGGCAAAAATAAGGCCCAGTCACAGCTGACTTACCAGCCTGTCAGTAAACAAAACCACTAAACGGAAACATCTTCAAGGATCAGGACAGTTTTGGTTTGATCTGCCCTCAGCAGGTCGTGGAGAAGCCACGTCTTGCTCAGGCACCACACGTTCCGTCTCCCATGTTTCACCATCTAGTTCAGCAATATCTTCGAAATTCTAGTGAAACCCATTCATGTTGTGAGATTATGTGAAAGTGGCATTTGGTTACGTATCATGTTTTGCAGCACCAGCTCCTTCATTACTTTAGCAACTCCGTTTTTTCCATAGTGTTAACACAGTTAATTATATGGCGGTTAACTCCCCGTAAAGACACCAGGTATTCATTTGATAGCAGGGACAGTGGACCTGGGCTTATTCTGGTGGAGACTGGAACGAGAAAAACTTTTAATAACAGTGCTATCTACGACATTTTTTATTCTTTAAAATCGTTATTCTCATTTCTGTGCTATTAGATATGATTTTTAAATGAAGTAATCAATGAATAAAACAAGTTTTATCACTTAGTAATATTTTATTAACCTTCAAAATAAACAATGTGTTCTATCACAGTAACAAGGTTCTCAAAATGTTCTGTCAGAGGAAACGTATCGAAATCCCTGTTCTACAGTGATACGTAACTCGTGTGCAATACAGAGCGAGTCTACGATTTACAGAGAGAAGGAATTCTTTATTATTGCTCCAGAAAATGCGACCTTTTACCACTCGTCATATAGAGTGTTTCAAAAGATGGTTCAAATAGCTCTGAGCACTATGGGACTTAAGATCTGTGGTCATCAGTCCCCTAGAACTTAGAACTACTTAAACCTAACTAACCTAAGGACATCACACACATCCATGACCGAGGCAGGATTCGAACCTGCTGTAGGGAAGCAGCCTACTCACGCCGTATAAAATTCTCATCAGTCTTTCCATTGTGTGCCAGCCTAGTCCGCTGTAAATAGCTCTGACGCCATAAATGTTGCGCAATACTTTAAAAATCAAGTAAATAACCTGAAACGGTTCTAGCATGTCAGGAGTAATACTAAATCAACATGTGTTGAATGTCAGTTCAATAACTTTAACCATTTTCGAAATTTGGACTTTTTCTGTAAAAATCATTGGCGCAACAGAAAAGAACTAGAGACTTAAAAATTTATATTTAGATTCCTTTTTCATAATAATTTAGTAGAAACAGTCTTCTGGATCTCACAAATTAAGATTTTAGTTGAAATTCAATATTTTCTGGTTTTTGTCTTAAAAATTAAGGAAGCAATATAGATTAAGTAGGCTAATAAATAGAGCTAGGATGTTTAAATTTAAGTATAATGGAGATCCGCTATAATCATAAAGATGTGAGAAGTTGCAACTGAATAACTATAAAACTATAGCGATAGCGTATCTCCAAAGGGCAAGTTCAGAGCTCGTCTACTGCGTGTAGTGTAATTAAATTAATTCTCTCGCCCAAAATAACTGACTTAGCCACGTTAGACTTTTATTACTATTACTTACCTGTATGCTGAATGCACATTTAAATTGAGAGCTTCATCGGACATCAGCAAAGGAAGCGATGATTTATTCAATAACTTAAAGTGGTGCATTACTAGCCCAGCGGCTAGTTAGAAGAGCCGATTTGATCAGGCGTTCCCTTAGCCGTCCGCACCGCAGCTTTATATATAGGAACGCTGCGTGAGAGAGGAAGGCCCCAGTTCTCTCCAGACGCTGAATAGCACACCATCTGTGTCGGGAGTCGCGTCGCGTCGGTATCATTGCTATAAACAGCCTCGGCTGCCGTAATAAGTTACTCGGTATATGCGTAACCATGAAATCATTTTCGAGCGAAGTGTTAATTCTGGGATGACTTTAATGATCTATCTTCAGTTTGCGTAAGTCGTATTTTCACGTGCCGCCGCGGGACAAACATTCTACCATTATTTAGCGTGGCGTTTGATGAACATTATCATCAAATTATGGCAAGCATTCACTTAAACATTTAATTTGGACAGTTATAGTTGCATCAGCGCATTAGACTCTGAACTGCTCTGTTAGTCAGATTGTGTGGATTCTTTTTTTTTTTTTTTTTTTTTTTTTTTGATCAGTGACTTTCAGAATATAGCGAACGTTTTTACAGGATCGTTTTTGATTATGAATCCCAGACAATCTCCTAATTCCTCAGAGCTTTAAGCTGTAGCTATAAGTGTATTTCTCAGATGAAGTGGGCGCTAGGAATTCTAATTACAGGCTTCACGTTTTGCTAATCACTTTCTGGTTGCCAATGTTGTAGTTAGAGAGCCAGTGTTGAGAACGGCAAAAGACAGCATAAATAATAGGAACATTTAACAACAATTAATCCCACCCGCCGCCTCACGTATGGTTAATCGGCCGGGAAATGCATCTTTTTTTTTTTTTTTTACATTACAAACCAAACATATAACAGCATAAAATCCACCAGCCGCCCCACAATTGGTGCATCGGCAAGGAAATGCATTATTTCCTACATTACAATTCTACATTTATATAATAAACAAACATACCACCCACCGCCCCACACTGCGACCGTAGCAGCAGCGCGGTTCCGGACTGAAGCGCCTATAACAGCTCGGCCACAGCGGCCGGCATTCAAAAGAAGACTGGAAAATTTAGAGATATTATCTTGAGTTTAGGAACATATGTCCGGAAGCATAGTGTAAAGCCTCAATTCCGTGACACAAATATTCTTGATTTACTTCTTTCGCGTGTGTAATTTATTACATGCCAGTGGAGTATGATGAGAGGGTATTTGGCAGGATATATGCTTTATATGCAGATGTTCTCACTGCTCCAGGAATCTTCTAATGAGCATGGTCGACAAAGGTTTGATGTAGTAGGCGCACATTTCGAACGCGTTCTGCAACCTTGTTTGTAACATTTCAACATTAATTCGACTAATGGTTCCTAGTTCTACAAATTTATTTTTCATGTTTTATCAACAACAGTGGATGATTTACGTCCTTCTCTTCCCAGTATGTTTGCATCTTTCATTTCATATAAATAAAAGAAATTAGTGAAGGCTAGACACACAGTCAGTTTGAAACTACAATTAAATCAATACACTGAAATAATACCCTTAGCTGCATAGAGGCGTTGATATACGCCCTGGGGGGAAAGTTGAAAATGTGTGCCCCGACCGGGACTCGAACCCGGGATCTCCTGCTTACATGGCAGACGCTCTACCCATCCTTTTTTTAAAAAACTCATTTTGTTCTATATTGTTTATTGACTTTGCTCGTGGCGGTCGTCCGATGACACTCCTTCAAGTTGTTCGTTGATCCGTTCACTCAGCTTTTTATCACAAGCGTAGCTAAACCATCTGACTGAACACGCTGAGCTACCGTGCCGGCACCTGAGCCACCGAGGACACAGAGGACAGTGCGACGGCAGGAGCTTATCTCTGGCACGCCTCCCGTGAGACCCACATTCCCAACTTATTGCCCCACAGTATATTCGTAGTGCCGCTGCCCTTTACACTCATTACTTGCGGCTTTTCTGATTCCCGTAAGAATTTGGGCACTCTTTGTGCATTCGCTCAGAAGATGGTCAAATGGCCGTCGAGCCTTAAATATATATTTGAATATGGTATCTGTTCTTTCGGACATGTCCGGAAGAACAGATACCATCTTCATATATATACAGTCAGTTGTAGAAACCCTCTAGAAATGAAAACTTTAAAGATATTTTATTGCAGTCTAATGTCACACTTTTTTGCACTGATACCGGTTTCATTAAAGTATTGCGCTTATTCAGGTCATATAGGAAAGAAGTTAATCGCTAAGCCATCCTTATATGATATTTCTCACCGTGTTTCCCGCTTCAAAGGGACTTCTCAGGAAACGTCTGTGGCCTTGGATCTCATTGACTAGAGTAAAATTGTTTTCTTTTGTGGTGAGTCCCGCTTCGAACTGAAGTCCGATGACCAGGGAAGAGGTGTCTGGAGACACCGCAGACGGTGGCGGTATACCAGCCTGACTGTCCCGCGCTATACGGCTCGACAAGCAGGGGTGATGGTCGGGGGTGCAATTTCTTTTCATAGCGGCACCACATGGTTGTCATTCGCGGCACCTTTACAGCAGTATCTCGACGATATTCCACGCCCCGTTTTGTCGCCCTTCATAGCAAGTCTTGCTGGGCTAACGTTTCAGCAAGATAATACCAGACCGCACACGGCGAGAGAGTCTAATGTTTGTGTTCACGCCTGCCAAACCCCACCTTGGCCAGCAAGGTCCCCAGATCTCTCCCCAACTGAGAATGTTTGAGGCGTTATGGGAAGGCTTCACCAATCAGCTCGAGATTTTAACGATCAAACGCGTCAATTGGACAGAATTTGGTACGATATCCCTCAAGAGGACATTCAAAACTCCTTCAATCAATGCCAAGCTGAAAAACTACTTGCTTAAAGGCCAGAGGTGTACCAACACGTTACTGATGTGCTCAATTTCTGAAGCTCTTTCTGTTGAATAAATCGTCCAATATTTATGAAATTGTAATCCGTCGTTTGTCTGTACATTGACATCACATCTACCGATTTCCGTCACATTCGGATAATTCTTTGGTTGTGGGTTGTCTTTTCTTTTTTTTTTTTTCTTAGAGTGTATGATCTGGTACCTACCTTCCCCGTTAGCGAGATGTACTTGGACCTTTCACTTTAAATCACATCTCACAGGTTTTCTTAGACTCCCCAAAAGGTGACTTAACATTATTAATTTCAATTAACGTCAAAATCAATTCATTAGGAAAAACGTTAGGTAAAATTTAGAAGAAGAGAGCTCCACAGGAGAAAATACAATAATTTCTCTAGCTTTTGGTGCACGAAGCACAGACTCATGGTGAAGTAACAAAAAATCTTAAAATCTTCCAAGAAATGAGAAAAAACTCGTAATGAATTCATGAAGAGATTTTGTGAGGATAAAATGACAGAAATCATCAAGCCAACTACCAAGATTAAATGCGCTCATTAACTGAACAAAATAAAGAATGAAGAAGAGTTTGCTAGTGAAGCTAGTGTGTGGCACGATTCGTTTCATCGAGTAATTACTAATCAAGTATACATGGAATTACCTTAAGACAACACTGAGTTGCCAACAGGCTGTTATCTGAAAAGTCCGATCAGTGTGGAATCTAAGAGAGTAAATTTAAAGCAGCTAATTTCCCAGGGCGCAGCCGAACTTGGGGCACGGTCCCCTGCTATAGTACCAGCTGACGGCTGCTATTGTCTCCCCATTCCCCAGCCCCTCCCCTGCTTACGATCCTTTGTCTGCCCATTATACCCCCTGTCATCGCACAGAGAACTTTAACCTGACCTCTCACAGCACATATGCTAAGTAGCTTCCACACTACTACTTCACGCACTTGCACGACATTCATTTTCATCATTTTTGTTAATTTTATGTTTCTGCGATATTTAAACTATATGACAGAAGAAAAGAAAAGAAAAAACCGACGCACCACGAAGGAACTATCCGAATGGTATGGAGATTAGTAGTTGTAGTGTATATGTACACACAAACAAATAATTACAATTTCAGAAAAACGGAATTATGTGTCGAAGTGAAACAGCTTCACAAATTGAATAACTTAATAACGCATTGGTGCACCTCTGGCCCTTACGCAAGCAGTTACTCGGCTTGGAATTGATCGATAGAGTGGTCAGGATTCCTCATCAGGGATATCACGCAAATTATGTCCAACTGGTGCGTTAGATCGTCAAAATCTCAATCCGGGTGGAGGGATCTGCCCATAATGCTCCAATGATGGGAGATCTGGCGACGTGGATGCGCAGAGTCTGTCAATGACGAAAACAAGTAGTAGAAACTCTTGCCGTGTGCGTAAGGGCTTATCTTGTCGAAATGTAAGCCCAGGAATGCTTGCCAGGAAGGCAACAAAAAAAGGCGTGGACTATCGTCGACGTACCTCTGTGCTGTAAGGGTGCCGCTTATGACGACCAAAAGTGTCCTGCTATGAAAATAAATTGCACACCCGACCATCACTCCCGTTTGTCAGACCTTATGGTGGGCTACTGTCAGGTTGGTATCCTACCACTGTTTGGGCCTTTTCCAGACATGTCTTCGTTGCTCATCGGGGCTCAGTTCGAAACGGGACTCATCACTGAAGGCAATTCTACAACAGTCAATGAGATTCCGTGCCAAAGTCGTGTCTAGAAACGCCTTGGACAGCGGTTGGCTGCCAACCTGACAGTCCATCTTTATATCGCCTGACATGCAGGAGTGATCGTCTGGGATGACATTTCTTTTCATTGCAGGTGTTTTTTGGTTGTTATCCGCGGCACCCTTACAGCAGAGCACCGTTTTTTGCCTTCATGGCAAGCCGTCCTGGGCTTACATTTCACCAAGAAATGCGCTCCCGCGCACGGCAATAGTTTCTACTGCTTGTCTTCGTGCTTGCCAAACCGTACCTTGGCCAAACCGGATCTCTCCCCAGTTGAGAACGTTTGGGGCATTACAGCAGGTCACCCCTGCCATCTGGGGATACTGGTGATCTAACGCGCCGACTGGAAATCATTTGGCACGATGTCCCTCAGTAGGATATCTAACAATTCTACAATCAAGGCCAAGCCGAATAACTACTTGCATGAGGGCCAGAGGTGGACCAATGCGTTGTGGACTTGATCAATTTATGAAGCTCTTTCTCTTGAATAAATCATCCAGTTCTTCTGAAATTACAATTTTTTACTTATAGTGTATTTCATTATTGTTCATTTAATATTCACATCGATGTAGTTCAAATGGTTCATATGGCTCTGAGCACTATGGGACTTTACATCTGAGGTTATCAGTCCCCTAGACTTAGAACTACTTAAACCAATCTAACTTAAGGTCATCACACATCCATGCCCGAGGCAGGATTCTAACCTCCGACCGTAGTGGTCGCACGGTTCCGGACTGAAGTGCCTAGAACCGCTCGGTCACAGAAGCCGACTTGATATACTCTAGTGTAGTGTTTTCCCAGACACATTTATTGATGTGTAAGCGATACCAGAACGCTTCATTACATCCGATGGTAGGTATGATTTTCTGTCAACACTAATTAAAACGAGAATGTACACGATACATTGCTAAAGATAGGTGTAAGAACGTCTGAATTTGTTCTCCAGCGCAAACCACCTTATGCTGTGTAGTTTTATCATCGCCTCTACATCTACGTCTACATCTACATTTATACTCCGCAAGCCACCCAATGGTGTGTGGCGGAGGGCACCTTTCGTGCCACTGTCATTGACTACCTTTCCTGTAGCAGTCGCGTATGGTTGCCTTGTATGCGGCGAAAAATATCCGAAAGGCATTATATAACCATATACACTCCTGGAAATTGAAATAAGAACACCGTGAATTCATTGTCCCAGGAAGGGGAAACTTTATTGACACATTCCTGGGGTCAGATACATCACATGATCACACTGACAGAACCACAGGCACATAGACACAGGCAACAGAGCATGCACAATGTCGGCACTAGTACAGTGTATATCCACCTTTCGCAGCAATTCAGGCTGCTATTCTCTCATGGAGACGATCGTAGAGATGCTGGATGTAGTCCTGTGGAACGGCTTACCATGCCTTTTCCACCTGGCGCCTCAGTTGGACCAGCGTTCGTGCTGGACGTGCAGACCGCGTGAGACGACGCTTCATCCAGTCCCAAACATGCTCAATGGGGGACAGATCCGGAGATCTTGCTGGCCAGGGTAGTTGACTTACACCTTCTAGAGCAAGTTGGGTGGCACGGGATACATGCGGACGTGCATTGTCCTGTTGGAACAGCAAGTTCCCTTGCCGGTCTAGGAATGGTAGAACGATGGGTTCGATGACGGTTTGGATGTACCGTGCACTATTCAGTGTCCCCTCGACGATCACCAGTGGTGTACGGCCAGTGAAGGAGATCGCTCCCCACACCATGATGCCGGGTGTTGGCCCTGTGTGCCTCGGTCGTATGCAGTCCTGATTGTGGCGCTCACCTGCACGGCGCCAAATACGCATACGACCATCATTGGCACCAAGGCAGAAGCGACTCTCATCGCTGAAGACGACACGTCTCCATTCGTCCCTCCATTCACGCCTGTCGCGACACCACTGGAGGCGGGCTGCACGATGTTGGGGCGTGAGCGGAAGACGGCCTAACGGTGTGCGGGACCGTAGCCCAGCTTCATGGAGACGGTTGCGAATGATCCTCGCCAATACCCCAGGAGCAACAGTGTCCCTAATTTGCTGGGAAGTGGCGGTGCGGTCCCCTACGGCACTGCGTAGGATCCTACGGTCTTGGCGTGCATCCGTGCGTCGCTGCGGTCCGGTCCCAGGTCGACGGGGACGTGCACTTCCGCCGACCACTGGCGACAACATCGATGTACTGTGGAGACCTCACGCCCCACGTGTTGAGCAATTCGGCGGTACGTCCACCCGGCCTCCCGCATGCCCACTATACGCCCTCGCTCAAAGTCCATCAACTGCACATACGGTTCACGTCCACGCTGTCGCGGCATGCTACCAGTGTTAAAGACTACGATGGAGCTCCGTATGCCACGGCAAACTGGCTGACACTGACGGCGGCGGTGCACAAATGCTGCGCAGCTAGCGCCATTCGACGGCCAACACCGCGGTTCCTGGTGTGTCCGCTGTGCCGTGCGTGTGATCATTGCTTGTACAGCCCTCTCGCAGTGTCCGGAGCAAGTATGGTGGGTCTGACACACCGGTGTCAATGTGTTCTTTTTTCCATTTTCAGGAGTGTATTTTGTATATTATCTAGGTAGAAAATTAGAAGACATATGAAACGTACACCTAATGAACCAAAACATGATGATGACTGCCCACGGCCAGAGTGAATGCCACCTGGTCGAGTTGCCAGCCCGTGAACCGGTTGAGGAAAGTACGAATATGTGAGCGGATCAGATACGAATGGTGAATCAATCTAAACACGATACGGGCCGCAGATGGGTAATCCGTGTCTAATGACCTCGATGTCGACGGGACTTTAAATCCAAGCTTCCTTCCTTTTGCAAATAGGTACGTCCACTGACGTAAGTGACTTTGACAAAGGACAGATTGTTATGACCCTGCGCCACGGAACGAGCATCTCAGCAACGGCGAACCTGGTCGGCTGTTCACTTGCAGCTGTCGTGATCATCAATAAAAAGTGCTCGAAGGACGGTGAAACGAATAGTACGTGACAATTTGTTGGATGTCCACAGAACACGGGTGTTGGAGGTTTGCTCACTCTGTAAAGCAGGATAGGTGGCGATCTGTGGTAGATCTGCTGATTATGGTTGGTTACGTCGTCAATAAACCTAAATCCAAAGTAAATTTTATAGAAAGATCTGCTGACAGAGCACTCACATTTCAGGTCACACTATTGAACACTGGACAATTGAACATTGGAAAAACGTTGTGTTGAGTAACGAATCACTGTACACAATGTGGTAATCCTGTGGCGGGGTGTGGGTATGGCGAATACCCGGTGAACGTCATCTGCCAGCGTGTGTAGTGCCAACAGTAAAATTCGGAGGCGGTGGTATTATGGTGTGTACATGTTTTTCATGGAGGGGGCTAGCACCCCTTGTTGGTTTGCGCGGTACTATCACAGCACAGGCCTACATTGATGTTTGAAGCACCTTCTTGCTTCCAACTGTTGAAGACCAATTCGGGGACGGCGGTTGCATCTTTCAACACGATCGAACACCTGTTCATAATTCACGGCTTGTGACGGAGTTGTTACACGACAATAACATCCCTGTAATGGACTGTCCTGCACAGAGTTCTGCCCTGAATCCTACAGAACACCTTTAGCACTTTGTGGCAGGCCCCACCGACCGACATCGATACCTCTCCTCAGCGCCGCACTCCATGAAGAATGGGCTGCCATTCCCTAAGAAACCTTCCAGCACCTGATTGAACGTATGCCCGCGAGAGTGGAACCTGTCACCAAGGCTAAGGATGGGCCAACACCATATTGAATTCTAGCATTACCGGTGAAGGGCGCCACGAGGTTGTAAGTCATTTTCAGTCAGGTGTCCGGATACTTTTGATCACGTAGTGTATCCCATGTTGACCCCATGATGCTGTCAGTTATGACTTGTTGGGATCGAGGACATCGAGACTGGACTGTGAATCAGTGGAAATGTGTCCACTGGTTGGATGAATTCATGTTTCTTGTTGCACCATGTTTATAGTAGTGTCCAAATACGCCGTCACCTAGTTATTATGCCAGGGGGAAATTCATCTGTACTTCTGTGGGACCTGTGGTAGTAATTGAAGGCACCACGACAACTGCGGATTATGTGAACAGAGTGGTGGACCGTCTGCATCCCTTCATGTTGATGTCTCCCTTGACGGTTATGGCTTCTTCCAGCACGATACTTATCTGAGGCCTCAATTGTGCTACAAGGGTCTGGGGGCATGATAGTAAACTCCCGTTGACTCCTTTGGCACCAAATCCGCCTGATTTGAACCTGATGAGACACATCTGGGACAAACCAACGGCCCATACTCATGAGAACTGCGTGGCCTGTACGTAGATATCTGGTGCCACAGGCAGCCGATGTGGCCGAGTTGTTCAAGGTGCTTCAGTCTGGAACCGCGCGACCGCTACGGTAGCAGGTTCAAATCCTGCCTCGGGCACGGATGTGTGTGATGTCCTTAGGTTAGATAGGTTTAAGTAGTTCTAAGTTCTAGGGGACTGATGACCTCAGATGTTAAGTCCCATAGTGCTCAGGGCCATTTGAACCATTTGAATTTTCTGGTGCCACATACCTTGAGAAAACTACCAAGGATTTGTCGAATCAATGCCATGCAGAATCGCTGCCTTATTACGTTCTAAAGGTGAGCCAACATATTTTAAGCGCGTGATCATAATTTTTTCTCACGTCAGTTTATATGCATCATTTGAAAAGCTTCACAATTTGCAGTTTTACAGCAAGCGCGACCATCAAATAGAAATTCGTGAATAATTATAGAAGTAACTTAGGGGGATCCAAAATAGTGTTTAGTTATTGGTCATAATCCCGTTGTTATTTTTTTATACCACGGTATCACTTTGTTTTCATTTTTGTACATGTTGACAATCGTTTCATGTCTCTTACTTAATACGCCCAATAGTGTGTCTTACATATGCTCATCTTTATCTGTCGTAACAACACTACTATTCCTTCTGTGATTAGCAATCATAGTGTTAGAAATTGGCAGTAAATGATGGGACAGCAGTGTGAGGTTGTTGGTGAACATAATGAACATACAAATCTTTAACATATTGCAGCGTGTCAGCAACTGTGAAATGTACAGCAAATAAACAATTTTTTCAGCCTTCAGTTGCAAGGTAATTTTACTCGTTTACCTAGGTTTCGATTCCAGTAATGGAATCTTCTTCAGAACAAAAAATGAAATTATTTTGTGAGCCAAACAGTGGCATTAAAGACGCATAATCATAAGATTATGCGTCTTTAATGTTTTAATTTTTAATCTGTGACATGGCCAGTGTTTGGCTCACAAAATAATTTCATTTTTTGTTCTGAAGAAGATTCCATTACTGGAATCGAAACCTAGGTAAACGAGTAAAATTACCTTGCAACTGAAGGCTGAAAAAATTGTTTATTTGCTATAATGAACATACTTTCTCATACGAGGAGAGTTCAATAAGTAATGCAACACATTTCTTTCTTTTTCTAAAAGCAGCTTTGTTTTATTCAGGAATACAATACTTCATATTATTCCCCACTCTTCTGGCTACAAAACTTTATTTTTCAGCATAACCTTCGTTCAGTGCGACGGGCTTATGCCAGCTGAACGGGAGGAACTGTGAAACCGCAGGGTACCACACTACTAGTGGACGTAAGAGCCATGGTCTTGCTGCATCAGTAACCTGCCCATCATCCGTGTACTGAATCCCGCCGAATTCAATATTTATTGGGCTAAACAGATGGATGTCAGAACGTGCGAGATCCGGGTTGTAGGGCGGTCCAGTGATGTTTTTAGAGCTCCTCTTGGGTGTGAAGAGTTGTGTGAGGCCAATTATGCAGTGAGGAGTTTGCTTGGAATCCGTCGATCACCTCAAGTGAGAATGTCCAGAATGTCCGCACGCTCCAACATTGCAGGTGTCACAGCTGTGTGGGGCTGTGCGGTACGCCGGATATCGGACACGTTCGGGCAGCCTTGTTGCCATCATAACACATGTCTCACCTAATGACTCACCATACCTTTGTTCACTGCCCGATCTACGTAGACATTCTGCAAGAGCCGATGAATATATGGTTTTCCGCCAAAAGAAACCCAATGACAGCTCTCTGCTTGGAACTCAGCTCGGTTACAGACGCCATTTTGAAGGGTACATACAGCGCCGTCACATATCAGAACTTCATGAAACTATAGCTGCTGAAGCGGGAATATTCCACGACAACCCAGAGCAAATTCCAAACTTTTTCAACCGAAGCTAGCAGAGGGACAAGAAGTGCTGCATTACTTATTGAACGCTCTTCGTAAATTAGTCTTGTTTAGGCTTCTTTGCACGAAGAAAGAGCCTTCTAGGTAAAAAAGATAGGTTTGATGGCGGGCAAGAGAACAAAATGAAACAAATTGCGTTAGACGCACCAACGTCCTTTTGGGAATAATGATCTTTCTCAATTACAGAGCAATAACAAATTAAGAGCCTCTTGAGAAAACGACGCGAGAAACATCGCAGCGAGGTGTATGTTGGCTTAGCGGAACTCCTGAACAACTTCGCAGGGCAATTGAGCACGGACGACGAGCTGCGGTTTTCCGTGCGGGTAATTGTAGGTATAAGCGGTAAGTGACGCTAGCTTCAATATATGTGTATTCGTGCTCGTGGACGGTGGCGCAAAGTACGTTTACCCGCGGCTCGTAATAGTGACAGCCAGAGTGTTCACACGTTGCCTCCCAGAGGACGGCCATTTGCATTTCATCAAGTACGTAAACAATCATAGCGCACGAACGCGCCACGGAGACCGAACGCCGGCATTAAGATTTCATCAGCGGCGGCTCGCCAACTGCCGCCCGGCCGTCCCGCCCTACGTACCTGCTAATACGCCGACAGCATGCCTATTTTCAGCTTCATCGAAGTGGCTTCGATCTTGTCTCACAGTACTGTTCCTGAACCTTGTTTATAAAGCTCTGTCAGTTCGCTACTTAAAAATCGTTAAACGCTTTTACATTTATTACGCGTACATTTAACAAACAATGCTTAAGCTATTTCACAGACACGTACCAAGGTGTGCTGAAAAGTAATGCCACAAAATTTTTTATTCTGGTCTCAATATCAGTTGAGGTTGTGACGAAACAAGCGCTGTATCATTTGAGAGATACAGAGGCGAGTGAATGTGCCGGGATTCAACCCAGTTCACTGCAACTAGTGCCACGTCACCATAACGTGTCTCTGCGTAGCACATAAGTATTGCACCACAATCCAGGGATGAAATTAAAATAGGTTTTCCAAATTTTACCAACATATGCTTCAGCATATTAACGTTTAAATCGTCACATCTCAGAGTGATCAGATGAATATCTTTCCCTAAATACATCATTTTTAAATAAAAATAAGTGGCCCTAAATAACAAAGCTAGAAAGCCAAAACTTCGTATGCAGCTTCAGTTCGATATACAGACATTAACTATATGACTCCACTAAGCTACCTCTAATAGTTTTCGAGTAATGTGTTGAAAACTAAATTTGGAACATAAACGTCCTTATTTGTAATAGTTTAAGTATTATATTAATGCTAGAAAATTCTGATTACAGCACGCGATTGAACCCATTAAATAATAGATCTGCAACAAGTTTCAAGACTTTGATGTAAATAAGGATCAATACATGGCTCCGAGCACTATGGGACTTAACAAATGGTTCAAATGGCTCTGAGCACTACGGGACTTGCGAGGTGCCGGGGCTAGTAGTGTACTTAACACTCAATTCTTCTAGAATCTACATATGTACATGATGCTCTAAGCCCCCCCTATTCTAACTCCAACTTTTGCTGTTGCACAAGGATAAAAAAAATACGCGAACTGACTCTAATCAACCCTGCCAGTGGAGTAGAAGAGAGTTTGGCACATGCAATAATTTAATTTGATAAATAAGTTAAATAAACGAAGGTTTCATTAATATAGTGAGGAATGATGGGGTTGCTCTACCGATTAACAGAATGAAAGTTCTGTCCAAAATAACAATATGATTTATTAAGACTAAACACAAAATAATAAACAAAAACACATGAAACATTTACAATACATCAAATTGGCTCAAATTGGATACTCAAACAAACGCTGTGAATGTGAAGTTGTCCCTAAACTAGATTGTGAGGATTATGACGAAGTGGTATGTGCAGCCAATTCCTTGCAACTCAAATCTTAGAGAAAACACATAGCCAACCCAAAATTAATTGCTGCTACCCAAGACAGAACAAAGTTAGAAAAAAGACGAACAGGCGCGCTCTGCTGAGCTCTGATTATCACGTAGAAAAATCCCGATCTGCCGGTGCTGCGGACATACATTACCAAACTGTCTTCTTGACTGCCAGGACACGATCTGGCGTACCGGAGCCGTTGGCTGGTTGCTTTAACGTCCTCGACCAAAAGGCGAGAGCCGACTACCCACAAGAGCACCCGTACAAAACCGAACACAGAACATTCCCGCCCCCACGACAGTGGCCGTGGTTAAACGTTCCAATCAGCAACTCGAAAACCAGCGGAAAATTCCACTCCATAGCCGGAACACTACCATTTCACCAATGGAGATTTTTGGCGCCAATTTCTGCGCTGATTTTGCTACGTCACGGAGCTATGCCCTGAGCAAGCCAATCACAGTTACTATTTTGCAGAAAGCGCGGGAATTTTCCCGCCACAGCTGCCTGGGTACACAAGTCATTCCCACGCCTCGCTGGTAGCCCGCCAGAAAGTGTTTTCGCTAAGTTTCTGTGAAGTAACGGAACCTCTAGCCCAGCCGCTACTTCAGACCCCTCCGGGCGTGACTTTTGACAATGTCGGCGTCTGCAAAGCATTCACTCGACTTCCTCACACCCGTCGGCTTAACGCTTTCCAGATCAACAGAGCCTGCCTGTCACCGGATCACCTGGGTGACAAGAGACGCTGCGTGGGAAGTCCGCGTGTGAAGGAATAGCGACTTTTCACTGCATGCAATTAGAGAGGAAAATCGTAAGATAGAAATATGAGAGGGGGCTCATGCCACCTCTCAGACTTAACTTCTGAGGTCATCAGTCCCCTAGAACTTAGAACTAATTAAACCTAGCTAACCTAAGGACACACACCCATCCCCGAGGCAGGATTCGAACCTGTGACCGTAGCGGTCGCGCGGTTCCAGACTGTAGCGCCTAGAACCGCTCGGCCACACCGGCCGACACAAGGTCTCTTAAAGTTGTAGTTCAGAGGTCATGTTCTAGTGTCAGTTCCGTTCTAAAAATTCTAGACAGCAAAGTTTAAATACAGGCGAGGTAAAACGTTTTCTTTGTTTGAAGCCGACTTAACTCCATTCATACAAAAATTGCGAAAATTCTAAGTTATTACACAACAGTGTTATAAAAATACTATGTGTTCGAGAAAGCGGCCATTTAGAAGTTACTACTGGGGCATAGAGCGGATGACAACAGGTGTTCCCTTCGGCCACTCACTGCGCCCGTATATAAATAGGGCCTAAGACAGGGCTTAACAACTGGCCGGTTTTGAGCGCGAGTACTCGCGTCTGCTCAGGCACGTGCTCGCGA
Organism: Schistocerca cancellata; assembly: GCF_023864275.1. Lineage (NCBI taxonomy): Eukaryota > Metazoa > Arthropoda > Insecta > Orthoptera > Acrididae > Schistocerca > Schistocerca cancellata. The sequence continues at coordinate 380,723,850 of NC_064630.1, forward strand.
GCAGGTGCAAGGTCGCTGAGTAGCGAGGGAGGGGAGGGAGGGGAAATGAGCGCGCACGTTTGAATAGGGCCGCAGCGTGCCTATTGAATTCGCGCCGACTGTGTAACTTTTAAAGTACTACGATCAGCTCTAACTGTCACTTCGCTGGTTAAGAATCATGTCAAGTTGCCGTTCTGTAACCACAACCATGCTTTCGCAGTTCAACCCCCATTAGGAGGAATTGTGTCTGTTTACAGAAAAAGATGGTGTTGCAAAGTGTTTAGTATGTCACAAAACGCTGAATTCTTTTAGGAAATTTAATTTGCAGAGACATTATATGTCGTATCATGCGAAAGACTACGGAAGTGGAAAATGTGATGGACCAGATCGTGCACAGGAAGTTATTAAACTTAAAAGGAAGCTATCCGAAGAAGATCTGGACGACGAAGGAAAATCAACTGAGGCAGCTCTCAGAGTGAGTTACAAAATTGCTTTGCTTTTAGCATAATCCCTGCATCCCTTCACTTATGGCGATTTAATAAAAGAATGTTTGGTAGTTTCAGCGGAACATTTGTGTCCATCTCAAGTTGAACAGTTTCGGATTGTGCCATTATCTAACATGACCATTATGCGTTGCATACAGGAGATGGCAGACGACGTACAGAGCCAGCTTGCAAATATCTGTAAAGATTTTATGGCGTATTCTCTAGCTCTGGACGAAAGTGTTGATATCACTGGAACAGCGCAGTTTGCCATATTTATTAGAGGTGTTAACAGAGATCTTCAGGTGAGGGAGGAGCTCCTCGATGTAGTAGCCATGAAGGACACTACAACCGGAGGTGATATTTTAAGTAGTGTTGAAGAAAGTGTTGAAAATATAGGACTGTCGTGGAATTCTTTAGTTTCAGTGTCTACAGACGGTGCACCAGCGATGACAGGGAAAAAAATCAGGTTTCGTTGCGCTGTTGAAGAAGAAAATGCAAAAACTGACCGTGCCGAAATAAATAAGGGGCGTTCACTGTGTGATCCACCATGAAAACTTATGTGCAAAGAGTATCACTCTAAAAAATGTGATGAGTGTTGTTGTTCGTACAACCAATTATATAAGGAAGCATGGGCTACAACACAGGCAATTAAAAAGCTTTCTTGAGGATGTAGAAAGCCAGTATGGTAGCCTGTTTTATTACAGCGAGGTCCGCTGGCTTTGTCGTGGCGAATTATTAAATCGATTTTTTTGCCTATTAGATGAGATAAATATGTTCATGGAAATAAATAACATGTGTGTTCCTGAATTGAAATAGCCTTCATGGAAATGTGATCTCGCGTTCTTAGCAGATTTAACTAGTCATCTGAATGCTTCGAACATTTCACTACAAGGTAAAGATCTGCTAATTACTCATTTTAAAGATCGAATACGAGCTTTTAAAATGAAATTGACACTTTGGGTGAGTCAGCTGGAAACAGTAAATCTAGCTTATTTTCCTAAATTATCATCCATGCAAGATGTTCACAAAGACTGTGAACGTTATTCACATAGTTTAGTTCCCTTAAGGAAGAATTTGATCTACGCTTTCAAGATCTGACAGCACTAGACAGTGATTTTGATCATTTTTCCTCTCCATATTCAGCGAATATTGAAGAGATTCGTCCTGAGCTGCAACTAGAAATTATTGATGTGCAGTGTGACAGAGAATACAGAGACAAATTTCAGAACAAGAAAAACATTTTGGAATTCTACAGACACTTCCCTCAGGATAGATTTCCTCGTTTGCACAAACTGGCGGCTACAATAATATCAATGTTCGGCTCCACGTATGTTCGTGAACAACTGTTCTCTGCAATGAAATGTAACAAGACGCGCCTGAGAAACGCATTGTCTGATCGAAATTTAAACTGCACGCTGCACCTACAATGCACAAGAACAATTACGCCGAACATAGACGCAATTGTAAAGGGCAAAAAGTACAAGATAACCGAGAATCCCACACTTCAGTGACACTTTTTATTGTGTAACGGTTCACAAATTAATACGAATGTAGAGGCATACACTAAGCTAATAAAATTGTGTGGCACGTGTACATTCTCCTTTATTTGTTTCATTTGTGCCAGTAATAATTCGTGAGTGATATCCCTGCAGGTGGCCGCGGATTTATATTGACTGGCGGCAGCTGTTGTGTGCCCCACGTGACTCTCCCCACTTTCCGCTCTGGTCCGGTAGTGGGGGTAAGCGTGCTCGCGCTGCTCCGTGCTCGCGCCTTGCTGCTCACAGCTTGCTCCGCGAGCACGTATGTTGTGAAGCCCTGGCCTAAGAGGTAACGACAGTACTTCACTTCGCACCTGGCTACCATACAGACACTGTCAGCCTAACGCTGGCTTACGCGCTGCTTCGAATGACGTCACAGCTGGACTGCAACTAAACGCATGTTTTTGGCGCAAATAGGAAGTAAACCCGCGAGGACTGTGCACCATCCTGTACCGCTTAGATTTCGCTGAAGTAACTGTTGCTGTGCCGCCCGTTATGTTAACAAAACCGTGTGCCAAGTGGTGAGATTATAGATTACTAGAAGTCAGGGCAAAAGACCATTTATTGGGAACTTACCATAGAGGTAGCATCTGAACAGCTCATAGTGCTGTTTATGATAGAGACATTATTATTATTATCAGGAATATTACTGTGTTGTGCATATGAAATTTTCTTAAATATAATTGAATCAGTTAGGACCCAAAACTTTTATTTATAATTATAGTTCCTGATTCCGCTGAGTAAACAGAGAGACTTGGAGACTGGAAACTATGGTCAGTATGTTCTCCATCGCTTTCTGGCTAACCACAAAAATAGTTTTTAGGAACTCGTAGAAGACGGCGAGCAATATTTCTTATTACTTATCATTAACCCACCGCCCCACAAGGTACTACGAGTCATACACATTACAAGGTCAACTTTCCCGTTGCGCTGGCGTTAAGTCGCAGTTCTCTGCCGCAAGAGGACTACGAATTATAGCTTGTAATGTGGTGGTGTGTAACATAACTGTATCGGTGCGTGAGAAACGGCAGCTATGATGGTGTTTCTAATCGCGGAAAATGTACCTGTAATTGAAATCCATAGAAGCGTGAAAGCTCTTTCAGTGTGACAATGCCAGACTACACACGAGGGCTTCGACAACTGCAACAATCCTAGGCCTTGGAGTCACTTTCATCTATCACCCTCCATACAATCCCGACTTTGTCCACTCCCATTTTTATCTCGTCTCCAAAACTTAAAGAACACCTTTGAGGACTTAAAAGTCATACTGATACCAGTAAAAATTGTAACCACGCCACACTCCAAATGGATCATATCACACTCAATGAGATTGCAGTGCCACGATGCCCTTAGCGATGGGTCGGGTCTTTCAGGAGGTGTCAGCAATGACAAAGCTTTTTTAAGAAACTCGTCCTGTTGCTCAGCGCACTGCGAACTGTCATTTTCGATCTCCAACACGTAAGGAATAGCGTGATTTCAAACCTGGGCATCGCGGTTCTGACCTCCATCGGTGAACTGTGAAACGAAGGGGTGAAACGAGGGTAAGAGGGTCTTAGCGACCTTCCATCGGTTGGCACGCCCACGGTCGTGCTGGACATAATTGGAGCGAAGTTTGGTGCTAGTATGACATCATTAATCCACCTTATACTTTACATGGACTTCTGAGTACTGGCTTTTTTTCTTTTTTCTTTCTCATGTTTTGACACCTTACTGTTTGAAGCTTCGCCGAGCCCGAGGTTGACATCAAAGGGCACCAAGATTTTGTACCATCGCAGAGGAAGATCGTAGCACCTTCGAGCCAAATTTCAAACATCCGCGTCGCAATAGGGATTTCGAAAACATAACCACTTAATCATGTTGCGCAGTGTATATAAAACTATCAAAACTTCGAAGTTTAGCTCTGGTTATAAATCTTATTTTAGCCGTATTGGTAAAGGGAGCCTGTACTCCGCTAACGAGAAACGACACTTGAAAACACATCGGTTGTAAACTATTATAGATTAACCAACAGCTCTCATAACCTTTCTGAGCCTCTATAGATGTTTGTTAGGTAGTTTTCAAACATTAACTCTGATTGCCTCCCCCATGCTTGCCCCCACACCCGTTGTTTCCTAAACTATTAATTGCATATGGTTTGTTTTCAACTGGTCTACAGTGGACCAAACTTTCCTCAGTTTCTCTATTCGAAGTCAACTTAAAAACAAGTAAAGATAGCTTCTTAGTAAGGCTGTTACTAGTTTTTCTCGCATTCTCGACAACCACGTATACTAAGCAACTGCTTCCGTTTTTTAATATCATCGCGAAAAGCATGTTGGACTACTTGCGAATTCAGACTTTCTCGGCGGATCTGGATAATGAAGTCTTCTCGGGACATCAGCCGAGTCAAGGCGCCTTCTGCGGCAACGTTTCAACAATTTTCCTAATTGTCATCTTCAGGCGAAGATGACAAGTAGGAAACTTGGTGAAACGTTTCTACAGAACGACGCCTTGACTCTTCTGATAACCCGAGAAGACCTTATTATACACTCAAGCGCCAAAGAAACTGGTATAGGCATGCGTATTCAAATATAGGGATATGTAAACGGGCAGAACACGGCGCTGCGGTCGGCAACGGCTACGTAAGACAAATAGTGTCAGGTGCAGTTGTTAGATCGGTTACTTGTGCTACAATGGGAAGTTATCAAGATTTAACTGAGTTTGAACGTGATGGTATATTCGGTTCACGAGCGACGTGACGTAGAATTTCCGAGGTAGCGATGAAGTGGGCATTTTCCTGTACGACGATTTTACGATTGTACGTACCGTGAATATCATGAATCCGGTAAACCATCAAATATCCGACACCGCTGCGGCCGGAAAAAGATACTGCAAGAACGGGTCCAGTGACAACTGAAGAGAATCGTTCAACATGACAAAAGTGCAATCCTTGCGCAAATTGCTGCAAGTTTCAATGCTGGGCTATCAACAAGTGTCAGTGTGCAAACCATTCAACCAAACATCATCGATATGGGCTTTCGGAGCCGAAGACCCACTCGTTAACCCTTGATGACTGCACGACACAAAGCTTTACTCCTCGCCTGGGCTCGTAAACACCGACATTGGATTGTTGATGGCTGGAAACATGTTGCCTGGTCGGACGAAAGTCGTTTCAAATTGCATCGAGCGGATGGACGTGTACGGGTATGGAGACAACCTCACGAATCCGTGGACCGTACATGCCAATAGGGGACTGTTCAAGCTGGTGGAAGCTCTGCAGTGGTGTGGGGCGTGTGCAGTTGGAGCGACATAGGACCCATGATACCTCTAGATGCGACTCTGTAAGAAGAAACGTACATAAGCACCTGTCTGATCACCTGCATCCATCCATGTCCATTGTGCACTGCGATGCACTTGGGCAATTCCAGCGGGACAACGCAACACCCCACGCGTCCAGAATTGCTACAGAGTAGCTCCAGGAACACTCTTCTGAGTTTAAATACTTCCGCTGGCCACCAAACTCTGCAGACATGAACATGCATGAGATTTTCACTCTGCAGTGGAGTGTGCGGTGATATGAAACTTCCTGGCAGATTAAAACTGTGTGCCGGGCCGAGTTAGAGTCTCGGTCCATCACACAGTTTTAATCTGCCAGGAAGTTTCATGAACATCACTGACATACCATCGTATGGTGAAGCATTAGTACAACACCATTGCTCACGCCCCACTCTAGTCCTGTCAGAACTCTGATTAGGTTGACAACTGTCTCACAATTCTTAGCCAAATATTTTTTGTGTGCCTTCCATGTTAATTTATGGTCGATGAACAGTCGTAGGTATTTGCGTAGGGAAGTGATACGGCCTAGTGCTACTACTGTAGGCAGATCCACTCCGTGCCTCAAAAAACATTTCGGAGTTTGATTTAGCTGTGGACATACCTAGCTCATTATTTGTGAGCCACTGCTAGAGTATGTTATTAGTTCCATAGCCAATGACAATGTGGGTAAAACGCTACAGAAATTCCAGTATCTACAAGGGATAATCGGAAAGTAAGTTCCGATCGGTCAAGAAATGGAAACCACTGGGAAAATCTAATAAAGCTTTGCACATATGTGTTCGACAGTGTCTCTAATATACCTGTTAGTTGCATCAGTTCGTTATTTTCAGTTCTGAGCGCATGGTGAGCACATAATGCGTAGGAAATGGTGTCTTCCGCCAAGTATGTGGTCCTGGTGAGAGATTTCGCCTGATTTTATGCAGCCCACATTACAAGTGTCATACGGTTCTTACTTCGTGACAATTCTCGGTCGCAATCCGCAGGGGCAATGAAAATGCTCCTGCAGCGTTTTCGATGGGAAGTGTTTGATCACCCGCACTACAGCCGCTAATTGGCTCCCTCTGTGTTTCATCTCTGCTCACATTAACTACTGGCTAGCCTTGTATGTCACACAAAATTATCAAAATAGATATACTTCTTAAAATGTATAAAGTAGTGTAAGTATCGACATATTGTATGGACGTGATAGTCGATGTTAATAGATAAAAAGATCGAATGTGCAGAGATGAAACTTCTGAGTGTAGTAGTTGCCTACGCATTACTTGACAGGAAAAGAAAGGAAGAAATCAAGAAAGCATTTAACAGTTCAATCTGAATGAGCAGCAAATGAAAATAAATAGTCAAATGGCATCCATCTCGTGGGTTAGGTTCAGCTTTCTACTCAGGAAGGGTTTTCATACTCCGTAGATGATGCCTCCCTTATTCATTGTGTGTGAGTTGTGTCTTAACTGAATCTGTTGAACGTAGCTGACTAATGGATGTGTGTACGGTTTGTCACGTTTGATTGGTTTAATGGTGAGAGAAGGGAGAGGGTGAAACCAGGTCCCGGCGCGCAATCTACTCCTCTCGAACAACGCCAAGCGTCCCCATCCGATGGACAAATCATCATTATCACTGTCACTTTCCCTCAAAACGCGAGACACTGTCGAGAGTTTTAGAATTTAATCCAGGGCATTGGCGCAAAGTATGTTAATGCAGAATTTCATGCCAGCACCTTACTTCCCCTTGGCGGCCAAATACTGGCAGTGAAAATTTCTTTAGCCCTCAGTTATCTCAAAGTCGAGGGTCGCTTTATAGCCTTGCTTAGACGATCTGTGCTACCAGATAGGGAACAAATGGAAAGAGACAAGAAAGCGGAACGTCAAAGTCATTACTAATGCATATTCAGAAGAAAAGAACAGGTGAAGATAAGTCTGCATATGTTTCAACATGTGTATTATGTCGGTGTACAAGTTCATACCGCTTTTGTTAAGCATGTTCGGATTCCGCTTGCTGTGGGTTTATTTATCGATTGACATATTTCATTTGTAGTTCACTGTTGCTATTTGAATTTACATATTGACATTTTGTCATTTGGAGGTAGTGAGTGGAGCTGTGGATGCTAGTGGAGAAATCGGAACATTTCGGGCGTATTCATCTGTTTGAGTTCATTAGAGGGCTGGCAGCAGCGAAGGCAGTCAGAAACACTTGCACTGTGTTTGGGGATGATACCATTGGACAGTAGACAGAGCACGGCAAGAAAAAGGTTTCCTCGACTGACGACAAACACGACTCCGGAGTAGGGTTGGAAAGCCATTCTGCGCCCACCTTATTCACTTGATCTTTCACTCTCACATTTTCACGTTTTCCGCTCTCTATCAAATAGTGTTCAGGGAACTGTCTTTCCGGATGAAAATACGCTTCGAACATCGCTCGACGAGTTCTTCGTCTCAAAACCACGTGATTTCTACAGTCGCGGAAACGAAAAATTATCTCCTGGCAGTCTGTTCTAAAAAGTGATGGAGAATAAATTACTGATGACTTAAGTTTCTGTTGTATGTAACTGTTGAGTTCATTAAACCGACAGAACCACGAACTTATGCACCAACCCAATATTACGAAAAGCACCTTTCTGTGGCTCAGTGTACTTCCGGTCATTATTTTTTGCCCCCTGCCCTGTTCCATGTATGAATGGGTCGTGCAACAAACGACTGTCGATAAACTTCCATATAACGAAAAACTTCCCTGGTTTTCTTGTTTTAGAAATTTCGCGAGACGTACACTGACGGAATAAAATGTAAGACAGTCAACGACAAGGTCGTTTTATTGGCAAGTGACGTAACAAGTAGTTCATCTTTTAGGGGTATTATGACAATAAATTCAGACCAAAAGAACAACACGTGTCAGAGTATACGGTACCCACATTGTGGCATCAGCATGTAGTGTAACCCCCTCTTTCAGCAACGTAGGTGAGTATTCTTGCAAGCAAACGATCAGATGTGGCGACTGGGATCCTGTGAACCATTGTATCAAGCGTCTTGCGTCTTTTGATGCAGTTCGGCAATGGTTCTTGTAGGCCGTAGAGAACGGGTATGTTCCCACTTCATCGTGTCCTGTACGCGTGCAGCTGACGAGAGATCTCGTGGGCTTGCTGGTCAGGGTGTTTGTTGTACGCCATGAAGAGCATACTGCGTCGCAGCAGCGGTATGTGGACGTGCGTTGTCCAGCTGAAAAGCACATCAGCTTCCTGTCAAAGAAATAGCAGTAGCACGGGAATAACAGCCTGTGCGATGTAGCTCGCACTGGTTACTGCACCCTGCAGAAACACCAGATGTGATTGCGAGTTGTAACTGATGGCCACATGCACCTGGAAGTGATGATGACGATGATGATCGGTTTGTGGGGCGCTCAACTGCGCGGTTATCAGCGCCCGTACAAATTCCCAACCTCTGCTCAGGCCAATCTCGCCTCTTTCATGAGTGATGATGAAATGATCAGGACATCACACCCAGTCATCTAGAAGCAAGTGAAAATCCCTGACCTCGCCAGGAATCGAACCCGGGACTCTGTGCTCGAAAAGCGAGAACGCTACCGCGAGACCACGAGCTGTGAACTGCACCAGGAAGTCCGGGAGCGAACTATGTGTCCTGTGCGAATGCAGTCTAGAATTCACTAGGTATACACCATGGACATATACGCTCATCGCTAGCATACAGGCAGAACCAACTCTCATCCCCTATGCCAGTAGAGCACCATTGCACACTCCAGTCAACTCTTTCGGGACACAGGAATAGCCATGCTTGGCAGCGTCGTGGTGTCAGTGATAGCCTGGCCAGAGGCACATGTGATCTTAGTCCTGCTGCAAGCAGACGGATCCTAAAGTCGTTCTTCTTCGTGACAGAGTAGGTGCAACGTGTCCCCAGACTTCGTCCTTGGATGATGTCCCGTCGGGCATCGCTATTCGCACAGTGTGCCCATTTTGACGTGCGTTTCTGGGCCCTACTACGCAGACGCCCAGAACCTGGTCTACAGGTATGGAAATGTTCCACACATCACTGCTAAAAAGCAGCGACACATTATCGATACACTGTGCCCGTGATGCGTTGTTGTACGCTAGAATAAATGCTGCAAACACTTCAACCCTAAATTCAGCACAGTTACTGCCTGCGGAGTGACAACAGAGGATGCACAGACAGACCTCCTGAGCGTCATCTGATCGCTGATGATCGTGAGAAGCGAATCACTAAATGTACGACCCCTCAGTGTTCACATGTTATACCCTTGTGCCACCGAAAACAGTCGTTGAGGATGTTCCTTTTTTTTTTTTTTTTTTTTTTTTTTGCAGGATTGTATTTTGGATTTTGGAAGAAGTAATACTGGCTACCCATAAATTATCATTACAACTTAAGACTATAATACCTTTAAAACTATATTAGATATTAACAAATGGTTTTCAACGTGTGATAAAGTAACTCATAAAGTTTTGTTTCCACATTCATACACATCAATGAGTTCACCCGTTCTGGCACGGGTAATGTCTAGCCGGAGTTCCATCTCTCTCCACGTATGATTTAAGATCTCCACGGTGATATGTCCAAATGCATTGCGAATGCGTACTTTCAGGTCCTGTAGGTCTCTAACCTTGGTTCTGTATACCAGATCTCTTAACAAACCCTACAGGAAGCAGTCTGATGGTGAGAGATCAGGAGATCGGGCATCATCGTCCTGGACCATCTCCTCCATTTCACCTATCCACAGAAACTGGCGGACATTTAGCGACCAGTAGGTTGGTGTCCCAGCATGTTGGAATATGACGATGGCAGACTCGATGAAAAAGAGTGGACCAATGATATAACTGCACATCAGTCCTTACGAGACATTGACCTTGGGATTGTCTCTCTCCATTTCACGTGTTACGTGAGGACATTGTGAAACGTAAATACACTGTGTGATCAAAAGTATCCGGACACCCCAAAAATCATACGTTTTTCGTATTAGGTGCATTGTGCTGCCACCTACTGCCGGGTACTCCATATCAGCGACCCCCGTAGTCATTAGGCATCGTGAGAGAGCAGAATAGGGCGCTCCGCGAAACTCACGGACTTCGAACGTGGTCAGTTGACCGGGTGTCACATGTGTCATGCGTTTGTACGCGAGATTTCCACACTCCTAAACATCCCTAAGTCCACTGTTTCCGATGTGATAGTGAAGTGGAAAGGTGAAGGGACACGTACAGCACGAAAGCGTACAGGCTGACCTCGTCTGTTGACTGACAAAGACTACCGACAGTTGAAAAGAGTCGTAATGTGTAATAACATGTATCAATACCATCACATAAGAATTCCAAACTGCGTCAGGATCCACTGCAAGTACTATGACAGTTAGGCGGGAGTTGAGAAAACTTGGATTTCATGGTCGAGCGGCTGCTCATAAGCCACACATCACGCCGGTAAGTGCCAAACGACGCCTCGCTTGTTGTAAGGAGCGTAAACATTGGACGATTGAGCAGTGGGAAAACGTTGTGTGGAGTGGCGAATCACGGTACACAATGTTGCAATCCGATGGTAGGGTGTGGGTATGGCGAATGGCCGGTGAACTTTATCTGCCAGCGTGTGTAGCGCCATCAGTAAAATTCGGAGGCAGTGGTGGTATGGTGTGGTCGTGTTTTTCATGGATGGGCTTGCACCCCTTGTTGTTTTGCGTGGCATTATCATAGCACAGGTCTGCATTGATGTTTTAAGCACCTTCTTACTTCCCACTGTTGAAGAGCAATTCGGGGATGACGATTGCATCTTTCAACACGATCGAGCACCTATTCATAATGCACGGCCTGTGGCGGAGTGGTTACACGACAATAATATCCCTGTAATGGTCTGGCCTGCACAGAGTCCTGAACTGAATCCTACAGTACATCTTTGGGATGTTTTGGAACGCCGACTTCGTGCCAGACCTCACCGACCGACATCGATACCTCCCCTCAGTGCAGCACTCCGTGAAGAATGGGCTACTATTCCCCAAGAAACTTCCCAGCACCTGATTGAACGTATGCCTGCGAGAGTGAAAACTGTCATCAAGGCCAAGGTGGGCAACACCATATTGAATTCCAGCATTACCAATGGAGGGAGCCACGAACTTTTAAGTCATTTTCAGCCAGGTGTCCGGATACTTTTGGTCACATAGTGTACGAACATTACGACGATTCAGTTTGGCGGATACGTAGAAGGTTGCCTCATTGGAGAAATAAATCTTTTCCAAAAAGTCATTGTTAGCTCAGTCTTGCCTAGCACACTGAAAACTGTTCTCGCTTGTGTTTGTCTATAGGTATTAGTGCCTGAAGCGGCTTCATGTCGTATGGATATAGCCGTAAAATCTTACGCAAGACATTATGCACTGTTGATCGTCTCATTTCAAACTCTCCGTTCGCCGTACACACCAATTTTTTTGGACTCCTTGAAAACGCCTGCCGTACCTTCCCACGTTGGCGTCTGAAATAGATGGGCGACCCACTATCTGTTTCAATAAATCACGTACATCAGAGCTGAATAGTTGGTCGGGACAGAGGTTGCCTTCCATACACTGATCGAAAGTTTATTTTCACTTTGGTATCGGACGACGTCTGTATGAACCAGGCCATACACTGTGCTTTCTCCTATGCCGTCCACATTTTTTCAGGTTTTAAAGTTAAGTTCTGTGTGGAAGTTACGTCTTTTGGCAGGTAAAAAAGAATAAAAAGCCTTTTGAATTATCTTATTACATGTTAAAATCGTCTGTCAAAGTCTGGTATGGTTTCAAAGTTATTAAAATTTTAATTTGTAATTTATGGAACCTCTTCGTGGAACATACGCTGTCGAAATTTCAACATTAAATCTTTCCGCGATCCACAAAGCCTCTAGCGTGTGCCACTGTAGTTTCTTGACTATATTCGTGACGCTCTCACTACATGATCCCGTGACGGAACTTACTGTACTTAGTTGGATCATCTCTACCTCTACTGTTATCCATCTTGGTAAGTGGCCCAGACTGGTGAGCAATATTCGTGAATTGTTTGAAACAGTATTTTGTTTCGTTCATGAATTACATTTTGTGTGATTCTCCCAATTAATCTCAGCCTACTTGATTTATGTAGCCACACCACTGTGGGTCACTCCTGACGACTGCTGTTACGTATTCTCTGGAGCTCGGTGCTCCCGGTGATTTGTCACCAATAGTGTAAGCGCACAGTTGTGGTCGTCTTCCCCTATTTACACAAATTGCGTTGGATTTATTTCCTGTGTGCGTCACCCCCATATCCTTGAAACGAGCGTCCACATAATGGAGCAAGGTGACCAAAACGTCAAGCAAATCATGCAGTAATCATATTTTATTTCGTAACCTTATACGCAATATTTATAACATATGCTCTTGATGGTTGCTCTGCTCAGTAACGCATAAACAAACTTAATATTTGCCATTTTTGAGTCCACTTTGCTGGCATATTATTACTAACATTGTTAACCACTATATTTTGTTAATTTCTAGTTTGGAGTTTGCGCGGCTTGCTTTTTTTACTGCCTTCTTTTAACGTAGCTCCGCAGAAACTAGACTGGAGACGTTAGATCTCGAGAATGGAAGTACTATACTCCTTTGGAGAAGATTCTATTATTAAAAAATTAACTGTTTCATTATATATAACACAAATGTCACCGCACGGTTGCATGCAGCAATAACGTTCATCTGCCTCAAGATACAAACTACGAGTAAATTGTATGATTATGTCTCCATACACGAAAATGTTCACTGTAGTTTCAGAGAGAAGATGGCCCACTGTTCGACGAAGCTATACTGGCACTAAATTTCAATTTTATAAAATTGCACGCTGTTTTCATGAAAGATCTGTGGATTTTCGGTTGCCCAAATTCTTGTGTTTTGACTAATCGCACATCCACTGAACCGAAACCACGCCTCATGAGTGGAGAAAACAAGGTGCAGTCCTGGGATTCCATGGATGTGAACAAATGATCAAAACCATATACAGTCCGCTGGACGCTTTTCTTTATCCAAAATTTGCTGCACAAAGTGATCATGATATGCACGACCGTTCAGCGAACGTTGCTGCGTATGGATCTCTGCAGCAGGCACCTCGTTCATGCACCCGTGTTGACTCCTATTCATTGGCCACGTAGGATGGAATATGCAGGCCAATACCGCAACGGGAGTCTACTTTTCGAATGAATCATGTTTTTTGTTGCATCGCACAGAAATCCCTTGGTATGTACTGCGTGGGAAGCAAATACCTGCAACAATCGTCGGAAGGGCCCAGTCTGGAAGAGGGAGCGGTATGGACTGTGGAATGTTTCCGATGCGTAGCCTCGGTGATCTCGATATTGTGGAGGGCACAACAGATCAGCACAAGGATGCACGTTTCCTTGCGGACCATGACGAACTTATATGCGATCTGTTTTTTCTCGGCACGATAGTATCTACCAGTAGGATACTGCATCGAGTCACAGAGTTCGCAGTGTACTTGCGTGGTTCGGAAACAACCAAGAAGAGTTTACCGTACTGCCCTGAACACCAGATTTCCCTGATCGAGAATCTGCGGGACTACCTCGATCGGGCTGTACGCGCCGTGGATCATCATCTGAGAAACCCAGCGCAGCTGACCACGGCATTGGAGTCGGCACGGCTCCACATCCCTGTCGGTACCTTCCAGAACCCCATTTATTCTCCTCCTGCACGTCTCGTAGCGGTCCGCTCTGCAAAAATTGGTTATTCAGGTTTTCGGCAAGTTATCACATTAATGCAACTGGACATTGTCGATTGGATGGTGCTCATTAACAACAAACGAGTTGCAAAAGCTAGAAGTACACTGAGGTGTCAGAAGTCATGGGATAGCGATATGCGCATATGAGGTGCAACAATAAAGTAATGAGACTGATGTGAAAAAAAAATATTGCTTACTGTTTTAGTCAAGTTTAGTGTTGTCTCCTTCAAAGTAGTTCCCTTCTGACAGCACACACTTTTTCAGGCGCTTCTGCCGTTGATGGTAACATTTCTGGAACTCATCTTCTGTAATATCCTCCAAGTCACAGATTTTTGGACTTCTTTCCGGCCGGAGTGGCCAAGCGGTTCTAGGCGCTGCAGTCTGCAACCGCGCGACCGCTACGGTCGCGGATTCGAATCCTACCTCGGGCATGGATGTGTGTGTCGTCCTGTGGTTAAAAATTGCTGTACTGACAGAGCAGTATGGGATGGCGCATTATCTTGTTGCAGAACCCAATTATCAGCAATGTTGGCACAGACACGAAGAACTCTTTTACGAAGACTTTCTAAAATTTCTTTGTAGTAATATTGGTTAACTGTTTCTCCAGGAGGCACCCATTCTTTATGAACAATTCCCTTGGAATTCAAAGAAGCACACAAGCATGCATTTCACTTTTGACTTTGACGTGCGAGCTTTGTTTTGGTCTGGATGATCCCTTTGAGCACCACTGCGAACTTTGGCGTTTCGTCTCTGGATCGTACTGAAAAAAAAAAAAAAACAACTTTCATCACCAGTGATAACACGGCTCAACAATTCTGGATTGATTACCGTTTGCTCTAACAGCTCGGTTGCCACATTTCTCTGTGTTTCTCGCTGTTGTGGTGTGAGATTTTTTGGAAGCATTTTTGCATAAATCTTTCACATACCAAGATCTTCAGTTATTATTATACGAACCGTTTCTCGATTGATGTTCAGTTCTTCTGCATTCATTTTCACGGATAATCTTCGATCAGATCGTACGAGTGCACGCATCCTGGCCGAGTTGACATCCGTCCGTGAGGCTGATGGTCGTCCACTGCGATTTTCAACTTCAACATTCGTTCTCCTTTCACTAAACATTTTTTGCCAACGAAAAACTTGAGATATCCTCCTCTCCAAAAGCTTTCTGAAGCTTACCGTATGTTGTCGCCTTGTTTTCACCCAATTTAACGCAAAAAGAAATAGCATACCATTGTGCAGTATTATGTGGTTCCATTTCCGTGACAAGAGACACAAACACTTGATAACTTATTACAGCATAACTCACGACTGAGCAGCTGCATCGATGTGCTGCTTGGACTAGAAGCCGCTTATAGACCAAGGTCAAAGATATTGTACCTACGCAAGCCTGCAGGGTTGCCACATCTTGCAAAGAAAATCAGTCTCATTACTTTATTGTCGCACCTCGTATACAGTTGGCGGTAGTATCGCGTGCACAAGGTATAGTAGGGCACTTCATTGGCTGAGTTGCCATTTGTACTCAGATGCTTCTGCGAAATGTTTTCTTACGTGATTACGGCCGCCGCTCGAAGGGAATTAACAGACTTCGTACGCGGAATGGTAGATGGAGCTAGACGTGTGCGACATTCCATTTCGGAAATCATTAGGGAATTCAATATTTCGAGCTCCACAGCGTCAAGAGTGTACCGAGATTGCCAAATTTTAGGCGTTACCTCTCAAGAGGTTCAAAAAATCAGCCAAACAGTTACAAAAAAAAGGTTTATTAGCCCTTAAACTAGTTTTCAGTATTTCTAAAAATGTCTTCTTCAGAAGGAATGGGCCTTGTCACATCACATGGTAGTGCTTTACATTAGCTGAAGCTGCGGATCTCACCATTGACAACGCAGTGGCCGACGGCCTTCGCTTAACGGCCGTGAGCAGCAGCGTTTGAGTTGAGTTGTCAGTGCTAACAAACAAGCATCACTGCGTGAAATAATCGCAGAAATCAAAGTGGGACTTACGACGAACGTATTTGTTAGGATGATGATGATGTCTCATGCTCTGAGGAGCGTAGGGGTGATGCGGGAGACCAATACCGCTGACTAGGCAAGGTACTAGCGGAGGTGGTTTACCATTGCCTTCCTCCGACCGTAAAGGGTCTGAATGATGATGATGAAGACGACACAACACCTAGTCATCTCGAGACAGGGAAAATCCCTGACCCCGCTGGGAATCGAACCCGCTACACCGTACGCGGGAATCTAGAATGCTACCGCAAGATCACGAGCTTTTAGGATAGTAAGGCTAAACCTGGCGTGAATGGGCTATGGCTGCAGATGACCGAAGGGAGTGGCTTTACTAAAGGCACGACATCGCCTGCAGCGCTTCTCCTGGGCTCGTGACCATTTCGGTTGGACCTTAGACGACTGGGAAACAGTGGCCTGGTCGGATGAGTCTCGATTTCTGCTAGTAAGAGGTAATGGTAGGGCTCGAGTGAGGTGCAGACCGTACGAAGCCATGGGCCCAAATTGTGAACAAGAAGATGCGGAAGCTGGTGGTGGCTCGATAATGGTGTGAGCTGTTATTACATAGAATGGACCAGGTTCTCGTTCCATATGAACTATTATTGTATTGTATTGTATTGTATGTATTGTATGTTAACCGGAGACCTAGAAACGACGGAGAGGCTCCGCCCCCGCCACAACCGCAGTGGTCCACAACACCACGACGACTACCGCAGTTCAGTTCACCCCTCCGCCGTCCCACAACGAACCCAGGGTTATTGTGCGGTTCGGCCCCCGGTGGAACCCCCCCAGGGAACGTCTCACACCTGACGAGTGTAGCCCCCATGTTTGCGTGGTAGAGTAATGGTGGTGTACGAGTACGTGGAGAACTTGTTTGCGCAGCAATCGCCGACATAGTGTAACTGAGGCGGAATAAACGGAACCAGCCCGCATTCGCAGAGGCAAATGGCAAACCGCCTAAAAACCATCCACAGAGTGGCCGGTTCAACGGACCTCGACACAAATCCGCTGGGTGGATTCGTGCCGGGGACAGGCGCTCCTTCCCGCCCGGAAAGCCGTGAACTATCATTAGTTTAAAGTGGTTATGTTCAGCTACTTGGAGACCATTTGCAGCCATTCATGGACTTATTGCTCTCAAACAACGATGGAGCTTTTATGATTACAATGCGTTATGTCGGACTTTCTGGACAGTTCGAGCAAATGATTTGGCTACCCAGATCTCCCGACATGAATCCCATCTAATATTCATGGGACATAATCGAGGGGTCAGTTCGTGGACAAAACCCTCCAGTGGCAACACTTTACCAACTATAGAGGCCTGTACAGGCGTCGTGTCTCAGTATTTCTGTGGGAGACTTGACACGTTGAGATCAAGCCACGTCCGGCTGCTGCGCTACGCTGGGCAAAATGTGGTCCGACACTATTTTAGGAGGTCTCTCATGACTTTTGTCACCTGAATGTAGACAACTGGCCATTAAAATTGCTACACCAAGAAGAAATGAAGATGATTGGACAAATTTATTATACTAGTACTGACATGTGATTACATTTTCACGCAATTTGTGTGCATAGATCCTGAGAAATCAGTACCCAGAACAACCACCTCTGGCCGTAATAACGGCCTTGGTACGCCTACGCATTGAGTCAAACAGAGCTTGGATGGCGTGTACAGGTACAGCTGATCATGCAGCTTCAACACGATACCACAGTTCATCAAGAGTAGTGACTGGCGTATTGTGACGAGCCAGTTGCTCGACCACCATTGACCAGACGTTTTCAATTGGTGAGAGATTTGGAGAATGTGCTGGCCAGGGCAGAAGTCGAACATTTTCTGTATCCAGAAAGGCCCGTACAGGACCTGCAACATGCGGTCGGGCATTATCATGCTGAAATGTTGTGTTTCGCAGAGATCGAATGAAGGGTAGAGCCACGGGTCGTAACACTTCTGAAATGTAACGTCCACTGCAAAGTGCCGTCAATGCGAACAAGAGATGACCGAGACGTGTAACCAATGGCAACCCATACCATAACGCCGGGTGATACGCCAGTATGGCGATGACGAATACACGCTTCCAATGTCCGTTCAGCGCGATGTCGCCAAACACGGATGCGACCATCATGATGCTGTAAACAGAACCTTGATTCATCCGAAAAAATGACGTTTCGCCATTTGTGCACTCGGCTCGTCACTGAGTACACCATCGCAGGCGCTCCTGTCTGTGATGCAGCGTCGAGGGTAACCGCTGCCATGATCTCCGAGCTGATAGTCCATGCTCCTTAAACGTCGTCGAACTGTTCGTGCAGATGGTTGTTGTCTTGCAAACTTCCCCATCTGTTGACTGGGGGATCGAGACATAGCTGCACGATCCGTTACACTCATGCGGATAAGATGCCTATCATCTCGGCTGATACGAGGCCGTTGGGATCCAGCACGGCGTTCCGTATTACCCTCCTCAACAAACTGTTTCCATATTCTGGTAACAGTCATTGGATCTCGACCAATGCGAGCAGCAATGTCGCCATATGATAAACCGCAATCGCGATAGGCTACAATCCGACCTTTATCAAAGTCGGAAACGTGATGGAACGCAATTCTCCTCCTTACACGAGGCATCACAACATCAGGCAACGCCGGTCAACTGTGTATGAGAAATCTGTTTGGAACTTTCCTCATGTCGGCACGTTGTAGGTGTCGCCACCGTCGCCAACCTTGTGTGAATGCTCTGAAAAGCTGATCATTTGCATATCACAGCATGTTCTTCCTGTCGGTTGAATTTCGCGTCTGTAGCACATCATCTTCGTGGTGTAGCAATTTTAATTTACAGTAGCGTAGATAGGATGGTGCTCGCTACCAACCAACAGGATGAAAAAACTAGCACTGTAGAAGAAGTGGACGCTTGTCAGTGTTTAACCCTGGCGACGGTCTGAGAGAAGAGCAGTGGGGAGGATGGGTTGGCCGCCGCAAGGCGAGCGCCCGGCAAAGCGACGGTAACGGAATTTGGCCGTCGCGCCGCGTCGGGCGGCCCTGCTAATTCCCATCTGCATAATGCGGAAGCGGCTGGAGGCGGCAGCCGGCGGGCGGCAAGCAGGCGGCGTCGAGGCCGACTACAGCTCGCCGATCACGGGTCCGTTTTTAAAAGGCGCCCGCTAAGAGTTTTAATGACCGCTTTCCTGCCCCTCCGTCCCCCTCCACCTCGCCACGCACCTCTCCACCTCGGCTGCTCTTCCCTCCTCTGCCTCTGTCGCTCTCTCTCTCTCTCTCTCTCTCCCTCTCTTTATTTTCGGCGCTGAATTTGCTAAACGAGGCAGTTCGGGCGAGGAATTACTTTGGCAGGAGAAGAGTACCAAAACTAATCCATAATCCTGGCGCGGGGAGCTCGCTACGTAGGTAGGTCGGTCTGGGAAGCTTTCTTAAACTTTAATGTAGGTGGAAATATTCCATTTAATCTCTTCCTAATCCCATTCCCCCCTAAACACAACTGCCAGCAAATAATAACATGAGTTAAATTAGCTGTAAAATATGGAGAGCGGACTAATCCCCACGGAGATTAAATCCGTTGAGGCAGGAGGGGGTGGCGGCGGGTAGCGGCCGTCCGTTCCGTGGGGCCCGGAGGCGGAGGCGGAGGCGGCGGCGGCAGCAGCGGTGGCGGCGGGGGGCGGAGGGAGAAAGAGGTAAAGCCAGCCGGCGCGGCGCCAGAGGATGTTTTCGAGCTCGCGGAACAAGAGATTCGGCGCCGGTTTAGCTCGGCACAAAGAGCCGCCCCCGCCCCCGATGCAAACCCCGCCTCGCGCCGCCCCTCGTCATGCAAATTCCCACCAGACTCGCTGAATTATTTAATTACGACGCACCACTGTGCCTCCGGATCATACGCGTCAAATTCTGACGATAACTGGTCCACAGGCTTCCTCTGCAGAATTGTTCCAGGTTCAGAATTTTTTCTTTCTTTCCTTTTTTCTTCCCAGCAATCTTTACGTAATATTCAGTCTTAGACTGCGGAAACAGAATTATCAACTCCTCGATCACGAAACAGTTGGTCAGGACTCGTAAAAACACGCTTTTTGAAAGAAATGTGTGAGGTGCCAGGTATTGGCTCTGAGCACTATGGAACTTTAATTTCTGAGGTCATCAGTCCCCTAGAACTTACAACTTCTGAAACCTAAATAACATAAGGACATCACACACATCCATGCCCGAGGCAGGATTCGAACCTGCGACCGTAGCAGTTGCGCGGTTCCAGACTGCAGCACCTAGAACCACTCGGCCACACCGGCCGGCTGCCAGGTATTCAGCGACGTCGAAGTTTTTCGTGGCGCCATACTCGCATAAAATCTTCTTGATGTATAGACAGCAACAAATCTGTGTTGAAACTCCGCCTCGTATCACTACATTCCATTTTCTTCGTCTGGAGATGACTGCTTGACAGGAGCAAAATACTGGTTTTCAGGCTAGTCGCTGTAGCTTCCATTGGCAAAGTGGCGTCACCTAGAGGGCGGGAGAAGTGAAATACAGGACAACGCCACCTGGCCAGTGACAACTATGATTTGTTTATGGGGTATCACGTGTTCGTGTAGTTTGTTCATAACACTTTTACGGCAATACAATACTACGCCAAACGCGGTTGTGAAAATAAATTTTGAAACTCACCTGAGGTGAGAGTCAGTATCCAGTGCAAACTGCGTCCTGTGTAGTGCGTCCTCTGCGTTACCACAGACTGCATGTGCCTGCCCGTAACTGTACTGTGAATGCAGAACCTGTGAGTGGCCTCGTTGTACTCTGCCACATCGAGGCAGAACGGAGTGATTCGAATATTGTCCAACCATCTGGTATCTTCTATACAGTTTGTCTCAGAAGGAATGGCCCCTATTCAAGGATGTGACAGGAACGATAATTTGCAGTGAAAAACTTCATAAGGAACATGCCCTATTCCGAATGGTTTCCGAGATAGAACTTATTTAATAGTCATTGTTATTTATGTTTTGGCTTATTCAATATATTGTCAGGACACATGTGCATAAGTACGGCAATTAATAAACATTACAACGTGTGTTCTGCTTCGTGTCAATAGAGGAAATCGTATTCTGAAGATATTTGCCTCTAAGCGTTATCTAACACTCCAAATTACGGCGGTTGCGCAGTTCAGAATAAAAGTTTGAATATCACACCGTCAATTTTAATGCCTTTGTGCACTGATGGGAAAACATATGTTGCTGGTCTGAGTGCCTCTACATGTTCCATAATAAGGGCACCAGAGTCCATGATGCGACCGAGTAGTTCATGTCGCGTCTTCACCTTTCGTTTGTACACCTCAGGTTTCGTCCAGACCCATAAACAAAACTCTAATGCCGTAAGGTCTGGCGATCTTGGTGGCCGATTAATTGTACTACCACTACGAATCCAGTGACAACTGTAAGTGCGCTTGAAATATTCTCTCAAGCATCTTTAAAATCTGGAGGGGCACCATCATGCTGGAAGTACATGGCAGTCCCCGTGGCCAAAGGAACGCTCTCAAGGTGTTCAACAACTTAATTTTACAAAAAATGCGAGCATGTACGTCCTGTCATTCGCTCTTCTAAAATGACTGGACCTACCAACATGTTGCCTGACACGCCGCACCATATACTGATCGAAAAACGAAACCGGAAATTCGTTTTCACTGTAGCTTGTTGATTTTTCTGTGGCCATCGATGATTATTACGTGTGTTGTAGATTCCATGTAGTGTAAACGTAGCTTATTAATGGAAGCAAATGACGATTTCCATTCAACCAGTGACAAATTTCAAGTCTTTTGACACTGTGACACGCTGCACATGAAATGGGTGCAAGTTTTCCGCATGTAACATTCACCTTACACTTGTTCGTGGGACATTGATACGTTCAGAATGTCGCCGTGTGCCGCTGCACCATTTCAACAATGTTTTGCTATTCTTGCGCGTGTTGTTGCACTACACTTTCGTAAGAAAAATGGGAACTAGAAAGAATACATGTCTCAAGCAATGTAATGAAAATTCTGGTTAACACTCTGCGATTAGAAATTCGACGAGTCCGAAAGTGCCGACGGTATTCCTCGACAGCAGCAGGAGAGCTACCACCGCACAAGCCGTAAACATGCAACATATCTACGTACAGCTGCGTATTCTTCATTAGCGAAGATGTGTGGCATTTTAATCAGTGTGTGTATAAACACACTCTAAATATCTCGCAATTTTCCACACACAACACACCATGAGAGCTGCAAGTTCGAGGGTCTAGTTTAATGACAGAAAGACCCCTCCCAAGCAAAGAGGTTCAAAACAACGAGTTAGGCTGAGCTAAAACAAAACGTCAAAGAGGTTTGGTACGTAAGACACGTACGTGCGCGCCACTAGCCCAAAAACAAAAGTGCGTTAAATGTGTTATATCACAGAAACCATTCAGAATAGTGCATATGTCCATATGAACTTTTTTGTTTCAAATGAGCGTTCCTGTCATACCTTTGAATACTGACCATTCCTCCTGGAACACTCTGTATATACCCTTGTCCCTAGACGGGAGTAGCACTCAGGTCGTAGGTACATGTTTCCTGATGTGAAGTTGTAAGAAACTTCTAGTGAGTGTCACTGAGCTGTCTATGCTACTAAACTAGCGATAAAATTTCAAAAACGAATACCAATGGCTTTTAATTGACGTATTACATAGCGGACAATGTGTAAGTAGGCTGTTTATGTTTTCTTATTGGCAACGTTACGTAGCGCTCTGTACGAAAATCACTGGCTGTGCTGTGTGCAGTCTGTGGCTAGTTTGCATTGTTGTCTGCCATTGTAGTGTTGGGCAGCGGCAGCTGGATGTGAACAGCGCGTAGCGTTGCGCAGTTGGAGGTGAGCCGCCAGCAGTGGTGGATGTGGGGAGAGAGATGGTGGAGTTTTGAAATTTGTAAGACTGGATGTCAATTATGATCATTAAGGTAAATACATTGTTTGTTCTCTATTAAAATCTTTCATTTGCTAACTATGCCTACTAGTAGTTAGTGCCTTCCGTAGTTTGAATCTTTTATTTAGCTGGCAGTAGTGGCGCTCGCTGTATTGCAGTAGTTCGAGGAACGAAGATTTTTGGTGAGGTAAGTGATTTGTGAAAGGTATAGGTTAATGTTAGTAAGGGCCATTCTTTTGTAGGGATTTTTGAAAGTCAGATTGCGTTGCGCTAAAAATATTGTGTGTCAGTTTAAGCACAGTCGTGTATAAATTTGTTCTAAGGGGACGATTCATATGACGACCCTTAGCCGAGGATACTTCACTGGAATCTTCTGATATTTTCTTGTAGTTTGTGTAATTAGTGTAGCTTTTGTTTATTGCTAGCGCATAATTATAGAGAGAATTTCCTTTGTAGTTATAGTTTTTCATTGTTGTACACAGTTGTGGCATGCATTTAGATTTGCACCAAGTATTTCGCAGCTGCGCTTGCAATTAACTAGATATTATTTTCAGTGCTATGTTAATGAGTTCTCTTATTTTTGCTCTTCAGATTGTGCTTTTCTGTGTTATCGTGTGAAATATTGTGACAATAATGGCGTGTGAAAAACGTAACACTAGGCTCCAAAGTAAACTGAGAAATGACAGTGAAGACGAAAGCAGTGTGTTAGCGCCACCGAGTAATGAATTAACTAATGTTCAGAGTAGTAATTTGGTAATTGTACATAGGGAAATGGAGCGGGCGGCAAATAATGGTGTAGACAGTGAAACAGGTAGTGAACAGGGAAGCATTATCGATCGATCGGTCGGCAACAGCTCCAGTCAGGAATCCGAAATGACAGAACACAATATTGCAAATACTGTAGACTTAGGTTTTTGGTCCTCACCGTTTTCTCAAATGAGTCAAGACACATTTTCTGCTTGTCAAAATATGAATGTTACCGGTGAAAATGCACTGCCAAAAAGCATAGAGAAACAGATTCCAGACACTAATACATTATTATTGCAATTAATGCAACAAATGGAACAAAATCAGAGACAAATGGGAGAAAATCTTCAAAAGTTAGACACAATGGAACGAAATCAGAGACAAACACAGCAAAAACTTCAAAGTTAGACACAATGGAACAACACCAGAGACAAACACAGCAACAGTTAGACGCAATGGAACAAAATCTTCACACCATGCTTGAATAAGCACGTGAAGATCTAACTACTGAGTTACATAACATTGAATCGAAATGTCAAAAAGTCTGTAATGACGTAAAAACACAAATTTGTGAGCATTTTCAACCTATTTCTTTGCGGCATGAAAATGCATTACAGAATCACGAAGCAGCCATAAAAGAACTGCAAACCATTGTTCATGAAAATCATGAGACCTTGTGGGCTAAAATTGACTCAGTTGCATCTACCGATTCGGTTACGCAACTTGCAAAAACTCAGGAAAACTTAAAGGACACAGTAGATTCGATTTCAACACAAATGGTCACTCTGAAACTTGGTTCAGAAAAACACACTGAGGAAATGTGTTCACTATTGGAGAAAGTAGCCGAACTTTCGGATCAGGTCACTAACTTATCTACAAAGGTAGATGATGATCTGAATGACACAAGACCCGTAGCCTTCACTGACACAGAAGAGTATGAACAAATTAGAAAATTCAAACAAAATCAAAATCAAATCAATACACAGTACAAAAGAGAAATCCGGGAAGTACAAGATCAGTTGACGCAGGTAATACAAGAATTACATATTTCAGAGGACACTCGCACTCCAACACTGGAAGAGGAACTTAGAAATACGGAAAAGCCACAAAATAATAACACAGGGCATTTCGGTAATTATGAAAGGAATTGGCAAGGTGCACCGAATTTTGAGATGGAACCGCCGACACGACGTAACAATGACCGATATGCTACTCGCCGACACGATGACTTTGACTATAAGCTGTTCATTACTACACGTAAATTCAAAACATTTAAGAATTCTGACAACGAAATTCATCCACAAGCATGGCTCCAACAATTCTCTCATTGTTTTCCTCCCAACTGGTCATTAGAACACAGATTAGAATTTATGTGTGGCTACTTAGAGAATGAACCAGCTGTAAGAATGCGATTGGTCATTCACGATTGTCACAGTGAAGGAGAATTTTATCATGCCTTCCTCTCAGTGTATTGGTCTCAAGCTACACAAGACCGAGTAAAACATAGCATCATAATGATGAAACGTTTCGAACAATCTGAATTTTCTTGTGAAATATTTTGAAGACATGTTGCACAAGAATCAGTACCTGTCAAACCCATACAGCCCTTCAGAACTCATCTGCATTTGCTTAATGAAATTGCCTGAACATTTAAGAAATATTAATTTGGCAGGGCGTTGCAAAGACGACATTGAAGCTTTTCAGGGACTCTTACAAGAATTAGAAATTGACACAGACAGTCGCGGGATGCGAAAACGGGAAAACAATCACTACAGGGCACATCCGTCACAATTCCGTGACGACAGAAACAATAACAAGACACGACAAGTCTATTCTTACAACGCAAATCGTGACCAAAACAGACACCACCCATATGACAACCACTGGCAGAGTAATAGTTACAGAGAAAAATCGCATTTCCGTAGTAATGGATATGACAGAGACAATCATAGAAACAGACAATATGGCAACCAGAACTATTATTATCACGGGAGACAGAATAACTTCAGATACAACGGTCCACCGTGCAGTGATAATTCAGGGAGAAATTCTCCACCACTTAACCGACAAGAAAGAAGCTACAGGAACTACCGACATGACGACAGACGATATAATCGTAACGACAGACTTGAAGTGCATCAGAACTGGCGAGATTCAAACAGAGCAGGGTATTCTCGTCACGGTGAATTTATAGAAATTAGGTCTCCAAATCCCAATAACGACGCGCGCCAACAAAGGAACAGACAATGACTTGCACCGCAGGCTGCCGCGTGCGCCGGCTGGCTCAGAGAAAAATAACATAGACGCTAACCTTGAGAAAAATTTTAGCATTCCTCACCGACGTATACCACTTGATAATTGCGTTAAAGTTGAAACTCTGCATACTAGGAAGAGCAAAGGGCTACACCACATTTCACATGTAAAACCCATTTATTGGGAGATAATCTGCTTTTTAACTTAGTCTTTGCTATAAAATTTTTCACTTCACGTTACTAGTACTCTTTTTCAGTCTTAGAAACTGTTAACATGCAACTATTTTTTAAAGTTAACTATCCAGTCAAGAACCAAGAGAACTTATTTAAACAGAAATTACGAATGCATTGTTATTATGAACAGACGACACAGTGTTATTTGTACATTCTTGCTTGTTAGTTGCACGATTACGTAACGACTATAAGGCTCACATACTTAGAACATTTATCAGTACTGCTAATGAGATTTTAATGCAACATTTTGGTTTACTTGAAAATACATTCAGAATTAAAGTACTTTCTGAGAGATACAAGACGACACAGTGGTTAGTTTATGTGACAGCTACAAGATTATATCACGACGTTACTAACGAGTGACAATTTACAATGTTGCTCTTGCGGCGTATCTGTTTTATATCTGCACAGTTTTTCTGAATTATTCTGGAATGTAAAACATGTTTTAGTAGTAACTTTTGTGGTATAGCTACAAGGAGACAGCCTCTTTCGTAGCACAACAATATGTTACAGCACAGTACTTTCTTCATCACGGCAATAAGTGTAATAAGTAAGATATCTATACGCAATGCATTTCACTTTTGTTTATCATGAGGTAAGTACATTGACTTCTGCAAAATTTAGCTTTCAGATGACAATAACTACGACACTTCCAAAGAGATTATCTTACAACAAGATGCACATTTAGCGCTACAGGACACGCATTTCAGTGATTAATTTTGTACTTAAACATTTATTTTTAAAGATTTTTGAATTACAAAGAAAGTTTTCCGTGATACATTTTATTCCATTGCTGTAATCTGTAACACCTGAGGGTATAATTACAATTATCCTCAGGGGGGTACACGCTTACTTTGTGTACCATGTGTTTGGCAAGCACAAAGAGCCCTAGCTAATATGGTATTTGCTTATACAACTTTACACATCGGTACCATATTCCTCTAACACATAAATTACACAGCTATCTGATCATTTAACTGAGAGATAAACTTTTTTGTACTACATCAGTGACACATGTTTATGCAATTACAGAGTTGGATTACTTCACACTTGCGAAATTGTATTTTGTCTGTACTTTGTGAACTGTTCATATTTTTTCGGAACCACTGTGATACTATGAGAGCTTTGAATGATATATTTGGTAATGGAGCATAATTTTAAAGTACATTTGAGGTAGATGACACTTTTGACATGAGCAGAGAATTTTCTTTAGGTTTTGAAATTATCGCAGAAAGCTACGACGATTTTGAGATTTGACTGAGGTGTTATGATGTTATTTTTACGACGACGATGTGTGTTATGCTGTTGAGGTATGTTTATGATCAATAAGCCGATGTTATATGAGGAATTTGATTATGCTACGTATTTATTAAGATGTAATATTGAAGAAGTGTCAACGAATATGCATATGTGTAATAAGGTAAGGAATAAGGAGTAGTGGTTAGGGACTCTGATTTATGAAAAGAAATTTGGAAACCAAGAATCGTACTTTAAGAGCTATGAAATGTGTGTGTATATGCATGAATATATCACAATGCCGGCGAAAATTTTTTGGACACTGTTATATTTATAGGATTTTGTTTCTACAGATTTGCAATGTAAATTCTCGACCTGTGAAATTTTTATATGAGACTGTCACTGTAGCAAACTGGTGTCGTAAATATTTCGGTAAGAAAGCCAAGTGACCTTGACGTAATGCGTCTTGAGCGGCCAGCTGTGTGTTGCCTGGAAAAAAGCTATTAGTGCCTTTCGGAAGCACAGGTAGAAAAAAAAAAGGGAGGCCATTCTCTTCGCTATTGACATTTCCTTGTTGAAAGCATACTGTGGAGCTCGTAATTTATGATATTTACTGAAATGCCTAATGAAATGATGAGAAACATTTCACGGCTATTGTCTTGCTAGTTGAGAAAAATGCCATATGGCTTGCTTTATGTATTTATTTACACATTTCGTTTAATATCAAGTTTCTAGCTGCACTGCAGCGTTGGTTAAAATAGAATTTTATAGATGTACTAATGTAAATATTTTCTGTCTACAGATCCAGTAAATACTAATTTTGTAATACATTTCCCAAAAATGGGGGAGCATAAAGACATTTCACAGGAACTGCATACATAATTTTCTTTTCAACTACTTGGTAATTTTTTTTGGTAGAGTAAGTTTTTGTGATGCATCACTCTAGTGTTAAGATGTGACATAAGTATTAAACATGGCCATTTTTACTGTAATATTTTTTCTGCTTGAGCTTTGTCATGTATAGATATAAGTTTTATATTTTTTATATTTGCTGCTGCTGTTTGCCAGGCATAGTGCTACTGAATTTTAATTTGTATTACTCTGTTAAGCTAGTTTTACTACTGATTTATTTTTCTTGTTGCTGCACATTGGCTCATGTTAGTTGTAATGTTGCATTGCTTGGTAATTTAGATTTACTGTAGCTTCCTTTGCAATTTTCCATTTTTTTTTTGTCATTGCTGTTTGTGTTAACTGTTATGCACTGCTGCATTGCCTCGTCCCTTGGTATATAAATCTGAGCTCAGTAGATTTAAGTTAGCTTAAGAGGGGTACACCATATAAGAAACTGACTATGAGAATAGGTAAAGAATGCATATGAAAAAGATTTGGGCCAAAATGAGTATTGTACAATCAGAAATAATTATTTTGAAAGAAATATTAGTAGAATACAGGAAGGAGGTATAGATAGGACTTTTTGGGAATAATGATGAATGAAGGGAGATCTCCAAGAAGCAAAGAAAGTTTTGTTTGCAAAATACTGCAGTAAAACAAAACCTGTCCTTTCCTTGTGTTATCCCACTATGTGCTTATGTAGCCTTGTTTATTTGTCTTTTTCCTGTCTTTATGTGTTTAGCTGATGAGAGCTATGTCGTAGAATTTTTCTGATAATATGTTATTTTCTTTGTAAAGATGTTTAGACTTTATTTATTCTGTTTTGTTTTAATGCTCATGTGTGAAGTTGATGTTTTGAAAGTTATTCTGATCTTTTATGTATGTACTCATGTCATAATTCCTGTAACACTGATTTATATGTTATTTCTATTCTTTTGTAAAGCCTGTATTACTACAAATGTTATCTGTATTGTTATGTTTTTAATGATGTATTTTGTACCTTTGTAATTGTATTCTCATGTTATAAAATTGTAATTGACACCAGTTCATCATATTATTAACTTGTAAGTTACATTTCACTGCACACGTTTCTGTTGGTCATAGTATATGGACAATATGTGAGAAGTAGGGACTGTTAGTGTTTGCAAGTGTGTTAATAATTCAGCAAGGGACTGGATAACAGCATTGCTGATTCGAAGGACATTTCCAAAAAAAAAAAAAAAAATTTGTGAGTGCAAAAGTGGTGGTTTATGGACTTGCTATATTGTATGCACGACTCTTTGATGGTGGTTGTGCACCTGCACAGTCGCAACAGATGGCTGCTGGCCGTCTCTACATGGACTACAGTGGGTCTGCATCTTTGATGACCCACCAATACCATTATTTCTACAAGGACTACAGTGGGTCTGCATCTTTGATGACCCAACAATACCATTATTTCTACAAGGACTACAGTGGGTCTACACCTTTGCTCACTCACCAGTACCATTATTTCTACAAGGACTGCAGTGGGTCTGCACCTCTGGTGGCCCACCAATACCGTAATCTCTACCAGGACTACAGTGGGTCTACTCTTTGATGACCTACCTACCATTATTCTTCAAAACGTCGAATGACTCTGCTGTGGGTTTGCTCTGTTGTGGCCCGTTACCTGTCAGCATGTCAAGAGTCAGCACTGTCTCTCCGTTGGAAGGACAACACTACTTCTTCAAGACTGCATGGAAATCCACTACTTCCGTGTGCATTCTCTTTTACTAATGAGACTTTGTGAAAAACAAAAACTGTAATTACTATTATGATGAATGATCAGGACTATCTTTATGGACTGTGAGAAAATTTTAGCTTTTGACCAACATTGTATTAATAAGTGTGTGCATTTGATATCTTTCTTACTGTAATTATAAATTTTTTTTTCAAATCTGTATTGGCCAGTGCCCAAAACAATTTGTAAAATTTTTTGTGGAGAACATGGGGGCTATGTAAGTAGGCTGTTTATGTTTTCTTATTGGCAACGTTACGTAGCGCTCTGTACGAAAATCACTGGCTGTGCTGTGTGCAGTCTGTGGCTAGTTTGCATTGTTGTCTGCCATTGTAGTGTTGGGCAGCGGCAGCTGGATGTGAACAGTGCGTAGTGTTGCGCAGTTGGAGGTGAGCCGCCAGCAGTGGTGGATGTGGGGAGAGAGATGGCGGAGTTTTGAAATTTGTAAGACTGGATGTCAATTATGATCATTAAGGTAAATACATTGTTTGTTCTCTATTAAAATCTTTCATTTGCTAACTATGCCTACTAGTAGTTAGTGCCTTCCGTAGTTTGAATCTTTTATTTAGCTGGCAGTAGTGGCGCTCGCTGTATTGCAGTAGTTCGAGGAACGAAAATTTTTGGTGAGGTAAGTGATTTGTGAAAGGTATAGGTTAATGTTAGTAAGGGCCATTCTTTTGTAGGGATTTTTGAAAGTCAGATTGCGTTGCGCTAAAAATATTGTGTGTCTGTTTAAGCTCAGTCCTGTATAATTCTTCAAAGGGGACGTTTCAAATGCCATAAACTGCTGACAAGTGATGTTTTCACTACGTAACAACTGAAATTCTTGTTTATAAAATATTTTACATACCTTACAGTCATATACCACAATAGACTTCGTATGTACACAGCTCTTATCTGCATTACTCGCAAAGCAGTGATTCAGTAACATTATTACGCGTATACTGTACAACTAAGTATTAATCAGATAGCCTCCCTTCTAGAACTGCACTGACCAGCCATTTGACCAAGACTTTCATTAAACTTTACAAACTCGACTTGGTGGCCTGGAACACTTGACTTGCTGAGCAGTGTGGCGCAGTCTGAAGGTGGACAAAGATGTTTAACTGTATTTCCAATACTAATGTTGTTAAAGAGAAATGGTTATTAAAAGAAACTGAAAATGGTGTATAACAGCTTGCTATCAAGAATATCACTACTATGATAGTAAAATCTTAATTATTTACAAAGAAATAGTAGTAAGTGAAAACATGCCAACACCTCACTCCACTTCTTATGTCATACATCTGCTAACATTTTTTTACCTCAACTATGAAGTAAGATTTGGGAGAGTATATTATGACTCACAGAGCAAGAACTGTTACATCTTTCACAACATCTAAGCTGTTATTTTCAAAATCAAAGGGGTGAAATTAGTGATGATTAGTGAGATCACATGCGCATCGTATTTCGACTGTTTGTGAATTGCATGCCCAAAAGATCGTTGCATTCTCTCTGTCTCTCTCTTTGTATGCAAAGATTTTTTTTAAAAAAAAGTGTATTTTAAGTCAGCCAGCTACTAGTTTTGTGGCATCGTCAAATTGTGTAAGTGAGATAGCTACCACGTCTGCTTTATATTCCCTACATCACGATCACGTGACTGGAAATTATTTATTAACTTCAGCAGTATTTCTGGATAGATCCTCAGTCAGACATTTGCCTTGAAGGAAGGTGTCTCTCGTGCATCGGTATTCCACAAACGCTGCTTTGTTTGTGGTTCAGTCCGACCATGACCGAGAGAGCAGGTGTTTCGACAGGTATTTCTTGGGTGCTTTTGTTAGGGGATTAGCTTGACATCCAGTCTGTCAGTCGCGTTGCCCGAGCGGACACCTCTTGTACACTGACGCCTGGCGCGTCCTCTGACGGATACGTCGCTTTGCGAGACCCTGAGCAACCTGCGCTTACGGTAGCGCGGCCGAGCTCTGGGTGCAGGATAAAGGACAGTGAGTAGTTCGCGATTGAAAGATTTTTAACAGCCTAATTATGTGTTTTATGGTGGTATTCCTTGAACGATCAGAAGAAAAACAAAGCGATCGATTTAATTGCATCTTTTCGATGTATTTTACAAGACCTGCATGTACTCAAACAGCAGAGGATGATGAGCAAGAGAGATCCAACCCCTGAAAATTGAACTTTTTATAAATAAATAATATAGCCTTTGCTGTGTAATTGAATTTCCTGTCGTAAGATCCTTCCTCTTCAGTACAGAGCCGCCAATTTCCAGGTAGGAGAGGGGGAGAGAGGAGGGGAGGGGGGAGGATTTAATTAATTGATCGATTTAATTAACAAGTAAATCAACCTGATATAATAAGTGTGCTTGTATCAGTGCGGGAGTTCCCAGAGGGATGGGGGAGGGATAGAAGGAGAGGAAGGGAGATGGGTGGGGGAACAATAGGTGAAGGACTTGTCAATCAGAAGGAAGAATTATCCTCTGGGGGTCATAATCCTCTTCGCAGAACAATAGTTTAAGGACCTGTCAATTAAAAGAGAACAATAGGTTTGCCCCTGAATGTATACTTGCCCATGACGCAGGTAACCCACACCAACAAACTGCGCTCATGCCACCCTTTCCCTACTACTGACACCAACCATTAATGAACAGAGTTAGTGCTGGTTGCTCCATCTTTGTCACTCACAGGACTTTGCTCATTATTAACTTGTGACACTCGCTCCCTTCTTTCACTTTCAGTAGGATTTTTACAAACGGTATTTTTTTTCAGTTCTGCTCCCATACTCTCGACTGTGACTATGCGTTGTTCACTGTTGCTTCTACAGATCGACTCTCTCCTTCAGTGACCTATATTGCCTTCTGTCTGTTCCCTCTAGCACAGCATTCGACGTTCCTGCTACGCTCTGATCACGTGAACACCATACAAGGGTTTACAGTAAGTCATCATACATTTTCCACACGATAGTATGAGGAGCACAATACTTTCCTGAACCATTCCTTTTGTCGCATTACAGGCACAGATAGCCATATGCTTTAATGTTCTGGTTCTCGTAATCGGGAAGGCGAGCGTGATCGGTTTGAAGAGAAGCCTAGTGAGCTGTATAGCCCAGATGTTTGGCATACCTCCTAATATTGTATAGGACCTCCTTTTACCCGGTGCAGTGACCCGACATAGCATGGATCCCATAAGTCGTTGGAAGTCCCTTGCAGAAATACTGAGCCATGCTGCCTCTATAGTCGTCCATAGTTGCGAAAATGTTACCAGTGCATTATTTTGTGCACAGACTGCCCTTTCGACTGTGTCTCGTATCGGGCGATCTGCGGGACAAAACTGTGGTCCATCGACGTGGTGCATTGTCATTGATAAAAATTCCATCGTTCTTTATGAACTCGAAGCCCATGAATGGCTGAAAATGCCCTCCAAGTAACCGAACATTACCATGATCGGTTCAGTTGGACTAGAGGATCCAGTCCATTCCATGTAAACACATCCCACACCATTATGGAGCCATCATCAGGTTGCACAGTGCCTTGTTGACAACTTGGGTCCACGACTTCAAAAATGCTTCAAATGGCTCAGAGCACAATGGGTCTTAACTTCTGAGGTCATCAGTCCCCTAGAACTTAGAACTACTTAAACCTAACTAACCTAAGGACATCACACACATCCATGCCCGAGGCAGGATTGGAACCTGCGACCGTAGCAGTCGCGCGGTTCCAGACTGTAGCGCCTAGAACCGCTCGGCCACTTCGGTCGGCCTAGACGACTTCGTGGGGTCTCGAATCCTATGGTCAGGAGAGACACTGCAGGCGATGTTGTGCTGTTGACAAAGGCACACGCGTCGATCGTCTGCTGCCATAGCCCAGTTAACACCTAATTCCCTAAAGCATACGTTCCTCGTACGTCCTACATTGAATTATGTGGTTATTTCAGACAGTGTTTCTTGCTTGTTAGCACAGACAACTCTACGCAAAACTGCGTTGTCCGTGATGAGAGGTTATATCCTCACTTTGGTATTCTCGACACACTCTTGATACTGTGGATCTCGGAATATTAATTTCCTAATGATTTCCGAACTGGAATGTCTGGTGCATCTAGCTCCAACTACCATTCCGTGTTCAAAGCCTGTTAATTCACGGCGTGCGGCCGTAATGACGTCGGAAAACTTTTTATATGAATCATCTGGGCACAGGTGACAACTTCGCCAGTGTACTGCCGTTTTATGCCTTGTGTACGCCGTACGACAGCCATCTCTATACGTGGGTATAGCTATAGCACCTTTGTATGGGGTACACAGACTCCATCTCGGAATGTTAAGAAAATGCTGACGACCATAGATGTTTAGTCTCTGCAAATCCTTAGCAGTAGTCTACAGCTCGTGTCCAGTGGTTAGCGTTGCTGCCTCTGGATCGAGAGTTCTTGGGTTCGATCGCCGGTCGGGTCAGGGATTTCCACGGCCTGGGGAATGGATGTGTTCTTCTCGTCATTCCATCATCATCCAGGAAAATGGCGAGACTGGAAAGTGAAAAGATTGAGAATTTGTATGGATGATGATGTGAGCGCCCCACAAACCAAAATCATCGTTATCGTCATCATCATCATCCATAGCAGCAGCATCAGATTACATGTTACTTTGTAACCAATGAATTAAATCAAAGGGACTCTAATTTCAGTGGCGACTCGGATAGTAATTATTAAAACTTAATCGTATATGCAGTAATAAAAATGTGATGTAACATTTGAGGTGAATCAATACATACTTATTTTACAACAGACTGTGGCGTAATCTCTTACCTGGCTAATCTGTTTCATTGTTGCAACAGATACTGCTACAGAGGTGAAATCGGCATATCAGTTTTGATTTAATGTTATCTTGTTTGACTTACGCTTTATGAGAAAATGTGTGGGCACTAATTGCGACAGTAGATGACTGTAGTTATCCGGCTGCCCCCTCGACTGTTTCAAAGGACACTTAGAATGGCCGAGAAGGCGGAAGCTTTAGTGGCCCGTTAACTGCTGGTGACTCGGCGTCTTGGCGGCGGCCACTGTAGCTGGGGCCGCGCGCCCCTGGAGACGAACCGCCCCTTCCGGCTGGCGCGTGATTGGCGACTAACTGGCGGCGCGCCGGCCGGGAGCCTGACGAACGGCCGAGCTGGCGCGTAACTCACGTCGCCCTCCGCCGGACAATTTAGTGGCCGCCCAGGGCGGCGCTCCGAGGGACAGCGACGGCCCTCCACCACACCACACAGCCCCCCCCCCCCCCTGCTACCAGGCTGACCCTCTGCTCCGAGGAGCTCACTAACAACGGAAGCATACACCCCTAGGCTCACCTTCACACTACTGGCCATTAAAATTGCTACACCAAGAAGAAATGTAGATGATAAACGGGTATTCATTGGCCAAATATATTATACTAGAAATGACATGTGATTACATTTTCACGCAATTTGGCCGCATTGATCCTGAGAAATCAGTACCCCGAACAACCACCTCTGGCCGTAATAACGGCCTTGATACGCCTGGACATTAAGTCAAACAGAGCTTGGATGGCGTGTACAGGTACAGCTGACCATGCAGCTTCAACACGATACCACAGTTCATCAAGAGTAGTGACTGGCGTATTGTGACGAGTCAGTTCCTCGGCCACCATTGACCAGACGTTTTCAATCATGATGCTGTAAACAGAACCTGGATTCATCCGAATAACTGACGTTTTACCATTCGTGCACCCAGGTTCGTCGTGAGTACACCTTCGGAGGCACTCCTGTCTATGATGCAGCGTCAAGGATAACCGCAGCCATGGTCTCCGTGCTGATAGTCCATGCTGCTGCAAACGTCGTCGAACTGTTCGTGCAGATGGTTGTTGTCT
Source organism: Schistocerca cancellata (assembly GCF_023864275.1). NCBI lineage: Eukaryota > Metazoa > Arthropoda > Insecta > Orthoptera > Acrididae > Schistocerca > Schistocerca cancellata. Next base: position 380,759,774 of record NC_064630.1, read on the forward strand.
TGCAAACGTCCCCATCCGTTGACTCAGTGATCGAGACGTGGCTGCACGTTCCGTTATAGCCATGAGGATAAGATGGCTGTCATCTCGACTGCTAGTGATACATGGCCTTTTGGATCCAGCACGGCGATCCGTATTACCCTCCAGAACCCACCGATTCCATATTCTGCTAACAGCCCTTGGATCTCGACCAACGCGAGTAGCAATGTCGCGATACGATAAACCGCAATCGCGGTAGGCTACACTCCGACCTTTATCAAAGTGGGAAACGTGATGTTACGCATTTCTCCCCATTACACGAAGCATCACAACAACGTTTCACCAGGCAACGCCGGTCAACCGCTGTTTGTGTATGAGAAACCGGTTGGAAACTTTCCTCATGTCAACCGGTCGGCGCAGCTACAGTCTGGAACTGCGCGACCGCTACGGTTGCAGTTTCGAATTCTGCCTCGGGCATGAATGTGTGTGATGTCCTTAGGTTAGTTAGGTTTAAGTAGTTCTAAGTTCTAGGGGACTGATGACGTCAGATGTTAAGTCCCATAGTGCTCAGAGCCATTTTCCTCATGTCAGCACGTTGTAGGTGTCGCCACTGGCGCTAGCCATGTGTGAATGCTCTGAAAAGCTAATCATTTGCGTATCACAGCATCTTCTTCCTGTCGGTTAAATTTCGCGTCTGTAGCATGTTATCTTCATGGTGCAGCAATTTTAATGGCCAGTAGTGTATTATTGACGCATATGGTCATATTGTTACAAGCACACTGTAACTGAGCTAAATCTACAGATAATGTTGAAGTCTTGCTTTTAGACGGCTCAGATTGAATAGCTTCTCATCCATTTTGCAAGTTAACTGTATTCCTAGAGGGAGATCATCTTGAACTCACTGCATGACAGCGGCAGTGTACGTACAAGGGGAATAACGTAGTGACAATCACACATACTTGCGTAACACTGGTAATGATATGGAATCAATCGCTCAGCAACACAGTCGTTACCAATGACAGCTGCTGTCATATTTGTGTAGAGCTATAAATGTCTGCGGAAAACCATGCCCAGCTAAAATCTTAATTTAAACTTTACGGTTTTCGGAGCGAAATACCTTAGTGTGGTCAACAAAGGCAATGTAAAATGTCTATTTTGTTCCTTGCGTTTCTCCTGAAGCTGAAGAGCTATGAACATCATATCTTTGGTTCCTCCAGAAAAGAATTTCTCAAACTGTGTTCCGCGGACACTGGTGTTCCGCGGGATGTGAATAAGTGCTCCACAAAAAGCTATTAATAACATGCCTTTTTTAGACATTTCTTCAATTTTATTATGATTTCTGTGTTATTATATTAGTTATTGAACTGAAGTAATCACTGAATAAGACAAGTTTTCTATTTTTATAAAAATGTTATTAACTTTCAAAATAAACAATGTGTTTCATCAAAGTACAATGATTTTCAAGTTGTTAGAGGAAAAGTTAGGAAACTTCTGCTCGAAGAGGTCTGAAGCCATTCTAGCTCTCTGATAGTAATTCCTCCACCAAGGGCATAGCATGAGCTGTGAGGAACGAGACAGCAGCTGTATTCCGCGGTAGTTATTACAGTCTGTGCCATCTCAGTTCTTAAATATGGGAACTCTCAGACTATTCGTGAAATCAGAAATCATTACTTCAGTGTTCCAGATTTCAACAATCAACTCAAATCAGTTCGTGTATGTTTCTCATGAGTTTCTCACCGTCTTCTTGGTGAGAATCCCCTGCTACACTCCTGGAAATGGAAAAAAGAACACATTGACACCGGTGTGTCAGACCCACCATACTTGCTCCGGACAATGCGAGAGGGCTGCACAAACAATGATCACACGCACGGCACAGCGGACACACCAGGAACCGCGGTGTTGGCCGTCGAATGGCGCTAGCTGCGCAGCATTTGTGCACCGCCGCCGTCAGTGTCAGCCAGTTTGCCGTGGCATACGGAGCTCCATCGCAGTCTTTAACACTGGTAGCATGCCGCGACAGCGTGGACGTGAACCGTATGTGCAGTTGACGGACTTTGAGCGAGGGCGTATAGTGGGCATGCGGGAGGCCGGGTGGACGTACCGCCGAATTGCTCAACACGTGGGGCGTGAGGTCTCCACAGTACATCGATGTTGTCGCCAGTGGTCGGCGGAAGGTGCACGTGCCCGTCGACCTGGGACCGGACCGCAGCGACGCACGGATGCACGCCAAGACCGTAGGATCCTACGCAGTGCCGTAGGGGACCGCACCGCCACTTCCCAGCAAATTAGGGACACTGTTGCTCCTGGGGTATCGGCGAGGACCATTCGCAACCGTCTCCATGAAGCTGGGCTACGGTCCCGCACACCGTTAGGCCGTCTTCCGCTCACGCCCCAACATCGTGCAGCCCGCCTCCAGTGGTGTCGCGACAGGCGTGAATGGAGGGACGAATGGAGACGTGTCGTCTTCAGCGATGAGAGTCGCTTCTGCCTTGGTGCCAATGATGGTCGCATGCGTGTTTGGCGCCGTGCAGGTGAGCGCCACAATCAGGACTGCATACGACCGAGGCACACAGGGCCAACACCCGGCACCATGGTGTGGGGAGCGATCTCCTACACTGGCCGTACACCACTGGTGATCGTCGAGGGGACACTGAATAGTGCACGGTACATCCAAACCGTCATCGAACCCATCGTTCTACCATTCCTAGACCGGCAAGGGAACTTGCTGTTCCAACAGGACAATGCACGTCCTCATGTATCCCATGCCACCCAACGTGCTCTAGAAGATGTAAGTCAACTACCCTGGCCAGCAAGATCTCCGGATCTGTCCCCCATTGAGCATGTTTGGGACTGGATGAAGCGTCGTCTCACGCGGTCTGCACGTCCAGCACGAACGCTGGTCCAACTGAGGCGCCAGGTGGAAATTGCATGGCAAGCCGTTCCACAGGACTACATCCAGCATCTCTACGATCGTCTCCATGGGAGAATAGCAGCCTGCATTGCTGCGAAAGGTGGATATACACTGTACTAGTGCCGACATTGTGCATGCTCTGTTGCCTGTGTCTATGTGCCTGTGGTTCTGTCAGTGTGATCATGTGATGTATCTGACCCCAGGAATGTGTCAATAAAGTTTCCCCTTCCTGGGACAATGAATTCACGGTGTTCTTATTTCAATTTCCAGGAGTGTATATCATCAGGACCAGTTGCCAAGTGATGTGTTACTTGATTGACAGCACACTACGCTTCATCTAATGTTGGTCAGGTGCCAAGTTCTTCTTTGATGAGTCCTTGTTGTATTATGTTTTACAGCTGTTCATCAGTAACCTGATTCAGAATGTCTTCAGAACATTCCTTCCGCATATTCGTGACGGAGCATTGATATTTTAGAAGTGCACGCTTGACACTGGACCTAAGGAGGTTTCTACAAAACGTGGATGGACCGTAAATTGCTTTTGTAGCTTGGCAGAACTGTCACGTATCTTCGTATTCGAGGTATTGTAACTTTTTAGCTCTTGTTACCTGCCACGCATTATTCAGCTCATGGGTAGTTCTTTGTACTTCTTTCTTAATGGTGGAGCTCACATCCATCGCCGTGCGTGCAAGACGTTCCCTCTCTCTGAGATCAATACCTTAGTTTCCAGAATGAAATTTTGGTTTTGCAGTGGAGTGTGCGCTGATACGAAATTTCGCTGATATGAAACATCCTGGCATATTAAAACTGTGTGACGGACCGAGACTCGAACTCGGGAACGTTGCCGTTCGCGGGTAAATGCTCTACCGAAGCACGACTCACGACCCGTCCTCACAGCTTTAATTCCGCCAGTACCTCGTCTCCTACCTCCTGCAATTTCTTCACCATTTTCATCAAACCAGACATGTTTCCTGGTCAGTTTCTTTCCAGGCTCAAATGGCTCTGAGCACTATGGGACTTAACATCGATGGTCATCAGTCCCCTAGAACTTAGAACTACTTTAACCTAACTAACCTAAGGACAACACACAACACCCAGTCATCACGAGGCAGAGAAAATCCCTGACCCCGCCGGGAATCGAATCCGGGAACCCGGTCTTTCCAGGCATCCATTTCTTTTACTATTGTGTTACATCGTGATGATATTCCTTAGACAGTGTCTGATGAAGCTGTTTCCTGTACTGTGAGACATATTTTAACTTATCGAACTTCTCAGTATTAAATATGCGTCTACGTTCTTCTTTTGTTTCTCTCTCTCTCTCTCTCTCTCTCTCTCTCTTTCCTTGCGGACAATTATATAATCAGGGACATGTAAGTCCTTCGATGCAGGGTGCTACATTGACATTTTGAGCCGATCCTTTTAACGGAAGATGATGTTGGTAACTGCTAATTTATGTTAGGTACATTTTGAGAGAAGTCTAACAGCACTGCAGTTTTCACTGTCAACTCCCTCCTTTCCAGTGCCACTACACCACGCTTCCTTCTCGTATTAAAATCACCAGAATTATTTTGCTTTGGCGATTGATAGGATGTCATACAGATCCGAATAGAATGTTTCTTTCGTGTCATCATCAGAATCCGGACGCAGGGCATAGACGCTGATCACTATCGAAGTCTTTAATGTCATAAGGCGCTCGTTCATTACGCCCAGCTGGAAGCTCCGACATGTCCCTGAGAAGCTTGATGTTATTAGCAGAGCCTACTCAGTGTATTTTAAGCTCGTTAGTAGCTTCCCCCTTCCAGAATAAACTACTATATCCATCACTTGCTTCATTCAACTGACCATCAGCAATACCCTTTTCCAAGAGTGTTGCTATTAACGCACTGCCGACGATAGCTGTTCTATTTTCGCAGGGACATTAGTCATTCTTCTTACATTGAACCCCTCAGTCGTAGATGAAGTAACCGTATTTCTCTACACTCACAACCCCAAATAATACGACCGATCACACACGTACTACCTAAGTGCCAAACTATCACTAGAGCCTTGCAGACGTAACAGTCCTGCTCCTGTGGCAACTTTTTCATCACCGCAGGTTTTTTGGAAGACAATCAGTACTTTGTTGGAAGGGTGCTGTGCACTGACCTCTTTTAGAGTGAGAGTGTTGCTGCACTTCAATAAATACACCTTTCTTGATGAACTAGGAACTATTTGCAATGGTATGATGATGCAAGACAATTGAAGGATCTGGTCACTGCAGCCCTCATCCACCATTCCAGGCTAGACTGGACTTACTGTAATAGGGGAAGCTTCCCGCCCCAAGGACAAGAGTGTACCCTAACAACTATCAGCTCATCTGCCTACCTGACGAGCTGCTGGCATGGCAGATGGAGAATCCCGGGAGTCATTCGTTCGCGAGAGCCTCCTCAAGTCAAGAGCAGGGCGCACCATATGCAGGTGAGGTTGACACTTGGTTACGCTAGCTCGCAAGCTACGCCTTACACCCCGTCACTGTTACTGGACGAGATTTCAAGATTAGTGATTCAGATAAAATGGCTGACGTTTTACTTTGCAACAGAAAGGTTAGTTTTTGCACTGGCTGACAAAAACTACTGCACCCAGAAGACATGGTCGCATGTCAGTGTAATTATGGTATGTGGGTATCTAAGTTACGATTATCTGGGACAAGTAGAGCGGCCACCAGGCAGCATTGGTGTTGATCCTGTTTAATGCTATTACAAGGTTTAGTATGGTATATGAGGGGCAGGAAAGCGTCAGATGTTGAGCGATAGTTGTGAAGAACACGGAGAAGTTGCGTTTTCATATGAGACAGCGTTATCAGCCGCCGACAGTGTTTGGAAAAGGCCTGATTGTGGGTGTCCCTTTTAGCCAGTTGGTCGGATCGTGCAACATCCAGAGTTGTGGTGAATTCGGATGTAACAGAATCCCAATATTGGACGGCATGGGAACGAGAGGGCAGGCCTACATGTCATGAAGGTTCCAGTCGACCACGTCTGGCCACCACATAGACGCATGATCATACTGCGCCCCAAGCACATGTAACCCTTCACATTTTCACCTGCTATCAGAGAACAAGCAATGGGCTCCCTGCTACGTTCTGTGTTGTCCCGCATCATTGGTCAGACACTAGCAGTAACCAGACTAGGTAATTACAGTCCCACGTGTAGGCTGCCGTTAACACAGGCGGCTCCCTCTGGAGTAGTGCTGTAATCAGGAAGCACAGTCTTCGGCTGAATGGCGTCGCATTGCGCTCAGCTATGAATCGAGGCTCTGCAATGTACCTGATGATCACCCTTGGTGATCTGTGGAGATGTCCCATCCTGTACAGCGGTTTTAATCATGGTTATGGTGTGAGGATCCCCTGGGTATCTCTTCATGTTACAGCGGCTAGTGATTCTGGGAATTCTGAAGGCATAATGGTACGTCACCGACACACTGAGTCCTCATGTGTTAGCTCTCATGTGACACTACAGTGGCGCCACATTTTAACAGGACAGTACTCGTCCATATACTGCACGTGTCCTTATGAAATGTCTGCACAATGTTGAAGTATTCCTGTAGCCATCGTGATCACCACATCTATCCCTGCTGGATCTTGTTGTGGACCATCTCGGACGTCCACTCCATCTCAGTGCCAGTATCCAGGATATCAGAGACCAGTTACAACGGGTCGTGGATCAGCTTGCCTTAGGAAAGGCTTCACTGGCTTTATGGCACCCTTCGATTTTGAAATCACTCAAATAACATCACATACCCACTCCAGCAGAGAAGATACATATTGTTTCCTCTTCACTTCCTGGTTGCTTCACTTTTCTTGTCAGGCAGTATGTTTAGCAAGGACGAAGCGAAGCTCCAAACACGAATTTAACAAAGGCAGAAGGACGGAAACTGAGCACTCACCTAGCCTTCTCCATTCAGTCGCCCTATTTTGAAAAAAAGAAAAGAAAGAAAGAAAGGCTGTGCTAAACAGAAGTGTGACGCAATGTGATGAAATGAAATATTTCAAATCACACATTTTTTCTGTTACATGCAATGATGTTCTATGTTTGCTCAATGTTTAGTAACAGGCTTCAAAAGATACGATTTCTCATACGGTACGAAGGTTGACTGGGGTTCTCGCGCGGAGATAGTGTACCAAACTTTCGAAATTTTATTTAATGATTACAAGATAGAGAAGACAATTTAATACTATAAATCATGCTATAGTATACCCATTTGTTCGCAGATATGTAAACAAACAAAAATTACCACAAAATTTACGTAGCAAGTAAAGAACTCATTATGACAAAACTGAATGACCCCCTCACACTGTCCAGTTGTCTGCCCCGATAGTTGAGTGGTCAGCGTGCCGGATTGTCGTCCTACGGGTTTGATTCCCGGCAGGGTCGGGGATTTTCTCCGCTCAGGGACTGAGTGTTGTGTTGTCTTCATCATCATTTCATCTCCGTCCGGCGCGCAGGTCGCCTAATGTGGCGTCGAATGCAATAGTACCTGCACCAAGGCGGCCGGACATGCCCCGTAAGGGGCCTCCGGCCAATGATGCCAAATGCTCATTTCCATTTCCAGTGCCTGGTTTTAGAATAAAAATATTTCGAAAACCCAGTAATCCTCCCGCAAAACTCATTAACACGTTACAAAATTATACAATCCTAATTTGATGAATGCATGTTAGCAATGATGTCCGAAATTTTCTCTTTGAGGTACAGGGTGCATAATTTCCTTGAGAAACGAAATTTCTAAACTCTAATATATAACTGAAAAATATTAATTTGTAGCTAATTTTATGGAGAGTATGATCTACGTAAAAATTGCTAGTTATTTATAATGCTATCTATTGTTCATAGTATTACGGAAATATTCATCAAAGATCTTATAATGTAAGGCAAACCCCTGCGAGCCTCTGATTTCGGTGAGTTCTCTTTGTAGCTACAACTAATTATATAATCAATTTAATTAATTAGTCCCCACTAAATATTTATCGTAATATACAGAATGAGATTTTCAGTCTGCAGCGGAGTGTGCGCTGATGTGAAACTTCCTGGCAGATTAAAACTGTGTGACGGACCAAGAATCGTACTCGGGACCTTTGGCAAAGGTTCCGAGTACGAGTCTCGGTCCGGCACAAAGTTTTAATCTGCCAGGAAGTTTCTTATCACAATATAATTCAGATATAAATGAACTGCCGAAAGAAGTGTTTCGGAAACATCACATTTTGGGCTGGAAATAAATGAGTGCGCGAAAGTTTTCTTTCAGTGTGTTTGAAGCAGACGGTTTCTTTGTTTTCTCTGCTTTTATCATGGACAACATCTGACGCACTGTGAAGACTTATCACCAGAGAAAAAGTAAACAAGTGTTTGAGGAAAAAAAGAAATATAGTCTACCAGTTATTGTGTAACACTTTTTGTCGCTTGTCCTCTCATTTTTCCTGAATAAAAGTAATGTATTTTGCAAGGCAGAAACCCCAGAAAAACGGAAAACAGCACACAGTCCGCAGCTAAGATCAAAACATCCGTTATCAATATTCGTTTTATAAATTGAAACTCCTTTTTCTTCCTGCAGACTATATTTACATATGTTTCAGACGCGTTGCGCCTTTTAAATGAAGGTATTTTCAGTGGATTTCATCTGGAATAGCACAGTTTTATTTTGATATACGCTAACTTCTAGATTAGAAAACAGATCACGTCATAGTTTATACATTAATAAATTATTACTCACAACTATTCGTATGTGCAGCCGAAATCTGCGTTTCCTCTCACCTGGTCATAGGTTAGAGGTCGTACTGTCACTTCATTTATAAAACATCGACACATAGTCACGTCATTATCTTTTAGCTCTGTCGTTTCGCAAGCTAAATGCTGTGGAGCAACTCTACTGTTTACGTTAGTGTTGCCTCTCTAACTACTATTGCATTCTGTTCTCACTCTCTCTCCCTCTGTCTCTCTCTCTTTTTTCCTACTTAGTGCTCTCGTTATGTCAAGCTATGGAGAAGGTTGCAGAATGCTCAATGTGGATGTTATTGGTTTTATGATGTGGGTACAGACAACTGAATGACTTGCTTATAGCACATGTTGAAGTGATCGGACAAGAACGAGGGAAGGATTTTTTGTGGCACTAATCTGGTGATCATCTGTTAGGACACAAATAAATGTAGATTGCAGCAAGAAAAGAGCGTTTCCATTGATAATATATGTATTTATATATTGAATGAGGAATATGGCAACACAAAACCTGTTCTCTGTTTTCAGCTTCATAGTAGCATATGCTGATCACTTATTGCCCTTATTCACAATGCTCTAATATTTATTTAATTTAAAATAATGGTATCATATTTCGCATCTGGTTTCATTTTCTTGCTAAAAAGTAAAAAATTTTTCAAGAAGTTCGATCTGACGCTCATGGAATCTGACTGTGGTATGAACGTAAGCATTTTCGTTTGACCATGGACCCAGGTAGCCAGGTATTTCCTATTCTATTATATGCGCATTGGATCCAAATCAGTAACTATATGATTACTTGAAACGGTCACGTCACGTGGCTGAAATGTGTAAATAAATTTCCTTATTTTCGAGTATTCTAACGACTCCACATTGTCAGAAATGGATCTTGCGTCATGAGATTTGACCTTGATTCTGTGTGAAAAGGGATGTGGCCAGATATCACACAATACGCCAAAACCCATGGAAATCAGTGGATCGCAAGATCTAGTCTCTAATTGTTTATTTGCCGCGCGGGATTAGCTCAGCGGTCTCAGGTGCTGCAGTCATGGATTGTGCGGCTGGTCCCGGCAGAGGTTCGAATCCTCCCTCGGGCATGGGTGTGTGTGTTTGTCCTTAGGATAATTTAGGTTAAGTAGTGTGTAAGCTTAGGGACTGACGACCTTAGCAGTTAAGTCCCATAGGACTTCACACACATTTGAACATTTAATTGTTAATTTCAAAGAACATGCAGGGAATTCAGCTGACCTGTTTCTGGACAGTGTAAGATGTCGGAATTCTGAGTTCACCCAAATGAACTGTGGAAATGTTCTCACCGACTGAGTTTATCTATCTTTGCAACTCTCCATAAATTAGAATGATATCGTTATCCACTTCCCTTTTCCAAACGGAGCTGTGGTAATTTCTGGTGCTAGTGTCGTGGCTCTAACAGAGACGAAATCAAGAGCGTTTCACTCTTCCGTGTCCGATAAGTACCTTCGGAGAAGTTGCAGTAGTAATGATTTATCTTTTTTGGGCGTGAAATCATTTGCTGCCTTATGCGGAAGCTCGTGTCGTTATATGAAGCTTGTGCAGCTACGGGAGCCTACTTACAAAAGCAGAATCGTGGAAAAAGGTTAAATTAGATACTAATCACACTTGACTACGCATGAACTGCAAGGCAAAGGACACGTCTTTTACGGAAAACAGTGCTGTTCTTGTCTGAGCCAGATCTTTGAAAGAAACGTGCAAACAAACAAAAAATTGATTTGTAAATCAAGAAATTGAGGTTTAAAGACTGTTAAGTAATAACTTAGCGTCGTGAGTTTAATGGCAAGACACACACATTACCATTTTCCTGCAAAATAGTGACAATTGCAGGTGACGATGCTGGAGATGGATAGGAATCACGCGTCCTTCCTTCCGAAGTCAACCACAAAGGCTCAATAACAATGAGATCTGCTGTGGTGGCCAGGATACATGCGACAATTTTATCTTCGTGCCCACAAAACGAGTCCTGCACGATGAGAGCTGTGTAAATAGGTGTCCCTTCGTCTTGGAACACGGCATTACAACGGGGGGAACAAACGTTGTACCTTGGCACAGATCTGATCAACCAAAACGGTCACATAATCTTTGGCAGTAATACGACGTTGCAAAGCAACCAAGGATTCCTTGGAATACCACGATGTGGCGGCGTTAATCGTCACCGAACTCCCGCCATATTTCGCTCTTGTTTCGTAAACTCGGTCAGAAGTTGGAAACAGTGCGAAATAAGATACATTCGACCAAATGAAATTCGTCCACTTGTCCACAGTCCAGGTCTTATAGGTTCGGCACTACGTTTTCCAGTTACGGGCGTTTTCATCACTGATGAGTGCTTTTGGAATTCCAGACCGCCCTGCACTTCGTAGCTTATGGAGTTTCCTTCGAGTTGTTTTGTCGCTGACAGGATTTGCGTGTGTGAAATTCAGGTGTGCAGTGCCTTTTGCTGCTACTGTCCTCTTATTCTTCGTCACAATTCTCTTCAATGTCCGTCTGTTCGATCACTGAACACTCACTTTCACCCTCATGCTCACTTATGGATGATGTTTTCCCGGTAGTATAAATCTTTGATATGAGACCTTGTGAAACACCAAACACCTCGGCTCCCTTCATCACGAAAGCACGCACCATACAAGCACCAACAATTTGCCCACAATCGAAATCTCTTAGCTGCGATACGATGCCCTCACCACTAAACAGAACACAGTTCTGACCACGACTTACACTTGCGACGTATTCAGGACACTGCACAAGTGCCTTCCATGGTCAAATACGAGAATACAGTCTCCAAGCTTGGCTAGCATCTGCATTTGTGTTCAAGCAAGTGTTTCTCGCGGTGTTTGCTTATGTTTATCTGTGAAACCATGATTAGAGACAATATGCTAGTATCTACGTCTGAACTGTGAACATCGGAGACTTGAAACTCTGTAATGTAGGATATGGGGCGATCTGTGGCAGGTCTGACAGCTGGTGCAGGCATAATTACTTCGGAACACACGATTCAGCGCACATTGTCGTACATCGGGCTCCACAGACAGCGGCCAAACGTGTTCCCATACTGATCCAACGACATCGCCAGTTACGAATTGAACTGGAATGGACGCAGGATAATCGAGACTGAAGGACTGATCAACGGAAACCTGTCGCCTGGTCGGATGAGTCACGTTATTGTTACACCAGGTCTGTTGTAGTGCCAGAATACACTGCTACCCAGGAGAACGGCAACTAGAAATACGGCTCTATCCACTGACGCAGGCCGATGGGGCCAGAATCACGGTAAGGGGACGTTCACCTGGCCTTTCATGGGACCTGCGGTAGTAGTCGAAGGCACTGTGATAACTGTGGACGGCGTGAACATTACTGCGCACCTCCTGCATTTCTGCAGGTTTTATGTTCTTCATATGTAAAAAACGGAAATGAAATGAGCGTATGGCGTCAGTGTCCGGGAGTTGCCAGTCGGGAAGTTCGGCCGCTAAGTGCAGGTATTATTGAGTGCGACACCACATTGGGCGACCTGCACGTCGACACTGGGGATGAAATGATGATGAGGACAGCACAACAACTAGTCCCTGAGGTGAGAAACTCTCCCTCCCCAGCCGGGAATCGCACCCTGGCCCTCGTGCGTGGCAATCCAACGCGCTGACCGTTCAGCTAGTGGGGCGGACATATATAAGGAAATGAAATACCTATAGTCGTCCTTATGATGTCATTTATTGTATGCCTACCAGATTCGCTGCTTCGGTGTACCATCTTGACGCCTTAGCTGATGCTGAGGGGCCGGCCAGTGTGGCCGAGCGGTTCTAGGCGCTTCAGTCTAGAACCGCGCGACGGCTACGGTCGCAGATTCGAATCCTGCTTCGGGCATTGATGTCCTTAGGTTAGTTGGGTTTAAGTAGTTCTAAGTTCTAGGGGACTGATGACCTCAGATGGCTCTGAGCACTATGGTACTTAACCTCTGACGTCATCAGTCTCCTAGAACTTAGAGCTACTTAAACATAACTAACCTAAGGACATAACACATATCCATGCCGGAGGCAGGATTCGAACCTGCGACCGTAGCGGTCGCGCGGTTCGAGACTGAAGCGCCTAGAACCGCTCGGCTACACCGGCCGGCTGACCTCAGATGTTAAGTCCCATAGTGCTCAGAGTCATTTTGATGCTGAGATGGTTAGCACCATCTGTATACTCAATGGATCAATGCCCAACATCTGTAACCGGTTTTCGCAGATTACCTGCAATCGCGATGTTGTCTCTCCAGCCGGTTCAGTTGATGGTTGGAAAGACATCATTGCCATTACAGGCACTCTGCGAAAACCGGTTATAGAAGTTGTCAACTGATGCATTGTGTATAGAAATGGTGTTAATTCCTCAGCATCAGCTAAGGCTGAAGATGGTACACTTAAGCACCGAATCTGGTAGCCAAACTATAAACGACATCATGAGGACGGCTGTAGGTGTATCATTTCGCTACATAAGTGAATGGCCGTAGTCTCCCGGTCCTCCAATCACAAGGATGGACATACAAAACTTTAGGCTTTTTTACGACGGCGGTGGCATTCATCAGAATAATTGTCCGTGTCACAAGTTCTGAATGGTGCTACAGCGCTTTGAGAGATGTGGTACTAAACTTACGTTTAAGTTCAAATGATTCAAATAGCTCTTAGCACTATGGGACTTAACTTCTGAGGTTATCAGTCCCCTAGAACTTAAACCTAACTAACCTAAGGACATCACACACAGCTATGCCCGAGGCAGGATTGGAAGCTCCGACCGTCGCGGACGCGCGGCTCCAGATTGTAGCGCCTAGAACCGCACGGGGACCCAGGCCGGCAATGTTGATGTGTTAGCCACCTGATGGACTACGCTATTGGGCGCCACCCCCACTCCCATAAACCACTGTCCCGTTATATATGAAAATAGCGTAAACTGTGCATAAACATCTAGTGCTCGTACCTCCAGAATCCTGCCAAGCACTTGTCGAAAGCATGCCACGCATGTATTGAGTTCCGAAGGTGGACCACCAAGATATTATGCTGGCGGTAGTAGTGTTGGCTCATCAGTATATATTTATGTCAATGTCCAAGTCCCATATAGCAACAATGTCCAAGTCCTATACAGAAACGATGCTACAAAGATTATTAAACGGCCCAGTCACCACTGCCCACGCCCATGTACGTCGCCAACGTGCAATAACCACTCACAGACGGCAGGTGGCAGCACTAGCAGTGGAGGATATACAGGGTGTTACGAAAAGGTACGGCCAAACTTTCAGGAAACATTCCTCACACACAAACAAAGAAAAGATGTTATGTGGACATGTGTCCGGAAACGCTTAATTTCCATGTTAGAGCTCATTTTAGTTTCGTCCTCGATTCACCGCCATGATTTCGTACGGGATACTCTACCTGTGCTGCTAGAACATGTGCCTTTACAAGTACGACACAACATGTGGTTCATGGACGATGGAGCTCCTGCACATTTCAGTTGAAGTGTTCGTACGCTTCTCAACAACAGATTCGGTGACCGATGGATTGGTAGAGGCGGACCAATTTCATGGCCTCCACGCTCTCCTGACCTCAACCCTCTTGACTTTCATTTATGGGGGCATTTGAACGCTCTTGTCTACGCAACCCCGGTACCAAATGTGGAGACTCTTCGTGCTCGTATTGTGGACGGCTGTGATACAATACGCCATTCTCCAGGGCTGCATCAACGCATCAGGGATTCCGTACGACGGAGGATGGATGCATGTATCCTCGCTAACGGAGGACATTTTGAACATTTCCTGTAACAAAGTGTTTGAAGTCACGCTGGTACGTTCTGTTGCTGTGTGTTTCCATTCCATGATTAATGTGATTTGAAAAGAAGTAATAAAATGAGCTCTAATATGGAAAGTAAGCGTTTCCGGACACATTTCCACATAACATATTTTCTTTCTTTGTATGTGAGGAATGTTTCCTGAAAGTTTGGCCGTGCCTTTTTGTAACACCCTGTATAAAGCGTGTCGGGAGGACGCGAAAAACAATGCTGTCTTTGTTGTAATGCGGAAACGCAGCGATTTATCTTACATCCAAAGGAGTGTGATCATTGGCTTTCGGGCCAGACATGTAAGCATTTGCCGAACGGCTAAGTTTGCAAAATTTTCGCGTAACACAGTGATTAAAGTACACCGTACATGCCGGCCATGGTGGCCGAGCGGTTCTAGGCGCTCCAGTCCGGATCCGCGCGACTGCTACGGTCACAGGTTCGAATCCTGCCCCGGGCATGGATGTGTGTGATGTCCTTAGGTTAGTTAGATTTAAGTAGTTCTAAGTTCTAGGGGACTGATGACCTCAGATGTTAAGTCATAGTGCTCAGAGCCATTTGAAGCATTTGATTTGAACACTGCATGGCAAAATGGCGCTACCCAAAACCAGCGCCAAGGCAACTGCGGTTCTCCACGAGCTACGAAGACAGAAGTGAACGGCGGCTGCAGAGGTGTGTACGAGCGAACAGACGTGCCACTGTAGACCAACTGACAGACCAGTTGAACCAAGGGTTGCCAACAGTGTCTCCTCAACTACTGTTCAGCGAACGTTGCTGCGTATGGACCTCCGCAGCAGGCGCGTGGTTCATGCACCCAAGCTGGCTGCTGCTCACAAGTGACGAAGTCCGGGATTTTCAAGCCACACAGCAACCGAACGTCCACTGAGTGGTGAGAGGTGGTACTCTCAGACGTATCACGTTCCATGCTCCGTGACCGTTAGCCTGCATGGTGTGAAACGTCTGAAAGCAAACACCCTCCAACAATCAGCAGAAGGCTACAGGCCGGATCGCATTCCCTGGGTAATCTTGTCATTCTGGAAGGCACAGTGGATCATGACAAATATGCATCTATCGTTGGAGACTGTGTCCACTCCTATATCCAGCTTTCTTCTCCTCGGCATGATGGTATCTACCAAGAGGACAACGCAATATTTCACACAGTTCGCCTTGTACATGGTTTATGCTCCATGTCCGTTAACCTGCATGGTGTGAAACGTCTGAAAGCAAACACCCTCCAACAATCAGCAGAAGGCTACAGGCCGGATCGCATTCCCTGGGTAATCTTGTCATTCTGGAAGGCACAGTGGATCAAGACAAATATGCGTCTATCGTTGGAGACTGTGTCCACCCCTATATCCAGCTTTCTTCTCCTCAGCATGATGGTATCTACCAAGAGGACAACGCAATATTTCACACAGTTCGCCTTGTACGTGCGTTGATCGAAGAGCACCAGGATCAGTTCACCGTGCTCCCCTGTCCGCCAAACTTCCGGCATTTCAACCCAATCGAGAATCTATGAAACAACCTGGGTCGACCTGTTCGCGCCATGGGTCCTCAACTGAGAAACCTGCCGCAGATTGCCACGCCACTGGAGTCAGCCTGCTTCCACATCCCTGGCAACCCGTTTCAGGATCTCGCTGACTCTCTTCCTCCACGTCTAGCAGCGGTCCGTCCTACAAAAGGTGGCTATTACGGCGTTTGACAGGTGGTCACATTAATGTGAATGGACAGTGTGCAGTGACGAGGGACCAAAATATGAAGAATCTTTCACATACGACGAGGAAAGTATGTACATGACAAGTTTTGAAGATAATTGTAATGAAATGTATTTAAAACGTCTGAACAAGAGCAAGGGCATATTTTTGTGTTGGGGGGCGGGGGGGCGGGGAGGTGAGTGTGAGAACCAACGATATAAGGACTGGATTTCGTAAGCCTAGGGAGAAATTACCTACTAAAATATGTATAACATTGTAAGTAGGCTGTTTAGGCTTTTATGTTGGTAACGCCACGTAGCGCTCTATGTGAAAGTCACTGACTGTGCTGTGTGAAGTCTTAGGCTGGTTGGCATTGTTGGAATATTCGCTATTGTAGTGTTGGGCAGTTGGATGTGAACAGCGCGTAGCGTTGCACAGTTGGAGGTGAGCTGCCAGCAGTGGTGGATGTGAGGAGTGAGATGGCGGAATTTTGAGAGCGGATGATCTGGACGTGTGTCCATCAGAGAGAGTAACTTTGTAAGACTGGATGTCATGGACTGATATATATATATATATTATGACTTTTGAACACTATTAAGGTAAATACAGTCTTTGTTCTCTATCAAAATCTTTCATTTGCTAACTATGCCTATCAGTAGTTAGTGCCTTCAGTAGTTAGAATCTTTTATTTAGCTGGCAGTACTGGCGCTCGCTGTATTGCAGTAGTTCCAGTAACGAAGATTTTTGTGAGGTGATTCATGAGAGGTGTAGGTTATTGTCAGTCAGGGCCATTTTTTGTAGGGATTATTGAAAGTCAGATTGCGTTGCGCTAAAAATATTTTGTGTCAGTTTAGTGTTGATCAGAATACGTAAAGAGCGAAATGTCTGAGTACTTTCAGTTCTGCTCAGCTGTTTGAAAATCAAATAACGTAAGAGGTTTATCAGCACAGTAATTCATTAATTTTTCTAAGGGGACGTTTCAACATTAGATTCTTGTGAAGCTCTTACGGCGGGTTAACATGGATTATCAAGATTGCTAAGCTTCTCAAAACAGTAAAATGCATCGTCGTGATGAAAGATAGTCGATTGTGTTTTGCAATTTCGAATATTTGAATAAAGTACACTAGAATAAAAACCTGCGCAGATGGGCTGTATTGACACGTAAGCAGAAAATCTTTCAACTGCACTGCTTGAGAAACATTTATTGTCGTAGTATTACTAATGTGCAAATGTTTTTAGATCTACTATGACTTTTAGTAACGACAAATTATCTAACGATATGCTCACTTACAGAGAATGCATTAACAAGAGTAGAACTCGTCTTAAATTTCTGTTCTGGAAACCATTTTCATTTGAAAAAACGAATTTCATACCTCCACATCCGTGGTTAATAAGGTTACAATAACACATTGTGACTACTTGACAAAGCAAAAACATTGTCAATAAGTGTAGCCTATGAAGGAGTATCTAAAGTGATAAAATGTCTCACCTCGTATGTGGGATTCGAGGAAGCGTCACTACCCTGACCATGAAGGAAGCAGTTTGAAATGGTGAGCGAATTCTCCCTGTTTAACCGCAGCTAATCTGAAGATCTGATCGAGGTAGCACGAAAGCTCCGCCTTCTGTCCAGCACAAAACTAAGCAACTTTGTGACAAATTACAATACATAGCGAAGCTGGCAACACGCTGTCCACAGAAGGCAGGGGTTCATATCGCAGTCCCGATTCAGAAGACAGTTTTAACTCTCCATGAATGTTAATCGCATCATATATTCCTATAAAGAGTAAGTCACCTCCCTACCAGAGTGCAGCAACAAAACGCACTCACATTGCTCAACAATTAGTGACTACTCACTGGGAACAAAAACAGAATAAAGTGATATGAAACTGTACACTGCCCTGGTTAACGAAACTCTGTCGCTTTTCTCTTCCTCATTTTGGACGACTGACGGACGTGCGTGTTTGCGACAAATTAAAAAATAATATCATGTACGGTTATGAAGAGGAGGCTGTCGTTGGTTGCATGACGATATCGTATCCCTACTTGTTAGCAGAGGTCAATCAAACGCTGTTCGTGATATTTACGTCGAGGAACATGCCACGTGGCCATCGCTCGAAAAGGAGAATCTCTCAGGGCGATCCACAGTGTTCTGGGAACGCTGATAAAGTATTTAGGATCTGTTTCTTCGGATGTATCGATTAACCTTAGCTACCGCTTTAATTTCTAATGAACACGCAACAGGGGTCGAATTCATTTCCGTCTAACACTGGACATCTCCAGACAGCTGTGTTTCTATCATCAAACAGACAATCTACCGACAGCAAATGAATGTAATAACTAAAGAGTAGTTAGTGTCAGATCTAGAGCTCCATAGTCATCCATATATTACGAATGTCCTTTCTACGTTGCGAATGATGAGCAGTTACGTCTTTCTGCAGTCTTCACCCTTCTCTTTCTTACTCTCTCCCCGTCTATTTTCATATACAAGATAAACCCGGACTATACCGACAAAATTTTGGTGGCTAAATCTGCTCAATATTTTCGTTTAAATGGCCCACTGTCTTCGATAGGTGGTTGCAGAGTACTAATGCAATTACGATTTATTCAGTTTGTTAACCAAGTTACCTTTGTTTCTGTGAAGATACCTTCATAACAGTGGAAAAACCTGTAATACACGATCTCCATAACACGGAAGGACCCAGTTTCTTGTAGGCGCCTATGTTCAGATGCAAAAGCAGTACTATGGTGTGTTTGCCATCGCTGCGAGTACGACTCAGTATGGTTCACGTTTACACGAAACACAACTACTGGAAGTCGAGAACCGATTTTCGGAAACCGGTTCTCGGTGTTAAGTCTTAAAGCGGTTTTTCTAGACCGGTCAAATACCGCTTTTCTGATTGTCAGTTGTTTTACACGAATTAGTTCTGCAAACCGGCTGTTCCGGTTTCTGATTTAATCAGGTCAATGGCTGTTTCTCTTTAATTAAATACATAATGCCTTCACGCTCAGCCTAATATTTCTACTTCTCCTTCGCTGCGCAAAAGGTCACTATGTTCGCATTAGAGCAACATATTTAAAAGCAAGAAGTAACGTGGCAACCGGAACGCGTTTCGGAAAAGGTTGTGCGTTTGTTTACATGGAAGCGAAATTCGGTTGTGGAAGAGAAACTCCGGCAGCTAGAACTGCATTTCCAGAAACTACGAGTATGTTGGAGTATTTGCATGACGATCCAGAAGCGGTATTGGGAAAGAGACTGATGAAATACTGCACGTAAGCTTCCGCGGCTATTGTCACAATCAAATTTTTCTGGGTTTGTGACCACATGTAAAACTAGCGACGCTGCGATCTCTATTGCAAGTAAACATCTTCAGGGTATTTTGTTAAACAAAAACATCCTGAAGAAGGTCACCTGCAATAGTGACCGAAACGTCGGTAGTTTTACATATTGGCATATTGAAAAACGCAGAAAATTTTTATTGATAATGAAATACTGTTTTTGGAGTCTCATTTAATCGTAGTGAAAGCGACATTGTTTGCTGTTCCATTACACTGAGTGATCTCGTGCATGAGAAGGCATATCGACCAACTCTTCTTCGGTTAACCCATCCATACAGTTGTGGATTACTGTTATCGACAAGTAACACTGTCAGAGAAACAAAATCAAGACAGAACAGATTATTGTTGAATACAAGCTTGAGGGACAAGGGTAAAGTGGACGTCACTGTATTCGACAGCTGAGTGAATGGGACAAGTTTATTTCCAGAGAAGACACGTAGTGCATACTGTCGATATTTTGCACCGTTGTGCAGATATTTTCAGTTAAATACAGATACAAAAATAAATCTTTAACTTTTAGTACAGGAAGTTCAAAGCCATAGAAAAGTTCGTAAGTGGCATCATAGTCACCTTTCGCTGCAAAATTATTTTAATATAAAACCCACTAATACAGTTTTGGCCATGCCGCCATTATCATATGGAACACTGCAAACTCTGCTTTGGTAAATGCCAGTACCTCAAAAATATATGACGTGTATAAGGGTGGTCGTCACATTTGTACAATGGGTACCGTAATGTTACGGAGCTTATGATCTTTTATATGTACAATATCAAATCACTACATGGTATACATGACAACTGAGATAAATTCAGTTGGCCTGTGTTGTCATGTACACCGTATAATATAATTTTTCTCCTACGCAAGAGAGGAGACAGAAAAGATTTAACACGCTATAGACGTATCAGCTGTGCAAGGTGGTCATTGCAATCATCATCAGTCCCTAGAAATAAACATAATATTGAAATATGGGGTAATTTCCAAGAATGATTGCCTATCGAAGTCGCGGTGTCCAAAGGATACATATCGAACGTAGAATCGTAAATCGATCGTGCGACTCCGATGGCGGATGTTGTATGTTTACAGTAGTCACTGAAGCAACGACTAAAGGAGAGCGTTACAAAGATACTTGTTATTGCAAAGGAGACAGCTTACATTACTCGTCGTCATTGTCGTCATGTGAAACTCGATTACGGTGGTCTGGACGGATAATTTAGAAGAGTCGAACCATGTATTCTTCCTGATACTCGAGCGTTTTCGGCACTGTCCGCTGTGAAATTGTAACGGTACTTCAGCACCGTAACTGTCCTTACGAAATTTTTCAGACTTCGTAGTTCGCTCCACCACAGTCTACACAGTCCCTTCTTTCCTCGTCCGGTAGTACTCCATATTTGCGACAAAATGTTGAACAATTTTCTACGCTGGAAAACATGGAATTAGATTTTTCCATGTGAGAAAATCCGCCGAAGAAATGTCAAGAACACTAGACATCCCACTCACTAAAGACATAAATCGTCTGCGTTTCCCTAGCAACGCACAACCAGTTCGCATAGGTATGTAATTTAGAGCAACTAAGGGAACGACGGAAAACAGATAAAAATTACGATCACAAATAATTGATCACAGCACCGGCCACCGAGTCACACGATCGATTTACGATCGCAATTTCGATATATATCGTCTGGACCCCCCGACTTGGATAGGCAATCATTCTTGGAAATTACCAAATATGGCAAAGGAACAAGCTGAGTTTAGAAATAGGTAAAGAGTGATGCTCCATTTGCAAATCGCCAATGATATTATCGAGAGGGCCAATGAGTTTGAACGACCACTTTGTGTGTGATTAATAACTTTTGAGAAACATTTCGGCTCTTTTTTGAGAACATATGTGTTAGAACGCTTGAGAAATAAATCATTGCCTTATTATAGCACGCTGAATGGTATATATATCAGTCGTACAACACCATTACAACTGACCATGACAGTATGAAATTCGTAACTGAGATAAGTCAGGCAAGATGACTTTATATTACCATAAATACTTTCATCAGTCATAGAGGAACTGATGAATAGCCGCTCCAGTTGCTAGAAAGTTCTTTATTGTACTCCACCATGTGTCCATGACACGCTAGCGGCCTGTACAATTCTTGTTGGTCTGTGTTTTTCTTCCTAACGCTAGGTGTCGCAGGCCGGCCGGTGTGGCCGAGCGGTTCTAGGCGCTTCAGTCTAGAACCGCGCGACCGCTACTGTTGCAGATTCGAATCCTGCCTCGGGCATGGATGTGTGTGGTGTCCTTAGGTTAGTTAGTTCTAAGTTGTAGGGGACTGATGACCTAAGATTTAAAGTCCCATCCTGCTCAGAGCCATCTGAAACTAGGTGGCGTAGCTTTATGTTTGACTTGGATGGAGTGTCCAAAGAAACTGTTTTACAGTGTTGCAAAACGTAAACAACTACCTTTAGCTTTTGACTGGTAAATTATGTAATTTATAATTTTAAAAATGTAAAAAAATTATGCCTTTTAATACTAAAGCTCGCCAATACCCGCAATGTATCAAACTAACAGTTTTTATAATTATGACACGCTCATGTTTCCCACGGTGTTACTCGACATTTCGCTTTGAAATCCATCCGACACATTCTTCCGTAACCATCTGATTTTCCTTAACCACAATAAAACGCTAACTATGTTTTCCTTTTTTCTTTGTATTTAGACAGTACAAGTACAAACTTAAAGTTTTTTATGTCGAAATTCTTACTCCCAAAATATTGATATATTTGTTATATCATTATATACACTGAAGCGCCAAAGAAATTGGTGTAGGCATGCTTATTCAAATAGAGATATATGTAAATAGGCAGGATACGGTGCAGACAACAAGTGTCTGACGCAGTTGTTAGATCGGTTACTGCCGCTACAATGGCAGGTCATCAATATTTAATTGAGTTTGAACGTGGTGTTATAGTCGGATCATGAGCGATGGGACACAGCATCTCCGAGGTAGCGATGATGTGGGCATTTTCCCATACAACCATTTCACAAGTGTACCTTGAATATTAGGAATCCGGTAAAACATCAAATCTCCGACATCGCTGCGGCCGGGAAAAGATTCTGCTACAACAGGACCAACGACGAGTGAGGATAATTGTTCAACCCTGGCAAAAGTGCAACCCTTCCGCAAATTGCTGCAGATTTGAATGCTGGGCCATCAACAAGTGTCAGCGTGCGAACCGTTCAACGAAATATCGTCGATATCGGCTTTCTGAGTCGAAGTCCCACTCCGGTATCCTTGATTACTGCACGACATGTAGCTGAACTCCTCGCATCGGCCCATCAACACCAAAACTGGACTGTTGATGACTGAAAGATGTTGCCTGGTCGGACGAGTCTCGTTTCAATTTGTATCGAGCGGATGGACGTGTACGGCTATAGAGACAACCTCATGAATCTATGGACCTTGCTTGTCAGCAGGGGATTGTTCAAGCTGGTGGAGGCTCTTTCATGGTGTAGGCCGTGTGAAGTTGGTGTACTATGGGACCACTGACATGTCTAGAAACGACTCTGACAGGTGACACGTACGTAAGCATCCTGTCTGATCACTTCCATCCATTGATGTCCATTGCGCATGCCAACGGACTTGGGAAATTCGAGCAGAACAATGCGACACCCCACACGCCGAGAATTGCTACAGATGGGCTCCAGGAACTGTCTTGTGAGTTTAAACACTTCCGCTGGCATGAACGTTAATGAGCGTATCCCGGATGCCTTGCAACGTGCTGTTCAGAAGAGATCTCCACCCCCTCGTACTCTTACGGATTTCTGGGCAGCTGTGGAGGATTCAGGGTGTGAGTTTCCTCCAGCACTGCTTCAGACATTAATCGAGTCCATGCTAAATCGTGTTGCGACACTTCTGCATGCTCGCGGGGCCCCTACACGATATAAGGCTGGTGCACTAGTTTCTTTGGCTTTTCAGTGTATAACTTCAGTGGTAGCATTTACAATATCAGATTCAGAGTCCACTAGAAAATGGCTTGATATTAACCGAAACCGGCAACAGAGCAAATATTCATCAATTCAGTACACCGCTGCGAGACAGTAGCGCTCTTCAGACGTGGAGAAGCTAGTAATCACACAAAAAGCTTTCACGTAGTGAGCTGAAAAAACGAAAATGGATACTTGTTAATATAACATGTGTTAATCATCTTCGCTTTGCGGATGACATTATACTGATTTTTTTCTGGTGGAGATGAACTTCAGTAGCCATTGGAGGAGATGGACCAGCCAGTAGAAAAGGAGGCGGGGAGTATTATTAATAGACAAGTAGTAACAGCTGACTGGAAAGGTCTGGAGAGCTCAGTGGCTTAAAACGTGGAGTAGTTATTGAAGGTCACCTGAGTAATAAATTCGTCAGGGACGTTTCAGACCTTCTAAAGCTGCCCATGTTGCCCGTTGGTGATGCTTTTGTGCAGTGGAAGCGCAAAGTATCAACCACAGCAAAACAAAGATCAGGCTGATCTTATGTATATGCGAGAGTTCTACCTGGAGGTTAGTGTACCTAGGGACACTTGATGTTTCGTGGTCAGTGTTTTCCGCAAGACCGCTACGGTCGCAGGTTCGAATCCTGCCTCGGGCATGGATGTTTGTGATGTCCTTAGGTAGGTTAGGTTTAACTAGTTCTAAGTTCTAGGGACTAATGACCTCAGCAGTTGAGTCCCATAGTGCTCAGAGCCATTTTTTTGGTCAGTGTTTCAATGTACTGACTAATGTTAGAATCGCATGAAGAAAAGCGTATTAGAAACCACCAGAAGCAGTTTTCCGCTGTGTTTGTTGTTGTGATACACGAGATTGTATTTTTTGCAGATTTTCTAGGTATTACGAGATCTGTATGTTTAAGTGCCGTATAATATGGGGGCCGTTCAATAAGTAATGCAACATCTTTGTTCTCAACCAATTTCAAACAATTTCAAAAAAAAGAGACAAGAAAAATACAGAGTTTGTTGTGAGGCATCGTCGAATGTTTCCGCTTAGATCCCTATACTATGTTGAATTTCCGATAGGTGCTTGCGCTATATGTGGCCTTGAAAATTGCGTCTGTGACGGAAGTGTGTTTCAAGCAGAGAGCTGTCACTGACTTTCTTTTGGCGAAAAACCAGAGCATGGCTGATTTTCGTAGGCTCTTGTAGAATGTCAACGGAGACATAGCAGTGAACAAAAGCGCGGTGAGTCGTTGGGCGATGCGTCTGTCACCCTCGGAAGGTAGCGCAAACGTCTCCGATACCCAGAGGGCCGGCCGGCCGCACACAGCTCTGAATAACGTGCGGACACTCTCATTCGAGGTGACAGGCGGATCACATTCAAACATCTTGCTGCACAACTGGACGTCTCTGTTGGTAGCGTTGACACATTCGCCCACCAGTCGGGGTACTCAAAGGTGTGTTCCAACTGGGTTCCTCGGCGCAAAAAAAAAAAACAACAACCTGTGCGGAATTGCTTGCGCTTTGTGAGACTGATGTTGACAGTTTTTTGAAGGGCACCGTCACAGGTGAAGAAACATGAGTCTACCACTTCTAACAGGAAACAAAACTGCAATTCATGGAGTGGCGTCACACCACCTCTCCTCCGAAGAAAAAGTTCAGTGCCACACCCTCAGCTGGTAAAGTCATGGCGATGGTCTTCTGGAACCCTGAAGGGGTAAATAAATAAATAAATGTCGTGTGAGTAGGGCCTCCCGTCGTTAGACCGTTCGCCGTGTGCAAGTCTTTCGATTTGACGCCACTTCGGCAACTTGCGCGTCGATGGGGGATGAAATGATGATGATGATTAGGACAACACAACATCCAGTCCATGGGAGGAGAAAATCTCCGACCTAGCCAGGAATCGAACCCGGGCCATCAGGATTGACAGTCTGTCGCTTTGACCACTCAGCTACCGGGGGCGGTCGTTAAAGGGGTTATTCTCTTTGGTGTCCTGCCTCATAGTTCAACAGTCAACTCTAAAGTGATTTGTTTTACCGTCAGGAAACTGAAGAAACGACTTCACCACGTTCGCCGCCACACAAATGCGAACTAAATTCTCCTTCTCCGTGACAACGCAAGGTCTCACACAACTCTACGCACCCGAGAGGAGCTCTCAAAACTCCATTGGTCTGCTCTTGCCTACAGCCCAGATCTCGCTCCTTCCGATCTTGCATCTGTGTGTCTCAATGAGGTTTGCTCTCCGGGGAAAGCAGTACGTGGATGATGGAGAGGTTATTGATGTAGCAAGACGTTGGCTCCGATGGTAACCAGTAGAATGGTACCATGTGGGCATATAGGCTCTCCAAGTAAGGTGGAGTTAGCCGTCAGGTTTAACAGAGATTATGTTGAAAAGTAGCGTTTTGTAGCCAATGCGTGTATTGGTGTACTGATATCCTGAATAAAACCAAAGATGTGTTGCGCTAAGTATTGAACACCCCTCGTATATGAAAGCAATGTGGAGGTCGTTGTTAATTATTCAGTTACAGAGTCTTATGGCGAATAAAATTCTGTGTATATTTAAAATTAAATGGATAACGTGTGAACGGTTAAGCCATACTACGTCGGGCGTGCACCACCTTGTACCTTAAAAAGGAAGGAGGTCTTCTACTACAGAACATGTGATATCTAGGAATTAACTAAATTTGTTTAATGTCTCAACAACTCTTCTTGTCTTGAAAATGTAAAGTTTTATTGCTTAGCAATATGTTTTATTTAAAATGTTTTTAACTTGTAAGTTATTTTTGATAATGTTTCTTCTTCACTTGATTTCACTTACTGAATACAGTAATGTAACACACAGACTATTAAATACAGTATTGACAAGATTTTCTAGATTGCTACAGTTTTAAGCTTCAATAAAATATTTGTGCCTAGGTACATGGCCATGTTGTACCTTGGAACAGATTTCTATTGTACATTTGAAAAAAAACTTAATTTTCCGGAGTAATTTTTGCTACGTGAGAAAAAACTGCAGCACACATAAAGTGAATGCTGTCGTTTTAAAAGTGGAGTAACAAAATATGTTAAACTTGTGTTTCATGGCTAGCTAGAAGCCAAAAGTCTGAACAATGTTCTAAGGTGCAACACTCTCCCCTACTGACGGGCAGGGACCGTGGAGCACTGCGGAGGGTAGTTGTAAAAAAACTGAATTAAATTAGCGGAAGGCGCCTCTCGTGAGCTGCCAAGTGCTACCAGCAGTCCAGTTAGCACAGTGACGTTGCGTAGCGAGTTAAAAGGAAATGGGTACAAAAGTCGAACAGCTTCTCATACGTCACACGATTCTGTACTCAGGAGCAGAACACGATGTGCCATAACTCGATTTTACAGAAACTTCGCTCAGTGACAGAGGGGTCAAGGAACAGGTGTCACGGCTTATCCGTATATACTCTACTGTTTATGGAAAAACGACCGTTAAAAGTTTCGACATACTTTAGATATTCTGTAGGGCGCAATAAGCTCAGCCGGCATGTGGCACAGTGGCTAGAGTAGCGGCCTCTCACTTCTTATGTCCCCTGTTCAAAAACTCGATTATTGCTTTTATTTTATTTTCCGTAGAAGGTTAGTACTCGAACGTTTCTTATCAAGTTTGGTGAAGCAAGGGCGTTATATAAAAAGTAAAATTACACCTTCGTTTCACAGCAACTGTCAAACACTTATTGCACAATACACTGAAGAGCCAATGAAACTGAATCAAGTGCCTTATATCATGTAGGGCCCGCACGAGCATACAGAAGTGTACAACATGACATGACATGGAGGACCAATGTCTGAAGTTGTGCTGGAGGGAACTGACACCACGAATCCTGCAGGGCTGTCCATAAATCCGAAAGATTACGAGGGTGTAAGATCTCTTCTCAACAGCACGTTGCAAGGCATCGCAGATATGCTCAATAACGTTCGTGTCTGGGAAGTCTGGTGGCCAGCGGAAATGTTTAAACTCAGAAGTGTGTTCCTGGAGCCACTCTGCTGCAATTCTGGACGTGTGGGGTATCGCATTGTCCTGCTGGAATTGCCCAAATCTGTCGGAATGCACAATGGACATGATTGTATGCAAATAATCAGGTAGGTTGCTTACCTACGTGTCACCTGTCAGAGTCGTATCTAGAAGTATCAGGGGTCATATATCACTGCAACTGCACAAGCTCTACACCACTACAGAGCCTCCACCAACTTGAACCGTCCCCTGCTGATATGCAGGCTCTACGAGTTCATGAAGTGTCTCCATACCAGTACACGTCCATCCTCTCGACACAATTCGAAACGAGACACGTCCGACCAGGCAACATGTTTCCAGTCAACAGTCCAATGTCAGTGTTGACGGACCATTCGAGGCGTAAAGCATTGTGTCGTGCAGTCATCAAGGCTACATGAGTGGGTCTTCTGCTCCGAGAGCCCTTATCGATGATGTTTCGTTGAATGGTCCGCACGCTGACACTCGTTGATGGCCCAAGATTGAAATCTGCATCAATTTGCTGAAGGGCTGCACTTTTGTCACGTTGAACGTTTCTCTTCAGTCGTCGTTGATCCCGTTCTTGCAGGACCTTTTTCCGGTGGCAACGATGGCGGAGATGGATGTTTTACCGGATTCCTGATATTCACGGTACCATGTGGCCCACCGATCGTGCGCCGACTATAACACCACGTTCAAACTCACTTAAATCTTGATAAACTGCCATTGTAACAGCAGTAACCGATCCAATAACTGCGCCAGACACTTACTGTTTTATATGAGCGTTGCCAACCGCAGCGCCTTGTTCTGTCCGTTTACGTATCTCTGTATTTGAATATGCATGCCTTTACCAGTATCTTTGACGCTTCAGTGCATAAATAGCTGACTCAGTAGAGTCAGTGTACGTGTATGTACGAAATAATCAGGTTTTACAATCTATTTAAATTCCCATATTCTTGTATTTCATTGTTATTGAATTCTTGACACTTTCATTGCCATGACCGAAATACTACCTTCAGTATCGTAAAGGACGGCATGCCCGTTATATTTTGGGCACAATAATTTATGGAGTACCGCCATGTCCATAATATTATGGACATTAATATTATGAGAGTGACAGTCCCCATTTAGTTGTTATGCCGGAAATATTACTGGATGAGTAAGTCATTCTTCTCAACATTGAAGGGTACGCAATACTACGGGCTTGGTACTCAAAGTTTTAATTCACATTTTTTTCCCCACGTTTATTTCAATTTACTTTCCCATCTTTTTATTTGTTTATTTATTTTTGATATTCGTTCGCCATACATGCGGTGAGTAGACAAATAAAGACAACCTTTTCTTCAATATACAATTGAAGACCTTCGCGTAGTAATCTTCTACGGACATGGGTAGATAAATGCAAAACAAAAATAAAAGTAAAAATAATAATCGGGTTTCGGAGACGGGGCGCAAATGTATGAAACTGTGAACATAGCCACTGTGCCACCGCTTCGGTTGAACCATATTCTCTCTAAAAGGCACACAAAGTACCCCGAAAACATCGACTGTCGTTTTCTCAGAAACTGTGGAACCGAGACACGTGTTGGTTTATTTTGACTCCTCTTCCGCTGAGCGACGTTTCTGGGAAATCAAGTTATGGCACTTGCCAAGTTCTCGTAGAGTTAAGCGACATTTGAAGTGGAATAAAAAGCGACGCTACTGGACATCGGCTGACTGGAAACGATTGATTCGAAGTGTTGAACCACTGTACATCCTGTAGCAATCCGATGGAATGGATTAGGTTCGACGAATTGCTGGACAACGTTGCCTGTGGTGATGTGTGGTGCCAGTACTGAAGTACAGAGGAGATGGTGTCACAGTGCATCTTGTCACTTAGCAGCAACAGTGAGATAATGGTTTCTGGAGAATGATGTTGCTGATATGGACAAGCTTGCCCAGAGTCCCGACCTGAACCCAATGGACACAATTTTGATGAGTTACAAGGTCAGCTTCGCTATGGACCTCACCACATCACTGCCTTTCCCTGTTGCAGCAGTTGATGAAGAATGGGTTGTCCTTCTTCCACAGGCATTCAGACACCTCAATCAAAGAGTCTCCGGCGGACGGCATAGGGGCAAAGGATCGATAAACCCCATATTAACATCCACTAATGAACATCCACAGATATTGTACGTAGGTCAACTTCTGTTAATTTTAGAAAGCGTAATTGATCTTTTTGGGGGGAGAGTCGTGAGTCTTAGCTGATTATTTCGGTCGGTAAGAGCATCGCCTGCGAAATATACGCTTCCCAGTTCGAATCCCGGTCCGGTAAATGGTTTTAATCTGTCAAGAAGTATCATAACAACTCACACTCCACTGCAAAGTGAAAAACTCCTTCGGGAAACAAGGGAATTAGTCTTCAATTGTACTTTTGTGAATGCAGTAATTAGACCCGTATACGAGACACAAAAGTAATACACGTGCGAACGTGCGATTTTTGCTCGATTGTTTAGGATTCAAAGAAGAGTTCTGTAATTTCACGGAAAATCTAAATAAACTGGCCTCAAACAAAAAGCAAGAATTTTTTAATCTCCGCAAATTAAAACTATGTTCAATGTAAAATTCATCAACAGCTCCTTCACCCAGTTGTCAGACAATACGAATTTTTGGACTGAACTTCTTCTTTGGTTATATCATGGACAATTATGCTCTTCGTAAATAGGACTCCGTTTCTACATTAAGCCGACAGCCGTTAAACATTTTTACTGTCCAGCATGTGTATAGTCTGTTAAAAATGAATTAGCCCCGTTAAATCTGTTAAAATTCTATTATCCATCGCTAACTTCAGTAACATTGTTTTTATGCGTTGTCATAATGCTAGTATTTCTCAAGTATGTGTAAAATCTGACAAAACACGATTGTCACGCCAAGTTCACTAACATCGTTTTTATAGCAGAAGCAACTTGGAAATTCCTACGTAATAGTGAAACGAATGTGATGATGTGTGAAACTGGTAAAAAATTGTAAACTGCTTATGTAATTAGACTGGATTATTCGTCATCAGTCTAATGAGGCTGTCAGCAAGAAACCACAGATACGTGTAATGTGAAGTAGTAAAAACTGGAAACATGCCACAAATCTACTAATTGGATAACATATTTCCTATAGGTTTCTTTCAACTTAAATAGCATGACATACATTATCATCAGTTCATTTTACTTTCAGATATATGATTAATACGCCTCTCTTTTGTTGTATAGTTTCATGTTTCCATATACTTGAAAACTGCTTTTTATTATCAGGTCTTCAGAAAGTGATGAATGAATGAACGTTCTCGTTGTTCAAGGAGGATATAAAACGGTCGTAACTCTTGGTTTTTCCTCGTCAAGGCTCTTTTACTAATCAAGGGAACCAATTATAGTATATCACGTATGCACCACTCAAGCTGTCGACGTAATTAATCAGGCTACGCACGCAAGCAAACAGTTGTTCTACGACGACCACCTATGAGCAACAACCAGATTTAATAATGAAGTGGCCTGAATGTGCAATTATGAGACAAATATTAGGGCTCTCAGAATCATGCTTAACAAGAGAGCATCTTTCCTTCAATTATGTTTCGACCAGATACGAACCACATTCCTTGAACTAATTACCCTAATAATCTCTCATTCTTTCTCGACGAACTTCCTTTCTTTTCTCAGTCCTTATATTGGCTGTAACCGTTTAAGTATAGCTAGGTACTCCCTTTTCCACCACAGTTCTTCTTCAGTCTTTTCAGAATTCAGTGAACCAGGCTTCTTTATTTCTTTCGATCAAAGTTTAGGCAAAGATTCGATTGGAAAACTTTCTGATATCGTTTTTGTCAGTTGACCATTGGAAGAACACCTGCTTTTCCGAGCAACTTCTGTAATTTTTTCCACATACGGCAGAAGACGTGGTATAATTATACAGATATAAACACTGGTAATCAGGAAAATACGGAGTGTTTCCTTATGAGCATGAAAAAATGTGACAGGACATAGAGAATGCTTCACTGAACAGTCTGAGGTAGGGGAAACTGTAGTCGGAGAACCCAGCTTAAGCAGACATGGAAATAAACTTGTCTACCGCTCTGTCCAGCATTACTGTTTTCCAGGTTATTTACAACTAATAAGCGTACAAGTTTACACGTACTGTGCTGTTTATATTCTTTATTTCCTACAAGGAAACAAGGAGGACGAGCAGCCTGATTGCTAGGAAGTCATGATACAGGTTTTGTTTATTTTACTTGTCCATAAAAATGGTTCAAATGGCTCTGAGCACTATGCGACTTAACTTCTGAGGTCATCAGTCGCCTAGAACTTAGAACTAATTAAACTTAACTAACCTAAGTACATCACACACATCCATGCCCGAGGCAGGATTCGAACCTGCGACCGTAACGGTCGCTCGGTTCCAGACTGTAGCGCCTAGAACCGCACGGCCACTCCGGCCGGCTACTTGTCGATAAGGTGGCTCTGTTGTATCGTATTTACATTGTCCCATGACACAAACCTGCTATGAATCAACGACAGGCTCATTCATTACTCAGTGCTATTCAGAGACGTACAATACATCACGATGGAGCAATACCAGATTGTGCCCGTTGGACACTATAGACCGGCAGCACACCCGTGGATATTTTGATTATCAAATACGCCGGGAGAAACTCAAGAATCACAATACCAGTACAGTTTCGCAGAACTCACTGACATGCACCTTGTGTATGGGGAAATATGTTGCAATGCTCTCGCTGACGAAAGAGTGTACAAGGAACGATTTCCTGACAGGCATCACCCGTCGGAACGATTTCCCAACAGGCATCATCCGTCACGACGAGTGTTTATTTCTCTCGATCGACGAATGAGGGAGAATGGTTCATTGGAAAGAAGAAACGAGGGACTTGGCAACATGATGACCAATCGCACACTCGATTTTGAAGAGGAGGTGTTGGAACGTGTTGCAGCGGACCCCACAGCAAGTACTCGTCGTATTGCACGGGAAATGGGTGCTGCACATACTAGCGTGTGGCGAATACTCCACGAACAACTATAAAACCCATATGACCCACAACGAGTCCATGCAATGCTTGTCACTGACTTTGCACCAAGGGTCGCATTGTCCTTTCCTCCAAATCGTGCTGTTTACTGACGAGGCCTCATTTGCTCGTGATGGCATTTCGAACAGCAGGAAAAGCTATGTGTGGGATGAGGGATCCCCTCCCGCTGTAGTAGAGTCACACCGTCAAGTACGTTTCGCTGTGACTATCTGGGCCGGCATTGTAGGCGACAATCTCATTGGGCCATATCTTCTACTTATCCGTCTGAATGACCACCTATACTTGAGGTTCGTGCAAAGAGATCTACCTGAGTTGTTGGAGAACGTACCTTTGGCTGTTCGTGAGAGTATGTGGATACAACATGACGGTGCACCACCTCACTTCAGTGTGGATGTCAACAACTATCTCAGTGCGGTATTTCCTGGTCGCTGGATTGGAAAAGGAGGGCATATTCCATGGCCTGCGAAGTCACCTTACCTGAATCCCTTTGATTATAAAAGTCACTCGTGTGAACTCAGTGGATACGGAAATGGAATTAGTTTCCAGAATTATAGCTGCCTGTGATGTGATTCGAAACACAGCAGTGTATTTGTCCGATTCCTTCAAAATCTTGCACGGAAATTGATGGCCGTCAGTTTCAGCACATTTTGTAAGATACAATACAAACGGTACGATTATTGTGTCAATAATGGTAGTACAATTAACTGTAACTAATGTAAATAAAAGAGTACATAATAATGTGATTTTATTCCTATTATCTCCTTTAGTGGCTTCTTCGACTCCAGGTTCCTTACCTCAAATTGTTCAGTGGAACATCCCCTATGTCATGTTAAATTTTTGCACGCTCTTACGGAAACACCAGTAGATAACCATAGAGTGAAAAAGTCGTACATATATGGTACAATAGTTTATACCGCTACACTTAATTTCTCACCCCAGGAAACAGCGTTTGAGGCCCGGTGCCAGGAGCACCTTCGCATTGCCTGGAGATTATGCTGAAGTACACTCCAACACGACGAGTTGAATAGTTCACTGCGTCTCGTCATAACTGCAAATGCAAGGGTAATCCCAACACTAAGGTCTCCTATTTTTTTATAAGTACAGAACTCTGTTTGTGTGGCAGTTGGTCACACTGTTATGAAGAGTGTTTCACGCGCTGTGTGTAAACATGCGCACGCCGCGCTGAGGCGCTGTCGTGGCTTGGCAGCCGTTGAGAATGGAGCTCCCGTTGGATGTTACCGCCAAGTGCGAATTACTCGCAGTTGTTCAGTTTTTGAACGCAAAGGGCACTATCCATCGCCAATTGACGGAAGCGTATGGTGAGTCGTGCATGGATGTCAAAAATGTTCGTAAGTGGTGTAGAGAGTTTGTAGCTGGTCGGACCGAAATTCACGACGAACGAAGGAGCGGGAGACCGTCAATTTCTGAGGAGACAGTGTTGAAGGTTGAGCAAAGCATGCGTGAAGATGATCTCTGCACGTTGGTTCCTGAGGTGTCTCGAAGCACCGCTCACAGAATTTTAACGGAAACATTGAACTACCGGAAGGTGTGCGCAAATGGGTGCCACGCATGCTGACTGAGGACCACATGCGGCAACGAGTTGATGCTTCCCGTGCATTTCTTCACCGCCTTGCCGCCGAACAGGACAACTTTCAGGACTCAACTGTCACGGGTGACGAAACCTGGGGATACCACTTTACACCTGAGACCAAGCAGCAATCACGCCAGCGGCGGCATCCTTCTTCGCCAAAGCCGCGGAAATCCAAACAAACACGTCTGCCGGTAAAGTCATGACAATCGTTTTTTGGGATCGGAAAGGGGTATTGTTGGTAAACCACTGGGACCACAATTAACGCTGACAGGTACTGTGAGACTCTGAAAAAACTCAAACGGGAAATTCAGAACCGGAGAAGAGGAATGTTGAGCAAGGGCGTACACATTCTCCATGACAACGCTCGCCCACACAGCGCTCGGCAAACCGTTGCTCTCCTGCAACAGTTTCAGTGGAACATAATCACCCACCCACCCTATAGTCCTGACTTGGCGCCCAGTGACCTGTTTCCTAAGTTAAAAGAACATTTGGCCGGAAAGCGATTCAGCTCCGACGACGAGGTGAAAGAAGAGGTTCATAACTTTCTGAACAGCATAGCGGCGAGCTGGTATGACATGGGCATACAAAAACTGCCAAAGCGTCTACAAAAATGGATCGACAGAAATGGTGATCATGTCGAAAAATATCTACATGTTCAAGCTGCAAACTGATGTAAACCATTGTAGAAATAAACAGGTCTATGTACGTATAAAAAAATAGGAGACCTTACTTTTGGGATTACCCTCGTAGGTCCAGCACTTTTTTACACTTGAAGAGAGGCCCGTAGTGGTCGAGCGGCTCTAGGCGCTACAGTCTGGAACCGCGCGACCGCTACGGTCGCAGGTTCGAATACTGCCCCGGGCATGGATGTGTGTGATGTCCTTAGGCTAGTTAGGTCTAAGTAGTTCTAAGTTCTATGGGACTGATGACCTCAGAAGTTAAGTCCCATAGTCCTCTGAGCCATTTGAACAATTTTTGAACTTGAAGAGAAAAGCCCAGCATACTATACGGATCTTAGGAATTCTATTTCCGATTTTACATGTACGTCGGGCAAAAGGACAAACACACACACACATGCCCGAGGGAGGACTCGAACCTCCGCCGGGACCAGCCGCACAGTCCATGACTGCATATTTGCTTCCATTTAAGACGTTTATGAAATTCTTCGTGAAGAAGTTTTTGTTTGTGGTGCCTGGGTTTCAGCCTGTCAGACGTAACATGGCGTATAGGTGTACAATATTTTGCAGTGCTACACAAATATGAACTAATTTTGTGTCTTCTTCCGTACTCCCAATTTTCTTTGATTGTACTCAATAATTCTCTCATAGTATTACTTTCTACAGCTTCTAATTGCTCTGCGAGAGCTTTCTTATTTATTATTACGTAATCGGCTGCATACTGTGCATCTGTTATAATTTTGAGCAATAAATGTTCCTTCTTAGAAAATCAAATGAGATTCGTTTTTTAAACTCTAACATGGGAGATAAAAATGGTTCAAATGGCTCTGAGCACTATGGGACTTAACATCTGAGGTCATCAGTCCCCTAGATCTTAGAACTAATTAAACCTAACATAACTAAGGATATCGCACACATCCATGCCAGAGGCAGGATTCGAACCTGCGACCTAGTGGTCGCGCTGTTCCAGACTGAAGCGTCTAGAACCGCTCGGCCACACCGGCCGGCTGGGAGATAAAGCGTTAATATTAAGTTGTTCATATAACTATAGAAGATGAAACGTGAAATGGTCGTGTAAGATTTCAGTTCCATTCCGAGTAGAAGCCATCGTTAACACATTGGATACAACGAGGGTTGCATCTTACGAACTATGAACTCTCTCATTTGACAAGTCATGAAGTCAGTATTACCAATTATCAAGGAATATTAAAAATCTGTGCGCAAGTAATGTAGGTTAGTATTTTTTCTAGTAGATGTTCACTTGGAAAAGAATTATGGAAAAACACACTGTCACCGGGACGGTTGCCTACTCGCTTAAGAAAGAAGCAACCAGTGGGAACAGCAGATTATACAGTAATGCTACGCCTTTAAAACTGTCAGCATTTCACGATAAATAGTGCTCTATTGTTCGTTGAGCCCTTTGTGTTTCAATAGCAAACGTAGCAAAGCACTCTGAAATATTTAACATCTGACACGTCACATTGGACATTTATAGAAAATCTTGTGCAAACCTGGGAGAACAGATGTTTTCTGCAACCAATTTCAAAACGATTTCAATTGCTGACTTAATTAATAACGAACATTTTTGCCTCCCGGAGAACGGATGGCGAGTTGAAAAAAAAAAAGGGCGACAGGAAGAGCTGGTGACAGGAAGAGGCGGTACCTAAACTCCACCGGTAACTTTTAATATTCATAATATCGCGCCGTGCACTTATTAATAGAGCGATGGCTCCGCACCTCTGGCGGATAAAAATGAAAGGAGAAAAAAACAAGCGGGTTTGCGGGGTTTTAAAGTCTCATTAAAATTGGCGTCTGTGACGGTGGAAAATTAGCCGTGGGACGAGCCAAGTTGGAGCTACATTGTCAAGCAGGTCGGGCGATCCATCAGGCCGTGAAGAGCTCGCTTCATTATTCAGCAGCGCCTGTCGGAAATCACGCGTTCCAGTCAATCACTGGGGACGTCAGCGCCGCCGGCAAAAACACGAAACAGCGCCGGCGCCGCGCTGAAAAATAAACGAGCAGCGGCGCAGCGCCAGCGACTTGCAGCGGCGGGCCTGGTAATTAGCAGACAATTGCGGAGCGCAAATAACAGAGCCCCGCGCCGCGCCGCCATCGGGCCCCTCCTGCGGTCCGCGCCGCTAAGCTGCACTCTGAATTCGTTACGGCGACACTTATTTTTAGAAAACCGGATCCGCGCTCTGATTACACGGCCCCGGTCGTAAGCCGTCAATCTTCCCGCTGCTGCGTGGAAGAAACCTTCGGAATCCGAACGGTGCTCTTTTATTGGAAAAGCAGATATTATTTCTGGTGGGGGAAATGTCATGTTCAAAAAATTCGTCACACGTTACTCATTTCTGCAGCTGCATAGAGTGGAATAAAAGCATCTTCTGAGGTTCGAGACAACCTGAGAATAAAATTTATGCAACCTACAAGATTACTCTTCAATTTACGCGTAAGTGGGCGGCAGAGGGCGCATAGGAATTCAGACTGTTTCTTATAATTATTTTGTCAAGGGCGACTAATTACTACAAACATTCGGATTATCGAATTCAGCATAGTATTGTCATCTTTAAATGTGACAATATTAACCCACAAACAGTTCCGTTATGATGTAGGGAATATTTATAACATCATGAAAATTGTACAAAATGTCTGTACAATATGAATCATGCCATCATATGGTACACTTTACCTGGAACCCTCATCTCTGCTCTATCCAATCCAAAGCCCACAACCACCTCCGACTCCCGAATCTCCTCTCTCGCCAGACTTGGGGGTTGAACTCCTCTACCATCCTCCACACCTACAAATCCTTAATCTGTCCCATCCTCTATTATGCCAGTCCCACCTGTATATCCACCCCCCCCCCCCCAAATTCTGTAAGTCCATCCAGACCGTCAAGCGCCATGCACTCTGCCTTGCCTTCTGTATATGCCTCCTGTTCCCCAAGCGGATCCTCTATGGTCTGATTCCTTTCCCCCATTTGCTCCTTTTCCTAGAACTTATCCACGTCCTCTGCACCTCCCGCCGCCTTGAACACCCTCATCCCGTGGTTGCTCCGCTCAACCCCCACCTGCTGCCGTGCCTTCACCACAGTGTCCCCCCTACCCTTCACCTTTACACCCTTCATCTCCTTTCCTGAGGTGGCTTCCACCAACTCCCTCTCCCAGATGATGCCTTCCTCTCCCTCCATTTATCCCTCCTATCAACTCTGATCCTCACCTCCCCCTCCCTCCCTCTGTCCTTTTCCTCTCTTTGACGCCCTTCTCTCCCTCAAGTCCTTTTGCTTTCCCCTCCACTGCCTTCCACTCTCCATCTCGTGCCCCCTCTGCCCCCTGCCCCCTTTTTCTATATCCTCTTCCTCCATCGGCTCCCCCCTTTTTTTCCTTCCCACTCCTGTCCCCCTTTTTCCCCCTCATCGGTCCGGGTTCCCCCCCCCCTCCCCTCCAACAGCTGCTGATTCGCTTATAGTGCTGTTTTCAGTGAATGTTCAGTGTTGTGCATCGTCTGTCAGTGTTGCGAACAGCCACCATACTGCCACTAATTGTGTTTTTTATCTCGTGCAAACAGACACCAGACGGTCGCCGCGGTTTTTAATTGTGCCTGTCTACTTACAGTGTGTCTTCATCCGCATCGTCAACGCCGTGTTTTTATATTTCAAATTCCACAACATTCCTCCATTTTACTGTTATTAACAAAGTCACCGATTTATCGCCATTTTTATATTGTTTGTTATCTTACCATTGTTTGTTTAACTCTTCTCTCGGCTGTAGAGTAGCGTATTAAGCTGCTGTCAGCCCCCGCCCCCTCTTGGGGAGGGAATCGAAAATCAATAAAGGAAAAAAAAATCATATGGTACAAGCGTGTGATGGCATGATGAATATTGTATTTAAATAATTTGCACCATTTTCATGACCTTCAGTATGCATATAACTAAAGTTTATACACGATGACGAAAGTGTTCGTGAATTACTCTACTATCAGAAGCTGACAATAATATGCTGAAACCATTAATGTTAGTCTTTATAGTAACTAGGCGACTTTGACATGAGTTATTATATGAATATTTGTAACGTCATATGATTCCATTTGACAATACGAGTACGTCAGATTTGAAAAAAATAATTCATACTATTTCTTTCCCATTGCACTCTTGCATAACAGGAGGCAAAAATTAACAATTAAATATTTACGTGAGAGATATCATTTCTCATGTTTTAACACGATAGTAGGACGTTAAATTTCGTATTAAAATATCATGGAATGATTACGATGCAGCGAAAAATTCCTTTGCTTTAATAACTGACACGCCAACTCACTTATCATTTCGTGACTGTCTTTCTCCCGTTTCGCTATAATACATAACGATCTGCCCTTCTTTGAACTTTTTCGATGTCTTTCATTGATCCTATCTGGTACGACACAAAACCGCTCAGAAATATTGCAGGAGAGGATGGACAAGCGTACGGTAGGCAATCTCTTTCGTAGATTCGTTCCACCGTCTAAGTATTCCAACGATAAGATCACGTCTTTGATTCGCCTTCCTCATAACATGTTCTTTGTGACGATTCCGTTTCATGTTGCTCGTAATAGTAATCCATAGGTATTTGGTGAACCGACAGCCGTTAAAATTTGTATAATCTATCGTGCAATTGAATTTTAAGAAACATGTTTTGGTTCTCACGTGGAGGACATCACACGTTTTATAGTTAATATAATGCAAACATCACTCACTGATTACGAATTAGGTATATTCCCCTGGCCAACACCTGGCTCCAAGACAGTACGAGGAGCAATCCATGATCTAGGGGCATCTGATCAGCAAATCGCCAATCTCTCCAGCCCATACAGCCAGTAGATGAATGATATCGCTGCTTCTTTATTCAAATAGCTCCTCGTTTAGCCTTGTAAGAGCTGAGTGGACCCCTCTCCAGAACTTCGCACCTCAGAAAAAATCTGAGAAGATACTTGGTATCAAACCTGGGTCCTTCTACACCACAGTCAGCGATGATAACCGATTACCCCTGGGGGCACTCTACGTTTTATTGATCAGGGTCATTTTTCACGTTGTCCAAATATCTGTTGTTTAACTCTATACCGCCGGCCGGAGTGGCCGAGCGGTTCTAGGCGATTCAGTCTGGATCCGCGACCGAACTCAAATAAAGCCAAAGGATATAATAGCAAGCTTAATAAAAAATATAAAAGAATAAAAATCACCACCTAAAAAAATTAAAGCTAATAACATTCTTATAAAAACAATTATTTCGTTTGGTATAATTGGTTTATTGTTTGTAGCTGTTTTTGGTGGTAGCCTTTTGTCTTGGTTAATCCTGCCTCAGGCATGGATGTGTGTGATGTCCTTAGGTTAGTTAGATTTAAGTCGTTCTAAGTTCTAGGGGACTGATGACCTCAGATGTTAAGTCCCATAGTGCTCAGAGCCATTTGAACCATTTAACTCTATACCGCAAACTATGACATCGTCAGCAAACAATCTCAGAAGGCAACTCAGATACTTTCTTAAATCGTTAGTATCGAGTAAAAATGGATGACGGCCTAGGACTCTTCCTTGAGCAACCCCTGACCACAGAATAGTTCGCATAGAGTATTTAACCTTGTTATATACACATCAAAAAAGGTGTTGTATCACCCAGGTACCCAGAACTCTTGAAGAAAGACGTTGACTCTGGATATTTTATCACAGACACAGTCCCTTTGACTGTTTAGAGATGTCACTAAACCCGTCCAAAGGCGTAAACAACCATGTATGAGCAGCGATTATTAGACGGAGGGGATCCGACAGCCGATCAGTTCCAGTCATTCCACCAGGAAGGAGGTACACGACTCGTGTTGTCTGTAGTTGAACCATGCCTAGACGGTCAATACCACGGGTCGATCGCGTCCGCATTGTTACTTTGTGCCAGGAAAGGCTCTCAAAAAGGGAAGTGTCCAGG
Source organism: Schistocerca cancellata (assembly GCF_023864275.1). Classification (NCBI taxonomy): domain Eukaryota; kingdom Metazoa; phylum Arthropoda; class Insecta; order Orthoptera; family Acrididae; genus Schistocerca; species Schistocerca cancellata. The sequence goes on from NC_064630.1 coordinate 380,800,500, forward strand.
CGTCTCGGAGTGAACCAAATCGATGTTGTTCAGACATGGAGGAGATACAGACAGACATGAACTGTCGATGACATGCCTCGTTCAGGCCGCCCAAGGGCTACTACTACAGTGGATGACTGCTACCTACGGATTATGGCTCGGAGGAACGCTGACAGCAACGCCACCATGTTGAGTAATGCAGCATGTTGAGTAAGGCAACCCGGTCAGGCTCAACGCCAACACTGTCCAGCGAGTGCACCAAGGTGGTGTTTCCCTGCTGTTTTAGGGTGGCATTATGTGGGGCCGAGTACGCCGCTGGTGGTCGTGGAAGGCTCAGTAATGGCTGTACGATACGTGAATGCCATCCTTCGGCCGATAGTGCAACCATATCGGCAGCATATTGGCCAGGCATCATCTTCATGGACGACAATTCGGGCCCCCATTGTGCACATCTTGTGAATGACTTCCTTCAGGATAACGACATTACTCAACCAGAGTGGCAAGCATGTTCTCCAGACACGAACTGTATCAAACATGCCTGACACTGACTGAAAAGGGCTGTTCATGGACGACGTGGCCCACCGACCCCTCTGAGGGATCTACGACGAATCGCGATCGATGAGTGGGAAAATCTGGACCAACAGTGCCTTTATGAACTTGTGGATAGTATGCCACGACGAATACAGGCAGGCATCAATGCAAGAGGACGTGCTACTGGGTATTAGAGGTACCGGTGTGTACAGAAATCTGGACTACCACCTCTGAAGGTCCCACTGTACGGTGGTACAACATGCAGTGTTTGATTTTCATGAACAATAAAAAGGGCGGAAATGATGTTTATGTTGATCTCTATTCCAATTTTCTGTACAATTTGGAGTTATTGTATCTTGTCCCATATGGGCCTAGTTAAACTGTTCGAGAAATAGCGTGTGAGTCATTTTGGAAAGAGAGAAAGAACAATGAAATATGCGAGTAATTTACAATATGAAAAGAAAGTGAATAGTGAGAGCGAAGAACGCACAAAGATTAGTACGTATTGAAAACTGCGTGAGCTGTGTTGGCCTCCGCTGTATATCTCGCTCTGATACATGCCAGTAAATGCAACGATGGAAAAAGTTTTTACCAAGGATTAAAATGAATCTATCTATCAGATTAAAACTTTACGTAGAATAGCGGTTCAAACATGATTAATTAATTTGGCGTAACTGTACGGAATACATTTTTAACCCGCTAGAAAGTTGTATTTCAATGCACACTTCCAAGCAAATTGAAGGTATCGTTTAGAAATGAAAGGACGTGGTAACTATGTACGAATACTTAAGTTTGAAGCTTAAGTTGGAGACACAAAAAATTATATAAGAATGGGAGAGAAGAGTCCATGCAAATTCTTAAGGCTACTTAATACGTTTTTGGAAGAAGCACCCAGAGGTGACAGGACGAAGGTTAGATTTCGTATCGCTCGTTGTTGAGGATATTTGATGTACAAGACGGGTCAAGAGGAAGCGATTGACAAAGAATAAAAGGAAATGAGGGCTAGCACTGGTGGTGACATTAACTTATGCATTTTATTAATTGTTGAGTTCCGTGTCTATATTACTTTAAGAAATATAGCAGTCAGGCACCTTTAAATACTTCTGTTTTCGCAGAACGTGTTTTGGGATTTCACCCGTCTTCATTTGGCGTAACACATGTTAAATTTTCATTGGTTTATCGACTGCACTTGGCATGCTACAGCTGCTCTGACCAAAATAACAATTTTTTTCAACTTCTACACTTTGTGAGTCGTGTATTTATATTTATTTCTCTTTAGATACATTTACTTACTATTCTGCTATTTAGTGTTCCTATTTTCCATATTTGAAAGTTTCACACAGGCACCATTTCTCTGTCGGATGCACAAAGGTAGCACAAAATTAGCCATGTTGCAAACTGACATATTTGTTTACATAGAAACTTAGTTTAATATTGTAATAGTACTTAGAAAGTGTATTTTTGTGCAAACATACAATTTCCTAAATGGAACATTGCCTATTGTCATTAACGAACTAAAAGTAAGACAAATCAGAATGTCAGTGGTGTTTGCTGCAGTATTCTAGTGCGAGTCGTTTGTGAGATACCGTATTTTGCAAAGTTTCCACACCGACACTTGTTGTTATATTTGTTTACAGTGTGCTTCTGTGTTCCTTTAGTGCATCGCGACTTGGTAGTCAGTTAGTGTGAGACAGCAGGTCGTTAGTGTATGATAGGATTTACCAATGCAGAAAAAGTCGACATGTTCATAGTGTGTAGGAAGAATGTAGTTAGTACTTGTTTGGTACATGCTGCTAGATATCGCAATAAACATCAACCTCTTCAACCAGTTACTTGAAAGCGGTAGTGTAACATCTAGAGAACGTAACAGAAGGAAACGAGTGATGGCAGAAGAGGGGGAAATTAATGTTCTTCCTGCTGTTGCAGTTGATCCGTATGTTAGCTACCACCAGGTCGGGTGAGGGGGGACGAGGAGGGGGAAGCGGCAAACCGGTGTATTTCCCCCGCGCGGGCGCCAAATTCACATTCTTGAAGAGAAGAAAAACCTTGTTTCACAAAGCGCCTAACATCCAGCGCACATTGGTATATCAATTATTCATATAATCTTGAAACGCATCTCTGTTGATTTTGGAACATTTTTAACACATTCTAAGTTGATTTCAGAACGAATCAAGCGTTCATAGTGTACGTGATGTCTCTGCCAGGGGAATCCCCGTCTCATCAAGAAATAAAAGCCTTTCCCACAGACAAAAGAGGACAGGGTTATACGAGCTGCGCCGAATAAACCCGGACGGGTAAGTACCAATCATTGTGTTTGTTTATGGGGTTCATTGAGTGTGCGAATGATGAATCTTGTTATAATTACTAAAGAAATCCATAGAAATAAACAATTAACAAGAATAAAAGGTAAGAAAGATTACATGTTACCTTCTCGGTGTATCCAGGATATTTGACAGACAATTTTTGCCAGATCGCTATAGGGGTAAGGGTCAGTTGCAGTCCCCCGTTAGGAGCCGCTTAAGTTCTGTTCTCGGAGTAGCGCGGAAAACGCGTTGTACGAGCACGTAATAACGCCTAATCGGAGAAAAAATGAGTGATAACTAAACCTCTGATTCTGACAGGATTAGTGAAGTTAGCTGAAGAATAAGCTTTGACAATAGCAGGAATAGTTGCGTATTAGTGATGATGATGTTATTTGTTAGAACAAGGAAGCAGAAGAAACGAGGACATCACCCAAATTATATGGAAATATGTGACGATTCCAAATTTATATAAAGAGTTTGTACTACTAATATTATTACTACTATTTTTCGATTTCATGCTTGAAAAACTGGAGCATATGACTTAAATGTGAAACTATTTTATAACATAAAATGTTTTGTTTGTAATAGGCCTAATGTGCATTTGATGTTGGTACATCGTGAATTATATTCTGTCTTATTATTTATGTAAATGACGTAGATAAATATGACAATTTGTGCCAAAACAGTCTCGTTTATTTGGCGTGTGCTAGAAATGCCGCAATATTAGGAAGTCCTATTCCGTTTCATCTAGAAGACAGTGACAAAATAGATGTAATCAAATCGAGAAACGTTACCACTCTTGGATATTATTCGTATCAATGGTTTTATCAGTATTAGACAATGACATTTCCATTTTTCATATAGCAAAATGTTTGACTAACTCTGTTGAGGTAACAGATTCGTTCGCAGAAATTAAAGCATGCTGTGTAAAGCTGTAGCAAGATCAGATCTAAAAAATACTGGGACCTAAGGACTGAAGAAACGTGTACTGTCTTTCTTGTCTCTTGTCTTTACTGGTTTTATGTTTCCTATATTTAATTTTATATCATACAAAAGCGAAAGCTGTTGCCTAATGTGCAATAAAGAGTGCAAATTTTCTGAAGAAATCTTATTCTCTGATTACAAATAATATCACCCAGTTGTAATTCAGACTTTTTTAAGGGGGTTAGGAGAGACAACGCAGTACATTTTAATTTCGAATGTCCTGAATGTAGGTTTGATGGCTTCCATTACAAAATATGTACGTTTGAATTCCACAGAGCGAAATACAGTGACATGTGCAATAGAAGAGTGCTGTGTGAAGTGCCGTGGCAGTGTACTTTTGCACACTCAAGACCAAATAACATTTCATTGTTTTATATATCAAACTCCTCAGAAAGATGTGCGCTACAAAATGAACGTATCTTTGAAAAATCTTTTATTATCTTTAATTTTTGACGTCCTATCTCAAACTCTTGAGTGAGAGAGGGGGTCGCCAGTATCAAGTTTGACGTCCTCTCATTCTTCTGTTTGTTAGAATCCATTCCATCATCTTCTTACGCCATCTTTCGTCACCCAAATGGCATATATGCCAATGCCTTTTTAATCGTTTTGCTTAGACTGCGTCCATTACAATGATGCATAGTTCCATTCTCCTATGTATGTATTCATTTTGAATTTCACTTCACGCTGTTAATCTGCAGCAACACCTCCAAAACCCCATCTCCATTGACAGTAAATTCCTCCCAAATATTTGTACGAGTCCACAGACCTTACAACCTCACTCTTTCAGTAACTAAACATTTCATTTTCTCTAAGTTAATCGGTAAACGCCAATTCCGATATTCGATGTGCAATTTCCTAACCGTTTAGTCCATGTAATCGTCATCCTCTGCAAAAATGACTTGGCCATAGGCAAAACACAAAGTGAAGAGCTCGTCATGATCTATACACACGTGGATACCACAACAGGAACTTTTCCATTGCAAAAGACAAAATTTTTAAGGTGTGCACTGCCAATGTTACGATACGGAAGCAGAAACGACAGCAGCACTCCTAATGGCCTGGCAATGAACTTTAAATACGAGGGTATATGGCGTGAAAATCTTAACATTGCTTTTCGAAATACGGGTATTAGATGACAGTCTTTTTCATTTGCACGAAGTCTGCTGGTAAAGTGTGTGTCTAGAAACAGTTTTGTGACATTCCAAAGAAATATATGCAAGAAACCTCAACTAAAACGAAGATTAATTTCTCCTAGTTGGGTTGGAAAGACATGTAAATTTTTTTAAATAACACTGACAGTAAAATTATTTATTTATAAGACCCATTAGTGCAATTTCAGCCATTTGGTCATCATAATGTGGAAATAATTGCACTTTCGCACATGTCGAAACTTAAAAATCTTATGAGATGGCATGTATATATGTTAGACGATTTTTAGGTTTTAACACGTACTGAAGTGCAATTATCTCCAATTACTAATGACCACATGACGGAATCTGGAATAGTGGGATTTACAAATAAATAATTTTATAGTCAAAAGTTGACTATGATGCCATTTACGAAAACTAAGAGTAAAATTCTGTACTATAAAATAAGGAAGTACACTAATGTCTATTAAAATTGATTTATTTTAAATTCTATTGATTAGTATTTATATGTAATCTGTCACTATAAATCATCCTTCTGTAGAGTCACTTCTAAACAAATTGAATTTGATTCTCACTTTATTGTTAGTGACATATGCAAAGAACATGTATTGTGCTACATTACATTTTCCCCACGTATTTTAGGCTACATCTATGCAGTTTTAAATGATGAAATGAGATGTAGGTTCAACATTTATTTTTAGCGCTTTTGTTTATTTGTTTATTTGTTCCTTGAAAATCTTGTTCAGTACATCATTGAAAATGAATCCACAAAATCCTGGCTTCAGTACTTTATTCATTACACTTCACAGTTCCTCTGTCAAGTACCCATCATCAGGTTCAAGTAATGATGGTTACATCTGGAACAGAGAAAATAGGAAAAAAAAGGTAGGAACTTTCTTTTATATAAGGACATACTTATTATCAGATTAAAAATATGATCAGCAATTTCATGAGCACTCACCATTTCTGTGAGCCAGCATAACACTTAAACTGAAGAAACTCTTCCTTTCCTCCTCCAGTCTCTTTTTGTATAATGAGATTATGACACCAGTGTGGGTAATATGTTAGAGATGTTATTGTTCACATGTTGTTGTTGTGGTCTTCAGTCCTGAGACTGGTTTGATGCAGCTCTCCATGCTACTCTATCTTGTGCAAGCTTCTTCATCTCCCAGTACCTACTGCAACCTACATCCTTCTGAATCTGCTTAGTGTATTGATCTCTTGGTCTCCCTCTACGATTTTTACCCTCCACGCTGCCCTCCAATGCTAAATTTGTGATCCCTCGATGCCTCAGAACATGTCCTACCAACCGATCCCTTCTTCTAGTGAAGTTGTGCCACAAACTTCTCTTCTCCCCAATACTATTCAATACCTCCTCATTAGTTACGTGATCTACCCACCTTATCTTCAGCATTCTTCTGTAGCACCACATTTCAAAAGCTTCTATTCTCTTCTTGTCCAAATTAGTTATCGTCCATGTCTCACTTCCATACATGGCTACACTCCATACAAATACTTTCAGAAATGACTTCCTGACTCCTAAATCTATATTCGATGTTAACAAATTTCTCTTCTTGAGAAACGCTTTCCTTGCCATTGCCAGTCTACATTTTATATCCTCTCTACTTCGACCATCATCAGTTATTTTGCTCCCCAAATAGCAAAACTCCTTTACTACTTTAAGTGTCTCATTTCCTAATCTAATTCCCTCAGCATCACCCGACTTAATTTGACTACATTCCATTATCCTCGTTTTGCTTTTGTTGACGTTCATCTTATATCCTCCTTTCAAGACACTGTCCATTCCGTTCAACTGCTCTTCCAAGTCCTTTGCTGTCTCTGACAGAATTACAATGTCATCGGCGAACCTCAAAGTTTTTACTTCTTCTCCATGAATTTTAATACCTACTCCGAATTTTTCTTTTGTTTCCTTTACTGCTTGCTCAATATACAGATTGAATAACATCGGGGAGAGGCTACAACCCTGTCTCACTCCTTTCCCAACCACTGCTTCCCTTTCATGCCCCTCGACTCTTATAACTGCCATCTGGTTTCTGTACAAATTGTAAATAGCCTTTCGCTCCCTGTATTTTACCCCTGCCACCTTCAGAATTTGAAAGAGAGTATTCCAGTCAACATTGTCAAAAGCTTTCTCTAAGTCTACAAATGCTAGAAACGTACGTTTGCCTTTTCTTAATCTTTCTTCCAAGATAAGTCGTAAGGTCAGTATTGCCTCACGTGTTCCAACATTTCTACGGAATCCAAACTGATCTTCCCCGAGGTCGGCTTCTACCAGTTTTTCCATTCGTCTGTAAAGAATTCGCGTTAGTATTTTGCAGCTGTGACTTATTAAACTGATAGTTCGGTAACTTTCACATCTGTCAACACCTGCTTTCTTTGGGATTGGAATTATTATATTCTTCTTAAAGTCTGAGGGTATTTCGCCTGTCTCATACATCTTGCTCACCAGATGGTAGAGTTTTGTCATGACTGGCTCTCCTGAGGCCATCAGTAGTTCTAATGGAATGTTGTCTACTCCCGGGGCCTTGTTTTGACTCAGGTCTTTCAGTGCTCTGTCAAACTCTTCACGCAGTATCTTATCTCCCATTTCATCTTCATCTACATTCTCTTCCATTTCCATAATATTGTCCTCAAGTACATCGCCCTTGTATAAACCCTCTATATACTCCTTCCACCTTTCTGCTTTCCCTTCTTTGCTTAGAACTGGGTTGCCATCTGAGCTCTTGATATTCATACAAGTGGTTCTCTTCTCTCCAAAGGTCTCTTTAATTTTCCTGTAGGCAGTATCTATCTTACCCCTAGTGAGACAAGCCTCTACATCCTTACATTTGTCCTCTAGCCATCCCTGCTTAGCCATTTTGCACTTCCTGTCGATTTCATTTTTGAGACGTTTGTATTCCTTTTTGCCTGCTTCATTTACTGCATTTTTATATTTTCTCCTTTCATCAATTAAATTCAATATTTCTTCTGTTACCCAAGGATTTCTATTAGCCCGCGTCTTTTTACCTACTTGATCCTCTGCTGCCTTCACCACTTCATCCCTCAGAGCTACCCATTCTTCTTCTACTGTATTTCTTTCCCCCATTCCTGTCAATTGTTCCCTAATGCTCTCCCTGAAACTCTCTACAACCTCTGGTTCTTTCAGTTTATCCAGGTCCCATCTCCTTAAATTCCCACCTTTTTGCAGTTTCTTCAGTTTCAGTCTGCAGTTCATAACCAATAGATTGTGGTCAGAATCTACATCTGCCCCAGGAAATGTCTTACAATTTAAAACCTGGTTCCTAAATCTCTGTCTTACCATTATATAGTCTATCTGAAACCTGTCAGTATCTCCAGGCTTCTTCCATGTATACAGCCTCCTTTCATGATTCTTGAACCAAGTGTTAGCTATGATTAAGTTATGCTCTGTGCAAAATTCTACAAGGCGGCTTCCTCTTTCATTCCTTCCCCCCAATCCATATTCACCTACTATGTTTCCTTCTCTCCCTTTTCCTACTGACGAATTCCAGTCACCCATCACTATTAAATTTTCGTCTCCCTTCACTACCTGAATAATTTCTTTTATCTCGTCATACATTTCATCTATTTCTTCATCATCTGCAGAGCTAGTTGGCATATAAACTTGTACTACTGTAGTAGGCATGGGCTTTGTGTCTATCTTTGTTCACATATGGATTCAAAGTTAAGGGTGCTATAGCCATAATAAACACTGTAGTTTTTATATCTCCAAGTTTAGCTCTGACCAACACCACATATTTTTATGTATATATGAAGGTGTTTTATATGATGAGTAATAATATGTTGTTAATTAAAATGATTCACACATTTTCCTTTTTGATGTTGTTTGAACATAAAACTTCCTTTTGTTCAAATTTTTCTTCTCTTTGGCATACATACGTATATATATATATATATATGACATACATATGTAATGAATGGTGTCCTTGGGGTGCCTCTTTACAGCATTTTATATTACAAAATAATACATGGGGCAGAGAGGATATCGTTTTAGAATTATAATGTATTCTCGTTCATGACCATAGACAGTACTACAGCTGATCATGGAGAGTCATCAAAAAATTAACATTTTCACTTGTCTATTTCAGATGAGCGCACTCTACATTAGTCCCTTTAAATGATGTAAATAATGATGTAAATAAGTACTTTTCAGTCTCAACAGATGAATAGAGACTTGTCTACATGTTTCTCAGCCATATAGTATATCTCTGTTTTTCAGCATGCAGCCAGTTACAGAAGGTAAGGCCTTGTGATCGTCTACAGATTCTTTTACATCATCCAAGGAAGAATTGAGAATTAGCTGAGGCAAAACAGTGTCATTACAATCATTCAAACTACTTTAATTTAACTATTCATTACTAATGTTGTTTCTCAAAAGGCCTTACAAATTGTTTAGTGTAGTGCAATAATCATTTTTGCAATTACACTCAAGTCTTAAAAGACAGATACTGGTCTTTGGACTATTTGATTTACACAGTTCGCTAAGAACCATCTGGATTGTTGTTTTCTGGTCACATATGGTGCAAAGTGCTTTGAATTCAATATACTGAAGTGCACTTCTGATTTAAACAATGACTGTTTTCAGATGACCTTACAGAAAAGTGGTTGCAGTAAAATAATACGCAAGGAGCTGTTTCCAAGTTTTGTGAATAGTTTTCAGCATAAAAACTAATGCATAATTAGCAGCTACTGCTATCATCCTCAATGACCTTAGTTCTCATAGTCACAGATTACTGTTTGTGTGCCTAATAATACATACTATCATCCACAATACTCATCTTTTTTATGCATACGACTTTCTTTCATTGCTAAGATTTTTAACAAATTCAGATTCAGTCCTACACCTAATGATACATGGAAAGCACTGACTTGATGTGTCAGAAAGATGAAAGGGAGAAGTATGTGGCCAAGTCACGGGCTGTACTTACAAATGCATAAAGAAAATGACTTATCTTGTATAGACCATGGTATTGCTGTGGATGGTTCACTAGCATTCCTTAACTGGCTGTTAACAAAGGGTTTAGCCATATCATTTAACTCTACTTCAGTTGCTTGAAACTCCTTGTTTAGACTTTTGAACTGTTTCTTACCATTCCGTAATTTTTTTTTTTCGTACTCTGGAAAGGGCAGTTCAGTGTGATTTCTACATTTTTCTTTACCTTGAGCTAAATCACATTTTGAAACTTCTGATCCCATTATATCCTTACTGTTTTCTCCATGATATGTTTGTGTCGAAAAAAAACTGTTCACACCAGCAACAGTGCACAGAAAAATGAAACTTGTTATTTTCAATATTGTACAGTTTGCACTGCAACATATGTCATGCAGACTTATATTTTCATCTGATGTGGCAAAAACATTGTCACTATTATCACTGCTACTGCTACCACTTCTACTAAAGCTACTACTACTACTACTACTACTACTACTACTACTACTACTACTACCACCACCACCAAAACCACCATCATCTGTGTAAGATAAACTGGGGGAGGGGGGGGGGGGAGCAGGGAGAAGGCTGATACAACACCAATTCCATATGCTTCAGAGTAACCCCAGCATTTAGCACATGTCTAGATGTGTTTACAAAATCTGCTTGGCAGAAATAGTCCTTACACACTGACAGAAACTGAAATTAATGTGTTGAGCCAAATTACAAATTAATTTTTTAATGTATGGGAGTTCATAAAGATGTTCATTCTGGTATTTTTGGTTTGTCTATCCGTTTGAAAATAAATACTTTTGCATCTACGAAACCTAAATGAGTATTTCAACTCAAACTAGAATTTTTTCTTCCTGTCTTATTCATCTTCATGTCTCCAAAATATCGTTCAAACTAAAACAAATCTGAAAGAAAAAAAGGAAGATTTATCCACGTGCATGATAAATTAATTTCACATTGAGTTTTCTTCATCAAACTTTCACAAGCAATTCAATTTTTATCTAAATGCTGTTATTGTTTTGTTTCATTTACTGTTATGAAAGCTAACATTCCTTTTAGATACATTAGTATGTACGATAAATTAATCATCATCTGTTCAAATCCTACAGAAAGATTTTTTTATATATACAAAAAAAATTCCACTCTAAAGATTTAGTGCCCATTGAGATAGAGTAATTGGAATGCAGAGGCTTTTTTCATATTTATTTAATGTGACTGGTGAGAAGGGTCAGGCCTTCCATGGCATGCTTCTCGTCCTTTTTCTCTTTCTGATATGCAAATCCAATTAATAATTCGACAAACCATGTTCAAACCGATTTATCTTTTTCTAATTTAACAGAAGAGTAATAGCACTTATTGTTACGTCAGAGAACCTCCTTATTCACTAATTAACAACATGGTCATATGTCGAGGTTGTATTTCGCTTGTTAAACACGGGTTTTGGTAGAGCAGTGAGAGCAGAACGCGAATAGCGAACCAGCCAAGCATTGGCTCGCGGGCACCAAGGCGAGTACGTACAATTTTAGAGCTAGCAGGTAGGCATGGCAAATGTATTCAGGTGTGACATCACTATGCGGTGAGAGCCAGCCTTCGATAGCTAAGGGACAATACTGGCTGACCTGCCCTCCATTAAGACAGCACCATAGCGAATCTTCTCAGCAGAGGAACGACCTCTCCTAAGAAAACTTGGCCTGTTTTCTAAACTTTGTTCAACGTCAGGCAAATTTCCGGAAGATAGGTATAAGGGGGAGGGGGTTTCTACAGACGCCTATCTTTTCCTCTGGTCTGAAAGCAAGTAAAACATTTCGAAAGTCGTCTGTGTGTCGTTTTTTTACCACCAGGTGCAGAGGTGACTAGCTTGCGTCACGCCACTGGGATGGGAGGAACTTCGCCACCGAAAGGCAGGAAGAAGCGTCTTGAGAACTCGTGAAAAAAAACGGTATGGCATTTCAATATTTTTCGATTTGAAACGGCCGCTCATTAACCGACTAAAAAGCAGGCATTCATGACAGAGGTTGAGACATTTGTCTTGACTGTTTTGATGCGACCCGCCACGAATTCCTCTCATGTGCCAACGTCTTCTCTCCTTATGTCAGAGTAGCGCTTCCAACATACGTCCTCAATTGTTTGCTGGATGTATTCCAATCTCTTTATGCATCTACAGTTTTTACTCTCTACAGCTCCCTCTACTACCATGGAAGTTATTCCCTGATGTCTTAACAAAGAGAGTTTTCCGTGTATTCCTTTCCCCGCCGATTCTCCGTAGAACATCCTCATTCCTTAGCTTCTCGGTGCAGCTAATTTTAAACATTCTTCTGTAGCACCACGTCTCAGATCCTTCGATTGTCTTCTTTTGCGCTTTCCCACAGAGCAGTAAACTACAAATATTATTGGCAGAAGCTAAGAAAAAAAATCTTGTCATTGGCAAAGTTTTTCTTAGCACGAAAATAGCACGCAGAGCAGACTTTGGGAGCGTACTACTTCAGATTTCTCAAGACTTCCCTTGATTTTCACTTCTGATGGAGAGCGTTTGCAGACTTCACTTCACATGCAGCGAGCACTTGTGGTCTTGTCCTTAGAGAGGGAGAAGGCAAAAGCAATATCCACAACAAGATTAGAAGCAATCGGAATTCTAGTGACCTCCACGTACACTTCTGCTGTTGCCTCTTCTGTTCATAACTATGGTAAGATCGACCAGCAATTTTGGCGGATTAGATTTTAACAAAGGCTTTTCCAGACAAGTAAATTCGTGCAATCCCACCATGATTGAATCCATAAGCATAATGAACGTGTAATTCTCCTTCTTTCTCTAGATCTTACAATCACTGTATTCACACGATTGCATTACGTTTAATTCATCTGTTAGGAAGTGGTTTATCTCTGTTGTGCATATCAGATAGCTCGCAATCCCTTCACGTACTTTCTTTTGCAGTCGACTTCATGCATCACTTGAATGTTCTTTAAATGCGTATAAGGAAATGTTGTAATGTTTTCTATTGATCTGTCCATACACAATAACGTGTAATGAAAGTAAGATTTCCTGGACAACGTATTTACTGTCGTAATAAATAGTAATCAGTACAAAAATTGTGGAAATGTTGGCACTTGTAATTCAATGCTAGGGCCACTTTGTTATCAAAACTGCGTTGAATTTAACTCCGCTGTGTAACTCCGTCAGAGATTTAGATTTCATGGATTTGTCTGCCTCTCAGTTGACGCAAATCGAGCAATCTCACACACAGCATTTCGCACTGCAGTTTGACGTAGAAGGGATACGCAACTCTCCTGCACTAACAGATATCGGTTATTGCCGTGTAGTATGGCTTGAAATCTGATATGCTATTGCTACATAGAGTGAAAAAAAGTAAATTATTTCTCATTTGAAATACAGAACTGTACGTTGTGCTACTCATTACATTGTGAGCATACTTTCACTGCATTTAATATTATTGTAAATTGTTGCAAAACAATGTGTAATTGAATAGCATTGAATAAGGCTATTCATACAATGGAGTTTGTAACAATGATAACCGTACTAGTTAAGCATGTATCACTACATGTCATGATGAAGGCCAAATCAGGCTACATGTTATGATAAACGATTAATTATATAAGTCTGTATTAAATAGTGCTGAGTGTCACTCTGGTAGACGATTTCCACTGAATATTGCCACAACAGTATGTTGACTAAGGAAGCTGCTTTGTGTGATTATCGGGCAGCATGTTAGGTGCTACTGGCGTGCTTCAATTGAATAAAACCTTTGTCAATTCACCAGTAACAAACACTTTTTTAAGTATAAAGATGATTATGTATTCTGTAGAATATTTACTGTGGAAAAGAAGAAACGGAACAAAAACATTCAAGGCATTACAATTGCAGATCAAATCGAGGATAAAATGCAACGAAATTCAGTAGAGTTCAGTGCAGCTTCCTTAGTACAGTGTAATGTCAAATGGAGTGTTCTTCTTCACAAATGCTAAACTGGAACATTAGTTAGACAAATGTGTTCATATGTTATTGACAGATACAATGAACTTCTGCAGAAATTAACACTCTAGAATAATCTTCCCATTCCAATAAAAATTTCAAAGAAAATAACACACCAGTCTCGTGCTTTTATCATTGAATGCAGTATTAAACTAGAGTTAACTAAATGCAGCTGCATTTAGTACGTGGAAGTACGTCCACGCTGTACTGTTCAATCCTAAACTAAAAACGTGCATTTCCTGGTACAAAATTTTTGCTGCACAATAGTAAATGACAATAACTGCTTATTCTGTCACTAAGATTACATAGTGACAAGAAGTAACTCCATTAAAAACAAAATTACATACCCATTCCGTGACAAGATTAATAAAGTTGAATATCAGCTGAGTAAAAAGCTTCTAACATGAAGTTCGCCATTAAATACGAGAAAGTACGAAAAACTGATGTGAACAAAAATAAAGTAGAATCCAAACAATATACTTACAATGCATTTAAATAGAGCAGTACACTCGCGTGTTTGTTGGCAGAGACAAATACACACTAGACAACATGACACCGTGCAATGAAACCAGGAAACAAAACACAAATGGGGAATCATTTACGACATCTAGTATTATAGATGCATGCAAAAACTAAGCAGAATACCAACAGCATACCTACATCACGATTTAAAGAGTGTAACAGTCAGTAACACATTGCTATGAATCAGCTTCTGTTTTTAACGAAACCAAAACAAATATGGATGACTTTAAATCATCCAATAAAGAAACGGCACTGCGGTGCTCTAGTGGCTTGGCACTAACCAGAAATACCTACACTAGTTTTAATCCCCTCCCCACCTCACCCCCACCCCGGTTTATCGGTTTATATAACCTCAAGGCAGGGTTCATGTATAAATAATGTTGGTGCTATTGTGCATCCTAGTCGCACCCTCCGCAAATATAAGTGTACATACTTCATTCTACATATTGTGCCACTATATGAACCACTAACAGCTTGAGCATGTAAACGACTCTCTCCATTCCGTAACGATGCAGTCCACGATTTATAAGAGGGAATGCTTACTTTTTATATATCTTATTCTTTCATCCCCCCCCCCCCCACCCGAACCTGAGTCGAAATAAGTTCACAGTTACGCCATCACTGTTGAACTAGTTACATGCAGAAGTCGTAGAGTATTACTTGCAGCGTGTCCGCAGTTAAATATCTAGTGGGTTACGCCGCTGCCTCTAGATCCCGGAATTTTTTGGTTCGATGCCTGACTGAGTCGAAGGTTTTCTTCACTCGATCAGAGGGTGCTTGAGTTGTCTTAAAAATTTCATCTCGTCTTCATCGACGTGCAAGTCGCCCAAGTAACGTCAAATAGGAAGACTTGCACCAGAGTCGGCCGAGTTGGCCGAGCGGTTCTAGGTGCTTCAGTCCGTAACCGTGCTGCTGCTACGGTCGCAGGTTCGAATCCTGCCCCGTGCATGGATGTGTGTGACGTCCTTAGGTTAGTTCTAACTCTAGGGGATTGATGACCTCAGGTGTTAAGTCCCATAGTGCTCAGAGCCATTTGAACCATTTGGACTTGCACCAGACGGCTGAACATCCCCAGAGCCTCCCAAGCAATAACGCCACACCATAATTTCACTTCGTTACTGTCAGAGTATCGTCAAGTCGTTTGAAGCATTAAATGTGCTTACGCCAGACGCTATCTTACCTAAGCCAACGGCTTTGTCTCGCTGAATGCGGTGTTCTCATCACATCACTGAAGTGAAGCAATGTTGGGTGTGACCACCTGGGTACGCCACATGTCCTTGACCACTTTCTGTTTGCCTGTACGGCAAAGAGGAGGGATGCTGGTCACGTAAAGTCCCTGATTCACAGTCATTGAGCTAATGTTACGGGTTAAATTCAAATCTCTCAAAGTGCCTGTGAACTGAGGACATGTGACTCTGTTGACGTTCATCTGTCCGTCAGATGGGAACGTTAAGCTCGGCGATCCCCTTGCCGCTATTCTAAAGGAGTAGATTATGTGCCGGTACATGGTCTCCAACTCACCATTCTTTCATCCAACAGAAACATGACACGGTACTAGACATACTCTCGTTACAATCTAAAAGCATCAGATACAATAAGTACATGAGCCTCGCACGTGGCAAAGGAAAGGTGCCAGCGCACGAAAACGATAGGAAAAAGTTTTCCTTTGGGATTTCCCAGCCAACCATGGCATCCGACTCTACACTTAGACGATGAAAGTCATGCGATACCGATGTGCACGTATACAGATGGTGGTAGCATCGCGTACAAAAGTTATAAAGGAATGTATCCGTTAGTACAGTGCGGTGGAATTTGGCGATATGGGCTTTGACAGCGATTGCCTTTGCCAACAGCACGACATCGTCTGCAACGCCTCTCCTGGGCTCTTTACCATATCGGTTGTATCCTAGACGACTGGAAAACCATGGTCAGATGAGTCCCGATTTCAGATGCTGAGACCTGATGGCAGGGTTGGAGTGTGGCGCATACCCTCCAAGCCATGGACTCAAGTTGTCGACAAGGCACTGTGCAGTCTGGTGGTGGCTCCATAATGGTGTCGGCAGTATTTACATAGAACGGAGGACTGGTTCCTGGTTATGTTCGGATGCTTGGAGACCATTTCCAGCTATTCATGGACTTCATGTTCCCAAACAACGATGGAATTGTTACGGATAACAATGCGCCATGCCACCGCGCCACAACTGATCGCGACTGGTTTGAAGAACTTCCTGGACAATTCGAGAGAATAATTTGGCAATCTGTCTAACAATTATGGGACATAATCGACGAGTCAGTTCGTGCATAAAATCTTTCATTGGCAACATTTTCGCAATTATGAATGGCTCAAAATTTCTGCAGGGGACTTCCAAGACTTTTTGAGTCCATGCCATGTCGAGTTGTGTACTACTCCGTGCAAAAGGACACGACATTAGGAGGTATCCCGTGACTTCTGTTATCTAAGACGTACGTAAGACGTCTGACAGTGTCAACATGTGATTCCCGGAAACCACAGACTTCTAGGCTCGCCAGTGAAGAGAAACGGAGATATTCCGAGGACGGAGGCAGACAGCGGCGACGACGGACGTCGGCGATGCCAGAGCGCCGCGGCGCGCCTCCCCGATATGAATTACCTGATTATGAATGATTAATACGGCCGGAGCCGGCGATCTCCGGCAGCGAGATAGGAGAGGGGGGCAGGGAGGGCGGCCGCTGTCTCGAGGGCCCGCGCCTGTCAATTTTCTAGTCAATTTTCAGTGAATGGATGGCTAATCCGGCGCCGCGACCCCAGGCACTCAGCGCAAGGAAGCCGGCAGACCATTACGTCGCCCCAGCATTAACGCCCGGCCCTGCCCGGGCTAACCCCAGTCCGTATGCACGCCGTCCCCCGGATGTTTTAACCCCGAGATTTACCCCCCACCACCCCGCTCCCCTCCCCTACCCTCCCCGCCACACTGCCGGCATTGTAGTCGGCGTAATTTGATGAAGGCTGGCCGCGGTCCGCCGGCCGACGGCTGGTGGGCCCTCCGCTGTAATCGACTGGCTAATTCGCAGCCTAAGTGCGCGCGCCGCCACAACGCGATTGCTGCACGGCCGCCGCTTACGTAGCCGCAGGATTGGCCGCGCCGCCGCCTCGGGCGCTGTCGTCGCCGGCGCGTTTCTGCATACCGCGGAGAGCGCACGTACTAAAGCGGGGCTTCACAACAAGCCTGCCACGCGAAAAGACGGTGAGCGCAAGCTTGCAAGCAGCGAAGCAGCGAGTATTGTACCCCCTCCAACGTAATTGTGTAAACAAGAAAATCGGTGCTGAAGGGAATACTTGAAGGAATCCATTTGACTGCGTATGAAACCTGTGTCTTACTAGATTCCGCTAGAAACCGGATGCGGTGAAGCGTCTACGAGCTGAGTCAGGATCCAATAAAGGGCCGCCGTGTAACATACTGAACACTTTGGTTCTACGTAGCTATCTTCCTATCTGTTAAAAATAAACAACGATTATAGCGAAACTGAAACTGTCAATGTTTAATTATGTTACTTTTTGAAAATTTTCGATCTGCAACAGGAAACAGAGGGATATTGTAGTAAATATGTAAAACTACTAATTTATCATATAGCGCTAGGAAACACAATTTCCTAAAAAAAAGTAAACTTTAAAAAGAAAAGCAATACAAAAACATCTCAAAATTCGCGTCAGTACTTCGCCAAACTTAAATAAAACGTGTTTCTGTTATTCATAAACAAGTTTTGCACTTATCAGTAGTAGATTGTCTTTGACCATGATGTATAACATTCTACTGCGTACAAAACAAAAACAATAATTGTACAGATTTTTTATGTTTGTGCATGTAAACTGTGCTTTGGTTACAAAAAAAGCGGAGAAGTTACGCGATCAGTTAAACTTTATTACTTATAGAATGCAATTTATATATTTTAAGGATCATAGCTAACACTTGGTTTAAGAATCATGATAGAAGGTTGTATACATGGAAGAACCCTGGAGATACTAAAAGGTATCACATAGATTATATAATGGTAAGACAGAGATTTAGGAACCAGGTTTTAAATTGTAAGACATTTCCAGGGGCAGATGTGGACTCTGACCACAATCTATTGGTTATGACCTGTAGATTAAAACTGAAGAAACTGCAAAAAGGTGGGAATTTAAGGAGATGGGATCTGGATAAACTGAAAGTACCAGAGGTTGTACAGAGTTTCAGGGAGAGCATAAGGGAACAATTGACAGGAATGAGGGAAAGAAATACAGTAGAAGAAGAATGGGTAGCTTTGAGGGATGAAGTAGTGAAGGCAGCAGAGGATCAAGTAGGTAAAAAGACGAGGGCTAGTAGAAATCCTTGGGTAACAGAAGAAATATTGAATTTAATTGATGAAAGGAGAA
Organism: Schistocerca cancellata; assembly: GCF_023864275.1. Classification (NCBI taxonomy): domain Eukaryota; kingdom Metazoa; phylum Arthropoda; class Insecta; order Orthoptera; family Acrididae; genus Schistocerca; species Schistocerca cancellata. The sequence goes on from NC_064630.1 coordinate 380,819,329, forward strand.
AATATAAAAATGCAGTAAATGAAGCAGGCAAAAAGGAATACAAACGTCTCAAAAATGAGATCGACAGGAAGTGCAAAATGGCTAAGCAGGGATGGCTAGAGGACAAATGTAAGGATGTAGAGGCTTATCTCACTAGGGGTAAGATAGATACTGCCTACAGGAAAATTAAAGAGACCTTTGGAGATAAGAGAACCACTTGTATGAACATCAAGAGCTCAGATGGAAACCCAGTTCTAAGCAAAGAAGGGAAAGCAGAAAGGTGGAAGGAGTATATAGAGGGTCTATACAAGGGCGATGTACTTGAGGACAATATTATGGAAATGGAAGAGGATGTAGATGAAGACGAAATGGGAGATACGATGCTGCGTGAAGAGTTTGACAGAGCACTGAGAGACCTGAGTCGAAACAAGGCCCCCGGAGTAGACAACATTCCATTGGAACTACTGACGGCCTTGGGAGAGCCAGTCCTGACAAAACTCTACCATCTGGTGAGCAAGATGTATGAAGCAGGCGAAATACCCTCAGACTTCAAGAAGAATATAATAATTCCAATCCCAAAGAAAGCAGGTGTTGACAGATGTGAAAATTACCGAACTATCAGTTTAATAAGTCACAGCTGCAAAATACTAACTCGAATTCTTTACAGACGAATGGAAAAACTAGTAGAAGCCGACCTCGGGGAAGATCAGTTTGGATTCCGTAGAAATGTTGGAACACGTGAGGCAATACTGACCCTACGAGTTATCTTAGAAGAAAGATTAAGGAAAGGCAAACCTACGTTTTTAGCATTTGTAGACTTAGAGAAAGCTTTTGACAATGTTGACTGGAATACTCTCTTTCAAATTCTAAAGGTGGCAGGGGTAAAATACAGGGAGCGAAAGGCTATTTACAATTTGTACAGAAAGCAGATGGCAGTTATAAGAGTCGAGGGACATGAAAGGGAAGCAGTGGTTGGGAAGGGAGTAAGACAGGGTTGTAGCCTCTCCCCGATGTTATTCAATCTGTATATTGAGCAAGCAGTAAAGGAAACAAAAGAAAAATTCGGAGTAGGTATTAAAATCCATGGAGAAGAAATAAAAACTTTGAGGTTCGCTGATGACATTGTAGGTTGGTTGGTTGGTTTGAGGAAGGAGACCAGACAGCGTGGTCATCGGTCTCATCGGATTAGGGAAGGAAGTCGGCCGTGCCCTTTCAGAGGAACCATCCCGGCATTTGCCTGGAGCGATTTAGGGAAATCACGGAAAACCTAAACCAGGATGGCCGGACGCGGGATTGAACCGTCGTCCTCCCGAATGCGGATGACATTGTAATTCTGTCAGAGACAGCAAAGGACTTGGAAGAGCAGTTGAACGGAATGGATGGTGTCTTGAAGGGAGGATATAAGATGAACATCAACAAAAGCAAAACGAGGATAATGGAATGTAGTCGAATTAAATTCGGTGATGTTGAGGGTATTAGATTAGGAAATGAGACACTTAAAGTAGTAAAGGAGTTTTGCTATTTGGGGAGCAAAATAACTGATGATGGTCGAAGTAGAGAGGATATAAAATGTAGATTGGCAATGGCAAGGAAAGCGTTTCTGAAGAAGAGAAATTTGTTAACATCGAGTATAGATTTAAGTGTCAGGAAGTCATATCTGAAAGTATTTGTATGGAGTGTAGCCATGTATGGACGTGAAACATGGACGGTAAATAGTTTGGACAAGAAGAGAATAGATGCTTTCGAAATGTGGTGCTACAGAAGAATGCTGAAGATTAGATGGGTAGATCACATAACTAATGAGGAAGTATTGAATAGGGTTGGGGAGAAGAGAAGTTTGTGGCACAACTTGACCAGAAGAAGGGATCGGTTGGTAGGATATGTTCTGAGGCATCAAGGGATCACCAATTTAGTATTGGAGGGCAGCGTGGAGGGTAAAAATCGTAGGGAGAGACCAAGAGATGAATACACTAAGCAGATTCAGAAGGATGTAGGTTGCAGTAGGTACTGGGAGATGAAGAAGCTTGCACAGGATAGAGTAGCATGGAGAGCTGCATCAAACCAGTCTCAGGACTGAAGACCACAACAACAACAACAAGGATTAAAAATACTCAATGGACTAACATTCAACGTTATGCAGTGCTAATGTGCAAAATAAACAAACAAATAAACAAAGAATAAAAAAGACGTACCATCGGCACCCAGGTTCTCTCTCTCACAATAATTTGTGTTTCTTTCTGTACCAGTGCTACCAATACTACCGATAATCGTACCAGTTACTATGGTATTTATGTACTTCAGATCAATTAGTTGAGGCTGCATATCAGGGCGAAATGGGTACTTCAAGCTTTTCAGTTATGCAACGGGTTCTGCTTTTTCCGTCTGCCGGCCGGTGTGGCCGTGCGGTTCTAGGCGCTTCAGTCTGGAACCGCGTGCCGGCTACGATCGCAGGTTCGAATTCTGCCTCGGGCATGGATGTGTGTGATGTCCTTAGGTTAGTTAGCTTTAAGTAGTTCTAAGTTCTAGGGGACTGATGACCACAGACGTTAAGTCCCATAGTGCTCAGAGCCATTTGAATCATTTTTTTCCGTCTTTGGACACATAACTGATAAATTCCATAACAAACAAACACTTCCCGCACTTTCTTCAACGCTGCTAAGAATGTCATATCCAGCTTTGCGTCTGAGATATCTACACTTTCATAGAGCGTTAAAGAATATGCAAGCAACAGCTTACGAAGACCTTCCAAGTGGACTCCGAACATTGCCTGTCTGGAACGCATGGTTGTCATGTTTGATAACGGTCTCACGTGAAATTGCTCTTCGTGATATGAACGTAAATGTTCAGCTGCAACTACAATTTATTCTTTAAGTGAATCACCATCCGTGAAGAGCGCAAGGTCTTTGCAAAAAGTAGTGCAATTTTGTAGCTCACCCGAACGCTACACTCATTTGATTTTTCTTCATCTACTTTCTCTTCTTCCTCCTTTTAAGTTTCAAAACCTCTTGTAGATGCTCAGCTCCTTTACATCTTCCATTTCGTGTTCTCTGACATGGTAAGACATGTAGTGCCTTTGTAAATTGAACTTGCTGAAAGTATTCACCCTCCTATGCTACACTAATCATTTTGCCATCCCACCTTTTTGTGTAAAGTGACAAGCTTCCTAGCACTGCAGATTGAAGTGTGAAGATATCGGTGTGATAAAATGTCGACTCGCCTTTGCTACTAATATAAGGCACCGCTGTCAAAACCGACCCATCCATATTTCATAGCTGCCGCGTCTCCAGTATTGTCGCGACCACATGATGCACGCGCATTGACCGTAACCCCTACCACGCCGCCGAAACTGCTCTGCTCGCCAGCAAGAGCGTCAGCATACGCGAGTGCTCATGCTCAAAATCAGCTCCTTTTTAAGCCCTATGCTAAAGCATCTCCTCGCCAGCACTAGTTAAGAGCGACTGGACGGAAAGCACTGACGCAGGGGCAACGTTACTGAAGAAACCCAACTCTCATTTGGAAGATAAATAAGGACACCAGAAGAAAAATAAGGAAGCAAAAGAAAATGAAAAAGTGGAGGAATGCAAGGAAACCTAGTTTTATCAAAGTAAGTACGATAGTTTCGATGTACACAAGAAAGTCAAAGAAATAACAGGGAAATTAAGGAAGAGCACCAGTGGAGAATTAGTGGATGAAGCAGGGAACTTGATGACAGAATCAGAAGATAAATACATGGAAAAATATTTTTAAAAAATATTTCATGACACTAGGTGTGCTTTTAATTCAAATACAAATGAAATAAGTGGCACAGATATAGTAGAAGTAGAGGTTCAAAAAGATGAAGGACCGAAAGGCTGTTGGACCAGATAAAGTTGTAGCAGAGTTATTAAAATGTGACGGATGAAAGTTATGTAAATGGTTAACCCAAATTTTCAATCAAATTTGTGCATCTGGAAACATTCCATTGGGGTGTCTGAAATCAGAGTTCATTGCTCCGCCAAAAAAGCCAAATGCAAAACAAATCGGAGATTATCGTACTATAAGCTTAATGAGCCATATCTCGAAATTGTTTCTGATAGTGATAAACAAAAGAATATATAGACTAAGTGAGGATAAGATAGCGCCTAATCAGTTTTGGTTTCTTGATGCACTGGGTACGACAGAAGCCTTGTTCAGCGTACAAGTATTGTTTCAGAGATGTAGAGATGTTAATACAAGTGTATTTACTTGCCTAATAGACTCCAGAACGGTTCTGACAGAGTGAATCATGACAAATTGATGGAGATTTTGAGGAATATTGGAATGGAGGAAAGAGATCTTCGAATCATCAAGAACCTGCTCTGAACTCAAACAGCGGTGTTGCATATTTATAGAGAACGCACAGAAGCAGTCAAATTTCTCAGGGGAATAAGGCAGAGATGTGTCTTGTCATCCATACTATTTAATATACAGTCAGAATTCATATTTAGAGAACCCCTGGAAGAAGCAGAGAAGCAATTTTGATAAATGGAGTAATATTAAACATAATTCGATATTCTGAGATTAGTATTATATTTGCTGACAGTATTCGAGCTTTAAAAGTATTAATGGATGAAACTGTAAGGGTTAGCAGTCAGTATTGGCTTGAAATAAACGCCACAAAGACAGAACTCGTTGTAATAAGTAATGAAAATATTACAGGAGTAAACTTAGTCATAAACCAAAGAACTATAGAAAGGTTAAAGCAATATTCATACCTTGAAACCATAATAAATGAAAATTGGGATAACTCGCAAGAAATCAACATTTGCTCTGGGAATCAAGAAGCGTGTGTCAGAAAATGAATGCTGTCTTCAAAAGCTATAACCTAACTGTAAAAGCAAATATCAGACTTTTGCACTGCTAAGTATATTTTGTCCTCCTGTATGGGGTAGACATGGACCTTAAATAAAAACAGGGAGAAGAAATTGGAGGCCTTTGAATTGTGGCTTTATAGGCGAATCCTGAGAGTACTTTGGACCGAGAGAGTGACAAATGTAAAAGATTTGAGAGGAATGAACACACCTAAATTAATCAAGACAGTGAAATGCTGAAATTTGCAATATCTAGGACATATCGTGCGTAATACAAATAGATATGATTTGCTACAAAAAAAAAAAATACTTCGAGGGAAAATCAACAGCAAAAGAGGTCCAGGAAGAAGACGAATATCTTGGTTTGACAACCTTAGGTGCTGGTTCTATATGTCTTCAACGGGACTATTCCGTGTTGCTACCAACAAGAGAGGAATAGCCATCATGATCGCCAACACCCAAACCGGATAGGCACCGAAGAAGAAGAAGAAGAATTCATATCCCTGTCTGGCCATTAAGATTTAGATTTCCATGTTTTCCCTATACTGGTGAACCAAAACACTTGTGAGCACTGCCGAATGAAAGATTAAATGCCATCTGATGGCGTTGCAGACACGCGATGTCGTGACAGAAATTAAAACTGCAGATCATTAGATTAAAACTACATAGGATGCATGTTGTGATTGGAGAACACTGCTGCTGTTTCCGTAAATTATACTATAGGAAATACTGCAACCAGCCACAAGTTTTCTTGAAATGATTTTGTTATGTTATAACTAGCTTCGGGCCTGAGTCCATCGTCATTTTGCTTTTAGTTGGGTTCATTGTTCATTGCGGACTGTAAAACACAAGTAAACCTCTCTCCTCCAGTATGCAAAGAACTCCTTTTCAGAGAGACACAAATGTAAAACTTACAAGAAGTCATCGTTACCATCTGACGATGGACTCAGACCCGAAGCTAGTAATGGTATAATGAAATCATTTCAAGAGAACTTGTGGCTGTTTGCAGCATTTTCTACAGCATTGTGTAGATTATTGTTGAATGGCAGGCAGGACAGCTAGTCAGTGTACTAGATACCACAAAAATTAAACTAAATGACAATGTTGTGACTGATGATCCATAAGTGGCGAGTAATTTGAACAGTCACTTTCTAAATGTAGCAGCAAAAACAGAATTAAACGATTCAGTTGAAGAAGCAATACAGTATATTTAAAATGTCATTCCACAAAACTTTAAGTAACTAGAAGTAGCAGCAACATTCTTGACTGATATTAATAATGTTATAAAAATTGCAAACCAAAGTTCATACGGCGCTGATGGCGTTTCAGATTTCTGAAAGTTGTTCTAATTTAATAAGTAACGTCGTTAGTGATATATATAATGCCTCACTAGCACACGGCATTTTTTCAGGCAGGTTAAAATGTGCAATTGTTAATCCTCTTTATAAAAAACTATTATCATCGAATTACCTAACTGATATCTTCATCCAAAATTTTCAAACAACCTAATGTACTCAAGAGTACTCTCACATTTAAGTATCGCGGAAACAGTTTATTCAGAATATCACGGACTGAATTCCAGAAGCGTTGCTAGGCTGAGAATCCTATTTATGCATTCACTCACCAGAATTTCTAACTTTAAATAAAACATATCGTCATTTGATATTTTTTGTGATTTTTACAATTTGTTTCGTCATGTAGATCGTGTTATACTCTTAGAAAAACTCATGTTTTACAGAACTGATGACTTTGCACACAACTGGTTGGAACCATACTTAATAAACAGAGCACAAAAAGTTTTTCTGAATAATTTAAACAATTTTGAAAGGGTACAAAATTTTAGCCACTGGGGAGGAATTACGAAGGGAGCCACATAGAGTTGAATGTTGGGTTCGCTCCCAGTCCTTATCATCGTCTAATGGGTGAAAGTGCAGGTATTTGTATTAACAACTGAGGACAACGTACTGAACAACATTAAATCAGTAATTACTTCGTTTGCTTATTTATAATTATAGCTATTAGGTGTAACATGTTTTTACGTTGGTTAGTACCTACAAGCACACGTGGCAAGAGGAAGCTATTAATGCTTATTTCCCCCATGACAGCACGCCAGGTGTTGAAATGGATTCAAAACACTTTGTCTACACTGCAGGTGCAGTCCACTTAGTGGTGCATTTACGACCGTGCAGGAAACATCAGGTTGTAAATTACATGATGTGTTTGCGGGAAGAGTGTTTGATACAGAGAAGAAACAACCAACACAGTGATGTGTGTGCATATTAAGGTACCACACATAAAAATACCTGCACTTATACGCATTACAACGTGTACGTGTGAATGACCTTCCACTCAACATTAAACGAACTGAACTGATACAAGTACAAGTGTTAGAATAACTCCTCTTAGATAGAAAGCAACATAAGAGATTGTTAATTATGTTTTTTGACGAATTATTAAGTTGTACGCTAAAAATGGGCCATCCTTGAATTTTCAGAAAATTCAATTCTGCATAAGAAACAATTGTTGCAGCACATGAACAGAATGTTCCAATTTTTTTGTATGCTTTTTCATGAAAACTTGACCTGGAAGAAGCATTTCACTAAGCTTCTCAAACAATTCAGTTCATTTAATTTTGCTCTTCGCACAGTTGCTAGTCTTGGAAACAAAATAGTCAACCTCTTGACATATTTTTCATATTTTAACTCAATAATGTTTTATGGGATTATTTTCTGGGGTAGCTCACCACTCAGGAAGAAAGCACGTATTGCACAAAAGTGATCAGTAAGAATAATATATGGTGTTTACTCGCAGCTGTCATGAAGGTACCTCTTCAGTTAGGCATTCAAACTGCACTGTCAAAATACACTCCTGGAAATTGAAATAAGAACACCGTGAATTCATTGTCCCAGGAAGGGGAAACTTTATTGACACATTCCTGGGGTCAGATACATCACATGATCACACTGACAGAACCACAGGCACATAGACACAGGCAACAGAGCATGCACAATGTCGGCACTAGTACAGTGTATATCCACCTTTCGCAGCAATGCAGGCTGCTATTCTCCCATGGAGACGATCGTAGAGATGCTGGATGTAGTCCTGTGGAACGGCTTGCCATGCCATTTCCACCTGGCGCCTCAGTTGGACCAGCGTTCGTGCTGGACGTGCAGACCGCGTGAGACGACGCTTCATCCAGTCCCAAACATGCTCAATGGGGGACAGATCCGGAGATCTTGCTGGCCAGGGTAGTTGACTTACACCTTCTAGAGCACGTTGGGTGGCACTGGATACATGCGGACGTGCATTGTCCTGTTGGAACAGCAAGTTCCCTTGCCGGTCTAGGAATGGTAGAACGATGGGTTCGATGACGGTTTGGATGTACCGTGCACTATTCAGTGTCCCCTCGACGATCACCAGTGGTGTACGGCCAGTGTAGGAGATCGCTCCCCACACCGTGATGCCGGGTGTTGGCCCTGTGTGCCTCGGTCGTATGCAGTCCTGATTGTGGCGCTCACCTGCACGGCGCCAAACACGCATACGACCATCATTGGCACCAAGGCAGAAGCGACTCTCATCGCTGAAGACGACACGTCTCCATTCGTCCCTCCATTCACGCCTGTCGCGACACCACTGGAGGCGGGCTGCACGATGTTGGGGCGTGAGCGGAAGACGGCCTAACGGTGTGCGGGACCGTAGCCCAGCTTCATGGAGACGGTTGCGAATGGTCCTCGCCGATACCCCAGGAGCTACAGTGTCCCTAATTTGCTGGGAAGTGGCGGTGCGGTCCCCTACGGCACTGCGTAGGATCCTACGGTCTTGGCGTGCATCCGTGCGTCGCTGCGGTCCGGTCCCAGGTCGACGGGCACGTGCACCTTCCGCCGACCACTGGCGACAACATCGATGTACTGTGGAGACCTCACGCCCCACGTGTTGAGCAATTCGGCGGTACGTCCACCCGGCCTCCCGCATGCCCACTATACGCCCTCGCTCAAAGTCCGTCAACTGCACATACGGTTCACGTCCACGCTGTCGCGGCATGCTACCAGTGTTAAAGACTGCGATGGAGCTCCGTATGCCACGGCAAACTGGCTGACACTGACGGCGGCGGTGCACAAATGCTGCGCAGCTAGCGCCATTCGACGGCCAACACCGCGGTTCCTGGTGTGTCCGCTGTCCCGTGCGTGTGATCATTGCTTGTACAGCCCTCTCGCAGTGTCCGGAGCAAGTATGGTGGGTCTGACACACCGGTGTCAATGTGTTCTTTTTTCCATTTCCGGGAGTGTACATATATTCCCTTATGAAGTTGGTCAATAATATCCATCACAATCTGAGAAGACCGGTGGTGTCCTACCTACAACACTAAGGAAAAAAAAGGCTTTTATCATCCATTATTAAAACTGCCAGTTTCCCAGAAAGGCGATCAGTACACAGCATCAAAAATTTTGATCATTTGCCCAATAACATAAAATGTCTGGCAGGTATCAAAAACAAACTCTTCCTAGCAGGTTCTGAAGACCCAATGGTACCGACTAACCGTCGTATCACCTTCAGCCGATAGGTGTCACCGGCCATAGTCACTTTTCGTGACCGGAGCTCCTACTTCTCAATCAATTTGCTTCTCAATTGGCCTCACAAGGGCTGAGTGTACAATCCAAGAGATACTGAAGCCCAACAGCGTTCAACCTTCGCAGCATGACAGGAACCGGTGCTGCCGCTGCACCACTGCGGCCAAACTGTTGGCAGATTTTAAATATAACCTAAATCTGTTCCTCCTGGACAATTCTTCCTGATCCATGGACGAATTTCTATTACAAAACTCACAGCCTGTAAAAAAAAATCCTGTAAACTGACGCATTCCACGTTATTACGATAAAACAATCGTTCAAATGATCTATGGAACACGTAACTAACAAACTCATGCAGTAAGGAAATTACATAAGCAGTGCAGAGACAAGTAGCGAATCATTTTAGTAAGTATAAAGAATTCCACTGACGAAAGTAACTTTGATAAAGGTCAGATTTTTATTGCCCATTCTTTGGGAACCATCATCTCAGAAATGGCGAATCTTATTGGCTGTTAGCGTGTTACAGTCATGAGCAACTATGGTAAGTGGTTGAAGGGCAGTGAAACCACTTATAGGCGACACATCTCATCACAGACCGTGGATGTTGTCGGTTTACTCGCTCTGTAAATATGTGGCGGATGTGACGACAGAGTGCACTGTTGCTGAGGGGAGAATTGTTTCAAAGCAAATCATTCAGCTCACATTGGTGAACATGGCGCCCCGTTGCTGACCAAAAGACTCCGTCATTTACGACTAGAACGAGAATGAGATGACTGAGATTGGGCCGAGCATGAATGTAAACTGATGCGCTGTCCTCAAGGGGAACGTCTGAGCAAAATACACTCATGCTCATAAATTACGGGTAATGCTGATACATGGTGAAACAACGGTCTGATGGGCGGTTTGCTGGTTCAAATCACCTCGGGGCATGACCATGCGGTGCATTTGACCTGCGGCTGTCGCACAGTAGCGCTGACAGCAGTCCACATACGCAGAGGGGTGTTAGTGCATGTCGGAGTACGGTACAGCGAGTAAGTGTGCAGACGTTTTCAGACATGCTAATGGTGACTGTATGTGAAAAATTGCTCAAAAACCACATATTGATGACGTTATGAGGGGTAGAATACTAGGGCTACTGGAGGCTTGTCAAACACAGCAGGTCGTAGCATGGGCCCTCCGTGTGCCACAAAGTGTGATCTCAAGACTATGGCAACGATTCCACCAGACTAGAAACGTGTTCAGGTGCTACAGTACAGGACATCCACAGTGTACAACACCACAAGAAGACCGATATCTCAAGTGCCCGCAGACGGGCATGGAGTACTGCAAGCAGCCATGCTCGGGACCTTACCACTGCCACTGGAACAGTTGTCTCCAGACACACAGGCTACAGACGACTGAACAGAAATGGTTCATTCGTCCGGAGACTTGCAAGGTGCATTCCACTGACCCCTGGTCACAGGAGAGCCTGTAAAACCCGGTGTCAAGAACACAGTACATGGTCATTGGAACAGTGGTCACAGGTTATGTTCACAGAAGAGTCCAGGTATAGTCTGAACAGTGATTCTCGCCGGGCTTTCATCTGGTGTGATTCAAGAACCAGATACCAACCTGTATGGAGGTCGTGGTTTGATGGTATGCATATCTTTGGCAGAGGAACTGTAACAGGTCATGTGTATCGGGACGTCATTTTGCACCAGTATGTCCGCCTTTTCAGAGGTGCAGTGGCTTCCACCTTCCTCCTGATGGTTGATAATGCACGGCCCCACCAAGCTGCCATCATGGAGGAGTACCTTGAAGCAGAATATATCAGGCGAATGGAGTGGCTTTCCTGTTCTCTAGATCTAAACCCCATCGAGCACGTCTGGGATGCTCTCAGTCGACGTATCGCTGCATGTCTTCAAACCCCTACGACACTTCAGGAGCTCCGACAGGCACTGGTGCAAGAATAGGAGGCTATACCCCGCCCGCTGCTCGACCACCTGATCCAGAGTATGAAAACCCATTGTGTGGCATGGTGATCATATCCCATATTGATTTCGGGGTACAAAAGCAGGAAACAGTGGCGTTTTGTAGCACATGTGTTTCGGGACGGTTTTCTCATCTTATCACCAATACCGTGGACTTAGCGATCCGTGTCGTGTGTGTTCCCTATGTGCCTGTCCTATTGGCGCCAGTTTTGTGCAGTGCCACATCGTGTGGCACCACATTCTGCAATTATCCATAATTTATGACCATGAGTGTATATATCACGTTAGGAACGCAGATCGGGGAGGTCTACGGTAGTAATCGAAGGCGCTACAATAAGTGTGCACTATATGAACTTTAGTTTATTGTCCACCATATTGAGTATGTTGATGCACGTTCCGTAAGTGTATTACTGATGCCAACACCAGTTGTACGTTTGTTTTTGTTAAAAACCCACAACTAGTTTCGGGCCCTAAGACCTGTGGTTATATGCCAGACATCTTAAGAGACCAAAGGATGACTACTTACTCTCTCTGTATTGTCTCAGGACATCTGACATACAACCACATGATTTTGCCCTTGGGGGCAAAACAGGTCGTCTTTTTTTTCTTTTTCTTTTTTTTTCAAATACAAATAGATATAGAACTGGTACTAGTGCTGGCATTTTATTCAAAATATTCAAACATTTTTACAGACCATGTGCATCTCTTCATGCTTGATATTTTCTCCTATGCCTTTGGCATCTTCCAGCAGAATAAGTGATCTTGTCACAAGGGCAGAATACTGCTGCAATGGTTTTAGGGGCACGATGGTCAAGTCATTTTGATGTTGGCCACTAAATTCACCTGATCTGAATACATCTGCGACACTATTGGATGCCAGCGAAGGGCCAACAAACTACTGGCTCATAATGTACGGGAATTTGATGACATGCCCGAAAACATCTGCTGGCACATCCCTCCAGAAACCCACCAAGGACCTTCCGAACCCATGTCAAGCATAATCACTGCTGTACTGCATTCCACATGTGGACCAATACGCTACTAAAAAAATTGTGATAACATTTAGCTCTTCAGTGTAAATGGAATTAATGCTGGAACGGTATCTGGAGTTCCGCATGTCTCACTATCCGTACTACTCTGCCGGCACCACTACGCTGCTGGATAGACCACACTGCGTAAACCTTTAACGTTTCCCAAAACGAACACACTGCAGCGAAATGAACTTCCTAACAGACTGAAACTCTGCTCGAACCATCAATAGCCATCAGTTCTTTTACCCGCTGAGCTACCCCGGCACAACTGGCTCTCACAGCCTGAATTCTTTCAATACCTGTCTCCTATCCCGTCCTTATTTTCCAGAATGTAATTTTTATTCCGAAGCGAAGTGTTCGGGGACAGACACGGCTGACTGAAATTGGTACTGAATGGAGATTCCCCGAATATTCTGATACAGTGTTACGCCTAAAACCACTCACTATTGAAAATCACATCAGTTGAAACCAGTTTGGTCACTGAGCATTTTACACGACTGTTCGACTGCAGAAAACATTTTTAAAAGTAATGTGCTTGCTACTGCTCGCTGTCATTAACATGGCGAACATGAAAAAATCCAGACAATGTGTGTATTCGTCATGCATGTAACAGTATGTGGTACATAGCACGTATGGATTCTAGTGTCTTCTTTTTTTTAAAGAAAAATTTCAACTGCTAAGTTTCTAATTCTCGTTGTTCTTAATAAAACTTTGGAATTACGTCCCTGACATCTGATATTATTATGATGTGGCCTGCTGACAAGAAGTCACCTTTTCATCGACATCTACATCTACATAGATACCCCGCAGGCCACCGTCCGATTCGTGCCGGAGCATACCCAGCGCCACCACTTGGTTCAAAAATGGTTTAAATGGCTCTGAGCACTATGGGACTTATCATCTGAGGTCAACAGTCCCCTAGAACTTAGAACTACTTAAACCAAACTAACCTAAGGACCTCACACACATCCACGCCCGAGGCAGGATTCGAACCTGCGATCGTAGCGGTCGCGCGGTTCCAGGCTGTAGTGCCTAGAACCGCTCGGCCACGCCGGCCGGCCGGCGCACCACTACTTGTCATTCCCGTTCCTGTTCCATTCGCAAATAGAGCTAGGAGACAACGACCGTCTATATGCGTCCGTATGAGCCCTAATTTCTCGTGGTCCGTAACCCCAATGTATTTAGCGCAGCAGAATCGTTTGCCAGTCAGCTTCACGTATCGGTTCTCTAAATATTCTGAACAGCTTTTCTCGAAAAGCTCGTCGCCTTCACTCCAGAGATTCCTATTTGAGTTCCCGAAGCATGTACGTAACACTTTAGTGTAATTCGAACCTACCGGTAACAAATCTAGCAGCCCGCCTCTGAACTGCTTCGATGTCTTCCTTCAATCCAACCTGGTACGGATCCCAAACACTCGTGCAGTACTCAAGAACAGGTTGGACCGGCGTCATGTATGCAGTCTCCTTTAGAGGTAAACCACTCTTTCCTAAAATTCTTGCTACGGTCGCAGGTTCGAATCCTGCCTCGGGCATGGATGTGTGTGATGTCCTTAGGTTAGTTAGGTTTAAGTAGTTCTAAGTTCTAGGGGACTGATGACCACTGATGTTAAGTCCCATAGTGCTCAGAGCCATTTGAACCATTTGAACCAAAAATTCTCCAAATAAGTCGAAGTCGACCATTCGCCTTCCCTACCACACTTCTCATATGCACGTTCCATTGCATATCACTTTGCAACGATATCCCCTATATATTTAAACGACTTGACTGTGACGGGGACTCTCACGACGTCTAATTAACGAATCCATCTGCAAGAATAAAGAAGGAAAGAAGGCATGTGTGTAGATGACAGAAATCTCTACAGAGTCATCCCACAGGCAACACACACCGATGTGATACTCACATGCAGCCGGCCGTGACATGAGACTGCAAGGTATGTGTAACAGCGATCCAAGCTCGTTCTATGGGTACACGTTGCTTTTTGTAGCGACCGATACGCAAAGAAATAAATAAATTATTTCTTGACTTGTATCGGGACTTACGTTCTCAGAATTTTTAAGTTAAATGGGCAGCCTCATTATACTACAACGTCATTTCAACACAAACTTTCAACACTCTGCCAGTACCATTTTAGCAATTAAAGGGGACATATTTGTTGAAGCATAAATATCCTAATCTATAGACATATCTGAACCAATAAAGTCTTTGCGAGCGAGGACAGGCGTGCAGAACTTTTCTCTCTTCAGTGAGGTTGGTCAGGGAACGTGACGTCAGCTTCCATTGTTGGAAACGCATGTAGAAGTCTGTCTGCTAAACATGGGAAAAACACGGCAGGTTACGAGCGCGCCAAATTGGCCGCTCTGCCAGTTGTGGACTTGATAACGAAAACCTTCAATACTGTTGCATATGTTTCGAAGGCTTCCACTTAGCTATTATTTAGAAGGACTGAAGCGCCAAAGAAACTGGTATAGTTTTACGTATTCAAGTAGAGAGATATGTAAACAGGCAGAATACGGCGCTGCCGTCGGCAACGTCTATGTAAGACAACAAATGTCTGACGTAGTTGTTAGATCGGTTACTGCTGCTACAATGACAGGTTATCGAGATTAAAGTGAGTTTCAACGTGATGCTATAGTCAGCGCAGAAGCGATGGGACACAGCATCTCCGAGATAGCGATGAAGTGGGGATTTTCCCGTACGACCATTTCACGATTGTACCCTGAATATCGGGTACCCGGTATAACATCAAGTCTCCGTCTTCGCTGTGGCAGCAGAAATATCCTGCAAGAAAAGGACCAACGAAGATTGAAGAGAATCGTTCAACGTGATAGAAGTGCAACACTTCCGCAAGTTGCTGCACATATCAATGCTGGACCATCAACAAGTGTCAGTGTACGAACCATTCAGCGAAACATCATCGATATGGGCTTTCGGAGTCCTTGATGACTTAGCCCATCATCACCGATTTTGGACTGTTGATGACTAAAAACATGTTGCCTAGTCGGACGAGTCTCATTTCAGATTATACAGGGTGAATGGACGTGTACGGTTATGGAGACAACCTCATTCCTTGGACTCTGCATATCAGCAGGTGGAGGCTCCGTAATGGTATGGGGCGTGTCTAGTTGGAGTGATATGGGGCGCATGTTACGTCTACATACGACTCTGACGTGTCACATGTACGTAAGCAACATGTCCGATCACCTGCATCCTTTGACGTCCATTGTCATTCCGACGAACTTGGGCAATTCCAGCAGGACAATGGGACACCACACACCTCCAGTATTGCTGTAGAGTGGTTCCAGAAACACTCTTCTGAGTTTAAACACTTCATCTGGCCACCAAAATCCCCAGACATGAACATTATTGAGTAATCTGGGAAGCCGTGCAACGTGCTATTCAGAAGAGATCTCCACCCCCTCGTACTCCTACGGATTTATGGACAGCCCTGCAGGATTCTGGTGTCAGTTCCCTCCAGCACCGCTTCAGACAATAGTCGAGCCCATTCCATGTCTTTTCTCGGCGCTTCTACGTGCTTGCGGGGGCCCTACACGATGTTAGGTAGGTATACCAGTTTATTTGGCTCTTCAGTGTATTATGTGTGTTAATTATCAAACAAATTACAGCTACAGTTATGGTCGTGGAATTTCGCTTAGATTGTTTTCTCGCGTCCCACACTTTAATATTGAAGCGTATCTCGGACAATTGATGGTTCGACGTTTGTTCAGACAACATGGACGTTCTTGCTTCTCGTATAGTCTCTCTCGATGTGTTTTCTCAGAGCCTTTTGTAGCTATAATTAACGTATGAGTTCTTGCGGCTTGAACTTTCAGCTACATATGTTCATCTATTGTGTGCATTCAGTGTGCAGCCGTATACGTTTATAGACTGTCGGAAATTGGAACCACGTGGCTATGATTTAATTACAATATAGTCATTTATTCAAAAATCTTTTAGCAGTTCCCTTAACCCATACCAATAATTTCCTGTACCTCTCCTCCCATGTCTCCTCAAACTTGTAATTATGCACATTTGTGACGGCTAAAGCTACACGCGCTAAGAGTCCATATATAAAAGTACTTATTTTCCCCGTATCAGTTAAATCCTTCGTCAACGGCCTTGCCACAAAGGTAACATCGGTTCCCGTCAGATCACCGAAGTTATGAGCTATCGGGGTCGCAGATGAATAGCGAAATTCTGCATGGCCCGCTGAAATGTCGGAATATCGATGCTATCGATGACCTCCTGAATGGCTGTTTTCAGCTCAGTAATGATTTTGGGGTTATTTCTGTACACCCACAAAAAGCAGCCGCATATGTTCAAATCCAGAGGATGTCGTCACCAATCGAAAACCATGCCAGATCCCCAAAGTGTTCCTCGAGGACATCACCCTCCTGCTTCGATGGGGTCGAGCGACGTCTTGCGTGAACCACATCTCGTTGAAGTCAGGGTTACTTTGAATAAAGGGGAATTAAATCATTTTCCAGAACCTTTACGTACCGTTCTGTAGTCACTGTGCCATCAAGGAATATCCCACCGATTATTCTGTGGCTGGACATTGCACACAACAAAGTGACCCGTTGAGGGTGAAGAAACTTCTCGATCGTGAAATGAGGATTCTCTGTCCCTCAAATGCACCAATTTTGCTTATTGGCGAACACCCCCGGGACGATTCAACACTACACAAAGGGTGGGCCAGTAACCTCATTGAATGTGATGGCATCCCCTTTGGAGTGCAGTGCGGTAGCAATTTTTACTGATATAGGTGATGGAACCTGTAGGGACCGTTCCAAAGCATTCGACAAAATTTAAACGTGAACCAAAGCAGCAAAGGGTGCTCATATTTTTTCAATGCTCCTGTTTCGCGCCATCTTGTGGCGTGATCATAGGAAGATGCGACATAGACACATGTGTAAGTAAAACGGCCAACAGTCCCTTCATGACCACAATGTTCCCCAACACCCTTGGTGCAAAGTGACCACATTTGTTGAGGACGTTAAGAATGTGCTTGTTGAGGCAGAACCCGTGACGAGCGTCCTTGGAGCCTCCAGGCAGGATATGCTGCTGCGCTTGCGCCTGCTAGTACGCCACCCGGAATATTAGGGCTGTCAAAGGGGTTGCCTGTCTCCTAGCACCTCGGATTTCGTCACAGGTTGTCTCCGTTCAGGTACATTTTTAAGGCATTCGACAAAGTTGGGTGGGTGGCACCTAGTGTATTGCCGAACTGAGGTTCTTACAAGAAATATTTGTCGTTTTTTCTTTTTTTCTTGTTTTTCATGCAGAAGTCAGTGAGAAATCTGTCAATATCAGTGCTCCAGGGGAAGGGCAGGTTTCATCGACGTCCTTTATGCCAACCCACATGGCCTTTTCGTGTCGATTCTGAACGGCGCTGTGAAAAAAGGTTTTCTTCGGCAACCCATAAGAAACTTGTGCGCCTCCACTGCAGAGGTGTTGAAAGAAGGAGTATAACGGACGTAAGAGGGGATGTGACGAGCCTTCCATCGTGTGACACGTTCATGTTGGCGTTGAGCAGAATTGTGGCGAAAGTTGGTAACAACGTGACACCATTAACCCACGTTACACCTCACTCGAACTTCTGATGGGCGGCCTTTTTTCTGCATGTGTCGGCACTTTACTGTTTGTAGCATCGCAATGCTTGAGGCTGACCTCACTGGGTGCCACGCTTTTCCACCATTGCAGAGGAATATTGTACGCACTTTTCAGCCAAATTTCAAAGTTAAGTGTCACAATGGGTGCCAGTTATCGCGTTTCGAAAAAGTGATAATTTAATTGTGTTGCACTGTGTAGTATAATAAAAGTTACAAACCAAATATGGAGAAATTAAGAGGGTACCATACTTTAAATATTTAGGAGAGATAATTTCTGAAAAATACTCACAACAAGAAAGAATATTAAAAGCTCGTAGGGGTCTAGGGCTGGTCCAAAACATTTACAATAAAAAATGTCTATCTATAAATACAAAAATTAAACATTATAAGTCGGTAATTAAACCAATAATGCTATATGCCAGCGAAACCTTGACACTTAAAATAAAAACAGATATGGAAAACCAGAAGAAAGAGGAAAGGAAAATCATTAGGAAAATTCTGGGACCAAGATGGACCAAAGAGGGGTATAGATTACAGAAAAATTCTAAAATTGAAGAATATTCTAACATAGAGATAGACATGAGGAAGAGGCGTCTAAAATTCTATGGCCACATAATGAGACTTCCCGATCACAGACTTACATAAAGAATAGTAAGATCCGTAGCATCCCTTGTTAATGGAGGAGAATGGACCAAAAATGTAAAGAAAGATCTGGAATTAGCCAACATTACTACTGAAGACATGAACAAAAGAAACAATTTCAAACTTAAAGTTGACAAATGGGAGGTCAAACCAGAGACAAAAGCGCCGAGAACTGGAACAAAATGGAGCGAAGAAAGAAAAGCTGAATTCTCGCAAAGAATGAAGACCTGATGGGCAAACAAGAAGAATAAGAAGCCCCAGAAGTGAACCATCTTTACTTAGCGTCTTCCATGTTGGGAGCTTTACGACTAATAATAATAATAATAATAATAAAAGGATACATTTTCCTTTGTCTTCTGTATTGAGGTTTATTAAAAATCGTGCTATTGGCTAATTTCGGCCGTGAGCCATTATACAGCAGATTCTTTTATTAAACACTTATCCCAACGGAAGCAGAATCTGCAATGCAGTATGTTGCTGATATAAATTGATATAGGTTCCTAAGGAGCGTGCTCGTTCATTTTCAACATTATTTAGAAGTCGTATGGAAAGAATTATTTATCAGCATGTTTGGGGTCGTCGTGTGATTAGGGCTTCCCGCCGGGTAGACCGTTCGCCGGGTGCAAGTCTTTCGGTCTGACGCCACTTCGGCGACTTGCGCGTCTATGGGTATGCTTGGGGTTGCCCACGGGATACACGAGTATGACGGGAGCTTGCAGGCGCCCATGCCTCAATGTGGCAACATTGGAACATTCTATCCTACTGGAAAGGAGCAACATGGAAGAGCTGCACAAATATGTAGAGGATACAATGGACCAATCGTCTTCCAGCAATAGCGTCGAACATCAAGCCGAAAGTGGCTGCCAGGAATAGTATTTTGTGCACGTTGATGGAAATGGTGAACACTTGCTTTGTGCTACTCTGCAGCTATTTAACCATGTAACACATGACAGAATCACGACCACACTAAAGCAGTGGACGAAACCACCAATAAGACATGTCGTAAAATAACAAACTGCATACAGCCCAACCACTGCAGGAGGTCTATTGTCTGGCAGGATTTGTTGTGTGTGACATAAGATGAGAAGTGATGGCATAACAGAAATAATCATGACTTGTTGAGACTGGAAGGTCTGTGCGTCACTTTTATGCGCTGAAAGCGGTCAACACCTGTCTGCTGAAAGGCTACCGCTGAAAACTGACGTGGCTATGTCCCCTTTGGTACTGTCATCTGTATAGGATTTAGTTAACTAAGAAAATCTTCAGCAAAAGGGAAATCCCAGGAAAAGAACACTGAAGTACAGTAGATACGTATTTCAACTTCCAGCATAAGCAGCTACAAGTAGGCCTATGTACGTGGTGCAGGACTGCGCAAAAATCCTACCCCCACGAGAGGTATAGTTGTTACCAGCACTGCTTAGTGCAGAGACGCGAAAATGAAAGTTCTACATCATTGGTTGGAAACCTACCGTCGCAGTATCAGTGCAGTATGATGCAGAGAGACCTGTCTGTTCAAAAAGCTAGGGTTCAGTAGGCTAGGATCTCTCTTCTGCGCCTTTCCTTGGGGTGAGGACAGGCCCCAATCCCACGTGACGGATTTCTGAGGGCATCACGGAACCAGTCGAAGTGTGCTCGTCTCGTTTCGTGTACCGTCTCGTTTGATGACTCCTTGCCTTTTTCGGTATAAATAATGTTTTAACCGTTGTTTTGTGTACGGAGTTTGGTGGGGGGGCGGGATTAACTGTTCTTACTTCTCCTTTGCTACAATGGGGACCCCCTGCTTGAATGGTCTTGCTCAGTGTTCCCCATCCGAGAAGGCTGCTGGGTTCTGAGCACGCACGAGGGCAAGTTGGCAAGCACATGCTGCAGCAGGTCTGATATTAATATGGTGCATATGTTCATATTGTTTTTATTTTGCATATTGGTATTCCGGTTGCTGTGGGCTTATTTATGGATTGTCATATTTTTATTTGTAGTTCACAGATGCTATATGTGTTTCCATATCGTCATTTTCTCGTTTGGAGATAGTGAGTGGAGCTATGGATGCTACAAAATGTAGTATCAAGTGAATAAATCGGAGCATTTCGGACATATCCTTCTGTTTGAGTTTAGTAGAGGGGTGACAGCAGCGGAGACAGCCAGAAACATTGACGCCGTGCATGGGTATACTGACATTCGACAGAGCACGGCCAGAAAATGGTTTTCACGTCTTAAGGATGTTCCCTCCACATTCAGAAAGACCTTCGAGATCTGATGAAAATCGTTTAAACGCATTAATCCACAATGACCTATGTCAGTGTACTCGAGAACTGAAAAACGTGATGAACTGTGCTCATTCCACCACCGAGTGACATTTGCATGCAATGGGGAAAGTTCAAAAATCAGATGTATGAGTACCGCAAGCTCTACACCTAAATCACAAAATTAATCAGGTGATTATATGTGCATCTGTGCTTGCTCGTCATCAATTGGCTCGTGAACAACACCAACTATTGCTATCCTGTATCATTACTGGTCATAAAAAAATGCTGTATTTATGCTAACATAAGGAACAGAAACGAGTGGTTGAGCCCAAACAAAGCAGCAACTCACCGTACCAAGACCTCGGCCATTTGCAAAGGATTATTTTATGCATCTAGCGAAACGGCAACGGCGTGGTGTACTATGAATTGCTTCCCCGTGGTATAACCATAATTGCTGACATTTATTCTGAACAACTGAGACGTTTGGCAGCACAATCCAAGAACAACGACCAGGAAGACAGCGTGAAGTGTCGCTACTCCACTATAACGCCCGCCCGCATTTTGCTACACCGACAAAAACACTAAACAGCAGTTGATTTGGGAAGTAATTAGACGCCAGCCTTATTCACTTGATCTTGCACCCTCTGATTTTTACCTTTTCCGCTCCCTATCAAACGACCTGCAAGAACTTCTTTTCCGAATGAAGGTACGCTCCGAACATTGCTCGACAAGTTCTTTGCCTCAAAATCACGTTATTTCTACAGCCGTGAAATTTAAAAGTTACCTCAGCGTTAGCGGATTGTTCTAAACAGTGAAGGAGAATGTATCATTGATGACTAAAATGTTATGTGTATCTGTTGCGTTTATTGAAATTATGGAAAAACGCAATGAACTTGTGCACCAACCCAATATAGATGTGTCGCTGAATACCTCAACGTGACAACTGTCATCTGTAGCTGCGACCGGGCGACATAGCCGGTCAGGTCTAGGGATGAAATTGTGCTCACTCGGACCCACAAACAGCGTTTGCGTTTCTACTTTTTCGTTATTCGCATCAGTTCGTGCTTATAGTTTCGCCTGTCGGTTTCTCTCTCTGGTGCCTATTGTCGCAGACCACAATAGTCTATTAGCCATAGTCTGTAGTGTTACCAGAGAGTATGCTCGATATGCATATTAACGGAGCCACTCACGCGTCCACCACAGAAACAAGAGGAGGCAGAATAAAGCATCTTAAAAGATAGATGATACCTGTAGAAAGACCATCTGGAAGTCACCCAATCCATTCGGTTTCGGGCTTACAAGAAGCATGAAAATCTTCAGAAAAGAGGTGTCAGCAGAGAATGAACTGCTACCCCTGAAGAAACGTCATTACCGGCCAGTGTTCAACAGAAGATCCCAAATAGGATGACAATAGATAATCACTTTAGAGTACAACATCAATTCTGAGAAAAACAGCATACCACTTCTGAGCTGTGGTTGCATGACTGACGTATGTGAAGATTCCGGTGAAGATATCAAGAGAAGATACTGACAGGGTATAACACCATAAATTGACGACACTACCCGACTAGCGTATCAAACAGATTTTCAAAGAATAGTGTCAATAGGCAATCACAACATAATACAATCTATCTTCTTAGTTGTGGAATCAGTAGAAACGATTAGCGGTGTTAAAATATATTGATGTACAGTTGTGATCTCTCAAGATCAATATTGTAAATCAATCCACAATGTATAAGAAAACTTCTGAGTACACTACAGAGAATCTTTAGAGATGGATTCTCTAAACTAATGTATGTTCGTTGGGCCTCTACTTTGGTAACAGCAACTTCCTTCAGTAACGTAACACCACAGTTTTATTTAGGCCGTTAGTGTTGAAAAGAGTAGGCAACCTGTACGCGTACATTATATGCAACAAAATTAATCTGACACCGACACATTGTATCAATAGTTTTTTTTCTTTTCAGAAGATGTCCAGCTCCGCCTCTCAATTCAACTCCCAAATAAAAACTCACAACGTTGTAATTCCAAGTCGGCAAATCATAAATTCACAAATTACTGCCCTACTTATAACTTCCGCTCAAATAAATGCCAATATAGATACTAGTGGGACTCTCAGTGCATAGACGCACAAAATATTACGTACCCGAGTATTGCAATCTGTAAGCCATGTTTGCTTACGATAAAACAATCCAATGTCTGTGCCCTGTATTTGAAGAGGATTAATATAAAAAGGTATTTCTTTAGATAATAAAATAAATCGTTATTTCCATCAGATTGTTAAATCAACGTTAAAGAAAATTAACGACACAAAAACGCCTACTCGCGATCAGCTGATCTGATAGACAAATGACTACTGTTTGCGTATTGTTTCGATGTGATAAAATATATCTTTTATACCAGAGGCAGTTAACCTCTCTGACAGCTTAAACTTTATATCGTAACTGTCAAAATTCAATCTTTTGCTTTTCTTTTCACTTTAGAGAAAAACGTTACTAAATATTTCTCTTCAGAAGTATTTGTATTATTATTTCTGCATTTAAAATGCTCAGAGACATTGACACAAGAATATAAGTAGTATTAACTAACTACACAATAAGTTCGGACACCAGTGGAACTTTGATTTTAATTTAACGATGAACGTTGATTTATTGTCCTTGAGGAACGCTACACAATATTTCAGTCTTTTATGTTTCAACAATTTTAGTTGTTATATAATCTTTTGCTGGAAAAGATTTTTTTTAAAAATCCCTATTTTCGGTATTGAATGATAAATCAAACAAATCACTAAGCTCCACCGCCACTTTTGTCCCTGTATGATATAATGTACAAGACTCAACCTCTTCAGGCTTTGGACATTCGCGGTTACTAACCCTTTTTAAAATATATTTTTCCAGCAATGTAGAATAAGAACTTTTTTTTAGTATGTCCAGTAATTGTTCAGTTTACTTATTACCCAATAGTAATGTCATCACCCTAAGTGCTCACACTTATTGAACTCGCAATTGCTTATTTCAGTATGAAATGGGAAGAAAAACTGTTACAATAGTATAAATTCCTTAGGTGAAATGACCAGGATTTAATCACACAGTCGTTTACACTCTCCACAGGGGTTAGTAGTCACAACCACCAACAAATATGACGTACATCTACCGACATCTATCATCAAAATAAATCAATATACGACAGGGGCTTCACTTACGCTTGTCGTCACTTTCTCATCAATTGATAGGTTCGAGTATTTTACAATACAGAACTACTACCCCGAAGACAACGAAAATTCAACTAAAATCACCTGCGTCACTTTTCAATCCAAACAAAATTTATTCTGAAATTAACTTCAGATACTACACTGAACCTCTGTTCGACTTTCTAGGACAGCTCATTCCTTACTTTATAAACCATTTGGAAGCATCTAGCTTCAAAACTTCCAGTTTCAATCAACATAAGAACAATCTCTGACCGAGAATTATTCCCTTTTTTACAACGAACTTTATATGGTTGTTAACTCACCTTAAGCGAAATCAGACTTATCTTCTTCAGAATTAAACGAAAACATGAGCCTTACGTAAGTGATGACTAATTTCAAACTTTCCAGTCAGGATAGAGTCCAATATTATCTTGCTAATTTTCCTTTCTTTACGTATTGATGTAAATACGTAAGTCACATCATAAATTCTCCTATTGCAAGATATAATATTAATTAAGCGTCAAACGCCGAACTAGTGTCCTAACCATGAACAAATGACGAACTCTGTGTCTACTTCAGACCTACATCGGACATACTACTAAAAGTCTTATCCTTTTACATCATTGTTGTTTTAAATGATTAACTCTTCTTTGGCTTTGTGTATTCTTTGTTCTTTAGACGCCAGGTCGCTGTTGTACCGCGATCGGCAGCCAAGCCCACCACTTTGACGTGCGCTCTATAACATATAACAGAATTCCTTTTAACGAATAAAATTTATATATTTATTATCCAACCACTTTGCGTATTTTGAGGCTACGTACATCTTGTGCTGATAAAATATGAGCGAGTTTTTTACTCAGGGGCAGCACAAGAACTAGTGTTTCGTGAATGTAGTGCTGAGTACACACAAAGCCCGCTTCTCACCTTAGCGCTTTTGCCTCACATCATGTAGAGCAGTGGATTAACAGAAGGTACTGTCACTTAATTTGAGGTTACCAAAATCTTTTGAAATAGTTTCCTGAAGTCGACCAAGACTGGTTACACATGAAAGTGTCCTTCCATTATACAATATTATAAGGAACGCAGTAACATTCACATAGTGGTTCAAATGGCTCTGAGCACTATGGGACTTAACATCTATGGTCATCAGTCCCCTAGAACTTAGAACTACTTAAACCTAACTAACCTAAGGACAGCACACAACACCCAGCCATCACGAGGCAGAGAAAATCCCTGACGCCGCCGGGAATCGAACCCGGGAACCCGGGCGTGGGAAGCGAGATCGCTACCGCACGACCACGAGATGCAGGCTTCACATAGTGTATCGATTGTAATTGGAGTAATTTCTTCGGACATCTCCGTTTTGCAGTTTAGTCCTAAAGGATTTCTTCTGATCCACTAATTTAAAAACAGTGTTCAGTGGAAAGAAAGTTTCATCAAACAAGAATGAAATCGACTCTAAATCTTTAGCAGAGGTTACCAGGACATTCCTCTGCTGTGGGATGAAACTGTGAAACCGTAGAATATTACAGGGTCACATACGGGACAGTGAAATGGAGACGAATCACAAGGAACCAAAGAAGGTAAACCGTATATTATTTCAAAAGTAATCGCCATAACTGTTAACAAATCTATCCCACTGCGAAACAAGACGGCCAATACCTTTATGAAAAATTTTCCTGTTGCCCACGGAATAGAGTTGCGCTCTACCAAAAGTACGGTTAAGTACACTACAAATATGACGTAGCAAATGGTAAGGTTACCTGTAGTATTAGTAGCGTTTTTAGGGAATTAAACATAAATATTGTATTCGACAGAACATTCTTCATCATGATCGAAGGCAAGGGATTCCTGTTATTAATGATAAACACGAAAATTGTTTCTTTTTTTATTTTACTTTCTGTTGGGGAAATTGCATTTTCTCGCTCTATATGATAAATCTATATTATTTTCTTTATTTTTACAATAACATCCCTCTGTTTCAAGTTACAAACCAACAATTTTCGAATAAAACCTCAATTAACAATTGACATTTTTGCTATAAATACGGTTTATTTTCAACTAAAAGACAGGATGATAACTAAGTAGAACAGAAATGTCGCGTTGGCTACGCGACATTTCACATATTCTCAGTCAGTTTCTAGACTGTTTAAAGCTTCCGGTTTTAAATCGAACCGCGATATTGACCGTCTAGGCATGGTTGAACTACAGACAACACGAGCCGTGTACCTCCCTCCTGGTGGAATGACTGGGACTGATCGACTGTCGGATCCTCCCTGCCTAATATGCGCTGCTCATGCATGGCTGTTTACATCTTTGGCTAGGTTTAATGACAACTCTGAACAGTCAAAGGGACTGTGTCTGTGATACAATATGCACAGCCAACATCTGTATTCAGGAGTTCTGGGAACTGGGGTGATCTGCCGGGCGAAGTGGCCGTGCGGTTCTAGGCGCTGCAGTCCGGAACCGCGGGACTGCTACGGTCGCAGGTTCGAATTCTGCCTCGGGCATGGATGTGTGTTGTCCTTAGGTTAGTTAGGTTTAAGTAGTCCTAAGTTCTAGGGGACTGATGACCTAAGATGTTAAGTCCCATAGTGCTCAGAACCACAAACGGGGGTGATGCAAAACATTTTTTGATGTGTGTGTTTGTTGAAGGGGACTAGATTGATAAATACATTCTTTTTCTTAGAAAAAAAGAGTGAAATAGAGAGAAATATTTCATACTAAACATGGCGGTTAACCTTCATACTGCAGTTTCAGCCTTCTGCCCTTGGTTCGAGACCACAGTTATTTCACAAAAGGCGTGTGAATGAATGTTTTGCTCGAATAAATACACCAAGATTGTGTAAAAGAGACGAAATTCGTCTTCCTAGGTTTCCCAAAGACATTAAACATTATCCACATAGTTACCTTATAAACTTACAATGTAGTATGGCAACTTACAAATTTTGGGATTCACTCCAAGAATTTTTTGATACATGAAGGACAGACTGTTACACTGTTCGGCGAATGTCATAAGACAATGCGTAGTGTGTCTTAAGGAGCCATGACAGCACCGCTCATGTTCTGATGGTGTATAAACAATAGATAAAGGATTAGAGCATCACTATCAGGTTGTTTATTGAAGAACCTGTCGTCTGCAAATAGAATTCACAACTAAGTGTACATTGTGTGCTAGTTTCTTTCAGAGTAAAGCCAAAGGAAACGAAAAAATACAGAAAGTAACAGAGACATAAATATATGGAAAAAGAAACTCTTTTCTCGGTGTAGCAGTGAGAAGTAATCTCGCAAAGAGTTTTAAACGGAAGCTGCTCGAAGAACTAGAAAAAGTGCAAGAAATATCTCTACTACGCGGAGCGGCGGGATCTGCAGTGCGGCGTTCTCTGGAGTCTAGAGTACATTTCCCTACCCATGTAACCTACAAATGTTGTTGGAAAGTTAACTGTACCTTGCAGTAAGCTCAAGACCGAAGGGTAAAGCCCGAGTAGAAACTAAAAGTTTGAGCGAGCCCCGAGCAATTGGTAGCACTAATGAGAAGAAGGAGGCAACTGTAGTGCTAGCGTCCAACTTCGTGCAGAGAAAAGAAATTACCAAAGAAACTCAATGTGAAAGTCATGTAGTTGTTACCAACAGCAGGCGTTTGACATAATCATATTTTTCGTGATTAATCCGATATGATTACTAGTTATTTTCTGCTGTATCATAGCGAAGACGATAACCGGAATTAGCTGCTGTTTACGGATTATCAGTGCAACATATGACACTCGGACGTAGAACCCAAGATTGCTTCTAATCATATCAAAACGAAACTTTTTTTTAGTCTTCGACTCGTTAGATGAGACCCTCCACAATTTCCTCCACCTCAGAGCAGCGTCTACACCCATCGTCCTCAGTTGTTCGTGTTTGTTATAGTCACTATAGTCTCCAAACCTTTCTGCCCCCTACGTCTCCTTGTAGTACCAGTATCCTACCACAATTACACACAGGTATCTACGACCTTGTGGCAGTTACACTAGAATGGAACAAAACGAAAGAGCTGCACAACTGCAAAATACCTAAATGATACGACGGACCACTCGTCTTCCATCAGTAGTGTCGAACATTAAACTGAAATTGGCTGCGCTCATTTTCACACATTTCGTGGTCGAATACGACAATTTGCAAGTCGATTTTTTTTATTTAGACGTCTAGTTCTGTACGACCAAATTGAGGAGCAAATCTCCAAGGTCATGGAACGTGTCAGTACATGAAATTACAATATAAAGGTAATAACAGATAAATAAGATGTTTATGGATCCAAAAAAAGTCAAGCCGTAAGCTTAAGTAAACGTAATCAGCATAAGAATCAGCGTCATTTTTCATGAAACTCCCCAACAGAATAGAAGGAATGACCCATGAGGAAACTCTTCAGTTTCGATTTGAAAGCGCGTGGATTTCTGCTAAGATTTTCGAATTCTTGTGGTAGCTCATTGAAAATGGATGTAGCAATACAGTGCACACCTTTCTGCACAAGAGTTAAGGAAGTGCGATTCAAATGCAGGTTGGATTTCTGCGCAGCATTAACTAAGTGAAAGTTGCTAATTCTTGGGAATAATCTGATATTATTAACAAGAAACGAAGTAAAGAATATATATATTGAGAGTGAATGTCAAAATACCCAGACTAGTGAACAGATGTCGACAACTGGTTCGCGAACTTACACCACTTATTGTCCGAACTGCCCGATTCTGAGCCAAAATATCCTTTTAGAATTGCAAGAGTTACCCCAAAATATAATACCATACGACATAAGCGAGTGAAAATAACCAAAGCAGACTAATTTCCGTGTAGAACGGTCACTTACTTCAGATAACGTTCGAATAGTAAAAATGGCAGCTTTAAGCCTTTGAACAAGATTCTGAATGTGGGCTTTTCGAGACATTTTACTATCTGAATACCTAGAAATTTGAACTGTTCAGTCTCACTAATTGCGGTGGCCCGGTGTAATGTTAAGCTCTCTCTATAAAGCTTAAGCGTTTTCGTGGACTTACTTGTTGAAGAATGCTGGTTCTGCTTTCTTGCAACGCCGATGTCTTCTGCTAGCTAGACACTACTGATGGAAGACGAGTGGTCCGTCGTATCATTTAGGTATTTTGCAGTTGCGCAGCTCTCTCTCTTCTTATTTAAAAAATACGCTACTCTTGGAATATCGTTCAATGCACCAGAACATATTTATTTCCACTTCGTACAAAAAAAAACAACTAAACTTTATGACATAAGCCCACACATTACCGGGCACCCAGAATCAGTTAAATACACATATTTGAACACAATTAATACATAAGCTTTTATCGTGGCTGACTATCCATGTCCAGTCCACGTATCCTCAACAGCAGTTCAACGTCTAGTAAACAGTCACTATTTCGAGTCTCTCCATTTCTTTGTTAACAATACAATGCTACATTACTCTTTGCAGCCGGCCACGGAGCTTCCGGGTCGTATTTGCTTATTCTTGGCAGGTCGCGCTGAACAGTTGCCAGCGCCGACGAATTATCTCCCTTCCAGTTTCGCCTGCACATACAATAAGTAGGTGCAGTATCCCATGCTCATCCTTATGCCCTGCTTTAAAATAACGCGTGTTCCAAACGGCTGGAACACAAGTGTCTCCAGACTTTCGTAAAATTCTGGGGGCACTACATATCCCTCCCCTTAGTTCGAACACTCGTAATTTTGCACACAACATATATTTCAATAATTTTTATTAACACTTATCTTGTTACTTTGTACTAAATAAAAACATTAGGTACAAGAACTTTCCTCCATCTCCGGTATTTCATTAAGCTGTTGGTAATATCTTTCATAGACATAGTGGTATGATAAACTAATAGTACAACAAGTATTAGCTATTTTCAATAGATTTATCTACTCTTGCTTCCAGGATTGAGCCAAAATAAATCCCTCCCCTTAGCCAGTTTCAAAGTTCAGGCGTTATTCTTTACTTTTTTTTAAGAAGCTATTGCAATGATAACCACCGGTTTTCCGGGCCTGAAAAAAAATTAGTTGTACTTGGGGTTTTCTCTTTTTTCTGTCTCCTCACGCAGGACTCGTCTTTTCTATTTAAAAAATTTTTGAATTCAAATTTACCAGGAGAAACTTTCCACTACAAACTCAGGTCACTATACCACCCTTTCCCTTTTGGTTCCAATCTACGTAAGGGTTGATATTCTGAAAACGTCTTCTTCCTCATCCTTGGGTAGGTACGCCCCTTCCATTTATACTAAACTATGTTACAGGTCAATCCCCTTTTTGGGGCCCCTTCCCGCACAGTATAGATCAGCCTCCTCTGGGTCTGCCTACCTGCCACTCTTTCTCTCATTTCATCTATATCGGATGCGCCCTCCCTATCTTCTCTAACAACAGGCTAGTCTTGCCTCTTTCGTACTCCTCTGCACACTATTTTATTTAAAATTTCCTGGTGAAATTTCTATCTACCTCTCCTTTCCTCCTCCTGAGCCCTTCAGCCTACCTGCTTAAATTCTTCGCTTGTTCATTGCTTACAGCTCACTTATATAGCCTTAAAAACTAAATATGTTTCGTCCATGGTTGTAACTTTATTTCTTTTCTTCGGGATTTTCAGTCTGCACAATCCTATTATTCATGAGAAACTTATTTGACTCGATATCTCTTGCTTAATATCTATTTCTTTTTATCTCCATTCATATTACTTTGTACTACTATAGCTATGAACACAGGTGGATATACACTTCGTCCCCCCTTGTTCCTTTAGCTTAAGTTTACTATACAATTTCACTTGAGATGTGCAAACGTCATTACTTAGCACATGTGCTCGAGCCCTTCCTCAGCACTACCTCCACCCTTATCTGTGACGGTTGTTACATCTCCCTGTATTACTTGTCTGCGTCTTTGTATTTAATTGTTTGAGTGTGGAAGTGTGATCGTGCGTCCTGATTCTTCGGCCCACTAAGGTTCTTAGTTGAAGATTTATAGAAATCACGGAAAAGAGAAGGACTTCAGCGATAGAAGTATATGAATGTGGACAGAGGGAAAGATATATTGGTACTCTTAAGAGAAATAAGAAAGGACATAAAAGAATTGCTTGCTAAGATCGAAGAAAGAAGACAGCCCCAAAGACAGGAAACCCTTACGATCACCCTTCCCCAGGATCCCCACTTCGCCGGTACTTGAGTGAGAAGCCGGAGGAGGTATGATGTTCGGCGTCTCCTGCAGAACGGACATTCTCACCGTCACCTTTGAAGTCCCCGAAGAAAAGATCTTAGCAACTCCTATGGAACGGCAAATGATGAAGAACCAGTCACACTTGTTTGCGAAGGTTGTATGAAGGGCGTGGTGCGTAGGTCGTGTCTGTGTGTATGCTACCCACCCCTTTCAAAATTAGATGTAAACCCTCCCCAATAACAAAACACTTTACAAAAAATATGAAACATTCTATAAAAATAGAAATTATATACATTATAATCAAATAGTTATTCAGTTAGTCACTTCACTCTATATTTCATACACATGTTCAGTTTACGTCATCTAGGTAACATTCTTCCTAAACAGTACCATCATATTATATCTCCTGTTATAATATTACCCCGTTAGTTTTATCTCATGCTTAGAGGTTACTGTTTATTGTGACTCCTTAAATTAGTCATAATCGTGTAGTCATAACTGATCTGTTTTAATACTAATATGATAGGATAGCTTAAGGGCTATAAATAGATTACAGGATAGTCGAAGATTTGAAGGGAGTTCGGTGTAGGAAAACACCGAACCCAACTCGCGAACCGGCGGACGTCACTCTGCCCATTGAAACAGAACGTCAACGTCCCTGGGGGTTTTGTACATATCGTTTTATATCCTTAACATTATACATTCCCTTTTCCTCTCCCGTCACAGGATCTACTAAATATAGGTTTTTTATGTACTATTGATTGAATACGATAAGGTCCTACGTATTTCAGAAACAATTTGTGTTTCTCTTTTCAGTGCTGAACTTCGAAGGTGTTGTTTTACTAGTTTGAATTTAGGAAACTGTCTCGACAAGCCTGCATTTGATCCCCATTGCAAATCAGTTATCATGTCCTTATTTAATATAATATTTTGGGAAGCTGTGTCTTTCTCTAGTTTCTCCTGCATAAGCTTGAATTCTTTCCTCAAAATTTCTGAGTCTTTCTTGGTGTTATCTAAATCGGAAGTTACTATAGGCGAAGAGATATCAACACTTAGTTTCTCTTCGACCTTTCGTCCTATTACTTCTTCTACTTGTTCTCCTAAGCCATTCAAATTTATAAGCTCTGCAGTCATTAACTTTTCTTTGAAGTTCTGTTCTACGGTTTCCACCAGTGATTTGACCCCTGAAATTTGCGCCTGTACTAGAGGGAGCAATTTATCTTGTTTCTGTACACTGTTTTTTAGC
Source organism: Schistocerca cancellata (assembly GCF_023864275.1). Taxonomy (NCBI): domain Eukaryota; kingdom Metazoa; phylum Arthropoda; class Insecta; order Orthoptera; family Acrididae; genus Schistocerca; species Schistocerca cancellata. The sequence continues at coordinate 380,851,809 of NC_064630.1, forward strand.
GTAGTTAATTCTCGTTCGACCACATCAAATGTAACATTACATACATTTTTCAAAGAGTCGTATTTTTCGTTAAATTGTTTTTCCAAATTACTACATTTACAGTCTACATCATATTCTAATATTTGAACTAACCCTTTTAGATGAGCTTCATTTCTTTGTTCTAAATCTTTAAATAAAATATTTGTGTGTTAACTCAGGGAATCGGTCAATTTTTTTTTACATTCTTGCAACTGATTACTTAGGATATTAACTTGAGCCTCTAGTTTTGTGTTTTGCAAATCTAACTTAGAGTGTAATTTTGCCTTCAGTTCGTCCTGTTTTGTGTTCTGTGATTCAAACTGCGCTTTGATAAACCTCCTTAATTCGCCTAAATCTGGCCCCTGTTGTTCAATTCTCATAGCCCCAACAGATTGATGTTCTTTATCCATTGTGTTTTGCTTTGCCTTTAATCTAATTATCATTAAAAGTACACTCGCTTATTTCCACAACCCCCTACACTTCACAAACAATTAAAGATCAGTAGTATCTCACCCAGCGTCGGCTGAAGGCGGCGTCGGCACCGGTGTACGGCGGCGTCAGCGTCGATGAACGGCGGCATCGGCGTAGGTGGCGTCGGCTTTTGTGGACGGCTGCATCGGCGTTGGTGTGATGCGACGTTGGCGTTGTTGTACGGCGGTGTCAGCGTTGGTGTGCGGCGGCGTCGGCGATTTGAGACTACCAGCAGCGTTGTGCGATTTTCTTGATTCCCTTAATCATTTCACCATTTATCAACACGATATTTCTGGATAAGTATCGTGGAATCGCTCTTCAGCCTCGCTGTTATCGGTTGCTATGGCATCTCCCAACTGTTTATATATATATGAACACAATTCATACATAAGCTTTTATCGTGGCTGACTATCTATGTCCAGTTCACGTACCCTCAACAGCAGTTCAACGTCTAGTAAACAGTCACTATTTCGAGTCTCTCCATTTCTTTGTTAACAATACAATGCTACATTACTCTTTGCAGCCGGCCACGGAGCTTCCTGGTCGTATTTGCTTATTCTTGGCAGGTTGCGCTGAACACTTGCCAGCGCCGACGAATTATCTCCCTTCCAGTTTTGCGCCGGCCGGAGTGGCCGTGCCGTTCTAGGCGTTACAGTCTGGAGCCGCGCGACCGCTACGGTCGCAGGTTCGAATCCTGCCTCGGGCATGGATGTGTGTGATGTCCTTAGGTTAGTTAGGTTTAATTAGTTCTAAGTTCTAGGCGACTGATGACCTCATAAGTTAAGTCGCATAGTGCTCAGAGCCATCTGAACCATCCAGTTTCGCCTGCACAAACAATAAATAGGTGCAGTATCCCATGCTCATCCTTACGCCCTGCTTTAAAATAACGCGTGTTCGAAACGACTGAAACACAAGTGTCTCCAGACTTTCGTAAAATTTTGGGGGCACTACATAATCATACCTCCATTCTGTGAAATCAAAACGTCGCGTTTTTTTAATTGTGTGTTTGAAGCTGTAAAAACTGAGTCTTATTGTAATTTAGCATTAGTTTATTTTCTACAGGGCATAATCTTATGTCATGAACTGCACTATTTGAAACAGAGCCAATGTTGCACATGATATCCTTTACTAGCAAGCTATTGTCATCAGCAAACAAAAATATTTTAGAATTACCCACAAAACTAATGGGCATATCATTTATATAAATAAGGAACAGGAGTGGCCGCAACACTGATCCCCCCCCCATTTGACCATTCCCACTCAGACCCCACATCACAGCCATTCTCAACACTCTCAATACTGTGAATAAAGACCTTTTGCTCTCTGTTGTTAAAATAAGAGGTGAACCAATTGTGAGCTACTCCCCATATTCCATAATGGTTCAACTTATGGAGCAATATTTTGTGATCAACACAATCAAACGCTTTAGTTAAATCGAGAAACATACCTAGCGTACGAAACATTTTGTTTAATCCACCCATTACCTCACAGACAAAAGATAATATAGCATTTTCAGTTGTTAATCGACTTCTAAAGGCGGAACTGTTCATTTGATAGCAAAGTATATGATATAAAATGATCAGTTATCCTTACCTACACAGCCTTTTCAATAACTTTAGCAGACACTGATCGCACAGAAATAGGTCTAAAATCGTCTACATTATCCCTTTCTCCCTTTTTTATAAAGCGGCTTTACTACTGAGTACTTTAATCGTTCAGGAAACTGACCATTCTTAAAGGAAAAATTACAAATATGGCTAAGTACAGGGCTAACAAGTGCAGCACAGAACTTAAATATTCTGCTAGGCACTCCATCATATTCATAAGAGTCCTTAGTCTTCAGTGATTTAATTATTGACCAATCTCCCACTTGTCAGTATCACAGAGGAGTATTTCAGACATCAGTCTCGGAAAGGCATTTTCCAAGAGATTTGTATAATTCCCTGAAGAAACTAAGTTTTTATTTAATTCACCATCAATGCTCAGAAAATGGTTGTTAAATACTGTACGTATGTCTGTCTTATCAGTAACAGAAATATTGTTACTACGAACTGACTTTATATCATCGATGTGCAACAGAAAGGCGTTATTGACAATCTTTGACAATACTGACACCCCCAGAGGATTCACTCGCTATCTAATGACATTGTGAGAAGGAGTGAGATGTGGGCAAACGAGAATCTTACGACAGACAAATGGGTGACACTTATCCGGTGGATTTGGGCAGAACTGAAGTGATATTTGTTGCCAATGTGGCATCATTAACCCATATTATATCTCACAGGAGCTTCTGAGGCCTGGCCTTTTTTCCAGCATGTGTTGACACCTTGCTGCTAGAAGCGCCGCCGTGACCGTCAGCGCCGTCACAGGGCTCCACGCTTTTGCAGCATTACCGAGGAAGATCGTAGGCACCTTTGAGCCAAGTTTGAGACTCATGCGTCGTAATGGAAAAGACTGAGGTGCTTTAAAAAAGTGATCTTATAATTTTTCTGTGTAGTGTGTTAAAATCTTGTGTTAATTAGCAGTATGTCTGTCATGTTTCGTGGGAAGAATATCCTGTTCTTTGAATTCGAGAAGTCCACATGTTACGTGCAACCAAGTACACTAGAAGTGCTTGATGGATTGTAGACGTAGTAGGAATGACAATGGACAAAGTTCACACTACTAATTGTTATCTCGAACAGCAAAGCTATTTCGTAAATTTGTTGAACCCGGTCTTATTTCACCACATACTGAAGACGCACGGTACAAACATGAATTTCGTCGTCGCGATGGAACTGGACATACTGTGCCTGTTTCCAGGGCAGACGTTAATTATAATGTTGTTTGTGTCTTTTGACTGCCGCATGAGGTAGAAAACTGCTGTCTCAAAAGACTGCTTATATAGTGAAGATGTCATTTAAAATGAATTTTGGCGAAGTCAACATACACTGCCTGGCAGGAAAGTGAAGCACCCAGAGGACATAATGAGATGCCATTGTAACTTCGTACATGTACACGCCATCATCGGATATGTAAATAATTATAGCTGCAATAATTCTCTGCGAAGGGTAGAGCGACAACCAGAGTTCATTACTGTTGTTTGTGTTCCGTGTTGTTACCAGGCCTGCTGGGGTATATTAGGGGCGTGAACAGCGCTCAGATGGCCGAGCGGTCCTAGGCGCTACAGTCTGGAGCCGCGCGACGGCTACGGTCGCAGGTTCGAATCCTGCCTCGGGCATGGATGTTTGTGATGTCCTTAGGTTAGTTAGGTTTAACTGGTTCTAAGTTCTAGGGGACTGATGACCTCAGAAGTTAAGTCCCATAGTGCTCAGAGTCATTTGAGCCAGCGCTCAGATGTTGAGTGATCACTGTAACGGACACGGAGATGCCGTGTACTTGTACGAGACAGCGTTATCAGCACCGGACATTGTTCGCAAGGGGCCTTATTTTGGGTCTTCATTTAATCGGCCAGACGAATTGTGCAATATCCCGAACTGTGGCGCATTCAGATGCGACAGTAGCTCGATTACGGACTGCATGGGAATACGAGGACAGGCATAATTGTCGTCGAGGTTGATTTACCATGTCTGACCACCACAAAGGAATATTGCACCAAGCATATCGTAAGCCCTTCATCTCTCATCTGCCATCCTAGAAAAAGTAGTTTGCTCAATTCAACATTCTTTGTCATTCGCACCATTGGGGGGTACTCTTACTTCAAATCCAACATCTCACCGAGCGAGATGGCGCAGTGGTTAGGTCACTGGACTTGCATTCGGGAGGACGACGGATCAAATCTGCGACCGGCCATCCCGATTTCGGTTTGCCTTGATTTTCATAAATCGCTCCAGACAAATGCCGGGATGGTTCCTTTGAAAGGGCACGGCCGACTTCCTTCCCTAACCCGATGGGACCGATGACCTCGTTGTTTGGTCTCCTTCCCCGAATCAATCAACCGATGTCTCATTCCTTATACACATTACCAGCTAAATCCCCATCCACATCTTCTTTGTGGTCAAAATATTGAAATTATTCTTTAACCGAAACAGTGGCCATGTGTGTAGTATTCCAGATTCATGGGAAAAATCCCCAGGAAATGTAGTCCATCAACAGAGGAAGTTGTTACAAAACATTAGTTCGACGAGTAGTTTAATGTTGCTCATCACTATGGAATCCGTACGAGATAGGACTGATAGCGCAAATAGAGACGATCCAAAGAAGAGCAGCGTGTTTCACGATAGATTCATTTAGTAAGTGCGAAAGCGTCACGCAGATGCTCAGCCAGCTCGAGTGGCAGACACTTCAAGAGCGGCGTACGGCATCGCGGTATCGTGTACTGTCAGAATTCCGAGAGCGTACGTTTCTGGAAGAGTCAATCAATGTATTGCTTCCTCTTACGTATTTCTCGCGAAAAGACCATCAAAATAAAGAGAATCGTGCTCATACGGAGGCTTACCAGCAATTGCTCTTCATTTCTAGAAGAGTCAATCAATATATTGCTTACTCTTAACTTGTATCTAGCGAAAAGACCATCAAGATAAAATTAAAGAGATTCAAGCCCATAAGGAGGCTTACAAGCAATTGTGGAACAGAAAGCAGGGGAAGTAACACATGAACAGTAAGTACTCTCTGCCACACACTGTAAGGTGGCTGAGGGGTATAAATGTGGCCTAGCAGTAGCCGAACAAGGGAACTGTAGAGCCATGCATGGATTGCCTTTAACACCACGACACAAACGGCTCCGTTTGAAGCGGTTCTGTGAATGAGAAGCATGAACTACTGGTGACTGGCGTCGCATTGTGGTCAGCGTTGTATCGTGGTTCTACACTACCCCCGGATTATCATCGTTGGATAGTATGATGGTGACATGAGGTGATATTCCATGCTTCCAATGTTCTGGAGAGGCACAGTAATGTTACTCCTGGTGCCATGGTGTTCGGAGCCGTCAGGTATGACTCCAGCTCGAGGTTGATGGTGATGGAGGGGACTCTGACGGCACAACGGAAAATCACGGACATCCTGTGTCATGTAACGGTATCTTGGTGGTCTTTCTCAACAGGGCAGTGCACGTCCACACACGAAACGTGCCTCTACGAACTGCCTGCGTGATATTGAGGTACTCCCGTGGCCAGAAAGAGCCACATATCTATGCCCAATAGAACACCTAAAGGATCAGCTCGGATCTCAGCTCCATCATAGTGCCAGCATCCACGATACGAGGACCAGTTACAACAGCTGTCGGCCAGATTGTCTCAGAGAGGATCTAACGGCCTTATGATGCTCATCCGAACAGGCACAGTGTATGCATCCAGGCCAGAGAGGTGCCAACGTCACACCAACAAGTGTGTTCATATTGCCAAGTGCTTTGTACTTTTGACTCGATATTGCAATCACTGAAATAACGGCCCATACCAACTCAACCAGACAAGTTTGATTTCTTTGTCTCCACTCCTTCTCGATGCTTCACTTTTTTGACAGGCTGTGTAGGCTGAAAGTTTTTAGTGGTGAGCAGTCGGTAGAAATGCAGATAAAACTCAATATGCCGTCACATGTCATGGCTGCAACATACAAGGTGCAGGCCAAGTATTTACGTGCCTTATATGAAATGAAAGCGGTCACCTCAATCGAAACTGTCATGAATGAGCATCTTGCAGCAACGGAAGAAATTGTCTTTAGCAGAGACTGTAGATGAGAATGTAGCGCATGACGAACTTCAGTCAAGTATATCGGGAATCGAGAAAAAATCTGACATATTACACGACCAAGAATTTCCTACATTATAAGCGAAACAGATATAGAAAAGTCTATCCACATAAGCGTTGCCTCGGTCGCAGCAAATAAGAGACAACGATCGTAAGAAGTGAACTGCTATATCTGTACTCCGCAAGTCACCATTCGGGTCTTTTGTCTACAGCTTCCATTTCCCCTTTCTCCTGTTCCAGTCGCAAATGTTTCATTGGAGGAACGATTGCTGGTAAGCCTCTGTGTAAGCTTTAATCTCTCTCATTTTACCTTCACAGTCTTTTCGCTTGATAATGAAACTAAAGAATCCAACACTGCTGAAAAACACGAAAATGGTGTCATCCAATTACTTAAAACGATCAGACAGGATGTAAAAATGTTACTTAAGTAATATCGCAGTCATACGAATTTCCTACCTTGAGCATTAATAAGTTCACAGTCGATTTAAAAATAGCTGCACTGCAGCGTTTCATACAAGATTCTGAAACAGAGATTATGCTCTTAGAGGGGGTGACACAAATGAATTAAAATGTATCTGGTCCTAGAACAATCGCGAACTTTGCACTCGAAGAAAACACAGGCACGGCCATCCTTGTACTTGAATATATCCTACGCAAAATATTGAGGAACTAGACTCTGTGAGAGGGATCTCGTGCAAAATTTGCAATGACACCCTTCTATGCCTTTATACCTCGTCACGCAGTAGCAGAAAGATGGAACGAGCTTCTTTGTTTTTTTTCCGAGGTGAAGTGATTTATCTTTTCATAAAAGAAGCACCTAATCTATATATAGGTGACGGTGCGTACTTCTTACGACAGACTGAATATCGTTTACTGTGCAGAATTACACGATTCCGTGAAGAGCTTATAGTTCAACAAAGCGTGAGTATTAAAATATCTCACACTTGTGAAATATGCTTTCCTGACGCCGACTTCTGCCATCCGAATTGATAAAATGTACATAACGGAGAACATTCATCAGTATTTAGGCCGAAAAGCTAATCAATAAGAACTGGAAAAGGGTTTGTAATGGAAGGAGAAGGAATAAAAACCATCCATTATGCAGATGATATGACTGTGCTGGCAGAAACGGAGGAAGGGCTCCAGGCAATGATGAAGAACATTCTAAGTGCGGCTAAAGAGTTTGGAATGAAACTGAACAGTCGGCCGCTGTGGCCGAGCGGTTCTAGGCGCTTCAGTCCGGAACCGCGCTGCTGCTACAGTCGCAGGTCCGAATCCTGCCTCGGGCAAGGATGTGTGTGGTGTCCTTAGGTTTAATTATTTTTAAGTCTAGGGGACTGATGACCTCAAGTGTTAAGTCCCATAGTACTTAGAGCCATTTGAACAATTTTTTTTTTTTTTTTGAAACTGAACAACAGCAAGATCAAACTGGTGAGAATCGAAAAAGAAGACTACACAATTAATATATAACTAGATGGAACTGTATTAGAACAGGTTCAGTCATTCCAGTATTTGGGAAGCTTGATAACTTCCAGCGGAAGTTGCACAGAGGAAGTGAGACTCGGAGAGCTTTCGGGAGAATGAACGATGTGCTGGCAGCCAGGAGCATCCCTATTATCACTTAGGAATAGGTTCTCCATATGTTTTGTGTGAAGTTTGATGATTTGTTCTGAAATGTGGATAATCAGATAGAGAGGACAATAACGTTTAGAAAGTTTTGAAATGTGATTATGGAGAAGAAAGGAGAAATTGAAACGGATGGACAGAATGAGAAAGGAGGAAGTGTTGAGCGGGGTAGGAGAGGAGAGGAACTGCCTGAAGATGATACAGATGAGGGAAACCCCTTTGGATGGGACACACATTACGTAGGCATTGTCTGATACAGAGAATCTTAGAGTTAAAAGTAGAAGGAAAAATAGGGAGAGGAAGAAGAAGGTTTGGAATGCTAATGGAGGTGAAAAGAGGAAGAAGTTCAAATCAAATCAAAAAGGCTGCTCAGGACAGAGAGATATCTAGGAGTCCAGCTGTCTGAGAACTGAATTACAGAAAGAAGAAAGAAGAAGAAGCTCGCTAAAGACGTAAATCCCACTCCGTTTCCAGATCACTGTGCTTATTTTGTGACGTTAAACAAAGACAAACAGCCAGTGGTAGTTAAATTTCTGCATCGTACATGATGACGACTTATGTGACGCTGTCAGAGCAACATGAAACCAACTACCTACATTCACTCTACAGTTTCATGTCAAAAGCAGACTGTTGGGCCAGCCTTACCAAAAGACACTTCAGGAAAAGCCTAGTAACTCAAGGTAGATCGAAAATCGATGAAGTAAAAGAAAGCTTGGAATTTTATTTCACCATCATTAGAGACTGTACGAAAAACCGAACCTTACAAACGATCACATGCAACAGATGAAACTGAAGCGAAACTCACTGCCATCAAAAGGAAGAGTTAGATCGTCAAAAGCTTAGATCCACAGCAGGATCGATAGTAGAAGCCCAGACAGCGTCCATGTATAACCTCAACAAACATCATACCAGCCGCATACGCGTATTCCTAGATGAACTGCATGCGGAGAATGGGAATATACTCACCAACACGACATGATGAATGCAATACACAGGCATTACGAGAACCTTACGTCATGTATCCACGGATGAGGAGGTGATAGCAGAAGCCATACAACCGCTAAACAAAGAAATTGTTGAAGACGACAGAGAACTAGTAGTTGAATTTAGCGTGGATGACGTATTTGAATTAAATGTTAAATCGCCATCCAACAGAGCTCCAGGACCAGACGGAGTTTTGAAAGAGTTTCATAAAAAATTCTGAGATGTCATCGAGACTGTTTTTACTGTAATTTTAAACGAAGTAACTAACAGTAGAATTACACCTAACGAAGCGAACGAGGGCAAAATTGTACTCGTGGTAAAGAAGATAAGGTTAAAAAACTTCGAAAATCTGCAGCCTATTACACTTCCGAGCGTTGACTAAAAACAGTCACCATAGCTATCAACAGTAAGCTGACCCCGTTGCTTAAAGAAATAGTCAAAAGACGTCAGTTTTGCATTTATGCAAGGTAGTGAAATTAGAGACGTCGTTTCAATAAGATCTGTGACCAACATAAAAATCTCCCTGTTTAGCATCGATTTCCATAAAGCCTTTTCTCACATAAGGTATCGACACATAATGAGAATAATGGAGATAGTGGGGAGCGTACAAGTTAATGAGACGTTGACAAACATAGTGCCGCGTCAGGGGAGCAACTCAGCGCACGCCTTAAACGCGTAATGCGTAGGTTACCTACTGCGCACGATTATTCAACCGTTCCTTACAGGGCAGCTGCCAGTGCTGCCAATGCTGTCGCTCGGGAGCGGCATGGAGGAGTACCTGGTCAGCAAACCGCTCTCTCCGGCCGTTGTCAGCTTGTCACACCACAAAGCCGCTACTTCTTAGTCAAGTAGTTCCTCAATTGGAATCACGAGGCTGAGTTCACCTCGTTCTAGTTCGACCACCGAGGAGAAATCCTTAGCAGTGCTCGAAATTAAAGTCAGGTCTCCGCATAGCAGTCAGGCACGCTGGACAATAACGCGGGATGCTGTATGCGATACTGTCTACCAGTGTGCACTGGCACTGTATCATGTAACTTTCCCCTACTCTGCGGCGCGCTACCCGCGATTGCCTGTGTCTCAATGAGCTCCTGGCTTTACAGAGAAACTTAGGTCTGTAAGAGCATTCTGACTAAGTGAAGGAAGAGGAAAAAGAGATTCTGAACTGAAGACATCTCTAGCTTCACACGCACGCACACACACACATGCGTGCACGCGCGGAGAGCTCCCAAAGGCCGTTTTGTCCAGTCCTTATGACGAAGGAGCTACAAAATACTTGACATAAAATACACTCTCGGAGAAAAAACTACGCACCATAATGGAATGCCGGCCGCTGTGGCCGAGCCGTTCTAAGCACTTCAGTCCGGAGCCGCGCTGCTGCTACGGTCTCAGGTTCGAATCCTGCCTCGGGCATGGATGTGTGTGTTGTCCTTAGTTAGTTAGGTTTAAGTAGTAGTCTAGGGGACTGATGACTTCAGACCCATAGTGCTTAGAGCCATTTGAACCATAAAGGAATTATCCGAATGGGACGGAAATCGGTAGATATAATGTACATGTACAGACTAACAAATTATTACAGTTTCAGAAAAATTGGATGACTTATGCAAGAGAAAGAGCTTCACAAATCGAGCAAGTCAGTAACACGATGGTCTACCTCTGGCCACTTTTTCGGCTTTAAATTAATGGGTAGAGTTGTTGGACGTCCCCCAGAGGAATATCGTGCCAAATCCGGTGCAATTGACGTGTTACATTGAAATCCGAGGCTGAGTGCTCTACCCACAAGGTTTTCCAAGTACGGAGACAATGTAAAACCTCCTTCTGAGCGACTTTCGCTTACTTACGGTGACGGTGACGGTCGCGCGGTTCCGGATTATTGCTCCTAGAACCGCTCGGTCACATCGGCCAGCCGCGATGGAATCAAATGGCTCAAATGGCTCTGAGCACTATGGGACTTAACTGCTGTGGTCATCAGTCCCCTAGAACTTAGAACTACTTAAACCTAACTAACCTAAGGACATCACACGCATCCAAGCCCGAGGCAGGATTCAAACCTGCGACCGTAGCGGTCACGCGGCTCCAGACTGTGGTGCCTAGAACCGCACGGACACTCCGGCCGGCGCGATGGAATCATTAGTCTAGTGCACAAAAGGGATTTACTCTTACATAACAGAGAGAGGTACGAACGGAATATTTCCTTGTGCTATACTTCATGATTACGGTCAGTTCTACGATCTAAAAGAAATTCCTGTCTCGCTTTAAATCATTATGCAGGGGCCAGAGGGCTTCTGTGATGAACTGAACCGGAGAAAATTATTATTCGTTTTATGTTTTGACCGTGAAATTGGAAAGTTAAAGACTGCAAGCTCTTGAAAAGTGTGAGAATACTCTGTTGATTCTTACGTACCGCGCAAGCTGCCATCTTGACACAGTCCAAGCCAGCCAGGAATTAATCCGTTTTCACTTACCTCCTTTTAGAGCCTCGAAGAACAGCTAAACTCCTTCGCATTTCTCCAATTAAAAGTGCCACAGTACAATAATACGAATTGTGTACACCTGTTTCTTTACTTAAATGGTTATTATTAAATAATCAACGGATATACTCCTATCTCCCCAAGTTTTATTCAACGCTAAAAAGGTAAAGATACAAGAATGTGACAAAACAAGAGCAACCTTAACATTTCTACTACTTTTCTACAGAGATCATAGTATTCCATCTCCCATCGAAATTATTTATGAAGGGCAACAAAACGGGGCGTAGAAATCGTTGACGTACCTCTGCACTGTAAGAGTTCCGCAGATGACAGCCAAAGGGTCTTGCTATGAAAAGAAATGGCGCTCCAGATCATTACGCCTGGTTTTCGGGCCGTTTGGCGGCCGACAGTCAGGTTGGCTTCCCAGCGCTATCCAGGGCGTTTTCACTCACGTCTTCGGCGCGGGATCTTATTGACTGTTGTAGAATTGCCTATGGTGATGAGTCCCGCTTCGAATTGAGCCCCACCGAAGACGTGTCTCGAGACGCCCCAGATAGCGGTAGGATACCAACCTGACAGTCGCCTGCCGAACGGCCCAACGACAATCGGAAGTGATGGTCTGATGTGATATTTCTTCTCATTGCATGACCCCTTTGATTGTCATCCACAGCAGAGTGATACGTCGAGGATATTGTACGTGCAGTTTGTTAGCCTTCATGACAAGCCATACTGAGCTTCAACAAGACAATGCCCGCCAATGGACGACCCGAGTTTCTACTGCCTGTCATCGGGCTTGGCAAACTTTATCTAGGCTAACAAAGTCGCCGGATCTCTCCCCAATAGAGAACGTTTGGAGCACTGTACGGAGGGTCTTTCAACCAGTTAGGGATCTCGAGGATCTAACGCGCCAGTTGGACAGAATTTGGCACGATGTCCCTCAGGAAGGTACCCAATAACCCTATCAGTCAATGCCAAGTAGAATAACTGCTTGCATAAGGACCAGATGTGGACTGACGCCATTTTGACTTGGTCAATTTATGAAGCTCTTTCACTTGACTAAATCATCCAAGTTTTCCTAGAATCTTAACAATTTGTTTGTCTGTCATGTACATCACATTTGCCGATTTCCGACGCATCTGGATAAATCCATCGTGGCGTCTCTTTTTTGTCATAGAGTGTACAATCACATGTTTGAACTGTAAAATAGATTACGGACCAAATGACCGAGGCCAAGGGTCGACTGTAAGCGTAATGACTAATCTGGTAGATGGTGCAAATCTGCTGTCATCTAAGCTGCAACATGTTCTGAACTTCATTATCTGGGAGTCAGAGGTGTACTGAAAACTTGTGATAGTAATCCAGCCGGTTCTGTAAGGTTGCTTACCTCCAGCACGCCGATGCTGCATGGTAAGCTATGTGCGCATGCGCCCTTGGCCTCGTTCTCGTCTCTCTTACTCTCACAGCTCGTTGATTTCTTACTTACTTCCTTGAGATTAGTTCTCTTTCGATAGATACAGGATGCTTATAAATCGGTTATAAAATAGTTAACTTTATTTCCGAAAGGTAAATAACTTACAAAAATGTTTGATAGAGCACTGAAAGCAGTATATCTTCAAATTTTATTCCCGCCTAACACGTTCTCTCTAGCTGGCGTGCACTAATGAGTTATTCCAGCAGCCATCATGGAGTCGCATAACGGTGCAGATCGTGCTCAGTGTTTTTTACGGTTTCACGAGTCCAAATCCGCTACTAGATTTCAGAGGCACTTCAAGACTAAACATCGCGAGCCACCACCTCAAAGGAAACTGTTATTTATTGGTTCAATCGTTTCATCGAAACTGCCTGTGTGTCACATAGGACACTGTATCACGGTTGCCCAGCAGTCTCTGATGCATCACTTGAACAAGTTCGGCACTCTTACATTCATAGTCCGGGCAAATAAACGCGACATGCCAGCGTAATGTTTGTTCATCCACTTCCGGGAAAAATTGACGAGCTGTGACAACGGATAACACAAGCAGTGGCCACCATACAGCAAGGCTTCCTTCATCGGATTTAACCGGAAATTATTACAGGTGAGACATCTGTTACAAAAGGTACGACACTGAACATTTGTAAAGAGAAGATAGAGATTTATTACAATCATTGTGAAACGTCCCCTTTGAACAATTTTACATATGAAATGTACACTTAGAACAATTGTACAAGACTGTGCTTAACCTGGCACACAATAATTTTAGCGCAACGCAATCTGACTATCTAAAAATCCCTGCAAAAGAATGGCCCTGACAAACATTAAACTATACCTTTTACAAATCACTTACCTCACAAAAATCTTCGCTGCTCGAACTACTGCAATACGGCGAGCGCCACTACTGCCAGCTAAATAAAAGATTCAAACTACTGAAGGCACTAACTACTGATAGGGATAGTTAGCAAATGAAAGATTTTAATAGAGAACAAACACTGTATTTACCTTAATATTCATAATTGACATTCAGTCTTACAGATTATCAAAACTCCGCCATCTCTCTCCCCACGTCCACCACTGCTGGCGGCTCACCTCCAACTGCCCAGCGCTATGCGCTGTTCGCATCCAGCTATAGCAGTTCATGACAACAATGGCAGACAACAATGCAAATTAGCCACATACTGCACACAGCACAGCCAGTGATTTTCATACAGAGAGCTATGTAACGTTGCCAATAAAAAACATAAACAGCAAACTTACATAAAGAAAACATAAACAGCCTACTTACATAGCCCCCATGCTCCCCACAAAAAATTTTACAAATGTTTTTGGCCAGTGGCCAATACAGACTTGAAAAATTTTTTCATAATTACAGTAAGAAAGATATCAAATGCGCACACTTATTAATACAATGTTGGTCAACAGCTAAAATTTTCTCACAGTCAATAAAGACAGTCCTGATCATTCACCACAGTAAAACTGCCATTTCTTTTATCAAAGTCTGAGCAATAAAAGGCAATGCACACGGAAGTAGTGGATGTCCATGCAGTCTTGAAGAAGTAGTATTGTCCTTCCAACGGTAAGATAGTGCTGACTCTTGACATGCTGACATGTAATGGGCCACAACAGAGCAAACCCACAGCAGAGTCATTCGACATTTTGAAGAAGATTGGTAGGTAGGTCATCACAGAGCAGACCCACTGCAGTCCTGGTAGAGAGTGTGGACAGGCCCACTGTAGTCCTGGTAGAGATTGTGGTATTGGTGGGCCACCAGAGATGCAGACCCACTGTAGTCCTTGTAGAGACGGCCAGCAGCCATCTGCTGCGACTGTGCAGGTGCACAATCACCATCGAAGAGTCTTGCAGAGAAGATAGCAAGTCCATAAACAACCACTTGTGCACTCACAAAGTTTTTGGAATTGTCCTTAGAACCAGCAATGCTGTTATCCAGTCCGAAAATTTTAGCTGTTGACCAACATTGTATTAATAAGTGTGCGCATTTGATATCTTTCTTACTGTAATTATGAAAAAATTTTTCAAATCTGTATTGGCCACTGGCCAAAAACATTTGTAAAATTTTTTGTGGGGAGCATGGGGGCTATGTAAGTAGGCTGTTTATGTTTTCTTTATGTAAGTTTGCTGTTTATGTTTTTTATTGGCAACGTTACATAGCTCTCTGTATGAAAATCACTGGCTGTGCTGTGTGCAGTATGTGGCTAATTTGCATTGTTGTCTGCCATTGTTGTCATGAACTGCTATAGCTGGATGCGAACAGCGCATAGCGCTGGGCAGTTGGAGGTGAGCCGCCAGCAGTGGTGGACGTGGGGAGAGAGATGGCGGAGTTTTGATAATCTGTAAGACTGAATGTCAATTATGAATATTAAGGTAAATACAGTGTTTGTTCTCTATTAAAATCTTTCATTTGCTAACTATCCCTATCAGTAGTTAGTGCCTTCAGTAGTTTGAATCTTTTATTTAGCTGGCAGTAGTGGCGCTCGCCGTATTGCAGTAGTTCGAGCAGCGAAGATTTTTGTGAGGTAAGTGATTTGTAAAAGGTATAGTTTAATGTTTGTCAGGGCCATTCTTTTGCAGGGATTTTTAGATAGTCAGATTGCGTTGCGCTAAAATTATTGTGTGCCAGGTTAAGCACAGTCTTGTACAATTGTTCTAAGTGGACATTTCATATGTAAAATTGTTCTAAGGGGACGTTTCATATGTCGACCCTTAGCCTAGGATACCTCACTGGAATCTTCTGATTTTTTCTTGTAGTTTGTGTATTTAGTGTAGCTTTTGTTTATTGCTAGCGCGTAATTGTAGAGGGAATCTCCTTTGTAGTTGCAGCCTTTCATTGTTGTACTGTAAAACAGTTGTGGCATGCATGTAGATTTGCACCAAGTATTTCGCAGCTGCAATTAACTAGATATTATTTTCAGTGCTATGTTAATGTGTTCTCTTATTTTTGCTATTCAAATTGTGCTTTTCTGTGTTATCGTGTGAAATATTGTGACAATAATGGCGTGTGAAAAACGTAACACTCGGCTCCAAAGTAAACTAAGAAACGACAGTGAAGACGAAAGCAATGTGTTAGCGCCACTGTGTAATGAGTTAACTAATGTTCAAAGTAGTAATTTGGTAACTGTGCATAGGGAAATGGAGCGGGCGTCAAACAATGGCGTAGACAGTCAAACAGGTAGTGAACAAGGAAGCATTATCGATCGATCGGTCGGCAACAGCTCGCCTCAGGAATCCGAAATGACAGAACACAATACTGCAAATACTGTAGACTTCGGTTTTGGGTCCTCACCTTTTTCTCAAATGAGTCAAGACACATTTTCTGCTTGTCAAAATGTGAATGTTGCCGGTGAAAATGCACTGCTAAAAAGTGTAGAGAAACAGATTCCAGACACTAATACATTATTATTGCAATTAATGCAACAAATGGAACAAAATCAGAGACAGATGGGACAAAATCTTCAAAAGTTAGACACAATGGAACAAAATCAGAGACAAACACAGCAAAAGCTTCAAAAGTTAGACACAATGGAACAAAAGCTTCAAAAGTTAGACTCAGTGGAACATATGCTTGAACAAACACGTGAAGATTTAACTACTGAGTTACATAAAATAGAATCGAAATGTCAGAAAGTCTGTAATGACGTAAAAACACAAATTTGTGAGCATTTCCAACCTATTTTTTCGCGTCATGAGAATGTATTACAGAATCACGAAGCAGCCATAAAAGAGCTGCAAACCATTGTTCATGAAAATCATGAGACCTTGTGGGCTAAAATTGACTCAGTTGCATCTACCGATTCGGTTACGCAACTGGCAAAAACTCAGGAAAACTTAAAGAACACAGTAGATTCGATTTCAACACAAATGGACACTCTGAAACTTGGTTCAGAAAAACACACTGAGGAAATGTGTTCACTATCGGAGAAAGTAGCTGAACTTTCGAATCAGGTCACTAACTTATCTACAAAGGTAGATGATGATCTGAATGACACAAGACCCGTAGCCTTCACTGACACAGAAGACTATGAACAAATAAGAAAATTCAAACAAAATCAAAATCAAATTAATACACAGTATAAAAGAGAAATCCGGGAAGTACAAGATCAGTTGACGCAGGTGATACAAGAATTACGTATTTCAGAGGACACTCGCGCCCCAATAAGGGAAGAGGGACATAGAAATACGGAACAGCCACAAAATAATAACACAGGGCATTTCGGTAATTATGAAAGAAATTGGCAAGGTGCACCGAATTTTGAGATGGAACCGCCGACACGACGTAACAATGACCGATATGTGACTCGCCGACATGATGATTTTGACTATAAGCTGTTCATTACTACACGTAAATTCAAAACATTTAAGAATTCTGGCAACGACATTCATCCACAAGCGTGGCTCCATCAATTCTCTCATTGTTTTCCTCCCAACTGGTCATTAGAACACAGATTAGAATTTATGTGTGGTTACTTGGAGAATGAACCAGCTGTAAGAATGCGATCGGTCATTCACGATTGTCACAGTGAAGGAGAATTTTACCACGCCTTCCTCTCAGCATATTGGTCTCAAGCTACACAAGACCGCGTAAAACATAGCATCATGATGATGAAACACTTTGAACAATCTGAATTTTCCAGTCTTGTCAAATATTTTGAAGACATGTTGCACAAGAATCAGTACCTATCAAACCCATACAGCCCCTCAGAACTCATCCGCATTTGCTTAATCAAACTGCCTGAACATTTACGACACATTATTTTGGCAGGACGTTGCAAAGACGACATTGAAGCTTTTCAGGGACTGTTACAAGAACTGGAAATTGACACAGACAGTCGCGGGATGCGAAAACAGGAAAACAATCATTACAGGTCACATCCGTCACAATTCCGTGACGACAGAAACAATAAATGGCCACGACAAACCTATTCTTACAACGTAAATCGTGACCAAAACAGACACCACCCATATGACAACCACTGGCAGAGTAATAGTTACAGGGAAAGATCACCTTTCCGCGGTAATGACTATCACAGAGACAATCAGAGAAACAGACAATATGGGAACCAAAATAACTATTATCAAGGGAGACAGAATAACTTTAGACGCAACGGTCCAGCGCGTAGTTACGATTCAAGGAGAAATTCTCCACCATGTGACCGACAAGAAAGAAACTATGGAAACTACCGACATGACGACAGACGATATGATCGTAACGACAGACCTGAATTGCATCAGAACTGGCGAGATTTAAATAGAGCAGAGCACTCTCGTCACGATGAATTTGTAGAAGTTAGGTCTCCAAATCCCAATAACGACGCGCGCCAACAAAGAGACAATAGACGATGACTCACACCACTGGCAGCCACAAGACGTACTTATGAAACGTCCCCTTTGAACAATTTTACATATGAAATGTCCACTTAGAACAATTGTACAAGACTGTGCTTAACCTGGCACACAATAATTTTAGCGCAACGCAATCTGACTATCTAAAAATCCCTGCAAAAGAATGGCCCTGACAAACATTAAACTATACCTTTTACAAATCACTTACCTCACAAAAATCTTCGCTGCTCGAACTACTGCAATACGGCGAGCGCCACTACTGCCAGCTAAATAAAAGATTCAAACTACTGAAGGCACTAACTACTGATAGGGATAGTTAGCAAATGAAAGATTTTAATAGAGAACAAACACTGTATTTACCTTAATATTCATAATTGACATTCAGTCTTACAGATTATCAAAACTCCGCCATCTCTCTCCCCACGTCCACCACTGCTGGCGGCTCACCTCCAACTGCCCAGCGCTATGCGCTGTTCGCATCCAGCTATAGCAGTTCATGACAACAATGGCAGACAACAATGCAAATTAGCCACATACTGCACACAGCACAGCCAGTGATTTTCATACAGAGAGCTATGTAACGTTGCCAATAAAAAACATAAACAGCAAACTTACATAAAGAAAACATAAACAGCCTACTTACAATTGCTGTATCAAGCATTTCTGTAAGTTATTTAGTTCTTCCACAATCAATAGTTACTTTTGTGTAACTAATTTATAAATACTCTGCACAGCAATTTTCCCAAAGGACTCGAACGAAGACCCGCCGTTATTTTCTTTAATCGGTTTTGTTTTATTTCCTTACTGTGAACAGCTTGCTTGTCTCAATAGTTGTCCAGAATGCATTCATGACTTTTCGCACGCTGTGAAGCTGTATCACCTTTTTCTCCTATTTCTTTGAGATCAGTATACGAACTTTGCATTCAACTGCGGCCTATACTTGAGTATTGCTCATCAGTGCGGGATCCGTACCAGGTCGGGTTGACAGAGGAGATAGAGAAGATCCAAAGAAGAGCGGCGCGTTTCGTCACAGGGATATTTGGTAAGCGTGATAGCGTTACGGAGATGTTTAGCAAACTCAAGTGGCAGACTCTGCGAGAGTGGCACTCTGCATCACGGTGTAGCTTGCTGTCCAGGTTTCGAGAGGGTGCGTTTCTGGATGAGGTATCGAATATATTGCTTCCCCCTATTTATACCTCCCGAGGAGATCACGAATGTAAAATTAGAGAGATACGAGCGCGCACGGAGGCTTTCCGGCAGTCGTTCTTCCCGCGAACCATACGCGACTGGAACGGTAATGACAGTGGCACGTAAAGTGCCCTCCGCCACACACCGTTGGGTAGCTTGCGGAGTATAAATGTAGATGTATTGCAGCACCTCTATCTCTAAGAACTCAAAAACGCCTGTATTGAAACGCCTGCTGCAACTTGCGAGCTCAGATGCTGAACGGTCAAAGAAAGAGACAGATTTATGTAAGTCTGCAGGCTTTCGTGGCCGTTGTCACTGAAGTTAAAATCTTCTGGGTTATTAGGCGGCGTCATGTTTCTTCTAAAATGTTCGACGTTTCGACCCCTCTGCTGGGATCTTCCTCAGGATCTTTTGGTGTTCTAGCAGTAGTGGACACCAAAAGATCCTGAGGAAGATCCCAGCAGAGGGGTCGAAACATCTAACATTTTAGAAGAAACATGACGCGACCTAATAACCCAGAAGATTTTAAGATCTTTCAGGTAAGCCCTAATCTATCTGAAACACTGCAGGAAGGAATGTCAGAATTGCAGGTATGCTTGTGATCATCGATACGAATCAACCAGCCTGTTTCCAAATTAATTTATAGTTGTGTCACGAAACGATCTCATGCCAAGTTTTTCATTTATTAAGGCCGTCAGCTGTGTGACGAGACACGGAGCTTCACAGGTCTGGAATATATCCGAGACATGGTACAGACTCGGCCCTTTCTACCTGGAAACTAAATACCCGCAAACTCCGTCCGCGATCTGCTGATGCAGAAAAAAAAGCGGCTCTCTTTCTCGCTAGGGAGACACGTGCGCTACGCATTACAAGGAATCGAGCAGTTGACTGCGCTACGGGGAATCGTTGCCACAGCAGCGCGGCCGGCGGGTAACGGAGGCGATCCACGCTGCCGGCTGCCGGTGGTGGCTGCGCGCTAATTGAAGTTTGAGGTCCTAATCTGCACAGCTAAGCGCGGCCGCGCCCGCCCGCCGTCTAATCAGGAGCAGGATTAATCAAGATGGCGGCCTCCCCGCCAGGATTACGCAACTTGGATATTCATTCCGGGAGGCAAACTCCGGCGAGCGAGCGAGAGGCGAAAAGTTGGAGCCGGGGCGTCGTGTGGCGTGGCTCGGCGTGGCGGGGTGCCGAGATATAAGGCGCGGCGCGCCCGTGACGTAAGGGCCGCGTAGAGGCTGGCCCAGCCGACAGCGCGAGTCGCTTGTCCAGGCACGGCCGCGCTGACGGGGCGTGACAGCACTCTGCCCGTGGCCGTGGCCGATCCGAAACGACCAATCACCGGCTACGAAGGAGACATGTCGAGGAACGACAATTCAGAGAATGCTCAGGAAGCAGAAGCAGTTGCACTCGCGGTACAAGAAAGATCGGGAGAATGAGGACAGGTAAAAGTTAGTAGAGATTCGTGCTGCTGTAAAAAGAGCGATGCGCGAAGCATTCAACCACTACCACCGTCACACCTTAGAAAAAGATCTTGCTGAATACCCAAGGAAATTCTGGTCTTACGTAAAATCGGTAAGCGGGTCGAAGGCTTCCATCCAGTCACTCACTGATCAGTCTGGCCTGGCAACGGAAGACAGCAAAACGAAAGCTAAAATTTTAAATTTAGCGTTTGAGAAATCTTTCACGCAGGAGGATCGTACAAACATACCGCCGTTTGAGTCTCGTACAGATTCCCGCATGGAGCACATAGTGATAGACATCCCTGGGGTTGTGAAGCAGCTGAGTGGATTGAAAATAAATAAATCGCCAGGTCCTGATGGGATTCCAATTCGGTTTTACAGAGAGTACTGCATTGACTCCTTACTTAACTTGCATTTATCGCGAATCTCGCCGAACGTAAAGTCCCGAGCGACTGGAAAAAAGCGCATGTGACGCCTGTATACAAGAAGGGTAGAAGGAGGGATCCTCAAAATTACAGACCAATATCCTTAACATCGGTTTGTTGCAGCATTCCCGAACATATTCTCAGTTCGAATATAATGAATTTCCTTGAGACGGAGAAGTTGCTGTCCATGCATCGGCACGGCTTTAGAAAGCATCGCTCCTGCGAAACGCAACTCGGCCTTTTTTCACATGATATCTTGCGAACCATGGATGAAGGGTATCAGACGGATCCCATATTCCTTGACTTCTGGAAAGCGTTTGACTCGGTGCCCCACTGCAGTCACGTCGATTAAATATTTGGGCGTAACATTTCAGAGCGATATGAAGTGGGACAAGCATGTAATGGCAGTTGTGGGGAAGGCGGATGGTCGTCTTCGGTTCATTGGTAGAATTTTGGGAAGATGTGGTTCATCTGTAAAGGAGACCGCTTAATGAACGCTGGTGCGACCTATTCTTGAGTACTGCTCGAGCGTTTGGGATCCGTATCAGGTCGGATTGAGGGAGGACATAAAAGCAGTTCAGAGGCGGGCTGCTAGATTTGTTACTGGTAGGTTTGATCATCACGCGAGTGTTACGGAAATGCTTCAGGAACTCGGGTGGGAGTTTCTAGTGGAAAGGAGGCGTTCTTTTCGTCAATCGCTGCTGAGGAAATTTTGAGAACCAGCATTTGAGGCTGACTGGAGTACAATTTTACTGCCGCCAACATACATTTCGCGGAAAGACCACAAAGATAAGAGAGATTAGGGCTCGTACAGAGGCATATAGGCAGTCATTTTTCCCTCGTTCTGTTTGGGAGAGGAACAGGTAGAGAAGATGCTAGTTGTGGTACGAGGTACCCTCCGCCACGCACCGTATGGTGGATTGCGGAATATGTATGTAGATGTAAATGAACGATTGTAGGGCGTCCCACAATCCTTGTTACACACTTTTACGAGGGCATTCAGCAAGTAACGTAACACGTTCCTTTTGTTCTGAAAGCAGGTTGCTTTTATTCAGGATACCAATGCATAATATTATTCTCCATTCTCTTGGCTACAAAACCGTATTTTTCAACATACGATAATCACCGTTCAATGCGACGGCCTTACGCCACCTTACTGGGTGGACCTGTATGCCCACATCCTACAACTCTACTGGTCGACGTCGGAGCAAACGTCTTGCAGCATCAGTAACCTCCCCCATCATCCATGTACTGCATCCCACGGAGTGGATCCTTCTTGGGCCAAACAGATGGAATTCGGATGGTGCGATGTCCGGGCTGTAGGATGGATGGTGCAGAGAAGTCCGGCGAAGTTTTGTGAGTTCCTCGCGGGTGTACAGACTTGTGCGAGGCCTTGCGTTGCCATGGAGAAGGAGAAGTTCGTTTTGTTTTTTTGTGACGACGAACACGCTGAATACGTTTTTTCAGTTTTCTAAGGGTAGCACAGTACACTTCAGAGTTTATCGTTCCGCCACGAGGGGGAACATCAAATAGAATAACCCATGCAGGGTGTCCGAAGGCCTTCGCCCTAACTTTACCGGTTAAGGATGCAGCTTTGAACGTTTTCTTCGGTAGGCAGGTGGTGCGGCGCCGCTCCTTGGACTGCCGTTTTGTTTCCAGTTCGAAGTGATAAAACCAACTTTCATCACCTGTGACGATGTTCGACAAAAAATCATCACCATCAGTCTCATAATACGCAACCAAATCCGCACAGATGATCCTTCGTTGTTCTCCTGCTGGTCGAATAGGAATTTAACGAGCACACACCTTTCAGTACTTCTCCTGGTCGACGAGTTTGTCAGCACTACCAACAGAGATGTCCAGATGAGCAGCGAGGTGTTTTGTTATAATCCGTCTATCACCTCTAATGAGAGTGTCCGCGCGTTCCAGCATTTCAGGAGTCATAGCTGCGTGCTGATGTCTGGAACCGCGCGACCGCTACGGTCGCAGGTTCGAATCCTACCTCGGGCATGAATGTGTGTGATATCCTTAGGTTAGTTAGTTTTAAGTAGTTCTGGGTTCTAGGGGACTGATGACCTCAGAAGTTAAGTCCCATAGTGCTCAGAGCCATTTGAACTAAGTCCAAATAGCGTTACAGTATTTTACTGTGCTTGTTACAATAACAAGTCCACCAGTACCACGGTGTATTCCAGGATGGCGTCCTAATTGATCCACGATGACTGAAGAATTGCTGGTCACGACTCTGTGATTCAACTCTGGGATTTGACTCTGTGATAATACTGCCGTTTGAGCCGTCTATCGCGGGTTACAATACCGCGCCGGTGGGTACAGTGGAACCACGTGACTGGCCGCCGCTACCAGAGATAACGAGTTCGTCGCCCGTTGGCGTTCCTGGTCAGATGATGTCTTTGTAGTCTCGGATTGGGATCTGGGAGAGGTGCTGCAAAACTAGTTCATTCTGTTGAGCAGCCGTCGGACTGGCGGTACTCACTTTGTGGCTGGAACACGGCGATTTGGAAAGGAATGTATCAAACAGGGGTAGCTGGAGTATCCAACAACCATAATATTAGGGTTGCTTCTTGTTCCATCAATGTATTCAGTGCAGGAAGAATGACTGCTCAGATGTGTTGTGTGTCCCGCGATTGCCTTACCTTGCCTTCACTGTCCGTATAGTTGTGGTACTTAGGGGGCTATAGAAAATTTCCAGATTTCTCACTTAAAACTGTTTCTGTAAACTTTGTAAGGAGAGGAGAATAGAAGCATTTCAAATTTGGAACTATAGAAGAAGTTGAAAAATATTGGGCAGATAAAATAAAAAATGAGGAAATTCTTTACAGAGATGAACATACGGAAAACATAGAGAAGAAGGAGGGACAGGGCGACAGGACATTTGTTAAGGCAAAGAATTTCTGTGGTACATAGGAACTGTTTTTTTCAGCTATGATTATGTTATTTCACTGTAAGAAACAGGGCTATATGGGAAAGAAGGGTTTCTCGGAGAATTTCATTGATGAGATCTTCTCGGATTATCTGCGGAGTCGTGGCGCCATGTCGACGCAACGTTTGGACGAGCTTCTTACTCGATGACGATTACGAGTAGGAAACAGACAAAAATGTTGCTACAACATGGTGCCACGACTTCACTGATAACCCGAGAAGAATTCATCAAGTTACAGGGCGTTTCGCACACAGCGCATGCCTCGCATTTCGTGGGTACCTATGGAGGGCAGTTAAGTTGCGGTAGCCGCATGCGCTCCGGCCCGTCCTCTGATTGTGACAGGTGGTATCAGTACAACATGACTAGATAGGAGCGGTCTTGGAAAGACTAATGAGTCAGATGAAATCGTAGACATAACGTAGAGAGAGAGGACGTGGTAGGCAGGACTGGTTTCATTTCCACCTACGTCTGTCGTTGTAAGTTGTCTGTCTCTTATGAATCCTTTACTTTCATCTGCCTCTTGAACAGTCTCTGACGACCTGTCTGTTTGTGATGAAAGATTGTATTTTGACGGCGATGCACTCAATCCAACTGTCCAGTTAGAAGATCATGTCTCTGAAATGCTGTTATGTAAGATTTGCAGAATAGCCACCTAAGGCTCTCATAAATTCTTCGTTGAAGTCAAAACAATATTGAACCACGTACTTATAAAGGAGATAAGTTTAAGTGAGAAGTTTAAAAATCAGGTGTGAACGATGGATGGTCCAAGCACTTTTACCTAAAATCTCTTCCCACCGCAAAAGCAACTTTCTGGGCAGTTAATTATTGTATTCCAGAAAACACTGCCTTAAACTTTCACGCATATTATTTCATCTTTTTGGATTGAAGCCACTCCTTGCATTGTTGTTTCGTTTCTGACACGAAGTGATGGATCCTTTTCTAGTCCATGCTGAGAAATCTCAGTTTCAGAAAATTGGTTGCGACATTGTTCAACAAAGCCGCGAAGCCTTTATGTACTTTTCTTCATGTGAGATATAGCGTACTCTTTTTCTGATATTTCTACGGCGCCCTTTCCAGTTTGTTTATTTGTCCCTCCCCCAATAGCATTCTAAGAATTTTCTTGATGTTCCATGGTTACTCGTAGAGCATCTAAAAGAGTAGTTCAGGTGCTTGTTTATTAACTAGTGAAAATAAAGAAGGTAGCATAAATGTAGCTACACCAAAGACCATTCTGACACTTATTGCTATTGCACAACATATGGAAAGACATAAGAAACAAAATTTTAGTGCTCTTAACATCATATCTATTCTAAACCGAATAATTGTCACCGTGTCCTGGTACATATTTACTTAAGCTGTTCTTTCATAAATCACTATACTAAAGTTATTCTCCTCATTAGACCTCATTAGACATTTAAAGCGTACAAAATCTGTGCTCTTATTTTATACCGGGGGAATTTTAAAGAATGCCATTGCAGTTCCTTAATATAGCAAGAGCGGATAAATACGATAACTATCGCACAGTCAGCTTGGCATTTCGTACATCCATCCATGTTGCTGGCCAAATAATACACAGAAGAATGGAAAAGAAAACTGATGGTGTATTTCATGACGAACAGTGTGGTCGTAAGAAAGCCGAAGCTAGTTCAGAAGTTGCGCTTAATGCTGGAATCAGTAGTTTAAAAAGACTCTTTCACAAGATCGTGACACTGTTAAAAAGCAATCGACGACGTAAAAAAACGCAAGATATTTGAAATAATGGGACTGTAGAGAAATGCGGGTAATATACAACATCTACAAAAACCAATACAAGAATAAGAATAGAAAGTCAAAAAATAAGTTATCGAACTAAAAAGTGTGAATCGCAAGGATGCAGACTATATACTTTTATTGTTCAAACTGTACATTGAAGAATCAGTTACGAAAATAAACAAAAAGTTCAAGAGTGGGACTAAAAATTAGAATCGTTGATGACACTGCTGCCATTTTCAAAAATGAGAAACAATTACCGGATCGGTTGAAGGGAATGAATGGTTTGCTGATACAGGATATGGACTGGCAGTAATTCCACAAAAAGACGAAGCTATTGAGCAGCAGGAAAGATATTAGCTACAAACTTAACATCTAACTTGCGGATCCCGTAGCATATGAAATAAATGAGTTATGCTACGCTGGCGGCAAAGTAATGCATGACCAGCGAAACGAGAAGAATGTAAAATGCTGACAGACACAGGAAAAGAGAGTATTCCTCCCTAAAAGAACTCTATTTATCGAACACAGTCCGTAATTCGAGGAAGAGATTTCTGAGAACGTATGGAGACCACCATTTCATGGAAGTGAAACATGAACCGTGGAAAAATTGGAAATGAAGAGAATCGAAGAGTTTGAAATATGATGTTAAACAAGAATGCTGAAAATTAAGTCTACTGTTAACAAACAAGGAGTGAAATTCTGCTCTGCAGCGGAGTATGCGTTGATTTGGAACTTTCTGGCAGATTAAAACTGTGTGTCAGACTGAGTCTCTAAACTGGCATTTTGTCTGAGCAATTGCTCCACCGACTGCGGCATCCAAGCAGAGTTATGACCCACCCTCAAAGCACCACATTCGCCAAGCAGTTGAACGGATGTGTCTTTTAGATGCTCCACGAGTAGCCGTGAATGAAAACGTCGAGAAAATTCTTATTACGCTACTGGGTGAGCGGCAAGTAAACTAACCGGGAAGGTCGCCAAAAAATATCAGAAAAAGAGTACTCTATATTCCACGCGAATAATTAAGTACGTAAAAGCTTCGAGGCCTTCATGAACGACGTCGCAAAACAAACCTGATCTCCTACCTTCCAAATATCACGGAAGTTCTCCCGTGTGCCTTACAGGGCTATCATTCCAGAAAGAAACGATACTGTGGAGATATTGTTTAGCCACAGCCTGGGGAATTGTTTCTACTACAATGATATTTCGCTCTACAAGAGAGTGCGTGCTGATTTGGAACTTTCCAGAAGATTGAGAAGATTGAGACTTTCTGTGGGACCGGGCCTCAAACGAGGGACATTTGTCTTTCACAGGCGAGTGCTCCATTGGCTGAGCTATCCAAGTAGGACTCACTACTGGCCCTCCCAGTTTCGTGTTCCGGCTCAGAACACAATTTTAATCTGTCAGAAAGTTTCAAATAAGGAGGATCTCCGTAGAATCGGCTAGAAAAGAAATACGTGGAGAATACTAGATAGAAGTGATAGGCTGACTGGTCATATGTCACAATAGTGGATAACTTCCTTGGTTACTGGGGAGAGCCTTAGATGTCAAAATCTGTACGGAAAGACAGAGACTGGGGAAATAGACGAGAGGCTAGCGCAGGGAGGAAATTCTGACAGGCCACATTACACTTATCAGAAGGTAATGACATAAGATAAAATCTAAACACTTACCTTCCGGTTGCCTTGTTGGGTAATACAACAAAATCCCACCAACGGAGTGCAGATTATTCGTTCATAGGTGGGAGTTTTCTGAACAGAATTGAAAACGAAGCCTGAAATATTCTATTATCGTTAGGACGAATACTTTCATTGGTTATACATATTTCTGGTTGAGAATTCGTTGATGCGTAAAACAAAAGAGAATGCATAAATAACAATACAAGTGACTAGGAATTTGATCGCTAAGTGACGCGGGTATAGAGAACAAAGAATGTTTGGTGTAGGTAGGGAGCGAACACGGTGTAATCGAGGAAATTGATATTACGCCCCTGTGTTGATCTGTTATTAGACTGTTCAGTACAAAATTCGTTTGATTATACTGATGTTTTCACTCTACAGGAAAAGAGAACAATCGACAGGCAAAAAAGTGAATCAGAAGCAGAAACTGAAAAAAATGGACAATAATTTCCCAAAAGTGAACTGAAAGCAACTGATGCTAAATGTAATGTAAACACATCAAAAAAAGTTTTCAGCACCCCGGTTCCCAGAATTCCAGAAGACAGACGTTGCCTGTGGATATTGTATCAGACACAGTCCCTCTGACTGTTCAGAGATGTCACTAAACCCACCCAAAGATGTAAACAACCCTGCATCAGCAGCGCCTATTAGACGGAGGGGGTCGGACAGCCGATCAGTTCCAGTACTTCCACCAGGAAGGAGCTACACGGCTTATGTTGTCTGTAGTTCAACCATGCCTAGACGGTCAATACCGCGGTTCAATCACATCCGCATTGTTACTTTGTTCCAGGAAGGGCTCTCAACAAGGTAAGTGTCCAGGCGTCTCGGAGTGAACCAAAGCGATGTTGTTCAGAAATGGAGGAGATACAGAGAGACATGATCTGTCTATGACATGCCTCGCTCAGACCTCCCAAGGGCTACTACTGCAGTGGATGACCGCTACCTACGGATTATAGCTCGCAGCAACCCTGACAGCAACGCCACCATGTTGAATAATGCTTTTCGTGCAGTCACAGGACGTCGTGTTACGACTCAAACTGTGCGCAGTAGGCTGCATGATGCGTAACTTCACTCCCGACGTCCATGGCGAGATCCATCTTTGCAACACGACACCATGCAGCGCGGTACAAATGGACCCAACAATATGCCAAATGGACTGCTCATGATTAGCATCACGTTCTCTTCACCGATAAGTGTTGCTTGTGCCTTCAACCAGACAATCGTCAGAGACGTGTTTCGAGGGAACCCGGTTTGGAGACAACGCCTTAGACACACTGTCCAGAGAGTGCAGCAAGATGGAGGTTCCCTGCTGTTTTGGGGTGGCATTATGATGGGCCGACGTACGCAGCTGGTTGTCACGGAAGGCGCCGTAACGACTGTACGATACGCCATCCTCCGACCGATAGTGCAACCATATCGGCAGTATATTGTCGAGGCATTCGTCGTCATGGACAACAATTCGCGCCCCCATTGGGCACACCTTGTGAATGACTTCCTTCAGGATAATAACATCGCTGGAATACAGTGGCTAGCATGTTCTCCAGACATGAACCCTATCGAACATGCCTGGGATAAATTGAAAAGGGCTGTTTTTGGACGACGTGGCCCACCAACCACTCTGAGGGATCTACGCTGAATCGCCGTTGAGGAGTGGGACGATCTTGACCAACAGTGCCTTGATGAACTTGTGGATAGCATGCAACGACGAATACAGGCATGCATCAATGCAACGGAATGAGCTACTGGGTATTAGAAATATCGGTGTGTACAGCAATCTGGACCACCACCCCTCAACGTCTCGCTGTATGGTGGTGCAAAATGCAATCTATGGTTTTCATGAGCAAAAACAAGGGCGGAAGTGATGTTTATGTTGATCTCTATTTCAATTTTCTGTACACGTACCGGAAGTCTCGGAACCGAGGTTCAAATGGTTCAAATGGCTCTGAGCATTATGGGACTTAACATCTGAGGTTATCAGTCCCCTAGACTTAAAACTACTTAAACCTAACTAACCTAAGGACAGCACACAGCAGGATTCAAACCTGCGACCGTAGCAGCAGCGCGGTTCCGGACTGAAGCGCCTAGAACCGCTCGGCCACAGCGGCCAAAACCAAGGTGATGCAAAACTTTTTTTTATGTGTGTATTTTAAAATGTAATTTTGTACATAACTTATCGGTTTTGGCAAGTGACGTAAAAGCAAGGCAGTGAGCTTTGAACAACAAATAGCAGTTTCCGGTATGAACATTTACATTTTGGATTTTCCGCTTTTTTTTCAGTTACCTGGGCAGACTGGGGACCGCATTAATCTTAATAATCTGGAACATGCCGTATGTATAGCACTACATATGGACACTGTAGAAGGCGATGTGATATTATACAGGCAAGAAAAAGGCATTTTTTGTTCCACAACTGTGCTCTGATTCGAACACATGACCTTCTGATAATTGCAATATCCGACTTCTGTAGAGTTTGTATGAATACTGAGACAAAACGAAGACGATCATATTGTAATAGGCTGTTCGATCCATACTCAGTGGTGACAGACCAGACATCTGTAGCTACCTTCTTTTCAAACTTTTGGGAATAGGACGAGAAGAAGTCTTAGTTGTAAATATGGGACAGATATTTTGAATTTCAGCATCTGCCTAACAACTTTGGGGCGCTTACTGATGAGTGGCGCAAGAACTAGAAGGGCAAGAGTCGAGACGTTTCCTAACATTGCTGACACAAAATTCTCTCTTTCACACACGTGCATGTAGTTTGTTCATGTTCAGGGGGTGAATACAAATATGGAAAACCCAAAAACACAGCCCATTATCATGCCTAATACGGTATAGGAAAACCGTTGACATTCGAAACAGCTGCCAGTCGTCTCGGAGTGGATACGTACTGGTCCTGTATGATTCTCAATTGAATCTTATAGCATTCTTCCTGTAAAATAGTGGCAAATTCAGATAACGATGATGGAGAAGGATAGCCATCGCCGACCGGGGTGGCCGAGCGGTTCTAGAATCGCGCGACCGCTACGGTCGTAGGTTCGAATCCTGTCTCGGGCATGGATGTGTGTGATATCCTTAGGTTATTTAGGGTTAAGTAGTTCTACGTTCTTGGGGACTGATGACCTCAGAAGTTAAGTCCCATAGTGCTCAGAACCAGTTAAACCATTTGATAGCAATCACGCACCCTTCTCTCCAAAGTGGACCACAAAGGCTCAATGAAACTGAGATATGGGGACTGTGTTGACTAGGGAAGTGCCACTATTCATCCTCCTGCTCACAAAACCACTCATAGACGATGCAAGGTGTGTGAGCAGAGACCCTGTGTCTTGGTAAACAGTATCATCATTCGGGAACAAACATTGTACCATGGGATGGACCAGTTCAGCCAAAATGGTCACATAACTCTTGTCAGTAACGCCATGCAACAGAATAACCATTTATCCCAAGGAATAGCACGATATGGCTACTCAAATGATCACCAAACCCCCGCCATGTCTCACTTTTGGGACGTAAACTCGGTCAGAAGCTGGAAACAGTGTGAAACAACCTTCATCCGATCAAATTACTTTCTTCCATTGCTCCATAGTCCAGGTTTTATGGTTTTCGGCAACATGTTTTCTGGTTAGGGTCGTTTGCATAACTGATGAATGGTTTTGGAATTCTAAATCGTTGAGCAATTCCCTGCTTATGAAGCTCCCTTCGTCTTTCTTTGGTGCTGCCAGTGTTTGGGAAGGGGACATTCAGTTCTGCAGTGACTTTTGCAGTTGACGACCTCATATTTTCCGTCAAAATCCTCTTCAAAGGTCATTTTTCACGGTCACTCAATACACACTTCTGACCGCGCTATGACTTAGTGCAAGAGGCTTTATCGCTTTGTCTGTATGCGGTATAAATCTAGGATATCGTGCCTCCTGAAACACCAAACACTTTGGCTACCCTTATTACGGAAGCACCCAACATACGAGCTCCTAAAATTACCTTGCATTCGAATATACTTAGCTCCGACATAATGCACTCACAACTACACAGAACACTGTTCTGACACTTGCAGCTTGTTGGGGATATGGTACAGCTGCCATTCGTGATCAGATACAACAGTTCAACCTGCAGGCTTGGCGAGCATCTGCATTTATGTCCAAGCACACTTTTCTCGCTGTGTTTGTATATTTTTGTCCAACCCCTGTGTAAACTCAAACAAAAAGAAGATAAATATAAAAGAAAATGAAAAAAAAACAACGCAACATGAAGTAATTATCCGAATGGGGTGGAAATAATTGAATGTGATGTGTATGTATAGGCAAACAAAATATTATAATTCCAGAAAAATTTGTTGATTTATTGAAGAAAAATAGCTTCACCAATTGAGCAAGTTGCTAATGCATTGGTCCACCATACACAAGCAAGGTAGGATTTGCAATTCACGAAAACAAGCAGCAGAAACTCTCGCCGTGTGGGGGCGGGCGTTAGCTTGCTGAAATGTAAGCCCAGGATGGTTGGCTCTGAAGGACAACAAAACGGGGCGAAGAATATCCTCGGCCTACAGACGAGCTGCTACGCTGGCGCGGATGACAACCAAAGGGATCCTGATACGAAAAGCAAATGCACCTCAGACAAACATTCCTGCTTGTTGGGCTGTATGACGGGCGACAGTCAGGTTGGTATCCGACCACTGTTCGAGCCGTCTCCAGACGCGTCTCCGGCGTGGAATCTTATTTTTTGGAGCAGAATAACATTCAGTGATAGGTCTCATTACGAACTGAGCCCAGATGACCAGCTAAGACGTGTCTGAACACGCCCTGGACAGCGATGGAATAGCACTTTTCTGTTGCCCGCCATACATCCCGACAACTAGTAGTGATGGACACAGTATTAAGAAAACAGTCTTAATCGCGTTTTTTATTTATTTAGTGCCGACCGGTTTCAGCCCATCGCAGCGGCCATCTTCAGGGCGAACATATGGTCTACTACTGGTTGCGTCACGTCTCCTGCCACACCTCGGTAGACTTGACACCACCAGCAGTCGACCAAATGTTCGCCCTGAAGTTGGCCGCTGCGATGGGCTGAAACCGGTCGGCACTAAATAAATAAAAAACGCGATTAAGACTTTCTTAATACTGAGTTAATTTATAGCAATCGCTGTTTCTCCACAACCATGTTGTCCAAACAACTAGTAGTGATGGCCTGGGCTGCTATTTCATCTCATAACGTCACCCCTTTGATTGTCATCCGCTGCCTTTACAGCAGAGCTGTACACCAATATATTCTAAGCCCTGTTTGGTTGCCCTTCAAGGCAAGCCATCATCGGTTTACATTTCAGCAAGATGATGCCCGCCCGCACATGGGCAGAGTTTCTACTGCTTGTCTTCGTACTTGGCAAACCCTGTCTTGACCAGCAAAGTCGTCGGATCTCTCCACAATTGACACCGTTTGGAGCATTATGGCCAGAGCCCTCCAACTACCTCGAGAATCTGAGTATCTAACATGCCAATTGGACAGTATATGACACGATCTCTCTCAGGGTGACATCCAAGAACTCTATCAAGCAATGCCAAGCCGAATAACTGCTTGCATAAAGGCCAGAAGTGCTCACGTGCTAAAGTTGTGAAGCTGTTTCTCTTGGATGAATCATTATTTGTTTGTCAGTGCATGTACATCACGTCTACCGATTTCTGTCCCTTTCTGATAACATCTTCGTTGTGCGTCTACATTTTCGTCATAGATTGTATTAAGTGAAATAACATTAATCAACTATTAATTAGGTTATCTATCATTTAAATGACTGAAGTTGAAATCTTCTGGGTTATTAGACCGCGTCATGTTTCTTCTAAAATGTTCGACGTTTCGACCCCTCTGCTGGAATCTTCCTCAGGATCTTTTGGTGTCCACGAGTGCTAGAGCACTCATGAAACATGACGCGGCCTAATAACCCAGAAGATTTTAACTTCAGTTACAACGGCCACGAAAGCCTGCAGACTTATCATTTAAATGTTCTAAACACGGAAGTAGAACAAGTGAAAGATACAAACCCTATTCTGTACTGTATAATGACTATGGATCTTGAGTTCTAACTACCGCTAGCACACGACCGTAGGGCGAAACTTATGTTGACTGACGGTTTGCATATTACTTTTCTATAGGTAAATCTCCAGTCAAGTCTCATAGCCGCCTGTCAATTCATTTGGTAGAAACAGAGAGAAAAATTAATCGTTAACGCGCCCAAAAGCAGCTTTTCGCAACACCCAGCTTGACGAAAAAGAACTAAATTTCAAATTAATATATATCTCTGCGTATTAGTTCTATTCTATGAAGTATATACGCTTCCAAACCAAAACGTGTGGCGGAATTTTATCGTAGTGGTACGAAGCTCAAGGATAAGACGTAGAAGATTTTTCGGTATCTTTTGTTATTCTTCCTCTCTAAAGGTGAGGCCAGTGCATCCCATCGCTCTCTGTGAGCATTTACCCACACCGGCAGTTTACGGTAAATCACCGTTTGCGACAAAACTACATCAGCTGGAAACGAACACAGAGTCTGTCTGACTCGGTTGGTGTGTTCCCATTTCGTTATTCGATTGCCTTTCTGAATCAGTGCCCGTACTACGTGTACCGCTATTCCGTGAAGTGGAGCGACAGATACATGATTGCAAATGTTTTTTAGATTTCCATTTGGAAGTGAACGTTTGGTCCCAGAATTTAATATTTTGTCTTTCACGTTATTGTTTTCCGATTCAGCGACCAAATGGTCAATGAGAATTTGAGCGGTCATTCTGGTGGTGCTAATAGCGCCAATTTGAGGTTATTTTTTTCTGGAAGAGGTCATTTAATAGAATTCTACGATTACCGTTTATGTTTTCACGCATTGTGCTTCTTACGTCAAACGCATTTCAATTAACTCGTTCATCTACCGCAAAACACTCAGTTCATTACCCTGCCCTCACTCGAATCTGTTGCGTTTCAAGATGCGGTGATAGCAGCGCAGATGAACGTACTTGTATGGTCATAGTCATATTAGCTCTTTGTACGTAGATACCTGCACAGTCTTCACTTATTTCATTATAATGCTGCAGTAAAAAGTCTTTGTTTATCTCCGTACGATCCCACAGACGAAATTCTTGTACAAAAGTCGACGTAATCGTAGTTATTAAAGTGTTGAAAAATCTTCACAAATCTGAAACAAATCTCACAACGTGACTAGCACATACTTTTTTTTACAAATCCATTGATTTCTTTTTGTGGTTTCAAGCCTTATTCCACCTTTTTCTACCATGTGTAAACTTTTCCTATAAGTGCTAATCTTCCAAACTCTGCATATCGACTTACGTTGCTTTTTATTGTTTTCGTTGTGGTCTTCAGTCCGAAGACGTTGGATGGATCTTATACTGTAGGCATCGTTTAAGAAGAAATTATCCGAAATTCTACTCCTAAGGTGGTAAAATAGGGGATGAAAGGATTTTTGAAAGTATGTCGCTATTAACGGAATTTTGAAGCCAGGACTAAGAAAACTGGTATTTGGTTTCTCAGTCAGAAAACAAAAAATTTGTGTCTCAACATTTTTGGCAATTCAACCACTAAGGAGGTAAAATAGTGGGTGAAATCTTTTTGAAAATCAAGAATTTCTAAAGAACTACTAAAGGATTTTTAAGGCTGCATCTATGGCAATTGGTGTTTTTCTTCTCGGTCAGAAATAAAAAAATACTTGTTTCCTAGAAATTTAACACCTGAGAGAGTGCAAGAGGGGATGACAATATTTAAGAAAAATATTTCGTTACATTAAAAAATTTTAGAGCTTCATTTATAGAATTGGTATTACACTTCTCGGTTATATATAAAGAAATATTTGTTAGGGGATAAAAGTTGCTACGGAAATATCTCCACAAAAACGCAAACTTTGGACTCCGGCTACCAGAATCGCTTTTCGGTCAGAAGTACATTCGAAAAGATCGTGTTTATGTGGCCTTAATTAGCGTGAAAAGTTTGGAAGTTGTTGCATTTTGTAAATAACATAAAAGTTCGATTAAATAAGAACAAAAAAATCTCCGCTGCCCATGCAGTCTACGCGAGCGAAGCAACGGACGCTAAGTTAGTCAGCTAGTGAAAGCTTTTTCACAAATATTACAAGGATTGAATTTCAAAGAGTGAATAGCTTTTCCAAAGACTAAATTTGTTCCCTAATTCACGTTCTGTGCGTCAAATCAATAAGTATCTTGTACAACATCTTCTCTAAAGTAACCAATGTTTTTCCACAAGGTTCAAGCTATTTACACACCAATTTTCTTCGAGATGGGTCAGTGGCCGTGAAACCGTAATAGACATAAGTACTCTCGTATTTATAATATTAGTATGTATAATACTTTCAATTACGATATCTTTTTATTCGTGATCCAATTTTGAGTAAATAAAACCTGTATGGGGCGGTAAACTATGCTCTAGTTACCTGTCAAAACCATATGAAGGAGATTATCGTGCTCAAACAGACAGATACAACGGTTTCAGATAAAAACTTTAAAACACGACATCGTTTTTTTCTTGATCCGATTTAGATGAATTAAAGCCTATGCTCAAATGAACTGTGAAAACCCCTTAAAATTCGTCTAGTAGTGTTGAGGATCAGCCTCTTCAAACAGAGGAACAGACAGACACGACAATTTTAAAGATGTATTATTTGTATAGATAGATGGAATTTTCTTTCATTTCATTCATTGTTTCTTCGACATTACGATTCTTTTTCTTCCAATTTTTTTTAATACTAGGTACAGCGCATAATTGTGCCGCTGACATCTTTACAATTTCTGAAGGCAGACTAATATTCGTCTAATGGAACGTCGTTATCACCAGCAATTCACAAGTGTAAGATATTAGAGTCTTCGTCCGATAGTTCCTCATTTACCAAAATACAAGCTCGTTGTTCGGCCTCTCTCAATGAACGAAAATGGGCTCAAATAACTTACGGGTTTGCTGCCGGGTGACGTCCTCGGACACCGCCGATATTTCGACAGGAGCACACCCTGCCATTCTCAAGGCACAAATGCAAGGAAGAAAAAATGTGCAAGCAAATGTAATACCTCGGTTCATAGAAGAGAAACAAGGAAGATACCACACACAGAACAAGTGTCAACACAACCAAAGATAACCAACATCAGAAATATCAATGGTTACCATTAATCAACAGGTGAGGTAGCACTAATTCTGTCCCTCTGTTTTTTGAGGAGAGACAGAGCCGGATTCCAAGCAGCATTTAAACAAAATCCACCATCTCTGTCAATAAGGTTGCTTGATAGTCTGATTTCAACAGCTTCCTTAATAACACTATTCCAATAGTTTGACGTGCAAGCCAGAATCTCCGTGTTGTTGTATTCCATAGGATGACCGGTGTCAAGGCAATGTTCTGCAATAGCGGATTTGCTCGGCTGTTGTAAGCGTGTGTGACGCTCATGTTCAATACATCGGTCTTCCACAGTCCTGATTGACCAATATATGACATGCCACAACTGCAAGGAATACGATAGACCCCAGCCATACGCAAATCAAGATCATCTTTTACGGACGCCAACATGGCCTTAATCTTGGAAGGTGGTCGAAAAACACATTTCACATCATATTTCCGTAAAATACGGCCAATCCTGTTGGAAATGCTTCCTGCGTAAGGCAAAAAGGCCGTAGACTTAGGTGCCACTTCGTTGCTATCGTCACTCACCCGTTGCACAGTAGGCTGATGGCGCAACGCACGTTTGATCTGCCTCTCACTATAACCATTCTGACGAAAGGTGACTTCGAGATGTGCTAGCTCAGCTCCCAAACTTACTGTGCTGTAACACCTAGATTATATGGCCTCCCTAAGGTCCATAAAGAGGCTGTCCCGTTGAGGCCTATTGTTTCTAATATTGGTGCTCCGACATATCGTGTAGCTAAACATCTTGCTAGTTTGTTGAGCCCACTAGTAGGTAGGTGTGAACACCACATTAAGAACTCTGCAGATTTCTTACGTCGATTGCAGGGATTGCGTTTGAATGACTCTGATATTTTAGTCAGTTTTGATGTGGTTTCGCCGGCCGCGGTGGTCTTGCGGTTCTAGGCGCTCAGTCCGGAACCGCGCGACTGCTACGGTCGCAGGTTCGAATCCTGCCTCGGGCATGGATGTGTGTGATGTCCTTAGGTTAGTTAGGTTTAAGTAGTTCTAAGTTCTAGGGGACTGATAACCACAGATGTTAAGTCCCGTAGTGCTCAGAGCCATTTTTGATGTGGTTTCTCTTTTCACTCGCGTTCCTCTCTCTGATTCGTTGCAGCTAATTGAGGTTAAGTTTGGTGTCGAATTAACAAATTTGTTTCGACATGTGCTGACTTCCACTTACTTTTTATTCAATGGTCAGTACTACGAACAGACTGGTGGAGTTGCAATGGGAAGCCCGTTGTCACCTATTGTGGCCAATTTGTTTATGGAGGACTTTGAGGAACGTGCATTGGAGTCAGCGACCTTGAAACCTGCGTGTTTTTTCAGGTATGTAGACGATACTTTTGTTGTTTGACCTCATGGTAGTGAGAATTTAAACCGGTTTTTGGAACATCTGAATTCAGTCCACCCGAATATTCAGTTCACTATGGAGGTGGAAAAGAATGGATGCCTTCCCTTTCTTGATGTGTTGGTCAAAAGGAAGACTGATGGTACGTTGGGACATTCTGTTTATAGGAAGCACACCCACACTGACTTGTATCTGCGAGCTGATAGTTGTCACCATCCAGCTCAGCGTGAAGGAGTACTTCGCACCTTGGTTCACAGGGCCCACGTACAGCACAGTAAGTTTGGCAGCTGAGCTAGCACATCTCGAAGTCACCTTTCGTCAGCATGGTTATAGCGAGAGGCAGATCAAACGTGCGTTGCGCCATCAGCCTTCTGTGCAACGGGTGAGTGACGATAGCAACGAAGTGGCACCTAAGTCTACGGCCTTTTTGCCTTACGCACCAACTACCCTGTTAGCTAGCTCATCAGCATTATGTTCCACATCTTTCACGATAACACTTGAGAAAAAAAATTCTTGAATCATCTGTAATAGTCAGTGAAGGGGATAGTGTGCAACCAAACATTCATTATTATTTTGACACCTTCATAATAGATAACCTGAAATCATCTATATGTAAGATGGCTGTATTTTCTATACTGTTATTATGCTAAATCAGTTTAAATTTAAAAACCAATACAGAGAAGTTGAACAGTAAAAAGTCACAAAGATGCCGTTGTTCACGACTTCCCACACCACGGAGCAATTATCCACAGTGATTATGGAACTGTACGCTTGAGAAGGGAAGAATATTTGAATTATATACTAGTTAAAATAATCGAGACTTAAATTATCTGGCAATTTATGTAACGAAGTTTGAGTGCTGAAGTAATTTAAACAGTAACATGGAATTTATAATCATTTTCTTTTTGCCATTTTTACAATGTTCATTTGTTGGTTAACCAGGCATCACAAACAGTCTCTGGGTGTCTTCACAAGTACGTGCAGCATGATTCCCAGCAGAAGACTATTCGTCTTTTTCTCAACACTTTTTGTAGCGTCAGCAACAGTCCTGCTGTACGCTGAATCAGATTGTAACACTGCATCTGTTGCCAGTTTTGGCCCTCTCAGACTCTGAGAACTTGTCAGCTGCGTTAGCCCGTCTTCAAAAAACAGTGTGTGTGAAATCTTATGGAACTTAACTGCTAAGGTATCAGTCCCTAAGCTTACACACTACTTAACCTAAATTGTCCTAAGGACAAACACACACACCCATGCCCGAGGGAGGACTCGAATCTCCACCGGGACCAGCCGCACCATCCATGACTGCAGCGCCTAAGACCGCTCGGCTAATCCCGCGCAGCCCCAGCATCAGGTCATGCAAAGGGTGAGTAATGCTAACACCGTGGTGGTGCCAAAGTCTGTGGCCTTTTTTTCTTACGCAAGGAGCGTTTCCGACAAGACTGGTCGTATTTTGTGGAAATATGATGGTAAATGTGTTTTTCGGCCACCATCTAAGATCAGGCCCTTTTAGAGTTCGTAATTGATGATACTGGTTTGCGTAAGCTATATGTTTACGGTATTCCTTGGAGTTGTGGCATGTCATAGATTGGTCAGACTGTAAGGACAGTGAAGGACCGGTGTACTCGGCATAAGCATCACACACGCTTACAACACCCACGATATGACTATTGCAGAAAATTTTATTGGCACGGCTCATCCTCTGGAACATAGAGATTCTGTTATGCAGTTTTAGGTATTGGGATAGTCATTAAGGAATCAGTTGAAATGAAATTGGTAAGTAACCTTGTAAACAGAGATGGAGATTTTTGCTTAAATTCTGCATGGAATTCTACTCTCTCATTTGTAAAAAAAAAAAAAAGACTAACGGAGTTAGCGCACCCTCATTTATTTTCACTGTCCATAACTTCTGACCTCGGTCATCTTTTGTTGTGTGCCGGCTTTAGTGCGTACAGTTTGTATGTGCGTGTTATCATTCTGCAGTTGTACAGCAAACCGAGGTTACTGGCTGCAATACTGCCTTGAAAATGACATGTTGTTTACGTGTCGAAACATCGTCGGTTATCGATGAAGTCACTCGGCTGCGTTCACGCAAGTTATTTGAATATTGAATACACCGAGAGAAATGCATATCTCACACATTTCCATTCTCGTTCTGTTGTTTCTTTCCATTCCGTACTTTGGTTCAAATGGCTCTGAACACTATGGGACTCAACATCTGAGGTCATCAGTACCCTAGAACGTAGAATTACTTGAACCTAACTAACCCAAGGACTTCACACACATCCATGCCCGAGGCAGGATTCGAACCTGCGACCGTAGCAGTCACGCGGTTCCGGGCTGAAGTGCCTAGAACCGCACGGCCACACGGCCGGCATTCCGTACTTTCTTCTTCATTTCAACCTCTTTTTCACCGAGGGTTGGTACCGTTTCCTTTCAGCGCACCATTACTCAGTCTACCATTATATATTAACGCGATGTAATTCTGTACGTTTGACAATTACGATGAGAAAGCAAATGGTACATGAAAATATGCAATGAATTACATGTTTCAGCTATATATTCATGTAAAAGTAAATCAGTAAAAATCTTTTTATTTCCTTATGCTGAAAACAAAAAGAAACTGGCCTGTTTTATTTGCCTAACACCAACTAAAATCGCAGCTCAAATGGCACCTTTCGTCTTGCACCTATTTGTTACTTGCAGAAAATGTTCAGATGTGTTCAATTTCTAAGGGACCAAACTGCTGAGGTCATCGGTCCCTAGACTTAAACACTACTTAAACTATCTTACGCTAAGAACAACTCGCACACCCATGCCCGAGGGAGGACTCGAAGCTCCGGCGGGAGGGGCAGCGCAATCCGTCACATGGTGCCTCAAACCCTGCGGCCACTCCCTTCAACATTACTTACAGAAATCTGAAGACGGCAGCGTTAGTCGGGCGTCGACATTTTTATGGCAAGCTTCAAATAATCAATGCATATGATTACCCACTGCACACAGTGACCCATCACTAACTTGTATCAACAAAAGTAATGGACCCAAAATTGAACCCTGTGGGATCCCCAGTTTTAATCATCCCATCAGAGTCAAAGCTCTTCCCTGTTTGTTGACACTGTAGGACAACAACCCGCATCCCACTACCCACATAAATTCTGAGCTTTTTATCTGATTTTATTTGCCTATCTTTAGCTGAAGTCTGTGCTAAGGTTGAATCCAGTTCCCAGTGTTGACGACAAATACGCTGAAGGAAACAAAAGCGCAACTCCAAAAATAGAGTAATGAAATTCCTGGAATGCATTTGTCTAGGTTATATATTTAAGTGAGTAATACTGATTGATCAGAGGTCAATGTAAGTGCGAAATAAGCCAATGCAAAAGTAAAATGCGGGTACATTAAGAACCGGTGCAACCATCAGAGTGTTGAATGGAAGCATGCAGCGTGCGTGCATTGTGTTGTACAGATGTAAGATGGAGTTTGTTATCTGTTGCGCTTGGTCGATCAGTACTGGGAGTGTTAATCGTATTTGTGGACGACATTGGAGTTGTCAACAGGCGATGCCCCATATGCACTCGAATGGAGACAGGATCTGGTGGTCTAGCAGGCCAAGGCAACATGTCGACACTCTATAGAGCATTTTGGGTTATGGCAGCGGTAAGGGATACCTCCTGGAATGCTGTTCATGAATGGGAGCACAACAAGTCGAATCACCAATTTGCAGTCGGGGTGCGTGGGATAACCATGAGAGTGTCCTTACTTTCATACGAAACCGCACACCAGACCATAACTCCAGGTGTAGGTCAGCATGTCTAGC
The DNA here is from genome assembly GCF_023864275.1 of Schistocerca cancellata. Taxonomy (NCBI): domain Eukaryota; kingdom Metazoa; phylum Arthropoda; class Insecta; order Orthoptera; family Acrididae; genus Schistocerca; species Schistocerca cancellata. The sequence continues at coordinate 380,893,658 of NC_064630.1, forward strand.
ACGCAGACAGGTTGGTTGCAGGCCCTCAACTGGACTCCTCTTAATCAACATACGGCCATTATTGGCACCGAGGCTTCCATCAGAAAACACAACAGACCACACTGCGTCCTCCAGTTAGCTCTCGCTTGAAGTCGGGGACGGCAGTGGTTCGGGACCAGTGAAATACACGCTACGTACGGGTCGTCTGGCTCGCAGCTGCCCTTGAAATAAGCGATTTGTAACAGTTTATTGTATCACTGTGGTGCCGCCTACTGCTCAAACAGCTGTTGCACATGCAGTAAGATGCGGCAACGCCATTCACCGAACATCTGCATCTACATCTTCATACATACTCCTCAATCAACCATAGGGTGCGTGGCAGAGGGTACCTTGTACCACTACTAGCATCTTCTCTCCCTGTTCCACTCCCAAACAAAACGAGGGAAAAATGACTGCCTATATGCCTCTGTACGAGCCCTAATCTCTCTTATCTTTGTCGTTTTTCCGCGAAATATAAGTTGGCGGCAGTAATATTGTACTACAGTCAGCCTCAAATGGTGGTTCTCTAAATTTCCTCAGTAGCGATTCACGGAAAGAACGCATACTTTCCTCCAGAGACTCCTATCCGAGTTCCTGAAGCATTTCCGTAACGCGTGATGATCAAACCAGTAACAAATCTAGCAGCCCGCCTCTGAATTGCTTCTATGTCCTCCCTCAATCCGACCTGATTGGGATCCCAAACGCTCGAGCAGTACTCAAGAATAGGTCGTATTAGTGTTTTATAAGCGGTCTCCTTTACAGATGAACCACATCTTCCCAAAATTCTACCAATGAACCGAAGACGACTATCCGCCTTCCCCACAACTGCCATTACTTGCTTGTCCCACTTCATATCGCTCTGCAATGTTACGCCCAAATATTTTATCGACGTGACTGTGTCTTGCACTATACTACTAATGGAGTATTCAAACATTACGGGATTCTTTTTCCTATTCAAGTGCATTAATTTACATTTATCTATGCTTACAGTTAGCTGCCATTCTTTACACCAATCACAAATCCTGTGCAAGTCATCTTGTATCCTCCTACAGTCACTCAACGACGACACCTTCCCGTACACCACAGCATCATCAGCCAACAGCCGCACATTGCTATCCACCCTATCCAAAAGATCATTTATGTAGATAGAAAACAACAGCGGACCTACCGCACTTCCGTGGGGAACTCCAGATGATACCCTTATCTCCGATGAACACTCACCATCGAGGACAGCGTACTGGGTTCTATTACTTAAGAACTCTTCGAGCCACTCACATATTTGGGAACCAGTCCCATATGCTCGTACCTTAGTTAGGAGTCTGCAGTGGGGCACCGAGTCAAACGTTTTCCGGAAGTCAAGGAATATGGCATCCGTCTGATACCCTTTATCCATGGTTCACAAGATATCATGTGAAAAAAGGGCGAGTTGCGTTTCGCAGGAGCGATGCTTTCTAAAGCCGTGCCGATGCATGGACACCAACTTCTCTGTCTCAAGGAAATTCATTATATTCGAACTGAGAGTATGTTCAAGAATCCTGCAACGAATCGATGTTTTTCCCTCTCGGTAGCACCACTTTGCCATCCGGAGCCTAGTCTTCTTGCGGCCGTACGTTCTCGTGACCACTGCTGCCATCAATCATGTACTGTGACTACATTTCCGCCACCTCTTTATGCAATATTGCAGAAAGGACATCCAGCTTTCCGTAGCCCTATTACACGGCCTCATTCAAACTCACTGAGGTGTTCTTGTAATCTTAAAAGCATTCTTGACTATCATCAACTGGCCAGGTCCAATCTCAAGGGTAACTAAGGCTCACGACCGTCACTGCGTGTAGTTAAAGCAAACCTGATTTACATCTTCACGGTGGGGCTCTAGCTCCACTCCCACGCGACTGGCGCGAAACTTGAATAGAAATTATCTTTCACATGTAGAAACACGCCCACCAACTTTAGTTTATGTCGCACAGCTTCTTGGTGTTACGATATTTTTTTTTCGTTCAATATACCGGGTGATCAAAAAGTAAGTATAAATTTGAAAACTGAATAAATCACTGAATAATGTAGATAGAGATGTACAAATTGACACACATGCATGGAATGTGATGGGGTTTTATTAGAACCAAAAAAATACAGAAGTTCAAAAAATGTCCGACAGATGGCGCTTCATCTGATCAGAATAGCAATAATTAGCGTAACAAAGTAAGACAAAGCAAAGATGTTCTTTACACGAACTCAATATGCCCACCATCATTCCTCAACAATAGCTGTAGTCGAGGAATAATGTTGTGAACAGCACTGTAAAGCTGTCCGGAGTTATGGTGAGGCATTGGCGTCGGATGTTGTCTTTCAGCATCCCTAGAGATGTCGGTCGATCACGACACACTTGCGACGTCAGATAACCCCAAAGCACGGACTGAGGTCTGGGGACCTGGGAGGCGAAGCATGTCGAAAGTGGCGGCTGAGCACACGATCATCACCAAACGACGCGCGCAAGAGATCTTTCACGCGTATAGCAATATGGGGTGGAGCGCCATCCTGCATAAACATCGTACATTCCAGCAGGTGTTTAACAGCCAGGCTGGGGGTGATGCGATCTGTAACATATCGGCGTACCTCTCACCCGTCAAGGTAGCAGTTACAAAACCAGAATCACGCATTTCCTCGAAGAAAAAAGGCCCGATAACGGTAGATGTGGTAAATCCAACCCATACCGTGACTTTCTCGTCGTGCAATGGGGTTTACACGACAGTTCTAGGATTTTCGGTAGCCCAAATTCTGTCGTTGTGGGCGTTGACAGACGGTCGGAGCCTGAAATGAGCTTCGCCGGTCCACAACACGTTGCTCAACCAATCGTCATCTTCCGCAATCTTTTGAAACGCCCACAGCGCAAATGCCCTCCGCTTCACTAAATCGCCAGGTAACAGTTCATGGTGCCGATGGGTTTTGTACGGATAGCATCGGAAGGTACGCCTAAGTGCCAACCAAACAGTAGTGTATGGAATACCGGTGCGACGTGCGACTGCACGAGCGCTGACTTCCCCATGCATAGACGAACCCGCTACAGTCTCCATTTCTTCCTGAACTGTCTCAGCAGCATTACACCTTGTGCTCGGCCGGCCACTACGGGGTGTATCGTCTAAACAAACCGTGGCTTCGAACTTCGAACTCATTCTCGCCACAGCTGCATTTGTCAACGGACCTATACCCGTTCGAATCCCCTTCCTATGGCAATAGGATCGTAACGCTGAACGAGCAGATTCCCTATTCTGATATACAGCTTCACTAAAAGCGCCTTTTCGGGTAACGTCAACATGCTGCGACTGCTGGCGCATCTGAATCTCATTACAGCCCATTTTGTACACGATTGTCACTGACGTTTTGCTGTCCAGCGCCATCTGTCGGACATTTTGTGAACTTTGTTTTGTTTTTTCTAATAAAACTTCATGTCATTCCAAGCATGTGTGTCAATTTTTATCTCTCTATCTACATTATTTCGTGGTTTATTAAGTTTTCAAATTTATATTGACTTTTTGATCACCCGGTACATGACCAGTGCCTGTGAGTGTACCTCTAAAGTATACTTAAGCTGACTGATTGGCAATCTGTTTGCGTTCATTACTTAATTCCGCGCATCAAACTCCCTGCGAGGCGTGTAAAATCGAGCTGTTGGCGGCGTCACGAACGTATTTTTCTCCGAGTTTTAATTAAGGAGGCGGCCGGCGCTGCTCGGCGGCCGCGGCGCGCGGCCCAGCAGTCGGAAAGAAGTTAACGCGGCGGGCCACGGTGTTTATGCGCCGTCGACGGCGTCTGAAGCGGCTCGGGCCGTGATTAAACCTGCCCCCAGCCGTGGCGACGCGTAGGATTACAACTTACGAGTAATTAAACCTTACCTCACTCCTAATCCTGCTGTGCAGAAACCTTAGTTCAACACGGAAAGGGAGAATGAGAAAATACACGCGCCTAACAAAAAAAAAGGAGAGCGAAAGAAAAAAAGGAAACCCTCTGCGTTTAATCTGCCCGCACTTTTTTTCTTCAATTAGGTGTTTGGTGCGTAAGTGCACACAAATTTAGCCGCTTTCGACATAAATTCGCTAAGATTGTACGGCGTGGCGGGCGCAGCCTCGTACGTTAACGGGCTCTCCCCACGGGCTGACACGTGTCGTAAAAGGAAGGCGAGCGTGACACGGCGAGTGTCCCCCCCCTTCTTTTTAATTTAGACTCGGGCAGAGGGGACTTAAGATTCTCGCTTATTTCTTTAACTACAGCAGGACCCTCTCGCGAGCGTGAATTGAGTCCGCCGTTTAATCTGTGCAGGGGAGGAACTAATTTCTTTACCAGGCTGTGGACGGTTGCTATTAAAAATCTATGAATTCCTTCTTTTTACAGACTACCCACTTAAGTCATTTTGTTCTTTATTCTGGCCTGTGAGGAGCACATTTCTAAACGTCTGTCGCTACACACATACATATTGTAAAGGCTAATACCTTGCCGATGCAACCACTCTCTTTTGTCATAGACTGTTCGTTTCAGTTCTACGTGACTATCACGTCTTATTCTTTTCTCGCTGCCTTCCAATTATTTACTTTCCGCCGTCCTCTTCGTTTCTTTCTAAGCATTTTCCCTTCAAGAGTGTTCTTTCCTTTTTCTTATTGTGTTTCTAAGCTTTTCTCGTTTATTTTCTTTCTTCATTGATGGCTGTGTTGAGAGTCTTTTGGGAAAGGCCTCACTGTGGTGTCATCGACAGACACCACACTTGCTAGGTGGTAGCTTTAAATCGGCCGCGGTCCATTAGTACATGTCGGACCCGCGTGTCGCCACTGTCAGTAATTGCAGACCGAGCGCCACCACACGGCAGGTCTAGAGAGACGTACTAGCACTCACCCCAGTTGTACGACGACTTTGCTAGCGACTACACCGACGAAGCCTTTCTCTCATTTGCCGAGAGACAGATAGAATAGCCTTCAGCTAAGTCCATGGCTACGACCTAGCAAGGCGCCATTAGCCTTACAGTGTTTGTATTTAAAGAGCCTCATTTGTATCGTCAAGAGCGATGTATACAAATGATGGATTAAAGTTAAGTATTAAAGAAGCTACGTACTTTTCTTTATAGCATTCATTACGTATCCTGTTTCAGACATCACGCCAGCCGGCGTGTGTAACGCGTGCATTTAGGCTACTTCCGAGTGGCGTGGCTGTCTTGCTACGCCACAACACTCACCATGGAAACAATTTTGCATCACAGTATAGGGCGATGTCAAAAAAATGTTCAAATGTGTGTGAAATCTTATGGGACTTAACTGCTAAGGTCATCAGTCCCTAAGCTTACACACTACTTAAATTATCCTAAGTACTAACACACGCACCCATGCCCGAGGGAGGACTCGAACCTCTGCCGGGACCAGCCGCAGAGTCCATGACTGCAGCGCCTCAGACCATGAAATGGATCTGGTCTTGACCAGGGGCACTTCTTTTCACAGGGGCGAAAACAGGAGGACCTTTCACTTGTTCTGTAAGAGCTTCCGGTGACTTAGAGTGCAGTGACGCACTCTAGTCAGGCGAGCTTTTTCTGGGATTATCCTCCTGGCTCAGCATCAGAGGACAACGAACGGCGAAACGGAAGACTGCTGTCCTCAGTAGCAGAGTGGAATACCATTGGTGGAAGGGGTGAGAACTCTGCTCTGATAGTAAACTTCGGGTGAGATCCTCAGTTGTCCACTGCCTGTTATGCTGCTGTGTGTGGTCTCAAGAGACGTTTCCTCAAGCAAGCCACTGCTGTGTCTCCAAATTTGCAGATCTTTCCCTTCCGATGAGAACGATGTGCAAAGCCCAACAAAATTTCCAGAATTTCCAACGAGCAAATCTGGAAGTGGGACATGGGTTGTGACGTCGCAAATAGTGCGCGATCGCCCATTTGTCTATTAAATGCTTTACTTCAGAATGTATGTGGGGTGCAATGTAAGCCGGTAGAGTATTATAGGGTCAGTAACGGACGAGATGTGTCCTGCAGACTGACGTCACGACCATCTGTTGCAGCTGCGCGTGTGAAAGCAGTGGAGTAGCGCTGGCAGGCCACTTACATTATACGAAACTAAAAATATTAATAACTAATAAAGGAATAACCTGAGTAACGTCATATTTGATGTACAACCTTCTGTTGTGAAAACAAACAATATGTCAAAGTCTGAGATCAAAAATAGTTGTATTTTGGAAGTTAGTAAAATTCCGTAAAGAAACGTAATTTTCCGACAGTCAAGAATTTAAATAAATACAGTGATGTAATAGTTCACCTTCAGTGACTATGTACGATGATCTGATAACACTTTCAGTGTTCATATATATATTTTGAAAACCTCTGTGACTTTTCTATAGTAATAATTTCAAGAATTCTAAGTAAATATGTGTATTGTGTGTTAGGGTGCGTGTGAATGAGAATGCGTGCGTGAGAGTATGTGGGATGTTCGGCATCATTAAAAATCATTCATGTAATTCTCTACAGGAACTGGCAAGTGTTCCAACTCTGTAACGTGGGAACGAATCCACTACTAGTTTCCCTTCTAGTGAATGTCGGATGTCCAAGTATGTATGCTTATGTATAAGACAGCCAGAACATTCGCAACTACATAATAAATTTCCAGATGTAGAGTAAAGCTTATAGTTCATTTTGTTTTGTTTATTTAATTAGAGAGTTTTGTGTTACTTAATTTGATGACGTCAATGAGCCTAGAGAAGTGGTTGGTGCTTGCTAGATTTTGGTGCGAGCCGCGCCCTAGAGGTGAGTTCTCATTAGTCGTAAGTGCTGACAGCCAATGAGAAGCGGGACGGTTGGCCGCCTAGCGAGGAGATATACGTATAGTTTTGAGTGTGGGAGAGTGAGAAGGGAGTCGCGAGCTAGCTTTGATTGGAGGCGGTTAAGCTGGATGTGACTTTTCGCATTATGTGTAAGATGAAGTCTTGGGATGACTTCCGCGTTATGGTCCAGTGTTAATGGTATCTGGTTGTGTCCAGAAACTGTTTATGAAAACTTTAGAGTGTTGTGATAATTCGTTCCGACGAAAATCGCGAGTGAACTTTGAATTATATAGCGTGGCGGTACTGAGTATATTCTTACTGAGTATTTTATGGCGAGCATAAACTTTAACTAAAGACAACCCCTGAATATCGTGTGCAGAAGTAATTGGCCGATCATTGGCTGTGTTACAAGTAATTGGTTTCGGAATTTGGGAAGGTAAAAGTTCTGGCTGTTTTAGGTATGGTGATAACTGTGAGCAGAAACTTTAGTAAATTTCGTAAATGTGGGCTGATGATCTTGCTTCACGGCAATAAAGATCTGTTAAAGGTTTAAATTTGAACTTCATGTTTAAAGTACGAGTGACATCCCCTTTCCGAATCATTTCTTTAAAGTACATAGACAATGAAACTTCCTGGCAGATTAAAACTGTGTGCCGGATCAAGACTCGAACTCTGGACCATTGCCTTTCGCGGGCAAGTGCTCTACCAACTGAGCTACCCAAGCACGACTCACGCCCCGTCCTCACAGATTTACTTCTGCCAGTACCTCGTCTCCTACCTTCCAAACTTTACAGAAGCTCTCCTGCGAACCTTGCAGAACTAGCACTCCTGAAAGAAAGGATATTGCGGAGACATGGCTTAGCGACAGCCTTGGGGATGTTTCCAGAATGAGATTTTCACTCTGCAGTGGAGTGGGCGCTGATATGAAACTTCCTGGCAGATTAAAACTGTGTGCCGGACCGAGACTCGAACTCGGGACCATTGCCTTTCGCGGGCAAGTGCTCTACCAACTGAGCTACCCAAGCACGACTCACGCCCCGTCCTCACAGAACTGCGAACCTTGCAGAACTAGCACTCCCGAGTTCGAGTCTCGGTCCGGCACACAGTTTTAATCAACATAGACAATTTTCAGCAAATTTTACTTACAGCGGCCTCCGGCGTTAGCTATGAGGTTACAGTTTCCTCAACACTGCTTTTCTGTGATCTCGTAAGTAGCTGCATTCAGGAGTTTACGTGCGAAGATCTACCGCTGTAAAGAGGTAGGTGAACAAAAATTATAAAAGAAATTGCATTGCAGCAGCAACGTATAATCCGTCGCAATTGGGCATCGCATTGCACGCACGTAAAATCCGTCGCAGGGCGAACTTGTCTCTGATTTCCATACACACATGTCTCATTGGTAGATGCATTTTAACTTTGTGGTGGCAAGACTGAAAGATAACTTATGTCCTCTCTGGGACTGGCTAAAAGTGATTGTGCGTTTCACTGAATAATCTTTTGTTTACATTGACTTCCATTAAGACTTGCGGGATGATTTTTCTATCCCTACTGTTCGTTCTGTTTTGCCAATTCAATCCTTCGCTTCCATTACGGTCTATTGTCCACTGTGTATACCACCGAGATAAAAATACTGCTCGTACATTCTGTGACATCAGTTTTACATTTATTTCAATTTTCCGTAGAGTTTTCCGTACTGGCACTCTTTATTTTCCCGTTTAGTCACTTTTAATTTCTATAGTTAAATACTCTTCGACAGGACTTACAGAATTCTGTTCATTTCGTTTTCAAAGTCTGCGACTACTATGATGTCATCAGCGTATCTGACAAATATGAGGATAGGGAACATCCTTGTCTAACTAGTTTTCTAAACCAGGCTTCTTCCTCTACCTGGTGCTATTTTGGGTTTTAGTTCTGATATGTCTGAAAATATCTGTTGCTGTCATTGATCTATCAGCAGACTACGATACAGTCTGGAGACCAGGCTACCATATAAAATGATCAAGATAATCTAATCAGAAAAGTTACAAAGCTTATTGAGAACATGATTGGTAACAGGATTCCACGTCATCATGGGAAACAAAATCGCCGGCAGCGGTGGCCGAGCGATTCTAGGCACTTCAGTCCGGAACTGCGCGACTGCTACGGCCGCAGGTTCGAATCCTGCCTCGGGCATAGATGAGTGTGATATCCTTAGTTCTAAGTTCTAGGGAACTGATGACCTCCGATGTTAAGTCGCATAGTGCTCAGAGCCATTTGAACCATTTCTGAAACAAAATCAGTAATCATAAATTTCTTCAGAACAGCTTATCTCAAGGTTTAGTATTAGTTCCACTGCTGCTTAGCATTTACATTGTCGACATGCCAGAAACAGTAAGAAATTTGGCTATGCTCATGATTGGTTAATATCACGAAGGCACACTCGTTTTGAAACAATGTAAAAGATCGTAACATCTGATTTGTCAGTCATTTGACACAACACTTCCTGAAATGGAGGCTTAAAACTTACACTGCTAAGACAGAAGTGACTTACTTCCGTTTTAATAAGAGATAATCCAATAAAATCTAGGTGTCTGATTAGAGGTAACCCTGTTTTTTACATCACACCTCAAAAGACCTGCCAATAAGCTGATGACAAGAAATAATCTCACTCAAAAACTTCGTGAAACCGTATGCGGATCTTCAGCAACCACCCTGCGGGCTTCTACTCTCAGCTTGGTATACCCCGCAGAGGAGTACCGTGTACCAGCATGGATGAACAGCCCTCTCGTAAACAAAATAGCACTCTCATAAAAAAGGTAATAGTACCATGCGCATCATGGCTGCCTGTCCTGAACCACACATTTCTCTGAAAGAAAGACGCCTTCATCAGGGTATGAAATAAGATCCTAGCAAACCCTAGACTATCGGAGGTTGCCGGCCGGAGTGGCAGAGAGGATCTAGGCGCTACAGTCTGGAACTGCGCGACCGCTACAGTCGCAGGTTCGAATCCTGCCTCCGGCATGGATTTGTGTGATGTCCTTAGGTTAGTTAGGTTTAAGTAGTTCTAAGTTGTAGGGGACTGATGACCTCAGCAGTTAAGTCCCATAGTGCTGAGAGCCATTTCATTTCAACTATTCGAGTTTTCTGCCATCCCTGATCTCAGAATCAACAGATTTCATTTACACTACTGGCCATTAAAATTGCTTCACCACGAAGATCACATGCTACAGATGCGAAATTTAACCAACAGGAAGAAGATGCTGTGATATGCAAATGATTAGCTTCGCAGAGCATTCACACAAAGTTGGCACCGGTGGTGACACCTACAACGTGCTGACATGAGTAACCTTTCCAACCGTTCTCTCATACACAAACAGCAGTTGACCGGCGTTGCCTGGTGAAACGTTGTTGTGATGCCTCGTGTAAGGAGGAGAAATGCGTACCATCACGTTTCCGACTGATAAAAGTCGAATTGTAGCATATCGCGATTGCGGTTTATCGTATCGCGACATTGCTGGTCGCATTGGTCGAGATACAATGACTGTTAGCAGAATATGGAATCGGTGGGTTCAGGAGGGTAATACGGAACGCCGTGCTGGATCCCAACGGCCTCGTATCACTTGCAGTCGAGATGACAGGCATCTTATCCGCATGACTGTAACGAATCGTGCAACCACGTCTCGATCCCTGAGTCAACAGATGGGGACGTTTGCAAGACAACAACCATCTGCACGAACAATTCGACGACGTTTGCAGCAGCATGGACTATCAGCTCGGAGACCGTGGCTGCGGTTACCCTTCACGCTGCATCACAGACAGGGGCGCCTGCGATGCTGTACTCAACGATGAGCCTGGGTGCACGAATGGCAAAACGTCATTTTTTCGGATGAATCCAGGGTCATGTTTACAGCATCACGACGGTCGCATCTTTGTTTGGCGACATCGCGGTGAACGCACATTGGAAGCGTGTATTCGTCATCGCCATGCTGGCATATCACCCGGCGTGATGGTATGGGGTGCCATTGGTTACTCGTCTCGGTCACCTCTAGTTCGCATTGACGGCACTTTCAACACTGGACGTTACATTTCGGATGTGTTACGACCCGTGGCTCTACCCTTCATTCGATCCCTGCGAAACCCTACATTTCTACATCTACATCTACATTTATACTCCGCAAGCCACCCAACGGTGTGTGGCGGAGGGCACTTTACGTGCCACTGTCATTACCTCCCTTTCCTGTTCCAGTCGCGTATGGTTCGCGGGAAGAACGACTGTCTGAATGCCTCCGTGCGCGCTCTAATCTCTCTAATTTTACATTCGTGATCTCCTCGGGAGGTATAAGTAGGGGGAAGCAATATATTCGATACCTCATCCAGAAACGCACCCTCTCGAAACCTGGCGAGCAAGCTACACCGCGATGCAGAGCGCCTCTCGTGCAGAGTCTGCCACTTGAGTTTGTTAAACATCTCCGTAACGCTATCACGGTTATCAAATAACCCTGTGACGAAACGCGCCGCTCTTCTTTGGACCTTCTCTATCTCCTCCGTCAACCCGATCTGGTACGGATCCCACACTGATGCGCAATACTCAAGTATAGGTCGAACGAGTGTTTTGTAAGCCACCTCCTTTGTTGATGGACTACATTTTCTAAGGACTCTCCCAATGAATCTCAACCTGGTACCCGCCTTACCAACAATTAATTTTATATGATTATTCCACTTCAAATCGTTCCGCACACATACTCCCAGATATTTTACTGAAGTAGCTTCTACCAGTGTTTGTTCTGCTATCATATAATCATACAATAAAGGATCCTTCTTTCTATGTATTCGCAATACATTACATTTGCCTATGTTAAGGGTCAGTTGCCACTCCCTGCACCAAGTGCCTATCCGCTGCAGATCTTCCTGCATTTCGCTACAATTTTCTAATGCTGCAACTTCTCTGTATATTACAGCATCATCCGCGAAAAGCCGCATGGAAGTTCCGACACTATCTACCAAGTCATTTATATACGAGGGCAGTTCAATAAGTAATGCAACACATTTTTTTCTCGGCCAATTTTGGTTTAAAAAACCTGAAATTTCTTGTGGAATATTTTCAAACATTCCCGCTTCGTCTCGTATAGTTTCATTGACTTCCGACAGGTGGCAGCGCTGTACGGAGCTGTTAAAATGGCGTCTGTAACGGATGTGCGTTGCAAACAACGGGCAGTGATCGAGTTTCTTTTGACGGAAAACCAGGGCATCTCAGATATTCATAAGCGCTTGCAGAATGTCTACGGTGATCTGGCAGTGGACAAAAGCACGGTGAGTCGTTGGGCAAAGCGTGTGTCATCATCGCCGCAAGGTCAAGCAAGACTGTCTGATCTCCCGCGTGCGGGCCGGCCGTGCACAGCTGTGACTTCAGTGGACTGTTCTTCCTCATGCACCCTACAGCCCCGATCTCGCACCGTCGGATTTCCATATGTTTGGCCCAATGAAGGACGCAATCCGTGGGGCGCACTACGCGCATGATGAAGGAGTTATTGATGCAGTACGACGTTGGCTCCGACATCGACCAGTGGAATGGTACCGTGCAGGCATACAGGCCTTCATTTCAAGGTGGCGTAAGGCCGTAGCATTGAATGGGGATTACGTTGAAAAATAGTGTTGTGTAGCTAAAAGATTGGGGAATAACGTAGTGTATTTCAATGCTGAGTAAAACAACCCCTGTTTCAGAAAAAAAATGTGTTGCATTACTTATTGAACTGCCCTCGTATATTGTGAAAAGAAATGGTCCCATATCACTCCCCTGTGGCACGCCAGAGGTTACTTTAACGTCTGTAGACGTCTTTCCATTGATGACAACATGCTGTGTTCTGTTTGCTAAAAACTCTTCAATCCAGCCACACAGCTGGTCTGATATTCCGTAGGCTCTTACTTTGTTTATCAGGCGACAGTGCGGAATTGTATCGAACGCCTTCCGGAAGTCAAGGTAAATAGCATCTACCTGGGAGCCTGTATCTAATATTTTCTGGGTCTCATGAACAAATAAAGCGAGTTGGGTCTCACACGATCGCTGTTTCCGGAATCCATGTTGATTCCTACATAGTAGATTCTGGGTTTCCAAAAACGACATGATACTCGAGCAAAAAACATGTTCTAAAATTCTACAACAGATCGACGTCAGAGATATAGGTCTATAGTTTTGCGCATCTGCTCGACGACCCTTCTTGAAGACTGGGACTACCTGTGCTCTTTTCCAATCATTTGGAACCTTCCGTTCCTCTAGAGACTTGCGGTACACGGCTGTTGGAAGGGAGGCAAGTTCTTTCGCGTACTCTGTGTAGAATCGAATTGGTATCCCGTCAGGTCCAGTGGACTTTCCTCTGTTGAGTGATTCCAGTTGCTTTTCTATTCCTTGGACACTTATTTCGATGTCAGCCATTTTTTCGTTTGTGTGAGGATTTAGAGAAGGAACTGCAGTGCGGTCTTCCTCTGTGAAACAGCTTTGGAAAAAGGTGTTTAGTATTTCAGCTTTACGCGTGTCATCCTCTGTTTCAATGCCTTCCTCATCCCGGAGTGTCTGGATATGCTGTTTCGATCCACTTACTGATTTAACTTAAGACCAGAACTTCCTAGGATTTTCTGTCAAGTCGGTACATAGAATTTTACTTTCGAATTCACTGAACGCTTCACGCATAGCTCTCCTAACGCTAACTTTGACATCGTTTAGCTTCTGTTTGTCTGAGAGGTTTTGGCTGCGTTTAAACTTTGAGTGAAGCTCTCTTTGCCTTCGCAGTAGTTTCCTAACTTTGTTGTTGTACCACGGTGGGTTTTTCCCGTCCCTCACAGTTTTACTCGGCACGTACCTGTCTAAAACGCATTTTACGATTGCCTTGAACTTTTTCCATAAACACTCAACATTGTCAGTGTCGGAACGGAAATTTTCGTTTTGATCTGTTAGGTAGTCTGAAATCTGCCTTCTATTACTCTTGCTAAACAGATAAACCTTCCTCCCTTTTTTTATACACTCCTGGAAATTGAAATAAGAACACCGTGAATTCATTGTCCCAGGAAGGGGAAACTTTATTGACACATTCCTGGGGTCAGATACATCACATGATCACACTGACAGAACCACAGGCACATAGACACAGGCAACAGAGCATGCACAATGTCGGCACTAGTACAGTGTATATCCACCTTTCGCAGCAATGCAGGCTGCTATTCTCCCATGGAGACGATCGTAGAGATGCTGGATGTAGTCCTGTGGAACGGCTTGCCATGCCATTTCCACCTGGCGCCTCAGTTGGACCAGCGTTCGTGCTGGACGTGCAGACCGCGTGAGACGACGCTTCATCCAGTCCCAAACATGCTCAACGGGGGACAGATCCGGAGATCTTGCTGGCCAGGGTAGTTGACTTACACCTTCTAGAGCACGTTGGGTGGCACGGGATACATGCGGACGTGCATTGTCCTGTTGGAACAGCAAGTTCCCTTGCCGGTCTAGGAATGGTAGAACGATGGGTTCGATGACGGTTTGGATGTACCGTGCACTATTCAGTGTCCCCTCGACGATCACCAGTGGTGTACGGCCAGTGTAGGAGATCGCTCCCCACACCATGATGCCGGGTGTTGGCCCTGTGTGCCTCGGTCGTATGCAGTCCTGATTGTGGCGCTCACCTGCACGGCGCCAAACACGCATACGACCATCATTGGCACCAAGGCAGAAGCGACTCTCATCGCTGAAGACGACACGTCTCCATTCGTCCCTCCATTCACGCCTGTCGCGACACCACTGGAGGCGGGCTGCACGATGTTGGGGCGTGAGCGGAAGACGGCCTAACGGTGTGCGGGACCGTAGCCCAGCTTCATGGAGACGGTTGCGAATGGTCCTCGCCGATACCCCAGGAGCAACAGTGTCCCTAATTCGCTGGGAAGTGGCGGTGCGGTCCCCTACGGCACTGCGTAGGATCCTACGGTCTTGGCGTGCATCCGTGCGTCGCTGCGGTCCGGTCCCAGGTCAACGGGCACGTGCACCTTCCGCCGACCACTGGCGACAACATCGATGTACTGTGGAGACCTCACGCCCCACGTGTTGAGCAATTCGGCGGTACGTCCACCCGGCCTCCCGCATGCCCATTATACGCCCTCGCTCAAAGTCCGTCAACTGCACATACGGTTCACGTCCACGCTGTCGCGGCATGCTACCAGTGTTAAAGACTGCGATGGAGCTCCGTATGTCATGGCAAAGTGGCTGACACTGACGGCGGCGGTGCACAAATGCTGCACAGCTAGCGCCATTCGACGGCCAACACCGCGGTTCCTGGTGTGTCTGCTGTGCCGTGCGTGTGATCATTGCTTGTACAGCCCTCTCGCAGTGTCCGGAGCAAGTATGGTGGGTCTGACACACCGGTGTCAATGTGTTCTTTTTTCCATTTCCAGGAGTGTATTCCTATTTACTTCCATATTCAGGGATGCTGCAATGGCCTTATGATCACTGATTCCCTGTTCTGCGCTTACAGAGTCGAAAAGTTCGGGTCTGTTTGTTATCAGTAGGTCCAAGATGTTATCTCCACGAGTCGGTTCTCTGTTTAATTGCTCGAGGTAATTTTCGGATTGTGCATTCAGTATAATGTCACTCGATGCTCTGTCCCTACCACCCGTCCTAAACCTCTGAGTGTCCCAGTCTGTATCTGGTAAATTGAAATCTCCACCTAAGACTATAACATGCTGAGAAAATTGATGTGAAATGTATTCCAAATTTTCTCTCAGTTGTTCTGCCACTAATGCCGCTGAGTCGGGAGGTCGGTAAAAGGAGCCTAGCTCGGTTGTTGAGTGTAACCTCCACCCATAATAATTCACAGGAACTATCCACTTCTACTTCACTACAGGATAAACTACTACTAACAGCGACGAACACTCCACCACCGGTTGCATGCAATCTATCCTTTCTAAACACCGTCTGTACCTTTGTAAAAATTTCGGCAGAATTTATCTCTGGATTCAGCCAGCTTTCTGTACCTACAACGATTTCAGCTTCGGTGCTTTCTATCAGCGCTTGAAGTTCCGGTACTTTACCAACGCAGCTTCGACAGTTTACAATTACAATACCGATTGCTGCTTGGTCCCCGCATGTCCTGACTTTGCCCCGCACCCGTTGAGGCTGTTGCACTTCCTGTACTTGCCCAAGACCATCTAACCTAAAAAACCGCCCAGCCCACGCCACACAACCCCTGCTACCCGTGTAGCCGCTTGTTGCGTGTAGTGGACTCCTGACCTATCCAGCGGAACCCGAAACCCCACCACCCTACGGCGCATGTCGAGGAATCTGCAGCCCACACGGTCGCAGAACCGTCTCAGCCTCTGATTCAGACCCTCCACTCGGCTCTGTACCAAAGGTCCGCAGTCAGTCCTGTCGACGATGCTGCAGATGGTGAGCTCTGCTTTCATCCCGCTAGCGAGACTGGCAGTCTTCACCAAATCAGATAGCCGCCGGAAGCCAGAGAGGATTTCCTCCGATCCATAGCGACACACATCATTGGTGCCGACATGAGCGACCACCTGCAGATGGGTGCACCCTGTACCCTTCATGGCATCCGGAAGGACCCTTTCCACATCTGGAATGACTCCCCCCAGTATGCACACGGAGTGCACATTGGTTTTCTTCCCCTCTCTTGCTGCCATATCCCTAAGGGGCCCCATTACGCGCCTGACGATGGAGCTCCCAACTATCAGTAAGCCCACCCTCTGCGACTGCCCGGATCTTGCGGACTGAGGGGCAACCTCTGGAACAGGACAAGCAGCCATGTCAGGCCGAAGATCAGTATCAGCCTGAGACAGAGCCTGAAACTGGTTCGTCAGACAAACTGGAGAGGCCTTCCGTTCAGCCCTCCGGAATGTCTTTCGCCCCCTGCCACACCTTGAGACGACCTCCCACTCTACCACAGGTGAGGGATCAGCCTCAATGCGGGCAGTATCCCGGGCAACCACAGTCGTAGTCCGATCGGGGGATGCGTGGGACGAGCTGGCCGTCTCCGACAAACCCCCATCCAGACCCCCACAGTGATGCCCATTGGCAACAGCCTCAAGCTGTGTGACCGAAGCCAACACTGCCTGAAGCTGGGAGCGAAGGGATGCCAACTCAGCCTGCATCCGAACACAGCAGTTGCAGTCCCTATCCATGCTAAAAACTGTTGTGCAAAGAACGTCTGAACTAATCTACAGAGAGTGCAAACAAATCGACACAAAATTTAAACGGTTATTAAAATACAAGATTGCCTAGTAAATGCAGTAACGCTGCTACTTGCGCACTGCTGACACACTGCTCGGCGGCGGAAGGAGACTACGCGATTTTACACTATTCGGGTACTAAAACGCGATGCTACAACTCTCAAATACTGTAATACGCCCGAAATTTATGAATTAAACAATGCAAGTACCAAAAACACGCAAAGAAATTAAGAATTAAACTATGTAACAAATGAGTGAGCTAGGAGTATACGACTTGCTGCTGCAGCTGCTTATCCAACGGTGGCAATTGATTAATCATCCTTCCATCCTTCCAGTGCTATTTTCTTCACAAGAGTAGCGTCCAGTTCGTATTACCTATAGTCTGTTCTAAATCACTGAAGGTAAACAATCTCTTCTATACATATCGACCCTTCTGTCCAGAGGCATGCACAAGTCCAAAATTGCGTATCTTCTTACTCTGTCTTCTCCAATAAAAGTATCTACTTTTTATTTTACTCTGGTATATTAACAGATATTTTGGAGACATCTGATAACACTGATAGTCTTTTACAATTGGTGCAATCAACTGACCTTCCTCTTTTAGGTCTGAGAATGGTCCTGCATTGCCCGAAGTCTTCTGGCATGTTTCCTCTTTCGTAGATATCATTAATTCAATCGACACTCACTGTAAATATGACAGAGAGGGTTCTCTTTTCATTGTTATCGTTCTCAGCATACTGACATTCATTGGTGGATGAAGATCTATCCTACACTTTTCCACCCACCATCTAATCATCTTAGCTATAGCCAGCGAGTTATTTAACGAGAATGTGTACTTGTTCCCTCAACTGGCGACGTTACGTACGAGCAGCGGGCACCGAGCATGCCGCAATGGGTCAGACACATGCCCTCTTGCGCCACATCACGCTAAGTGGTCTGTTGCTGTGGTCTCTCGCACGAGATAAAGATTCCCGCACAGGAAAAACAAGCCAGTGTCGTATTAAGTTTACATGCTTACATTATACACGCCGGCAATCCTCTTGTCCACGACCTACGCTGCAAGCTTGATCTCTGTTTGGTGTTTGACTGTCTGTATTTCTCATAGCAATAAAGCAGACTTATTCAACGACTTGCAGTATTTCAGTGTTTATTAAAAAAAATGGTTCAAATGGCTCTGAGCACGATGGGGCTTAACATCTGAGGTCATCGGTCCCCTAGAACTTAGAACTACTTACACCTAACTAACCTAAGGACATCACACACATCCATGGCCAAGGGAGGATTCGAAACTGCGATAGTAGCGGTCGCGCGATTCCACACTGGTCCTAGAACCTCTCGGCCACATCGGCCGGCAGTGTTTATTCTTTGCGTAACTGCAGCCAGTGTAATATCACCATTTCTGTGAGTTTGAAAAATTGTCTTTCAACTTTCTATAACTACGTAATTGTGAAATGTCAAGCTTCTGGCTGAAGACGATGTTGATTCAACGTTAACTATATTAGGCATTCTGTACAGATTGTATGTCTTGTTACTTTTTTTGTTTGCATCGTGATGATAAAGAACTGCTTATTGCTTTAGTCTTTTTGCTAGCTTACTTTTGAACAGCTATGATGCGGAAACGTATGGAGTAAAATAACACCATTTTTACTACTGAGGATGAAAGTTTATGAATATGGCTAAATAACGCAAAGGAAATAAATTCAAGGCTCATCTGTAAATTCGGGGTGAGACTTTAACTAAATCTATAGCAGTTACAGGAATACGTGGCATGAAAGTGGAAGGAGAATGAGCACATCGCGACGAGTCCTCACACGGTCGGAAACTTTCTGTCTGTCGCAACAGATCACTCCAGTTCTATTTACCACTGAGCATGCTGAGTCCATAGCCTCTCCAGCCTATTCCAAACAAATGTTCACTTGATCTTAATAAAATGTGGTACTATTTTCTTAAGACTGGTGAAGCATATTTAGAATTTGTAAAGGACATTAATATTTAAATATACTCATGTTAAGAAAAAAACAGAACACCTTGAATGTCTAGAGATAGGACGTTCATATTCACAGGACATGTACATTAGCATGTTCTGCAGAACTGATTACCAGTTCAGTCACCTCGGTTCAGCATGTGTCTTGTTGCCTAGTAGGCACTGCGTTCTTCATGGGCCCAGATAACTTCTTTCATACGTGATGGCATCGACGCGTATAAAGCGTGGATGGCATCCTGTGAAGTAGCCATACATGCTGTATTCATCTGGTTCCAAGGTCCATCTGTGGTTGTTGGCACTAGGTCACAACGCTGCCTTGAGTTGGCGCTGTTCGTTTTGTGCGAATGTAGTCTGTGTAATGCCACTCCCCCTGTCTGTGGTGAACCAAAATGTGGCCATCATTTTGAAACGAACAGAACCTGGACTCGTCCGAAAATACTATCTGATGCCATTCCTGCCCCAGTGACGTCGTTCCATACAGCATTGCCGTCTAGCATATGCCTGCACATTCGTCAAAGGTAGGCGGAAACGTAGACGGCACGCATCTATCCCATGCCATAATAAACGGCGACGGACTTAACATCCCAGATAGTGTACGATTTGTTATTCTGTACCTCTGTTGCACCGGAGCCGAGGACGACGCAGACCCGTTCTCCAACGCCATTCGGATGAGGTGTCGATCTTCTCGGGGAGTGATCTGGCTCGTGCGACCGGACCCATCTCGTCGTGTTCTACGGCCTTCCGTGAACCATTCTGCAAACACCCGTTGTACTGACGCAACACTTCGTCCCACACGAGCAGGGTTCCCGGGTGGATGCATTATATTCTTCATATTGGAATATGAACTAATTCATGTAAATCTATTGTTGCATGCCCAGTAACTGATGGATAATTAATGAAAGTACTTAGTTGTAATCCAGAAACAGATGTTTGGCCTTGTATAATTCCAAAGGCAGTTCACTTAACTCGTAAAAAGGTAGCTATATAAACCCATTTCCATTTATGCTTGTTGGTGCCAATGGGAATTCAAAGAGTATAAGATGTTCAAATTCTTACTTTTTGTAGTTAGTAAGCGATCTCGATTAGCAACATGACTACACTGTCTTTTGTTTAATCCAGAGGCATATAAATGAAAGTGAATAGGTTAAAGTTTATTATACAATTTTCTAGTCATTATTACTAATGGCTTAGAGTGAATTTGTCAGGTTTGGAGGTAAATTAACAGTTATGGTAAAGACGAGATATCAATTTAAAATGGCCCAAGAAGAGGAACTTAACATTCAGCAGGTGGTGAAACAGGTAGAACAGGCCGTGACAAATGAGGAAGCACTCGAACCGATTTCATTAGTGTTACAAAAGATAGAAACCTTGTCATTAGACATGAAAGAAATGGACACTGAAAAGGATCATCGCAACAGCCAAATTGAATTACGATCTGAACTGTCTGCATGCAAATGGCACTACAAACACAAATTATCATTGTCCATGGGGCACTAAATGCAAATATCCAAGAAATATCCGAAGCTCAAAGGAATTGAGGAAATTAAATCTGGTAACGAACATTTAAGGAAAGAATTTGCTGATGGTCTACAAGAAATTAAAACCCAGATGGGTGCCGACATTTCCCAGTGGAAAGACGCAGCCAACCGTCAGGTTGTGTCAGTAAATCATGGTCATGAACTTACAACAGTCAAAGAAGCGGTAAAAGATAACACTCTCTAATTAGTAACGCAGCCAAAGTACCTGGACAGACATATGTGTCTAATTGTCCACAGTTACAGAAAAATATACTCAGCCAAATGTATCATCGCAGTCACCATTAGTGAGACAGGTTGCATGTGACTATGCATCACTGCTTATGAAGGAACAAGTAATCAAATATAAGCAATTCCAAGTTTTCACTACAGATAAAAAGACAGTTCACTCAACTGTGTTCGTAAGAACTTTCAGAGGTGCATTACGAGGTACATGGACCGTGTCCCAAACCATAGGATATGTAATTGGTTATATATATGGAGATGACACTTTGTGGGCGGTACATGCAGCCGAATTTTGTAATACTCAAAAAGAATCCGAGGAAGCAATTTTTCTAAATATTGGTCATCTGCCTGAACCTTCTAATGCGAAACAGGGGAATTCCGAAAGATACTTAGAAAAAATATATTGATAAAACATGTTACTGGACAGAGCCTATCTCGCCCAAAAATAAAGTATACCGTTTGAAAGCCAAGTACCCATAGATACTAGAGTAAGCCATACACTCCAGTGAAACAAACTTGGAAAAATTATTGTCTGTGACCGACACCACTGACATGTTGCATGAAGCTTTTGAAGTCAAGTCAAGTCTGCAGTCAGTCAACATTGAACCAACTGCCTTTAACCGATTCAGTGGCAACAACCACACTACGTCAAACAGGAGTGGAACTGGACGTGAAACTCCAAATCATTCATTTGGCACGCAATTCAGTAACAACGACAATAAATAATTCAGGATTCCGAGATAGGCATCACAAAAGGAGGTACAATCCAGGTTACCATCAAAATGTGGGACCATATCAGCGACAAAACAGTAACCTTACTCCTGTTAGCCACAATAGTACTGAATGGCGAAACCAACAGCCAGTTACAGTATTGATTGCAGATGACAATCGTCACGTTGCTCCTCAAAGACGGTTAGAATACACACGACCACATCTAGCCCTGAGATGCTGGTTGTGAGTTGCGGGAGTGGCTGTGACAAGAACATCTGAATGCTGAAGTACAATGATGGCGAGGAATAACTGGCGCGAGATCATAACCCTTTGCTAGCTCGAATCTTGTAGTATGCCTCAGTCTGCAATAAAAGTGGTAACAGAAAATTTAGAAGCAATCAGTAATATTGACACAGGTACGTGCATAAATTTAGTATAGATACCATTGTTCAAATTAACACAGGAAACACGAAAGTACTGCAGGAGGACGTTCTTTTCCTCTTCTTTTTATCAGTCTTCTAACTGGTTCGATGTGGTCCGCCACGAATTCGAATTCCTCCCTTGTGCCAACCTCTTCATCTCAGAGCGTAGAACTTGCAACCTACGTCTTCAATTAGTTGCTAATTTGCTGTATGTATTCTAATCTCTGTCTACCTCTACAGTTTTTGTCCTCTACAGCCCCCTCTAGTACCATGGAAGTCATTTCCTGATGTCTTCACAGATGTCTTATCATCCTGCCTCTTCTCCTTGTCAGTGTTTTCCACATATTCCTTTCCTCTCCGATTCTGCGCAGAGCCTCCTCATTCCTTGCCTTATGAGTTCACCTAATTTTCCACTTTCGCCTGTAGCACAGTCGATGTTTTACTACCATACAATGCTGTGCTCCATGCGTACATTCTCAGAAATTTCTTCCTATGTTTGACGTTAGTAGACTTCTCTTGGCCAGAAGTGCCCGTTTTGCCAGTGCTAGTCTGCTTTTGATGTCCATTGCTCCGTCCGTCATTGTTTACTTTGCTTCCCAGATAGCAGAATTCCTTAACTTCATCTACTTCGTGACCATCAGTCCTGACGCTAAGTTTCTCGCTGTTCTCATTTTTGCTACTTCTCATTACTTTTGTCTTTCTTCGGTTTACTCTCAGTCTATAATCTACACTCATTAGATTGTTCATTCCATTTAACGTATCATGTAATTGTTCTTCACTTTCACTCTTCACTTTCAGCAACGTCATCATCGAATCATTGATATCCTTTCACCGTGAATTTTAATTCCACTCCTGAAACTTTGTTTTATTTCCATCATTGCTTCTTCTATGCACAGATTGAACAGTACGGGGGAAGACTATATCCCTGTCTTACACCCCTTTTAATCCTAGCACTTCGTCCATGATCGTCCACTCTTATTATTCCGTCTTCGTTCTCATATATCTTGTACATTACCCGTCTCTCCCTATAGCTTACCCTACATTTCTCAGAATTTCGAACATCATGCACCATTTTACATTGCCGAACGCTTTTATCAGGTCGACAAATCCTGTGAACGTGTCTTGATTTTTCTTTAGTCTTGCTTTCATTATCAACCGAAACGTTAGAATGGCCCGTCTGGCGCCTTTATCTTTTCTAAAGCCAAACTGATCGTCATCTAGCACCTCCTCAATTTTCTTTTCCATTCTAGTTCCATGAAAACACAGACATGACTACTTTTAGCCCTGGGTAATAGAGCTGTAAGTTCCACATTCCTGTTAGTACCAAACTTGGTTGTGGATTTTATGGTAGGAGACGAGGTACTGGCAGAAGTAAAGCTGCGCGTAGCGGGCGTGAGTCGTGCTTCGGTAGCTCAGATGGTAGAGCACTTGCCCGCGAAAGGCAAAGGTCCCGAGTTCGAGTCTGGGTCGGGCACACAGTTTTAATCTGCCAGGAAGTTTCAACCTTCAAGTAACTTCCTTTCCGGATGAAAATACGCTCCGAACATAGCTCGACGAGTTCTTCGCCTCATAACCACAGGATTTCAACAGTCGCGGAATCGGAAAGTTACCCTAGCGATGGCTTAGGTGGAGTATATATTATTGACGACTAAAGTCTCTGTTACGTGTATCTGTTGTGTTTATTAAACGTATGGAAAAACGCTTCAAATTTAAGGACCAGCCCAATATTTAGAAACATTATTCCTCGCTAAATTATGACCAGTATCAAGATCATATGCGCTGTTGAACAGTATTACCGTAATCTATCCCGGGAGTGACTAATATTGTACCGAATGTAGTATTCTCACTTCTGAAATACTTCACTCACCTAAAACACACGGACTGCCAACCAATTAAGCCTTTACACTTACAAAGGAAATTAAATTGTCATCAGATAAAGGTAATTATTAGTGCTTAATCAGTAGGCTTCTTTATAAATAACTTCTCTCCTGCCAGTTGGGATTTTCTTTTATTTGCATTTTATACGATGCGTTTAGGGTAATGGGTCCCACTTCCAAGTGGTTTTTCTCTGTTAACCATGTAATTTTTTTCGTAACGTTTTGGATGTGTGACGTTCTGCTTCGTGTCCTTGACTTCAAGTTTTCTTGTAGTCCGTAAAAGTCAACAGAGCAAAGCAGATTCTCACATAACAAAAACATGACTGCAAAGTGGCAGGGTAAACGGAGAAAAACGCACTTGAAAATGGAAATCATTTCCCGAGACGCGTCGTGTAAACTGTAAATAAAAGAAAATCATGACTAGTAGCAGGAAAGTTATTTACATACAAACATTGTTTTCACAGTCGGAGGCTTGCACGAACCCTTTCTGTTGGTTTAAATCAGATTAATTCTTAATCTTCGCAAAATTGCAATCGTAGGTTAATTTAATCAGTTAAAGGTGTCACCTGATACTGATCGACTGCACCCTGTCACTTTCATCACAAGAGTAACTTCTGGGCATGTTCATTGACAGACGTGCTACTCTCGTGTGTAAACAGCCGGTCAGAACCAGTACTCGCCGTGTTCTGTACTCGTGGGAAACGGATGAATGTTTAACAGCACAGGATAAAAGTCAGGCAGCTTGTAACACCATTTATTCATGACGTAGGCTTTGCCCATTGTAGTGTTAATTGGTCTGATTCCTAGCGTTGAGATGTGTTGCGTAACGAAGTTAAATTTAACTGTGGGGGACGCAAAGTAATTCTAAAAGCTTTTTCTTTTATTCTACGGCTCGACAGGTTTCGACGAAGGCAAACTGAAATGGAAAGGAAGCGATACCCCCTCGCTCAACATTACCGTCGATGAACTTTAATCCAGAAAAGTAAACATACGGGAAGTATTACTTATCCACCACATCTTTGTTGTGTCTATACAAGACAGTCTAGACACAGGGTGAGGTTACCGATAGGCACGCGTACACACACGCCGGCTGGCGTGAGTTCTGGAACAGGATACTTGATGAATGCTATAGAGAAAAATATGCAGCTCCTTGAATACTTAACTTTAATTCATCCTTGTGGTACATCGCTATTGACGATACAAATGAGACTATCTCCAGATACGGTTAATTACAATCACTGTAAGGCTAATGGCGCCTTGCTAGGTCGTAGTCATGGACTTAGCTGAAGGCTACTCTAACTGTCTCTCGGCAAATGAGAGGAAGGCTTCGTACGTCTAGTCGCTAGCAATGTCGTCCGTACAACTGGGGCGAGTGCTAGTCCGTCTTTCTAGACCTGCCATGTGGTGGCGCTAGGTCTGCAAGTACTGACGGTGGCGACACGCGGGTCCAACATGTTCTAATGGACCGCGGCCGATTTAAGCTACCACCTAGCAAGTGTGGTGTCTGGCGGTGACACCACATTCCTCCCCCGCAAATCGGCGAACGGTCTTGTTATAAGGCTTCCGCCCGCCGTGGGGAGGACCCCATGTTGACGTATGCGATGAGGTGGGGAGCCTAACAACCGGCGAGGCTGTGCCACCCGCACCCGGCCATTCGGTCCGAGGGGAGCTAGGAAACGCCTGGAAACCTACTCCAGGGTGCACGTCAACATGCGGCGTATGCGCCCGTAATGAGACAGGAGGGGCCGAAGGCTCGACCTCCATTGCGTCGGGACATCCGACGCGCGATGACGCCATGAGGTCCGGAGAGGGCACGTGTTCCATGGCGGAGGACAGCTGGTCACGGGAAGCGATCGGCGGCGCGTGACCCAGGGAGGCGGTTGGCGGCTGCAGCGAAGCGTCCTCTGCGGGCTGCGCCGGCGGCGGCTGCGGCGGCGACGGCGGCTGCGCGACGCCATGAGGCAAAATGGAAGGCATCGTCGGTAACACCTGGGGATGAGGCGAGCCAGTAGATGGGTCCCCAGGGCGCTGACCGGACGGCTCCGTCGCTGAAAGCAGACGGGGAGCGGCAGAACCCAGGCGACGACAGAGGCGCAGCTGATTGAGATGCCGACGCACCTCACCAGAGGCCCCCAATACCAAATACATCGCGCGGCCGAGGCAGCGAAGAATGCGCCCTGCGAGCCAACGCCGTGAACCGCGATAGTTGCGATAGAATACAACGTCGCCAGGAGCAAAAGCAGGAGTCTGCCGCTGCACAGGAACCCGATGCGGCGGATGCAGCAAAGACATCAAGGTCCGATGAGGACGACCGTGAAGCAACTCAGCCGGCGAGCGACCATCGCGGGGCTGAGAGCGATACGAAGACAAAAAGAGCAACAACGCGTCCTCCCGAGAATGCGACTCTTTCAACTTCAACATCTGTGACTTGAAAGTCCGGACCAAACGCTCAGCGGCACCGTTTGACTGAGGCGAAAACGGCGCGGATGTCAGATGTTGAATACCATTGGCCTTGCAGAATGACTGAAATTCTGCGGACATGAATTGTGGGCCATTGTCGGAAACAATGGTCTGTGGAAGACCTTCAATGCAAAAGATAGCAGACAACGCTTGGATGGTGGCAGATGACGTCGTGGAAGACATCCGGACAACAAAAGGAAAATTACTGAAGGAATCGACAACAACCAACCATCGAGCATTCCAGAAGGGACCAGCAAAATCGATATGTAAGCGTTGCCAAGGGGAAGTGGCTTTATCTATTGCAGGGCGCACTATCTTCGTTAACTGCTGCATTATGGCATCGTAGATCTTTTCCGGCGACTCCCTTACTGCAGGAAATTTCTTCTCTATTACTACTACACCTTCGCTGACAGCCTTGTCTGCATACTGAATAACCGGGCGCAAGCTGCTCGCTTTACTTCCTACAAAAGTGAGAACCGAACAGACAGCTTTTTCGGTCAAGTTCAGGGACCAGCTGATGATACCAGACTTATGCTTCACTGAGCAATAGGCGTCTTTGCTTTTCTGGATGGCGAGTACTACTGCTGGCCATTGTTTCAACAACTCAGCTGTCCTGGAGAGGTGCTCTGGCGCCTCCACCGTTGCAGGAGGCTGGACCGGTACACTAGCAGGTACTGGCTGCTCAGAGCTGTTAGCTGATGCTGACTTGCTTTCTTCACGTTTGACAACAACTGGTTCCTTTTTTTTTTTTTTTCTTTTTTTTTTTTTGTAACTACATTAACTGTTTCTTTGAAATAGGCATCTAAAGCCGACAAAATTTCGTCGTAGGACAGAGTCGCTACGTCGCGTCGGGGAAACAATTTCACTATCACACGGTACGTTTGCACGCCGACACAAGACAATAAGTGAGGCTGCCGCTCGTTACCTTGAATTCTGTAGGCGGCGAGATGGAATCCAAACTGTCGGGACCACTCCGTCCATGTTTCGTCGTCGGGACGAAATTGACGAAAAGAGGGGGCAACTGCGTGTTGTGGCTGCGGTAGCGATGAAGCGGCGGCGGCCGCATCGGTTTGCAGCGCACGTTGACCCTGGACGAGCTGTCCAAGGGCATCCAATAACGCCTGCGTCTGCTGATTCTGCAAGCGATAAAATTCGGACAGTACATCTGGAGATTGTGGAGAAGCCATGACAAGTAAATGTAAGCAATTAGAAAGAACAAAACCCTTTTTTAACTCGTCGCCATGTTTTGTTGTGTCTATACAAGACAGTCTAGACACAGGGTGAGGTTACCGATAGGCACGCGTACACACACGCCGGCTGGCGTGAGTTCTGGAACAGGATACTTGATGAATGCTATAGAGAAAAATATGCAGCTCCTTGAATACTTAACTTTAATTCATCCTTGTGGTACATCGCTATTGACGATACAAATGAGACTATCTCCAGATATGGTTAATTACAATCACTGTAAGGCTAATGGCGCCTTACTAGGTCGTAGTCATGGACTTAGCTGAAGGCTACTCTAACTGTCTCTCGGCAAATGAGAGGAAGGCTTCGTACGTCTAGTCGCTAGCAATGTCGTCCGTACAACTGGGGCGAGTGCTAGTCCGTCTTTCTAGACCTGCCATGTGGTGGCGCTAGGTCTGCAAGTACTGACGGTGGCGACACGCGGGTCCAACATGTTCTAATGGACCGCGGCCGATTTAAGCTACCACCTAGCAAGTGTGGTGTCTGGCGGTGACACCACAATCTTGATGCCAGTTTCTCGCCAGAGTTATGTGTTTTTTGTAGGCCTACATAGTTTCTAGGCTGCTGGTTGAAGTAAGGTGCAGGAACAGCTACGAAGATAGACGGTTGACAACATGATACACTGTTACTGTCACTCCTTTTCTAAAGTCCTGTCAGGTCCGTAATCTGTCTCGTAGGTGACAAAAGTCATGGGACAGCGATATTCACATATACAGATGGCGGTAGTATCGCGTACACAAGGTACAAACGGTCAGTCCATTCGTGGAGCTGTCATTTATACTTATGTGATTCACGTGAAAAGGTGTCCGACGTTATTGTGGCCGGGAATTAACAGACTTTGAACTCGGAATGGCATTTGGAACTAGGCTCATGAGCCGTTCCATTTCGAAAATATTTAGGGAAATCAATATTCCGAGATCCACAGTGTCCATAGCGTGTCGAAAATATCAAACACCTCTCAGCGCGAACAACGCAGTGGCAGACGGCGGGCGCTGAACGACCGAGAGCAGCGGCATTTGCGTAGGGTTGCCAGTGCTAACAAACAAGTAAACTTCATGAATTAACTGCAGATATCAATGTGAGACGAAGACATCCATTAGGACAGTGTAGCAAAATCTGACGTTAATGAGCTATGGTAACAGAAGACCAAAGTGAGTGAACATTTCCTAGGATCCTAGACGACTGGAAAATCGTGGCCTGGTCAGATGAGCCACGATTTTAGTCGGTAAGAGATCTGGTAGGATTCCATTGTGGCGCAGACCCCACAAAACCGTGGACCGAAGTTGTCAACAAGGCAGTGTGTAAGCTGGAAGTGAATTCTTATTGGTGTGGGCTGAGTTTACATGAAATAGACTGGATCCTCAAGTCCAATTGAACGGATTATTAACTGGAAATGGTTATGTTCGGCTTCTTGGAGACCATTTGCAGCCATTCATGTACTTTATGTTCACAAACAACGACGGAATTTTATGGATGACCATGCAGTTTTATGGATGAACATGCGTTACCTCATAGTAGATCGCGATTGGTTTGAAGAACATTCTGGGCAATCCGATTTAATGATTTGACCACCCGGATCGTCCAATATGAAGCAATTGAACATTTATGTGACATAACCTATAAGACAGTTCAGGCATAAAATCCTGAGCCGGCAACATTTTCGCAACTATGAATGGCCATAGAGGTAGCATGGGTCAATATTTGTGCGGGAGGTTTCCAGCGACTTGTTGAGTCCATTCCACGTCGAGTTTCTGCACTACACCGAGCGAAAGGAAGTCCGACACGATATTAGCAGGTATTCCATGACTTGTGTCGCCTTACAGTGTTTATAATCACTTCCTTTTCTTTAGTGAATACTTTTCACCTGAGTTAGGAGCTACTAAAGCGTATTGCAGCATAAGACATTAGTGATTGACGATGTGCAGAATATGTTAACTTATTGACTTTTGTATCCCCAAAGTTGGCAATTATTCTTATGTCAAAAGTAGTCTAGCTGAATCTTTTAACTATATGATGTTTCCAGTTTAAATTTTCATCAATATGTACACCTAAGAACTTAGAGCTTTTTACCTTATCTGGTATCTCCTATTTGGCATAGTAAGGGATAATAGAAGGCGGGCTATTTTAGACAATACAAAACTAGCTGCGTTGTGATTTATGAAATGTTAAAACTAGTCCATTTGTGCAAAATCAGTTATCAGCCTTAATGAAAACATCAACTAACGTTGTCTCTATTCATTTTTCTCTGCTCGGCTTCACAACAATGCTTATTTCATCTAAAGAGTGGAGTAATTCTGCTTCCTGTTTCAAGCAAAGTACATTAAGAACAATAGTCGGCCACTGACCGAATCCTATGGGGCACCGACTGTAATTTCTCTTCACGTGTCCACTATCTGATGAAAAGTATCCGAACATTTATTGGTGGACATTAATAAGGGGTGTGTCACACTTCTCCTAAATGACAGCCTGAACACTGCTGAAGGCAAATAAACAATTTTTTCAGCCTTCAGTTGCAAGGTAATTTTACTCGTTTACCTAGGTTTCGATTCCAGTAATGGAATCTTCTTCAGAACAAAAAATGAAATTATTTTGTGAGCCAAACACTGGCCATGTCACAGATTAAAAATTAAAACATTAAAGACGCATAATCATAAGATTATGTCTGTCAAAATTAAAACCATTAGGGCGAACGTAGACGGAGCTGCGCCGGCCATAAATGAGGACCATACGTAAGCGGCTCGAGTTTTTCGAGCCGCTTACGTGTGGTCCTGATTTATGGCCGGCGCAGCTCCGTCTACGTTCGCTCTAATGGTTTTAATTTTGATTGACATAATCTTATGATTATGCGTCTTTAATGTTTTAATTTTTAATCTGTGACATGGCCAGTGTTTGGCTCACAAAATAATTTCATTTTTTGTTCTGAAGAAGATTCCATTACTGGAATCGAAACCTAGGTAAACGAGTAAAATTACCTTGCAACTGAAGGCTGAAAAAATTGTTTATTTGCTGTACATTTCACAGTTGCTGACACGCTGCAATATGTTAAAGAACTGCTGAAGGCATTTTCAATAAGGTCGTCTGAATGTCTGTGGAATAAGGACAGCTTATTGTTCCCCAAGAGCTCAAACCAGAGAAGGTAGTGATGTTGGACCCTGAGGAGTGAAGCGGCGTCGACGTTCTATTTCAAAGGTTTTTCACTTGCTTCAGGTTGGGGCTCTGGCCAGTGCAGACCATTCCTGGAATTTTATTGTCCTCAAGCCATTACCTCACAAAATTCTGCTATACGACAGGGTATATTGTCATGCTGATGAAAACTATCATCGTCTCCGAACTGTTCCTCGACTGAACGGAGAACGCAATGCTGTTACACATCTTCACAAACTTTCACGTTTAGCGTTTACTTAAGCACACTAAGGGGACTACACCATAACCACCAGTAACATACTTAAACTGTAACACCGCCTTCTTCGTACATCACCGTTAGCGCTATGGACGATGCAGATTACGTTCTTCAGGCGTTCACTAAATCAAAACATTTCCATCGGATTGCCACAGGCCGTAGCTTGATTCATCACGTGAAATCAGTCACTTCCAGTCTTCCGCTGTCCAGTGGCGTCGGTCTTTACATCACCGCAAATGTCGCTTGCCATTGACTACACGAATGTGTGGGTTATAAGGAGCTGATCGAGCATTGTATCCCTATGCTCCAAAACGGTCTAACTGGACTGCTGGTACAAGTTTGGAACTCACAAGTGATTCGTCCCACTAATTTAATGGCACTTTTTACCTCTGCAGTGCTCCCTCGCCCACGTCCATCAGTACATGAAATCTGCCTGATCTTGGTTTTGTTATGGTTGTTCCTTCACGTTTCCAACTAACAATGAAGTCAATAATTGTCGAACTGGGTAGCTTTAGAAGGATTGAAACGTCCCTGATGGATTTGTTACTCAGGTGACATTGAGTAGTCCAGGTTGAAGTCACTGAGCCCTGCTGACCTACCCATTCTGCTGTTACTGCCTCTTGTGAGGTAACGGGCGCGTTGTGGTGTCCTGAAAATATTTTAAGTTCGGAGTTGGCGTGGCCGCACGGGCCGCTCGGCAAGCCGGGCAAGTGGGGTGGCCCCAGCGTGTGGTCCAGGCCGACCGCGTGGCCGGGAATTCCATGTTGATGCTGTGTCGAGGAAGGTGCTTTGTGTCGATGTAGGATATTTGTATGCCGGGAGTGCCAAAGATGGTGGACTTTGTGAAACCGTAATGGCAGACATTTCTCAGTTCATGTAGAAATTAATAGTAGCCAGAGGAATCACGACACCACAATAAGAAAACAAGTACGGTACCATTATTTGCGCGAAGATTCTGATGGTGTAATCGGATTTTCAATATCTTTATAGTTTAAAGTTTAGTATCTGACTGTAAATTATACGAGTGACACCCAGCAACGAATTTCCAAAATTTAAATGGCTCATCCGATTTTGTCAATCATTGTGTCTTTAGAAAGCTATTAGTGTAAACCTAAATTGGCATTAATTACAGGCATGTAACTTGAATAGTACATGAGTTATTGGAGGTCAAAGTCGCCGATTACTATTGATCGCGTCAGGCCATAAGTACTCCACAGTTACACGAAAAAACGGTAGCAGCACGCTTATAAATATATATTTATTCATTTACGTCTTTGTTTGTATCTGATATATACTATTCATGAAGACATTGGTTAAATATTTACTGTGTTTTAGAAAGCACAGAGACATTAGGCTACTGGCCTACTTTTGCTTCTGTTCCCTTGATATATGTTTATTTAATTTGCTTATGTACTTAATAATGTGTGTTAGAGCGTGTTTATGGTCCAGTAGTAGGAATATTTATTTAATTTCAAGTTATTTCAATGTAAATACAGTATTTCATATGTGTTTCAATATGTTTTTTGGGTTTTCGTTGGCTTGGAAACATGGCAGGAGCGCTCTAGCCAATCACAGCGCTCGTTACTACAGTAGGCAACAACGGAAGTCAATGGAGAGACTGTACGGAAGTGGGGGAGGAGCATTGGGTCGCGCAGGACACAAAGGGGGAGTGTGGGATGGGAAGGCGCGATGGGCGGTCGCAGGAAATACTTAGAGAGTGTTGGGCAGTTAGTGCGTGGTCGCGGGAGATAGAAATATTTCATAGTGCCGACTTGTGCACTTGTGAGATTTCCGTGGCTTCTGCAGTGAAGACGTAATATGCGTTTAGAACAGAATATCTTGCAAGCTGTGTTGTTGCTCATAACTAATTACGTGAAGTAGGAATCTATGATTTACCTGTTATTCAACTTATATTTTATTTAATTGGTGGACCATCGACGCCAATAAGTGTTTAGCAGTAATAAATGGCGTTCTTATAGATACTTCTGCTATCGTACTCATCATTTAAAGTCGTTAAAATAGTACCTGCAGATATTATTTAATTGCAATCTTTCATTTAAAAATTTCTATGTTACATTCAAAATTCACAATTTCCGAGTGAAAGGAACCTTCGACCATTCGATGCATGTGTATATTGTATACTGTATATCAGTTGTATTTGGTCTGTAATGCGGCAACTACGTATCCCATCTCCTAGACAACGAAACCAGCCAAAACTTTTAATATTTCAACTCTGAGGGTACGTAGTTGAGGGCCACCATTACTTTTTTATTTGAAAGCCCGCACTCTCTACTGACAACACAGTCGCTAGTCCGCTTACCTGGTTAGAATTCCTTGCTTGGCATGTGCGCAGGTTAGACATTAAAATGTTACTCCTGCTTAACCTGTCAATGTGGAGTGATGGTTACCTGACTTGCCACATTGCCCTCAGCTGGAGATGTGGTGGTGAGTTTCCTCAGACTGCTGTGAAGAAAATTACTCTCGCAGTAGGTCCAGCCAAAATGTTGTCGGCCTGCGGCATTGTCTGGTGGCCCAGTTCCAAGACCGAGCATAAGCAGCGACAACACAATATTCCCCGCCTCTTTTATACGGGAGGGTCCGCCTCCCGTGACATCTTGTGGTCAACGCCACATTACATGTAAGTCTGGTAATCCACGAGGACAGTAAGACAGCAGCCAAACATGAAACACTTAAATAACTAAAAGTGAAACCAACAGCTGCACTGTAGTTCAAATGTTATTTGCTCAAACCAAGTCGACGACAAACAGTGTTATCTTCAGGCCGCCATCAATGTACAAACCACAATGACAATGACCAACCGAATCTGAAAATGGAAACAGTAGTTTATTGAGCACATTACGCCAGCATGTGCAGGCAATCATCGTAGGTCTGGCTCCTGGATTTCTCCCTTACCATCTTCACCCATCCTGTCCACCTCTCCCCCACCCTCACCTACCTTGGCCTCACCATTGACCATCACCTCACCTGGATCCCTCATCTCCCATCCATCCAATCCAAAGCCCACAACTGCCTGCGACTCCTCAAACTTCTCTCTGGCCAAACATGGGAGTTAAACCCCTCTACCATCCTCCACACCTACAAATCCTTAATCCGTCCCATCCTCTGTTATGTCTGTCCCACCTGGATATCCGCCTCCCCCAAATTCTATAAGTCCCTCCAGATCCTCGAGCGCCATGCACTCCACCTCGCCTTCTGTATACGCCTCCTGTCTCCCATGCGGATCCTCTACGACCTGATTCCTTTCACCCATCTGCTCCTATTCCTCGAACATATCCGTATACTCTACACCTCCCACCACCTTGATCCCCCTCATCCCCTGGTTGCTCCTCTCCTCTCCAACCCCCGCCATCTGCCCCACCTTCACTGTTGTTTCCCCGCTGCCCTCCATCTCTACACCCTTCATCTCCTTTCCCAAGGTGGCTTCCGTCAACTCCCCCTCTCGGATGATGCCGTCTCTCCCTCCATTTATCCCTCCTATCAACTCTGATCCCCACACCCTTCCTTTCCTTTGTCCTTTTCCTGGGCTCCCTCTTCCCGTCCCCCCTCCCCTCACCTTCCTGTTTTTCCCCACCTATCCTCTCTCTGCTTCCCTTCTCTCCCCCGAGTCCTTTTGGGTCTTCCTTCCTCTGCCTTTCCCAATTCCCTCTCGCATCTGCCCTGCTCCCCCCTTCTGAGTCCTCTCCCTTCGTCGTTCCCGCCCCCCCCCCGCCTTTGTTTTTCCTCTCCTCCCCCCTTTTTTCTTCCCTCTCATTTGTCCAGGTCCCCCCTCCCATCTGCCCTTGCCTGTGGTGTGTCATCCTCGTGTCGACCTTTTAGTGCAGTGTTCCCTGTGATTGTTAAGTGTTGTGCGTCTTTTCCGAAGTGCTGCGAACGGACATCACGCTGTCGCAGGGTATGATTTTTTATATCTCTTGCGAACAGAATCCAGACTGTCACCATGTTTTTTTAATTGTCTGTGTACTTTTTCCCTGGCTGCTTCCTGTGTATTTTATTATCATCGCCCACCATTAGTTTTATGTTTCAAATTTCCACAATTTTCCGCCGTTTTACATTTTACGTCAACATTTTATCGCCTGTTTTTATTGTTTCTTATCTTCTTATATTTTAAAAGTTCTGTAGACTGAAGAGCGGCGTACTAAGCTACTGTCAGCCCGCCCCCTTCGGGAGGAATCGAAATCCAATGAAGGAAAAAAAACAGCATGTTCATCCAACAAAGTCGAGAGCAGCTGGGTCAGAATTAAATGGATTCCGTAACTTCCTGTAACAAGTTCATCAATGGTCAGAGGACAACTGTTTCCATTTGAAGACTCGGTTGGTCGTTGTCATTGTCGTTCGTACGTTGATGGCAAATTACGCTCGGAGCCTGAAGATGACGCTGTTTCGCGTCGAAACTGGTAGCTTGTTATCAATAAACAACATTTGAATTACAATACTGCTGTTTGTTTCAGTTTTCATTATTAAAGTTACAGAAGAGTGTCCGCATACTTTTGATCAGAGGGTGCATGATGTAGCTGTACTCTTTATAGTAGTATTACTCTAACACCTTAAGGTAACTTCCTGTCTTCTGTTTCTTAAACAAGAACTAAACCAGACATGTGCTGAACGATGTATTCTAAACAAAGTCAACTTCTCTAACACAATTTATGACTGATTCGTTCAAATTGCTTCGATAAATCACACAACTTCCCCACTGGTGGTATATGGTTCACATATTTTATTATGTGCACAGTAAATGCTGACTCAGTAGAGCAACCCTTTTGAACTAGTCGTTCGTCGCTTCTGCGTGATGCTGCTCGGTGGAAACTCTTCCCCACTGCACGGAGACGGCGAGAGCCCGAGGTGCGCTTCGAGCAGACGAGACGGTGTGGCCAATGGCGACGGCAGAAGGCAGATGGTAGACGACAGAAACGTTAAGCGCGGCGCAGCCGGTGGGGCAGCGCAAAGTAAAGGATTAGAATTTTCTCGCCTAGGGCCGCTTAAAAATGCATACGTATTTAATAATTCCGTCAGAGGGCGGCGTCTGGCGGCGCGGCCCGCCGTGCGCCGTCTGCAGGCAGGCCGGCCGGCGCGTGCCCACACAATGGCGGCGGCGCAGCCGTGCACTTGTTGATCGCCTTTCGTTGACGGACGTCTTCACAAGTCGAAGAATCGGCCACAGCTCATCCCGAGCAGCTTCGAAAGAAATTTGCAGGCGTCCTACATCTCTGTAATATTTCTTTTTTCTTTCTTTCTATGTATTCCAAATGAAACCCAAGTTTGTGAGGTGACTGCCCTGCTTAAAGATGAATTCCTAGTCTGAGTCCAGAATGCCCTGAACTGCAGAAGTTATGCCCTGTCATAAATAATATTCAGCTCAAAGTAATTTATTGAGATATGGGGACTGGCTGCAAATGAAAGACGTCTGAGCACTACACATTTTTGTTAAGGGGCTCCGGAACGCCCTATACTTGCAATGTTAAAATAACGCTTATAAATTACATCTTTCCTCACAAAGAATTTGAGGTAGGAAGTTGAACTTTTTACAGATTATTTATTGGAATATGGGCTACAACTTAACACAGGGATTTTACAAAATTTTAGATCAGTTATTAAAGATGATTTTTTTTCAATTGTAATGAAAATTCACAACATTTTTTTGCAATTTTTTATTTATATATTCAAAAATATACAGTTTTTTGGAAAAAGGGTGTGTTAAATTATGCAGAAGGTACTGTGTAACATTTACTGAAAGTTTGAAACAAATATGTTTGGAGGATCCTTAGAAAACATGTAATTAGTATGAGAAAATAAAAGTTTTGGGAATCGAGCGACAAAGATTGGATTAACTTTTTAGTGCATTCCAGGTCCATAGGATGGATTATCTTCATCCTCTGCAAACTCCTCCTCCAGCATCCTCTTGTTCCTCCTCCTGTTTACTCTTGCTTGTATTTCTAGACTCTTTACAGCCCTGTCTGCAGCCCGAAGGCGTTCCTTGTCTAAAGCAAGCATCGCTCGTACCATGTTAGAACCTATCTTCATTCCCATATTTCTAAATACCTTGCACCTTACAATGTTGCCATCATTGAAAGTCGCAACAGCATCATACACACCAAAGTGAAGTGTTTCTATTCCAACAAATACAGTCTTGGGGATTTTCGACACTTTAACACTATTTACACTTTCATTGGGGTTTTGAGTTTTTCCGTGAATACACTTTTTCAACAGTTCAGGTGCTGCTAAGTCTCTGAAAATAGGTTTAGCCACAACACATACTTTATCTCACATCACTAAAATGTACCTGATGAACACGGACGTTAATAATAACACCATTTGACAGCAGTTTAACAGCGCCACAGTGGGTCACGCCCATGTAGAACACATTTCAAAAAAATTTAAAAATAGTTGTAGTCTTCGGAATTGAATAAATTATATATCTATTAAAAGGTAATAATCTGCAGATTCAGAAAACGCAAAAAAGTAAAAATTGAACTTTTCATGATTTTGAGCCTTTCCGGAGCCCCTTAATAGTGGAACGGTTAATAACATGCATAGAAATAGGAAACTGAACACAAGTGAAAATGAAAATCTTCTTTAACATTCCGGAAATACTGAATGTGCTAGTCGACACAGTATGTCACGGAGCAGTGGGGTAGAAATCCCGATTAGTGCTTATAACAGTGAATAACAATGAAACTAAACAATCAGGTGACAAAAGCCATGGGATGCCTCCCAGTATCACGTCGGACCTCCTTTTGCGATGTGTGGTGCAGCAATTCGACGTAGCATGGACTCAACCAGTCGCTGGAAGTCCCTTGCAGAAATATTGAGCCATGCTGCGGCTACAGCCGTCCATAATTGCGAAAGTGTTGGTGGTGCAGAATTTTGTGCACGAACTGACTTCTCGATTGTGTCCCACGAATGTCTATATCTACATCTACATAGTTACTCTGCAATTCACACTTAAGTGCCTGGCAGAGGGCTCATCGAACCATTTTCATACTACTTCTCTACCATTCCACTCTCTAAAGGCGCGCGGGAAAAGGAATACCTAAGTCTTTCCGTTCGAGCTCTGATTTCTCTTATTTTATTATGATGATCATTTCTCCCTACGTAGACGGGTCTCAACAAAATATTTTCGCATTCGGAAGAGAAAGTTAGTGATTGAAATTTTGTAAATAGATCTCGCCGCATAGAAAACTGCCTTTGTATCAGTGACTGCCGCCCCAACTCACCCCTATTGCGCGACAATACGAAACGGGCTACCCTTCTTTGCACTTTTTCGATGTCCTCCTTCAATCCTACCCGGTAAGGATCCCATACCGCGCAGCAACATTCCACCAGAGGACGGGCAAGTGTAATGTAGGCTATCTCTTTAGTGGGTTTGTCGCATCTTCTAAGTGTTCTGCCAACAAAGTACAGTCTTTGTTTCGCCTTCCCCACAATATTATCTATGTGGTCGTTCCAAATTAAGGTGCTCGTAATTGTAATTTCGAGGTATTTAGTCGAATTTGACAGCCCGTAGATTTGTGCCATTTATCGTATACTCAAAATTTATCGGATTTCACTTACCACTCATTTGGCTGACCTCGCACTTTTCTGTGTTTAGTGCCAATTGCCACTTTTCGCACCACACAGAAATTCTCTCTAGATCATTTTGTAATTGGAAATGATCGTCCGATGATTTTACTAAATGGTAAATTACAGCGTCGTCTGCAAACAATCTAAGGGGGCTGCTCAGATTATCACCTACATCGTTTACGTAAATCAGGAACAGCAGAGGGGCTATGACACTACCTCGCGGAACGCCAGATATAACTTCTGTTCTACTCGATGATTTACCATCTATTCTTGCTCTAAGAGGTGATAAGCGGGCTGCTAGCTTCGTGATGTACAGAAGAGCTTCGTGATGTACAGAAGATGTTTTCTCTGAGAGTAAATCACGAATCCAGTCACACAACTGAGACGATAGTCCATACGCACGCGGTTTGATTAATAGTCGCTTGTCATGAACGGTATCAAAAGCCTTCTGTAAATCTAGGAATATGGAATCGATCTGAGATCCCTTGTCGACAGCACTCATTACTACATGGGAATAAAGAGCCAGCTGTGTTGCACAAGAACGATATTTTCTGAATCCGTGTTGGTTATGTATCAGTAATTCATTTTCTTCAAGGTAATTCATAATGTTCGAGTACAGTATATGCTCCAAAATCCTACTGCAAACTGAGGTCAGTGATATGGGTCTGTAATTCAATGCGTTACTACTATTTCCTTTCTTGAATATTGGTGTGACCTGTGCTACTTTCCAGTCTTTAGGAACAGACCTTTCGTGAAGTGAGCGCTTGTATATGATTGCTAACAAAGGCGCTATTGTGTCTGCATACCATCTGGACCGGAAGACTTGCCCTTCTTAAGTGATTTGAGTTGTTTCGCAACGCCTAAGATATCTACTTTTATGCCACTCATGCTAACAGCTGTTCTGGTTTCGAAATCTGGAATGTTTACTTCGTCTTCTTTCGTGAAGAAGTTACGCGAAACTGTATTTAGTAACTCCGCTTTAGTGGCACCATCGTCGGTAACATTTACATCGCTATCGCGCAGTGACAGTATTGACTATTTTTTGCCACCGGTGTACTTTACATATGACCAGTATCTCTTTGGGTTGTCTACCATGTTTTGAGACAATGTTTCATTGTGAAAACTATTAAAAGTATCTTTCATTGACATCCGCACTAAATTTCGAGCTTCCGTGAAACTTAGCCAGTCTTGGAGATTTTGCGTTCTTCTGAATTTGGCATGCTTTTTTCGTTGCTTCTGCAACAGTGTTCTGACGTGTTTTGTGTACCATGGTGGATCAGTCCCATCTCTTATTAACTTATGCGGTATGAATCTATCTATTGCTGTCCATACTGTTTCTTTGAATTTGAACCATATCTGGTTTACACTTACATAATTAGCTTGGAAGGAATGGAGACTCTCTCTTAGGAAGGCATCAAGCGAATTTTTATCTTAAATGAAACAGCAAGTTTACTGTTACCAGTCACCGTTTTATTTTTTCCACGACGCGTTTCGAAGGTTTAAAACTCCATCATCGGGTGGATTTACATTAGTTAGTACTACATATGTGTGTGTGTTGTGTTACGATTTTGGAGGAACTTGTGGCACTGCCTCCAGTGGTCACGGGTTCCTTTTGCCGTCGTAACACATCACACGTATACTGCCACATTTGGCAGACGCCATATTTGTTTACAAATGTGGCAGTATACATGTGATGTGTTACGACGGCAAAAGGAACCCGTGACCACTGGAGGCAGTGCCACAAGTTCCTCCAAAATCGTAACACAACACACACACATATGTAGTACTAACTAATGTAAATCCACCCGATGATGGAGGTTTAAACCTTCGAAACGCGTCGTGGAAAAAATAAAACGGTGACTGGTAACTGTAAACTTGTTGTTTCATTTAATGTCAGTAACAGTCACGGTAAAGCCTAACCTAAAAATGTTCGCATTTAGAATTTTTATCTGCTGTTTTACATAGATATATTTTGCGTTTATTTTTAGTGGTTTTGGTTGATATGATTTTGAGCCTCGCTACAATGACCTGTGTTCACTAATCCCTCTATCCGTCATGACGCTTTCTATTAGATCAGGATTATTTGTGGCTAAGAGGTCAAGTGTGTTTTCGTAACCTTTTACAATTCTTGTGGGCTCATGAACTAATTGTTCAAAGTAATTCTCAGAGAAAGCATTTAGTACAATTTCGGAAGATGTTTTCTGTCTACCACCAGCTTTGGACATGAGTTTTTGCCAACAAATCGAGGGTAAATTGAAGTCTCCACCAGTTATAACTGTATGAGTGGCGTACTTATTTGTAATGAGATTCAAGTTTTCTTTGAACCGTTCAGCTATTATATCATCTGAGTCGGGGGGCCAGATCATTCGCTGGAACTGTCCAGAATGTTCTTCAAACCAGTCGTGAACTTCTGTGGCCCGGTGAGGTAGCACATTGTCATTCATAAAGATTCCATCACTGTTTGTCCTCGAATGGCTGCAAATGGTCTCCAGTGGTCGAACATAACCATTTCCAATCAATGATCGGTTCAGTTTGTCATTCCATGTAGACACAGCCCAGACCATTGTGAAGCCACCACCAGCTTACACAGTGCCTTTTGGACATCTTGGGACCATGGCCCCGCAGGGTCTGTGCCTCAATCAAATCCTACTATCAGCACTTACCAACTGAAATCGGGACTAATCTGACCAGATCACGATTTTCCAGTCGTCTAGGATCCTGCCGATAATTTCACGAGGACAGGAGAGGAGCGGCGGGCGATGTCAATCTGTTAGCAAAGGCACACGTGTCGGTCACCTGCTGCAACAGCCCATTTACGACAAATTCCGCCGCACTGTCCTCACGGACGTTCCCCGTACGTCACACATTGATGTCTGCGGTTATTTCACGCAGTGATACTTGTCTGTTAGCACCGACTACTCTACGAGAACGTTGCTGCTCTCGGTCGTTAAGTGAAGGCCGTCGGCAACTCAGTTGAACGTGGTGAAATCTGATATTCTTAGCACGTTCTTGACCCTGTGGGTCTCGGAATAATGAATTCCCTAACGAATTCTGAAATCGAATATTCAATACGTCTAGCTCAAATTACCATTCCGAGTTTAAAGTCTCTTTATTCTCGTCTTGTGGCCATTATCACATCGCAAACCTTTTCACATGAATCACCTGAGTAGAAATGACAGCTCCATTCCCCTGCGTTCGCGATACTACTGCTATCTGTATACGAGGGTTGGAACTTAAATAGTGGCAACTATTTATTCACAACCGGTACAAAAGAGTTACATGTAGTTACTGTCCTCCAAAGTAGTCACCAGCGTTGTGTAGAACCAGTTGCCAGCGATGTAGAAGGCGTAGTATACCGTTAGCAGAGCCTGTTCTCTGATGGTGCGAATGGAACGATCTAAATTTATGGTGATTCTCGTGTACGACTGTGATGGTGTTACCCTAACGCATTACGTTCCTCCACGGCAGACCGTCAATGCAACAATTCGTTTTTGGAGCATCACCTGCGACCAGCTTTGCGAAAGAAGCAGGACACTTTCTGCGCAACCCACCCATCATTTTGCACGACAATGCACGGGCGCATACAGCAAGCTGTGGCTGCTCTGTTCAGTCGATGGGACTGAGAAGTACTTCACCATCCACCATACTCCCCGGACTTAAGTCCTTGTGACATTGATTTGATTCCGAAGATGAAGGAACCATTTTGTGGCATTCGCTTCAGAAATGTTCCAGAGATTCGACAGGCAATAGACCGCTCCATTCCCACCATCAACAGAACAGGATATGCTAACGGTATACTATGCCTTCCACATCACTGGCAATGGGCTCTACACAGCGCTGGTGACTTCTTTGAAGGATAGTAACAGGTGCAAACTTGTAACTCTTTTGTATCGGTTGTGAATAAGTAGTTGCCACTATTTAAATTCCAACCCTCCTATATGCATATTTATAACTCATGACTTCCGTCACCTCAGTGTTCACTGCAGTAGAATCACGTGCAGCGTCTCTGCAAGTTGTACCAGCGTCATACTGACCTTATCTACTGAAAAAGCGTGCACAGAACGAGTTACGTAATTTTTAGAGTGTGTGAAAGTACTATTTATAGTCACAGAGTGAATCAACAAGTGCAGTCACAGGTTATATATCGCAGTGTGCGATCGTGAATTGGTTACGAAGAATCAGTAACCAATAAATGACCAGGGAAAGTAAAATAAGAGAGATTGTTTATGTATTATTGCATACATCTGAATTGTTAAACTGAATGAACACAATCCCACTAACTGCTCAAAACGACACGTGCTGGGTAAATGAAAATACGTATTTATCATACGAAAAAAGTTTGTTTATGCACGACACAAAGCATTTAATAAGTAAAATGAGGGGGAACAGTGACTGAATTCACTGTAACACTATTAGAATTAAGTGACTGAAGTCGGACTCTATGACTAGCCTCGTATCTAATTACCTCACAAAGATACAGCAAATTTGTGGTGATAGGTGCAAGTTCAGTCCACTCGCGGTGCTCATAGTAGTTTTGCAACGTGAATGAATAAAAATGTAACCATGGAATGCAAGAAACTCACGAATTATTACTGAAATAACATTGCAGATAAGCAATTCCTTAGGATAACCCCAATAACATAAAACATCTCACCAAACAGCAACGCTGCGATGAGCCTTATTCAGCACCAAATGTGCTCGTCTTTTTGCCGTCCACACCAGAGCAGCAAACAGAGCCCTCTCAAGGCCTATGCTACTGGAAGCGCCTTCAAACCTGACGGACCAAACCTCCAGAGCTACAGCGTTTGTAGTCTTTACAGGGCTATATATTATTCCAGTGAAGAAAGGGAAATATAGAAACAATAAAACTGATCATTGAAAGTGGCTGTTTAACAGGCAACTTTCTAGTTTAGAACGAAGAAATAAAAATCGTGAGTTTCGTCGAAGACATTGTAATTATTTCACAGACGGCAAAGGAGTTAGAGGGTTAGCTGAACGTAACGGATAGTCTCTTAGAAAGAGGTTATAAGATGAACATCAGCAATAGTGAAAAAGACGGTAATGGAATCGATTCTAATTAAATCAGGCGATATTGAGTGAAGTCGATTAGAAAATGAAACACTAAAGGTAGTGGATGAGTTTAGATATCTGGACAGTGAAATAACTGATTATGGTGAAAGATGAGAACGCAGACTGACAACAGACTGAAAACTGTTTCTGAAAAAGAGAAATTTACTAACACTGAATATACTGTAAATTTAAATGTTACGAAGCCTTTTTCTGGATCTGTCCTTGTACGGAAATGACACGTTGGCGACAAACAATTCAGACAAAAAAAGAATAGAAGCTTCTGAAATGAGCCCTACAGAAGAATACTGGAGGTTAGATGAATGGATCGTGCAAGTAGTAAAGAAGTTCTGAACTGAAATTTATGACACATGCCGCCTAAGAGAAGGGATCTGTTGATAGGCCACACTCTGAGGAATTTTGGTAGCGGTAATGGAGGGTAGTGTGGAGGGTAAAAAAAAGTAGGAGAAGACCAAAGTTTAAATGCAGTTATCGGATTGCAGCAGATGTTGTAGTAGTTACACTGTGACGAGGAGGCTTTACCATGATAGAATAGCGTGGAGATCTGCACCAAACTAGTCTTCGTACTGAAGACCACAACAACTGCAACTTATTAAAACTTCTGTCTTCAGCTACGGCTCCCTCCAGCGCTAAGAACGTTATTCCCCGATGTCTCGACACATGTTCTGTCATCCTGTCCTTTCTTCTAGTTAGTGCTTTCCGTATATTTCTTTCCTCGCCGATTCTATGTAGAGCCTCCAGATTTCTTACATTATCAACTCGGTTAATTTTCAGCATCTCGCTGTGACGTCACATCTCAAAGGCTTCACTTCCCTTCCTTTACAGTTTTTCCACAGTCCATATTTACCTCCATACGACGCTATAATCAGATGAACGTCTCTGAAAGTTCATCCTGAAAGTGACGCCTGTGTATGATAGTGGACTTATTTTAACAAGTAATGCTCTCTACGCCTGTGCTGTTCTGCTTAGTATACATCCGTGACTTCGTCTGTCATGCATAATTTTGTTTCCAAGTAATTTCTTTGCTTCGTTTGTTACGTGGCACTCAATTCTGATGTTAAATGTTAAGTGTATCCCTAGTGTCATCTCTGATACGCCCATTACTGAACCTTTCTTTTATTTCCGTCGTTGTTACTTTGATTTACAGGTCGCACAACAGGGGAGAAGTGCTGCATCCATGCCTTAGTCTCTGTTCAAATAGAACACTCCTCGCTTGTTCTTCGATTCTTATTGTTCCTTTTCCTTTCTTGTATATTATCCATGATACTTAGTAGCTTTTACCAGTCTTTCTGCGACTGCAGTTAGTATCAACTATTTAAGATGGGACGTTCATGAAAAACTGACATTTTTTTAAAAATGTGCCAAATAAAAAATTTGAAAATAGGGC
Source organism: Schistocerca cancellata (assembly GCF_023864275.1). Lineage (NCBI taxonomy): Eukaryota > Metazoa > Arthropoda > Insecta > Orthoptera > Acrididae > Schistocerca > Schistocerca cancellata. The sequence goes on from NC_064630.1 coordinate 380,938,577, forward strand.
AATGAAATTTTGCACCACGCTTTACATGAAACTAACACATTTATTGTTAAATTCCTTGGATCGTACATATTTAACATTTTTATGGAATTTAAAAAAATCTACCACCTCATGGGCGTAGCACCTCCAGACATCCGATGGAGAACGGCAGCTGAAGTGGAAAGAAAGAAGCAGGAGACGGATCAGAGACACTCCCTGTTTGCATGCGAACATCGAACACCAAGACTCAAGTCGAGAAAAAGATTTCTTCGGACAACGCAACCAATCCAGACATCACCTGCAGACCATAGGATACAACTCTGGCATAGCTCATCATCAGAGAAGTATTGGGACAACCCCAAGGAATAACTTGCTACAGGTCATAATCTTCCATACACGACATGGAAGGTACTCAATAGACTGAGAACTGGAGTATCTCGGCGCAAGGAGAACATGAAGAAATGGGGATACATCTCAGGGGACGAACTATGTGAGTGTGATGAACCCCAAGACCTACTCAACTGCAGGAAACTGTCGTAACCTGTGTCCATGGACGATATGATTATCGTCAATGATAAGGCAGTCTGTGCAGCGGAATTCTGGGCACCACATGGAATATAAATATGCACATATTTTCTGTAATACTTGTAATATAAATGTATGATATGGTAAGTATAATATGCTCTGTATGATATGTTATGTATGGTAAATTATACTTAATATGCTATGTTCTGGACACGTATAAATAAATAAATAAATAAAATGTAACTTTAAAATCTTATTTTAAAAATCTAATGTGTGTACCTTCTTCTCAGAAACTATTCAAGAGATTTCTAAAAGAATTTTCTCTGTTTAATCTCTTTGCCCCTGGTAAGTTTCCCTCATGAGGTTTTTTGAATATATTGAATATGATAATTCTAATAATTTTCCAGTTATAATGCTGTAAGTATATTACAAAATTCATGCAAAATTCGCAGCACTTTTCCCCATATCTCAGCTTACACTCAGAATTTCAAAATGTGCTACGAGACAACATTTATTGGGTTTATAGAAATAAGTGTACAAAATTTCAAAGTTCTAACCTTCATAGATTCCGAGAAAAAGGTACATGAGCCTTAAATAACATAATTTTTCGGGAAATGCAATTTGAAGGTCAACCTAATGTTCATTATTTTTTCTCACGTTATCAGAAGGCGCAGGGTCCTCTTTCCCTTGGAGGTTTCATTTCTGGTTTCTTGTTTTCTGCCTTCTTTCCTTTACCAGGTCTTAAACTGACTTTTCAGGTGCATAGAGGCGCCGTAAATCTATTTTTCTCTAGATGTCTTGAGAGAAATGTCCTATTTCAAAGTCCATTCTTTATAATACCTTCGTACTCCCAAAGTTTCCTTCATTAACTACAAGAACTGCGTACAACTGCGTAACTTGAAATTTTGACAACTGTAACTATTGAAAACGTGATTTTACGGCATAGTTTCAATCTGAGTGAATTTAGAGTCATTTTTATTCTAGATTTTGCCATGAACATACTTTCTTAGAAGTACAGGATGGGCCATAAAGTTGTAAGTGGGCTTGACAACATCGAGGATACAATTTTGGAGCCTCTCCTTGTGAAATGTAGGGGTTGTTATCTCTCTGACCCTGTAGATATTTACACCATCTAATGTGGCACAGATGATGGATGGAACGTTCATCTATTGACATCATGTACCCTATAGTGCATTTTTCATGTCACCTGCACTGGACAAGTTGTGTCTGACAGCTTTGTCATCATATAAGCGAAGAGTGTCTGTAATCTTCTTTGTGAGCCTGTTGTGTCCACCATTGTTATTTGTTATTATTTCTAAGATACGGAACAGAATCACAGACGATCAGTAAAATGAAAGACTGTGTAACACAGCCTTCTAGATGTATCCCGTGCAAGTGTGCTTGAAAGTAATCAACGGATTCATTGTTCACCGAGCTAGTGTGGAAAAGTCGTTTCAAAAGTGGGCATGACAGGAAGATTGCGTCACAGATTTAACTATTTTTCAGAAACTTCGGAAGCGATTTCATCAATGAAACTATGGGAACTTATTGTCCATCAGTTCTACCAGTAAATAAAAAATAAATTGAAAAATGACATTTTCGGTCAATTTCATGAATGTTTTCCCTTAAAACTATTCCTTATTGAAACTAACATCATTTCCCTCGGCTGTATACTCTTATTTTTTGCATTTTTCCTGCGACAAATGTAGTGACGTTAAAATTGCTTGCCAGACCGGGACACACCCGGCCCTCATATTTTGCGGCCATTTCTCTCGCCGAATGAGTCACGTAGCCAACACTCAACTTAGTTTAGATTCCGGCAATAACTGCCTGCTGTTATTGAGAATTACACTGCGACGTGCGTAGCAGATCATCCTTCATATTCAGATTTTTTCCGTTCACAGGTAGAGCGTAGTAACAATTCTTATGTGTGTCTGTAACAGCTATTAATCTAATTCTACATTTAACAATCTCTGTGAAAGCGATACACAGTAGTCTGAAGAAAATTTTCCGATTCCAGCCTGATAGCTAAGTCATGTAATTTTCTAAACTTGTGTAAAACAATTTAGATTTACTTGTCATGTCAAATCTCAGTAACATCTCTAGCTTTCAAAGAAATCTTTAACCGCCTTCCATTAGAATACCTGGATGTCGTGTCGGTTGTTGTGAAGACCTTTTATACCACATAAACGGTTTGTGATTGCTCGGTGTACGTCATGTTGGCGCGATTGTGTCCATGTCTACACGCCTGCTGCCAGAGTTCCCGTTAGGACTTACTCAACTCATGAAATTTCGCTGTGTGTTCCTGGCGTCGACAGCTCGCTTCCACACGCTAGTAATATTATAGCTACTGTCCCATTTGGAACTGTTATCGCACATTCTAGTTTCTGTGTTTTCGCGAAATATTTGACTTGCTTTCTTTTAGAGACTGTTAGCTGACATTTTTAAATGTTTCTGATACACTAAGTCTGATGTAAAACAAGTACGTGACCAGTCGCGGGAAACGAGATACAAAGGATACCGCGAGTTGTTAATTTTTGGAAATTTGTGGTAAGTTCCTATTGGACCAAACTGCTGAGGTCATCGGTCCGTGGGCTTACACACTACTTATCTAACTTAAACTAACTTACGCTATGGACAACACACACACACCCATGCCCGAGGGAGCACACGAACCTCCGACGGGGAAAGCCGCGCGAACCGTGGCAAGGTGCGTTCTCTTTTGTATCTCGTTTCGCATGGTGTACCGCATTAGCATATTCTCATGTGGATCCCACATTCTTATTAGTATTCCAGTATGCGCAGTACATCTACTTCATGAGGAATCATTTTCATGAGCAAACTGTAGTTTTCCCGCATCCGATCAATGAATCTAAACATGGCATTCGCTCTTACCGTAACCAAGCTTCTCTGCCCGCTCCATTCCTTATTTCCGTACATCGCCATACCTAGGTATTTGTATGAAATGATTGACTCTGATTGTGACTCATTAACAGAATATTACCGGCCTCCTTAGTCGAGGTCGCTAACAGACACCTGTGCGATTGTGCTCGACTCGTAGGGAAGCTGGTTCGAATACTGGTAGTGGACGTAATTATTGTCAGTATCTGGCCGGTAGGGGGAGGAGGGATGGTGGCGAAAAGTTCGTGATCACCAGTCGTTGCGCCAGTGTCTTGAATTAAATTGCAAACCTCTCCGCAGTGTCTCATGAAGTGAGGGCACGTGACACTATTAACGGAGATCGGTTCGTCGCATGGGTAGGTTAAGCTTATCGGCCCCTTCGGTGCTGTTCGAAGGGAGCAGGTTACGTGTATGTGCCGGCACCGGGTCTCACCCTCTTCCTTCTCTCATCATCATCACACAACACAAACATAGCATGGCACTATACACTCATTTATGACACTCACTCACATTCTACAAATACACATACTACGAGTACACAAATCTCACACATCCGCAAGTAATGGGCCAACGTGCACACCTCCTTTCCTGGCAGGCGGCTGAACCCATCCCGAGGGATATCCCCGTCAAAAATGCCATACGACATTTATATTTTTAACGTCTATTAATTGTTGGCGCACATTTCTCTTCCCGCGATTTTAACACTAGTTTTTTCTTCTTTAAACATTTATTGTCCAATAAATCCGTCTCTATGAGTTGTATTCACCACTATGAATTGATAATAAGTTAATAATCAATGGGTCACCCGTTCTCTGCTGGCACAGGCTATGCTTGATGCTAACCACGTAACGAAAGAGACTTGCTGTTTTATCTGTGTATCGTTGTCTTGTAATCAACTTAAAATCTAAAGTATCTACAGCAAGAAAAAGCGTCACACGCTACTTCCAGTGTTGAATGTTGAACTTAGTCCCGTCGGGGTCATCTTCTGCTCAAAACTTATCACTTAATACCTCAAAAATCCATACATGCCAAAAACCAAGGGAAAATGCTAGTTAAATTTTTCGAAAATATTAACTACACGTATTTGCTAATAGAAAATACATCCGTTTGTATTGACTGGAACAAATGAATTGAGTAATTTGCGCATAAAGTTGCCAAGACAAACAGGTATAATTCTATGGAGACTTCTGTCGTCATAAGTGAGGATAAATGTGGACTAAATCCTCGCAACACACACTACTGGCTAATAAAATTTCAAGAACAGGAAGAATAGTAAAACACATCATTTTACTCATTACAGTATACTAACACGAAAACAGGATTAAAATATATATACAGGGTGGTCCATTGATCGTGACCGGGAGAAATATCTCACGAAATAAGCGTCAAACGAAAAAACTACAAAGAACGAAACTTGTCTAGCTTGAAGGGGAAAACCAGATTGTGGGGCGGCGAGTGAGTTGTAAAAATAAATTTGCTGTATAAATGCTTGCAATTCAAAATGTTTGAATCAGTTTCAGGCTTTTAAAATGTTGTTAATGCTGTCTTTCGCCGTTCTCAACACTGGCTCTCTATTTACCTTTTAGCACCCAGAAAGTGATTTAATAAAACGTGGAGCCTGTAAAGAGAGTTCCTAGTGCCCACTTCATCTGAGAATACCATTATAGCTGCAGCTTATAGCTCTGAGGAATTAGGAGATTGTTCGGGATTTCTAATCAAAACGATTTTCCAAAATAGTTGAGTATATTCTGAAATTCACTGATAACAAACACAAGTATCCCTACAACCTAACTAACAGAGCAGTTCAGAGTCTAATGCGCTGATGCAACTATAAATGTCCGAATTAAATGTTAAAAGAATGCTCGCCAAGATTTGATGAGAATATTTCATCAAACGCCACGCTATAATAATTGGTAGAATGTCTGTCCCGCGACGGCACGTGAAAATACGACAATACGCAAACTGAAGCTAGATAATGCAAATCATCTCAGAATTAATCCTTTACTTGAAATGCTTTCACGGTTCCGCGTATCTATTCAGCGTCTGGAGAGAACTGGGGCCTTCCTTCCTCGCGCAGCGCTCTTATATATATAGCCGCGGTGCGGACGGCTAAGAGAACGCCTGTTCAAATCGGCTCTCCCGACTAGCCGCTGGGCTAGTAACGCACCACTTCAAGTTACATAATAATTTATAGCTTCTTTTGCTGATGGCCGATGAAGCTCTTAATTTAAACGTGCATTCAGCACGCAGGTAAGTATTGATAATAAAATTTTGACATGGCTAAGTTAACTATTTTGGGCGAGAGAATTAATTAAATTACGCTGCATGCAGCAGATGAGCTCTGAACTGGCCCTTTTGAGATCCGCTATCGCTATAATTTTATAGGTATTCAAAAGAAACTTTTCACATCTTCATAGTCATAGCGGACCTCCAACCTACTTAAATCTAAACATCCTAGCCTTATTTATTAGCCTACTTAATCTATCTTGCTTCCTTCAGTTTTGAGACGAAAACCAGAAAATCATGAATTTCCACTAAAGTCTTAATCTGTGAAATCCAAAGTACTGTTTTTATTAAATCATTATGAAAGATGAATCTAAATATAAATTTTGAAGTCTCTAGCTCTTTTCTGTTGCGCCAATGATTTTTTCAGAAAAACGTCCAAATTTCAAAAATGGCTGAAGTTATCGAACTGATATTTAACACACATTAATTTAGTATTATTCCTCACATGCTAGAAAAGTTTTAAGTCATTTGCTTGATTTTTAAGGTATTGCGCAACATTTATGACGTCAGAGCTAGTTACAGCAGACTAGCTGGCACACAATGGAAACTGATGTGAATTTATTACAGCGTGAGTAGGCTGCTTCCCTACATCACCCTCTACATAAATTTTTTTTTTGTTTATGAATGTTAATGAATGAAAAAAATTTAATTACAAAAAGGGAAGCAAGAGTACAGTTTAACTCCCTATAAAAAATCAAAATTGAAATATAAACATGTAGAAACATTAAAGAAAACTGATTACCTACATTAATTATTTAAATTGTGGGCATGTTCACTGCCATTTAAACAATGTCATTACTCAAAATTTTAAGCAAAGTCAATGAAATATTTTGGCATACATATTGCCTTAGACAAACAAACACATATGAATTGAAAAATGATGAAAATCTTAGATCCATTAAATACATTAAATACATTTTTACATACACAAATTCAAAGAAAATAACATGATACATAAACAGATGATTATCTCTTAGCAATCTTTTCTAAACCTGAAAGAAAAGTTCACAAATAATTTTTACACACGTGGTTGTAGCCGCTTTGGCTGGCGTCCTACACTTCCATTCACAAGGGTAGAGGAGGGGAAGTTGCTATGGTGTGCGTCCTTCACGTTCTCTCTAAATTACATGGGGGAAAGGGGAGGGGTCACTGTGAGTTGTGTCCAAGTCACTCCACACTTTCACGCAGCTACCAGGCTGCCATTATCTGGTTTGTCCTGTATAACAAACAAAAAGAGTGCCTCAGACTCTGTTCACTTAATATCTAAGGGTGGGTCACAATGAAATGGGTATATATACATTTTATCCTTCAATATTTTGCTGGAACAAAGTTAACAGAACTTTTTCAATTTTACTCTCGTGGTTACTTAATTGTCATAAAATCGGTAAACAAATGGCTCAAAACGCCGTTAGTCACGTACTAGAGAAAATCTATGCTCAAGGCATACAATCATGAATCCTATTTAACATCAATTTATTATTTCTGGGCCGGAACACTGAACCAATGCTCGGTACATTCCTGATACATTTGTATTTTAAGCACTTAATTGACTCATCTTTGATTACCTTATTCTTAGAGATAGTATGAGTATATTTGATTAGTGGTTGTTTTCTCAGCTTCTTTGTACATGTGAGTAACTTTTGGTAATAGTACAGTTCTGAGTATTCAAAATACACTACGTTTAGTTGACTACAAAATCCACTTATTGGTCCTCTGCTGTTGTGTTAGTTCCACATCTGCAATTAGGTAATTACTTACTTTGAAGTGTATTTATGTTGAGCTAAAATTAATGTTTCACGTCTGTCAGTATGTTACTTACTTATTTTGCTAGTGTATGTACTTATTTAACACTCACTCTATTAATTTTTAAGGCATAGGATAGCACGTTTATTTCATATTCATAGTGTATTGCAGCTGATTAGTTTGCTCACGTGGCAAACCATTTTCACTCGATCGGACGCTGAAACCTCAGGTAGTCTCTCTCAGACCTACCACTAAAGTGCATCAAGTAATTATGGACGAGCGTAATGCTAAATTCCTTAAACCTATAGGACACCATGAGCTGCTCTGTCTCATCTAACATAAGGGTACCTATGGTCACATTCACGCCTCCAACTCATAACCTCAATACGTGTAGGTGTATCCTGTCACACACTACACTAAAATAATGGCCAGCTCCAACCTTATAAATACTTCAGGGACGTGTCCTTCACGTCTCAACCACAAACACTGCTCAATTCTATTATACTGCCTTTCCTTGCTACATCCGGTGAGTTTAATCTTACAACTTATCTGCATATTTTTCATAACACTAAGCAATCTCTTTCACTATTTCTTAGTTAGCTCTAATGCATACACTAGGTTTCACTACCACTTCAGATCCTGCTTGAACACGAATTTGTACATTTTTTTTTTAAATTACTGTTGGTGGACCATTTCCAATAAAACAACACTTTGTACTTACTATTTTACCAGGGTTCTATACATACTTGTTACTCAAATACACTGTATCTTAATTACATCATACTTCTCTATTGTTTGTCACTATTAGGTTTGTCACATTAGGTATTTTTCTTCACTAATCGGTGGATAGAATGGTTACAGAACTCATGGCTTGATAGCCATGACAGAAAAATTTCATGTCTGGAAAGAAAAGGTCGAAATTTTTGACGACAGGAAAGGGGAAGAATGAGTGAGACCTGAAAGGGAAAGAAGATCTCACACAGCTGGGACTGCACAGCTGCCACACTGTGTAGAGGTTACAGTACAACCTCCTCCCTACAGCATTCATTAGTTTAATGCTGTATTGATAATCATACCGGAAAATTTTAGTATGAAAGAAGAGGTCGAAATTTTTGAGGACAGGAAAGAGGAAGAATGAGTGAGACCTGAAAGGGAAAGAAGATCTCACACAGCTGGGACTGCACAGCTGCCACACTGTGTGGAGGTTACAGAACAACCTCCTCCCTACAGCATTCATTAGTTTAATGCTGTGTTGATAACCATACCGGAAAATTTAATGTATTTGGAAAGAAAAGGTCGAAATTTTTGTGGATAGGAAAGATGAAGAATGAGTGAGACCTGAAATGGAAAGAAGATCTCACACAGCTGGGACTGCACAGCTGCCATACTGTGTAGAGGTTACAGAACAACCTCCTCTCTACAGCATTCTTTGGCTTAATGCTGGCCGATAACCATATCGGAAAATTTAATATATGAAAGAAGAGGTCGAAATTTTTGTGGATAGGAAAGATGAAGAATGAGTGAGACCTGAAAGGGAAAGAAGATCTCACACAGCTGGGACTGCACAGCTGCCACACTGTGTAGAGGTTACAGAACAACCTCCTCCCTACAGCATTCATTCATAGCCTTTGACCACGCCACTTAGATCTGAAAATACCTTATGATGCCTCTTTAGAACCTGTCTCAGTTCTTCCTTGTGATTGGCGGAAATTTTATCGATTTCCTGCAATTTAGCTTCTATTTTGTGTAAAATAATTGCTTCTTCTTCTTCTGTGTTCAGCTTACTGTTACTAAGATTAACACCTTCGTCCCAATACCTCCTATTTTTCAGAACTCGTATAGGCAGCTCCCAAGTTTCATCATCAGTTACTACATGTTTATCACTAAAAGGTACTGTAATTACTCCGGTTATTGGTAAGACCATTTTTAACTGGCTTCTTTCAAAGTCAACAACACTCTGATATTTTGACAAGAAATCTATGCCAATTAAAACCTCAATACTGAGATTGTTTACAATTAAACATGGATGATCAACTAAATTACCATTAATGTTAAAGGGCAGCAAAGCTTCTTGCTTTACCGTTTTTGACACCTTGCCAGTAGCACCAATTATTCTTAGTCCTGATACCCTCATTACTGTAAGCTTGTCTTTACCAGGTAATGCATCAAAGAAGGACTGAGATATTGCACTCACCTCACTTCCACTGTCTAAGAGACAACGTACATTGATACCCAACATATTCACTATTATTATAGGGTGGCTTATTCTAGGTAGTACAGGTGGTTTCTCAAATTCACCTAGTAGTTCCTTTTGGATTTGTCTCCAACTAAAGTGATTGACATCTGTCTTCATTACATTTAGGTCACAGTGTGTAGGGGTTTCCTGAATTACATTTTCAGCTGCCTTTTCCAGTCGGTCTATTAATTTTAAATCGAAACACCGCACGACTTCATTACATTTAGTTTGCTGAACATAACCCAAATTACTGCAGTCTGAGCGATTCTGCGTCTCCAGACCGGGCATAACACTAGTTACAGCTAAACCACTTTCACCATTATCGTCGGTTTCCTTCTCAAGTGACAACTGGTCACAGCTACTGGGTTCGTTGAACCTCAACAGCCTACCCTCTACATTCTCACTTATCTCCTGTCCTAAATTTATTAGTACATTATTAACATCCTGCACAGGCACTTTAGATAAGAGCACATCATCCTCATCGTAAATATAAGCATGAATTCCTTCTGCTTCTTCACCTGTCAATGCAGTATTTTGTAGCTCCTCCCTATTGTTACACTGCTGCGCCTTCTCTTTCTCTTCCCACTTAGAAAGCGTTTCTAACACGGTATCTATCAAATACTGTGAGTGATGTAATATTTCTGTTGTATCCTTAGATGCTACCGACTCTTCATCCACATGTTCAGTTTGAGTATTCTGATCTGTCTTATCAATTCCCTTAACTACTGGCTTAGGAAAAGTAACCGCCTGGTGAGCGCCAGTGTCCTCATAGACGGGAACTAGTTTTCCTGCCTCGGGCTACTGCTGTTTCCATTAGTATCATTATAGTTGACTGGCACAGCATTACTTTCCGTACTGTTGTTTACATGCATATTTCTGTTTGGAACAAAATTATTATCCCTTGGACGCCATTGTTGGTTCTGATAATTATTTCCCCAATTCCTACCTCTCTTAGGATGGCGAACACCTACTGTTCTGATATTTACATTGCCATTTTGCTCGTTCCTAAAATTACTATTATTGTTATTGGCATTTCTGTTATTACGTGCTTGCTCCTCATTGGCAGCAACACGTTCTACACGTTCCAGATACTCAATGAAACGATCCAGATTGTCTCTAGGGGCAGATATAATTCTAGTTTGCCAATACCATGGCAGTTTGGCTTCAAGACCTAGTATAATCATTTCTGGTTTTAGCTTTTCCGCCAAATGTGACAAACGTGAAATCCATGACCTAGCAAACTCTTTAATTGATTCCTTGCCCGCATTGAAGCGTTTTCCACTCCAAAATTCTCTCAACACTTCATTTTGCTTATTGCTAGACCAATATTCATTAATGAAAGCTGTTTTAAACTCCGCTAATGTTTTACACTTCAACATAACATCAGCTGACCAACGCATGGCGTCACCTGCTAAATGGCTTTTAATAAATGAGATTTTCTCTCGTTCAGACCAAGTTGGTGGAATCACATCTTCAAAATCGTTCCAGAAATCTAGCGGGTGGATATTTTTATCTGGATCAAGCCGCAAGAACTGCCGACACCCGATAAAAGCGGCGTTTGCAGCTACAACTTGTTGTATACTACCATTACCAGAAGTTACTGAAGCTACTTTACTCTCAATGTTAGCAATGTTAGTACTGATATTTTCTACTTTCATTTCAACATTATCTACTCTTTGTACAATATGAGTATTATCAGTTTTAATTGCATCTACGTCTGCTTGACATATGTATACTTTAATATTAACATCTTTAAATCTATCTGAGCACAGTTCAGATTCCGCCTCGATCTTTTCTGTTAACTTGTGCTCCAGCTTCGCATCTTCCATTTGGAAGTCTTTGCGAACCTCAGCAACTTCGGATTTAACTGTTTTATACATTTCAGAAAACTGTTGAGCAACCTTTTTCTTAATATCCTCATGGTTGTAGTCAATTTTATAATTCAAACTGTCTAGATCCTCTTTCAACTTATTGCAACCAGCCTTGAAGGTATCGTCCATTACCTCCAATCGTTTATTAAAATTAGTTTGACTGGCCACAATCCTGTTATTTACCTCAATTATATCAGATTTTAATTCAGCATTACTGGCAGCTATTTTTGCATTACTGTTTTTGACCTGTTCACTTATTTCAGACTTTAACTCAGCTGTCATTTGTGCATTACTGGCAGCTATTGCTTGTAATATAACATTTAAATCAATAGCCCCAGCATCTTTGGGTTGATCACTAGCTGGCTTTTTATCACACTCAGGTGACGAAAAACTAGCTCCAACACCAGAATCATCAAAATTAAATGAAACTTCTGATTGATTAGTCCTATCTAACTTCTCCTTCTTAAACTCTACCATCTCTGATGACTGTTTCATTTTTAATTCATCAGAGAAACTATCATCCAATAAATTTACAATTTCTACTTTCTGCTTTACTACCGGGGTCTCTATTATTGAATCATTGCCCCTTCGCACACTACTGTCAGGAGACAATACTTCATAATTCACTTTAACATTACTACTTTCATGCATATTTACACTTGAACCGTTGTCTGGATTTACAGTTCCTTCAACAGACATAGGTTCTGATTTAAGTTTAACCTCAGTTTCTTTTGGCAGTTCCATCGCAGACAGTCTTTTAGTGCAGGTTAGTAAAATTTTTAACAGTTTTTCACTTAACTTAGTTCCTTCTGCGGCGTACCAGGATTACTGATGCGACGTGGCACGTTGAACTGCAGACGGCACTCCGACGGCTGATGTGTGTTTGCGTGGCCCACAACTGCAGGCGTGGCTCCGGCTGCTGCGGCGGACGACTGCGGTACGGCGAAACTGGCTTCTCGCGATGCCGGCAGCACCGCTAGACTCAGTGCCAGCTCCGTCAATCCAGATGCGTTGTTAATCCAACTGCGTTGTCCACATGCCCACGTAACACTTTCACTGTTCTATTACTCAGCTGCGTGTCGCATTCCACTCGCGAATCCGAATAGTTAAAAATCACTTTCACTTAGTTGATTTCCCGGCCGATGCACCATATGTGGGGCGGCGAGTGGTTGTAAAAACTAAAATAATTGCTGTATAAATGCTTGCAATTCAAAATGTTTGAATCAGTTTCAGGCTTTTAAAATGTTGTTAATGCTGTCTTTCGCCGTTCTCAACACTGGCTCTCTATTTACCTTTTAGCACCCAGAAAGTGATTTAATAAAACGTGGAGCCTGTAAAGAGAGTTCCTAGTGCCCACTTCATCTGAGAATACCATTATAGCTGCAGCTTATAGCTCTGAGGAATTAGGAGATTGTTCGGGATTTCTAATCAAAACGATTTTCCAAAATAGTTGAGTATATTCTGAAATTCACTGATAACAAACACAAGTATCCCTACAACCTAACTAACAGAGCAGTTCAGAGTCTAATGCGCTGATGCAACTATAAATGTCCGAATTAAATGTTAAAAGAATGCTCGCCAAGATTTGATGAGAATATTTCATCAAACGCCACGCTATAATAATTGGTAGAATGTCTGTCCCGCGACGGCACGTGAAAATACGACAATACGCAAACTGAAGCTAGATAATGCAAATCATCTCAGAATTAATCCTTTACTTGAAATGCTTTCACGGTTCCGCGTATCTCTAGTAACTTAATACGGCACCCGAGGCTGTTTGTAGCAGTGCTTCCGAGCGAAGCGACTCCCGACACAGCTGACGTGCTATTCAGCGTCTGGAGAGAACTGGGGCCTTCCTTCCTCGCGCAGCGCTCTTATATATATAGCCGCGGTGCGGACGGCTAAGAGAACGCCTGTTCAAATCGGCTCTCCCGACTAGCCGCTGGGCTAGTAACGCACCACTTCAAGTTACATAATAATTTATAGCTTCTTTTGCTGATGGCCGATGAAGCTCTTAATTTAAACGTGCATTCAGCACGCAGGTAAGTATTGATAATAAAAATTTGACGTGGCTAAGTTAACTATTTTGGGCGAGAGAATTAATTAAATTACGCTGCACGCAGCAGATGAGCTCTGAACTGGCCCTTTTGAGATCCGCTATCGCTATAATTTTATAGGTATTCAAAAGAAACTTTTCACATCTTCATAGTCATAGCGGACCTCCAACCTACTTAAATCTAAACATCCTAGCCTTATTTATTAGCCTACTTAATCTATCTTGCTTCCTTCAGTTTTGAGACGAAAACCAGAAAATCATGAATTTCCACTAAAGTCTTAATCTGTGAAATCCAAAGTACTGTTTTTATTAAATCATTATGAAAGATGAATCTAAATATAAATTTTGAAGTCTCTAGCTCTTTTCTGTTGCGCCAATGATTTTTTCAGAAAAACGTCCAAATTTCAAAAATGGCTGAAGTTATCGAACTGATATTTAACACACATTAATTTAGTATTATTCCTCACATGCTAGAAAAGTTTTAAGTCGTTTGCTTGATTTTTAAGGTATTGCGCAACATTTATGACGTCAGAGCTAGTTACAGCAGACTAGCTGGCACACAATGGAAACTGATGTGAATTTATTACAGCGTGAGTAGACTGCTTCCCTACAAGATGGCCCTATGGTTGGCCCGCTACATGGTGTTGCCATAGGTCAAACGGATATCAACTGCGTTTTTTTAAATAGGAAACCCAATTTTTATTACATATTCGTGTAGTACCTAAAAACATATGAATGTTTTAGTTGGACCACTTTTTTCACTTTGTGATAGATGGGGCTGAATAGTCCCAAACATATGGCTCACAATTTTAGACGAACAGTTGCTAACAGATAGGTTTTTTAAATTAAAATACAGTATATAGATACGTTTGAACATTTTATTTCGGTTGTTCCAATGTGATACATCTACCTTTGTGAACGCATGCTGTTACAGCGTGATTACCTGTAAATACCACATTAATGCAATAAATGCTCAAAATGACGTCTATCAACCTCAATGCATTTGGCAATACGTGTAACGACATTCCTCTCAACAGCGAGTAGTTCGCCTTCCGTAATGTTCTCACATGCATTGACAATGCGCTGACGCATGTTGTCAGGCGTTGTCGGTGGATCACGATAGCAAATATCCTTCCACTTTCCCCACAGAAAAAAATCCGGGGACGATAGATCCGGTAAACGTGCGGGCCATGGTATAGTGCTTCGACGACCAATCCACCTGTCATGAAACATGCTATTCAATACCGCTTCAACCGCACGCGAGCTATGTGCCGGACATCCATCATGTTGGAACTACTTCGCAATTCTGTCATGCAGTGAAACATCTTGTAGTAACATCGGTAGAACATTAAGTAGGAAATCAGCATACATTGCACCATTTAGTTGACATCGGTAAAATGGGGGCTAATTATCCTTCCTCCTATAATGCCGCACCATACATTAATCCGCCAAGGTCGCTGATGTTCCACTTGTCGGTGCAAAATATCTGTCATCGTTCCGTAATTTGTCTTGTGCCCAGTGGCAGAACTGTACACGACGTTTAAAGTCTTCGCCATTCAATTGCTGGTGCATAGAAATAAGGTACGGGTGGAATCGATGTTGATGTAACATTCTCAACATCGACGTTTTTGAGATTCCCGATTCTCGCCAAATTTGTGTGCTACTGATGTGCGGATTAGCCGCGACAGCAGCTAAAACACGTACTTGGGCATCATCATTTGTTGCAGGTCGTGATTGACGTTTCACATGTGGCTGAACACTTGCTGTTTCCTTAAATAACGTAACTATCCGGCGAACGGTCCGGACACTTGGATGATGTCGTCCAGGATACCGACCAGCATACATAGCTCACGCCCGTTGGGCATTTTGATCACAATAGCCAAACATCAACAGGATATCGACCTTTTCCGCAATTGGTAAACGGTCCATTTTAACACGGGTAATATATCACGAAAAAAATACCGTCAGCACTGGTGGAATGTTACGTGATACCACGTACTTATACGTTTGTGACTATTACAGCGCCATCTATCACAAAGCGAAAAAAGTGCTCCAACTAAAACATTCATATTTCTTTACGTACTACACGAATATGTAATAAAAATGGGGGTTCCTATTTTAAAAAACGCAGTTGATATCGGTTTGACCTATGGCAGCGGCATCTAGCATCCCAACCATAGAGCCATCTGGTTTCCTCCTTAAAGCTAGACGAGTTTCGTTCTTTGTAGTTTTTTCGTTTGATGCTTATTTCGTGAGATATTTAGCCCGGTCACTATCAATAAGTCACCCTGTATATATAGTAAGTAGGCTGTTTAGGTTTTCTTATTGGTAACGCCATGTAGCGCTCTGTATGAAAATCACTAGCTGTGCTGTGTGCAGTCTGTAGCTAGTTTGCATTGTTGTCTGCCATTGTAGTGTTGGGCAGCGGCAGCTGGATGTGAACAGCGCGTAGCGTTGGGCAGTTGGAGGTGAGCCGCCAGCAGTGGTGGATGTGGGAAATGAGATGGCGAATTTTTGAGTACAGAATGGATGTCATGAACTGCTATATATATTATGACTATTAAGGTAAATACATTGTTTGTTCTCTATCAAAATCTTTCATTTGCTAACTATGCCTATCAGTAGTTAGTGCCTTCAGTAGTTTGAATCTTTTATTTAGCTGGCAGTAGTGGCGCTCGCTGTATTGCAGTAGTTCGAGTAACCAAGATTTTTGGTGAGGTAAGTGATTTGTGAAAGGTATAGGTTACTTTTAGTCAGGGCCATTCTTTTGTAGGGATTTTTGAAAGTCAGATTGCGTTGCGCTAAAAATATTGTGTGTCACTTTAGTGAATGTTTGAGTACGTTCAGTTTCGCTCAGCTGTTTGAAAAGCAAATAATGTAAGAGGTTTATCAGCACAGTAATTCAGAAATTGTTCTAAGAGGACGTTTCATATGTCGACCCTTAGCCTAGGATACCTCACTGGAATCTTCTGATTTCTTTTCTTGTAGTTTGTGTAATTAGTGTAGCTATTGTTTATTGTTAGTGCGTAATTGTAGAGAGAATCTCCTTTGTAGTTGCAGTCTTTCATTGTTGTACAGTAACACAGTTGTGGCATGCATGTAGATTTGCACCAAGTATTTCGCAGCTGCGCTTGCAATTAACTAGATATTATTTTCAGAGGTATGTTAATGTGTTCCCCTATTTTTCCTCTTCAAATTGTGTTTTTCTGTGTTATCGTGTGAAATATTGTGACAATAATGGCGTGTGGAAAACGTAATACTAGGCTTCAAAGTAAACTGAGAAATGACAGTGAAGACGAAAGCAGTGTGTTAGCGCCACCGAGTAATGAATTAACTAATGTTCAAAGTAGTAATTTGGTAATTGTACATAGGGAAATGGAGCGGGCTGCAAACAATGGTGTAGACAGTGAAACAATTAGTGAACAGAGAAGCATTATCGATCGATCGGTCGGCAACAGCTTAACTCAGGCATCCGAAATGACAAGACACAATCTTGCAAATACTGTAGATTCAGGTTTTGCGTCCTCACCCTTTTCTCAAATAAGTCAAGACACATTTTCTGCTTTTCAGACTGCGAATATTGCCGGTTCAAATGCATTGCCGAATAGCACTGAGGAACATGTTTCAGACACCAGTGCATTGTTATTACAATTAATGCAACAAATGGGACAAAAGCTTCAAAAGTTAGACACAATGGAACAAAATCTTCAAAAGTTAGACACAATGGAACAACACCAGAGACAAACTCAGCAACAGTTACACACAATGGAACAAAATCAGAGACGAACACAGCAAAAGCTTCAAAAGTTAGACACAATGGAACAGACTCTCGAACAAACACGTGAAGATTTAACTGCTGAGTTACATAACATTGAATCGAAATGTCAAAAAGTCTGTAATGACGTAAAAACACAAATTTTTGATCATTTCCAACCTATTTTTTCGCGTCATGAAAATGCATTATAGAATCACGAAGCAACCATAAAAGAACTGCAAACTATAGTTCATGAAAATCATGAGGCCTTGCAAGCTAAAATGGACTCAGTTGCATCTACCGATTCGGTTACGCAACTTGCAAAAACTAAGGAAAACTTAAAGGACACAGTAGAAAGACACATGGAGGAAATTAGTTCATTATCAGAGAAAGTAGTTGAACTTTCGGATCAGCTAAATAATTTACCTGCGAAGGTAGATGATAATCTGACTGACACAAAACCGGTAGTCTTTAATGACACAGAAGAGTGCTAACAAATTAGGAAACTGAAACAAAATCTGAATCAAATTAATACGCAACACCAAAGAGAAATCCGGGAAGTACAAGATCAGCTGACACAGGTAATACAAGAATTACGTATTTCAGAGGACACTCGCGCTCCAATACGGGAAGAGGGACATAGAAATACGGAACAGCCACAAAATAATAACACAGAGCACTTCGGAAATTATGAAAGAAATTGGCAAGGTACACCGAATTTTGAGATGGAACCGCCAAAACGACGTAACAATGACCGACATGCGACTCGCCGACATGATGATTTTGACTATAAGCTGTTCATTACTACCCATAAATTCAAAACGTTTAAGAATTCTGCCAACGACGTTCATCCACAAGCGTGGCTCCATCAATTCTCTCATTGTTTTCCTCCCAACTGGTCATTGGAGCACAGGTTAGAATTTATGTGTGGCTACTTGGAGAATGAACCAGCTGTAAGAATGCGCTCTGTCACTCACGATTGCAATAGCGAAGGAGAATTTTACCATGCCTTCCTCTCAGCATATTGGTCTCAAGCCACACAAGGTGAAACATTTCGAACAATCTGAATTTTCCAGTCTTGTGAAATATTTTGAAGACATGTTGCACAAGAATCAGTACCTGTCAAACCCATATACCCCTTCAGAACTCATCCGCATTTGCTTAATCAAATTGCCTGAACATTTAAGAAATATTATTTTGGCAGGACGTTGCAAAGACGACATTGAAGCTTTTCAGGGACTCTTACAAGAATTAGAAATTGACACAGACAGTCGTGGGATGCGAAAACAGGTAAACAATCACTACAGGTCACATCCGTCACAATTCCCTGATGCAGAAACAATAACTGGACACGACAATTCTATTCTTACAACGTAAATCGTGACCAAAAGAGACATCACCTGTATGACAACCACTGGCAGAGTAATAGTTACAGAGAGAGATCGCATTTCCGTAGTAATGAATATGACAGAGACACTCATAGAAACAGACAATTTGGCAACCAGAACTATTATTATCACGGGAGACAGAATAACTTCAGACGCAACAGTCCACCGTGCAGTGATAATTCAGGGAGAAATTCTCCACCACTTAACCGACAAGAAAGAAACTACAGGAACTACCGACATGACGACAGACGATGTGATCACCTAACGACAGACGTGAATTTCATCAGAACTGGCGGGATTTAAACAGGGCTGGGCCCCCTCGGCAAGGCGAATTTGTAGAAGTTAGGTCTCCTAATCCCAATAAAGACACGCACCAACAAAGAAACAGACAATGACTCGCACTGCAGGCAGCCACTTGCGCCCGCTGGCTCAGGGAAAAATAACATAGACGCTAACCTTGAGAAAAATTCCAGTATTCTTTACCGACGTATACCACATGATAATTGCGTTAAAGTTGAAACTCTGCGTACTAGGAAGAGCAAAGGGCTACACCACATTTCACATGTAAAACAGTTTATTGAAAGATAATCTGCTTTTTAACTTTGTCTTTGCCATAAAACGTTTCACTTCACATTTCTAGTATGCATTGTCACACTTAGAAACTGTTACCATGCAACAATGTTTGAAGTTAAATATCCAGTCAAGAACCAAGAGAACTTATTTAAACAGAAATTACAAAAGCATTGTTATAGTGAACAGACGACACAGTGTTGTTATTTGTACATTCTTGCTTGTTAGTTGCATGATCATGTAACGACTATAAGGCTCATATACTTAGAACATATACAGGTACTGCTAATGAGATTTTAATGCAACATTTTGGTTCACTTGAAAATACATTCTTTATTTGGAGTACTTTCTGTGGGACTAAAGATGACTTAGCATTTGGTTTCTTTGACAGCTACATGATTATATCACGACACTACTAATGTGTGACACAATTTACATTGTTGCTTTTGCAGTGTATCTGTTTTTCTGAATTCTTCTGGAAAGTAAAACATGTTTTAGTAGTAACTTTTGTGGTATAGCTACAATGAGACAGCCTCTTTCGTAGCACAACAATACGTTACAGCACAGTACTTTCTTCATCACAACAATAAGCGTAATAACTAAGATATCTATACGCAATGCATTTCACTTTTGTTTATCATGAGGTAAGTACATTGACTTCTGCAGAACTTAGCTTTTGGAGGACGATAACTACGACACTTCCACAGAGATTATCTTACAACAAGACGCACAGTTTAGCGCTACAGTACACGTATTTGAGTGATTAATTTTGTACTTAAATCATTTATTTTTAAAGATATTTGAAGTACAATGATACAAAGGTTTTCTGTGATACATTTCATTCCATTGCTGTAATCTGTAACACCTGAGGGTATAATTACATTAATCCTCAGGGAGGTACACACCTACTTTGTGTACCATGTGTTTGGCAAGCACAAGGAGCCCTAGTTAATATGGTATTTGCTTATACAACTTTACACATCGGTACCATATTCCTCTAAAACAGAATTACACAGCTATCTGATCATTTAACTGAGAAAGACAAACTTTTTTTACTACGTCAGTGACACATGTTTACGTAATTACACCGTTGTATATCTTCACACTTACGAAATTGTATTTTGTCTGTACTTTGTGATCTGTTCATATTTTTTTGGACCCATTGTGATATTATGAGAGCTTTGAATGATATATTTGGTATGGGATCACGATTTTTAAATTACGTTTGAGGCAGATGACACTTTTGACATGAGCAGGGAATTTTTTTAGGTTTTAAAATTATTGGAGGAAGCTACGACGATTTTGAGAGTTGACTGAGGTGTTATGATGTTATTATTACGATGACTATGTGTATTATGCTGTTGCAATATGTTTATGATCAAGAAGCTGATGCTATATGAGGAATTTGATTATGCTATGTATTTATTACGATGAAATATATATATATATATATATATATATATATATATGTGTGTGTGTGTGTGTGTGTGTGTGTGTGTGTGTGTGTGTGTGTGTGTGTGTGTGTGTGTGTGTGTAATAAGGTAAGGAGTAATGAATAGTGGTTAGGGACTCTGACTTGTGAAAAAGGATGTTGGAAACCAAGAATCGTACTTTAAGAGTTATAAAATGTGTGTAAATGCGTGAATGTATCACAATGCCAGCGAAAATTTTTTGGACACTGTTATATTCATAAGATTTTGTTTCTACACATTTGCAACACAAATTCTCGACCCGTGAAATTTTGTATGTGAGACTGTCACTGTAGCGGAAACTGCTGTCGTAAATATTTCCGTAAGAAAGTTAAGTGACCACCTGCACGTAATGCATCGTGGGCACCCAGCTGCGTCAGACGCCTGGAGAAAAAGCCATTAGTGTGTGCGTTTTCAGAGGCACAGGTAGAAAAAAAAAAGGGAGGCCCTTATCCTCGCTATTGACATTCCTTTGTAGCAAGCATCCCAAATACGACACGCTCAAACTTGAAAACATATGATTACACTGTGGAGCTCTTAATTTATGATTTACTGAAATGCCTAAGGAAATGACGAGAAATATTTTATGTCCATACACCTGATTATGACTACTGTCTTTATAGTTGAGAGATTTTTTACTACCTTATGAAATGCCATATGGCTAATGAATGATGTTTCATGCCTTCCTTTGTACATATTTGCTCATTTTCTTTAATATCTAGTTCCTAGCTGCACTGCAGCATTGGTTAAAATAAAATTTTATAGATGTACTAATATATTCAGCAAGGGACTGGATAACAGCATTGCTGGTTCTAAGGACAATTCCAAAAACTTTGTGAGTGCACAAGTGGTGGTTTATGGACTTGCTCTATTCTCCGCAAGACTCTTCGATGGTGATTGAGGTACCTGCAGTCGCGATAGGTGGTTGCTAGCTGTCTCTACAAGGACCACAGTGGGTCTGCATCTTTGATGACCCACCAATACCATTATTTCTACAAGGACTACAGTGGGTCTACACCTTTGCTGACTCACCAGTACCATTATTTCTACAAGGACTGCAGTGGGTCTGCACCTCTGGTGGCCCACCAATTCCACAATCTCTACCAGGACTAAAGTGGGTCTGCACCTCTGGTGGCCCACCAATACCGTAATCTCTACCAGGACTACAGTGGGTCTGCTCTGTGATGACCTACCTACCAATATTCTTCAAAACGTCGAATGACTCTGCTGTGGGTTTCCTTTGTTGTGGCCCATTACCTGTCAGCATGTCAAGAGTCAGCACTGTCTTTCCGTTGGAAGGACAACACTACTTCTTCAAGATGGCATGGAAATCCACTACTTCCATGTGCATTCTCTTTTACTACGGAGACTTTGAGAAAAAAAAACACTGTAATTTCACTGTGATGAATGATCAGGACTGTCTTTATGGACTGTGAGAAAATTTTAGCTTTTGACCAACATTGTATTAATAAGTGTGTGCATTTGATATTTTTCTTACTGTAATTATGAAAAATTTTTTCAAATCTGTATTGGCCAGTGCCCAAAACAATTTGTAAAATTTTTTGTGGGGAGCATAGGGGCTATGTAAGTAGGCTGTTTAGGTTTTCTTATTGGTAACGCCACGTAGCGCTCTGTATGAAAATCACTGGCTGTGCTGTGTGCAGTCTGTGGCTAGTTTGCATTGTTGTCTGCCATTCTAGTGTTGGGCAGCGGCAGCTGGATGTGAACAGCGCGTAGCGTTTGGCAGTTGGAGGTGAGCCGCCAGCAGTGGTGGATGTGGGAAATGAGATGGCGGATTTTTGAGTACAGAATGGATGTCATGAACTGCTATATATATTATGACTATTAAGGTAACTCGTACATTGTTTGTTCTCTATCAAAATCTTTCATTTGCTAACTATGCCTATCAGTAGTTAGTGCCTTCAGTAGTTTGAATCTTTTATTTAGCTGGCAGTAGTGGCGCTCGCTGTATTGCAGTAGTTCGAGTAACCAAGATTTTTGGTGAGGTAAGTGATTTGTGAAAGGTATAGGTTAATGTTAGTCAGGGCCATTCTTTTGTAGGGATTTTTGAAAGTCAGATTGCGTTGCGCTAAAAATATTGTGTGTCACTTTAGTGAATGTTTGAGTACGTTCAGTTTTGCTCAGCTGTTTGGAAAGCAAATAATGTAAGAGGTTTATCAGCAGAGTAATTCAGAAATTGTTCTAAGGGGACGTTTCAATGTATGTGTGTGGATGGGTGGGTTGGTGGATGGCTCGGTCTGTTTTTTACTAAACAAAAACATTATTAAAATCGAGAAACACCACAATTAGAATAATGACCAATACGTGCAGTGAAAAGAAGTACCTTAGTATAAACATCGACAGAGATCAAAACTTTCATCTATACCTAGAAATTTTTCTTCAGGGAGGTAATACTATATAATCCTGAACAATATAGCATCAGTTGGCTAACGAAGCTTTCAGCAGTCTCTAAGTGCAACAAGAATGGAGCGTAACGCAATCTTAATAGATATTGTGAGCTCACAGAGCCAGAAAGATAAAGACAGCACAAACTCTTTGTCATGCCCAGAGAATAGTACACCGGCGCATAACAGGCGCGCGTAGAACGACATCGACTGAGGTGCGCCTGATGATACTAGGCTCTCTACTACTGGAGCTAGCTGTAAGAAAAATACTTCCTCAAAAAGGGCGAATATGATAAGAAAAGCAGATACTGAAAATAAGAGCCATATCGAAAAAGGAAACAAAGGCATGCACTGACAGATCACAACAAGAAATTTGGGACAGGTCACAAACATGGAGGGGAACCTATCATTTCCATTCTAACATAAAGAAAGATCAAGAACGTCATACTTCTTTCCCACCAAGCTATACACTGAGATGACAAAAGTCGTGGGATACCTCCCAATGTCGTATCAGACCTCCTTTTTCCCGCCATAGTGCAACAACTCGACGTGGCGTGGACTCAACAAGTCGTTCGAAGGCCCCTGCAGGAATACCGAGCCATGCTGCCTCTATAGCCTTCCACTATTGCAAACGTCTCCCCGCTGCAGGATTTTGTGGACGAATTTTGTCCAACAAGTGTTCGACGAGATTCATGTCGGCTGATCTGGATGGCCAAATCATTCTCTCGAATTATCCAGGATGTTCTTCAAACCAATCGCGAACAGTTGTAGCCAGGTGACATAGCGCATTGTTATCCATAAAAATTCCAGTGTTGTTTGGCAACATGACGTCCATAAATGGTTACCCAAAATTTTTTTTGTGGCGGTGAATCTGTGTGCTTCCATTGAGCAGACTGGCGCTTTCTTTCTGGATTGAAAAATGGCATCCATGTCTCATCCATTGTCACAACCGACGAAAAGAAAGTCCCATTCATGCTGTCGTTGCGCGTCAACGTTTCTCGGCAACATGTCACACGGGCAGCCATGTGGTCATCTGTCAGCATTCGTGGCACCCACCTGGACGACACTTTTCGCATTTTCAGGTCGTCATGCAGGATTGTGTGCACAGAACCCACAGAAATGTCTACTGTGGAGGCGATCTGTTCAACAGTCATTCGGCGATCCCCCAAAACAATTCTGTCCACTTTCTCGATCATGTCGTCAGACCGGTTTGTGCGTGCCTGAGGTTGTTTCTGTTAGTTGTGACACGATGTTCTGCCTTCATTAAACTGTCACACCCACGAACGCACTTTCGACACATCCATAACTCCATCACCACATGTCTCCTTCAACTGTCGATGAATTTCAATTGGTTTCACACCACGCAAATTCAGAAAACCAATGATTGCACGCTGTTCAAGTAAGGAAAACGTCGCCATTTTAAGTATTTAAAACAGTTCTCATTCTCACCTCTGGCGGTAAAATTTCATCTGCCGTATGGTGCTGCCATCTCTGGGGCATATTGACAATGAACGAGGCCTCATTTTAAAACAGTGCGCATGTTTCTATCTCTTTCCAGTCTGGAGAAAAAAAATTGGAGGCCTTAGAACTTGAGTGCACCTCGTATACATGACGGGAAGTACCGCCATCTTGGCGCCAAAGTTATCGATTTTGTTTATTTATATTTAATAATTAAAGTCATTTATGACAACATGAATACTAGGAGGAGCCTCTCGATGTTTAAAACTGTTTATCATAATTTTGCCTCGTTAAAATTCACACCCGTTCATTAACCAAAAAAAAAAAAATGGTTCAAATGGCTTTGAGCTCTATGGGACTTAACTTCTGAGGTCATTAGTCCCATAGAACTTAGAACCAGTTAAACCTAACTAACCTAAGGACATCACTCACATCCATGCCCGAGGCAGGATTCGAACCTGCGACCGTAGCGGTCTCGTGGTTCCAGACTGCAGCGCCAGAACCGCACAGCCACTTCGGCCGGCGTTAATTAACAAATGTAAGTAGGCTGTTTAGGTTTTGATATAGGTAACGCCACGTAGCGCTCTGTATGAAAATCACTGGCTGTGCTGTGTGCAGTCTGTGGCTAGTTTGCATTGTTGTTGGCTATTGTAGTGTTGGGCAGCTGGATGTTAACAGCGCGTAGCGTTGCGCAGTTGGAGGTGAGCCGCGAGCAGTGGTGGATGTGGGGAGAGAGATGGCGGAGTTTTCAAATTTGTAATACTGGATATCATGAACTGCTATATACATTATGACTTTTCAACACTATTGAGGTAAATACATTGTTGGTTCTCTATTAAAATCTTTCATTTGCTAACTATACCTATTAGTAGTTAGTGCCTTCCGTAGTTTGAATCTTTTATTTAGCTGGCAGTAGTGGCGCTCGCTGTATTGCTGTAGCTTGAGTAACTAAGACTTTTGTGAGGTAAGTGATTTGTGAAAGGTATAGGTTAATGTTAGCCAGGGCCATTCTTTTGTAGGGATTTTTGAAAGTCAGATTGCGTTGCGCTAAAAATATTGTGTGTCAGTTTAAGCACAGTCATGTATAATTGTTCAAAGGGGACGTTTCACAAATGCGTATCTTAGCAAGTACGAACTTGATCGGAAATCCACGAACTGTGACGAAACTAGTAAGAGATACGGGCGCGCCAAAGTCGGCAGTCGGCGTTGAGAGCTCTTCCTGTCTTGTTCGATGGTAGCCGAGCTCTCGGTTACGAGTAGTTTGTGACATGAGTGTTTCATTATTGATCTAATAGGAATAAAAGTGATATTACGGCATTCTGAATGTTAATTTCGAGTAAATAGATACCCCAAAGTTGATCGACAGCAATTTCAGATAATTAGCTTCCACCGACAGAGACAACCAATGCGCCAATGAAGAATCTGCACGGGACGACATTTGCTAGAGCTGCACCGCGCACAGGTAGGAGGAAATCCGACGACACGACCCACCAAGGCGGATCAAGGAAGGTCCGACTTACACTCGCAAATTCCGGGTGGAAACGCTGACCAGTTATACTGTACGTCACATATACCACCCTCTACGGACTCGCGGCTGAGTAATAACAGTATCAGTTTAGAAGCGAGGGGATCATGCAAGGATCATGTGCTAGTGTAATTCTGTAGAACAGCAGGCAGATACTGCCGGAATCTAAACTAAGGTGAGTGGTGGCTAGATAACTCATTCGGCGAGAGAAATGACCGCAAAATGTGAGGGCCGTCGGCCACTGCGTTGTCCGTGGTGAGACGTAATGCCCGAAATTTTATATTCTCGGCACACTCTTGACACTGTGGATCTTGGAATACTGAATTTCCTAAGGATTTCCGAAATGGAATGTCCCCTGCGTCCAACTACAACTACCATTCCGTGCTTAAAGTCTGTTAATGCCCGTCGTGCAGGCATAATCACATCGGAAACCATTTCATATAAACCACCTAAGTATAAATGACAGCTACGCCAATGCACTGAAATTTTACAATGTACACGATACTACGGTCACATATATATGTGCATATCGTTATCCAATTATTCTTGTCACCTCAGTGTATACTATCCATATTCCTCTTACTTACTGAAAGTATGCGAAAGCACAACAAAAACTTCTAAATATCGAACCACTGGCACTCCAGATGACATTGTCTGTGAGTGTATCCTTACACAAGCTGTTACAGACCAGAACAGGAATGTCTTGGATAATACAGACACCAGCCTCTAATACGATACGAAATGAGGAGCGAGAGCACAAGCTGAACTTCCTGATGGCCAAAGCATCAGTTTACGAACTGCAAGCCTACATAGCCGAGACACAATCAAGACGAAGCCATCTACCATCTTGAGACACCGTCAGGTGGCTTGCGGAGTATGGATGTAGATGTAGTACCGACAATCTTTCTTTCCACGAACAATACGAGACTGGAATAGAAAGGAGAACCAATAGAGGTACTCAAAAGTACCCTCCGCCACACACCGTCAGGTGGCTTGCGTAGTATGAATGCAGATGTAGATGTTGACGCTGACAGCTATCTCCCATTCTCTATACCTTGGGTGGCATGATCGACCATCCCTTGTGAATCCTAAGTTATACCTCAGCGCGCCACTGGCCAAAAACCCAGACACAACGACGAAATTTGATTTCGCCTGTGATATGAAGTAGAGGAGTATACCATAGTTTAGTGCTGTTTTTTTGTGTTCTATAAAATAGTCTAGAATTATAAATTACAAAACTTGTGATGCAGCATTGTGGTACAGTACAGTAGGCAAGTATCACGTTCCGTCTGGACCTGGATGAACATGCATCTGTGCGCCAGATGGGCAAATGGTAGGTAGTTTGTAGTTTTTTAAATTTTTTTTATTTTTTTATTTCTTCCGTTAAGGGGAGTTAGAACGGAATTGTTTTCACATTTTCGGATTTTTATCTCATTATGAAATTTGAATTTTTTCGAATAAAATGATATATATATATATACATCACTTATAAACTCACTGATTATACACTCCTGGAAATGGAAAAAAGAACACATTGACACCGGTGTGTCACACCCACCATACTTGCTCCGGACACTGCGAGAGGGCTGTACAAGCAATGATCACACGCACGGCACAGCGGACACACCAGGAACCGCGGTGTTGGCCGTCGAATGGCGCTAGCTGCGCAGCATTTGTGCACCGCCGCCGTCAGTGTCAGCCAGTTTGCCGTGGCATACGGAGCTCCATCGCAGTCTTTAACACTGGTAGCATGCCGCGACAGCGTGGACGTGAACCGTATGTGCAGTTGACGGACTTTGAGCGAGGGCGTATAGTGGGCATGCGGGAGGCCGGGTGGACGTACCGCCGAATTGCTCAACACGTGGGGCGTGAGGTCTCCACAGTACATCGATGTTGTCGCCAGTGGTCGGCGGAAGGTGCACGTGCCCGTCGACCTGGTACCGGACCGCAGCGACGCACGGATGCACGCCAAGACCGTAGGATCTTACGCAGTGCCGTAGGGGACCGCACCGCCACTTCCCAGCAAATTAGGGACACTGTTGCTCCTGGGGTATCGGCGAGGACCATTCGCAACCGTCTCCATGAAGCTGGGCTACGGTCCCGCACACCGTTAGGCCGTCTTCCGCTCACGCCCCAACATCGTGCAGCCCGCCTCCAGTGGTGTCGCGACAGGCGTGAATGGAGGGACGAATGGAGACGTGTCGTCTTCAGCGATGAGAGTCGCTTCTGCCTTGGTGCCAATGATGGTCGTATGCGTGTTTGGCGCCGTGCAGGTGAGCGCCACAATCAGGACTGCATACGACCGAGGCACACAGGGCCAACACCCGGCATCATGGTGTGGGGAGCGATCTCCTACACTGGCCGTACACCACTGGTGATCGTCGAGGGGACACTGAATAGTGCACGGTACATCCAAACCGTCATCGAACCCATCGTTCTACCATTCCTAGACCGGCAAGGGAACTTGCTGTTCCAACAGGACAATGCACGTCCGCATGTATCCCGTGCCACCCAACGTGCTCTAGAAGGTGTAAGTCAACTACCCTGGCCAGCAAGATCTCCGGATCTGTCCCCCATTGAGCATGTTTGGGACTGGATGAAGCGTCGTCTCACGCGGTCTGCACGTCCAGCACGAAGGCTGGTCCAACTGAGGCGCCAGGTGGAAATGGCATAGCAAGCCGTTCCACAGGACTACATCCAGCATCTCTACGATCGTCTCCATGGGAGAATAGCAGCCTGCATTGCTGCGAAAGGTGGATATACACTGTACTAGTGCCGACATTGTGCATGCTCTGTTGCCTGTGTCTATGTGCCTGTGGTTCTGTCAGTGTAATCATGTGATGTATCTGACCCCAGGAATGTGTCAATAAAGTTTCCCCTTCCTGGGACAATGAATTCACGGTGTTCTTATTTCAATTTCCAGGAGTGTATATATATATATACACATCACTTATAAACTCACACGGGAACTATTTTATTTTATTTTTTAAATACAATCTACGCCATTTGAAACTTAAAATTGTTACGTGCGTTACTTCAAGATCTAATAAAGTCGGTAATTTTTTTTATATAGAAGGCTCTGAATTGCTGTTTTATAAAGATTAAATTAGGTGTTTGTATTGGTCATGTCCGTAAGAGGATGGGCACCATGTTGAGGAAGTTCAAACAAAGTTTGAGAGACAAGAAACTTTCTGATGGTAAAACTATAAGAGGCAGGCTGACAGACAAAAAGTCTGATGAACTACAGCAGTATTATGGGATGGCCATTAGAAATAATACTGAGGATTTGTTGAAAATGGCCGGCCGGAGTGGCCGAGCGGTTAAAGGCGCTACAGTCTGGAACCGCACGACCGCTACGGTCGCAGGTTCGAATCCTGCCTCGGGCATGGATGTGTGTGATGTCCTTAGGTTAGTTAGGTTTAAGTAGTTCTAAGTTCTAGGGGACTTATGACCACAGCAGTTGAGTCCCATAGTGCTCAGAGCCATTTGATTTAGTTGAAAATGAAGCAGGCAGTATGAGCTACCGTCTTCCACAGACTGTCAACTCATGAAAAACCAGTACGTACCAAGGCTCTCCTGGACCTGATTCATGGTGCAATTACCGAAATTCCCAGTACTCAAACAGTTCATACAGCCATAAACATTCCATCCCAGTAGCAGTCATGGCTATCATAAAACCTATTTACAGAGACCTGGCAAATCCGGAATTACTGAAGAAATGTCTGCCTTGTCAAACTCAAAATCCCAATGAGTCATTCAATAATCTTATATGGACTCTCTTACCTAAAAATGCTTTGTTGGAATGAAAACACTAAAGTGAGGGGTCAGCAATGTTGTTATTGCTTTTAATGATGTTAACGTTGGTAGGGTGAAAGTACTACAGCATATTGGAACTAATCCTGCAGCAAACTGCATCAGAGAACTTGAACGGATGGACAAGGTTCGCATTTATAAAGCAGAGTATGCATCGCAGTTGACCGATAACGACTCCCGAAAGAAGAAAAGAAGAACAAACTTGGAAAAAGATCAAGAGAATGATATACAGCAGTATGGTGCAGGGTGCTTCTGAGTGACTAAAAATAAAAAAAATTAAGCATATATTGAGCTAAACTCTTTAGAAGCTTCAGAAGCCTTTTCTGAAAATTTACGTTTTCTGTTGCATTTTTCCCTGAATATCAGAAACCACTTCGAGTAGAGTACTCAAATTTTCAGTACGTAATAACATGCATATTCTGAGTCTCCTGAACTAAAAGAAGAACATAATGTTATGTATAATTAAAATTATTTAGGGCAACTACAAAAAGTACACAAAATTTTAACCGTGTAATTAAAAACTTGTATTTCCGAAAGCAGTATCTGAAATGCAATTACTGTAGTTCAGCAGACTCAGAACATACAGTTTAATGTCCTGTAAAAATTTCATGTCAATGGCTACAGTGGTTCCTGAAATACAGGGAAGCCAAGTCACTAAATTTGTCGAGATAAGGCGTTACAACGCACCTTAAGTAGCTATTTTATGCTGAATTACAGGAAAAACATTTGAAAATTAATGTCGAAGGATTTCGTGCTACATTAAAATATACCAATTAAAGGGCAACATTTGGTCTATTCTTGGAGCTAGATAACAAACTGTAAGAAAATAGCAACTGAATGACTCTCCGTGTATACATTTTTCTTGCTGCAAACAAGTCCATTTTGTGGTTGAAAGAACGTGCCTTTGCTGTACATTCCGGCACAAGAGAGCGAACTGTTGTATCCTCTCAGGTGCCAGTCACATGGGACCATTGATATCTTGGACAACGTTCAGTATGGCCCTCCTGAAAACATCGATTACGAATTGGCGGCCGTGAGATTTCGACCAACCTGGGCATCAATGTCGTGGAACGATAAACCGGACGCCAGGATGCAGCCGCTGTCGTTTTCGGACATATGCTTGCAGACGTTTCTCCTTCTTAGACGAAGCGTAACACAATAAGCTCACAAGCAATGAACATTCAACAGCGATTTGTGTGGGAGAACCCACTGCGGACTCTTTCATTACATAAAACTAGCGAAAGGACCCAGCATTGCCTGGGTGTACATTTCGCCAATTTCTATCAGAAACGGAAAAACGTTAACTATGCTTGTGGTGTAATATCGAAGAAACTTCATTTTCATGTATTCGGGAAACACCTTTGAACAACCGCTACGGTCGCAGGTTCGAATCCTGCCTCCGGCATGGATGTGTGTGATGTCCTTAGGTTAGTAAGGTTTAAGTAGTTCTGTTCTAGGGGGCTGATGACCTCAGATATTAAGTCCCATAGTGCTCAGAGCCAACCACCTTTGAACTTATGAAACAGCCTACGAAGAAATATGCGTAATGTACAAATGTACTGTATAAGTCCAGCTACTTCGAATGTCTACAACGCGATTTTGTAAACGGCTTTATGACAACGCCGCTTCATCTCTCTATAGACGGCTGTTGTTTCCGCCTACAGCCCTTTGGCTTTCGCAGTTGAAAGCTGTCAAAAGGGCTGCTGGGTGTCAGGGATTTCCTTCAACTGACTCGACTGTAGGAATGTTTTAGCAGTAAAGAGTAAATTTACTATAACCTCATGCTTGATGAGGCATTTTTTCACACATCTCAGTGTTTATGACTGTCATATCTATTGAACTATGTGTCGTACAAAGACGTATTTGTCTTAGTGTGTTCAGGGACATATGGGGATACTGACAGCAAAATTTGTTGCGAATAGAGTTAGTACCACAGAAGTAACAAGTATAAATGTCAGTTGCTCCTGAACTGTGATAGGTCGGTGGTTCTCTACTCAACAGCAATTGTTGCCTGACGGTATGGGATATGTGTATCAAATTTTATTGAAATCGGTTCAGTGGTTTAGAAATGTGGAACACACACATCCATTTCTATAATATGTATGGACAACTAGATTGTGTTAGTCTTACCTAGTTTGTGCGGTTGAACTAAAATAATAATCATATCGAAGCAAGTAACACACTGCATTCCCATTGCGACGTTTGTTATATACGCCTTCATGATATTGCAGTTTTAATGGTCAGCAGGGAGCAACGTTGATTAATTTTTCAGTAGCTGATTTATATTAAAAATTTACCAAATATTAGAGAAATAGAAACGGAGGTTTGTGGGTCTTCTCTTACGTAAAGGAAACGAAATGTGTTCTTTTACCAGAGTTACTGACACTAGTTGCCCTAAAAAACTTTTAAAAAGTTCACAGAGAACAGCAGTCTCTTTTTCAGCGTCCTATGCTTCAAATATTAGTGAGCCAATATAGTCACCTTCATAATGTCTCATGACTTCAAACGAGCCAACGTAATGTCTTGTTTTACCGCTTGCCCTGTTTCCATAGTTGGCGAAGTGTGCACAGTGTAACGTTTGTTGCCACTTTCCTGTAGTATATAACTCTGCTCAGAGTTCTTCTTTTGATCTGAGTAAATATACGTTCATTATGCCTGAAATCACGCATGCGTATGTGGAAGGGAGGGAGTGTTAAGTGAGTACTTAAGATCCTAGAGCAGAGCCGTAAATTACATCTTAGTGTGAATTAAGGGAAACAACCAGGGCAGATCACAATGTGTAATCCAGGCATTCATGTCGAGTAGTTATTAGTACCCATAATAAAATAATAACTTTGTTGAATACCTTTAAGGGGAACACATTTGGAAGGACCGCTTAACAATCCGCAGGGTAGACAGAGCAGCGAGACAAAGTCTGCTACTCTCTCGACTGAATTTGTTACGTGTGACACAAAAACTATCCGACAACTAAATGGTGGTGTTCACTGCACGCTTTGGTACTCTGTTAGCACGTGATCACCAGGCTAACTGGTGATGTTGATCCTAGGTTCTGTGACAGCAGTACAGAGCCCTGGGCTGAGACTACGTTTACTGTGAACTATCTACGCCGAAGTTTACTGCTTTTCACATGAGGAACCAGTTGGTTACAATTAAACTGGAGTTACTCACAGTGTAAGAGGTCCATGATTAAGGAATTTGTTGTTAGCGCACTCGAGCAGATGTAATTTCGATGGATTGCTCAGGCGCTGCCTGCGATATGTAAGCTATAAGACAATCTCAGACCAGAGAGCAGTGTTGACTGCAGTAGGAACTGTGTAGCAGTTGCAGTAGTTGCTAGCGAGCAGTCGTGTGTATGAAGTCGGCTGGGCCGGTCGTGGGGAGCGATGGCGGAGCCTGAGCGTTGTAGTATAAGGTAAAAGCAGCCTTGCGCATGTTTAGTATTGTTATACCAAGTCCCATGTAAATGCCTTTAAAAAGAAATCTCTTAATAATAATCTTTCTTATAAAAATTAACTTTTGACAATCATTCAACTCAATTTAAAGAATTCACTAATTTCTCCAATCCATGGTCATCCCGACTATTGTAAAGATAAATCAGTTGTTTCTTTTTATACATGACAAATCTATCGGGCAGCATTGCACAGGGCTGTGCCAAAAAATTTCTTATAGGAGCAGATTTATATATATATATATATATATATATATATATATATATATATATATATATATATATATATATATATATATACAGTATATGCGTTATCCGGCGACCTTATTGAGGTAAGAATTTCAATTTATTCAGTATGATCTTTCAGGGCCATGACGCAGCACTGCTGACGTCCAAAATTTACCAGTTTAAATTCACAGTCAATTATTGAAAGGTTATAAGTGAGTCACAGTTTTATTGAGAGATTAGTCACATTTTATTATTGATAGGTTACGCAATTTTTCTGCTGGTAGG
The DNA here is from genome assembly GCF_023864275.1 of Schistocerca cancellata. Classification (NCBI taxonomy): domain Eukaryota; kingdom Metazoa; phylum Arthropoda; class Insecta; order Orthoptera; family Acrididae; genus Schistocerca; species Schistocerca cancellata. The sequence goes on from NC_064630.1 coordinate 380,972,514, forward strand.
TTATACTGAATTTAAACGATATAATTATATTTTTTACTGTTGGGAGGTTATTATACATATTAATTTTCTGTGGGGAGGTGACACTCGTCGACAACCGGCCAGGATCGTATTTTCTTTGTGAATTTCTTAGAAGTAGTCATATATCTGCTCTTATTTACACTATTGTTAAAGGTAGTTTGCATCTGGCGTAACGCATTTACTAATTTGTCACTCTTTCTTTCACAGATCATCGGCAATTTATTGCTCTTTGTTGTCGCTGTATTTGTTCCATTTTTGCTTTGTCTTTGTTTGAGTTTGTGCTTATCTTTGACTTGTGAAAATGCTGCGAAAAACTGCTAACAGTACATCGCGATCCGTAATGAGTAAAAAAGCTGACTTAAGGGGCTCCGAAACGCCCTATACTTGCAATGTTAAAATAACGCTTATAAATTACATCTTTCCTCACAAAGTATTTGAGGTAGGAAGTTGAACTTTTTACAGATTATTTATTGGAATATGGGCTACAACTTAACACAGGGATTTTACAAAATTTTAGTTCAGTTATTAAAGATGATTTTTTTTTCAATTGTAATGAAAATTCAATACTTTTTTTTGCAATTTTTTATTTATATATTCAAAAATATACAGTTTTTTGGAAAAAGGCTGTGTTAAATTATGCAGAAGGTACTGTGTAACATTTACTGAAAGTTTGAAAGAAATATGTTTGGAAGATCCTTAGAGAGCATGTAATTAGTATGAGAAAATAAAAGTTTTGGGAATCGAGCGACAAAGATTGGATTAACTTTTTAGTGCATTCCAGGTCCATAGGATGGATTATCTTCATCCTCTGCAAACTCCTCCTCCAGCTTCCTCTTGTTCCTCCTCCTGTTTACTCTTGCTTGTATTTCTATACTCTTTACAGCCCTGTCTGCAGCCCGAAGGCGTTCCTTGTCTAAAGCAAGCATCGCTCGTACCATGTTAGAACCTATCTTCATTCCCATATTTCTAAATACCTTGCACCTTACAATGTTGCCATCATTGAAAATCGCAACAGCATCATACACACCAAAGTGAAGTGTTTCTATTCCAACAAATACAGTCTTGGGGATTCTCGACCATATAACACTATTTACACTTTCATTGGGGTTTTGAGTTTTTCCGTGAATACACTTTTTCAACAGCTCAGGTGCTGCTAAGTCTCTGAAAATAGGTTTTATCACCTCCATTATGTACCTGATGAACACGGACGTTAATAACACCATTTGACAGCAGTTTAACAGCGCCACAGTGGGTCACGCCCATGTAGAACACATTTCAAAAAAAATTTAAAAATAGTTGTAGTCTTCGGAATTGAATAAATTATATATCTATTAAAAGGTAATAGTCTGCAGATTCAGAAAACGCAAAAAAGTAAAATTTGAACTTTTCATGATTTTGAGCCTTTCCGGAGCCCCTTAAGTAATTTGACAGATAATACTAGCGACACTCAGTGTTATAGTGATAATCCTCTAATTACAGATAATCAGTGCGTGCCGACCACCAGTAATGATTTTATTTCAAATGATGAACAAAAAATCTAATTATGTTAATGACAATTGATGACGCGGCACGTTCTCTTACAATGAACGCTGTCCAGTTTGACACACCTGACTTGCAAAATTTACACAGTGAAGAGATAAATGTTTCTGACGAAGACTAACAATGTAGTCAAAATACGTCAGATGTATTTGATTCCGATGTAGTGACCAACAGTGCACATCCAATTGGCAAACCTTTTCAAGAATCAGATAATAACCGAATGGTTACACAAAACGTGAGAAATGCAGATACTCCATCACACAGCACAGAGAATAGAGAAGGTAATATTGGCATGGATAAAGTTATGGCATTATTGCTACAACTTAATGAAAATCTCAAACAACAACTTCATGAATCGAACAAACAACTGAACGAAAATCTCAAACAACATAATGAAAATCTCAAACAACAACTCAATGAAAATTTCAAACAGTCGAATGAAAAACAAGACAAAATTTCAAACAACTTAATGAATCGAACAAACGGCTTAGTGAACAGATTACAGCCGTTGCCGTGCAATGTCATGATACTAAAGAACAATTACGTGAAGAAATTAAGGCTTGTGCTAGGAACAGTAGTGAAGAAATTAGATCTGTTGCACAAGAATTAAATAATACACATGCAGACACAACGAAATTACTTAGAGATGAAATTAGTGCAGTCGCTAAACAATGTTCTGAAAACGCAACATACTTACGCGACGAGTTTAAATTAATGTGAGCAGAACTTTCACGCAAACTGGATGCGAAAGTCGACAAGAAATTTGAACAACAAAACAGCCAAATTGACGAACGTTTTAATAACCACCTACAAAACAGTGAAACACGTTACCGTAAATTCTTACAGGAACAGAACAAAGTAAAGAAACAAGTCATGGAAACAATTACTGCACAGAGACAGGAAGATAAGCGTAAGTTGTTTACCAAAGCAAAAACATACGTAGACAACAACCTTGCTACAGTATCAGACGAAATCAAACAGTTGAACACCGAAATGTGTGATGAAATCTCCGATTTTAAAACAAAAACCGACACACACACACACACACACACACACACACACACACACAGTAGACTTTCAGACAGTGACCAACAGACTTGAACAATTAGAATTAATACAGGATCCTGATGCCATCAAAGCAGAGGTTAAGAAATTAAACAAACCCACATGTAAAATGCAGAAACAAATTAATGCTTTTGACACTAAAAACGACGATCAGGTAAAAGCACTGACTGAAAAATTTAATGAATTGGCCGGTCGTATTGACGTTATCGAAAATAACAATGACACCAAATCAGACGATACGTCACCAGTTTCATTTAATCAGACACCTGAATTCCAAAACATACAGCAAACAATCAGTGGGATAGGTTCGTCCAGTAATACATTACGTAGAAAATTGTCATCTTTACAGCAAGAAGTGACAGAATGAAAAAGGTTTCAGCCTCTAACACGTCACAGCATACGCCACATTCTGAACATTTGTCACACTCACACAGCCAGTATAACTTAGGTAATTTACGGAGAGTACATGACTTAGATTCCGAACAGACACAGACAAACAGATTCTCATACAATCCTGAACCTGCTCAGACATTCAGGGACGATAATTTTGATTATAAGCACTTTCTATCCGTTAGGAAATTTAAGAATGACAGAAAACAGATTCACGCTTTGGACTGGATACAATAATTTGCTTTTGAATTTTCACCGGAATTGCCTGTAACGCAGAAACTAAAATGTATTTGCAGCGCGTAAGAGACCTCAGGGGATTCATTACTCTTCGATGAATATGTGCCGTAGCGTGCACAGGGCCCCGAGCCGTAGTAGTGCTATTTCATCTTTAGTTTTCTGCACTGCTGCCTACTCTTTTGCTATCCTTTATATCTATCAAAACAGCTCTTCAACTATCGATCTATCTACGATTAAGAACAAGTAAGGAAACCTGATATGACACGTTTTACTGAAAGTGACAGTTTTCATTAGACACTCCTGAAATGACAAGAACTACCAGCGTAATTTTAATAACAAACAAAATTTTAATCACCAGTATCCTCAAAATTATCAGCAATCGCAAACATATTTGTGCAACAATAGAAGCTTTTCCCCACAACAGCAACAAAAACCAGTCGGTTAGCATACCTACCCAACAATGTAGTCTGAAAGGTCAACCTAGCTTTAATGTTTCGCCGCCTGCACATAAGCGTCGGCTTCACCAAATACACTCCTGGAAATGGAAAAAAGAACACATTGACACCGGTGTGTCAGACCCACCATACTTGCTCCGGACACTGCGAGAGGGCTGTACAAGCAATGATCACACGCACGGCACAGCGGACACACCAGGAACCGCGGTGTTGGCCGTCGAATGGCGCTAGCAGCGCAGCATTTGTGCACCGCCGCCGTCAGTGTCAGCCAGTTTGCCGTGGCATACGGAGCTCCATCGCATTCTTTAACACTGGTAGCATGCCGCGACAGCGTGGACGTGAACCGTATGTGCAGTTGACGGACTTTGAGCGAGGGCGTATAGTGGGCATGCGGGAGGCCGGGTGGACGTACCGCCGAATTGCTCAACACGTGGGGCGTGAGGTCTCCACAGTACATCGATGTTGTCGCCAGTGGTCGGCGGAAGGTGCACGTGTCCGTCGACCTGGGACCGGACCGCAGCGACGCACGGATGCACGCCAAGACCGTAGGATCCTACGCAGTGCCGTAGGGGACCGCACCGCCACTTCCCAGCAAATTAGGGACACTGTTGCTCCTGGGGTATCGGCGAGGACCATTCGCAACCGTCTCCATGAAGCTGGGCTACGGTCCCACACACCGTTAGGCCGTCTTCCGCTCACGCCCCAACATCGTGCAGCCCGCCTCCAGTGGTGTCGCGACAGGCGTGAATGGAGGGACGAATGGAGACGTGTCGTCTTCAGCGATGAGAGTCGCTTCTGCCTTGGTGCCAATGATGGTCGTATGCGTGTTTGGCGCCGTGCAGATGAGCGCCAAAATCAGGACTGCATACGACCCAGGCACACAGGGCCAACACCCGGCATCATGGTGTGGGGAGCGATCTCCTACACTGGCCGTACACCACTGGTGATCGTCGAGGGGACACTGAATAGTGCACGGTACATCCAAACCGTCATCGAACCCATCGTTCTACCATTCCTAGACCGGCAAGGGAACTTGCTGTTCCAACAGGACAATGCACGTCCGCATGTATCCCGTGCCACCCAACGTGCTCTAGAAGGTGTAAGTCAACTACCCTGGCCAGCAAGATCTCCGGATCTGTCCCCCATTGAGCATGTTTGGGACTGGATGAAGCGTCGTCTCACGCGGTCTGCACGTCCAGCACGAACGCTGGTCCAACTGAGGCGCCAGGTGGAAATGGCATGGCAAGCCGTTCCACAGGACTACATCCAGCATCTCTACGATCGTCTCCATGGGAGAATAGCAGCCTGCATTGCTGCGAAAGGTGGATATACACTGTACTAGTGCCGCCATTGTGCAAGCTCTGTTGCCTGTGTCTATGTGCCTGTGGTTCTGTCAGTGTGATCATGTGATGTATCTGACCCCAGGAATGTGTCAATAAAGTTTCCCCTTCCTGGGACAATGAATTCACGGTGTTCTTATTTCAATTTCCAGGAGTGTATATGAAGTAGTGAATGATAATGAATAGTTGTATGAGGTAAATGGCGATATGAATATGAATAATGAAGTGTCTATTTTTTGCAGATGGTAATAAATGATTATGAATAGTTACATGAAGTACATGGTAACATGAATAATGAAGTTTTTCTTTGCAGATGATGATAATGATGAAGTTATATATTTTCTGTTAGTTAAGAAATGCTATGTAGTTATATAAGTATTTGTTGCAGTTCCTTTTGACAGTATGTCTGAAGTCGCATAGTATGATGACTGAATGTTTTGGGGAAAACAGCTAGAGTACATACATATTGAGTACACGTTTCATTACCTGTTAATTCGAAGTTTACTACTTTTCAGCATAATATACATTTTTCTCTTGCAGGTCAATAACCCATTTTGTATTTTTTCCAGGAGAAGCTTTTCATGATATTAATATGCTATAAGCAGTTAGTTATTAAACCTGTTCTAGTACTTGCGTTTTTTTTACCCAGTTGTCTCTATCATTTATGAATGTGATCACATATACTGTACTTGTTCCATAACCTTGCTACAGCTGACTCATGATGAATGACGTTATTAATCCTTATTTCCAGCAAAGAGTCAAAAGCAAATGTTTTTGTGCCCCAGAAATTGACTATCGAACCCAATGCAATGCATTGCTAATACAAAAAAATTATTACCAGTCCCAACTATTACCAGTAGACAACTAAATAATGCTACCAGTTTAAGATTTAAGATTTCTAGTCCTAAATATAATGCAAATTTTTCTGATGTATTGATTCTGTTATGTCCATGTATTATTGGACTACAGACCTTGAGTAATAGTTATAATGTCGTATGTCACTTGCACGATATCATATATAAACACTAACAGCTTAATGCTACACGTAATAACTCGTGTTTTGAATGATGACTTCTGAATAATGCATAAAAACGCTTTGTAACTGACCAATGAGTGCCAATAATTAATGTTCTGTAATAATTACTGTAATGAGATGACTTATGCATAAATGCAATGCCAATAATTACTGCAATTATATGACTTCTTGATAATATTTTGTTATACTCTATAAATGAATGCCAATAATTACTGTAATTAAATGTCTTATGAATAATGTTCTGAAATAATTACTGTAATGAGATGACTTATGCGTAAATGCTATGCCAATAATTACTACAATGATATGACTTCTTAATAATATTTTGTTATACTCCATAAATGAATGCCAATAATTACTGCAATGAAATGAGCTATGAATAGTGTTTTGTAATACTCAATACTTACTACATGTTTAGTAACTAGCCAATGAATGCCAATGATTACTGTAATGAGATGACTTATGCATAAATGCTATGCCATGTTTAGTAAATAGCCAATGAATGCCAATAATTATTCAGATCGGTTGATACACTAGTGTAATTCTGAATGATGACCAGCATAAGACTTAATGTATCCTTCACCTTCTGACCTAATTACCAGGAATTACTGCAATATCCGTATGTCCTGTCCATCCTCATGATCATGGAGCACTATGTTTGGTTTTTGCACTAATTCTACGTTGATGTAAGAGTATGGATTCTACAATTATGTGGTGTTGGCGTATCAAGCTGTCCACCACCTTGAACGATGGAGATGTTATTATGGTCCTACTATTTGGTGTACCTAATGTACTACCAAAATGATAACATACAATATTAATACAACATTTCAGTGTCCTGGCTACACTGATAAATACTTCAGGGAAGAGAACTTCAGATTATCTCATTTTGTGTTGTGCTTCTGTAGAAAGATATGGACTTTCAGTGCAGCTACGTGCAACCCACTGGGCTAAAACCATGATGCTATCCTTCCCATTCCTTTCCTAGTTCTTGAAAAATGCTAAAGACTTCTACAGTGCGTGTCCATTTCATTTGTTAATATGATCAGTTCTCCCAAATATGCTAAAGACTTTTACAGTGCATATGCACTTTATTTCATCTATTAATGTGATCAGTTCATGTAAAAATGTTGAAGACTTGTACAGTGCATGTGCACTTTATTTCATCTCTTAATGTCATCAGTTCATGTAAAAATGCTTAAGACTTTTACAGTGCGGGTGCACTTTACTTCATTTCTCAATGTATACAGTTCACGTAAATATGCTAAAGACTTCTACAGTGCGAGTGCACTTTATTTCACTCATTGATATGTTTAATTCATGTAAAATGCTGAAGACTTTTGCAGTATATGTGCACTTTATTTCATTTCTTAATGTATTCACTTCTTGTAAAAAAAATGCTAAAGACCTATACAGTGCGTGTGCACTTTATGTCATTTGTTAATATATTTTGTACTCATTGCGTGTACACTTTGTCATTTCTTAATATGTTCTGTATTTATATCATTTATCAATAATGTTATATATATGTATATACTCTGTGACTGCAGACTTAGTAAACTAAATAGATTATAGAAAAATTTGCTGCTCATGGCATGTCCAATTGACTCACCATCACTGCCAAATTTTTCCAAATTTTTGCCCCCCCCCCCCCCTCCCGTCGAGGGTTATGTAAGAGGTCCATGATTAAGGAATTCGTTGTTAGCGTACTCGAGCAGATGTAATTTCGATGGATTGCTCACGCGCTGCCTGCGATATGTAAGCTATAAGACAATCTCAGACCAGAGAGCAGTGTTGACTGCAGCAGGAACTGTGTAGCAGTTGCAGTAGTTGCTAGCGAGCAGTCGTGTGTATGAAGTTGGCTGGGCCAGTCGTGGGGAGCGATGGCGGAGCCTGAGCGTTGTAGCATAAGGTAAAAGCAGCCTTGCTCATATGTAGTATTGTTATACCAAGTCCCATGTAAATGCCTTTAAAAAGAAATCTCTTAATAATAATCTTTCTTATAAACATTAACTTTTGACAATCATTCAACTTAATTTAAAGAATTCACTAATTTCTCCAATCCATGGTCATCCCGACTATTGTAAAGAAAAATCAGTTGTTTCTTTTTATACATGACAAACCTATCAGGCAGCATTGCACAGGGCTGTGCCAGAAAAATTTCTTATAGTAGCAGATATATATATATATATATATATATATATATATATATATACAGTATTGCGTTATCCGGCGACCTTATTGAGGTAAGATATTCAATTTATTCAGTATGATCTTTCAGGGCCATGACGCAGCACTGCTAACGTTCAAAATTTACCAGTATAAATTCACAGTCAATTATTGAAAGGTTATAAGTGAGTCACAGTTTTATTGAGAGATTAGTCACATTTTATTATTGATAGGTTACGCAATACTGAATGTGAACGATATAATTATATTTTTTACTGTTGCGTGGTTATTATACATATTAATTTTCTGTGGGGAGGTTACAACATGAGTGTGGGCTGTAATTATAGTATGGCACCAAAACTTGGTAGATATTATAATGCATTAATGCGAACTGATTTACGCTGGAAAACAAATTAGTTCCACCAGGCGCAAATTTGGCGCTGTGAATGCGAGAAAGACGTATAGAAAAGTTTCCAAGTGTAATGTATTAGTAACGGAACTTTGGCAGAAGAGGTCAAACAAATGAGAAAACATTTTGTTGATTTCATTATTAACCACCGCTTACAAAATTTGTTCAGTTCGAGAACTGCAGACATCGACGAGATGCTGCATCCGCAGCAGTACCGGTGGAATCTGAGCAAGGTTCTGTTGTATACTGGTCTTCAGATCCCGCTAAACGAGTCCACGGACTCAGATGAGGTGATCTTGCAGGTCACACGTCTGGAAAGCCTCTGTAGATAACACGTTCGTGGAATGTTTCATTAAGGAGATCTTTCAGTGGGTAAGCAGCATTAGATATAAGATGTTGCCAATCTTGTATGAAAATAGTGGTTTGCTCACAGTGGCACTCTCTCGGAGCAGGAATCACACCATGTACAAGGAGATCACGATAACACGCAAACGTCACGGAACGCTTGACAGGCCCTCCGAGTGTATTCTTTTCAAAGAATAACGGACGGAGAATAAAGATGTTTGTGAATCGACTCAGTAACATATGGCATGTGCAGTGGCTCTTTGTGAACAACAGGCTGTAAAACAGTACCCCAAATTCGGCAGTTCTTTGTATTCACTGCACCCTGTAGTGTAAAATGTGTCTACGCATGGTTGAGGTCATGAATTTGAAATTTATAAATTCCATGTAGTGATAATTATTGTATGAATAGCTGGCGATTATGCCAAAGATTAAACAAATGCATTGTGTTGCAGTATATTCCATTGACATTCGAGATTCTGTAACTGAACTTTTTTTTTGCCGTCTTCTTTTCTTGGACTCGAACAGGAAAGAACGACTGTCTGAAGTTCATTTTGCTGTAACAGTCTATCTCATAATCGAGACGTGCCGCCGGTTAGGACACTAAACTTCCTTTCAGATTCCACGAGCTCTGCGGCCGCTACGAATAATTTAATATGTTAAATTTCAGATTTTCTCAAGGTTGCGAGATAACATCCCAGGCAGAAAGGCCTCGTCACAGGATTCTAATTCTAGTATAAGAGTTCATCAGAAAAAGATTATGCTTATTATCTTATATTGGTATTCGATACGAAACCACGATCTCAAGTTACGGGTTTTATTACTTCACATTGAACTGATCTACAAAATATTATCTGGTGCTATAAGCATATTAGTTTTAACTACACTCGTGATATATATTGAGGAATATCTGTGATGATTCAATAGAGAGACAACTAATTATTTATAATCCCGTAACGACCTTGAGTACTGATTACTGATCCACGTCGGGCTGAATTAAATTACATTACACTGTTCATAGTATTATTAGTGTTATTTGTCTTTTGTTTTGACGTCACTTTATTAAAAGTTATCAAAGCATATATAAATTCAATTTAATTACATTACATCATGCATGGTTGTTTACATCTTTGGGCGGGTTTAGTGACATCCCTGAACAGTCAAATGGACTGTATGATACAATATCCACAGTCGACGTCTACCATCAGGAGTTCTGTGAACCAGGGTGATGCAAAATCTTTTTTTTTATGTGGGTATAATGGACATCAAAAGAATCAACGAGAAACCGAATGATACAAGCGATAGATAGATAGATTGATAGATAGATAATGGCGCGTGGAGTGTGTGACACCAGTCAGACATTTTTACACGGGACAGGCAAAGTATGTCTTCTTTACTACTGCTTTAGTACAGTTGACGCATGAAAGTAATTGGAGAAATTACGCAAACCTAAAACGGGTATCAATTTCGCTCTTAAAGTCTAAGTCACCTGTGTTGTGCTTGCAAGTTAAATACATTTTACCGAATACCTGTAAACGGATAACGAATCAAGCTTTTTGCAGTGAAGATGATTTGAGAAATGCAGCCTTCGCTGTAACGACTAAGAGAAATTCAATTAACATGAATGCGTAGAATATCTGAAAGTTTACTCTGAGACCCGATCTAAGGCTGGCTGTTGCAATGTGCAATGTGCAAACGGTGGTTGCATGAAACTGATCAATTTACAACATCATGTCTGCCCTTTGTGGTAGATATTCAAAGAAAAAGGGACAAAAATTATAGTTACAGTAAAGTATAATAATACTTCCTACTTATTAATTTCTTTTTTTTTTGTTCAGTTACCTGTCTATGAACCATGTCATTATTACGTTTTTATCAGATACCACAAGCGTTTATATTAGCTAAGCTTTATTCTGACTCCATTATTATTTCCATTGGCTTGAAACTATAACAAAATCTTCTTAAGTCCGTTGTAAACCAGTAGGCTAGACTTGCCATTATAATTAAACTAACCAGTTCCAAAGTACAATCATGAGGCGTCTCTCCTACCCAAGGTGCGTCATCTTACCTGTCCTATGAGGAGAGTTGGCAAAACACAGTCTTTTTAGACACTCTTTGAAATTCCAATTTCATTGATATACTTAGAGAAACGGTCTTCTTCAGAAAGACGAGGAACTTGGGCCAAACATTGAAAAGCATTTATGTTTTTATATACTCATTTTTACGGGATTTAGACAGTGCTTTAGAAATATGCGTCATCTCTCCTTGCTTTACCCTATCTATAAGCCCTCTGTGAATCATAAAGAAAGTAACCACTAAAATCAGAAGGGAAAACTGGCTATGAAAGAATATACAGCTTTGTTTAGACTTCTTCTGGATTATGTGAAAGAGAGGAATCAGGAAAGAAGATTCCACGTTACCAAGACATTCACAGTGCCTCCGGAGAAAGTTTTAGTTCCATAAACACGGAAATTGAAGATGCAATCGTATCTGAACTACGTTTCATTTCCTGATGACATAGAAATGATTCTCTTCAATGCAGATAAATTTCAACTTCTAATAAAAGACTTAACACAGTAAGTGTGAAAGCAGAATTAAAAGCCGATGACATCTGAGACAGTAAGCGATCATCTCATCAAAATAGAAACAGTTAAAATTAGTACTGAATTCATACACTCAGTGGACGAGCTTTTGTATTTAAAACTGTTGATGAGATGCAAAACAAAGAAAGGGAAGTGTAAAAGCGGCCTATTTGCGTTTGATAAACCAGAGATTTAAAAAGCGCGTTTTAATGTAGAAGGTTTACAATGAGCATTCTGGGCCACATCCCACGCCACTAACGCCCGAAAGGGCGTACCTTTAGAAGCCGGAGTGCGGCAATGAGCGTTCCGACGTGTCTTTGAACAATTGCCACTCGTGGTTGCCTTACTAAAGAAAGCTACAATGTTCACCAGTTAGAACTATGGTCCCAGAGTAAATAGTTTACAGACTTTTATCTCTTTTTTCTTTTCATAATCAACTACTAAATAACTGAACTAAATTACTCGTCGTCCTATTACAGGTTGTTGCAAACGATCAAGTTGCCTTTGCCTTGCTCCGAGCTTTGAGCTGACTTGCTTAGGGAGTTACATGACGATATACAGTTTAACGTGGATTCTGAACCATAGTGCCACTCTGTATTTAATGTTTACACTGTACGTTGTGTTAAACAATAACTCAGTGAGAAATAAACGGAAAGCTGATACTACTTGAAGAGATTATCTCCTTGGAAAGTTTTTAACTTCTTCGTTGTTATGAAGCAGTTTCTCCTACAATCGTGTGTTTGCAACTCATAAGGTCATCGCGTAAACATTTATTACCAGACGAGGAACGCAAAGTAATTTTTACTGTGTGGATTCTCTATCTCACAAGTATTATCGGCGTAGAAACGTTAAATTTGAGTATAGGTATTTGAAGTTGTGATTATGAAGACGGCGAAATAGTAATGCAGGCCTGTTCTAATCGTGTTTTCTAACTGTGTGTTTTCAAATGGTTCAAATGGCTCTGAGCACTGTGGGACTTAACATCAGAGGTTATCAGTCCCCTAGAACTACTTAAACCTAACTAACCTAAGGACACCACACACATCCATGCCAGAGGCAGGATTAGAATCTGCGACCGTAGCAGCCGCGCGGTTCCGGACTGAAGCGCCTAGAACCGCTCGGCCACCGCGGCCGGCTGTGTGTTTGCAGGTGCCTGCTCTTTTTAGAAATGATTTTACTAATGCGAAGTAAACGAAAACAAGCCCTGGCATGAAAAAACTATGGCTGGTAACAGTCCCAGTACTGATTCAAGTAATTCATTAATAAAAGCAGTCTGACTAATGAAGATCCTCAGGTTAAATGAGCAGCACACGTGTATCACATGTGCGCAACTCAATGTACACCCGGTAAAGTACCAGAAATTGAGTAGTAGTGAACATGAAAAATCACTCGAGATATTCTAACAATATGTAAACTGTTACAGTGAGCAACTTGTAGTTGGGGGTGTAGAGTCAAAAAATGTTCAGATGTGTGTGAAATATTATGGGACTTAACTGCTAAGGTCATCAGTCCCTAAGCTTACACACTACTTAACCTAAATTATCCTAAGGACAAACACACACCCATGCCCGAGGGAATACTCGAACCTCCGCCGGGACCAGCCGCACAGTCCACGACTGCAGCGCCCCAGACCACTCGGCTAATCCCGCGCGGCAACTGCTAAGGTCATCAGTTCCTAAGCTTACACACTACTTGACCTAAATTATCCTAAGGACAAGCGCGCGCGCGCGCGCGCGCCCACACACACACACACACACACACACACACACACACACACACACGTACGTAAGTCTGCTGCATGATATTGTAGTTCGAGAGGTTTGAATGTGCATAGTTTACCAACTCGTGCTATATACCATATTTGGGATGGCTTGTAGAACATGAATACGAGTAAATATACTTTCGCAGGATAGAGCACAGCCTCCATCGTCAAAACCTACCTTGTTAGCTGATACGCGTACTTTACAGCAGGGATAAGTACTTTCAAAAGTTGGGGAGACCATCTGAGATATGAAATATAAGAGGCAGTTGAATGAGAATCGAACACCCGTCAAAACAGGACTATGGAATGGTTTAATTCGAAAGTAATTGTCACTCTCGTTAAAGACACTCATCCCAACGGGAGACTACACGATCATTTCTTGTGTCTGAGAACTCGGTCGCCTGCTGGCTGGTCCACAACAACACCCACTGTTGCACTTCCTCGTCCGACTGAAACCGCCGTCCGAGCATGTTTTTCTTCACGTCGCCAAAGATGTACAAATCACACGGAGAAAGATCTGAGCAGTAAAGAGAATGTTTCAGTGTTTCCCAATCAAATCGATGTAGCGTAGCCTTCTTTCGATTCTTTGTTTTTGGGGGTGGGCGGGGGGGCGGGCTTTATCATGCAACTTACTGGAACTTGTGTGAAATTTGGATTTATTAAGCGGGGGAGACGTGGCATACTTCCTCTGTTGGTTTGCCATTTCCCGCTGTTTTGAAATGTGGCAACAGTTGGGGACATGATGACCTTCTTCTTCGACTGAAGGGGCCCTGTGATCGTAAGTTCCTATATAGTCACTCTGATAAGGACTTTTATTGAGATAGTGTCTCTCCCTATATTTTTACCACACCACCTTGTGTATGACAGACGGTGTGTACTCTCTTGTGTTGAATACCTACACCGTTGGTTTGATACAGGGCGATGTGTGAAACTGCTTTCACACTACACGCTTCCATTGTTGTAGCGATCTGCTCCAGCTGCTGCAGACGCTGTATTGAAGCTGAAGGTATTAATCAAAGTTGCGGAGAAATATTCGTCTGGGCTCTGTTGCATAGCAGTCAGATTTGCTTTCAGTTCTTAGAAATGTCCAACATTGGTGGATTTAAATGATCCGTGAAATTACTCCTTTTCCGAAGAAAGCATCAAACTATTTAATTAGAACTGAACGCTCCCGTCTGAAATGTTCTCCAGCTGGTATTCATTAATATATCATAATTGAAGAATACGTCTATTGTGGAATAAACACGAACCTTCTTGAAATGAACGATCTTTTATTGACTTTTGTGTTAATGAAATTCTTCTTGTAAGATGAATTATCTGTTCACAGGCTTATACAGGGTGTTACAAAAAGGTACGGCCAAACTTGCACAAAGAAAGAAAATATGTTATGTGGACATGTGTCCGGAATCGCTTACTTCCCATGTTAGAGCTCATTTTCTTACCTCTTCAAATCACTTTAATCATGGAATGGAACACACACAGCAACAGAACGTACCAGCGTGACTTCAAACACTTTGTTACAGGAAATGTTCAAAATGTCCTCCGTTAGCGAGGATACATGCATCCACCCTCCGTCGCATGGAATACCTGAAGCGCTGATGCAGCCCTGGAGAATGATGTATTGTATCACAGCCGTCCACAACACGAGCACGAAGAGTCTCTACATTTGGTATCGGGGTTGCGTAGACAAGAACTTTCAAATGCCCCCATAAATGAAAGTCAAGAGGGTTGAGGTCAGGAGAGAGTGGAGGCCACGGAATTGGTCCGCCTCTACCAATCCATCGGTCACCGAATATGTCGTTGAGAAGCGTACGAACACTTCGACTGAAATGTGCAGGAGCTCCATCGTGCATGAACCACACGTTGTGTCGCACTTGTAAAGGCACATGTTCTAGCAGCACAGGTAGAGTATCCCGTATGAAATCACGATAACGTGCTCCATTGAGCGTAGGTGGAAGAACATGGGGCCCAATCAAGACATCACCAACAATGCCTGCCCAAACGTTCACAGAAAATCTGTGTTGATGACGTGATTGCACAATTGCGTGCGGATTCTCGTCAGCCCACACATGTTGATTGTGAAAATTTACAATTTGATCACGTTGGAATGAAGCCTCATCCGTAAAGAGAACATTTGGACTGAAATGAGGATTGACACATTGTTGGATGAACCATTCGCAGAAGTGTACCCGTGGAGACCAATCAGCTGCTGATAGTGCCTGCACACGCTGTACAGGGTACGGAAACAACTGGTTCTCCCGTAGCACTCTCCATGCAGTGACGTGGTCAACGTTTCCTTGTACAGCAGCAACTTCTCTGACGCTGACATTAGGGTTATCGTCAACAGCACGAAGAATTGCCTCGTCCATTGCAGGTGTCCTCGTCGTTCTAGGTCTTCCCCAGTCGCAAGTCATAGGCTGGAATGTTCCGTGCTCCCTAAGACGCTGATGAATTGCTTCGAACATCTTCCCGTCGGGACACCTTCGTTCTGGAAATCTGTCTCGATACAAACGTACCGCTTCACGGCTATTTCCCCATGCTAATCCATACATCAAATGGGCATCTGCCAACTCCGCAGTTGTAAACACTGCACTGACTGCAAAACCACGTTCGTGATGAACACTAACCTGTTGATGCTACGTACTGATGTGCTTGATGCTAATACTGTAGAGCAATGAGGCGCATGTCAACACAAGCACCGAAGTCAACATTACCTTCCTACAATTGGGCCAACTGGCGGTGAATCGAGGAAGTACAGTACATACTGACGAAGCTAAAATGAGCTCTAACATGGAAATTAAGCGTTTCCGGACACATGTCCACATAACATCTTTTCTTTATTTGTGTGTGAGGAATGTTTCCTGAAATTTTGGCCGTACCTTTTTGTAACACGCTGTATATAGATATTATAATTTCCTTCAAAATCTAGCAATGGCGTAGTTTTCTACTTCACAATAATGAAAACTGTTAATGAATTACTTCTTAACAAAACAAAGACTTCCTACACTAAGAATAATTATATGAGCGCTAACCGCCACAGAATAATATAGAATATCTCTCTCTCTCTCTCTCTCTCTCTCTAGCACCGTCACGTCAAGTCACGTTGCTGTCTCTCGTATTGCATGATACATCATAGTGCGCAGAGTTATGAAGACACTTTGCACAAACTGGGACGCGCCATAAAGTCAAGACGCCCAGGAATGCTGTCGGACGGAATCATCCTGTTGTACAATAACTCCCGCCTCAAGCCGCTAATCGAACGAAGGCTACGCTGCTATTTGACTGGGAAACACTGCAACGTCCTCAGTACAGCTCAGATCTTTCACTGTGCGATTTTCACGTCTTTGACGAGCTGAAAAAAGACATGCATAGACGTCGGTTTCAGTCGGGCGAGGAAGTGCAAGATAGGGTGCAGCAGTGGATGCGTGAGCGGCCGACCACGACCTAAGCAACAGGAACTGATCGTCTCGTCTGGCTGTGAAATAACTGTCTTAACGCGTGTGGTGATTACTTTAAAATGGAACCGTTCCACGGTCTCGGTGTTGTGGTGTTTGCTTTTCATTTGGCCACCACTCATATTTTATGAAATCTATCAAGTGCAACAGTCAACTGAAGAAAAAGTAGCGTCTCCTAACACGCGATCACAAAATGGTGGCAGATAAAAGGTTAATTCAATTTGCACTTAAATACCCAGTAAATGAATCACGATGGCTAAATTAGAAATAATAATTGAATTTAAGTTATTAACACATTACGCACAAAGACACGTAAATACAAGTCGAATGTACAGCATCGTATGAGCTCAGTTCTACAGAAGACAGGAAAGCATTAAATTAACTAAACTGAAGGAAAGAGTGACTGAATTGACTGTATCTAGTTTCTCCTTTAAATGACTCAAGTTCGATCATGTAACCGGACTGCGGTTTATTGACTTCACAAAAAGGCGAACCAATCGCAGCACCACGTGGAACGTGTGTTCACTTCCCGTAACTCATAGCAAGTTTAGCAACACAATATTAGTGAAAACTTCAGCCGTGGAATGCGAGACTCTCACGAATGATTTACCACAATAATCTTAAACATGTGCCCGGATTGCTGTGTTCGTTATCACGACGCTTTCGGGATTCGGGGAGGCGCGCCGGAACCGGATCGAATCTTTCCGGCAGATTAACGACGAGGGTAGGTGTGCCCGCCAGCCAGGATGTGGTTTTTTCCCATACAACTGAACATCGGGCTGGTACTTCAGTCCTGCCTCAGTTAAACAACTCCGTAACATTTTACAAAATTTCTCACACTTTCATGTGGGTAATACCATCCACATGCATATGGGGTACACAAATTTTGTTTGGGGGAATTGAGGGGGAGGGGGTAAGTGTGGCAACAGAAAGGGTATCCAACCACTCTCTGTCATTGCCACATGCAAATAACACGGTGACCCCGTGAAGGTACGGGATAAGGCCTGGAAAATGAAAAAGAACATCTTGCATGCGAACAAGAGCTAAAGCAGCGACAACAGCATTAAACATATCAGCTGTCTCTGAGAAGCACCAGAAATCAAGTGTCCTCTAAGAATTGGTTCGCCGGCGTGCACGCTAACTGCCCAGGCGCCGATCGGTCAATACGCCGGGAACTCGTGACCAAACCTTCCGTCAGACATAATGGACGGAAAACCTCAAAGGCCGTCACTGCGTGTAGTCGATGTTACTTACAGACCATCTTTGTGTAGCCTCTGCAATGGCTTGCTCGCGGGCTAAAATAAGAAAACAGTTGAGGAATTGAAAGTGGCCATTTGACAGGCACCTTTCAGCACAGCCTGAGTATGTCCCTGAAGGAAGGGCTGTGTCATAAAAACTTATCAATTTACTATAATTATAAAGATTAATTGTGGCATTTTTACTTGTTCTGTCATTTCGTTTCTGTTAATGATTTTCCTTAGCTGTTAGCTTGATATGTATTACTCCAACACTTTTTTTCAAGACTGCTATATCGGAGATCCTCACAAAAGTGAGCGGAAACCATCGGTCATGCGTGCAATCTACATGGCCCCAAAACGCCTCAGCATCGCGCGCTTACCGAGTCTCAGTAACGACCAGATACCAGGCGTTACCAGCCCTGGCAGTGGCAGCCATTTGCGTCTTTATAACATGCGACAAAAAAATAGTATCAAATTATTCCGCTCTTGACAGCTATAAAGGCCGGCGCGACTACTACAGAGCCAGTTCCTCCGGCTTCGAGATCCTCTCTTGGCCTCCGGTCAGGGGCTACTCACCTCATCGTCTCAGGACGCTCTCGAAGCTCTCCGTGGAAGTATTACTGGTAGTGTTACAGGGCCTCTGCTTTTCCTTATCTACGTAAACGATTTAGGAGGGAATCGAAGCAACCGTCTTAGGTTGTTTGTAGATGATGCTACTAAAGTAAGCGGGAGATCGAAACAAATTGAAAAACGATTTAGAAAAGATGTGTGTACGGTAAGAAAATTGGGACTTGACCTTAAATAATGAAAAGCATGAGGTCAGCCACATGAGACCTACCCCCCCTGCGGGTCCGGGGATTAGAATAGGCCCGAGGTATTCCTGCCTGTCGTAAGAGGCGACTAAAAGGAGTCCATCCCCCTCACGGGGGTAGTTAGCGCCTGCGTCCGGAGACGGACGGTTCCACGACCTATAAATGTGGTCTTTTTGCTTTTTCACTTCTCGTTTCTTCCTTCCTTTTGTTGGTTCCTTTCTTTGCTCTTCTCCACCTCACTGTCTTCCTTACTCTTTCCCTTGACTTCTCCTTGCCTTCACAGTGCCTTCTTCTCCTTGCCTTCTCAGTGCTTTCTTCTCCTTGCCTTCTCATTGCCTTCTTCTCCTTGCCTTCTCTGGTCTCCGCCTCGGCGTTTGAGACAGTCTGTCCTCTTTCTCCCTCTCTTCTTTTTCCTCTTCTTCCTTCCTCCCTGTGCGTGCCTGAAGGCCGACCCACGCGTTCGCACGCGTAGCCGGTGACGGGGTAACGCGTAAGTCCCCGCCCTGGGTAGACATGTAAGGCACGCGCGTACCCCCTGGTAAAGGCCAGGCCCGGGGAGGGGTGATTGCCTGAGCTGATACCTTCTGACCATGCCGATTGGTCCCTCCGTCTGTTTCTCGGGAGGTGTGACCTGAGGAGTAAACATTCACCTAAGGCGGGAGTGCCCTCTGAGAGGGTCCCCACAAGGAAGGAGCGCGCCATCGGAGACGCTGGCAATCATGGGGGATTCCTCCGCAATGGATTCCACTCCATCTCTCTCGACTTCTGCCCAAAAACGGAAACGTGACCAGCCACCAGTGACAAAAGTACTACCGCCTGCCCCACAGTTCATCGTCGTTTCTCGATCTGGGGACGGAAAGGATTTTTCCTCTGTCAACCCTTTCGTTATCCAGAAGGGCGTAGATGCCATAGCCGGATCTGTCAAATATTGTACCAGGTTGCGTAACGGTACCTTATTACTAGAAACTGAGAGTGCCTTTCAGGCACAAAAACTGCTTCGGGCCACACTCCTGTACACGTTCCCTGTCCGGGTGGAGGCCCACCGAACTTTGAATTCGTCTCGTGGTGTAGTCTATACTAGCTCCCTCGACGGATTGACTGACGAGGAGATTCAATCTTTCCTCGCTGAGCAGGGCGTGACGGCTGTCCATAGGGTCATGAAAAAGGTCAACAATGACCTTGTACCGACCCGGACACTTTTCTTGACCTTCGATAGTGTTAAGCTGCCCTCGCGCATCAAGGCGGGCTACGAGGTTATTTCTGTTCGCCCCTATGTCCCGACACCTACGCGCTGCTACCAGTGTCAGCGTTTCAATCACACTCGACAGTCTTGTTCCAATGCGGCTAAATGTGTCACTTGTGGCAGGGATGCCCATGAGGGTGACTGTCCACCTCCGTCTCCTCGTTGTGTGAACTGTCAGGGTGACCATGCCGCATCCTCCCGCGACTGTCCTGTCTATAAGGAAGAACGCTGTATCCAAGAAATTCGGGTCAAAGAGAAAGTGTCCACCTCGGCTGCTCGCAAGCTATTGGCTAGTAGGAAGCCCGCGCTGCTCCCAGCGGGGAAATACAGCACTGTCCTCGCCTCTCCTCGGGCTACCAGGGAGGTAGCAACCCAGACATGCGATCTGACCTTCAGCACTACGGTCGTCCGTTCGGCCAGTGCTAAGATCGCGCGGTCGACGTCTCCTCTTCCTCCCATCACCCCACAGACACCAGGCCCTTCCTCAGCTTCTGCTAAGACGAAGACCCCGAAGTCAGATGCACGGGCCTTCAAGAAGGAACCATCCCGTGCAGACTTCCTACGTACCTCGACCTCCCAGCATTCGACCGGTACTTCCACCAAACGTCCTTCCAAAAAGGCTCATAGGAAGCACAGTTCTCCTTCTCCGCCACGGCGCATTTCTTCTCCTGCGCCACCCAGCGGTTGCCGCCCCAGACCGTCATCCGTTTCGCCTGGCCGCACCGCTGGTAGCCGTACATCTGGCCGTTCATCGGCGGAGGAAGCTCCCCCTCCCGGCCATCCTCCCGAGATGGCCGATGAACCTATGGACCCAATGGACGATGACTGTCCGCCTACTGATAGCGGCGGCAGTGCTCGCTCGAAGCCAGGCCCTCAGCGGCCTTCGAGGTGACCCCTTCTTTCATCTTCCTTTTCTTACGATGGAACTTATTCACTGGAATATTCGCAGCATTCGCTCCAACCGAGAGGACTTGAAGTTGCTGCTCCGTCCGCTCGTCGTAGCCCTCCAGGAAACGAAGCTACGCCCATGCGATCAACTTGCCTTGGCACACTACACCTCTGTGCGTTTTGACCTACCCCCTGTGGTAGGTATCCCAGCTCATGGAGGGGTTATGTTGCTGGTCCGGGATGATATTTACTACGATCCCATCACGTTGCACACCGGCCTGCAGGCAGTTGCCATCCGCATTACTCTCCCCACTTTTACGTTTTCCTTTTGTACAGTTTACACTCCATCGTCATCTGCCGTTACCAGGGCAGACATGATGCAACTTATTTCTCAGCTACCTGCACCATTTTTGTTAACTGGAGACTTCAATGCCCACCATCCCCTTTGGGGCTCTCCAGCATCCTGCCCGAGGGGCTCCTTGTTAGCAGACCTTTTCAACCAGCTCAATCTTGTCTGCCTCAATACTGGCGCCCCTACTTTTCTTTCGGACACATCTCACACCTATTCCCATTTAGACCTCTCTATATGTACTCCCCAACTTGCACGCCGGTTTGAGTGGTATGCACTTTCTGATACATATTCGAGCGACCACTTCCCGTGTGTTATCCATCTCCTGCAGCATACCCCCTCTCCGTGCTCCTCTAGTTGGACGATCTCCAAGGCAGACTGGGGGCTCTTCTCTTCCAGGGCGACCTTTCAGGATCAAACCTTCACAAGCTGCGATCATCAGGTCGCGCACCTCACGGAAGTCATTCTCGCTGCTGCTGAATATTCCATCCCTCACCCTACTTCTTCTCCACGTCGCGTACCGGTCCCCTGGTGGACCGCAGCATGTAGAGACGCTTTACGTGCTCGTCGACGTGCTTTATGCACATTTAAACGCCACCCTACAGTGGCGAATTGTATCAATTATAAACGATTACGTGCTCAGTGTCGTCGTATTATCAAAGAAAGCAAGGAAGCCAGCTGGGCTGCTTTCACAAGCACCTTCAACAGTTTTACTCCTTCTTCTGTTGTCTGGGGTAGCCTGCGCCGGCTATCTGGCACTAAGGTCCACTCACCAGTTTCTGGCTTGAAGGTCGCGAATGACGTCCTTGTGGCCCCTGAGGCTGTCTCCAATGCCTTCGGCCGCTTTTTCGCAGAGGTTTCGAGCTCCGCTCATTACCACCCTGCCTTCCTCCCCCACAAACAGGCAGAGGAGGCTAGGCCACCTAACTTCCGCTCCTCGAATTGTGAAAGTTATAATGCCCCATTCACCATGCGGGAACTCGAAAACGCACTTGGCCGATCACGGTCCTCCGCTCCAGGGCCTGATTCTATTCATATTCAGATGCTGAAGAACCTTTCTCCTGCGGGTAAAGGTTTTCTTCTTCGTACATACAATCGCATCTGGATTGAGGGACATGTTCCCGCATGCTGGCGCGAGTCTATTGTTGTCCCGATTCCTAAGCCGGGGAAGGACAAGCACTTGCCTTCCAGTTATCGACCTATCTCGCTTACCAGCTGTGTCTGTAAAGTGATGGAGCGAATGGTTAACTCTCGATTGGTTTGGCTGCTAGAGTCTCGACGCCTACTTACCAATGTACAATGTGGATTTCGTAGGCGCCGCTCTGCTGTTGACCATCTGGTTACCTTGTCGACCTTCATTATGAATAACTTCTTGCGGAAGCGCCCGACCGCGGCTGTGTTCTTTGATTTGGAGAAGGCTTACGACACCTGTTGCAGGGCGGGCGTTCTCCGCACCATGCATACATGGGGCCTTCGCGGTCGCCTCCCTCTTTTTATTCGTTCCTTTTTAATGGATCGACAGTTCAGGGTACGTGTGGGTTCTGTCCTGTCCGACACCTTTCGCCAGGAGTAGGGGGTGCCACAGGGCTCAGTTTTGAGCGTCGCTCTCTTCGCCATCGCGATCAATCCAATAATGGATTGCCTCCCAGCTGATGTATCAGGCTCCCTTTTCGTGGACGATTTTACCATCTATTGCAGCGCGCAGTGTACACGTGTCCTGGAGCGCTGTCTTCAGCGTTCTCTTGACCGTCTTTACTCCTGGAGTGTCGCCAATGGCTTCCGTTTTTCTGCCGAGAAGACGGTCTTATTAACTTCTGGCGCTACAAAGAGTTTCTCCCACCGTCCTTACGACTCGGTCCCGTTGCTCTCCCAATCGTGGAGACAACCAAATTTTTAGGCCTTACCTTTGACAGGAAACTTAGCTGGTCTCCACATGTGTCATATTTGGCCGCCCGTTGTACCCGTTCTTTAAATGTCCTTCGTGTTCTCAGTGGTATGTCGTGGGGAGCGGATCGAACCGTCCTACTTCGTCTATATCGGTCGATCGTCCGCTCCAAGCTGGATTATGGGAGCTTCGTATACTCCTCTGCACGGCCATCCATCTTACGCCGCCTCAACTCCATACAACATCGGGGTTTACGACTTGCGATCGGAGCATTTTATACTAGTCCCGTAGAGAGTCTTCATGCTGACGCTGGCGAATTGCCACTCACCTACCGGCGCGATATACTGCTTTGTCGGTATGCCTGTCGGCTACTGTCAATGCCCGACCATCCGTCTTATCGTTCCTTTTTTTACGACTCTCTCGACCGTCAATACGGGTTGTATGTCTCTGCCCTGCTACCCCCTGGAGTTCGCTTTCGTCGCCTCCTTCAACACCTTAATTTTTCACTCCCTGCAACTTTTCGAGTGGGCGAGAGCCACACGCCACCTTGGCTCCAGGCTCAGGTCTGCGTTCACCTTGACCTCAGCTCGCTCCCAAAAGAGGTTACCCCCGGTTCGGTCTACCACTCCCGTTTTTTGGAACTTCGTTCGCAGTTCATCAACATGACTTTCATTTATACAGATGGCTCTAAGACCAATGACGGGGTCGGGTGTTCCTTTATTGTCGGGGCACAAAGTTTCAAATACCGGCTCCATGGCCATTGTTCGGTCTTCACAGCTGAGCTCTTTGCCCTCTACCAGGCTGTTCTTTACATCTGCCGCCACCGACATTCTGCTTATGTCATCTGCTCAGACTCCCTGAGCGCCATCCAGAGCCTCAGTGATCCGTACCCGGTTCACCCTTTCGTACACCGGATCCAACGCTCTCTTCAGCAGCTGGTGGACGTCGGTTCTCCGGTTAGCTTTATGTGGGTTCCTGGCCATGTCGGTATCCCTGGGAACGAAGCTGCAGATGCCGCGGCCAAGGCTGCGGTCCTCCAGCCTCGGACAGCTTCTTGTTGTGTCCCTTCGTCCGATTTTAGCAGGGTCATTTGTCGGCGCATTTTATCGCTGTGGCATGCCGATTGGGCTGCACTTACAGACAACAAGCTTCGGGCCTTAAAACCTCTTCCCGTGGCTTGGACGTCCTCCTCACGCCCTTCTCGGCTGGAGGAGGTAGTTTTGGCCCGGTTAAGAATTGGGCACTGCCGGTTCAGCCATCGCCATCTGCTGACGGCTGCGCCGGCGCCGTTCTGCCCATGTGGGCACTTGCTGACGGTTCGACACATTTTAATGTCCTGTCCAGATTTTAACACACTGCGTCTAGATCTTAACCTGCCAAGTTCTTTCGATGCCATTTTAGCGGATGACCCACGAGCAGTTTCTCGTGTTCTTCGTTTTATCACTTTGACCAACCTCTCTAAGGACATTTGATGATGCTGTTTTTTAATCCTATGCCTGTCAGTCTGTCTTTCATCGTGTTTTCCCTTTTAGTTGTTGTTTTAAACTTGTGCCTCGCGGTGCATTCTTAACGTTGTCAGGGCGCTAATGACCATTGAAGTTGTGCGCCCTAAAACCACAAAAAAAAAAAACAAGAAACCTAGAAGGTACCCGTTAAATTCCGGTTACACGCTAAATCAATCATATCTAAAGGCCATAAATTCAACGAAATGCTTAGGAATTATAATTACGTACAACTTAAATTCGAATATATAAAACATATAAAATGTTGTAGGGGAGTCGAACCAAGGACTACGATTTATTGTAGAACACTTAGAAGATGCCACAGATCTACTAAAGAGACTGCCTACAATACGCTTGTCCGTCCTTTTTTGGAGTACTGCTGCGCGGTGTGGGATCCTTACCAAACAGGGTTAACGGAGTAGATCGAGAAAGTTCAAAGAAGAGCAGCACGTTTTGTATTATCGAGAAGTAGGAGAGATTGTGTCATTGACATGATAATGAATTTGGGATGAGCATCGTTAAAACAAAGGCGTTTTTTTTTTGCGGTGGAATCTTCTCACGAAATTTCAGTCACAAACTTTCTGCTCCGAATGCGAAGATGTTTTGACATACACAGGGAGAAATGATCGTCATAATAAAATGAGGGAAATCGCAGGTCGCACGGAAAGATACACATGTTCACTTTCTCCGCGCGCTGTTCGAGATTGTAAAGTACAGAATTATTACGCAAGTGGTTCGATGAACCCTGTGCCAGGTACTTAAGTGTGATTTGCAGAGGATCGATGTAGATATCTGGACCGACGCCGCTGTTCACAGCTTTCATTGTTGCTTCCTCTGTGGACTTAGACTGTATTAAGAGTAGACTTTTTCGTGTCTGTGTAGGACCTAATTAGGACGGCATTTTCAGAATTTGGATTATTTCTCTGCAAGTGTATTTTCCTACGAAGCTCCTAGTGGAGATACTGTGTACTAGAAATAGTCAGGCGACTTCAGATAATAGCTCTGTCAAGTCTCTGCACCGGTGTTTAGTGAGACGCTGTATTTTGTGCCTTTTGTTTTTACCGTCGCATCAGACGTATTTCGTTGTCAATAAACTTCTTAAAACTTGATCACTGTTTTCCCTGTACCCCATGAGGGACACTTCAGTGATATAGACTGATAACGTTCCATTATTCCAAACAAAAATTCTAATAACTTAAGCCTGTCTAATCAACGTTAATTTATGTTTTTGGACGTATCCTCCAGTACCATTCCATCAGTTGAGATTAGTAAAAACTATACATTATTTCATCCCTATGAAGTCTTTTCTCTGAACACAAGTCACTGCTTTGGTTCTATAAGGATGACATTTACTTCCTATGTTCCTTGTTCGATAACACGTTCGTAGTGCTTGTGAAGTGTTATATTATGTAAAGTCCTGCTAAGATACCAGTTGTTCACTGTGAATCAACGGTCGTTTGATTTGTTTAAATTATTTACTTTTCGTTCATATTAATTTATGGGGATTTTGCCCCTGTCAGTTTTATTGTGATTTCACACTGTTTTATCTAAATTATTAATGAAGACTATCGAACTTTGAGTGCAGAGGAGGAACTGTCGTTACTGGTAGCATGTTGTAGATATTTCCAATAGGATTCGACCGTGCTTTGGAACCTATTCCTTGTTCCCGAAAGTGTTCTGCTCACGATCACACGGTCTTTGTAATAGGATTTCAGGACTGTTATAAAGTTTCAACGCAGATTGTGGGTACTTTGCATACTAGTCGGCATCAGTAACAAATAGGTCTGTGGCTTATTTTCGTGCTATTCATCCATATCATCTGATGATTGCTTCATTATCTACAAATAAATCGGTAGTAGTTATCTAAAAATTGTGTGATTTACAGTGTTTCTTCGTATAAGATATTTCGTTAATTACGATCGATAATGTTTTGAACCGAAACTATGTCTATTCGAACTAGTCACAAATCAGTTTGTACTTGCAGTTGATATAAGATAAATTTCACTGAGAATATGGAGAATGCGCTTTTCGTAGTGCACGATAGCCTGTCCTACATAAACTTCATCTCTTGGTCTCCTCCTACAATTTTCACGTCCACACTTCCTGCCTTGTGCCTCAGATTGTGTGCTATCAACTTACCATTTGTTTTATTCAATTTGTGCCACAATTTATTTGTTCTCTAATTCCATTCAGTACCTCCCCATTAGTTATTCGGACTACCTGTCTGATCTTCAACATTCTTCTGCAGCACCACCTTTCAAACGCTTCTATTCCCTTCTTATCTGAACTGCTTACCGTCTACGTTTCACTACCGTAAATGTTACACATCTTACAAATAGCAGGAACACGCAGATATTTTAAATACATCGCGAAAGTTAAGGTTTGATTTGTCAGACTGCGACACCGTATTTGCTGTGAAATCGTTGGTGTGACTATATTAATGATCTTTGCTTTCATTTCAGCAACGCAGTAATTCATTTCAGCAACGCAGTAATCATGAGCACGTAGAAACCGCATTGCGTTACTTCTCGCAAGCTGACGAAGTCTCGAGATTCTCGTGCCATAATCATAGTATTGAAAATACAATAGTAGGAAGTCTAATGAAAATTGCTCTAGAAGACGATCATTATGGTTTGTGTTGCGACAGACGTGCAACTCAAAATACATTCCTGGAAATGGAAAAAAGAACACATTGACACCGGTGTGTCAGACCCACCATACTTGCTCCGGACACTGAAAGAGGGCTGTACAAGCAATGATCACACGCACGGCACAGCAGACACACCAGGAACCGCGGTGTTGGCCGTCGAATGGCGCTAGCTGCGCAGCATTTGTGCACCGCCGCCGTCAGTGTCAGCCAGTTTGCCGTGGCATACGGAGCTCCATCGCCGTCTTTAACACTGGTAGCATGCCGCGACAGCGTGGACGTGAACCGTATGTGCAGTTGACGGACTTTGAGCGAGGGCGCATAGTGGGCATGCGGGAGGCCGGGTGGACGTACCGCCGAATTGCTCAACACGTGGGGCGTGAGGTCTCCACAGTACATCGATGTTGTCGCCAGTGGTCGGCGGAAGGTGCACGTGCCCGTCGACCTGGGACCGGACCGCAGCGACGCACGGATGCACGCCAAGACCGTAGGATCCTACGCAGTGCCGTAGGGGACCGCACCGCCACTTCCCAGCAAATTAGGGACACTGTTGCTCCTGGGGTATCGGCGAGGACCATTCGCAACCGTCTCCATGAAGCTGGGCTACGGTCCCGCACACCGTTAGGCCGTCTTCCGCTCACGCCCCAACATCGTGCAGCCCGCCTCCAGTGGTGTCGCGACAGGCGTGAATGGAGGGACGAATGGAGACGTGTCGTCTTCAGCGATGAGAGTCGCTTCTGCCTTGGTGCCAATGATGGTCGTATGCGTGTTTGGCGCCGTGCAGGTGAGCGCCACAATCAGGACTGCATACGACCGAGGCACACAGGGCCAACACCCGGCATCATGGTGTGGGGAGCGATCTCCTACACTGGCCGTACACCACTGGTGATCGTCGAGGGGACACTGAATAGTGCACGGTACATCCAAACCGTCATCGAACCCATCGTTCTACCATTCCTAGACCGGCAAGGGAACCTGCTGTTCCAACAGGACAATGCACGTCCGCATGTATCCCGTGCCACCCAACGTGCTCTAGAAGGTGTAAGTCAACTACCCTGGCCAGCAAGATCTCCGGATCTGTCCCCCATTGAGCATGTTTGGGACTGGATGAAGCGTCGTCTCACGCGGTCTGCACGTCCAGCACGAACGCTGGTCCAACTGAGGCGCCAGGTGGAAATGGCATGGCAAGCCGTTCCACAGGACTACATCCAGCATCTCTACGATCGTCTCCATGGGAGAATAGCAGCCTGCATTGCTGCGAAAGGTGGATATACACTGTACTAGTGCCGACATTGTGCATGCTCTGTTGCCTGTGTCTATGTGCCTGTGGTTCTGTCAGTGTGATCATGTGTTGTATCTGACCCCAGGAATGTGTCAATAAAGTTTCCCCTTCCTGGGACAATGAATTCACGGTGTTCTTATTTCAATTTCCAGGAGTGTATATGTGGAATGGAAATAAATTAGAAGCTTTATTCATTATTAAGTGTCGGATCACTAGTTTGAGGAACAGCTGTTCAAGTGCCAGTTGATTCCAGGACTCTAATCTCTCGTAATGGTTTGTTTGTGCCAGAAATGTAAGCCGAGCCGAGCTCCCCATAAGTAGTCGAATGAAGTGTTTTATTTTGTTTTTAATATATGGATATAAGTGCAGAAGATACAATGACGAATCGCTTCCAATGTAACTCCGAATTAATGAATCGAGTTTTTCAAACCAATATTGTGGATAAGTACTTTATTGTTCATGGGAATAAATAGGAAGGACACGAAACCTATTTACGAAATGCCTATCATCAATGTTAGTAGTTCTAATACAGCTGTCTCTTTCTGTTGTTATTAGATCCTACTAACGTGAATGTTTTGATAAAGTGAAATTTTACCTTGGGCAAAATGAATAGCTAAACTCACAGAAATGAAAGTTATTGAAAGTCTGTTGGTAGAAGCTACGATCTATTTGGAAAGGGGTAGCATACTAAATGAGGTTTTTTTCTAGTGCAGTTGGCCCACCTCCTTATTAGAAGCAATATAAATATTGCATTGTAACGTAAATCTCCATTAGTAGTAACATCATGAATAGTGAAACAAGATCGGCGTTTATTGTAATGCTTACAAAAAAATTAGAATTTTTGTGTGTTTAACCTCAGACACAAAATGACGACTTAATCCATAGTAAAAAATATTCACGTCTTGCTATGGCAACATCTGAAGATCTAATAAAACTGGTGCACTGAGAACCATAAGTGCCCGAAGCACAGAAAGAGTTTTGAGAAAAATAGATGTTTTTGAATATCAAATTTGTATGCAAACTGCCAATCCCATAGGTGTGACTTGTCTTTTAACCAAGTCTCAACATCATATATTCAATATAAAAAAATCATTTAACCATTTCATATTACGAAACTTTAGTTTATATTTAGGATTATTATTATCATTAATGTTAATCCACAAAATTTTCATTTAGAGACTAGTGGTAATAGTGTCTTTTTGATTATTGTGTGGTTTGTAATTTATGTGGAACTAGAATCAGAACGTAAAGAACAAATACTAAATGCACCCCTCACACAGTTAAGATCTGTATCAACACTTCACGGTAATCACTATCGTCATTTTCATGAAGCACACTCTGGCTCGTGGTTCAGATGAAACTAACTGTTTACGCATGAAATCCAGTAGGTTTTTAAGTCCATGTGTTTCAAGAGGATGATGTTTGGTCTGTGGGGCGCTCAACTGCGTGGTTATCAGCGCCCGTACAATTACCCAATCTTTGCTCAGTCCAATTTCGCCACTTTCCTGGATGATGATGAAATGATGAGAACAACACAAACACCCAGTCATCTCGAGGCAGGTGAAAATCCCTGACCCCGCCGGGAATCGAACCCGGGACCCCGTGCTCGGGAAGCGAGAACGCTACCGCGAGACCACGAGCGGCGGACACCCATGTGTTTCAAGTTTGATATATTAGCTTTGTTAAGTTTTTATGTTTAAAGGTTAATATTTGCCTTCCGCCTAGGTATCAGGACTCTAGATTTCTCAAGGCATCTGCGGAAACGACAAATTGTGGTCTCCTTCGATGTGAGTTGCAGAAAATGGTAGCCTTCCACGACTCCAGCGAAGAATATGTTATTTTAAACAACAGTTCATTGCAACCTGTCGAAAACATCTTTGCAAAATTTCTGAAGTGTACATTGCTACCAATAACATCAACTTTTGGTTCGGTAGTGGCGTCGATAAAACTGTTAACGGCTCTGAAATCCTCAGTGTCCATTTTACAGACTGGACTAAAACCACGGAACGCGACTTTATGATGGGGCGTTCCTTGAAGATCTTTCGGCTTTCATGAAGAAATGGGCGTCAAAGTAGCCAGTGAGCGTTCCAACAGCCATGAAAATATGTACTTTGGGCACTTATGGTATTGAATATCACAGAAATTTGTGAGACAGATGTTCGCAAATGTCCATATATCGAGTATACGGGTACAGCACTCATAAAGCTGGTTCACCGTAAGAACAACAGCAGATGTCACGAGGATGCATACCCGCTACACTCTAAAAATCGACGAAAGCGTGCTTTAGAGCCTTACGGTTTTCAGCGCCTCAATTAATTTAATCTGTCTCTGTGAGATCATATCCAGAGAGCAAAAGTATAGCATAGATTTAAATTAACCGCCCTACGTCTGTGGTGTAGAAGACATACAGTACTAGAGACATTTTTTTGGTAAAGGGTCGTATTTTACATGCGTTTTGATACGCCGCGAAGTGGTACTTGAAACAGCTTTTAACTGATGAAAACTTCAATTACATGCGCCCAAAGCTCCAACTAGTCAAAAAAAAGGCAGAATAATAATTTAGGCAATTTGGACTTTATGTCAGCAAACTACAGGCCTAAGCAGGCCGCACAAAACACAAAACTGTTACGACTGTATGTTAATGCAGGAGCTACTGGGCGCCGTGATATATTTTGAATACATGCGCGGCGTGATTACGGCGTGCATAAAACAAGCGAAAGAAGCGAAAGGCTCGGTGTGCGGTCCGGCCGGAACTGCTGCGACCTAACTGGCCAGCGGGCGCTGCGTGCTGCGTTTTCACGTCACAGCGGCCGGCCGCCACCTCATTAACATTTCGTTTTCCATTCCACCGCGTATCAACCGCCGCGTCGTCCATACGGGACACCACCAATTGAAACATGCGCCGCTTTAAATAAACCCGAAAATTTCGGCTTCGCGAAATAGTGGCTCGTATTAACGAGAGTGTGCCGCAAGGGCTGAAAATTAACCCACTGAAAATTTGGTATGTGCACCAACGTCGTTGTGAACTAAAAGTAATTTTCAACATTAGGCCTCAAGCTTTTTTTTTCAGTAGTAAATATCATTCCTTATGATCACCTCTCAGATGATGTAGCTCTGCTTACTTTTTACCACCACTGATAAATACGAAGTGCGTGGGAAAAGTAAAGAGACTGACTTCTTATCTGCCAAAGTTTTTATTATTTTCAAACAACAATACTGTCCCCTTCAGAGCAGCTCACTACGGCAGCTATACATAGACGGAGTGGCTATTCCCAGTCTTTGTAGCAGCGCTGAAAGGCTTCAGCGGGTAGGACCTTTAAAATGTTGGTCACATTGTTTTGAATGTTCTCCAGAGTCACAAAATGACGTCCTTGTAAAACATTTTTCAATTCAGAAAAAAGAAAAATCACAAGATTCGACTCACTCTTTCCCTAAAGCTCCCAAGGATGTCTTAAAACACTTGGTTGAAAGTTTTTCCTGGAGGAACATATTCTTTATGCACCACACCCTGCTGTCAAAAAAGCAAGTCAGGATTGTTTTCATATCTGCTTTGCTCATTCGAGCTTTTCTCGGTAGAGGAGATGTTTCAGCGTGCCACTTCTGACTTTGCCACTCTGTCTCAGGTTCGTACTCAAAAACCAAGGATTCATCCCCTGTGTTGATACGACTGAACTACTCGAGGTCGCTGGCAATACATTCAAGAAGATTAACCCATACGTTTCCTAGATTTTCCTGCTCATTTGTGAGATTTTTCTCATGTGCAAAACTTCGGTCAAAATTTGTTGCACGGTGAAACTGTTTAGCAGGTCACCCGTCATTCTTATTGTTAAACGTCGGTCTGACCACAAGAGCACGCACACGTCCAATGTTTTCGTCAGTTGAGGTTTTCCTTGAGCATGGTTCATTTCCAACTTGTTCTGGGCCTTTCCAAAAATTATTTATTTCAGCGAGAAACTTGTGCTCTTGATAAGGACTGTTCCCCATAGGCCTGCTTCAACTTTTCAAAGGACACACTTGCGGATTCCCCGAGATCAACAAAAACCTTGATAGCATGACGTTGCTTATGTTCCGCTGCTCCATTATCGTAACACACAACAAAGCCACAGCTTCAATGACGGCGCCCTCAGAAATCACGTAACGGCTGCACGGCGCTGAAACTCGATCTGAGCATGTGCAAGGGATGAACACACCGATATACACAAGTAGAACAACAAAGCATTGGCAGATAGCTCGGAGTGCTGTCAGTCTCATTGCTTTTCTCACGCATCTCGTATAACCAATCCAGTATCCTTCAATTAATTTGTAATTGCTGTCGCTCTGTATACGTGGGCCAAATATCAAGGAATTTTACAGCCAGATACGCAGGGCACTAAAAACTAATATCTCCCCCTCAGCATTTCCTGATTACCTAATAACGCAGTCTAACCACCAAATAAGTGCTTAAGAGATTGAAAAATCTAGAAAGTTGGAACTGCTCACACCAAAAATTAACAACAAAAGATAATTCTCACATTCAAAAATCACTAATCTGAGGAAAGAATATATTTAACAAATATACATAACTGTACAGTAAAATGATATTTGATACAATATAAGAACTCTATAAATAACTTCCCCCAGACGACATACGATTACCCTCTATACAAAAGCCTCCCCTTTCTCCTGATCACTCACTCTGTATCTCTCTCCCTCCCCCCCCCCCCCTCTCTCTCTCTCTCTCTCTCTCTCTCTCTCTCTCTCTCTCTCTCTCTCTCTCTCTCACACACACACACACACACACACACACACACACACACAAGCTAAACATTTCAAATGTCAACGACACTTCGAAATCGCTTACCACTCGCCAAACAAACACGCAACGAGGTAAATGACCATCACAAAACTACAACTTGTAAAATGAAACTTCCTGTGTGCCGGACCGAGACTCGAAATCGGGACCTTTATTTTCGCAGGGCAAGGGCTCTACCATATTTATTTAACTCATTTTGTTCGATATAGTTCCTTGCATTTGGTCTGGGCGGACGTCACAAGACATACGTTCAAGTAGATCTTTGATTCCTTCACACGCTGAGCTACCATGCTGGCTGTGAGGGCAGGGCGAGAGTCGTGCTTGGGTAGTTCAG
This sequence comes from Schistocerca cancellata, assembly GCF_023864275.1. Lineage (NCBI taxonomy): Eukaryota > Metazoa > Arthropoda > Insecta > Orthoptera > Acrididae > Schistocerca > Schistocerca cancellata. The sequence continues at coordinate 381,006,285 of NC_064630.1, forward strand.
ATGGTGCCTCTGGTAGCTGAGTAGTCAGTGCTACAGACTGTCAATCCTAAGGGCCCGGGTTCGATTCCCGGCTGGGTCGGATATTTTCTCCGCGCACGGGCTGCGTGTTGTGTTGTCCTAAGCCGACACGGTAGCTCAGCGTGTTCGGTCAGAGAGCTGGTTGGCCTCTCTAATAAAAAAAACTGAGTGGAAGGATCAATAAACGAACTTGAACGGATGACACGTGACGTCCGCAACGACCAAAGACAACGATGGTAGAGCACTTGCCGCGAAAGGGAAAGGTCCCGAGTTCGAGTCTCGGTCCGGCACACAGTTTTAATCTGCCAGGAAGTTTCATATCAGCGCACACTCCGCTGCAGAGTGAAAATCTCATTCTGAAAACATGTAAAATGTTAGCAGAATCTTTTTTTATATAAAATGTCAAATGCGTGTGTTACGGCTACAGCAAAAGAAGTAAGAGTTGCTTCACGTCAAAAACAGGGGAAGCAAGACTACAATACCCAAAAAAGTAACACAATAAATGACGCCATATAATACAGCGTTTTTCAGTCTGAAATCGATGAAAAATAGGCCTGACGTTCAGTATAAAATGAGCGTACAACATTAGTGCCTCAACTGTGTGACATGTGTCTTTACTTGATTGTGTAAACTAATTTAAAATCTGACTCCTAACTATCGCTACTTTGTACATACAAACAGAGCTATTTCAAAGTTCATATAACTTCCATAAGATATTAACACGATGAGGGGAAACAAGCGCTATATCGTTGTAAGAGGTACAGAGGGGAACGAGTGTGACAGGGCTTACCCCACGTCACTACTATCAGCGCCACATCATCGTAACGCGACTGTGCTTAACATACAAAGCATTACACCGTAATTTAAGATTGAAATTAAAAATTTAACAGTTTTCCTAACTTCGTAGCGTACGCTTAGGTGTATCAATGTTAACATTGTAAAGTCTCAGGACGATCAAGTGAATAGGTTAGGCTAAATGTACAATCTTAAGAAAAAAAAAAGTGGCGCTGAATAATAAAATTAGAAAGCTAAAAATTAGCCAGAATATGCAAATGTATGTCACAATTAAAAGCAACAACAACCTGATCAGAGCAATATTTTGGTCAAAATCGGCGTTCGTACGAAAAATTGAAGCCGCTAAATATTAGACTCTGATAGCTGAAAATTCGTATGTAGCGTCAGTTACATACAAAAACATTAGATATGTGACACCAATAAGGTACCTATATCACTTTCCAATTTCTTTACTAAAAACCAACTTTGGAACAAAAATGTTCTTATTTACGGCAAATTAAGTACCATTTCTAGTTGTAATAGAAAGTTTTAATTACAGGACTTCATTACATTCATGGAATAATACATCTCTAACAAGTCTGAAGACTGTGTTGTAAATAATGGCTACAAGGAATCTTAAAGATGCAGTTCAGAGGTGATGTTCTACTATCAGTTTCTTCTAAAAATTGTAGCCTGCAAAGTTTAAATGCAGTCAAGCTAAGACTTTTTCAGTAACAAAAGCAAACCTAACACAATTTACAGAAGATTGTTAAATGACAGAGCTATAAGTTAATACATGTCCGAGAAAGGGGCCGCAGCGGTTGATAACAGATGTTTCGTTTGGCGGTCCGCTACACCCTTATGTAAATACAGTCAGAGTGGCAGTGGCAGAACACACACTTCGCACCGAGATATCAAACAACCCGCGTCAGTCAAAAGCCCGCCTGCGTTGAGCTTCGGATGACATTAGAACTGAGCAGACTTGAACGTGTTTTTGGTTAAAGTAGGAAGTGAACTCGCTAGGTCTGTGCACCATACTGGATCGCTTGGAGTTCATGGAAGGTACAGTTTGTGTGTCACCCGTAATGTTGACAAAGCTATGCGGCAAGTGGCAAGAATATTTTCCACTTTTAAGGTGAGCAGTGAGGTTTTAATGATCAGAAATCAAGGCAATAAATCACTTTACTTGGAACTTCCCATAGAGGCTGCCTCTGAACTGTTTAGAGTGCTTTCCGATACGGATGTTAATTACAATACTAAGACTTACATTTTGTGCATGTGAACTTTTACAGCTTATGTCAATCAATTAGAAGACAAAATTTTTGTTTATAGTCATAGTTCCCGATCCCACTGAGTAAATAGCAGGTAGGAACATTTTCTTTCAGTGAGCGTAAAGAATAATATGGACTTGAAAACTGGAAATTATGGTGAGTATGTGCTCCATCACTTTCTGACTGACCGCAAAAATTGTTTTCAGGCTCTTGAAGATGGCGAAAGTGGGTGGAAAGAAGTTTTTTCATAACGCAATAACTAGGCAACGACTATTTGATTACTAGGCCTACCCGTCGCCCAACAATGTAATAACAGCTTTCAGAAATAAAATAAGTAAAGCCCTCTGGAAACAGCACAAAAACCCAGAAACGTGCTTTGGCAAAACGAAAGTAATCAGACGATGCCTTGCATACAACAGAATTTCTTTCCAATTTTTCGTTTGTCTTTATTTAATACTGGTGTGCATTGGCTGGCTCTGGGCACTATGGGACTTAACATCTGTGGTCATAAGTCCCCTACAACTTAGAACTACTTAAACCTAACTAACCTAAGGACACCACTCACATCCATGCCCGAGGCAGGATTCGAACCTGCGACCGTAGCCGTCACGCAGTTCCAGACTGAAACGCCTTGAACCGCACGGCCACTGGTGTGCATTCATTAACACCGTTTTAATTACAGCATGTGGACAATATTAAATTTCATTTAACTTAAGCAACGTTTCCCAACTTCCTTTGCCGCGCAAACAACCACAATTTCCAATTCAGTATAGGCACCATGTACAATGTATCATGCGGTTTAGTATCTCATATTCAGGCAAGCCTTACAAATCTCCAGATTTTTTTTTTTCGTTGAGGAACACTAAACTGCTACAAAAAGACGTTGATTGTAGAACAACATCGTACACACTTCTTGTTTCCGCAGAAAATTTATTAATTTTTAGGATCACAAGTACAGAATTGTTTAGGATTCCCATATTCGATTTATTTAATAATCCAGCTTAATTCCATTACAACATTTGTAGGTCTAAACAATGGTCCACTAGCAAAAGAATGTACTTCCTAGTGGATATTTAATATACTACAACATTTCATCTATTTTTTGCAACATGACACTGTCAACGCTTTTTCACGTCTTCCAACATCTACCTCAACACACACCAAACTTCCTCGCTACCACTACATACTTATTTTTATCACTCCTCCACTATTCGCTCTCACATATCCATCTACCAAATCACCCCACGTCTATATTATTGTAATCTTCTGTCCAAAGTCTTCTCTGATGCAGCTCTCCACGATAATCTATTGCATGCGGGTCTTTCACCTCTTGCATAACTATTACAGCCTCATCACTGTACTCAAACATGACACTGCACTACACATGCATCCACTGAACTCACCTACACTACAAATACACATACAACTCTCACTTATCTGACAGTAAAGGGGACTATGTTCGTGTAGAAAAACCAACCTTTCCGACAAGCGGCAGGTTCCGTTCTTTGAGATAGCCCAGCCAACAATGCAATTTTATATGGCATCTGTGGCTTTACTGCACTCGAGCCTTGGTCCCCTTTTACCATTTTTACCTGCCCATGTGTCACTCAGTTATCAGAATAATTCCTCCTAGATACCTTAAAAGGTACTATCCCTTCTTTTAGCAAATATGTGCCAGAGAGCTCTTTCCTTCCCAGTTTGATTCCGGAACTCTTCATAAATCGTCTGATCCAACCATCTGGTTCTTAACATTCTTCTGTAACAGCACATTTCCCTATTGGAACTGTACGAGATATCTTTCGAAAGCCACTCCAAGCTGCGTATCGACGGCAGAAAGTACACTGAAACGTCAAAGAAACTGGTGTAGGCATGCATATTCAAATACAGAGATACGTAAACAGGCAGAATACGGCGCTGCGGTCGCTATCGCCTATATGACAAGAGTCTGGTGCAGATGTTAGATTGGTTATTGCTGCTACAATGGTAGGTTATCAATATTTAATTGAGTTTGAACGTAGTATTATAATCGGCGCGCGAGCAATGAGACACAGCCTCTCCGAGGCAGCGATGAAGTGGGAATTTTTCCGTACGACCATTTCACGAGTGTACCGTGAATATCAGGAATCCGGTAAAACATCAAATCTCGGACGTCGCTACGGCCGGAAAGAGAACCTGCAAGAACGGGATCAGCGACGACTAAACAGAATCGTTCAACGTGACAGAGGTGCAACCCTTCCGCAAACTGATGCAGATTTCAATGCTGGGTCGTCAACAAGTGACAGCGTGCGAACTATTCAACGAAACATCATCAATATGGGCTTTCGGAGCCGAACACGCGCCAAGTGTACCCTTGATGACTGCGCGACACAAAGCTTTACGCCTCGCCTGGGCCTGTCAACATCGATATTGGACTGCTGATGACTAGAAACTTGTTGCCTGATCGGACGAGTGTCGTTTCAAATTGTACTGAGCGGATGGACGTGTACGGGTGTGGAGACAAGCTCATGAATCCATGGTACCTGCACGTCAGCAGGGGACTGTTCAAGCTGGTGGAGGTTCTGTGATGGTGTGGGGCGTATGCAGTTGGATTGATATGAGACCCCTGATATGTCTAGATACGACTCTGACAGGTGACACGTATGTAAGAAACACTTCCGCTGGCCACCAAACTCCCCAGACATGAACATTATTGCGCATATCTGGGATGACTTGCAACGTGCTGTTCAGAAGAGCTCTCCACCCCTCGTACTCCTACGGATTTATGGACATCCCTGCAGGATTCATAGTTTCAGTTCCCTCCAGCACTACTTCAGACATTGGTCAAGTCCATGCCACGTCGTGTTGTAGAACTTTTGCGCGCTCGCGGGGGCCGTACACGATATCAGGCAGTTGTACCAGTTTCTTTAGCTCTTCAGAGTATTTCCCTGGGGAATGGCACGGCAGGTGACTTGAGGCGTTGATATACGTCTGACCCTTCGGATAGGCAACCACAACAAACTGGAGGCCTACAGAGACGAGGTATTTGTAGAGATATTGGCATATTGAAAGCTCCTGACAAAATTGTGACACAAGGGAGCAGAGAGTTTTACTTGTATTAGTGAACTGAACATTATAAAGATTAAGCGGGACTGCTTTCAGAGAGGAACTTTTCCTGAAAGTAGGTTGATTTTATTGAGGATTCCAGTACATCATATTATTCCCCGCTCTTTCGGCAACAAAACTCCATTTTTCAACATAATCTCCATTCGTTACGCAATTACTGAGAGGGCTTGCCGCCCGCATGGTACCACTCTACCGGTCGATGCTGGTCGAATGCTCGCATATCAGATACACAAGACAAATGTATGAATACTTCTGCCTCGGCATGTTGCCCAGGTCGAGAGATGAGACGGTACTCCGTGCCGCTCTGCCTGGCCGACGCTGTTCGAAGTTCTAGCCCTGCAGTAAGAGGTCCTCGTTCTTCCTCCTTTCGCATAGGGGTGCCACTTTCAAGGACGGACAACTAGTGACTGATGGTTTGTGAGCCAACAAGTGAGTTATGCATATTTTGGGTGTGTGATGTATGAAAGGCGCTCATTACGAATTTTTCCCCTTTCAAAATGCGGACAGGCAAGAACAAGAAATATGTTTAAGTGTTAATAATATTTTTCTGCCTTTATTTCTCTTAAACGTAGTCTTAAACATAGATAAAATGCGGCTGATAATTACGAGGGGCGTTCAATAGGAAAGGCTACGCTATTCTTTCGCAGCCAATTTCGGTTGGAAAAAAAAATTGTTGTGGGTCATCGTGGAATATTTCCCCTTCACTTCGTATAGTTTCATGAAGTTTCGGTATGCGGAGGCGTTATACGACTTCAAAATGGCGGCTGTAAAGCAAGTACCGTCCAAGTAGAGAGCAGTCATTAAGTTTCTTTTGGCGGGAAACCAGAGCATCGTAGACATTCATAGGCGCTTGCAGAATGACTACGGGGACCTGGCAGTGAACAAAAGCGCGATGAGTCGTTGGGCGAAGCGTCTGCATCAGCACAATCAGGTGGCAAAAACCTGTTCGATCTCTCGCGTGCCGGTCGGTTGGAAACAGCCGTGACTCCTGCAGTGCTGGAACGTACGGTCACTCTAATTCGAAGTGATGCAAATAAAGCTCTCCTTTTGCACGACAACGAAAGGCCTCGCACTGGTCTGTTCACCCTAAAGGAGCTCAGAGAACTTCATTGGACCATCCTACAGCCCGGATGTCGCACCTTCCAACTGCCATCTGCTTGACCCAACGAAGGAAGGAGTACGTGGTTCATGCGAAGGTTCTGATGCAGCAAGAACGTGAGATCGTAGCGAGCAACGAACATTCGGGCTCTATTCACGTGAATGGCAACCGCGATAGCATTGAACTTAGGTAAAATCGAGTCCTTCATGCGTTGGATTTTCTATGTGGATTCTTCGTACGTAATGCTGGGTCTTTCTTCTCTCGGTTAGTCATCTGTAAAGTCAGACGACTTACAAACAGCTTGCAAGTATTGTTCTAAACAGTTTATTAAGTTATTTTTAGGTAATTTTTTGATGTGATGTGTGGAAGGGATATAAAATGTTCTGACTCGGTGCCTGTTCGTAGCTACAGCGGCTAACATGTGTATCAGATCTCTTCATTTACTTTACTAGGTTCTTCATATTTTTGAAATTGACGAATTCATTCTCTTACAGTATCCCTACCACGTATACCTTGTCCGCATGTCTTGTGCACTTAACCTTTGTCTTATGCAACACGTGCTCCATTCACTTACACTGCATTCCGCTCAGGAGCTACATTCCGCATGCTTTTATTGCTTGCATTTATTTTCCATTAACAATTTCAGCAATCCAGCAAGGTGACGCAGATAAAATTATTCATGTTATGTGGTGGCTGAGGCGGCGTCATCGTAAGTTATTGCTTTCACCACACAAGCTATCTATTTTCAGGCTATTATGTAAAGCAGGCAACAAATGACAAACACCTTTGCCCTGAACAAATCGAGCGTATAAGGCACGATTTACTGCGCTTTGAGGCAGTATCGAATGAGATTTGCGGTAGTTCTAGTTCAATACTCAATTGTGATACTTCTGACAATCCCTCCTATGACCCCCCACCCCACACACACACCATTTTGTTTCGCCTTACGTAATATTTGCCATCTCCGAACTCAATCATCGAAGTGAGCGTTACTAATGAGTCATTTAGTGTTTGAGGTTATATTTCAGGGTGTAAATAGTGATCATCGCTTTGCATGAACCCTCAGGTATAGTTTCGAAAGGAGTGGAAGGTTTACTATTTTATACACTCTTTACTTCTACCATCATCAGTTTTTTTTTCAGAAATACACGCTCCATTCACGTTAATATGACTTTTGCCTACGTTTGACATCGACATGCAATACCACTCACAGACGTAAGGTGTTGGCACTTTCAGTGGAGGGTATGGAAAGCGTGTGGGTGGCGGGTGGGGGCGGCTGAGGGGGGAGGGATGAAAACAACAATGCATTTTAATGCGAAAACGGAGTGATTTGTCTGACATCTAAAAGGGCATGCTAATTGTAATTCGAGCCAAGGACAGAAGCTTTTGCGAAACGGCTAAGTTCGTAAACTGTTCGCTTCACGCCGTGGTTAAAGTATACCGTTCATGGCGCTATAAAAAACCGGCGCCGAGGCAACTGCGGTGCACCACGGGCCATAGATGACATGGGTGAACGACAGCTGCGGAGGTCTTTACGGGTGGGTAGACGTGCAACAGTTGAGCAGCTGACCGCCCAGATTCATCAAGGGGCCACTAACATTGTCTCCTCAACGAACGTTCACCGAACGTGGCTGCGTATAGGCCTCTGTAGCAGATGTCTGGTTCATGCAGTTGTGGTGACTGCTGTTTATTGACGACGAAGGCTGGAATTTGCAGGCCGGTATGATTGTATGATAGCGGAACAAACACTGGTAGCAGTTACTTCTGTAAAATATCTGGGAGTATGCGTGCGGAACGATTTGAAGTGGAATGATCATATAAAATTAAAATAAGGCGGGTACCAGGTTGAGATTCATTGGGAGAGTCCTTAGAAAATGTAGTCCATCAACAAAGGAGGTGGCTTACAAAACACTCGTTCGACCTATAATTGAGTATTGCTCATCAGTGTGGGATCCGTACCAGATCGGGTTGACGGAGGAGATAGAGAAGATCCAAAGAAGAGCGGCGCGTTTCGTCATAGGGTTATTGGGTAAGCGTGATAGCGTTACGGAGATGTTTAGCAAACTCAAGTGGCAGACTCTGCAAGAGAGGCGTTCTGCATCGCGGTGTAGCTTGCTGTCCAGGTTTTGAGAGGGTGCGTTTCTGTATGAGGTATCGAATATATTGCTTCCCTCTACTTATACCTCCCAAGAAGATCACGAATGTAAAATTAGAGAGATTCGAGCGCGCACGGAGACTTTCTGGCAGTCGTTAATCCCGCGAACCATACGCGACTGGAAGAGGAAAGGGAGGTAATGACAGTGGCACGTAAAGTGCCCTCCGCCACACACCGTTGGGTGTCTTGCGGAGTATAAATGTAGATGTAGATGTACCGCAACTGGGTGTCCACTGAGTGGCGACAGGTAGCAGATGAATCACGTTCTATGCTGCATCGGTCGGATGGCCAATGGCGTGTGGGGCTCTGCAACAATCGGCAGACGGGTCTAGGTCGTAGGAGGGAGCGTTGTGGGCTGGAGAATATTTGCTTGATGTGCCCTGGTTGACCTCACTATTGTGGAAGGCACCATAGATCAACCCAAGTATGCATCTCTCCTTGGAGACCACCTGTACATGCAGTTCGTTTTTCGTCAGCACGATGGCGTCTATCAACAGGAGAATGCAACGTGTCAGCTTGCAGATTACGTACGTGGTTCGAAGAGCATCAGGATGAGTTTACCGTGCCCCATTGGCCACCAGACTCCCGGAATTTAAGCCCAACAGAGAATCCATGGACCACCTTGACTAGGCTGTTGGTGCCATGGATCCTCAATCGAGAATCCTAGCACAGCTGGCCACGGCATTGGAGTCGGCAAGGCAGCGCATCCCTGTCGGTGCCTTTCACAACCTCACTGACTCTCTTTCTGCCGGTCTGCGCTGCACAAAGGTGATTACTCAGTGTTTTGACAGGTTTTCACATTACTGTGACTCGACCTGTAGCAAAAATTTACTGGTTTCAACCCTCCCCCCATGAACCATGGACCTTGCCGTTGGTGGGGAGGCTTGCGTGCCTCAGCGATACAGATGGCCGTACCGTAGGTGCAACCACAACGGAGGGGTATCTGTTGAGAGGCCAGACAAACATGTGGTTCCTGAAGAGGGGCAGCAGCCTTTTCAGTAGTTGCAGGGGCAACAGTCTGGATGATTGACTGATCTGGCCTTGTAACATTAACCAAAACGGCCTTGCTGTGCTGGTACTGCGAACGGCTGAAAGCAAGGGGAAACTACAGCCGTAATTTTTCCCGAGGACATGCAGCTCTACTGTATGATTAAATGATGATGGCGTCCTCTTTGGTAAAATATTCCGGAGGTAAAATAGTCCCCCATTCGGATCTCCGGACGGGGACTACTCAAGAGGACGTCGTTATCAGGAGAAAGAAAACTGGCGTTCTACGGATCGGAGCGTGGAATGTCAGATCACTTAATCGGGCGGGTAGGTTAGAAAATTTAAAAAGGGAGATGGATAGGTTAAAGTTAGATATAGTGGGAATTAGTGAAGTTCGGTGGCAGGAGGAACAAGACTTTTGGTCAGGTGATTACAGGGTTATAAATACAAAATCAAATAGGGGTAATGCAGGAGTAGGTTTAATAATGAATAAAAAAATAGGAGTGCGGGTTAGCTACTACAAACAGCATAGTGAACGCATTATTGTGGCCAAGATAGACACAAAGCCCATGCCTACTACAGTAGTACAAGTTTATATGCCAACTAGCTCTGCAGATGATGAAGAAATAGATGAAATGTATGACGAGATAAAAGAAATTATTCAGGTAGTGAAGGGAGACGAAAATTTAATAGTCATGGGTGACTGGAATTCGTCAGTAGGAAAAGGGAGAGAAGGAAACATAGTAGGTGAATATGGATTGGGGGGAAGGAATGAAAGAGGAAGCCGCCTTGTAGAATTTTGCACAGAGCATAAATTAATCATAGCTAACACTTGGTTCAAGAATCATGAAAGGAGGCTGTATACATGGAAGAAGCCTGGAGATACTGACAGGTTTCAGATAGATTATATAATGGTAAGACAGAGATTTAGGAACCAGGTTTTAAATTGTAAGACATTTCCTGGGGCAGATGTAGATTCTGACCACAATCTATTGGTTATGAACTGCAGATTGAAACTGAAGAAACTGCAAAAAGGTGGGAATTTAAGGAGATGGGACCTGGATAAACTGAAAGAACCAGAAGTTGTAGAGAGTTTCAGGGAGAGCATTAGGGAACAATTGACAGGAATGGGGGAAAGAAATACAGTAGAAGAAGAATGGGTAGCTCTGAGGGATGAAGTGGTGAAGGCAGCAGACGATCAAGTAGGTAAAAAGACGCGGGCTAATAGAAATCCTTGGGTAACAGAAGAAATATTGAGTTTAATTGATGAAAGGAGAAAATATAAAAATGCAGTAAATGAAGCAGGCAAAAAGGAATACAAACGTCTCAAAAATGAAATCGACAGGAAGTGCAAAATGGCTAAGCAGGGATGGCTAGAGGACAAATGTAAGGATGTAGAGGCTTGTCTCACTAGGGGTAAGATAGATACTGCGTACAGGAAAATTAAAGAGACCTTTGGAGAGAAGAGAACCACTTGTATGAATATCAAGAGCTCAGATGGCAACCCAGTTCTAAGCAAAGAAGGGAAAGCAGAAAGGTGGAAGGAGTATATAGAGGGTTTATACAAGGGCGATGTACTTGAGGACAATATTATGGAAATGGAAGAGGATGTAGATGAAGATGAAATGGGAGATAAGATACTGCGTGAAGAGTTTGACAGAGCACTGAAAGACCTGAGTCAAAACAAGGCCCCGGGAGTAGACAACATTCCATTAGAACTACTGATGGCCTCAGGAGAGCCAGTCATGACAAAACTCTACCATCTGGTGGGCACGATGTATGAGACAGGCGAAATACCCTCAGACTTTAAGAAGAATATAATAATTCCAATCCCAAAGAAAGCAGGTGTTGACAGATGTGAAAGTTACCGAACTATCAGTTTAATAAGTCACAGCTGCAAAATACTAACGCGAATTCTTTACAGACGAATGGAAAAACTGGTAGAAGCCGACCTCGGGGAAGATCAGTTTGTATTCCGTAGAAATGTTGGAACACGTGAGGCAATACTGACCTTACGACTTATCTTGGAAGAAAGATTAAGAAAAGGCAAACCTACGTTTCTAGCATTTGTAGACTTAGAGAAAGCTTTTGACAATGTTGACTGGAATACTCTCTTTCAAATTCTGAAGGTGGCAGGGGTAAAATACAGGGAGCGAAAGGCTATTTACAATTTGTACAGAAACCAGATGGCAGTTATAAGAGTCGAGGGGCATGAAAGGGAAGCAGTGGTTGGGAAAGGAGTGAGACAGGGTTGTAGCCTCTCCCCGATGTTATTCAATCTGTATATTGAGCAAGCAGTAAAGGAAACAAAAGAAAAATTCGGAGTAGGTATTAAAATTCATGGAGAAGAAGTAAAAACTTTGAGGTTCGCCGATGACATTGTAATTCTGTCAGAGACAGCAAATGACTTGGAAGAGCAGTTGAACGGAATGGACAGTGTCTTGAAAAGAGGTTATAAGATGAACATCAACAAAAGCAAAACGAGGATAATGGAATGTAGTCAAATTAAGTCGGGTGATGCTGAGGGAATTAGATTAGGAAATGAGACACTTAAAGTAGTAAAGGAGTTTTGCTATTTAGGGAGTAAAATAACCGATGATGGTCGAAGTAGAGAGGATATAAAATGTAGACTGGCAATGGCAAGGAAAGCGTTTCTCAAGAAGAGAAATTTGTTAACATCGAATATAGATTTAGGTGTCAGGAAGTCGTTTCTGAAAGTATTTGTATGGAGTGTAGCCATGTATGGAAGTGAGACATGGACGATAACTAGTTTGGACAAGAAGAGAATAGAAGCTTTCGAAATGTGGTGCTACAGAAGAATGCTGAAGATAAGGTGGGTAGATCACGTAACTAATGAGGAGGTATTGAATAGGATTGGGGAGAAGAGAAGTTTGTGGCACAACTTGACTAGAAGAAGGGATCGGTTGGTAGGACATGTTCTGAGGCATCGAGGGATCACAAATTTAGCATTGGAGGGCAGCGTGGAGGGTAAAAATCGTAGAGGGAGTCCAAGAGATCAATACACTAAGCAGATTCAGAAGGATGTAGGTTGCAGTAGGTACTGGGAGATGAAGAAGCTTGCACAGGATAGAGTAGCATGGAGAGCTGCATCAAACCAGTCTCAGGACTGAAGACCACAACAACAACCCTAATCTAATTCCCCAGCGTCACCTCACTTCATCCGACTATACTGCATTGCACGTTTTTACTTATATTGGTGCACAGTTTAATTACTACCACCTTTTAAAAATGTCGTACAAGGTGTTGAAAACTGGCCCATAACTGAGTTTCATTTCTTCCGCTATTGCCTCGCTTGTGATTCGTGGGTCTTCGAGCGCCAGGGCCTACACTCTCACTGATATTCTCGGTTCCTCCCACGTGTAGAAGTATACAGTGCGACCCCTGTACGAGTGGCGGTGCGCGGCGAGCCGGCAGAGGTCCGGTCCGCTCGAGGCTGCGGCAGAGCAAAGGCGGCGGCGCTGAATGATGCATGCGTCGCGGCGGCTTGCCGGATGGCCGGCCGCGGCCGTAAGACGCGCTTCTTCCGGTGCCTGCCGCCCCCGCCGCCCCCTCCGCCCCCCGTAGCCGCACGCGTCCGGCCGGCCACCGGAAGCTGCCACCCCCGTAGTAGCCACGGCGCCCCGCTGTGGCCGCCTTCGTCCGCCCCTGCCGAGAAGTAGAAAACAAGCCACCACCGCCACCGCCGCCCCCCTGCCCAAAAACTCAACACGTGCTGGCGGCATAGCGCGGAACACAGTAACGAATTTGTCGTTATCTTATCCATTATAGTTAGGGAACACCGCAGCTGTAGTCGTAAAGTACACTGTATGAAATACTGCAACCAGCCACATGTGTTTTAGAAATGATTTTATTACACCTTTACTAATTCTGAGACTGAATCCATCTACAGAATGTGGCGTTGATTTCTTGGCAAGTTTTACATTTGTGTCCTAAAATGTAACAAAGTTTTTTTGATTACATAGCTTGCAAAAGGTTCTAAATTTGATTCATAAATTATGAAAAAGCTCTCTCTTAGTATGTGGTTTACAAAAGGTTTTACATTGTATATGAGCTCTATACATTCCACTTACTTTACGAAAAGCTGTCCTTTACATGTTATAGTGGAGAGGTTTGATATAGCTTTTAGATCCTTGCTGATCCAGAGGATACATCTCTACACATCGGATGCACATTTCATGATCCAAAGACCATGATGTTTGTATAAACATGGCATACTTATGGAGTTATTGCAAAGACAGTTTTTCGTAGTGCAGATCTTTTAAAGCTTCACATTTAACTGCTTAAGTTAAAAACTTACTGGTAATGGCGAATGAACAATATTCTCTCTGTCAATTAATTATTATTTCTATCATTACAAATTATAAGAGCTGTACGAAATTTTGAAAGCATATTTTCCTTTTTTCAATCCTACTTCGTCATTCAGGACACAACCAGGTTTACCGTGAATGTGGTTCTGTACTTCTGACTCTTCTAAGAAACTAAGTTGTACTCCTCTTTTCACAACATGTAATATGTTGTGTCTAGACAAGACAGCCTAGACACAATGAGAGGAAGCCGAAGGGCACGCGCTTAAACTCACGCAGGCTGGCGTGAGGTCTGAAACAGGATACGTAATGAATGCTATAAAGAAAAGTACGTAGCTTCTGGAATACTTAACTTTAATCCACATTTGTAGAACATCGCTCTTGATGATACATTAATAGAATCTCAATATCTATACTGGTAATGGCGCCTTGCTAGGTCGTAGCAAATGTAGCTGAAGGCTATGCTAACTATCGTCTCGGCAAATGAGAGCGTAATTCTCAGTGAACCATGGCTAGCAACGTCGGCTGTACAACTGGGGCGAGTGCTAGTACGTCTCTCTAGACCTGCCGTGTGGTGGCGCTCGGTCTGCAATCACGGACAGTGGCGACACGCGGGTCCGTCGTATACTAGCGGACCGCGGCCGATTTAAAAGCTACCACCTAGCAAGTGTGGTGTCTGGCGGTGACACCACATTCCTCCCCCGCAAATCGGCGGACGGTTGTGTTATAAGGCTTCCGCCTGCCGTGGGGAGGACCCCATGTTGACGTATGCGACGAGGTGGGGAGCCTAACAGCAGGCGAGGCTGTGCCACCCGCACCCGGCCATTCGGTCCGAGGGGAGCTAGGAAACGCCTGAAAACCTAGTCCAGGGTGCACGCCAACAGGAGGTGTATGCGCCCGTAGATAGGAGGGGCCGAAGAGTCGACCTCCATCGAGTCGGAGCACCCGACTGACGAAGACGACAGATGGTCCGGAGCGGGCAAGAGTTCCATGGCGGAGGACATCTGGTCACGGGAAGCGATCGGCGGCGCGTGACCCAGGGAGGCGCAAGGCGGTTGCAGTGACGCGTCCACTGCGGGCGGCGCCGGCGAGACAACAGGCGCCGGCGGCGGCGGTGGCGGCGCGTCGCCATGGGGCAAAATGGAAGGCAGCGTCGGTAACACCTGGGGATGAGGCGAGCCAGTAGATGGGTCCCCAGGGCGCTGACCGGACGGCACCGTCGCTGAAAGCAGACGGGGAGCGGCAGAACCCAGGCGACGACAGAGGCGCAGCTGATTGAGATGCCGACGCACCTCACCAGAGGCCCCCAAAACCAGATACATAGCGCGGCCGAGGCAGCGAAGAATGCGCCCTGCGAGCCAACGCCGTGAACCTCGATAGTTGCGATGGTATACAACGTCGCCTGGAGCAAAAGCAAGTGTCTGCCGCTGCACAGGAACCTGATGCGGCGGATGCAGCAAAGACATCAAGGTTCGATGAGGACGACCATGGAGCAACTCAGCCGGCGTGCGACCATCGCGGGGCTGAGAGCGATACGAGGACAAAAAGAGCAACAACGCGTCCTCCCGAGAATGCGACTCTTTCAATTTCAACATCTGTGACTTGAAGGTCCGGACCAAACGTTCAGCGGCACCGTTTGACTGTGGCGAAAACGGCGCGGACGTCAGATGTTGAATACCATTGGCTTTGCAGAATGACTGAAATTCTGCAGACATGAATTGTGGGCCATTGTCGGAAACAATAGTCTGTGGTAGACCTTCAATGCAAAAGATAGCGGACAACGCTTGGATTGTGGCAGAAGACGTCGTGGAAGACATCCGGACAACAAAAGGAAAATTACGGAATGAATCGACCACAACCAACCATCGAGCATTCCAGAATGGACCAGCAAAATCGATGTGTAAGCGTTGCCAAGGGGAAGTGGCTTTTGGCCATGCAAAGAATTTCCGCGGTGGCGCGGATTGTTGTTCGGCACACGCCATGCAAGAAGAGCACATATCCGTAATCGCAGCATCGATTCCGAACCAAGTACAGTGCTGACGAGCAAGTTGTTTCGTTCTCACTATACCCCAATGTCCTTGGTGGAGAAGCTTTAAGACAGAGGACTGTAACGAACGTGGGACCACGACTCTGGACTGATCATTATCAGAACGCAACAGCAAAACACCACGTCGTACAAAAAGTCTCTCCTTGTGAGCAAAAAATCGGCGAACCAACGGATCCTCGATCCGTGACTTTGACAAAGGCCATTGCGTAGCAACAAAACGCAAAACGGTAGCAAGGACAGGGTCTGCAGCTGTGGCTGCAGCTACACGACGAAAATCAATTGGAAACGATTCTACCACGTCATCGGTTTCCGCATCAATGAACATGCAAGCAAGTTCGGAGGAATCGAATGCTCTATCCTCGGCAACAGGCAAACGGGACAACGCATCGACGTTTCCGTGCTTAGCAGTGGACCGATACAAGATATCGTAGCGGTACTGCGAGAGGAAAAGAGACCAGCGAATGAATTTCTGCACTGTACGTGGAGGTACAGGCTTGGACGGATGAAAAAGCGATGTCAACGGTATGTGGTCTGTGATGATGGTAAAGTGACGACCATACAAGAAATCATGAAACTTGGTAACACCAAATACGAGAGCCAAAGCTTCTTTCTCGATCTGTGAATAATTTCTTTGCGCAGACGACAGCAATTTGGACGCAAAGGCGATAGGGCGATCATGCGAACCATCTTTGTGCGCAAGCACAGCTCCGATCCCGAAATCCGATGCATCTACCATCAACAAAAGGGGTTTCTGGGGATCGAAAGGCGTAAGGCAAGTATTAGAAAGCAACGCCGATTTCAACTGGCGAAAGGCGCGTTCGCACTCCGTCGTCCAGACGAACGGAACACCTTTACGGCGTAAGCGATGAAGCGGAGCTGAAATGGAAGAGGCATGGGGGATATATTTGTTGTAATAATTAATTTTTCCCAGCACACTCTGTAGCTGCTTCAAATTCTGCGGCGAAGGCAAGTCTTGTATGGCACGAAGGTGCTCTGGACTGTGATGTATGCCTTGGGCATTGAGTACATGTCCCAGATATGGCAATTCACGAGCAAAAAACACACATTTGTCCTTCCGCAAGCGAAGACCATTTTGTCGCAAGACCTGAAATAATGTTCGGAGATTGTCTAAATGTTCTTTTTCCGTCTTTCCGGAGATCACAATATCGTCCAGATAGTTTGCAGCAGTAGGGACCGACGCACAAACAGTTTGTAAATATTGCTGAAACAATGCAGGGGCGGATGCACACCCGAATGGCAGTCTTTTGAATCGATACAAACCAAGATGCATGTTAACCACCAATACGCGCTGGGATTCTTCGTCCACCGGTATTTGCAAGTACGCATCTGCTAGGTCCAACTTCGAAAAATATTTACCTGGGCACAGTTTGTCAAAAAGATCTTCCGGGCGGGGTAAAGGAAAAGTAGCAGTCACAAGTTGTGGATTCACTGTGGCCTTGAAGTCCACACAAAGTCTCAATTTTGTAGAAGGTTTTTGCAAAATTACTAAGGGTGATGCCCAGAGAGAAGCCTGCACACGTTCAATTACACCTTGTGATTCTAAATCGTTTAATGTTCTTGCGACCTCATCACGCAATGCGTGGGGAACATTGCGCGCTCTGAAAAATTTCGGTTGCGCGTTGACTTTCAGTTCGAAATGTGCTTCATAGTTCTTAGCGCAACCAAGGCCCAGTGCAAAAATGTCTGCAAATTCTTCACATAGACGAGAAACACTGGCTGAAGGCACAGTCTGGTTCACTGATAGGACCTGATTCACTATAGACAAGTTAAACAATTGAAATAAATCTAAACCAAACAAGTTCACTGCAGAAGAAGAACGAAGAACGTAAAATGACAAGTTTTGTTTGTCCCTTGTATGTTGCAAGAAGGCTGCACTGTCCTAGCACAGGGATATGCTGTCCGGAATATGTAGTTAGCGTAACATTTGCGGCACGCAACGGAGGTGCGCCCAGTTGTTTGTACGTGTCTTTATTGAGCAATGAAACTGCAGCTCCGGTATCGAGCTGGAATGGTATCACGTTGCCATTAATTTCCAAGTCTACAAAAAGTTTATTGTCCTGCTGACGACAAGAGCGACTGTCTTGTGCAATGTGAACTGACACTGATACAGAATCACTTGCGACGTGACGGGATTTCCGTCGACGCCAACGCACACTTTGTGTGGGACGAACACAGTCACTGTTAGAGAGAGTAGCACTGGATGGAGTGGCATTAACTACATGAATGTCCATGGGCGAAGGTTCACGAGCCCGAGTATTCTTGGTTCGATTCCAGCGCGAAGCAAAGGGCCTGGAATGGTTGTGAGTGTCCGATCTAAGCTTTTTCTGGCAAAAACTTTGAACATGGCCTTTTTTATTACAGAAAAAGCAAACAGCTCGGCGTGACGGGCAATTCTCACGCGAATGTCTACTAGCACACTGCAGGCATGATTTCACTGCATTTGCGTGCTTGCGCGGCACACATGGCTGCGCGGACGTGCGCGAGGGCTGTTTACAGTTCCGTGCAGCTCGCCTGGCGGGCCGGTTAATGTGACACACAGCTGGCGAAGTTTCAAATGATTCCTGAGCAAAGTCAAGTGTGTCTTGCCGATCCAATATGTCTATCACTTGTTGAAGGGAGGGATTGACTAGTTTCAAAATCTGTTCCCATATACGAACATCAGAAACGTTCTGTGCAATTGCATCACGCACCATAGTATCTGAATAAGGGAGTCCACATTCACACTCAAAAGCACAATCCCTAGTAAGGCCTTGCAATGTTGCAACCCACTCCCTATTAGTCTGACCGGCCGTACGTTTTGTATGAAAGAACGTATACCTTTTTGCAACGACATTGACTGATTCCTTGAAATAGGCATCTAAAGCAGACAAAATTTCTTCATAGGACAGAGTTGCTACGTCGCGTCGGGGAAACAATTTCACTATCACTCTGTACGTCTGGACGCCAACACACGATAATAAGTGAGGCTGCCGCTCGTTACCTTGAATTCTGTAGGCGGCGAGATGGAATCCAAATTGGCGTGACCACTCCGTCCATCTTTCCACTTCCGCATGAAAATTACGGAAAGGTGGTGCAACTGCGTGTTGTGGCTGCGGTAGCGATGAAGCGGCGGCGGCCGCATCGTTTTGCATTGCACGTTGACCCTGGACGAGCTGTCCAAGGGCATCCAATAAGGCCTGCGTCTGCTAATTCTGCAAGCGATAAAATTCGGACAGTACATCTGGAGATTGTGGCGAAGCCATTACACAAGTAAATTAGGGCAAAGCAAGTATAAAGAAGAAGAAGAAGACCCTTTTTAGACTCGTCGCCAAATATGTTGTGTCTAGACACGACAGCCTAGACACAATGAGAGGAAGCCGAAGGGCACGCGCTTAAACTCACGCAGGCTGGCGTGAGGTCTGAAACAGGATACGTAATGAATGCTATAAAGAAAAGTACGTAGCTTCTGGAATACTTAACTTTAATCCACATTTGTAGAACATCGCTCTTGATGATACATTAATAGAATCTCAATATCTATACTGGTAATGGCGCCTTGCTAGGTCGTAGCAAATGTAGCTGAAGGCTATGCTAACTATCGTCTCGGCAAATGAGAGCGTAATTCTCCGTGAACCATTGCTAGCAACGTCGGCTGTACAACTGGGGCGAGTGCTAGTACGTCTCTCTAGACCTGCCGTGTGGTGGCGCTCGGTCTGCAATCACGGACAGTGGCGACACGCGGGTCCATCGTATACTAGCGGACCGCGGCCAATTTAAAAGCTACCACCTAGCAAGTGTGGTGTCTGGCGGTGACACCACATAATATTTCCAATTTTTTTTCGATGTTTATGGCTCAAATGGCTCTCAGCACTATGGGACTTAACTTCTGAGGTCATCAGTCCCCTAGAACTTAGAACTACTTAAACCTAACTAACCTAAAGACATCACACACATCCATGCCTGAGGCAGGATTCGAACCTGCGACCGCAGCGGTCGCGCGGTTCCAGACTGTAGCGCCTAGAACCGCTCCGCCACCCCGGTCGATGTTTACCTCTGTATTTCCGTGTTGGGCGAAGTAGGCAGCGAAAATTGATTTATTAAAGTTGTTGAGCCTGAGAGCGTACATGTGTTCTCGGTATCCTACGTTGAAACTCCTCTCAGTTTGGCGAATGTGAAATTCGATGTTGACCAGCCCCGACACGGAAACACAGAGATAATAATAGGAGAAAACTTGGAAATATTACATTCTGCGAGAAAAGGAGTACAAATGAATTTGTTAGAAGAGTTACACCCACATTCACAGTAAATCTGACTGCTTCCTGAATGACCAGCTACGATTAAGAAACCAAACGTACATCCAAAATTTCATACAACTCTTGTGATTGGAAAAGACAGAAATAATAATTAATTAACAGAGAAAATACTCTTCATTGGTCATTACCAGTAACTTTTAAACCTAAATAATTAAATGCGTAATTTTAAAATGATCTGCACTATGAAGCAGTATGTTTGTAGTGCCTCCAAAAGTGCGTCATATCTGTATGCACATTATGGTTTTTGGCACATTATATCGACATCCGATGTACATAAATGTATTCGCCATCTTGTTTTTAGCTCCGCCAAGGTTCTCAGCATTGATCGCAAAAGAATATCAAATGTCTCTCTGGTAGAATACATTAAAAAGAGTTTTTCATTTATTAAGTACAATGTATAAATCTTAAATACAATGTAAAACCTTTTGTAAACTATATAATAACAAAAATTTTGTTATAATTTATGAATCAAATGTAAAACCTTTAATAAGTTATGTGATCACAAAAAATTTGGTATATTTTAGGACACAAATGTAAAACTTGCCAACAATTCAACGCTACCGTCTGACTACAAGTGAAACTAGTAACAATACAATAAAATCATTTCTGAAAAACTTGAAGCTGTGTCAATATATCCTACAGTGTAATTAACGAATTTGTCGCTGTGAGATACTGTTACAGTTTTTGTTATTGGTCATTTGGACTACATTACGGCAACCAACTATAGACGTTTGTATATTTCATTATTAGACATATTGGAAGTAACAATACCCAGGTAGTATTAGGAAAGAAAAGTTGGCTGGAAGTGAACAGCAGCGAAATACTAAATTCGGATTGGAATATACACTGACAGACAAACAGTGTTAATTATCCAGAGTGGGAGGAGGAAACACATTGAAATTTTTCTGTGGGAAAGTATTTGATATTACTGCAGTGATTTCAATGTTCAGTCAAGTTTAGAAATAACTCGGCGCTACAAGGCCACTTATCAGTATAGCGTTGCACCGCCTCTGCTAGCCGGCCGCGGTGGTCTAGCGATTCTAGGCGCTAAGTCCGGAACCGCGCGACTGCTACGGTCGCAGGTTCGAATCCTGTCTCGGGCATGGATGTGTGTGATGTCCTTAGGTTAGTTAGGTTTAAGTAGTTCTAAGTTCTAGGGGACTGATGACCACAGATGTTAAGTCCCATAGTGCTCAGAGCCATTTGAACCATTTGAACCGCCTCTGCTGTGAGTGAACGCACTGACTCGTTTGGGAAGGTTGTCGTAAGGTCGTTGTGTCTTCTCCTGAGGCAAGCTGGGCCACTGCTGTTGTAACTTCTGTTTGATACCCTGGATACTCGTACTGGGACGGAGTTACATCCTTGCTGGTACCATGTACATTCTGTCGGGGCCAGGTACGGGATCTTGCTAGCACCGGGAGTAGCTCAGCATTATACACACAGATCATAGGGTCTCGTGCCATTTGTGGACCAATATTCTCTGTTGAAAAATGGCGCCATCTTACTGTCACATGAGACAAAACACATGAGGATGCAGGATGTCCGTGACGTAGCGTTGGCCCGCATCTCGTGGTCGTGCGGTAGCGTTCTCGCTTCCCACGCCCGGGTTCCCAGGTTCGATTCCCGGCGGGGTCAGGGATTTTCTCTGCCTCGTGATGGCTGGGTGTTGTGTGCTGTCCTTAGGTTAGTTAGGTTTAAGTAGTTCTAAGTTCTAGGGGACTGATGACCATAGATGTTAAGTCCCATAGTGCTCAGAGCCATTTGAACCATTTTTGAACGTAGCGTTGTGCCGTCAGGGTTCCGCCAATCACTAACAGATGTTGCCAAATCTGATTGTTCTACGTAACATGGGACCAGAAACAACACCGTTGTGTTTCTCCAAAATATTGGAAGGCTGGGACCTCTCCCTATGTCGCTACCATACTCGCCGACAATGCTGATCCAGGGTTGTGCAGAACCGCCATTCATTGCTGAGTACAATGCGACACCATTCATCGGCATTCCATGCTTCCCGGCTATGACAACATCCTATCAGCAGTCGAGGTGTCCGACGTGAATTTTCAATGCCGGCTGCTGCCTCTGAACAATGGTCGCGGATGATAGAGAATGTTGCAAGGAGTCCATTGCTTGTTCTGGGATGTGGAAGAGTTAAAACTGCTTGGTCCACTATGCGGCGGTCTTTCCTTGTGGTTTTCAGGCTTAGTCGACCGGAACCTTGACGATGACTGTGCCTTCCCTCACGTTCCCATACAGTCCAACATCAGGCCACTGTAGCGTCCGAATGTTCCTCAAATCTTCATATTGCACGATTCGACCAGCTGGACAAATACAGACCAGAATTGACACTCCTTTCAAACGCTGTTAGGAGCTGATAGGGCTGTCTCAGACGAATACACGGTATCACTGTGCCCTTCACAGTGATCATTCAACATCTGACGCTGTTCACTCCACTTATAACCTCTGCGAGGCGTGGTAACAACACTTAACACGAACGACTTTAATGCGCTCTGGTGGACGTTCTATCTGTCAAAGAGAACAACTGCTCTAATTATTTACATACCCACCGTCGGTGTGTACGCTCAAGAACTTGCACTGGCACCCACCAACGTCGTCTGCTACACTTTTGTTTGTCAGGCAGTGTCTGTCGAATGATTAGGCTAGGCGCCAATGGTGGCGGCGTATGTATTGCAGTAAGGAATGTAGTATTTCTGAGGGTGTTAGAAATTCCGAATTCGAAACAGTCTGGATAAAGGTAAGCATCAAAGATGGGTTAAACACGGTAATCATTTGCTTTTATAGACCACCGAGGTCAGAAAATTTAGTGATAGACCGTTTCAGAGGGACAATACCACTACCGTTAATAAGTTTTCTCAGGCATTTATCACTGGGGGAGACATCAACTTACTAGCAACAGAACGGAAAACTCATGCAATTTAAAGTGGTACCAAAAAATGTTGTTCCATAAATAACAAATATTCTTTCAGAGTTTAGCTACAACTGAAAAGTTATTACCTCTTGCCGCAATAGATCTTCTAAATTCGTGAATTTTCGAGAAGAGGCATTTTGGCTTTTCCTGGCTGATTTTTTTTTCAAATTATTTTTGGTGCAAAATGTTAATTACATTTTAGTCTTTTTAAATAGGTTGTTCAGCTTTCTAGACGACTTGAGACTGGAAAAAATTGACAAAAGGAGCTCGTCATGATGCAAACATAACAATTTGATAAAATGTCAACTGCAGCAACGACTTCGACGAATAATAAGCCTTCTTCGAAGTATTATGCGCTGCAGGTCCAGAGAAAATGGCAATAAAAATCTAAAAAGGTTCGTGTGAGATTGTTCTGAATATCTTGTCTGGAAATTACTTCGAGTGCATAGTCAAAGAACCAAAGACTGCGGACAACGTCTTAAACCTTCTAGTAACTTCCAGACCCGAACGTGCCGAATCAGTTAATGTCGAGGGGTGTATCAGTGATGATAAGGTTGTGATGGCATCCATGTTTGTTAACAAGACTGACAATGTACAAATCACATAAGTCGGAAAGCTAATTCCCTTCTTTTACATCCGTAATTCTGCCCAAGACATGTTCGCCTTTTTTGTGCCATGGTAGGAGCGTTTTTCATCCCAGTTCCCAACTTAAACATAATTTTGACCTCAGAGCGCCACAGCTTCGCAACTGATGTAGATTTGTGTTCACTCGGGCAACGACCGAACCGATATATTTTTTACTCTCGCCTGCACTATGACTCAAGTTCAAGCAACTTGCTCTCCCTTGTGAACCTTCATTAAAATATTGTGACTTTTATTATTTTATTTGTTATTGCTGTATTTTGTTGTGTAATACTGAAGAAAGTCGTAAGCAAGTCTGTCAAATGCTATGAGCAAAAATGTCCAACGTTGTTCTCTTGCCCCGGGGATTGGTATACGACCGCATTCGCGAAAAAATGATTTGCTCATTACGTTTCTATTTTGAGAGAGGAAAACTTAGACCTCACCAATATTAAGCCGATATGGTTGCACTATCGGTCGGAGGATGGCATTCACGTATCGTACAGTCGTTACGGCGCCTTGCATGACCACCAGCGGCGTACGTCAGCCCACATAATGCCACCCCAAAACAGCAGGGAACCTCCACTTTCCTGCACTCGCTGGACAGTGTAAAAGGCGTTGCCTCCAAATAAGTCTCCGACGATTGTCTGGTTGAAGGCATATGCGATACTCATCGGTGAAGAGAACAGCATCAATCCTGAGCGGTCCATTTGGCATGTTGGTGGGCCCATGTGTACCACGCTGCATGGTGCTGTGGTTGCAAAGCTGGACCTCGCCATGGACGTCGGGAGTGAAGTTGGACATGATGCAGACTATTGCGCACTGTTGGAGTCAACACGACGTCCTGTGGATACACGAAAAGCGTTATTCAACATGGTGGCATTGCTGTGAGGGTTCCTCCGAGCCATAATCCGTAGTTAGCGGCCATCCACTGCAGTAGTAGCCCTTGGGTGGCCTGAGCGGGGCACGTCATCGACAGTTCCTGTCTCTCTGTATCTCCTCCATGTCCGAACAACACAGTTTTGGTTCTCTTCGAGACGCTGGATACTTCCGTTGTTGAGAGCCCTTACTGGCACGAAGTAACAATTCGGACGCTATCGAACCGCGGTATTGACCGTCTAGGCATGGTTGAACTACATACAACAAGACCCGTGGACCTCCTTCCTGGTGGAATGACTGGAACTGATCGGCTGTCGGACCCCTTCCGTCTAATAGGCGCTGCTCATGCATTGTTTTTACATCATTGTGCGGGTTTACTGACATCTCTGGACAGTCAAAGGGGCCGTGTCTGTGATATAATACCCACAATCAACGTCTGTCTTCACGAGTTCTGGGAACCAGGGTGATGCGAAACTTTTTTGATGTGTGTATATCCATATTGGAGTTGTCCGTAGTTTTTGTTAATAAATTTACGACTAAAATGAAAGGAACAGTTAAAAATTGCATCCTTGTCTAACACCTGTCAGAATGATAACGAGATGGGTGTTCCGCTCTTATGTCCTTATACAGTAACATGAGCATAGGGGATACACGTAAGGATGGAAAGAAAAGGGAAATAGGGAATCGTTTTGTGTTGAAGGTAGATACTCAAGAGATACTTATGATATACGCAGGTTTCAGAAACATATTATTGCTTGTGCGAACTAGTCTGCAGTTTTTGTGTTCTCGCCATACCACTTTTCCAGCTAATAACGTCAATGCAAAATTCGAAACATAAAATTTTTATAATGAATTCACTATTTAAGACTTATTACAGTCGTAATTCTCTGAACCAGTGTCTTCGTTAAGGTAATATATTTAATCGCGTGAAAATGAATCTTCATCAAAAGCTGTAGTTCTTCATTTAGTACTAACCGGCCTACAAAAGCAGAAGAGGATCATCTACCTTATGTTATCTGTAGGCCTCGTATTTCCATCTCAAATGCACCATGTGTAGCCAACTGTTTATTTCTCAAATGAAAAACATTTTTATGAAAACTGATAAAGCTGATTCTCAAGTAATGATGGGGTCCATTCTCCCTTTGCTTGTATGAAGAGCAATTGAATTAATGTATTCAGCAATATGCTACAGTCAATTTTTGCAGGGGAGGTAATCCTGGTCCGACACTACACATAAATAATAACAATGACTACACTTCTACCTCTATATTAAAATGTGTTATTTAATTATGCACAAGGAAACAAGGCATGCTGCTCACCCAGATACCTTAATAGCCTAAACTTAAGTATTCTACACATATCATGTGGATGTGAACAAGAAATTGCTCAAACCTAGTTATAAAAAAATAAATATTCCATTATATTTTTCTTTGCAGAGTTCTGTTACTTTAATTTATATTTTGAAACGTCCCCTTTGAACAATTATACAAGACTGCGCTTAAACTGACACACAATATTTTTAGCGCAACGCAATCTGACTATCAAAGATCCCTGCAAAAGAATGGCCCTGAGTAACATTAAACTATACCTTTCATAAATCACTTACCTCACAAAAATCTTCGTTACTCGAACTACTGCAATACAGCGAGCGCCACTACTGCCAGCTAAATAAAAGATTCAAACTACAGAAGGCATTAACTACTGATAGGGATAGTTAGCAAATGAAAGATATTAATAGAGAACAAACAATGTATTTACCTTAATAGTCATAATATATATAGCAGTTCATGACAAATTACAAAACTCCGCCATCTCTCTCCCCACATCCACCACTGCTGGCGGCTCACCTCCAACTGCGCAACGCTACGCGCTGTTCACATCCAGCTGCCGCTGCCCAACACTACAATGGCAGACAACAATGCAAACTAGCCACAGACTGCACACAGTACAGCCAGTGATTTTCATACAGAGCGCTACGTAACGTTGCCAATAAGAAAACATAAACAGCCCACTTACATAAAGAAAACATAAACAGCCTACTTACATAGCCCCCACGCTCCCCGCAAAAAATTTTACAATTTTTTTTGGGCAGTGGCCAATAATGATTTGAAAAAATTTTTCATAATTACAATAACAAAGATATCAAATGCACACACTTATTTATACAATGTTGGTCAAAAGCTAAAATTTTCTCACAGTCCATAAAGACAGTCCAGATTGTCCATCACAGTAAAATTTCAGTGTTTTTTTTTCAAGTCTGGGCAGTAAAAGACAATGCAAACGGAAGTAGTGGATTTCCATGCAGTTTTGAAGAAGTAGTTTTGTCCTTCCAACGGAAAGACAGTGCTGACTCTTGACATGCTGACAGGTAATGGGCCACAACAGAGCAAACCCACAGCAGAGTCATTCGACGTTTTGAAGAAGATTGGTAGGTAGGTCATCACAGAGCAGACCCACTGTAGTCCTGGTAGAGATGGCCAGCAGCCATCTGTTGCGACTGTGCAGGTGCACAATCACCATCGAAGAGTCTTGCAGAGAATATAGCAAGTCCATAACCACCACTTGTGCACTCACAAAGTTTTTTGGAATTGTCCTTAGAACCAGCAATGCTGTTAACCAGTCCCTTGCTGAATTATTAACACATGTGCAAACACTATCAGTCCCTACTTCTCACATATTGTGTATTACTATGACCAACAGAAATGTGTGCAGTGAAATGAATGCTTACAAGTTACTTAATTTGATGAACCGGTGTCAATTACAATTTTATAACATAAGAATACAATAACAAAGGTACAAAATACATCATTAAAAACATAACAATACAGATAACATTTGTAGTACAGGCTTTACAACAGAATAGAAATAAACATATACATCAATGTTACAGGAATTATGACATAAGTAAATACATAAAGGATCAGAATAACTTTTGAAACATCAACTTTACACATGAGCATTAGAACAAAACCGAATAAATAATGTCTAAGCATCTTTACAAAGAAAATAACATATTATCAGAAAAATTCTACAACATAGCTCTCATCAGCTAAACCCATAAAGACAGGAAAAAGACAAATAAACGAGGGTACATAAACACATAGTGGGATAACACAAGGGGAAAGGGCAGGGTTTGTTTTCAGTGTAACATTTGGTACTGCAGTCCAACCCAAAACTTCATTCCATAGATCTTTCGTCTTATTTCAACATTTGTTTCCACCAAAAAAATCATATCCAAGCATGTTTTCTGTATTTATATGTTCACATATTTCTTACCTCATTATTTATTATCCATTATCTTACCTCATCATTTATTTCCAAGAAAATCCTACCTAAACCTGTTGTCCCCAAACCCTACTTTTTTGCTCATATCTACTTTCAAAATTCTTTTTTGGCCAAACCATTTTCTTATAGCTTCTCAATGCATTTCTTCCAGTTCATCATAGTTAGTTTCTTATAAGATTCCAGGTTCGAATCCTGGCAGGGTCGCCATATGAAACGTCCCCTTTGAACAATTATACAAGACTGTGCTTAAACTGACACACAATATTTTTAGCGCAACGCAATCTGACTATCAAAGATCCCTGCAAAAGAATGGCCCTGAGTAACATTAAACTATACCTTTCATAAATCACTTACCTCACAAAAATCTTCGTTACTCGAACTACTGCAATACAGCGAGCGCCACTACTGCCAGCTAAATAAAAGATTCAAACTACGGAAGGCATTAACTACTGATAGGGATAGTTAGCAAATGAAAGATATTAATAGAGAACAAACAATGTATTTACCTTAATAGTCATAATATATATAGCAGTTCATGACAAATTACACAACTCCGACATCTCTCTCCCCACATCCACCACTGCTGGCGGCTCACCTCCAACTGCGCAACGCTACGCGCTGTTCACATCCAGCTGCCGCTGCCCAACACTACAATGGCAGACAACAACGCAAACTAGCCACAGACTGGACACAGTACAGCCAGTGATTTTCATACAGAGCGCTACGTAACGTTGCCAATAAGAAAACATAAACAGCCCACTTACATAAAGAAAACATAAACAGTCTACTTACAATTTTCGTTCACAATATTCTACGCAGTCGGGCATTTCACTTTGCATGACACATGCGGAATCAGGAGAAATACACTCAGACTTCAAGAACAATGAAACAGTCATAGTTCCAAATAGGGCATATGCTGACTAGAGTGAGCATACCGAAAAATCAGTTTAATAAATCAAGGTTTCTAAATACTAGTACGAAGTATCCATAATTAAATGTTCAAGTGTGTGTGAGTTCCAAAGGGACCAAACTGCTGAGG
Source organism: Schistocerca cancellata (assembly GCF_023864275.1). Lineage (NCBI taxonomy): Eukaryota > Metazoa > Arthropoda > Insecta > Orthoptera > Acrididae > Schistocerca > Schistocerca cancellata. The sequence goes on from NC_064630.1 coordinate 381,035,126, forward strand.
TCATCGGTCCCTAGTCTTACACACTACTTACACTAACTTATGCTAAGAACAACACATAGAACCATGCCCGAGGGAGGACTCGAACCTCCGGTGGGAGGGGCCACGGAGTCCGTGACATGGCACCTCAAACCGCACGGCCACTACGCATGGCTGTCCACAACACAATGGGCATACTGCTAGAAGCCAATCATGGGGAAAGATCAGTTTGGTTTCAAGAGAAATAAAGGAACACGTGAGGCAATGCTGCCATAAAACGCCTTAGAAGATAAAGATACAAGAACCTACCTATATAGAATGCACTGAGCTACGAAAAACTTTTGAATGTGTAGACTGAAAAACACTCTCAACAATTCTAAAGTTATCATACACCTATTGGTGTTGAAAGATTATTGCAACTTGTGCAGAAAATAGACTACAGGTATAAGAGTCAAAGGAAAAAGCGTTACTAGTGGTTGATTCTATTACAGACCAAACATTGTATTAGGTATCGAACAGAGAGAAAAAAGTAGAGAAGGGAAACACTACCGTTTCAGTACAATAACCAAGTTTCGCAAATGCGACGTCAGAACTCTTGTGGTCGTAGTTCGAGTGCGGTCGTGGCGTGGCTCCACTTCTGCAGCTTGACTCTCATCTGTGCATAAGGAAGTAATCGCCTTATTCCAGCGGCAAACAAGAGTGTTTTACGTTTCTGGCAGTAAGGGGCTATGTTTGCTTACAGACTGATTCATCGTCGAATGAAAATATCCTACGCAGCTGTGAGTGCTATCATGGGATTCAGCTGTACCCGTACGACGGTACTTCTCCGTTGTGTCAATCGTCAACGCTGCTCGTCGAACGTTATTGGTTATCATGATCTATCAGAGGGCGAAAGGCTACCTACAACTTCTACAGAAACCAGACTTCAAACATAAAACTCGAAGGACATGAAATGTAAGAAATATTTGAGAAGGGTATGAGACGAGGTTGTAATTTTGCCCGACGTTATTCGAGCTATGCTCTGAGCAATCAAAAAAGGAAATCAAAGGGAAATTTGGGACGATAATTAAAATTTACGGAGTAGAAAAGAACACATCGAAGATTGCCAACGACTTCGACTTTGACAGAGACGGCAGTGGACTTGGAAGAGAAGTTGAACGGAATGCATAGCATGATACTGCAGTGCAGTGTTATTGTGATGACAATGCGAAGTTCTGACTACAGTCGATATGAAATACGTTACATGCATTTGCAATTGCGAATAGTGACAACCCTCAGCTGCAGAATGGAATGACGACAATGAAATCTGGGAAATCCGGGCTCGAGTCCTGGTCCGGCACAAATTTTCACTGTCGTTATTCCATTCTGCAGCTGAGGGTTGTCATTATTCGCAATTGCGAATATATATAATGGAATATATAGTGTCTTGAGATGAGGTTATAAGATGAATATCAACAAATGAAAAATGAAGTTAATGCGATAAAGTAAAACTAAGTAGTTATTATCTGAAGTAACTGGATTACGAAATGAGGTAGTAAAATTAGTACAAGAGTTAAGTTATTTGGTCAGCAAAATAACTGACGATCCTCATAGAACAGAGGATATAAAATGCAGACTATCTATTGCATGAAAAGAATTTTTGAAAAAGAGGAATTTGTTATCATCTAATACAAAGTATTAGCAGGTATTTTCTGAATGTATTTGTCTGGAGGATAGCTTCATTCGGAAGCGAAAAGTGAGCTTTAAAAAGTTGAGAGGTGGCATGAGCGCCCTCTCATATTTCTATCTTACGATTCTCCTCTCTAATTGCATGCGGTGGAAAGTTGCTATTCCTTCACACGCGGACTTCCCACGCAGCGTCTCTCGTCACCCGGGTGGTCCGGTGACAGGCGGGCTCTGCTGACTTTGAAAGGGTAAGCCAACGGGTGTGAGAGAGTCGAGTGAATGCTTTCCAGACGCCGACATTGTCAAGAGGCACGCCCGCAAGGGCCTGAAGTAGCGGCTGGGCTAGAGGTTCCGTTACTTCGCAGAAACTTAGCGAAAACACTTTCTGGCGGGCTACCAGTGAGGCGTGGGAATGACTTGTGTACCCAGGCAGTTGTGGCGGTCAAATTCCCGCGCTTTCTGCAAAATCGTAACTGTGATTGACTTGCTCAGGGCATAGCTCCGTGACGTAGCAAAATCGGCGCAGAAATTGGCGCCAAGAATCTCCATTGGTGGAATGGTAGTGTTCCGGCAATGGAGTGGAATTTTCCGCCGGTTTTCGAGTTGCTGATTGGAACGTTTAACCATGGCCACTGTCGTGGGGGCGGGAATGTTCTGTGTTCGGTTTTGTACGGGTGCTCTTGTGGGTAGTCGGGCTCTCGCCTTTCGGTCGAGGACGTCGAAGCAACCAGCCATCGCCTCCGGTACGCCAGATCGTGTTCTGGCAGTTAAGAAGACAGTTTGGTAAGGTATGTCCGCAGCACCGGCAGACAGGGATTTTCCTAGGTGATAATCAGAGCTCAGCAGAGCGCACCTGTTCGTCTTTTTCTAACTTTGTTCTGTCTTGGGTAGCAGCAATTAATGTTGGGTTGGCTATGTGTTTTCTCTAAGATTTGAGTTGCAAGGAATTGGCTGCACATACCACTTCGTCATAATCCTCACAATCTAGTTTAGAGACAACTTCACATTCACAGCGTTTGTTTGAGTATCCAATTTGAGCCAATTTGATGTATTGTAAATGTTTCATGTGTTTTTGTTTATTATTTTGTGTTTAGTCTTAATAAATCATATTGTTATTTTGGACAGAACTTTCATTCTGTTAATCGTTAGAGCAACCCTATCATTCCTCACTATGTTAATGAAACCTTCGTTTATTTAACTTATTTATCAAATTAAATTATTGCAGGTGCCAAACTCTCTTCTACTCCACTGGCAGGGTTGATTAGAGTCAGTTCGCGTATTTTTTTAAATCCTTGTGCAACAGCAAAAGTCGGAGTTAGAATAGGGGAGGCTTAGAGCATCATTTACATATGTAGATTCTAGAAGAATTTAGTGTTAAATACACTGCTTGCCCCGGCACCTCGCAAAGTTTGAATACTAATAACATTATTATTATATTATTATCGTACGTCTGTTGTGATTGAAAAGGGGGTGAGTAGGCTGTAACGCCAGATAAGAGGGGGATAGTCATATTGTGCAATACAGAATAAATAAAGGCACCTTGAACACTGACTGGGTTTGATCATGTTATTCACGTTACTTTCACGTCCTACTGGTCTCATGCGGAATATCTGGATTTCTGTAATTGAATCCGCCTAACAAAACCGTTAATATTGATTATATGTGCAATGGATAACTTTAAGATTATCGTACAAGCTCAGTGGTATGTAGAAACGCTTGGAATGACACCATATGCGTTATGGTAAGTTGGCTTCATTCCCTATCTGAAACATTCATCACGGCGTTGGGGCAGACTGAACATGAGGGAAAGAATCAAATTTTGATTCACACGTTCTGTTTATGCAATATGGGAGTCTGTAACTCAGAAAATGGCTGTTCATTTACTCTCAAAATGGAAGATTGCGATGACCATCACAGTGGAACAATGGAAACATTATATAACCGCAATGTTCACAAGGGCAATAACGCAATCTTAATTAAATGATTCCATAACGAACTTAATAAACCACCATTCCGGATAAGGTGCTACTGTGGAAATGTCCACACTCACGTACGTGGAAGACGTGGAGGATTACGTGATAAAAGGACCAAAGGAATGATTCGCACGAACTCTCAGAAACAGACATACTAGGATACTACAGGTACCAAACTATCGTAATCAAACTCACAGCAATATGAGCAGAGAGAACACAGACATGTTACTGGCCGTATAGCGCAGCGCCAAACGAAATTCTTTAAAGTGTAGAAATGAAAAATGAGGTATTGGTACTAGTTCCACAGGTAATTTCACAAACTAAATATGGAACGTAAAGTTATTTGCTGGATACAAAATAAAGAACACACGGATGAGTCTTCTCTTGACGAATATGTTCTACATTGAAAGGAATTTTCTTAATTTACATAAAATATTCAATAGAAATGCAACACGAAATAACTGAACTTGAGTGCTAAAGGCGCTAATCTTTTCATTTCATTAGTTCATAAATAGCAGTGCCACTTGGCGTTACCACGGACACAGTACCAAGATCAAAGTACTGCTTAACATATTCAAAATAGCAGAAATTACTAAAGAAATATCTCCAAAAGCTTCGTGAATGAACAAGCGTTTCAATTAGAAATGAAGCAACTCACGGACAACTATATTCACCTACCTATAGGTGAACGATGGAACATATCATCATAGACAAAGGTTGCACACTCAGCTGTTTCACACACTTAAAATTTGAATAAAAACAACAATTGCTATTTGATTCATGAAGAATGGTTGGCGAAAGCCTGCGACTGTAAATTAGTGGGTTTGTTATGAAAAAACTTTTATGCTACCAGTCACGATTTTCTTTTTATTTACATTTTGCACTAAGTGTTTCGGCAAATGATATCCTTTTTCAAATGCGTGTTTTGTGTGCTTTTCCAATTATTCGCGATATTTACGACGTGTCAGATGCTACACAGTTCTGTTGTCTTTAATATACAGCAATATGCGGAATTTTTAATAAATGATCGACCTTGTACGGGGTTAATGGCGAAATTTTGAAAGAACTACTACTTACGATTTCATTGTGGTCCACTTGTGCAGCAATTCGCACTTATTAAACATCACATACAATTGTGTGCACGGTACAAAACTAAAACGTCAAACCTACGTAAACAAGCAGTTACATGTAGTCAACACAGATTTGTATACATTCTTACACAGGGTATTTATCTTAACAATCTGGATCATTACTTGCTTACACATACTTCTACAATGGGACTTATTTCCATTTTTCTTATGTAAACTGACGTGGCATCTTAAGATATTCACTGATTCACTTCCCAGTTTTTATTTGATATTTTATCTTCGTATTTTTGGAGTGTGAATATACTCCCCGTTCTTTTAACAGATTCGGTTTGTGAACTTTATTTAATCGATGAAGTACTTTTGCGTTTTTCTCTTCTTCTCCAAATGATTATGCTGTGTTCTGTAGGTGTGTGACCAAAATTTCACCACTAACTCTATATAAAGATCAATTATTTATTAATAATTGTGCGTGTTCTTTCTGTATTACACTAAAGGCAACAGAACAGTGCAGCACCTCACTCACTATCGACATGACGAGTAAATGGCATTGCGCCCCTAAGGCATTTAAAATGTGAATAATTTCCCGAAACGCGGAATGTAAAATACTAATAAAAAGAAAATCGTGACTGGTATCAGAAAAGTTATTTCATAAAAAGCACAAAAACAACCAAGAAATACAGTAGCAGAAAAATCTACGGAATTACACTTCTGTTCTAAACAGATTAAAACCTTCTACATGTTGGAATGAACAAAATCGTTATATAACTTTAGACCATTCCATTAGACTCAGAAAAATTAGTCCTACATTCACGTGGCCTAAAAGCAAAGTGCCTGACGGTTCCCAGATTGCGATTGTACGAGTCCGCGCACAATAGCCGAAGGGCACAGTGTTGCCCTTAAGCAGTACCACCCAGTGCTCAGGGGTGTCTGCCTTGCGTTCAGTGTTATCCTTGACTACTAGAATACTGACTGGTTGTCAAAGTTCAGGAATACAGCAATTAGCTCTCCGATTGCCCTCGTAGCTTTTTAAATAGCTTTATCCACTCGTTCAGTCAATCAGAAGCACACATAGGAAGGGATGTGAATAAAATAAGAAATAAACACATTTTCCCGCGAATCTTTGCTCCAGAGGCACGTCAATACTACAAGTGGATGTCTAGGACGGTTGATGTTGGCTGTGATTCCCTACCGCAGGTGGATGTGGGTACAGCAGAAGAAGGCAGCTCCTCGTTTATTACTGTTTATTTACATTTGTTCAGTCTCTTAGTGCAGCAAACACACTGACACAGTGTCTCCCGGTAGACTGACGTTCCAGACCGGCCCTGTCAGCGGCAGTGCAGACTGTGTGCCAATGTAGCTGCTGCTATGCAAACGCATGCCTCGAATTACAGGCTCGTAGGCGGCAAACGAGGCATCGGCTTTTGTTACAGAGAGTACGGTAGACTGCAACATGCCCCATTAGCACAAGTGGAGCTGTCCTCAGTGTGAATCTCGGCATCGTAGATCCGCGAAGACAGCACCATACTTAGTTGCCCAACCATTTCTGTGGACAGGGGGCTGCCGAAGGTTTGGCTCGGTAACAATTATGGCTGCTGAATCTTCGTTACGGCGTCGTCTGGAATAGACTGGACGTCACACAGCAGCCCAGCTGTTTGACAATGGCAGGCTTCTCCTGGGGGTTGACCATGTGGGAGAAGTCGTTTTTATATGCCACACGGAAACGTTTAGAACAGAGGCCAGCTACCTAGACCGGGCTGTTGGTAGACAGTAGTGGGTGGAATCACGGAAGTGCCTCGCTCCTGTTTCTTGCTGCATCGGCAGGTCAAACCCTGCGGCTGATGGACATGGTTGCTGATGTCCTAGATATAAGATGGTGCACGAAACGTGCACCATTTTGTTTTCGAATAAACATTTTACTGTCAAGGTAAGCTCCAAAGGACATATGCTACCATGTAAAACATTCTATGTAGAATTGTTCTAACTCAGCACATACTCAATATGTCCATCATCTTGATGCCTATCTTGTTTCCTAATTTCCTTCACACGAAAGCTGATTTTAGCAATAACCCTACGACATATCTCTCCCGTGATTTCCCTGAAAGGTTGAAGCATAAGGCGTTTGAGCTCCATTAAATAAAATGGACGTTTCTGGAAAACTGTTTCCTCCCATGATGCCGATATGGTTGCACTATACGTCGGACGATGTCATCCTGTATCGTATGGCGGTTCCATTGCCCTCAATGACCGTCAGTGGCATACGTTGGACCTACATAATGTCACCCCAAAACACCACCGTACCACCACCTTACTGTTCTTGCTGAACAGTGCGTCTAAGACGTTCAAGCTGACCAGATTGCCTCCAAAAACGTCGCGACGAATGTCCGATTGAAGGCATATGCGAGTCTCATTCGTGAATAGAACTTCATGCCAATTCTGACGAGTCCATTCGAGTAGTTATTGGGCCCACCTGTACCGTGCTGTATGATGTCTATGTGTCGAAGGTGGACCTCGCCATAGACGTCGGGAGTGATGTTGCATATCATCCAGCCTATTTCGTACAGTTTGAGTCGAAACAGGACGTCCTGTGGCTGCACGAAAATCGTTATTCATCCTGATTGCGTTCTTCTCAGGATTCCTGAAATCCGTAAATAGTGGTCATCAACTGCAGAAGTAGCCTTTGACCTGAGTGAGGCGAGCCATCGACAGTTCCGGTCTCTCTGTACCACCTCCATGGTCGAACAACGTAGCCTTCATTCCGTCTTTGGAGAGAAGTCACATGTGTTGAGGTCTGCACTGTTGGGGGAGCAAAAATCGACCGTCATGGAAACGACCTGAACATCTGTGAGGAATATAATTTGCAGTACGTGGCATTGCTCTACCTTACATGAACCACTGTGTGTCGATCGGCAACGCAGTAGCAAGAAGCTTTGGAACGAAGCTGTTGTGGATGATGCCCAAATAGCGCGCACTATTCACAGTTTCATCAAAGAAAAAATGTCCAGTAAGTCCATGACTGGAAATTGTGACCCACACGGTAATCCTCGGAGCATGATGCTGTCGTTCGTGAAGCACTTGCGGACTTTCAGTGGCCCAATAGCGTACGTTTTGTTTGTTAACCACAATGTCCAAATGAAAATGCGCCTCGTCTTCTGCCCAGTAATCTGTTGCTTGTGTTTTGGAGTGGAGATTATCTCGTACGAGTACGTCGGCCATTTTTAAGAGTCCGTTGACGGAGCGTCTGGATATGCCCAGTTGTAACTGCTCTCTTTCTGCGCGATTCTCTGGGGCGTCTCTGTAGAGCAGCTCGTACCACTTCAATATTCTCGGGCGAACAGGCAAGCTTCGGCTGAGGTCGTTCCGCTTCCAATATTAATCTTTTAAGTACAAATTGATCATACAGCCCGTGAATTGTTCCCTTACAACGAACCCACCGTCTGTTAAACTGCTGTCGAAACTGCCTCTGAGTCGCAACAGAAATTTTCGTTTCGTGGGAAGCTAACACGACTGCCGACCGCTGTTGCGTTGTTGGCCCTCCATTGTCGGTCATGTTGTAAATACTAGTCTCCTAGCGACGGTATCTTGAATTACGTGTCATTCTGTAACTCATATGTTTCTCTAGGCTGTACGGTTACTGCTGTTGAGATGCTCAGGGAGATATCTAGTGTGACTAAAAAATTATGTACGAAACTAACGGTGACACATTTCGTGCTCCACGCTGTACTATTCTTGTATGTGGTTTTGGCTTGCGCTGTTATGCTAGGGTGAAAGAGTAAGGTTCAATGAGGCTCATGTGTTAACCACACGAATCTCATGAATGGGGTGACAGCACTGGATCACAGTATCAAACTGACGTAGGCTGCAGAAGTTGTGCAGAGATGATGAGTGTGTCATACATTAGTCCGGAGAGCTTCATAAAACCACACATAACATAAATTGGACAGCTGATAGGTGGCTGGCTCTGAGCACTATGGGACTCAACTGCTGTGGTCATAAGTCCCCTAGAACTTAGAACTACTTAAACCTAACTAACCTAAGGACATCACACATCCATGCCCGAGGCAGGATTCGAACCTGCGACCGTAGCGGTCGTGCGGTTCCAGACTGAAGCGCCTTTAACCGCGCGGCCACTCCGGTCGGCAGCTGATAGGTGATTGGAGCGGAGATCAGCAGCTATAACTTTGAGGTTGATGACCTAAACAACGGTCCAACCCCATCAAGCTCCGGTAGAAATTTCCTACAGTGGAAGAGGCACCAATGCTGGCATAGAGTGGGAGAACGGGTACTGGTGATCCACTGGACGTCAGTGGAACCGACACGTGGCGGTTCGGACGCTGCGCCCGCGTCAGGAGCTGCCAACTTGCCGGTAAAAAGTCGGTTGGCGCGTCACTCGTTTAAGTGGCTGGGACCGCAGGCAGTGGCAGCCTTAAAACGCTCCGGCAAGCCGTCGCCATAGCCGTCGCCGAGCACAAATATTTCATTCGCCGCCTGACGGCCCGCTGCAAACGAATCGGCATTTAGCGGGGGCTGTTTTATTTAGGCCCGCGCCTGCGGTCTGCGACAAGCGGCCGTCATCAGCCATTCCGTACATACTGCACGAGCCGCCGGAGCCGGGGTCTTGCCGCGCAAGCGCATTACGAATAAACAACACGTCCGCGCCTGCTGCCAAGCCGGCACGGCCTTCAAATTGGCCACGATTCGCTTCCTGGAGTGCGTTTCGATAGTGGCGCAAGCGAGAAATTTAGTCAGCGTCCACTGATTACCGTTGGTACATGAGGACCCTACCCCTTCGTGGAAATGAAATGCTTGATAGATCTAATTAAAGTAGTCAGTTCATATCCGAATTGTGTGACCCACTTTCGTGGGTTTTAGTCTGATATATTGAAATAAGTATCTTGTTCTTCTAACAGCGTGGTGTGTTTGTTGCTGTTTCTTTATAAGCAAACATGCTCCATCACAACGCTTCTTTGTGTGTGGGTGGGTTGGTGGGTGTGTACGTTTGTGCAGCAGAGTGTAATACTTGTGTTGTATGATGATGATGATGATGATGATGATGATGATGAGAGAGGGGAGAGAATGAAACCCGGGGCCAGCACATAGCCCGCTCCATAGCCCCAAGAAGGCCTTCAGGCTCAATCTCCCCATCCAACGGATGGATCACCATCAAAATATGTCACATGCCCTCACTTCATGAGACACTGCAGACAGGTTTGGTATTTAAACTAAGACAATGGCGCAAAGTCTGGTGAGCAAGAACTTTACACCACAACCTTACCTCCCCTTGTCGATCAAATACTGGCAATAAAAATTTTTTCAACCTCCAGGATTCGACCCCAAGGTCGAGTGCCACTGCACAAGTGTGCATTAGCAACATTTTTTTCTTTGTGAAACAAGAAGGCAGATTTAACAAAACATGTTTACTTGTACAATGGTGTCCTTCTACGGGTAAAGAAAGTAACTAAAGAATAAAAAAAGTTAAAGCATAAATAGAATGTAAAGCCGCCTTTCTGGCGGAATCAACACTGAACACAACACCCACTGCTACCATCGATCAACATGTCTATGGATTCCTCTGACCCATCATTAGGGCCGAGCACGTCTTCATACAGAAAGACTTAATACGGTTCTGCTGCTTGTTCTGGCCAGTTTCGTAAAATTGACATGCATATTCTCATACGTGGCACATCCCAACTATTGGGAGGGTTCACGAAGACACCACCCGCATAATTAGCAAAGTAGTGGCGGTAGCACAGGTAGTGTCGTAGAAGAGTTAATCGTTCCATTTTTTTTTTTTTTCATCAGTCTTCTGACTGGTTTCATGCGACCTGCCACGAATTCCTCTCCTGTGCTATCCTCTTCATCTCAGAGTACCACTTGCAACTTGCAACCAATCTACGTCCTCAATTATTTGCTGGATGTATTTGAATCACTGTTCCAGTTTGTGCCATGTACAGATCTCTGTAGTACTATTTACGTCATGCCCCGGTGTCTTCACAGATGTCCTATCATCCTGCCCCTTATCCTTGCCAGTGTTTCCCACACATTCCTTTCATCTCCGATTCTCCGCAGAACCTCCTCATTCCTTCCTTTATCAGTCCCCCTAATTTTTAACATTCACCTGTAGCACCACAACTCAAATGCTTCGATTCTCTTCTGTTGCAGTTTTCTCGCAGTCCATGTTTCACTACAATACAATGCTGTGGTCAGGCGCAAATTCTCAAAAATTTCTTCCTCAAATGAAGGCCTATGTTTGATATTAGTAGACTTCTGTTGGCCAGGAATGCACTTTTTGCCAATGCTAGTCTGCTTTTGATGTCCTTCTCGCTCCATCCGTCATTGGTTATTTTACTTCCTAGGTAGCGGAATTCCTTAACTTCATCTACTTTGTGACCATAAATTCTGATGTTAAGTTACTCGCTGTTCTCGTTTCTGATATTTCTCATTACTTTAGTCTTTCTTCGATTTACTCTCAGTACTCATATTCTGTACTCATTACATTGTTCAGTCCATTTAGCATATCATGTAATTCTTCTTCACTTTCACTCAGTATACAATGTCATCAGCGAATCTTATCATTGATATCCTTGCACCTTGAATTTCAATTCCAATCTAGAATTTTTCTTTTATTTCCATCATTGCTTCTTCGATGTACGGATTGAACAGTAGAGGAGGAAGACTTCATCCCTGTTCGAGCGCTTCGTTCTTGGTTGTCCTTATTGTTCCCTCTTTGCTCTTGTACATACTCGTATAGCACATTACGCGTCCCTCCCTATAGCTTACCAATATTTTTCTCGGAATGTCAAACATTTTACATTGGCGAACGCTTTTTGCAGGTCGACAAATCCTATGAACGTGTCTTCATGTTTCTTTAGTCTCGCTTCCATAATCAACCGCAACGTCAGAACTGCCTCTCTCGTGTCTTTACCTTTCCTGAAGACAAACTGATCGTCATCCAACACAGCCTCGATATTCTTTTCCATTCTTCTTTACATTATTCTCGTCGGAAACTTGGATGCATGAGCTGTTAAGCTGATGGTGCGGTTGTTCTCGCACCTGTCAGCTCTTGCAGTCTTCGAAATGTGTGGATGATATTTTTCCGAAAGTCAGAGGTTATGTCGCCAGACTAATACATTCTACACATTAACGTAAATAGTCGTTTTGTTGTCACTTACCCAGTGATTTTAGAAATTTTGAGGGAATGTTATCCATCCCTTCTGCCTTATTTGATCTGAAGTCCTCCAAAGCTGTCTTAAATTTTGAATCTAATACTGTATCTTTTTGACTTCCTGTATGCCGAGTCAGTCCTTCCGACAATCATTTCTTTTTCGATTTCTTGACAGTATTCATGCAGCAATTTCGTCTTAGCTTCACTGGACTTTATTTCTGTATTCCTGAATTTCCTCGAACATTTCTGACTTTCTTCTTTCATCGATCAGCTGAAGTATTTCTTATGTTACCCATGGTTTCTTCTCATTTACGTTCTTTGTACCAATGTATTTCTTTTCAACTTCTGTGATTGCCCTTTTTAGAGATGTTCATTCCTCTTCAATTGTACTGCCTACTTAGCTATTCCTTATTGCTGTATCTATAGCCTTAGAGAAGTTTAAGCTTGTCTCCTCACCCCTTAGTACTTCTGTATCCCACTTCTGTGGGTATTGATTCTTCCTGACTAATCTGTAACTTCAACCTACTTTTCATCAGTGCTAAATTGTGATCTGTGTGTATAGCTGTTCCTGGGTACGCCTTACAATCCAGTATCTGATTTCTAAATCCGTCTGACCATGATTACATTACGTTTTTCGTTTTCCGTCGATCCCTTTGAGAGGATTCTCTGAGATGTGTGGGATGTGGAAAGCGTCAAAGGTGGTTTTTTTTAACTCAGATACGTGGATATTGTACATTTATAATGCAGACAGAGTTATAAGCTATAATCCTTGTGTTCATCGATGGAGTAGAAGGAGGTGGCCAACAGGAAGTTCTTTAATTGACTCTGAAACCGATCTTTATTACTTACAAGACCTTTGATATGCTCTGGTAAGTTATTGAGTATATGAGTACCCATGTATTTGACTCCTTTTTGTACTAATGTTAAGCTTTTACAGTCCTCATACAGTTTGTTTTTGGTGCTGGTATTATAATCATATTTTGCACTATTTTGTGTAAAAAGAGACATCAGTGAGTATATGTACTGAGAAGTAGTAGTTAGAATACCAAGTTTCTTAAAGGGGACTCTGCATGATGATGTAGGACTGACACCAGATATAATTCTAATGACTCGTTTCTGAATTTTGAAAATGTTTTCTTTGTGAGAGGGTTTTCCCAAAAGATAATTCCATAACTCATTAGTGAATGGAAGTAGGCCAAATAAACTAACTTCATTTTTAAATCATCTGTTTCTGCTATCAAGTGTACTGCAAGTGTAGCTGAACTAAGGCATTTCATTAAGTCTAGAGTGTGAGTTTTCCAATTTAGGTTGTGGTCAATTTGCAGCCCTAAAACAGTCTACAGCTTTAATTTCATTGTTTGAATACATTATACTTACAGGGCCAGGTGTTCTTTGTGTGGTACTAAATTGTATGTTCTGGGTCTTGTCAAAATTCAGTGACAATCCATTTGCTGTGAACCACCCATTGATGCTTACAAATATTTCATTAGCTGAGTGCTCAGTGAGATCACGGGTACTGTTTTTTTATACCAATACTTGTATCATCTGCAAATAAGACAAAATTTTCATTTTGTGACACTGCATATGTAAGGTCATTAATATATAATAGGAACAACAAGGTACCTAAAATAGAGCCCTGGAACACCCCTTGCCTGATGGTTTCAGATATTGAATGACTATTCTGTGGTAAGCCTGAGACAGACACACATTGTTTTCTATTAAAAAGATTGGATGAGAACCATGGGCCTGCTACTCTTGTTATCCCATAATATTTTAACTTTTGTATAAGGACATCATGCTTAACACAATAAAAAGCTTTAGCCAGATCACAGAATATTCCAAGTGGTAGTAACTTTTGATTTATTTGTTCTAATATATCATCTGTAAAAGTGAATATAGCTTCATCAGTTGACAATCCTTTCCGAAATCCAAACTGATTGCGAATGAGAATATTTTTCTGTACTAAATGTTTATAAAGTATATTGTACATAACCCTTCTAAACACTTTTGAAAATATTGCCAATAATGAAATGGGATGGAAATTCTCCACTGATGATTTGTCTCCTTTTTTGTGTAATGGTTTGACAGTAACATATTTAAGCCTATCTGGAAAAGTACCACTGTGGAGGTATTCATTACATAAGTAACTCAGTATGTCACAAAGTTCTGAGGAGCAACATTTAATTATGGTAGTGCTGATTTCATCATAACTACTGGAACATTAGTTATTAAGAGAGCTGATATTATTAGAAATCTCTTTCAGTGAGGTAGAATATAGTTGAATTTTGTCAAACTCCTGCGGAAATGCATTTTTTAAATATTTTAAACTGTCTTCTGAGGAACTAAGCAAACCTAAGTTGTCTCCTATTGAAAGGAAAAAGTTGCTGAAAGTGTCTGAAATTTTGGAGGTATCACTAATCAACTCATTATTTACATTTAATATAATTTCCTCATCTGCTTGATTAGTTTTTCCTGTTTCACTTTTTACTATGTTCCATATAGTTTTTATCCTGTTATTAGAGGCATTTATTTTTTCTTCAAAATAAATACATTTTGAGGTTCTGATTCCTTTGTTTAGAATTTTACAATATAATCTGTAATGTTATTTAGCTCTGTAGTCACCGTTTTGCTTTGACATTAAGTACAGTCTTTTACTCCATTTGTAATCAAAGGTTTTGAAACATTTAATCTATTTGATTTGATTACTTTCTTAGAGCAGCAGTTTTCAATGTGACCTATGACCATATTAGAGAAACAGTTATATTTTTCTTCTAGCCCAGGTGAATTGTATGTATCTTTCCAGTCTGTATTCCTCAAACATTTTTCTATACCTTCAGTTTTTGTTTGATTTATTAATCGTATGGTTTCGCACTTCCTCTTGTTAGTTGAATCAGACCCAACTATATTAAATGCAAGTCACTGGGCACCATGATCTGAAAGGCTATTAAATATTGGATTTATACTATGATTTGCTAGTGTGATATTATCTATGAAAATGTTATCAATAGCAGTCTTACTGGCACCCATAACCCTGGTTGGGAACTGTACTATGGGAAAGAGCTTATAAGGAGTGGTAAGAGACTCTAGTATTGATCTTGAGTGACTATCCTCCAGAAAATTTAAATTAAAATCTCCACTAAGTATGAGTATTTTTAGAATTTAAGAAATTTAACACTGCATCAAACTGTTTAGTGAATAGCGGGAAATTACCAGTTGGATCCCTGAACTGTCCATTGTAACACATTCTTTGCGCTACTGTTCTATTCATTCTATGTTATTATCCCACTATATCATTTTCTTCTGCTGTTAATATTAGTACTGTTGCTGTTAACTGTCTGACCAGAAATCCTTGCCTTCTGTCTGTTTCACCTCAATGCCGCACTGTATCTAGAGTGAGCCTTTACATTTCCCTATTCAGATTTTCTAGCTTCCCTATCACGTTCAAGCTTCTGACATTCCACTCCCCGACTCGTACAATCTTATCCTTTCGTTGGTGATTCAATCTTTTTCTCATGGTAACCACCACTTTGGCAGTCCCCTCCCGGAGTTCCGAAAGGGGCATTATTTTGCCAATGAAGAGATCATCACACTTTTCCAATATAGGCCACATGAGCTGTGGATACTCGTTATGAGTCTTTAATGCAATGGTTTCCACTGCCTTCTGCATCCTCATACCTTTGATCATTGCTGATTCTTACGCCTTTCGGGTCAATTTCCCACCCCAGCGATAAGAGAGTGCCCTGAACCTCTGTCCGCTCCACCGCCCTCTTTGACAAGGGCGTTTGCCGAATGAGGGTGACTCCTTATGCCGGAAGTCTTCGGCCGCCAATGAGGATTATTAATAAGTATTTAAGAGCGGCGGTTTTCGAACTCGGGACGCAGGACGTTTTGATTACTAATCAAAGTCGCTACTCCTGGACCGCAGGTGCATCTCAGTTAAGCATTTGTAATAAATTCATTTTTGGGGAAATTTATTTTTTATTTCTGTGTATTAATAGAACGGCTTTAAATTGTATTGCATCTAGATGCATATTTATATTTTAATTTAATTATTTTGCTGTTTTTAAAAGTAGTGGAAAAGTATCATCTTGCCCCAGTACTGGAGCAAGATGACTTTCACAAAGGGGCAAGATAGCAATTCAGATACTGATAGAACACATCTTTATTCTCAGAAAGTGAAAGACAGTCATCATTTGACTAAACATTGCTTATTATACATTATTGAATAGTACGCAAGGACAGGATTATAGTTTTAAAATTAACATCTCGAAATAAGCGTTTTATTAACAAAAATCACACACAAATATCCCTCCATCATAGTCTGAGCAGTCCTCAAGTGACCATGTGCGGCGTTAGCAACACTCCATCCACCTTACCGATGGAGGATCAGTGAAAATCTCATCATACGCAGGACACTGCACGGTACTATCTTCGGAAGTGAGATGATGAGTGTCGAACCTTCAGAGAGTATAGCCTTTTTGTTACGGATTCTATACTTAGATTACTTGGTACCAACACCTTTCTTTGCATCTCGAGCCTCTTTTCTTTGTTGCGTAAGACTTTCTGCTTCCATCTTACGTGATTCCTTAACAGCTAACATCTGTTTCGGCGGTGAACTTGTTCAGACACTTGCACTTTACATACAGCGATGAATCTGTTTTGTCACACTTGATCTTACTGAGGCAATTCTTTGAAATAAAATAAAAATTTAAAAAACCTTCGCCACTATTTTGGCTTAATCGAAGCACCACTTGTTGAAGGTCCTGAGTTTTCATTCTGCCCTGCCTGATGTTCATCAGGAGATTAATAGGACTTCATGTGTGCTGTCCTTAAGGTGCTGCAACCTGAGCAGGAACACTTTCAGCTTCGGCACAGTCTGTAACCAGATCACGATCTGTGCCGCAGCAAAATAGTCCTCGTTGAACATAAGGAGAACATAGGGGTTCGATCCCAAGTGCTTTGAACCTAGTAATTGCGTTACCGACTGTAGCTCCTTTGAAAAGAACAGTGCTCAATAGCTCAGCAATCTTTTTGTCAGTAATGGCTTATCCTTGGAGAGTGACCATGAAGTTGTTACAAGCTTCACTGTAACAGGCTTTCAGGGGGCCAAAAAATGTAATAACAATCGGCTGAAGACAATGGATAGTGTGCGGTGGAACTCCAGCTTTAACAATACGAGTCCCCTGCAAAAGCTGATAGCCACTAGTGTTTTGTGTGTCTTATGATTGTCAACAAGTAACGGGGCAGGGCATTTACTGGCAGGTCTTACATGAAGATTTAAATGTTTAAAAAACAAGACAAATATTGTTTCATTGCTCTACCCATCATCACTGCAATGTCCAACGATTCCTGCAGCATACGTTTCCGTGCGAAAACGAGAAAAAGGGGCAGGAAGTAAAAACCAGTAGTGTTAATGCAACAAATGTTAGTAACGTTTCTCCCTCTGTCTGCTGATATGATTCTCGATATACTTAGTTCCTGTGGGTGAAATAACATCTGGTAGCTTATTAGGCACAGTGGACAATCCGAATTCATCTGCATTATAAATGGCAGATACAGGAAATTTAGATTTTTTCCCGCACTTCTTTTACCCCGAACATCTATTAAAATTAAGGAAACTTAACCATTGATCTGGCAATGGATGTTGCCTCTGATTCCCGCAGACTAAACTATTTTTTATATTCTTTGGCAGCCAATACTCTCCCGCCATCCTGACCACCCTGTTGAACGGATAAGAAATTTCAAATTGGTCTACTTATTCAAACACAAGTCTGCTGCACTGCTGATACGTTATATCAAAAATCATTTTGTCCGTGGCTGTTAAATAGACTTTCAAGTCGTTTAGTTGCCCTCTGTTGAATACTTCACAGAATCTTCAACCATGGATAGGCATCTCCTATAAAGTTTGTTTTAATTTAAAGTTTTATATCATGAGGGCCTAGCTGGCCTACATAATGTGACACACGCACACAGAAACAAACAAACCACAACCACATAGATATATAAGAGCTAACAATTCTTACGTCATTACTTTTCTTCAAACGGCGACGAAGAGTTGCTTCGAGAACGCCACAAACATTTTGCGACATCTGAGCAACTCATTCTTCCCTCTTTGACGTCTAACATAGCAGCAGACATGTTATTTTTATCCCATTTCCCTAGTGGACCTTTTTATAATTCGTCACCATATCTGAAAATCCATGATAAAATAGCGCAGAAGACAAAGCTACGAAATTTTCTGTTGTCAAGACACCTCGAAAACTATTACAGCACAATTTATGGCCCATAAAGCTCAGAAAATTGCACACTACTAATAAGTGCATATAACCGCCAAATGAACTTCCCCAGTTATTATGTTAAAAGTCGTCGAATTTGACGTAGGATCAACAAGACTGAGACATGACTAAGCAGTGACTGTGAAACACACACTTTCTGAGATAGTAATTTACAATGAAGAACAACCGAATATTATACCTGTTAGATCACAAATGTTTGTGTTGCACGTCTAGAAAATTGTAACACTTCAGGTAATGTAGATAAGAGGTATCCAAAGCACAATGAACTAGCGGGAGCGGCTCAATTGTTGGAGTTTTTAGTGAACCGGCATGTGGAGATTTAGTAATATTCGTAATGTGCTATTACTTAGTAGAATAAACATGAACTACGTGATCAGTCGTAGTGTTCCGTTCATCGGCTTACCTCGGTCCCCCCTACCTAACTTTAGATCAGATTAAAGGAAGACTTCGATGAAATTCAGAGGTGCCATGTTCGATTTGTCACCGGTATGCTCAACCAGAACACAAATGTCACGGAAATGCTCTGCGGACTCAAATGGGAATCCGTGGAGAGACGATTGCGTTCTTTTTGTGAAACACTATTGAAATAGTTTACAGAATTGGCATTTGAGACAAACTACAGAATGAGCCTACTGCCACCAACATACATCTCGCGTAAGGACCACGAAGACAAGACAACAGATACAACACGGTTCATATGGAAGCGTATGGACAGTCTTTCTTCCCTCGCTCCTCTCACTAGGGAAGGGGAAAGGGAATGACTGGTAGCGGTACAAGGTACCACCCGCCATGCACCACATTGTATCTTGCGGAATATGTATGTACATGTAGATGTAGTTGTAAATCCCGCCACTGGTCTCGTCTTCTCTTTTCTGAAGTGGGAACGATCCTAGCAGTTTTCTGTCTGACTAATACAGGTGTCAGCTACTTCTTGTACATCGCCGGCCGGAGTGGCCGTGCGGTTCTAGGCGCTACAGTCTGGAGCCGAGCGACCGCTCAGGTCGCAGGTTCGAATCCTGCCTCGGGCTGGATGTGTGTGATGTCCTTAGGTTAGTTAGGTTTAATTAGTTCTAAGTTCTAGTCGATTGATGACCTCAGAAGTTAAGTCGCATAGTGCTCAGAGCCATTTGAACCATTTTATGCGTACTTATTTTTTGTTTATGTGTGTCAAAGTATGTAAATGTGTCTAAGCATATAAATGAACTGTCAAAACTTTATTCACCTACAGAATTCGTCTTATATAAGGAGCATGCCATGCTGTAACAGGGAAAAGTAGATAACCAGAAGAAAAATACTCCTTGTCAGAGAACAAAAAAGGCGAATATGCTCCACTTTAAAATACTCTGACACAAAAATGAGGAACCAGCTGCCTCAATCTTCATTCCGTCTTCCTCATCAAAAAGCTTAGCACGCGAACATATTCGCGTTTTCTAGTATTGAAAGAAGATAGCAGACAGACAGTGACGTTGACATAAGGAGGAGATAGTGCCAGCGGGAGAGAAAGACAGAGGCGACAGTCATGATAGGAGAAAGTGCCAGTGATAGAGAAAGGGAGGTGTACGAAGGCAATAGCATTGAGAGCCAGAGAGAGAGGAGATAGTGATGGTCGGTGAGAGACGGTGGCAGTAAAAGAGGGAGAGAAAGGTAGTTTTCGAAGAAAACGGTTCAAATGGCTCTGAACACTATGGGACTTAACATCGGAGGTCATCAGTCCTCTAGAACTTAGAACTACTTAAACCTAACTAACATAAGGACAACACATACATCCATGCCCGAGGCAGGATTCGAACCTGCTACCGTAGCGGTCGCCCGGTTCCAGACTGAAGCGCCTAGAACCGCTTGGACACAGAGGCCGGCGTAGTTGTAGACAGTAGCAGTGGTAGCTAAAGAGAAAATAGACAGACTGGCGAATCTTAACACGATAAAATTTGACCTCTTCCTCCCATCCCCTATGTTACGGCTTAAAGACAAGCGCCAGCACACTAGTGTGGAACGAGAGAGCAGAGGGCTGTGAAGATGGCGTCAGCCAATTGCAAGCTGACCTACTCCTCTCCAGGACGACAACGTCACAGTAGCGGCCTCTTGTTGAAGAGAAGCTTCAAGACTAGCGACCTGAATACAAACGTCAAAAGCCATTATTTTGTTTGTACACTCTATCTAGCTCCATCTTGGAACTGTTATATTGAAGGAAGTCGATTATATTGTCTGTTGCCCTTCGCTTGCAACACTCTGTGTAACATTCAAAGTTAAGTAATGTCATATGCGTTTCGTTATAAAACTCATTAATACGATTTGTTTGAATGTTGTCCAGCGATCCGAGAAAGCAGGTTTCCTAGACACCCCTTTTTCGACGACTAGGCAGGATTCAACACCCTATACTCACATGTTTAAATTTTAAGGCCGATGGATCAAAACCCCAAGCAAACCATCTACAAGGACATGTGTGGACAAGAAACAGCGGTCGTTGAAGAGAAAGTTAGTAGACAGTAAACGAGAAAGAAAGAGACGTGACGGTGCCAATGGAAGAGAAAAATAATGGGATATAAACAATGACAGTTGGTCTGAGAGACATTGAAAGTGGCAGAAATTGGCAGAGAAGGAGACAGTAATAAGGAAGAGCGAGAGAAAGGGACGAAGTCGGTGGCAGTGGGAGAGACAGGCAAGAGAAAATTCCAAAGATAAAAGAAATAGTGGGAGAGAAACATACATCAACAGCGGCAGTGAGGGGAAGGTGCTGAGGTGTTCTGTGTTAAAAGAGGACGAATATTTTGGCGAGGAAGGTGGAATGAGGACTGAGGAAGCTGGTTTCCCACTTTCGTGTCGTCCTTTTCAAAGAGGAGTATAGTCGTATTTTTTTTACTTCGGCAGAAGCGTTTTTCAGCTGCTTTAATCACGTTTCTTTTCTACTATACTATATACACATAACAAGCAAAATTTCATTCGTCGCCTATCCTATGTGATGCTACAATTTTTGCGGGCAGCAGTAAAAATTGTGTTGCCTACTGTGGGGTTTTCATGTAAATCAAACGTAAAACAATTTCCGCGTTAGGAAAATGCACACAATCGAATTCAGTCACAATTAATAGTATGAATCTGTCATACTCATAAACTTAGACTATAACATTTCTGCTCCCTGGAGCATATTCCTTTATAAACTGAAAAGAAACTGATTTTCATTGCTTATTTACCTAGCCACTAAGAACTGATGATTGCGTAATATTCACAAATCTAGCCAAATTTCTACCCAGAATAGAGATAATCCTATGTTGTAAATGTATTCTCTGTTTGGAATGTTCGACACGTCACTTCACTCAGTGACACTGGACCACTGAGCTCTGCTACTGGTCACAGAGCTCCCTTTTCTCCAGGACACCACGTGGTAACTACGCAACGGCTGCGTTCCAGGCAAAGCTGTCATCGCTAGCTAACGATGTACAGAGAAACAATCCCATCATAGACGTCAGCGCTACGTTTGTATGAGTGTGACAATAACTTACAATCTTTGAAAGTGATACCAAGAGATTTTCATTAATATGATGTTCATAATGTTACTATCTATTTATTTTAATCACAATAATTGGATGATATTGTTATGTAGTCGTCATTTATCCAAGCCCGTCCAAATCGACACTTAAATGAAAAATAAATCTATTATAATACAATGCAAAGTATTTACATTTCTGCAGCTTGAAGCATTACATACACAGATCCATGAAATTTCACGTAAATTTAACATCGCAAAAACGATGGAAAACACTAAACTGTACATTTACCTATTTATTTACTGTTAATAACTTCAAATCTAAGTAACTCATGTAAATTAATTTTGTGAAATGTAATCACTATTTCAAAAATAATATTTCAAAGGTGTAGCGGCAGTCAAAATGTGGCTGATTGCGATCGATTGTAGCATGTTTATCTCTCTCTCTCCTCTCTTGGCCTTTACACTGATATGATGCACTATAACTGCGTTCCTTACGCATCATTAATTAATCTTTGTTTTGTGTAGACAAATGTGATGTAAGTATCATGGATTGCCTTTAGAACCATTTAAAATTAAATTAATTTAAATAAGTTAAGGCTCATGATTTCTCATTTTAACAATTCTCCCAATGGATATACGATCCATGAAACGTTTAAATGCTTTATTGTTATAGCTAAAGACCAATAAGAGCTTAAAAGATCGTGGAGTGGAGATGCAATGGCCGAATACGATTAGTATGCTGCCATTTATTAATTTGCAACTTGGTACATCGTCCCTGACATTAATTGACGATTATCACGAATGGTTCTGCAAACTTGAATACAAACACGGAACCTTAAATGATATGGCCACGGCCTGCAATCAATGATTCCGTTTCGCCCGGAAATAAGTTACCGTCCTTGAAAAACTGGTGCTGGCACTAAAAGATGTAATCTTTTCTAAATTTCACAGCATTTTTCTAAAAGCCAACTTGCCCATTGACAAAGATGCATCCACCATCAATAGTGGCCGTCGGCTTCAGTTAATTTTAACATTTTCTTTCCAGTGATTAATTTCGATTTCTATTTAAACCCAAATTGTCATCCATTTTAATAATCTTGAGCGAGCAGACGCGTCAAGCTGTCACATATAATTTATTTATCAAATTAATTGTATCACACTCAGGTGCAATGATTAATAACTAATTAACATTAACTTGCTACCTCTCCTGAGCCCTTAACAAAATCCATCCTTGTGTGGCACTTTAAATATGAGGGCTATTTGGAAATTAAGGTCCGATAGGGCGCGAAATGGAGACTAGAATGAAAATCTGATGAAGTTTTGCACAAATGTGATGTGCGGTGCCTCTAGTACGCTCGTCGATCGTGTCATGTCGCTCCTTTCAGTTCTGAGCGGATAGGGAGCATGTAAGAATG
Organism: Schistocerca cancellata; assembly: GCF_023864275.1. Classification (NCBI taxonomy): domain Eukaryota; kingdom Metazoa; phylum Arthropoda; class Insecta; order Orthoptera; family Acrididae; genus Schistocerca; species Schistocerca cancellata. Next base: position 381,058,185 of record NC_064630.1, read on the forward strand.
CCTAGGAAGTATGAGGGCCTGGTGTTAGATTTTGCCTGATGTCATGCAGCCCCCATAACTATGACAAATCGTACCCCCTCTCGGCATGGTCTGTGAAGATGCTCCTGCATCGGTTTTGGTGGGAAGTGTTTGATCACCCACAATACAGCCAGTAATTGATTCCCTCTGAGTTTCATCTCTGCTCACATACCGCTGGCTATGAAGAAAACATTTTGGCACAGATAACGTGCTGCAGACCAACGTAGAGAATTGGCAGAAAGCCTTATAGGACGAGGTTATTGGATAGTTGGTACAACGCTACGACAAATGTCTAACACGGGGCTGCGACTATGTAGAGAAGCAGCTCGAAGATGTAACTAACTGTTTCAACCAAAACATTTTGGTTTACAGAGTGGTTTCCATTTAGCGATTGATAGGACCTTCTTTTCCGAATTGTCCTTGTATAACATTGATTTTTCTGTGTTGAGGTGATTCCAGCATCTCAAACACACCTCGTTCCCTTAAACTATCGAACGTTTGCCATTTATAAATGATGTATTACCCCAAATTTCACTGATATTTAGCACATATATTTTTACCTTACACTGCATTGGAAGACGGAGGAAGGCAACGGCAAATTCCCTCCATTAGGATCTTGCCTAGTACGGCGGTGCGGGTCTCCCGCCTCGTTCCCCTACGCTCTCTCAAGAAGCATGGGACTTCATTTCCTGGCAGAACACAGTTTATGATCACTCACACTAGCTCTGATGCAAAGACAGGTGGAAAAAATGGTGGTTACTGCAGCTGATGAGAGTACACAAAATGATTGAATAGCCAGAGGCAAAGAAGGCATGTGCAAAACAGTCCAGACAGCGATCTGAATCGAAAAACGCAAACACAAGGAGGGTCAGTCACTCTGCTATGAATGGCGTATATTGAAGGCTTCAGAAAGTGGCGAGTAACAGAGGTAAGTATGGGGTCGCAGTATTTGTTAGTACTCTTGCCTCAGTTGATAGGCCCACGTGACATCTTTCTGGTGGCGAGACCCTCCGCTAGAGCGAGCCGCGACTGTGCTTCAAAGCCTGAGTATCTCTGACTTTTCTCTGAGTCGATACTCTGGCTAGGAGCGGTGTCTAATCGCTAAGGTTATTAAATACAGTATGAGAGTATATAAATTAGAGACAACTATTAATACAGTGGAGCATGAATTTCTCCCTGGTGACGGAAATGACATCACGCAATGTGTCGTGTAATCCACAAGTCACCGAAAATGTTAGGGAACAGCTCTGATCCATTTCCACTCAACTGCCTCCAGAAACTCACGGAGCAGTTAGAGCTGGGCCCAAGACACGCGTATCTCACTCGTTAACATCCCACATACGTGCAGTAAGGGGATTTGACCTCGGGGAAGGTTAACAAAGGGGGGAGGTGGGGGGGGGGGGGGGAGAAAGCACATGCCCCAGCTGGGCTATTGCAGGAACTACCAACCACTCTGACCCAACTAGTGAGTAATCGGACGACACATTGTCTTGTAAAACGTACAAATAGCCTGCGGGACGCTATAGAAGAACAAACGAATCCCATATGTTGGGACAGTAGATTCGCCATTGGAAATCGTTGGCAGACTTAATACAGGATCCATTCGAAAGCATGTAAACCTTCCCAATACATGAATATATCCCTCATTTGCCTGAACGGACTATTTGGCAAGTAGCGTGCACCGCTTCATGTCGTTGGGAAAAATCATATCATCCAATCAACATGTGCCAGCGTGTATCGTAGCTCATCACTCCAGCTTCGGATGTCCAGTGGTGGTGTACGAGAGGCGTTCATTAAGTTATAATACACATTTTTTTCTGGATCAATTTCATTCGGAAAAATGAGAAATTTGTTGTGGGACATATTACAGCATCTGCCCCTACAGTTTCATGAAGTTCCGTTAGATGGCGACGCTGTACGCAGCCATAAAAATGACGTCCGTAACGAAGGTGTATTCCAAGCAGACAGCTACCATTGAGTTTCTTTTGGTGGATAGCGCGAGCATCGCAGACATTCGTAGGCACTTTTAGAATATCTACGGAGACCTGGCAGTGAACAAAAGCACTATGAGTCATGGGCCATGGCGTCTGTCATTATTGCAAGAAGATAGCGCAAAACTCACCGATCTCTGCGCGCCGTCGGCCGCGCATAGTCGTGGGATATCGCATTAAAAAACACTAGAAGGACGATGGAACATAGGTTCATCACTTCGAACTGAAGACAAAAGGGCAATACATGGAGTGACGCCACACCACCTCTCCTCTGAAGGAAAAGTTCAAAGCCGCACCCTCAGCCGGTCAAGTCAATGTGACGGTCTTCTGGGACTGTGAAGGGGTTATTCTGCTTGGTGTCCTCCATCATGATGCAATGATCAACTCTGAAGTGTATTTTGCTACCTCAGGAATTGAGGGAGCGACTTCAGCATGATCGTCGCCACAAAAATTAAACAAACGTTTCCTTTCCATGACAACACACGGCCTCACCCGGGAGGAGCTCACAAAACTTCATTGGACTGTTGTTCCTCATCCAACCAACAGCACGGATCTCGTACCTTCCGACTTCCATCTGTATGGCCCAATGAAGGATGCAATCCATGGGAAGCAGTGAATACATGACGAAGAAGTTACTGATGCAGCACAACATTGGCTCAGAGGTCGACGAGTAGAGGTACCATGCTGGTATAAAACCCTGCCCAGGAAGGTAACGTAAGGCCGTCGCACTGAATGGAGATCATGTTGAAAAGTATTTTGTAGCCAAAAGAGCGGAGAATAATATGTATTGGAATCCTGAATAAAATCAACCTGCTTCCAGAAAAAAGTGTGTTCATTACTTGTTGCACATCTCTGGTACCTGCGTCCATCTTATCTCTACGACCATGCCGAGTATATGATTTTCGGTGGTGTGGCTGCTCACCGATAATTATTGTGCATAAATACATTTTTCAGTGATTTTCGGCAGTTTGGCACAATGCCAAATAATACACGGGTTTCTCTGTCACCAATAATTTGCTATCGGCTGTGGCAATTTTATCCCAAATAGAGGTACTTGTGATACATCCTCACATGGATCCCAGTGTCTTCATTTCGGACGATTATTTCCCACGCACTAAACAGCCATCCTATGGAAATGACGAAAGGCTAACTTCGAGCGACTTGCCCATCCTGCGTACGACTGTCGCCCCAACGTCACCGTCAGGTGTCTACCTGAACTATTCCATTCGCCGTGCACACAGATGAGCTTTCCCTCTAACGTAGCGTCCAAATCTTATTCATCTGTACAGAAGAATAAATATTTGAAATAGCTTTACCAGAAATTATTACTTTATTTGCAGAATTATTAAAGTTTCTTCTGTATTGCACAACAATGCGAGTCATAATACACTATCTGATCAAAAATATCTGGATACATATTAGGGGGCGTCCATTAATTACATGACGTGATTGTAGCGTTTTTTCGGCCCTCCTTCCCCCCTTGGTGAGATCTAGCTCCACCCTCTCCGTCCTGCCCCCCTCCTCCCCCCCACGCAATGTCACATGAGATTATTCAAAATGCGTATTTTTAGTGTACATACGTTAATCCACAGCCGAAGTCATAGTAGGTTGTGATATCGGACTTTGTGGCCCGGGCAGGTCACTCCATTTCAGAAATGGCAGTGTAACTGTCACAAATTATTGTGCTTTATGACGCGGTTTGTTGTAGTGTTGATGCAGTAGTCGTATCCCAGCTGTTTCTCTGCTGTACACAGTACACAGTGTTGTCAAATGTATCCATATCCTTCCGAGATTTGCCGGCCGGGGTGGCCGAGCGGTTCTAGGCGCTACAGTCTGGAACAGCGCGATCGCTACGGTCGCAGGTTCGAATCCTGCCTCGGGCATGGATGTGTGTGATGTCTTTAGGTTGGTTAGGTTTAAGTAGTTCTAAGTTCTAGGGGACTGATGACCTCAGAAGTTAAGTCCCGTAGTGCTCAGAGCCATATGAACCTTCCGAATTTTCTTAAGTGGTTTTAGGGCACGAGACCCTAACCACTAAA